>NC_069660.1:266096362-267346362 GCF_027244095.1 Hemicordylus capensis
GCCAACATCTGCTAGCGAGCCAAATCTGAGCAGCCTTGACCTAATAATATGTGGAGGAATGAATGGGAGGGATTCCTTCAAATACTATGGGTCATTGGATATCCTGGTCAGAAAATGACTATAAGGTGCATAGGATCTGTAGTTTCCTCATCCTCCTGATGCAGTTAAGGAGAGGCTGGAAAACCTCTCTGGTCTCTAGTGAGTTTTCACTAGAGACCAGGACCCACAAGGTAGCATTCTCAAAAATGCTACCTGTCCACACACAGGGCTAGTGAGCAAGGGCGTATCTAGGGTGGGGCAGGCAGGGCATGTGCCCTGGGCGCCACTTGAAGGGGGGCGCCATTTTAATTTTTTCTTTAAAAAAAAATTAAAATGGCCACCAAAACAAAATGGCCGCCACGTATGCTCTAATGCCCTCTGTGAGGCCCTAGGCCATGCCAGGCCTCACAGAGGCCATTTAAGCATGTACAGTGGCCATTTTGTTTTCAGCGGCCATAAAAAAAATTATTTTAAAAAATGGCCACTGCACATGCTCAAATGGTCCCTTGTGAGGCTCGAGAGGCCAGCAGGGGGAGGGGGGACTTTTGCAGAAACACACACCCCCAATCTTTAGGAAGCCCCCTGAAGGGGCTACAGATTAAAAAAAATTAAATTAATATAATATAAGTCACTGTACACATATTTAGTTTGGCACGATGTACAGAGAATCAAGGTTTGTGAATACTGAGCTGAAGCTTATGAGCTAGGATTGTATTCATTTGCTCTACTTTGCTTCTTGTGATAAGTGAGTTAAATGTGATGTCTTAATAATATGACTATTAATGGTGAGTTTGTCTTTGAATCAGTGTGAAATCCTTAGTATTAAGACCCACTGGGAGTTTCTTGCTCTCTTTCTCTCATTTTAACTATCTTTCTGAAATACTAGAATATATTCCAAGCAGTGACACAGTTTACTCTGCATATCCTTTAATTATTATCAGAGTATCTGGGAAAAGTCAAATTCTCCATTTATTTTTAAAACTTATGTAATAGTGATGCTACAATGCATAGTAGAGCATTAGACAGGCACGTCTGTTTAGTTTTCCAAGTATACCTCCACATAGTATTTGGGTATTTCATGAGCCCCAGCATACTGAAATTTGTCATTTTCTGGCATATTTTTGGTCTGGCTACGTCCACTGCTAAATATTTTTTTAAATATTAAAAGATTAAGGAGCTTGACTTGTATTTTTCAGCTGATATTATGGTAAAGTTATCTGAAAGATGGGTGTCAGATGTTTGGATAGGGGGCGCCATTTCAGTGCTTGCCCTAGGCTCTATTTTCCCTAGATACACCTCTGCTAGTGAGACAGGTGGAGCTGAGTGGGGGTCTCAATGCGTTGATGAGACAGGAAGAGGGATTTAGATTTGTTAGGCACTGGGATATATTTGGGGGCAAGCAAAGCATGTACAAAAGGGACAGTCTCCATTTGAACCAAGATGGAACCACACTGCTGTTACCTAAAATCAAAAAGGCCACAGAGCAACTTTTAAAATGACATCTGGAGGGTAGCCAAAAGGAGCTGGGCAGTATCTTCTCTTCGGCAAATGCCATCCCTTAAAGTGTGAGGGTGTAAATCAGGGCTGCTCATCTTTGGCCCTATTGCAGATGTTGGCCTACAACTCCCATAATCCTTGGCTATTGGCCACTGGGGATTCTGGGAGTTGTAGTTCAAAAGCAGCCGGAGGGGCTAAGTTGAGCAGGCCTGGTGTAAATCAGGCCTTCAGATAAACCGGAAGGGGACAGAGTAGGACCAGGTAAAGAGCAGACAGAAGGATGTGCTAGCAGGTCAAAGAGATAAAATGGCCATAAGAAAGATAGCACACACCAGATAAGAGATTCAACATATAGGTGCTTATATGCCAATGCTGGAAGCCTTCGAGCCAGGATGAGTGAGCTGGAAAGCCTGGCTGCTAATGAAAACATAGATATAGTGGGCATAATAGAAACATGGTAAAACAGTGAGAACCCGTGGGACACTGTTATTCCTGGATATAAACTCTATAGAAAGGAAGGGAGGGGTGAATTGGGGGTAGCACTTTGTGTTAAAGAAGGGATAGACACTAACAATCTAGAAAACCTAGGAAGACTGGAGTCCTCCACAGACACGTTGACAGTGACTGGGAGTTGCCGAAGGAAATCAAAAAGGGGTCAGAGAAAGACAGAGATGTGATAATGGGTGCCTTCAATTACCCACACATAGACTGGGTTAATGACAAAGAAACCAAATTTCTAGATATGCTGAATGACTGTGCCCTAGACCAGATGGTCATGGAACCAATCAGAGAGAAGGTGACCTTAAACTTACCTTCTATGGTGCATAGGACCTGGTCCAGGATGTCAGTGTTGTCAAACCTTTAGGGAAACAGTGACCATAATGTGATCAAATTCAGCATACATGCGAGGAGAGAATTCCAAGGAAGTCTAACACAGATACTTTGAACAGAAGAGGAAACTTCGCTAAAATGAGGAGTTGGGTGAAAAGTAAACTTAAAGGGAAAAGCAAGAGAGACACTTCGCTCCAGAATGCATGGAGTTTACTTAAAACCACAATACTAGAAGGCCAGTTAAAATGTATACCAAAAAGGAGGAAAGATACCACCAAGTCTGGGAGGATGCCAGTATGGCCAACAAGTAAAGTCAAGGAAACTAGCTATAAAGTGGGGAAAGACATCCTTCAGAAATGGGAAGGCCTGCCCAAATGAAGAGAACAGATAGGAACACAAACTCTGGCAAAATATATGCAAGGTGACAATAAAGGAGGCAAAAGAGAGTTTGAGGATCATATAGCTAAAAGCATCAAGAGGTATAACAAAAAAAACTTCTTTAAATACATCAGAAGCAGGAAACCTGCCAGGGAGGTGATTGGACCACTAGATGATGGGGGCGGGGAATGAAAGGGATTGTTAAGGGGGATGTGGAGATTGCAGATAAGTTAAAGGAGTTCTTTGCATCAGCCTCTTCATGACAGAGGATACTGACCTTATACCTGTGCCTGAACCGAGCTTCTCAGAGACAGAAGCTAAAGAACTGAGTCAGATAGAGGTGATGAATGATGACATTCTAAACTGTCTGAAAAAATTAAAAGTTAACAAATCACCAGGGCCAGATGGCATCCACCCGAGAGTCCTTAAAGAACTCAAATGTGAAATTGCCAGCCTCCTTGCAAAAATATATAACTTACCCCTACCAGATTAAAATATATAATTTATTCCTACCAGATACAGTACTGTTCTGTACCAGATGATGGAAAGTAGCCAATGTAACAACAATTTCCTAAAAGGGATAAAGGGGTGATCCAGGAAATTTCAGGCAGTTAGCTTTAGCTTCACATCTTTCCTGGGCAAACTGATGAAAGCACTCTCAAAGATAAAATTGGTAAGCATATAGAATAGGCCCTACTGGAGAACCAAGATGGCTTCTACAAAGCTAAATCTCATCTCACCAACATTTTGGAGTTATTTAGCAATAGCAATAGCAATAGCACTTACATTTATATACCGCTCTATAGCCAGAGCTCTCTAAGCGGTTTACAATGATTTTTAGCATATTGCCCCCAACATTCTGGGTACTCATTTTACCGACCTCGGAAGGATGGAAGGCTGAGTCAACCTTGAGCCCCTGGTCAGGATCAAACTTGTAACCTTCTGGTTACAGGGCGGCAGTTTTACCACTGCGCCACCAGGGGCTCTTGATGAAAGCACTCTCACATGAAAGCACATTTGAGAGTGTCAACAGGCATGTGGATAAGGGTGATCCAATTGACATAATATACTTGGACTTTCAAAAAGCTTTTGACAAAGTTCCTCATCAAAAACTGTTGAGAATATTTAGCAGTCATGGGATAAGGGGACAGGTTCATGTATGGATTGGTAACTGGTTGAAGGACACGAAACAGAGGGTAGGTATAGATGGACAGTTCTCTCAATGGAGGGAAGTAAATAGTGGGTTCACCCAGGGACCAGTGCTTTTTAATTTCTTCATAAATGATCTAGAAGTTGGGGTAAAAACTGCAAGATGGCCAAATTTTCAGATGACACCAAATTATTTAGGGCAGTGAAATCCAAAACAGATTATGAGGCACTCTAAAGGGATCTCTCCAAACTGGGGGAGTGGACAACAAAATGACAAATGTGTTTCAATGGCAAGTGTAAAGTGATGCATATTGGAGAAGAAAAAACAAAAACCTGAACTTCACATATATGCTGATGGGGTCTGAGTTGTCAGTGACTGAGCAGAGGAGAGATTTTGGGGTCATGGTGTACAGCTGATTGGAAAATGTTGATTCTATGTGTGGCAGCTGTAAAAAAGGCTAATTCCATGCTTGGAATCATTAGGAAGAGGATTGACTAATATAACAATGCCTTTATACAAATCTATGATGTGACCACATTTGGAGTACTGCGTGCAGTTCTGGTCACCATATCTTAAGAATGACATTGAACTGGAACTGGAAAAGGTGCAGAAGAACTGGAAAAGGTGCAGAAGAGGGCAACCAAGATGATTGGAGGCCTAGAGCACCTTCCTTATGAGTCAACAACACCTGGGGCCTTTTAGTTTAGAAATAAGATGATTGAGGGAAGACATGATAGAGGTCTACAATATTATACATGGTGTAATAGAGAGAGGGAACTTTTTCTTCCTCTTGCATAACATTAGAACCAGCGGTTATCCCAGGAAACAGATTGCCAAGAAATTTAAGACTGACAAAAGGAAGTACTTTTTCACACAACATATAATAAACCTATAGAATTATCTGCCACAAGATGTGGTGACAGACACCAGCTTAGATGGCTTTAAGAATGGCTTAGATGAATTCATGGAGGACAATTCCATCAATGGCTACTAGTCTGGTGACTATAGGCCACCTCCAGCCTCAGAGGCAAGATGCCTCTAAATACCAGTTGCAGGGAAGCAACAGCAAGAGAGAGGGCATGCCCTCACCTCTTGCCAGTTGGCTTCCTAGAGACATCTGGTGGAGGCCACTGTGTGAAACAGGATGCTGGACTAGATAGGCCTTGGGCCTGATCCAACAGGGCTCTTCTTATGTACTAGATTTTGTTACTGCTTCCTTCACAGTTACATTTCTCTGCTTGGGAATGGGTTGGAAGGTACTGGCAGGGGAGAAGAAAGTGCTTTGCCTATTTGAGTTTTTTCTAGCTTTCATCAAGAATACTAAAAAAAAACACCTCATGTATTCAAAATGAAAAGTTTTTTGTTTTGTTTTTAAATTTATTTGAGGCAAGTTGAGAGACGTTTGCCCATCATAAGCCTTAAGTTTAATTCTCAGAGAGAATTTGAATGTAAGCACTCAGTATTTTATTCTCACATATAAGAAATATTTGTCCAGTTTTGCTTTACAATGCAAAAGTAGCCAAATAAGTAATTTTTATGAGATGATCGAGACAGAGACACAATTCTAGAAATGAGTTTTCAGGAAGCTCTAAGTTGCAATACTTGCCATAGAACTTAACTCCACCCACTTGACATTTGAAGAGGAATCTATTAGTCAACAGATGTCATTAACTAAACCATTCTTTCTATGGATGACACTAAAAATCTAATCGATCAGCTTTATTAAGCTAGCATCCATCATCTTAAAGACAAAGGCAACATTCCGGGTGAAAAATCAGCTTTACTACTCCAGGAAGAAATCCAGTTCTTAAGCCATAAGTAAAGGTTTCCAGCATCTTTACTGTTGAGTTACTTTTTTGTTCATCAGCAACTTCTACTCACTCAGCATTGCTTAGTTGAGCTACTTTTATTGGTGAACTATTTTACTCATTTAGTATTTCTCTCAACTGCAGTACTGAATGGATTGAGAAGTATTTAAATGTAGAAAGTCCATAGCCCCTATTTGGAGTTCTTTGAAATATGTGTGCACACTTATATATGATTAGCATTCTCATATTTGACAGTATTGATGCCCTGTTGGGGGAGAATCTCCTCCTGCCATCATCTCAAAAAGGTCAGTCAATCAGTTTGATTTATTTATTTCAGTTACAGGCCGTAACAAAGATAATGGCTGAAATCCAGACTAACACAGTGCTGGTGCTTTAGTGCAGTGCTGATGCAGGGGCAAGGGACAATTTTTGTCAAGCTCCTCTTCCCCCTGAAACCCACTGTGCCTGCCAAAAAATATATTCATGAGGGTTGTGCAGTCCTCAGGGACATATTCTTGGCAAGCACAGTGGGCTTCAGAGTGAAGGGGAGATTAACAAAAATTGTCCCACTCCGCCCCTTCCCAGCAGCAGTGCAGCTGTATTAGCAGCATGAGCACTGTGTTAATCTGGATGCCAGGCAATGAGCATAAATATTGAGGAGACAGTATGAACCGTACATTGTTCACATCATCAAAAAACAGGTGTGCTTGTACTTGTACAAAAGGAGAAGCACGTATACAGAATAAAACATCTAATCAGAATAAACTATTTTCCACTGGTGATTTTGCTGTTTATATTTACCGAGCTCAGAATACAAAAGTCTCCAGCTCACAGAATCAGTAACACAGAAAGCTGCCGTTGGTCTCTCTAGCTCAGTATTGCCTATACTGACTGGCAGCGGGTCCCCAGGGTTCCAGACATAAGTCTTTTCCAATTCTACTTGAAGATGCTGCCAAGACTTGAACTTGGGACCTTCTGCACACGAAGTGTGCATTCTGCCACTGAGCTACAGTGCCATATCAGATGATCTGTGCATCAAGGCATGTGTCTGGCTGAAAGCTTCCACTTTCATTTTATCATAATTAATGGTCAGCAAATTCTTGTCCCAGTAGAAGGTAGTTAATGATGTTAGAAGCCTATGTAGATATACCTGGATATATGGAATAAGAACAATACCATCTGCATAAAGTAAAACTGATAGTTTCTTATTTTCTATAGTCGAGGTTGGGGAAACTATCACTGCCAAGCTCAGAAATGATATTGTTAATAAAAAATGTAATTAAAAGGGAGCAAACATATGACTTGGTTTTTATTACCCTGAGTCATGAGTATAGAATTGATTAAAAGCCCAATGGGAGACCATCTTACCTTTATGCAAGTTCCAAAATAAAGGACATTGATTAAAAAGAGCAGGCAGAGATCCAAATTAATTCCCTTGCGTTTACCATAAAGCTTCTCCCAGTCAACAGTATCAAAAGCAGATTTCAAGTCTTGACTTGACAAGCTTCAAGTCTACAAAAGTAGCAAACAGGAGATATCATGTATACCTGTATTATATCTACAGGTACAAAACATTGCTCTATAACTGAGTGCACAGATCAAAATCCAGCCAGTTTTTCAGAAAAGATCTAACTTTTTGCTGCCCTCAAGCCTATGATGTAGGAAGGTAGCATATAATTTTGCTACAATATCAGTTAAGATAATGGTTCTATCATTTGAAATGGTTTCTAGCCCCCTTATTAAAAGTAGCAATGATGATGATGATGATGATGATGATGCACATGTTGCTCCCAGTAGCAATGACTCCTGTCCTATTCAAATGAAGAAATCAGATATCTCTTGGATAACAAGCTTGGTCTTAAGAGCCTCAGCCAGGATAACTTTTCCTCCCAGGATTTTATTATTTGCGAGGTGTACAATCAGCTCTTCTACTTCTTCACCTGTGACTGGAAGCTATGATTCAAGATCAGATGCATTATTACTAGTCCCCCAACAATCAGAAACTTAGAATACTTACTAAAGGTGTTTTAAAAGTATTCCAAACTGCACTAGGCAAAACTGAATACATTTGATAAAAACTAGGTTTGTGCATGAAATTTGCCCAAATTCTATTTAAATTCAAATCAAATTCAAATTGATCTGATTTGGAACCACTGAACAGAGTGGAGATTCATTCGAATTGGTTTTAATTTGCCCAAATTTGAATTGAATTTGCTGAAATTGGATCCAACTTTATTCAAATTTGGGCACATTCAGATCGATTCGAACAAATCTCCACTCTGTCCAATGGTTCCAAATAAAATAGATTCAAATTCTATTTGAATTTGAATCAAATTTGAGTGAATTTTGTGCACAACCCTGATAAAAAGCTGATCTTGATAAATGGGATAATTGCTCCTGACTAGTTTCCAAATATTCTTATCATTTTTGGTTTTGAGGGCCATATTGAAAAAGAACCATTAATGGTAATTTTGCTTTTTGGTCTTCAAAAGAGTATAATTATCTTTGATTTTATGAGAGATTAAGCAGCCAAGGAAGAATGTTCCCAGCAGTTTGGTTTACTGTTGGGTTTTGTTGTTGTTGTTTTGCAGCTCTACATTTTTTTGTCCCCTAGAAGGGATTGCTACTGTCAACGCTGAGAGTGTCAACCATCTGTTCAATGTTCCAGTTCAGAAGGGTGGTTCTAATTCATGCAGTGATCTGACCCGAGGAACTGTTCACATGGTTGCTGATCCAGCAGGCAATCTGTGCGTGGATGATACTCACTGAACTAGCATGTGTAGGTATAAGAACAAAAGGCTACAGAAACTATCTGTCAGGAAGTCAATTAATAAATTTAGACTTTTCAGAAGAAGTGTGGGGTTTTTTTAATCATGAGTGTAATATACTCTCTAAAGCTGTCATGGGAGCAAAATGGACTTGGTTTTATTTATGTAGGCTATTTTAATATTTATTAGCATGGAGCCATGAGCAATGTTTGCTAAATTAAACTATATAAGAGTTGCCTGCAGGGTTTCAAAGGGCACCTTTTTGGCAGAAATCAGTTGAGCAGGTTGATGTATTTTCATCATGATAGGGAATGTTACTGCATATGTATGTCAATAACAATCTGGATCATAAATTGTGACCCAGTGGGCTAAAGCTGAAAAACTACCTAGATAGATACAGTTCCCTGATTCCTCTGTATCCATAAGCCATTATTAAAGGTGAGATACTGGGCTCAGTGGATTTTCCTTAAAAAGCTAAAAAAACTTTTGCAGTAGGACTCAGTGGATAAACTTTGCTTTGACCTTATCATCATATACAGTCAATGCAAGTTGTCCAGTATTTTCATATGAGCTGCACTGGTGATAATTTGGGTGTGGCAGTCAATCTTGTGAATCTTCAGGATGTGTTCAGGATGTGTTCAAACCTTTGGAACAACCCTTAGTTTTCCAAGTACTGAGCCACAATCTCAGAGTTTACAAAATGGTCCACAACATTTCACATCGGCAGATTTTCACAAAGGACGTTTTTGAGCTCCTCGCCTGCCTGGGGCCACCTGGCCTACAAGTACACTATCCATTTTCTGTGGATGGAAATGTAGCCAAGATTATTAGGCGACCAGGAAATAGTAATACAGTAATATATATGTGTACTTGGTCTGTTCCGAGAACCACTACTAAAGCAACTTGTCACAAAATGAAGCTATTCTAAGCTAAGGGAGCTTAGCCCGCTTTCCAAGGACTGTGGGAACCACCGGGCTCGCAGGCAAACCCGGTGCTACCAAGGTGGCTAGCCTGCCTAATTACCCCTCCCCCTAGATGAGCTTAATGGAGCGAGTGCTCCATTAACCTCATCTTTTTGCTTGTGTGTTTTTCGTGGCAAGCAGTGACACATGAGTAGACCCCTAACCAGGAGGCTGCAAGCAGCCTCCCGGGCTCGGGGGTCTCTACCGGATGCCCCGCGCACATCCTGGAACTCTGTGGCCCCTGATCCCCACAGCCCCCACCAGCTCCATGACGGAAGTGGCAGTCATGTGGGCAGCCTATCCAGCCTCCCAGGGCTGCCTGTTGATCTTCTGCGGCGCTTCACATCGATCGTGTGAAGCACCTCAATGTATTCTTTATCCAGTATCTATTAACATCAAAGCAAAGAACATTGACCGACAGTGTTCATTTCTGTGGTGATGGCCTGTTGCACAGCTGAATAGGTGTGAAGGAGGAATGGGAGCAATTTTTACTTCTCTCCCCTCCCTCCAAAAGCCCTTTCTGCTTACAGGAATATATTCCTGAGGGTTGCAATGGCCTTAGGAACATCATTATGCAAGTGGAAGGGGCTTTTTTTTTTAGGGGGGAGAAGCAAACATTATTCCCCACTTGTCCTCCATGCCTACTCAGCTGTGCAACAGGCCATTGCCATGGAGATGGTAGAAGCTCCCTGCAGACTTTCTTAAGCCGACCGACTGCTATGTCTAGCCTAAATGTGCTTCCTTGTAATTTCAACCCACTGGTTCTAGTCCTGCCCACAAGAACCACACTCTGTCTTGTATGTACCAACTCTTCAGAAATTTAAAGATGGAGATCATATCTCCCCTTGATCTTCTCTTCTCAAGGCTAAATGTACCCAACTCTTTTAACCATTCCTCCACAGAACTGGGTTTCGATTCCTCTTTTCCTGGGTGGGGGGATATTTAAAAGCATCTGCCAACAGAGATGCAATGTCTGCTTTGCAAAACAAGTTTACAAATGCTGTAATCTAATATTTCAGAAACCTGATTATTAATTAAAATGTCATACCCAAATTTTCAGATTTATGACATTGGCACCCAGTTCATTTGGATAGCTTACTTCTAAGTCAATTTGCTAAAGATAAGAGTATTATGTCATTCCAAAGAGTTACTGATTCAGTAGCATTGATGTGGTTTTACAAGTCTTTGTGCAACCTGTTAAAAGAGTAGAAATAAACAAAGGAAAACCTGTCCTAGGTGTGTGTCAGGTTCAAACAAGTGTGGCGTGGTAGTGGTAAAAAACAGCTATAAAAATGTACAGAGAAAAGAACACACAAAAGCAGCTGCAGTGGATGGTAAATTCCCATTTTAGGAGCACAGGAAGCTGCCTTAAACTGAGTCAGATTATTGGTCCATCTAGCTCAGTATTGTGTATACTGACTAATGGCAGGTCTCCAGAGTTTCAGGCAAGAGTCTTTCCCAGCCCTAACTGAAGATGCCAGGGACTGAACCTGGGACCATCATGCAAAGCAGATACTCTACCACTGAACTACAACCCCATCCCAAAAAACAGGAGAGCTGGTCTTGTGATAGCAAACATGCCTTGTCCCCTTAGCTAAGCAGGGTCTGCATATGAATGGGAGGCTAGAAGTTTGAGCACTGTAAGATATTCCCCTTAGGGGATGGAGCTGCTCTGGGAAGAACATCTAGGTTCCAAGTTTCCTCCCTGGCATCTCCAAGATAGGGCTGAGAGAGATTCCTGCTTGCAACCTTGGAGAAGCTGCTGCCAGTCTGTGAAGACAATACTGTGCTAGATAAACTAATGGTCTGACTCAGTATATGGCAGCTTCCTATGCTCCTATGTAACATGCCTTCTTTGAGCCAGAATCACACCAGCAACCTAAGGATTTCTAGCAGCAACTCTCCTACAGTCCTCCACTCTACCAGCTGAACTATTTAAGGGTCTTGAACATTCATACTGCTGTGGTCTAATTTGTTAATATTGCTGTGTGCTCATCATTTCCAAGCTATGGGGATCCAAAAGCAGTGCTATCAAGTCTGGGCTGCAATCCAATGGACATTTACCTAAGAGTAAGGTGCATTTAGCATATATTAACCTAATGCTGAATAAACATGTTTTGGATTGCACTTAGTTTTTTGGGGATGACAAAGAAAAGATGAAATTGCTTTCTCATCTTCAAGAAAAAACATGAGAGGCTCGTGCTTCTGCGATGTCTTTGTAATGTTGGGTTTATTTACAAATATACAGAAGACCCTAATTACCCACGGTTTTGTGGGTTGCAGGCCCGTGGATGGGCTTTAGAAACCCAGGCATGAAATATAGGTAATTCTTGCCTATCCATGGGTCTTAAGTTGCCAGAAATGACTTCTGATGTCATTTCCAGCCACCAGTTTGAAGCGCAGAGTCATTTTGTGGCTCTTTTTTTTTTAAAGAAATAAATAATTTAAACAATATACAGGATTTGGGGGGCATTCCTGGAGTCCTGGAGAACAAGGTATTATGCTTTTCTGCCTTATTTCTGCCCCCCTTTTAGCATTTTTGTAAGCTCAAGGAACCTAAGGCCCCCCCCATCCCCATAGGGTTAAGGTCTCTTTATTTGTGGTTTCATTATCTGTGGAAATTGGTGGGAACTGAACCCCCATGAACAACTAGGGGCCCCTGTACAAACAATGGAAGTAAGCAGGTACTCCTATAACTCAAATAACTACTTGTACAACCTCACCCTCTAAAGCTGGACCCCCAGGTTCAACTAACCACAGACAAAAAATCTCAGGTCTCTCTCCATACCAGGGGTGTGCTGAACACACACCTGCAGCAAACCAGGTAGGTTCAACCGGTTCGATCGTGAACCGGACCGGCCCTGGCAAAAGGGGTCATCCGCAGACCAGTTCACCTGTTGAAGCGCCTGTAAAGGGGTATCAAAAGGTAATAAAAGGCGGTGGGGCAGTGGCGGGGGAGTGGCGAAAGACAGATGCCTTTGAAACTGAAAGAGAAGGAACTTACTGGCATGCCTGCCTAGTGCTTCTCCCACCTTCTCAGCATTGGCAGCAGCATGCAGATGGCTTCCATGCATGATGAGGGGCGGAGGAGCACTGTGCAGGCTTCTCTTTCAGTTTTAAAAATGCCTCTCTTGCACTGTTTCCTCATCACCTTTTATTACCTTCAGAAGCATAGGTGACTCCTCACCAGATTCCCCTTTACAGGCGGTAGAACCAGCGAAGCTCTTCAAGCCAGTTCGGTCTGATGGACTGGACCATCTAGTTGGTTTGACCAAAACAGTTCGCAGACTGCAATCCAATCCA
Source organism: Hemicordylus capensis (assembly GCF_027244095.1). Taxonomy (NCBI): domain Eukaryota; kingdom Metazoa; phylum Chordata; class Lepidosauria; order Squamata; family Cordylidae; genus Hemicordylus; species Hemicordylus capensis. Next base: position 266,109,099 of record NC_069660.1, read on the forward strand.
AATTTAGACCAAACAGCACAAACTAGTTCCATGCAAACCCCTCTGTCCCAGTCTATTCAAACTGCCTCTGTGCCCCACCCTCACTAGCTTTGAGAGGGGGTCACCTACTGCAGGTTGGAGTGAAAAATCAGGGGGGAATGTCCCCCATTAAGGACCATTATGGTTCTTTTGTTAACTCTTATACAATTGAGGATGCATCAGCCAAGCATTTTCTGACCATTAGCAAATGATCAAAGTAACAAAAGATAGTCGACTTCCCCATTCTGTCACAGTTCACCCAGCGATATTCACCCCATTCTATCACGGTTCACCCATTGTTTTTAAATGGAGGAAGAATTGGTAATTTGGCACTCTAAAATATCCATAAATGCCTTTCAACATTCTTCAAAACAAAACCATATGAAATCACTGGACTGCTTTTAGAGTCATTCCAAGGAAAGGTGTTGCATCTCCTGACATTTCTCAGAACGAAAGGCCTGAAAGGCACAGGATGACTTTTGTAATCTGTGTTTCTGGATGAGAAAGCATTTGTTACTAAACAAAGATAAATCAAATCAGTGACCTTTCACTTAAACAGAACCATAATGTCTTCCAGTGATCTGATGATTGTTGTTTTTTGTTTTTCTTTTGCTCTCCTGCCTAGTTACCTGGGATGTGAAGACTTCCAATGCTGGTCTTTCAGTTGGTTGTGTGCTCTCCAGAGCTCCAACTTTGCACAGTGCCACACAAGCAGTGAGGATGAAAACTTGAAACATTCTCCAGTATTAGATGGGTGGATGGATGGAATACCCCTAGTCATGTGATGTTCTGCATATTCATCAGAGCTCATGCATACAAACACATCAGGATCCCCAGATCTGGATAATGATAACTTCTCCTTACTAAGAGCCGCAAAAGTCCCAAATGTGTTTGCAGACACACATAACCACTATCTTCTGCCATCAAAGAATGATATTTAATTGGGAATCTTGATTTATTTCATGGCGATAAGATCTCTTACTCTCCACTTTATTTTTCAGTATTCATTTGATATTCCCTCCCACCCACCCCTTGAAATTGCCATTGGAAATACACGGATAGGAATGCTGAAACTCATCATATACATACTTTGAAAATGTCATCCAGTATTTCTTTTTAGACACTTAAACAATCCCATGAACATTCACATCTTCCCATTCCATCTTACCATTTGTGGATCTCCAGGGACGGCCACCCTGTAGCACCCACCTTTAACCCTGGCTTGCTCGCATGAGCCATAGCATCGCCCAGGTGAGCAAAAGGGGAGATGATCACACATGATACCAAAAAAGGTGTTTGAATAGGAATTCTTCTAATTCCACATCAAGACTATGATCAGCGTCCAACCTTTCCTGTTCTAAAGAACAGGGTTTTTTGTTGGTTACTTCTTTGTCCTGATGGTTCATTTGTTTATTTTAAAGAATGCATGAGCTGCCCTTTAGCACAAGCTCTCAGGATAACATACAATTAAAAGACTAAAACAATGCAATAAAAACCAGTCAAGCAAAACAGTAAAAGTACAAAAGCAGCAGCAACATCACTGTTAAACCAGCTGAACCATACAGCGACCATTAAAACTAGCTATTCATCATGCTGGAATGCCTGGGCAGATACAGTCTTCAGCTGGAGCCAAAAGGCAGGTGTGTCTAGAGTTGGCCCAGAGTTCTGAAATTTGTTAAAGATGTAGGTCAGGTTATCAGGATGCTGTGTAATGACTTTAAAGCAGATTGATTAATCCTTTGATTTGTAATATTTATTTATTTTTAATTTTTAAAAAACCTTCAAAATTGTCCTATATTCATGGACAAATTTTCATGGCTGAGAATTACAAAAACTTCTGGAACTGAAGCCCAATCACCCAATCACTGCCTTGGACCATCATTCAACCCCCATGTGGAGGAATCTGCCCATTGACTTCATTTAAAAAGGTAAACATCACCCCCTTTTCACCCCCCTTTTATATTTCCAGGATGGCTTGGCCTAGAGTTCTGAAATTGCAAACAAATGTAGGACATGTTTGCAGGACTCTGTGTGTTTATTTTGGAACAGAATGGTCCCTCTATTATTAGTATTATTATTTTTACATTTTATATCCCACTCTTCCTCCAAGGAGCCCAGAGCACTATACTACATAAGTTTCTCCTCACAACAACCCTGTGAAGTAGGTTAGGCTGAGAGAGAAGTGACTGGCCCAGAGTCACCCAGCTGGTTTCATGGCTGAATGTGGATTTGAACTCAGGTCTCCCCAGTCCTAGTCCAGCACTCTAGTCACTACACCACGCTGGCTCTATTAATTTTTAATTTTTTAAAAAATTAAAAATGTAAAAGATTTTTAAAAAATCTTAAATAATCTTCTTAATCTTTTTTAAAAAGATTTTTTAAAAAGATATATATATGGAGATAATGCTTATTTTGCTGTGGGTAGGATCATTAGGCCTAGGGTCCTAACCTGTCTGTACCCCTGCCAAAAGGACATCAGAACCGGTGCCAGGCAACCTCCTCTGGAACAGGCCCAGCCTCTGCAATGGCTGAAGTAGCCTGGCAAACCACTGCCCCCTACCCCTGCAGCCTACGGAGCACACCCCACTACAATGTCTCCACCCCACCCCAGCCTCCTCACCTTTGGTGGACAGAGTGCACCACAGGACAGTGTCCCCCCACTCCCATCTCTCTCTTTTTTTTGCCGTGGCAGTGGTACTGCTGTTGCCCCTCATCCTCATCCCACTCCCCACCCTTTAGAAAGGAAAGAGGACAGGGTGGGAAGTGGGAGGGCGTCCTCCACAAGGAAAGGAGTCTTCCACTTCTTCACTCTGTTCCCTGCTCTGAGAGCAGGACAAGTGGAAGGAGGAGGAAGAAGGACAGCATGGTAGCAGAGGTGGGCACACTACCACCAGCAGCACTGGAGGATTGGGTAGGTGTGGCCCTGCAGCCACTAATGCAAGGAATGATGCGGCAGGCTTCTGGTGAAGGCAGGTGTGGGTCATCCCAGTCTCTGCCAATCTGCCACACCTCATTAGTGGGCTGGGCTGGCTCTGGGGAGTGCATTTCACATACGAGACACCAGAGCCAAGAAGGCCCTCTCTTCAGTTATCACTTACCTAACCTCAAAAGGAGGACCTCCAATGAAGATCCTAAAGTTTGAGCTCACATATTGGGGCCTTCAGGTTATGCCTTGTACAATTGCACACAATAATTCGCAATATTCTCCATGATAAAAAAGTACAATGAAATAAGCAGGATGAAATGTGTAACTGTGACACAATCATTAACAGGTGAAGGGGAAATTGTCACAATTTAGAGGCGGACAACAGAAACTAGAAACCACAGGTGGCAGCTACTGTATGCTTTCCTAAAGCAACTCCAAATAATTCAGTTGGATTCAAAGTAGTTCTAATATAAGATAAACAGAATGTATCAGGGAGGTCAGGTGTCAGATATCAAAAGTCATATGCTATCAACTATCAAGTATTTTTAGAACTGCAATAAAAAGTTCAAGTAAAATGGAAAATTTTTGTTTGAATAACAAAAGAAAGTCAAACTTGGCCAGTGCTGAATCTGATTAGATCACTTGTCCGAGAGAACAAGGAACCAGATTGGTTATATATCTCTTTTATAGCGGCTCCAAAGGTTTTAGTTAACTGGAAGATACATAGCACACTGTATATCAGTCACAAACTTTGCTTGTATTTAAAAAACAACAACAACAACTCTACAATTGACTCAAGGTTTAAATGTCAATAACGCCTCCTTTTTTTATGCTTCAGGCCAGTTTTAACAAACAGAAGCTTCTTCACATTCCAGCATGCTTGAATATATGTCAGAATCTATAGACTTGACATTTCCCATCCACTCTCTGTAATGAAGGCTGCAAAGATGATATATCACAGTCCTCTTTTGCTGTGATAAAGGTTTAAAAATATTGCACTGTGTAAATTATTTGGCTATGATCGTTCTATAAAAATCGACACAAAAGGCACAATCTTCATGCACCAAAGGCGCAGCAACCATACAGGAGGAGATTATCGGCCAATGAAAGTTAGTTGACTTTGGAGCACAAATAACTTGCAAGACATAGAGAAAGAGGATGGATAGAGACATGGGAATGTTCCATGCACAGGCAGGCCTCTCAGTCCCCCTCCCCCACCCACAACAGGCTGTTGCAATTCCCAAGTACATGTCTATTGGCGTATGTAGTAGTACTACTATTACAAATATTTATTTACCACTTTTCAAGAAAAGGGCTCACACAGAAAAACTAATAAATGAGATGATTCCCAGCCCCCAAATAGCTCAAAATCTAAAAGGAAATATGAGGTATACACCAGCAACCGTCATTGGAGGGATGTTTTCTGGGGTTGGATAGGCATAGTTGCTCTCCCCCTGCTAAATTAAGAGAGTTGCCACTTGAAAAGGTGCCTCTTTGCTCAATTTTAGCGGGATTAGTAGGCAAAGACTGAGGGGAAGAAGCCTACTGAAAACATCCACATGGAGGTGGATGCTAGTACACTTGCCAGCAGTGGAAGCAGATCGTGCTCTATGAATTTTCCTCCCAAGACCAGTTCTTGGGAGGAATCTGACAACCAAACGTCCGTATCAGGGTGGTTTACAGCAAGATAAACAAATTAAAACAGAAATTAAAACCTTAAAACAATTAAAAACCACAGGCCTAATTTAAAAGCTTGGGTGAATAAATGTGTCTTTAAAGACAACTGCAGATGACCTCTCTAGATGACCTCTAGACAATGGGGCTCATAGTGAAGAAGATGTTCTCTTAAATACCCTAGGACTAAAAAGTTTAGGGCTTTATAGGTTATAACCAGCTCCTTCCTTGTTTTTTGCCCAGAAAGCTATTGGTAGCCATTGCAGTTATTTTAATACAGGAGCAATATGGTCTCTTTAAGATGATCCAAAGATCAACCTGGCTGCCGCATTCTGTACCAACCGCAGTTTCCAAATTACATACAATCGACCAAGAAAAGCGCAGCGGGGGGGGGGGACCACCTTCTTCTAATGATATATCTATTTTCTACCCCAAAAAACCCCATAAATAATTCATTAAAATCCTACCAAATTGCTGAAAATTCCTCTTATTTACCTTTCTGTCAGAAAAAGACCACTTCACCATATCAGTTATCCAAAGTTGCATTTCAGGAGTAAATTTGTCCTTCCAATGCTGGATTATAATCCTTTTGGCAATTCTGCACCCCTATCGATGAAGAATCCACAATTATTGATGTAATGCTAGATTCCATATGCTGCGGATGTACCCCAAGAAAACATGAACATCCTTGATAGGCAATGATTACCGCAGAGTCCTGTTAACAATCTTATGTATCTCAAGCCAAAATGACACAATAACCTGACAGGACCAAACCATATGAGGAAGTGAACCCTCATAAAGATTGCACCTCCAACATCTAGAAGTCTGCACAGCCCTTGTTTCTTATTATTTACTTATTTAACATATTTTTATACCACCCATAACTTATGTCTCTGGGCGGTTTACAACAAAATAAAAACAGAAAAAGTAAAACATTAGTTAAAACAAAAACAAAAAGTTTAAAACATTACAACAATTTAAAGATTTTAAAACAATATTTTCAAACAGCATTAAAACCATTAAAACAATATTAATTAAAAGCCTGGGTGAACAGATGCATCTTTAAAGACTTTTTTTAAGCTATCAGAGATGGAGAGGCTCTTATTTCAACAGAGAACGCATTCCAAAGCCTCAGGGCAGCAGCGGAGAAGGCCTGTCCCTGAGTAGCCACCAGACGAGCTTGTAGTAACTGCAGACGGACCTCTCCTGATGATCTCAATGGGCAGTGGGGTTCATGACAAAGATGTTCTCTTAAATACCCAGGGCCCAAGCTGTTTAGGGACTTATAGGTTATAGCCAACACCTTGTATTTTGCCTGGAAACATATCAGCAGCCATTGTAGCTCCTTCAATACGGGCGTATTATGGTCTCTCCGAGTAGGGATGTGCGAACTAGTTCGGTGGTTCAGTGGTTCAGTTGGCGGTTAGGAGTCGAACTGAAACCGCCCCCCCCCCCCCGTTCCACCCGGAGCGAAACCGAACCCCCACAGCAGTTTGTGAATTAATTTTTTTAAAAAAATTAATTACCTCTAGCCCCCTCGGGGGGCTTCCTAAAGGCCATGGGGGAGGGGTGTCCATGAAGGTTCCCCCTCCCCCTCCAGCCTCTTAAATCACAGCCATGGCCCATAATATGATTTTTTTTTTGGCCCGTTCAGGCCTCTGTAAGTGCGTGCGGTGGCCATTTTGCCTGCTGTCTCTGCGAGGCCCTGGACCATGCCAAGCCTTGCAGAGGCCATTTGCAAATGGTGGCAAATGGTGGCATTTTGGTGGCAAAATGGCCACCATGTGCAATTACAGAGACCCGAATGGACCAAAAAAAGGTCACTGCCGCGGCAGTGATTTAAGAGGCTGGTGGGGGGAGGGGAAACCTTTGCGGGGACACACCCACACACCCGCGGCCTTTAAGAAGCCCCCCCAAAGGGGCTAGAGGTAATTATTTTAAAAAATTAAAAAAATTAGCAACCCATGGGGGTGGTTGGAATCCTCGCTCTGGGCTACCCCAGCACCCCCCAAGTGCAGTTGTGGGGCTGCTGAAACCTCCATTTTTCCCTATGGAGAAAAACCTTAAAGCCACTTGAGGGGTGCTGGGGTGGCCCAGAGTGAGTGGTGGTGGAGTTCACAGAGGGTGCTAACCACCCCCATGGGTTGCTAACCCATGGGGTACTGGGTTTTGTTGTTTCTGAAGTGTTCTGAGTGTAGATTCTTTGGTAGCATATACGATTTTCAATGACAAACCATGAATCCACTCTCATTTGTTAACCTTAAAGACACATAAACTTCAAAAAATCACTTAAAAATCAGCCCATTGCCCAATTCCTTTCAAATAATTCTGATAGTTTCCTTGCCCCCCTTGGGCACTACCACCCACCACACTCTGCTCTAGGCCACCCCTTTGCCCCCGACATGAAGTTATACATTTGCTGACACCTCCATGCTGCTTTATGGGGAAAAACCTTAAAGATGCGTTAACTTAAACAATCACTTAAAAACCAGCCTTTTGCACAATTTCTTTCAAATAATTCTGATAGCTTCCTTGCCCACCTTGGGAATGACCACCCTCCACACTCTGCTCTAGGACACCCCTTTCCCCCACAATGTGAAGCTATACATTTGTTGCAATCCTCATTATTCCCTATGAGGAATTCAAAAATACTTTTAAAATTCACCAATAATCGGAGGAGTGTCCGATTGCCTTAGGGTTTTGTGGGTGGTAGGCACCCCTGAGTGCCTAAAAATGAGAACCATTTTTAAATATGGGAACAACTACTGCTGTTTTCCATTGCTCTGGTATAATTCCTGTGCTGTTAATAGATGTAAATAAATTGGCTAAAACTAAGGCCCACCATTCTATATTAGCTTTTAATAGTTCGGGAAGAATAAGGTCTGGACCAGGGGCTTTTCCATTTTTTAAACGTCCTACTAAATTCGTTATTTCTGCAGGAGTAACGGGGGGCCAACAGGGTAACACATCAATCAAAGGTGGTACAAAAACCTGGCTAGGCTGTGCATCATTATAAACTGTAAAAAAGTGGGTTTCCCATGATCTAGCCGAAATCCTACAAGGCATGTTAACTTGGCTTGTTACAGAAACAATTCTGCAAAAAGTGTGGCTATTATTAGTAGCCATTATAAGCTTATTCCAGGCATTTCGAGAGCCTTGATGTTTAGCAAATTTGTGACTGCTTTTGTATGCTTTCTTTATCTGAAAATAGATTGGTGGGAGAGTTTGTTCTGAGCCCAATCTATAGTCTCTGTAAATACTCTTCAATTGTTTACATAGTGTCCTACAGCATGAGTCAAACCAATTATTAGTTGCTCTCTTGCAATGAGCATATGAAGACTGTAACTTGCTCAGACATGAAAACTTTTGTATAAGAATATCTTCTAATTTTCCATAAGCAGTAATTGTTTGTGGGCCCAAATGTGCTTGCACAATAGAGTTATATAGATTTCTATCTTCGGGAGAGTCATAGAACATGGATATCTCACCTTCTACTTCCTTTGACCATTTTATTTTGCACCTTGAATTGATAGAGCTATCATCAAAAACACAGGGGAAAAGATTATCCCTCCTTTCCTGGGGAAGATCTAGATAAATGAACATAAGAAAATGATCACTGAAAATTTGCTTCCCCACCTCAAAGGAAGTGACATAAGGAAGAATAGATTCAGAAACCATAACATAATCCACAACACTACTCCCCTGTGAGGAAAGAAACGTGTATTCCCCAGGAATATCCAGGGGTATAGTACCATTTAATATTGTCAACTCAAATATCCTAGATAGATAGATCAGTTGGGCTCCTGATGAATTAATGGCTTTATCTTTAGAAAAATGATTGGAAGTGGGAGCACCGTCTATACAGTCACCCCATGTCCAAAAAATGGGAGGCCATCAACGTTGTATCATCAGTACTGCATCTAGAGTTGAAATCCCCCATAAGGATTATAGAAGCATAAGGATAGTTCAGTTATAATCCAACTGTTGCCAAATAGTAGAAGAAGAATTGAGTGTTTGACCCAGAGGCAGATAAACATTAGACAATAACAAATCTCCGCTCTTAGCCTTAATCAGAATTGCCATAGCATAAGGGGAAGGTCAGATAATCGAATGGATTCTACATTCAAAGCTAATGATATGCAGCATACTAATCCGGCCTTCAGCCTTCCCTTCTTAGTATATGAATGGGCTTTCAATAAGTAAATAGTATAGCCACTAATATTAATCTCTTCTTTTGTCCATGTCTCCTGAAACACTAAAATATCCCACTGTTGTATGAAGGTAATAAACTCTATATCATATCTCTTCCCATTCCACCCAGCAATATTCCAGCCAAGAATTTTCCAGGTTGACTGTTTACAACTCACATTACAAATCTCCGATTGAGCAGGAATAGATTGTTCAAGTGAAGATTCCGAGAATAAAGCCATTTCCCATCAGTAACGTTAGCACAGGGGATTTCACCTCTGAAAAGCTTTCCATATTCCCTTCAGACAGTGCAAAACCAGACATAGGCATCAAATAATCCTGCTTATCAAAAACAGACTGAAACTGTCATTTCTGCGGAAGAGGACCTGATAACTTTTCCAAGCTACCTAAGGTCTTTTCCAAGGGAGGAAAAAAAATTGAGATTGTCTCAGGTGATGTAAATCAGCAGTGGGCAAGCTGCACAGTTGATCCTTCATGTAGGAGGAGTTAGATTTATCCTTCTTCTGTAAATAAGAATGTGTAATAATATCTCTTACACTTTCCTCCTGTAGCATCTTCTTCCTTTGATTTTGAAAATGAGAAACCAGCAAATTAGATTCTGTACTAGAACAAATCGTCCCATGAGGGAGCAAGGCTGAAGACCTTTCCAAAGTGGAGCTTGGGAAAGAAGTTGGACTCCCAGGAGATACAGTGAGGAAATCTTTCCTAAATTTACGGTTATTGGCCAAGATGGATTCAAGGCGGGATAATTTGGCGATATTCAGCCAAAGGCCGTCCTTAAGGAAGGAGGGAGGATCACAGGTCATATCATCCTCCACCGCAGATGGCTCCTCTGAGAGACCCTGTTCCTTGCCTCCCCAGATTCGACGCATTCTGTGAAAGCCAATCGAGGGATGATATTCCACTTTGCCAAGTGGTCCCTCATACGTAACAAGGCCAAAGGGACCAAATTTCTAGTAAACATCAGTTGTAATTTTAATATATAAGGTGATGTAGAATCCAGCAGAGAAAAGTCCTCCAGATCAACCACGTGAGAATGAAATGCTAGCAGGGAAGCAAGCAAGCTAACAATTTGGTCCTTAGAATGCCATCTGTCACTATTATAAGAGTTCAAAAAAAATTCCAAAAACAGTTGGTTTGGTTGATAAATTAGAGAGTAAGAAGATTTCTTATCAGCACATACCCTCCCCTTGTCAGCCAAAAAAGTTTGTAGAGGGGTTCCTCTATGTTGAGGGCGAGGGCTCTGGGCCAGAGAAGTCAGAAGGGAGTAAGAAGACACCTCTGTCTGGGTCCCCGCTTCAGTAGTAGTGGAGAAGCCCTTGTTAGGCTTATTAAGTGAATTACCATCAAGACGATAACACCTAAAGGCTCTCCTCATCTCAGATAGCAGGTGTTCCAAAAGCTCAGTAACAGCTGTGAGATGATGAAAGAGCAGCTTCAAGGACTCCTGAACTAGAGGAACCATACTGGACGCAGATCCCTCCGAAAGCTCAAACGAAGGCTTTCGACTTGTGGCTAATCCTTGCTTGGGGAGAGGAGAGATGACAGGAGTTTCATGCAAAATAAGAGGTGGTTCCTCAACTCCACTCTCCATCTGGGCAGCAAGCAAAGTGGAAGAATTCTTGTGGGCCACACAGCGTGCAGAAGAATACATACAATAACAAATAGTAGGCTCAGAAGTGTGGCTAGGCGAAAGAAAATTGCCCTCCTCCATCATATCCTTTGAATTACAGCTTAATTGCAAACGGGACAGCTGGGAAGATAAGGAGAAACGCCTAGGAGGAAAATACTCCACTCCTTCAGACTGCAGTACTCTTTCGTCAATCACCGAAGAGGTATTTGCTGAAGGGCAACATTACTTCCCCGCTCTTTTAAGTTTATGGAGAATCTTGGATTTAGAAATAGTTCTTTTTTTGAGCTTAGGACCCATCATTCACTACATTCCCCTGTGTTGGCGTTCCAATAGTCCAGATAGCCCGAATGGTGAAATAGCCCTAATAAATCTGGCAATGCCCTTGGCCCCTAGTAGAACCCAAAGTAAAGAGAAAAAATGGAACAAACCATCCGAGGAGAAGATTTATGGGCCATTAAAATCAAAACTCAGGAGAGCAAAGAAAAACGCTTGTCCTCCCGAGAGCTTCGAACGGAAGTCTCGAATGCACCACTGTTTTAAGGTCGTTTATCTCCAGAAATGGATGTAGCTGGTGTATCAGCCGAAGCTGATAGAAAGCACTCCTGGCCACTGCCTCAACCTGAGAAATCAGGGAGAGGTTTGGGTCCAAAAATACTCCCAGGCTACAAACCAGCTCTTTCCAGGGGAGTGCAACCCCATTCAGAACAGGTAGATCAACTTCCCACAATGAGTACTTCCGTCTTGCTTGGATTCAGCCTCAGTTTGTTCTCTCTCATCCAGCCCATTATCACCTCCAGGCAGGCATTTAGGGAAGTTATACCAGTTTCTGGTAAACTTGACATGGAGAAATAAATGTGAATGTCATTGGCATATTCATAACACCCTGCACCAAATCTCCTGATCATCACTCCCAGGGATTTCATGTAGATGTTAAAAAGCATTGGAGATAGAATGGAGCCTTGGGGGACCCATACAATAACTCTTGCTATGAAGAGCAACAATCTCCAAGTGATATCATCTGGAACCTACACAAGAGATTGGAGCAGAACCACTGCAAAGCAGGGCCTCCTACTCCCAAACCCTTCAGGTGTTCCAGAAAGTCGATTAGAGGCATTCCAGGTGATCCATGGTCAATTTAATAAAATAAATAGTCTTTCCCAAATGAACTGGGATCCCCAAATACATGATTTTAATGGCAAGATTCTAATTCCAGGGTGGGCACCCTGGTTTGGAGGATCCTATTGGCCTTCTGTAATATGCCCAAAGCAAAATCAACAGAGGAACGTTTCTCTTCTCAATGAGAGATTTTGCCTTCCAACACCCACAATCTGACAGTAATATCAACAAGAGTCTTGAAGTGAAATAATTGAAACTGTAATGTTTTTAAAGTCAGATTTAAATCAGCAGACATCGTCTTAAGAAATGTCATAAGATCTCCTTTCCTGGAGGAGAAAATGAGGGGGTAGAAGGAGGCTGAAACTTCTTTCTTCCTCCCTTAAAAGCCATTATGAAATTCAACAGTAGGACTTCCCTAATAGAAAAGGAAACATAACCACCTGTTTAATGACCAAATCTGCTCTGTTATGAGGAGATTAAGCAGTTCAGGATAAGAAAATCAGGCAGGAGGCTCTGGAGCGTGCTGAAGTGCATCTGACTACATTGCCATCTTGACCCGGACGTTTTGCAAATGGTCATTTTAATACATCCCCAGCCACTTAAAGCCAGGCAAACATTTTCACTCACACTGCTTGTGAGTGGATATCTGGATTCCCAGGCAGTTCTGTGCATCTCAAGTGTTTTATAGGTGGCTTGCAAGCAGAACAAGGTGATGGAGACGACTCAAAATTTATGTTTAATGATCCGCTGCCCTTGTCCTTCTGCTACTTTTAATGAAAGGGTGGCAATGTCCTCTCAGTGCTCCAAGCAGAAGGTCTCAGAACTATGAGCCTAGCTATTACAACATACAGTGATCTCCCAAGTTTCCAGTATGTATGAAAACGAGCCTGATGTCTCATATAGTGCCTGCATCTGCTAAGGCCTTTTTGTTTCAACTTTTTGTTCCAGCTTATACTAGTGGTTAGCTCAGGCACAATTTAAAATACAGGTGAAACTCAGAAAATTAGAATATCGTGCAAAAGTCCATTAATTTCAGTAATGCAAATTAATTGTTCTATTCTTCAATCATATTGTTCTATTCTTCAATCCTTGTCTTCTTGGTTCCATGTAATATTCTAATTTTCTGAGATTGTGGATTTGGGGTTTTCATGAGCTGTACGCCATGATCATCACAATTATAACAAATTAAGGCTTGACTTATCTCGCTTTGCATGTAATACATCTGTCTCATATATCAATTTCACCTTTTAATTTGCATTACTGAAATTAATGGACTTTTGCACGATATTCTAATTTTCAGAGTTCCACCTATAAATTAAGAGATGTTTTGATCCAGCAAGATTTGTCACTGCTGTCCAAGATATTTGACAGCATGCCTCTTGGAACTGTATGATAACATTTTACCATTAGCGTAAAACATATCTCCTCATACTCATTGTATTTTCAAAAAGGAGAAATTAGAATCCAATAAATCCCCCCTATCTCTTAACATTCATTAAAATATTCCATATTATCTGAGGCATTGCATTTGCCATGCTAGTAGACATTTTTCATTATGTATTTGCTTGCCCCAGTAATAAGGTCAGATAAAGGTTTGTTCCTTAACTCCCACTTTGACTTTTGGTCTAGTCGAGAGAAAACAAATTTTATTTTTAACTAGCAAACAAAATAGGCAGATTGTGGAAAAATACCTGCATTTGCATTGGTAGCAGAGAAATCAGATATCATTATATGACTATAATGTGGGTTGCTTTACAGGTACTTAATGTTATTTGGTGGTTTTACAGAACTTTAATGCTTTGTGTTTTTATACAACATGTTTTAAATTTTTGTGTTCTACCTTATTCATCTTGTTCAATACACTTGGTTTTTGTTTTGTTTTTTATTTTGTTATGCCATATGGTCAAAACCAATCAACTTTGAACTCAGCCTACATAGCCTCAGGAGTCCTAGTTCTGAAGAGATTCATCACTGCAGGCCATATGTGTAAATCATAACAATCAATGTCTGATGGCATTTACTCTCCAATTAGTTGGCATTTATTTTGAAATGACTCAAAAATGGGCAGCAATTATGTAGATGATTTCACCACAAAAATATCTGAGATTAACAAGGCCTTCCTCTGGGCACCTTACAAGGCAGCTTGTCACTTTTAACAGGTGGGTGGGTTTGTGACAAGGCAGCCGGACAATTTTTAAGCTGTCACTTGAATCTTTCAGAGCATTTGGAAATATGATTTAACAAGAAAGGAAGAAAACAAATGAGCTTTGTGTGAGTCTCCGGGGATTTCAACTGCTGCAAAGAGAGGTGGAGTTATTGATTACAGCTTAATATGCCAGAAGAAAAGATTGAGGTTACAGCATTTGCCCAATCACTTGTGATGTAGCAAATCAAATCATCCCATCTGTGGTGCCAGAACCAATATTTCTCAATGCTAGAATGGAAGCGTTGTATTCTATCTAGTGTGGAGGGTGGAGTCAGAAAAAGGAAAAGGGAGGGACAGGAGAAGGAGAAAATTGAGTTGCTTCTGAATAACGCTTTAGTTAAATCTACATAAGATTTATTTGTGCCTGTGAGGGAAGCAGCTATAAAACATTTGACGATGAGCTTTTGAACCAGCTCAGCTTGTGAGCCTGCAAAGCTTGTGCATGTTCCTGCAACCTCAGAACTGATTTCTACTATCTCTGCTGCTGATTGTTTCTCCAGTTGACCTGCACAACCTCTGAAGGTACTTTCTCCTTATCAGTCCTGGACTCTGTTGTTCACTGGATGCCCACTGCAGCATGGCTCAGATCCCACCACCACCTTTTTTCTTGTCCACCCCAGGAGAACCAGCTCTTCCCTGGAAACAATGGAGGTCCTATTTCTGCTATTACCGCCTCACTATACAGACCCCTGATTTTACTCCAGCAAAGTAGAAAGCTATATTGCTTCACTGCCTGGGCCCTGAAGGTCAGATAATCTATTATATTAATTCTCCGGGGTGTGCCTTGGAATGTGCGTCCCAGAGCCCAGCTGATTGGCTGGGAGGTGGACGTGCCTGATTGGCTGAGGCGCACTCAGGAGGATTGGTTGCTGCTGCTGCGGCCCAGCCATGGAGGCCAGAAATGGTGGGCCCGGCCCAGCCACGGAGACGAGGCCCAGGAGGGGGTAAAGAAAGTGGGAGGGGCAGAAGTGGTAGTGGTGGGGAGGAGAGGTGGCTGGGTCCGGAAGCAGAGACTGAGGCAGAAGAGGGGGAGAGGTAACCACCAGCCCCAAACAGTGCATAGATGCTCTGTGCGGGGTCGGCTAGTATATAATAATTTGCCCTTTCCTGCCACCTTGGAAGGGGATGCCAGTTCTTATGAAGATGCTGTTCAAGCCTTAGATGATCATTTCAACCCTTTGAATGTGATTATTGAACGTTACAAGTTCTATTCTAGTTCCCAACTGCCTGGAGGCTTTACACACATGGCTTTTACTGTGAATCTCCTCTGGAATGGAGTGTGCCAGTCCACATATTAGCTGCATTTACCCTGAAGTCCATGCAGACTATCAGGGACCAGTACAGACATGACTCTGTTTTCCCCCAAATCAAGGCTGTGCATTCTGGCTTAGCCCAAATTATGTCTAACTTTTTAAAAATCCTCTATCTCCGGCAGCTTAAAAAAAACAAAAAACACCCCGAGGCTTTTGTTATGCCCTGCCGCTTCTCCCTTAATGTGTATAGGGGCCATTGCCAGTAATTCAGCATTTTTCAAAACTCAGTGAAGGGGAGTTTGACAGCTGTGTTGGTCTGCTCTGAGTGATTTGCAATTGCAAGTGCGGGGGTGGGAGGGCTTGTGGCAGATAGGTGAAATTCTGTGGCGGGAGTCCAGAAGGGGAGTGGGAGGGAGACATTCCTGATTTAAATGCAAGCACAAACAGCAAAATGTGGGTCTATGTTTTACCTTTAGATAAAAGGTAAATGCATTCAGCTTTAGATATGCATTCCATTTTAGATACGCATTCAGTTATGCATTCAGCTTTAGATATGCAGAATGAAACTATAGCTTCGATGTAACCTGAGCCCTTTTTGTCTGAGCTGATTCGCCTGCATTTTTCTTCATGACAGAGAGAAAGCAATGCTTTAAACTTTCCTGCCTCTTAAATGGTCTGGGGTGGGCGGGGGGACGGACATTATAATTATTGTTGTTGTTATTGTTATTCGCTTTCTATACCGCCCTTCCAAAAATGGCTCAGGGTGGTTTACACAGAGAAATAACAAATGAATAAGATGGCTCCCTGTCCCCACAGGGCTCACAATCTAAAAAGAAACATAAGATAGACACCAGCAACAGTCACTGGAGGTACTGTGCTGGGGGTGGATAGGGCCAGCCAGTTACTCTCCCCCTGCTAAATAAAAGAGAATCACCACGTTAAAAGGTGCCTCTTTGCCAAGTTAGCATGAGGTGATGAAAGCATCACTCACAAAGACAATTTCATTATAAAAATCAGCAAAGATTTGGGTCAGATTCGGCAGGTTCTGCGTTTAATCTGGCTGCTTGGCAACCTGTCATGGCATTCTTCCATAAGCAGCTGTCAAACTACCCCCCCCCCAAAAAAAATGCTCTCTTGCCTCCTCCTCAGCTGGGGATGTGATTGGTTGGAGAAAAATCCTGGCGCAAGCTGTAGGAACGGACAAGGGGAAAGATCTGCAAGGGTTGTGGAGAAGAGTCGACCCTATGTGAACTGTCCATTTAATCACCCAAATTAAACATCTGCAAATCTGCTGCAAAGCAGATTTCCTCTTCAGACACCACGTAGTATGAATCCATGTGTGAAGAACTCCCTGGTGAATCTATCAAATCAGTATATCACAGAATTGTGTACCTTTAGTATAACCTGTGAGTTTGCCAGCTTTACTGATGAACTGATCAGGGATCAGATTGTTATCAAAACAAACTGCTCCAAACTGTGTGGAAAAATTGCTACTGGAGCAGAAACATATCTTGGATAAAGTTATAGAGATGACTGGGAGGGTGGAAAATGCTCTTCACTGTGCCAAATCACTCTCTTTGGTATTCCAAGCCTAACCTCCTGAAATCCAGGCTGTTCAGCCTAATTCTTTTCAAACCCAGTCTTCTCAGAATGCACTGTCTCAGAAAGTGGAAGCACAAGAAAGCAGGAGCAGCCAACACTACCTACTGTATGTAGCGACTCTGCCCACAAAGCCAATTTTGCTCACTTTCCTGCACAGAAGGTCACTTGCAACAGGGGCAAAAAAGTGGGACACTTTGCTAAGGTTTGCAAGTCTGCTGTCCACTCCAGTACTGATTCACCATATGACAAGGATGAGGCAGATGAAACACTTCCTGACAGCATTTTAAGTGCTACAGAAACAAAGCCTGCTTCTCCACATTGTCAAGTTAAACTTAATGGCCATGAAGTGTGAATGCTTACTGATTCTGGTTCTCTGGTACACAAGAAACTCCTTACTATTAGGGATGTGCATGAATCGATATTTTGTTTTGATTTGTACCCGAATCAAATCACCCCTGATTTGTTTTGGGTCTGAATCTGCCCCCCAAATCACCCCAGATTCTATTTGTACCCAAATTTTCTGAATCTGAATCCAAATTGATTCAGGGCAAAAAAAGGGGTCCCGGGGGCAAAAGAGTGGGGTGGGTGGTAGCCACCCTGGTGCCTGCCATGTGGAGCTTCAAGGTTGCTGAAATCCCCATTATTTCCTATAGGAAAAAGCTTAAAGATGCGCCAACGTCAACAATTCTTTTAAAATCACCCCTTTGCCCAATTTCTTTGAAATTTGGGTGGTAGCTTCCACCCATTGGGCACAACCACCCAACCCACTTTGGCCACAAAACAGAGGCCTGAATCTCCAAAATTTGGGGGTCTGAATCTGTGATGATTTGTTTTGTACCCGAATCTGGGCAACTGAGGACAGGGGTGATTTGTTTTGGCTACAAATCACCCAAATCAGCCAGATTTGGGTACAAATCATTTTGTACCTGAATTGTTTCGCACATCCCTACTTACTACATCAGATCTGCACCTGCAGCCTTCAGACATGGATACTTCACTGCTTTCCTAGAATACAAAGGACGTACTGCAGAAGGGAAAGTGCATGTGTCAGAAAAAGAAAAATATTGGGCTGGATACATCAGAAAGATCTAAGGTAGTATTACAGCCAAATAGCACAGAACCCATATTACGGATAATGGAGCATCCATATGCTGATATGATCACTGATTTCTCTGATGTTTTTGCTGAAACTCCTGGCACTGCCATACTTTTCAAATGTAAAATTCAGATGAAGGCAAATGCAATACCTGTACAACACAAAGTGAGGAACATACTCATAGCATTGCACCACCCACTTAGAGAGGAGCTTTCAAAACTAAAGCATGCTGACATCATAGGGCCTGTTGATTCATCTGAATGGGTCTCTCATTGTTATTGTTTGGAAATGAAACAATACTCTCCGAATGTTCATAGATTTAAGAGATGTGAACTCCAACATGGCAGTGGATTGTCATCCATTACCCAATATCAATGAAATACTGCTTACTCTGAAAGAGGCCTCTGTGCTCACAATTGTGTACTTGTCTTCGGCTATCATCAAATTCCTCCGCTTAAAAGTTCTCGCAAATACACAACCCTCATTATCCCAGAGAGTCTTTTTCAATACAAAAGACTGCCCTTTGGATTAGCCTCTGCAGCTTCAGTATTTCAACAAATGATGCGTGTTATTTGGGTCTACGTACGGCATCATTTCAGGATGGCATTTTAATGTGTGGCAAAACCATTTAGGAGCATGATGCTAAACTGACAGACATCTTAAGAGAACTCTGACAACATGGACTTACTATCTCTGCAGAGAAATGTCAGTTTTGCACACACTTGGTGATGTACTTGGGACACACAATATCTCTGAGTGATGTACATCTCCAAACAGACTTGATGAAAGCTACTGGGGAAGCACCAGAGCCACACAACAAGGATTCACTTTGATCATTTTTAGGACTCTGAGTATTACTCTAAATTTGTTAGACAATTTGCCTCCAAAGTTGCTCCATTGCATCTTTTTTTTTAAATGTAGCATTTAACTGGGATGCATCCTGCAAGACTAGTTTTCAGACTTCTTTTGACAACCACACCATTGTAACCATGGAAGCTTCTGAATATGATTTGGGTGCTGTCTTGACCCAGCAAAAAGGGGACAGGGAAGTTACAGTTGTGTTTGCTTCCAGATTGCTTGCTGCTTCAGAGAAGATGTATTCTGTTATTGAAAAAGAAGCTCTAGCATGCTTCTGGGCAGTAAGGCACTTCAGGACTTACTTATGGGGCAGAAAATTCACTTTATATTTGTTGGGAATTCTCTCTGGTAAGAGAAACCCTTTTTCATTATAGCAGAGTGCACAGAGGCACAACAGCGGAATTTGGTTAGGCATGCATGTATGCTGAGAGTAAAATAACTTGGAGCCAGTTCATAGTTTCAAATCAACATATGGAGTATTTATTATAGAACTCCTTTCTAGATAGGAAAGTGAGGAGATAGGATCTCTAATCTATCTATCTAGCTGGATGCAGATGGATTCTGCATCTCTGCACACACGTTGCAGGGAGAGAGGAGCTTGCATGTTGCAAGGTAGAATGAAGGGAAGAGAAAGGGAAGAGGAAGTGGAAGGAAGGAAGGAAGGAAAGAAGTCCCTGAGATTAGCAATCTACAAATCAAAGGGATAGTGTCAGAGTAGTAGAGAAGAGATGACCAATGTCTTGAACCTCTAGCCCTCTGACTCACTACTCTGTCCTCCTGTGTCATTGAGACAAGAGACAGCACATAGTACTTCACTTCCAACACCCTCTCCCGATGTCTCGTGACTCAGTTCACAAGATTCATTTTCTCTCTCAGCTTTTCAAAGCAGGGTCTTGGTAGTGGCTTAGTGAGTAGATCTGCAAGCATTTCATTTGTTGGGCAGTAGATCAGCTTGATTAGTCCATCCTTTTGCAGACTTCTCACTACATGGTACTTCACATCAATATGCTTGGTATGCATCTTTACATCTTCCTTTTTGGAGAATTGAATGCAGCTTTGGTTGTCTTCATACAATGGTATGTGCTGTGGTACATCTATACCTAGATCTTTCAGTAGTTGACACAGCCATTGTATCTCGTGACAGCCCTGTGCAGCTGATACATATTCTGCTTCAGTGGTTGATGATGCTGTTATGTCTTGCTTGGTGCTTGATCAGCTTATGGCTCCATCTCCATAGAAAATTATGTGACCGCTGGTGGATTTCATTTCTGTTAGGTCTCCACCCCGGTCTATATCTACATATGCTTCTAGTTTTGGTTCACTGTTAGCTGGCAGCTTGAGCTTAAAGTGTGCAGTACCCTTTAGGTACTTAACAAGTCTCTTAATCGCATCACAGTCCTTGACTGTTGGTGATGCAGTCTTTCTGCAAAGTAAGCCAACTGCTGTACTAATATCTGGTCTAGTGCATGTACTAATGTATAGAAGCTTACCCAGTGCTTCACAATATCTATGGTTGTCAGATAGTGGCTCAGTTTGATCTTCTTGCATTATGTTGTTCACTTCCATTGGAGTTGGTGTAGGATTCACATCTTCCAGTTTGAGCAGGTTTATCAGGTCTTTAATTTTCTGTTCTTGGTTGATGAGGAAACTTCCATCTTTCTCTCTTTGTACTTGAATGCCCAAGTAGTGTGCAATGTTGCCAAGTCGCTTGACTTCCACATCTCTTTTCAGATGATGCATTATTTCCTTGCTGTCATCTAGATTCTCATAGGCAAGAATCAAATTATCAACATACTCCAAAATGTACTGTAAGTCCATTTGCCATCTCTGAATTTGGTGTACAGGCAGGGATCAGCTTCACTTCTTTTGAAGTTTGCTTGAAGCAGCATATCATTTAGTTTTGTGTTCCATGTTCTGGCAGCCTGTTTTAAACCATAAATGCTCTTTTGCAGTTTGCATACATAGTCCTCTTTGCCTTTCTCTAAGAAACCTGGTGGTTGTTGCATGTAAATGTCCTCTTCTAGTTCACCATGCAAGAATGCAGTTTTCATGTCTAGGTGTTCAACATGCTTTCTTTTGCTAGCAGCAATACTTAACAGAGTCCTTACTGTGGTATGTTTGACTGCTGGTGCTAATGTTTCATCGTAGTCCTCTCCATATTTTTGTGAATATCCTTTCGCTACTAATCTGGCTTTGTAGCGCTGAATCTCACCATCAGCATCATGTTTGAGTTTGAAAACCCATTTGCAGCCTATAACTTTCCTTCCTTGAGGTAACTTAGTAAGAGTCCAGGTTTTTGGTTTTTTTTGTAGAGCCTCAAGCTCTTCAATTGCAGCTTGTTTCCACTTCTGGGCTTCTGGTTGTGGTAGCTAGGATATTTTCTCCCATGATGAGGGTTCTGGTTGTTCCGCCATTCTTGCGAGGTAGGACAGTCTCGCGGTTGGAACACCTCTGGTTGAGCACATTGATTGCCTCACCTCACCCTCTGTGGTCCCTTCCATTATCTCAGGTGCATCTGGTGGATCGCTGGGGGTCTCTGTGTCGACTGCGGTTGGATCTGGATCTGCTGTCTCCTCCTCCTCAATTCTGCTGAGATCAGGAAGCATAATCCAGTCATAAGGATGTTTGGTCTGGTTGCTTGCTTCGGTGTAGGCCCCCTCTGAAGACTTAGCTCTTTCATTCTCATCAAAATACACTGATCTGCTTATGGTTATCTTGTTGGTGTCAGGATCCAGAATTCTGCAGCCTTTGGATTGCACTGAGTAGCCTACAAAAATCCCTTTTGTGGCCCTAGCCCCTAACTTAGTCCTTTTTTCCTTTGGGATGTATGAGTAAGCCATGCTTCCAAAGACATGCAAATGTGTCATGGACAGCTTATGACCATGCCCAAGTTCATATGGTGCTGTTCCTACAGGCTTTATGTGAATTCTGTTTTGTATGTACGTAGCAGTCATTATGCCTTCTCCCCAGAGTTTCTGTGGGGGGTGTGCATCAGCAAGCATGCATCTTACCATATCCAGTAGAGTTCTGTTCTTTCTTTCTGAGACTCCATTTTGTGATGGATTGTAAGGTACTGTGGTTTGATGCACAATTCCATGTTCTCTCAGGAACTGCTGTGTAGCACTGGACATATATTCTCCTCCATTGTCTGTGCACAGGATCTTTGGCTTCTGCTCAGATTTGTTGCTTGCCATGGCCACGTAGTCCTGGAGTTTCTCGAGCATCTGTGATTTCTCCTTTAGTAGAAAGACAATTGTGTATTGTAGGTAATCATCGATGAATGTTAGAAAGTATCTGAAATTACCTATGGTTGCTGGTAGTGGTCCAGATATATCGCTGTGGATCAGCTCCAGGGGTCTTCTGGTCTTCCTTTCACTCTGCTTAGGAAATGGCTTGTTAACTGCTTTGGACTCAAGACAACAAACACAGTTAGTCACAATGTCACATGGTACAAAATCAATGCCATCAGCTAATCCCTTTTCCTTCATGTTCTGGATTGACGCATAGCTCCTGTGTCCTAGGCATTTATGCCACAGTTGCAAGCAATTTTCATGCAGGCATGACTGAGCAAGGTTCACTTCATTGGGCTGGTATGCTTCAGGTTTGGACCAGGCCGGTCTTTCTCTGTCTGTCTTTGATACAGGTTGCTCCTGCACGCTGTACAAGTCTTTGCACTTAGAGCCTACAAGGCAAACTTCTTCATTCTGGGTAGCAACACATTGTCCATTTCTAATATGAAGTTCACAGCCTTGTTCCTCTAGCTTGGATATTGAAAGCAAGGAGCTTGAGAAGTCAGGGATATACAAAACATCCTTCACCAAAAAATGTTTAATTGGTCCACCTGGTAACTCGCAATACAAAATTCCTTCGCCTTTCTTCTTTGCTTTAATTGTAGTATTATTGCCCAAATGAACAATCTCTTCAGGAGTATCAAACAGTTCAGTATAGAAATCCAAACAATTTGAGATATGAACCATGGAACCAGTGTCCAGAATAAATTTTTCATCACCTTGCATCAGGCAAACACTGAAATTCTTATTTGAATCAGCACTCTTATAATCATTCAAATCTCTTTCTGTAAAGTCAGCTTTCTTTGTCTGATTCTTGAGACAGTTCGCCACCTTGTGGCCCAACTGGTTACACAGAAAACATCTAAAGGCATTAGTCCCAGTTGGCCTCATTCCAGGAGCAGTCTCCCTGCTGGTGGTCATGTGACCCCTCTCTCTGGACTGAATTCTCTTGGCAACGGAGCCAGATCTCTTTGTATGCAAATGTGGGGGGCCCATGCAGTTTTCCATTCCAAGTCATTGTCTGGGTTCAGGATAGTCAGCCTGAGCTTTCCCTCTAGATAAGTAGCCATCCTCACTGAGCTCCTTAAAAGGGCAGCTGCTGTAGATTAGCAATTCAAAGTGTCCACAGCTAGATCTCACTGGATCTCCTGGAACAAACCTAACTCTTTAGTTGCAGTACACGCAGCTCAAAATACCGGGCTCCCATAACCTGTTGGGAATTCTCTCTGGTAAGAGAAACCCTTTTTCATTATAGCAGAGTGCACAGAAGCACAACAGCGGAATTTGGTTAGGCATGTGTGTATGCTGAAAGTAAAATAACTTGGAGCCAGTTCATAGTTTCAAATCAATATATGGAGTATTTATTATAGAACTCCATTCTAGATAGGAAAGTGAGGAAATAGGATCTCTAATCTATCTATCTAGCTGGATGTAGATGGATTCTGCATCTCTGCACACATGTTGCAGGGAGAGAGGAGCTTGCATGTTGCAAGGTAGAATGAAGGGAAGAGAAAGGGAAGAGGAAGTGGCAGGCAGGAAGGAAAGAAGTCCCTGAGATTAGCAATCTACATATCAAAGGGATAGTGTCAGAGTAGTAGAGAAGAGATGACCAATGTCTTGACCCTCTAGCCCTCTGACTCACTAGTCTGTCCTCCTATGTAATTGAAACAAGAGACAGTGCATAGTCCTTCACTTCCAACAATAGTCAGACCATAAACCCCTATCTGTTTTATTTACTACTCGGGGATCAAATCCAGCAACCCCAAGAAGAGCCAAATGGATCACCAGACATGGATTTTAATTTCCAGGAGGAATATCTTCCAAGTCTTCAGAATACAGCAGCAGATTGTTTAACCTGACTTCCACTTCCAGGCCAAGAGGAGACCCCAGAAGATGAAAATGAAGGAGTAGTAATTGCACAAATGGCTTTATCTACTCATGGAGTGATCACATCTTCTGAGTGGAAAGCGGCCCTCAATGCTGATCAAGTGCTTACTGAACTTAAGCCTTACATAACAAATGGATGGCCACGCAAAAACAAGGTACCTGAACATCTTTAACCATACATGCATGTAGCCAGGGGAGGGGCCACCATTGGGTGAATGGGTTCAAAGAACTCGGGCCGCCACCAATCAGGGGTCATGAGCACGGCCCCAGACATGCCCCCCGCATCTGACGTCAGATGCAAGAGGTGTTATTTTGGTCCCGAACAGGGCCACACGGCTCTGTTTGGAACCGAAATCAGCCCACACTGTGTTGGCTGGGAGAGCTGCTCCTTAAAGGCAGGGAGAGCCACTCCTGGTCTCACTGACAACGCAGCTATGCTGGCCCTGGGCCGAAATAAACAAGTACAATTGGTCCAATACACTGCCAACGCAGTGAGGCAGATCAATCTCCCTCACAAACGGGGCCACGCAGCCACGTTTGGGAGGGATATCAGCCCGCGCTGCATTGGCAGTGCAGCCGGAATGGTTCTTCCTGCCTTTAAGGCAGGGAGAGTCACCCTGGCCCACACTACCCAATGCAGCATGGGCCAATCTCCCTTCCAAATGGGGCTGCGTGGCCCCATTTGGGAGGGAGACCATGCCCCCTCATCTGACATCAGATGTGGGGGCATGGCTAGCTGGTCCGCTGAGTCTGATGTAAGGCATGGGGGGCGGGGCCAAGGGGCTGTGGTGGTGGCCACACACGGGCCACCGCCAGCCTCCCTATGCTTCTGCATGTAGCGACTGAGCTGTCTCTGTTCTGGTGGCCAGGTATGGACAAACACATCGAAAATGTAATCAGGCACTGTATGGCTTATGCTGTATCTGACAAATTGCAAAAAACTTTTACCACTCTTGTGACTCCAGTAAAGTATCCCAATGGTCCCTGGGGGGAAAACATGCTCTGGATATAATGGGGCCTTTTGAGAACCCATCCACGCAACAAAGAATTATTATAGTGACGGTGGATTACTATTCCAGGTGGCCAGAAGTTTCATTTGCTGACAACATGACTACATACAAGGTGATCCAGTTCATGGCTGCAGTTTTTGCGAGGGAGGTTCTCCCTAAAGAACTAGTGACTGACAATGGGACACAGCTTATTTGAAATGGAGCAATATTTGCATACCTATGGGATAAAACACAAGACATTTTCCTAACTCGGTACAGCTAACAGGGTAAAGAAGAACCCTTTAAAGTGGTGGTTCTCATATTTAGCAAAGGAAAAGCAACTGTCCTTATTCAGTTCAGAAATAACCAAACAACCCACCATGACTAGAACAATCTGTTGTATTGTTGTATCTGTTGTATTGTTTTTATCCCTGTTTTAAATGTTTTTAGCTTGATGTTTTTATTGCTTGATGTTTTTATTGCTTTTTATTGTATGTTTTAATTTTTGTAAACCGCCTTGGGGTTTTCTTTTAACGAAAGGTGGTATAGAAATGTAAAAATAAATATAAATAAATAAATAAATAAATAAATAAATAAATAAATAAATAAAATCTAAATAGGAGTACTCAGACTGTCAACTTAACTTCCACAATAAATTTATCTGATGAACATATCAGAGCCAAAGTGGCTTACATGCTGGATATGACAAAGTACATAAACATATATAACAAGAAGTATTCCCCCAGATGTATGTTACAACTTCCCATACAGGGATAAACAGTTCTTATCCTGTAGATGTATTGGTTCACAGTAGAAGTGCAAATTCCGTGGAATCCAGTGGGGAGGATGTTTCTCTTCTTAATTCAGTAATCTGATGATACGTCTCCTTCTCCATATAATCCAAGTGGAGACAATCTGCGTAGTTTAATCAGATACAGAGCGTGATCCTAAAACATTGGCATCTAGTTTCGGGGATAGAAGGTTGCAATAACCCCACCCCCTCTTTGCTTATAGGAGGACTAGGAATTTAGGTAGCTTTTTGACAAGGGCGGACTCCCTGGAGAAAGGAGATCAGAACACAGGATTAAGAGGCTTTTATCCGTGTGGGAGATGTTCAGTTTGTGCACAAGCGGAAAGCACGATTAGTGTGATAGATCCTAACACAGGGAGTAAAAGGAACTTGGACTTTTTTGCCACGTGTGATACCAAGAGAGTAGTATATGCGCTTAAATGTGCATGCCCCAAACTGTATATAGGTAAGAGTATACGTAAAGTGAGATCTAGAATCTTGGAACATAAATCTAGAGTGAGGACATGTCATAGCAAGTCACCCATAGTAGCCCATTTTTTAGAAAAGGGACATACATGTGATGAATTCAAATTTTTTATCCTTTTTAAATACACACCGCGAAGATTCAGTTATGAAGATATGAATACTACATTATTAAGGAAAGAGGCGTTCTTCATACACTTGTTTCAGACTTATGTTGGAGGTCTTCATACCAATCAAGATCTTTCGTGTTTTTTTGGGAGAACATTAGGAAAGAGAGGAATGCACACAGTTACTTTGGAATATCTATGGATGCTGTTATCATGAGTTTTACGGAATCAGGAGAGAAAGAAGAAGCTACCTGATTAATTTGGTAAAAGGACGCAGCTGTGGGTCATTAAAACTTAGCGTGCTTAATTGGGGATCAGTTTAAAAAGAAAGAGTGAGCGCAGAGATTCTAAGCATGTCTCTACAGGCGTATTAGTCTAAACACCATGGTAAGATAAAGCCGGTAACAGAATGTAAGCATACATTGCTTATACTGTACTTAAAATGGTGAGTGTTTAGAATTGGATCTGTATGTGGGAGAAACAGTATTTGGCAGGAAAGTTTCTATGATGTGATGCATTGTTTTCTTGTTTAGGTTTAAATGAGGAAGTAACAATTAGTTATGAAACAGATTAATATCTGGAAAATCTGAATATTGCATATCGTTTGCTGTACTGCACATGTATTTGGCTTTGAAAGCGTAAGATTAAACTACACAGATTGTCTCCACTTGGATTATATGGAGAAGGAGACGTATCATCAGATTACTGAATTAAGAAGAGAAACATCCTCCCCACTGGATTCCATGGAATCTGCACTTCTACTGTGAACCAATACATCTACGGGATAAGAACTGTTTATCCCTGTATGGGAAGTTGTAACATACATCTGGGGGAATACTTCTTGTTATATATGTTTATGTACTTTGTCATATCCAGCATGTAAGCCACTTTGGCTCTGATATGTTTATCAGATAAATTTATTGTGGAAGTTAAGTTGGCGGTCTGAGTATTCCTCTTTAGATTGTTCTAGTCATGGTGGGTTGTTTGGTTATTTTTGTTACTATCGCGTGACTCCTGTTAGTTTAGCAACACTTATTCAGTTCAGTGCAGCAGTGTGTGTGTGTGTGTGTGTGTGTGTGAGAGAGAGAGAGAGAGAGAGAGAGAGACTGTGAACCCTTTTGGGGGACATGGAGCCATTTTCTCATACTTTTTGCTGTGAAAAGCAGTATATTATTATTATTATTACATTTTTATACCACTTAAATGTTTGGTCTCCAGGCAGTGTAAGAACAAATACAAGAAATCATAATTTAAAATTAACATCATCATTGTTTGTTTGTTTGTTTGTTCTGTTTCTATACTGCCCTTCCAAGAATGGCTCAGGGCGGTTTACACAGAGAAATAATAAATAAATAAGATGGATCCCTGTCCCCAAAGGGCTCACAGTCTAAAAAGAAACATGATAGACACCAGCAACAGTCACTGGAGGTACTGTGCTGGGGGTGGATAAGGCCAGTTACTCTCCCCCTGCTAAATATAGAGAATCACCACGTTAAAAGGTTTAAAATTAGATTAATTTTAAGCTAATGCCTGCATAAATAAATGCATCTTCAAGGCTTTCTTGAAGGCAGACAAGGAAGTCAAACCTTGCATCTTGGCAGGGAATGCGTTCTAAACCTCAAGAGCAACTATAGAAAAGGTCCAACTCTAAGCAGCCACCAGCTGAGCCGTCAGCATATCTATAATCAGACCTCTTTAGATTATCTTAATAAGTGATGGGGTCTGTGAAGAGAGAAAAAGGAGAAGGAGAAGGAGAAGGAGAGCCTACATGCAGACTTATGTTATGCTAAAATAATGCTGTTGCGCTAGTGCAATGACGTAGAAGCATGATGTTCAGCAAAGAAAGGAAAGTCTGTTCCAGACGAGTTCTTGTGCTTGAGAAATGGCATCATGCCCTTGCATTACAGCTGGTGTTCTCAAACTTGGGTCCCCAGATGTTGTTGGCCAGCCTTTGTGGCTGGGGATTATGGGAGCTGAAATCCAACAACATTTGGGAACCCAAGTTGGAGAACCCTTGCATTACAGGTTGCCCAATGTCTTGCACAGCAGGTTGTGCAACCATATATGTGTCCCAGAGGAGGCCTTCCACCAAATGGTTGCGCAACATAGTAGAACACTACAACATTGTGCTTCTCCTCAAACCTAAGTGTGCACAACTTCTTTCATTGCAACACTAGTACAGCACTAGTTTGCAGGCCAGTCAATGTGTAAAGAGGACTCTGGACAATATGTGGCTTCACCTTTCTCTTCAGTGTCCAAGACAGTTCTCTGTGTGTGGTGGGAATATTCCACAGATGCAATGGAGCACCTTGAATCATTGTGGTTATTGCCATTTTAATACACAATAAGTGCAAGAGGGTTTTTTTAACCCTCATTGTGGCTACAAGCCAAACTTTCAACAGTTCATACATCATAATAGCCCTAACAAAATCTCCTCAGCAGCACTGTCAGATCTGTGACTAGGCTGCACTCTCGTGGAGGTGCTATTTACAGGAACAGGTGTGTCCATTTGGGTGTTTTATACAAAGCTTCTATGATTTTCTCCAGTGGCAGTAGCACTTTGGGCAGCCACTGATATTGTGGAGTTCACAACAGCCAGCCACATGTACAGCACCCTTGTGATGTCCCAGCTCATACAAACATTGCCTATACACAAACAGAGCCCAGCCACAAGGCTATCAACAGGACAACATGCTCCCTAAGTGAGGGAAGGTGCCCCAATCTATGAACTGGCCCACACTGTATCATAAAGTTATCGTAGCTTACTTTTAGCATAACAAATAGACCCATATGTCAGGCACACTAGCATACAATGCCCTCCTATTTTTTTAACTTTTTGCTTCCGGAAGCCAAAACTGTTGCACCTTCAGGTGGGGAGGGGAGAAAAAGCAGATCAATAGAAATTATTTTACAGTCTTCACCATTCTTTGCTCATGCTGATAAATGAAGCTAATGAATAAATCATGTTCTTTTGATCTTTTTTTAAAGGCAACTGCATTGTGTCATCTCCATTGATAAAGAGGTAATGGAAATAATTCTTCATCGTCTCCTTACTTCTGTGTCCCATGCATTTCAATAAGCTAACTCTGTTCGCTGTGTGCCAAGTTGAGTTTCACGGGAGAGGCTGGGGCAAATGCTGTGTTAAGAAAAGGGTGTTTTGGGTCTTAGGGGATGTTTGCTGCATTTTGCTCCCTCCTGATGGAACATGCAGTGGCACAGCTGAAGTGACACACGGGCATATACATAGCCACTGTTCATGTATATCTTTGTCGTAATTCAAAGAAACAAGTCTACAGTTTAAAATAACCTTGGGGATTTCTTTAGTCTTAACTGAAATGCATTAACATACATTATTCCCATAGCTATTATTAGCATCATCATTTGTCATTATCTTTTGGCTAATGTTCTTTAATAAGAAGGACCATGAAACACATAAAAATAATGCCCACCAACAATGCTAATTCCTGGTGTCATAGATCAGTGGCACAGCATCTACTTCACATGCAGGAGATCCCAGATTCAGTCCCTGGCATTACCTGGTAGGACTGGGAGAGACTTCTGCCCGAAAACTTGGAGAGCCACTGCCAATCAGAGTAGACAATAATGGAAATGACTCGGTATAAGACAGCTTCCTATGACCCTATGTAATTAGAAGAAAGATCTAAGAAGTATTTGGAGTTGGATTAAGGGGGCAGATTTTGTTCTGAGTGCATCAGTGTCGGGGCAGGGCTTGTGGGCGCACTCTCCGGGAGACATCCTGGAGCATCCCCAGTTTCATACACCCCCATACAGCATCTCCTGATTCCATAACGACTGGGCAGTGCTCTTGATTGCTGCATATATGTGTGTTATGCATGTGACTGTATGCATAGTTTGAGGGTAGCCTCAATTTCTAGAGTTATTTGCTCTACACCAGGCTTCCCCAACCTGCGGCCCTCCAGATGTTGCCCTCCAGATGTTGCCAATCTATTTATTGGCTGGGTATGCTGGGAGTTGTAGTCCAGCAACATCTGGAGGGCCACAGGTTGGGGAAGCCTGCTCTACATGATCGTGTAGTTCTTGAATTTGGACATGTGCTACATTAAATTTGAGAGAGAGTTTGCGGAGATGATTGGTCTGATCACTCATTTTCTGCAAAGGCGAGGGATCTCCACTGGTTGACAGTCTGTCCGATTGTACCTCTCTCTTCCACTCCCACGATATAGATTCTTAATTGTCCACATCCCCACATTCCATATGTGGATTGACCAAGCTCAGAAATGGGCGATAGATGTACTCATCACAATGTTCAGACATGAGCAGTGTCATAATGATTACTGATATAAGATGTGAGCATTCTCAAGAAATATTAGCTGATAAAAGTAGGTTGTGAGAAGGGAAACCAAAGAAGAAAGCTGAAGTTCCAGTCTAATCAGGCCTGAAGCTCTATTCAGACATTAAGGCTGTTGTCACGACCAGAGCTACCTGGGTTAACCCTCTTCTACTCAGGTAGGTCTGGTCATCTGCGGCAGCAGGAGCCCTCCTGATCCAGACGCTCTGTCCCTGGATAGCCCAGCTTGGTTGGCAATCCTGTTAAAAGTGAGATAGCAGGAGAACAAACCTATTCCTACCTCCTCCAGCGGTTGTGTGTGCTGCTACTTCCAACACTGCTTCCAGGCGGGCAGCAGCCATGTTCATCAGAGAGTTGGAAGGAAAGAGGGGCCAGGCAGACTAGAGCTGCTGCAATGTTGAGGGCAGCTTTGCTTATTGCATTGTGGGATCCTTACTGCTTGCTTGCTTATTGCATTGTGGGAGCCTGGAGGATCCAGTATGAATTTCCCCCCCTCCCATTCTGGATCTCGCCATCGCATTGCTTGTGTTCCCACAAGCAGTGGGAGCACAAGCAGCAGAGCCCAGAGGAGGCTCATGTCATGTGGGAGCAGGAAGGTAAGAGCCTGCCTCTCCTTCTATTCCCCCCTGCCATTCGGTCATCAGAACGACTTTATTATGTTGTATGAGTGTACAGATGTTTGCACACTTGTAAATATTCTTGTGTGGATTTTACACACTCCTAAATATTCTTGACTGTAAAAGGTAACGTTGTGCCCTCGCATCGGTGTCGACTCCTGGTGACCACAGAGCCCTGTGGTTTTCTTTGGTAGAATACAGGAGGGGTTTACCATTGCCAATGTGAGATGATGCCTTTCAGCACCTTCTTATATCGCTGCTGCCCAATATAGGTGTTTCCCGTGTTCTGGGAAATGTACCAGCAGGGATTT
This sequence comes from Hemicordylus capensis, assembly GCF_027244095.1. Lineage (NCBI taxonomy): Eukaryota > Metazoa > Chordata > Lepidosauria > Squamata > Cordylidae > Hemicordylus > Hemicordylus capensis. Next base: position 266,140,494 of record NC_069660.1, read on the forward strand.
GAACCAGCAACCTCTTGCTCGCTAGGGAAGTCATTTCCCCGCTGTGCCACCTGCATTCATTTTTAAAATGAACCTGGGTAAAGCCCCCTCAAATGCATAGTACAGACAGGAACTGTGATGTTGTACCTGTGTTCAGCATTACACATGCATAATTGTACCTGTGCACATAGATCTGTACCTGTGTACATGCTACATTCATACAAGTGTTGAACATAATTTGTGAATAGGACTTGACTAAGGGAGCTGTTCTATATACAAAGAAGAATATGAAACACAGGTTAGAGCTGGTAATGAAGAGGTTGGATACAGCAATGAAATGGTGTTGTGGAATAGTATAATTCAAGTGAGTGCCATGTAACATCACCTGGTGGATGCCATCACTTGTGGATGCCATGTCACAACTCCTGCCATTCCTTCAGAGTCCCATCTGCACTGTAATGCAGAGGGCAGAATGAGCCACAAACAGCATATAGTGAAGGCTTACCATTCTGTTCTGCAGCTCAGATGAAATTGGAATTCAGTCTGAGAGAGACTGACCAACTTCTGAAAACTCCTGATGTAAACGTGTGAAGCAGAGTCAGCAGGCACTGCACATTGGGGCCAGCGGGGCGGCGGGGGGGGGCTCAGAAGCATTCACATGAAGATGTGACCTGTAAGTAATATTTATATCCACCTACTCTGTGCAACCCTAATTAAGTCTTGAGAACTGGAGACAGATTTCCATTCCACTCAATCAATGGGACATAAATTTGGTTGCTTTTCTTCAACATGCATGGGCCAATCAATACTAAGCTAAATAAGAAGAACCACAGAAAGGTAAAGCTAAGCCAGGAATTCAGCAGTAATTGCTGTTCAGATCAGATACCTGAATAGATGTCTTTAGGATATTTATCCAGCACTGAAGACAATTACATCGGGAGTCAGCAACCCGAAACATGCTCTGCTTATCCTATTGCCCAATGCCCCTCCCTGGCCCCCTGCAACCAGCTACCAACTGCTAATGTAAGCAGCTGCCATAGTGGTGTGCAGTGTCGAGGGGCGGCCCAAGCTTCTGCGGCACCTGTGGCAAGGTGCCAAATACTTCCTTGCCGCCTACCCCTGGTAGGGGCTGTCTCCTTTCAAAATGACCTTTGCAAGCTTGAAAGTGGTACAGGGGCAAGGAGGAGGAAAGGTGCCAGCAGCAGCAGTGTTCCCTCTAACAGGGATTCCCAGATGTTGTTGACTACAACTCCCAGAATCCCCAGCTGCAATGGCTTTTGCTTGGGGATTATAGGAGTTGTGGTCCACAACATCTGGGAATGCCTCTTAGAGGGAACACTGAACAGCAGCCTGTTCTCATGCTTCTTGTCAGCTTTGCAAGAGCTGTGAAGAGGAGAGGGCAGCTTCTCTCTTCTCCTCGCACTCCTTCTAAAGCTTGCAAAAACCAGGTTGGTCCAAAAGAGCTGCTTCAATGGCAACAGGATATCTTGCCGCCCCCCTGGTTCCCCAATCATATACTGACTGAAGCAACGGCCTTACCCTGCCTCATGAAAGGGCCACCCCTGACTGTATCCCTTTGGGAAAGATAACATCCTTAAGGTTTTATCAGCAATTAATGCTATTGTTAGTTAGTTGTTGTGGATTGACCTGAGATAGAAACCCAATTCAGACATTGTGCTGTACTAATGTACAGATGTCTGGACACTCATACACGTGTTTGTGTGAATGACTGTACTTTTATTCATTCTAAAGTGAATCTGGATACAGGCCACTCAAATGGATGGGACACAGGGGCGGAGCCACCATTGTGTGAATGGGTTCAATGAACCTGGGCCGCCAATGAAAAAGGCCACCAAAGCCTGGAGGGGGGGCATGGTTCAGGCTCTGAAGAGCCCCGAGCTTTGAAGGCTCTGAACTCTTCCCCACCCATGCCTGGACTCCAGAGAGCCCCCCCCCCGTCCATTTCAGGCGGCGTTTGCTGCCTGACAGAATTTATTTCCCTTTCTCTCCCTCCAGCGAGGGAGAGAAAGAGGGGGGAAATGCTGTCAGTCAGGAAGCGCTGCCTGAAATGGACAGAGGAAAGCTCACTCAGGCTAGCCCGAGTCCAGGCCATGCCCCCTTTGTACGTGATGTCACGTTGTTACATGTGACTTAGCTATAGTTACTCCATCTTGATTCTGGCTGAGGAGAAGCAACTGTCTCCTCCATTTTGTGTTCCTGTCTGTATGTCAGTTGAAAGGGATTTGCTTAGTATGCTTTGGTTCTCATACTCTGTGCCTTGCAGACCTTGTAACTTGCAACATATTTTGTATTCTCTATGCCTTTTTGTTCTGGCCTACTGGTCAGGAGAGGTGATGATGCTGATATTGTAACTGCCTACTAAAGGCTGCGTAGATACCGTTAACAATGATAGTATTGTAATCCTGTTGGCCTAATATGGAGTTGTACTGCTGGACCACCTGGCTGGCTTGTGAACGATGACTGTGTTGAAATGTATCAAATATAGTATAAAAGTCCAGGGCAGCCATCTCTAGGCTGCTGCCCTGTTGTGAAGCTATTCCATAGGGTTGCACTTTTGCTCTGCAGAGCAAATAAAGCTTTAAATTTTATCTCCTGTTTCTGGTGAGTTATTGGTTAATCGCACCAGGAAAAAGAACTCGCTCCTTGTAGTTCACAATGTGCTCTAGAGAGCCAAAGCGAGCTCTCCATCGTCCATTTCAGGCAGCGCTTGCTGCCTGACAGCATTTATTTCTCTTTCTCTCACACACTGGAAATAGACGGGGGGAGAGCTCGCTCGGGCTTTCCGGAGCCTGAACCACATCCCTGTGCGCATGACATCACACGCACAAGATGTCACTAGAGGGGCCTCCGGGCAGGGCCAGAAAAAGATTGCCGTTCGGCTGGCTCCGCACCTGATGGGACAGATAGGGTGTACTTCTGTACCTTCATTCAACATAGCATGTGAATGACTATCCCTGTGTACAGCTCTGTATCTGTGTACACTATATAGTCGTATGAGTGATGAACTTATCATGTGAATGTGTCTAGAGTTTTCTCTTGTTCTCTGCACCCTGTTTCTTTAAGACAGCAAAAAATATGGCTATCATCCTGACAAGTGTCCTTTAAGCCTTCCCTGAGGTGCACAAAAAGCCACAGCCTGGTCTCCCAGTGTGTGCGGATGGATGGGTTTTTGCACACACATGCATTTATTTCTGTGTGCCAAAATGGAGATGACAGAGGAAACATCCATAGTATACTGCTGTGGTTTTTTCACAGAAGGAATATACAGTAGCTATGGCTACCTTCAACGTGTGTGCTCTGAGAGAGACTATAGGCCTAGCTGAACAAAGAGACGTCTTTTAAAGTGGTGATTCTCTTCTATTTAGCAAGGGGAGAGCAACTGGCCCTATCCAACCCCAGCACAGCACCCCTCCGGTGGCTGTTGCTGGTGCCTACCTTATGTTTCTTTTTTGATTGTGGGCCCTTTGGGGACAGGGGACCATCTTATTTATGTATTATTTATTTTTCAATGTAAACTGCTTTGAGAATTTTGTTGAAGAGCAGTATATCAATAGTCATCGTTGTAGTAGTAGTAGTAACCACAGGACAGTGCTGCATTTTGATGTGTTTTGGCTGCTGCATCAGTATTCAGTATATTCACAATACTCACCACAGAGTCGTGGGAGTGCCTAGTTTCAATGGACATTTCATAGATTTCTCTCTAAGGATCCTTTGCCTCCTATTCTTCATCTCCTTAAGCAGCATAAATGGTTATATTTATGTAATGCTGATTTGGAAAAATGTGCCCCCTATGTGATAGGTTATTTTAACCCCTCTCGGCTCCTGGTGCATTGGACAAAAGTAACATGCTCAGTCCAAGCCTATGCAGTGTTTTAATATGTGAGCAAGGATTATTTCCCCACAACTCCTCCCACCAAGCTGCTTTGGACTTCTCAAAATAAAGACAAACCACAGGGCAGCAGCGCGGGGGAACTGCTTTTGGTTTTCTCTTGCTAATCTGGGTAGGAAGACCTTTTCATTAAACATAGATGCAACTAACAATAACATAATTACTTATCAAATAGAAGCTTATTGTAGAGAAGAAGCAGACAAACATAATGTAAAATAGTGTAAAATAATGTATTAACAGGATTATGTTGGCAGATGCCTAACTCTGCTACTTGAATTAGGCAGAACAACAAAGCAAAGCTCAAGATTTACATGCATATTCCAAAGGTTCTTTGTTATAAGCCTTTTCAGTGTCCCAAATGGCCCTGATCTCATGGTATCCCAACTCTTCAACACTTGGGGCATCATCAGGAAGAACAAGAGAATACGCTAGGCTAGTTCACATGACTGAAATCGAAGTAGGAGGTGAGCCCAGCCAGAGTAGGAGAGCCAAGCACTCTCCCAATCAGCAGTTGTGTGAACTCCAGGATCAAGGTAGGAAGATGGGAGAATGGGAGGCGGGAACTGGGAAGGATGGGTTTTCCTCTGCCCTCTGTAAAATGCTGGGGAGAGAATCTGGGTAGGGCATGCTCATTGCTCTTCTCACCCACCTCCCTCCTTCTACTCAATCACTTTCCTGTCCTCCTACTCTGATCTTGGAGTCCACACAACCACTGATCAGGATTACATCCGGCTCTTCTATCCTGGCTGGGCACTCCTCCCACCTGGATTTTGATCAAGTGAACTAGCCTACTCTCAATTCTGACTCTTTTTTAAACCTCATTTGTCCGCCACTAATAACAGGATAATGCTTCTGCCTCTAGGTCCTTGGGCCAATTAGAGCTGGACAAGGCATTAATAGCATCCTATGCCTGAGATGGGAACCACACTTCTGCCTAGTAATCAACTGCTTAACACCTGAATTGGCGACTCCTCAAGTAAAGTTTAGTGCTCTCTCTCACTCTCTCAGAGAGAGAGAGAGAGAGAGAGAGAGAGAGAGAGATCAATAATGACCAGCTGACCAAACCTTGGGTATTGGGGCCAATATAGTTCAGGTTAATCACAGAAACAATAAACATGTTTTGGAGCGGGAATGTTCTAGGTAAATCTGCTAATATTCTTGTCTCCTATAGACAAACATAGACCCTGCAAGTCTACTGCAAACTTTAGCCTAAATATAGTTTTTAAAAAGTGATTGTAATAGTTGATGATTCACATCATCCAAATTTAATATCAAAATTCATCCAGCACTTTTGTTGACACCTCCTACACAACTATGGAAGCTATGGATAACCTGCAACATCCTATTCAGTTATTTTAAGCGTATCTTCATATAGGGAAATGCAGCAGAAATTCACTAACGATGTAGCCATACACTATTATAAAAACTGGAGGCTGTTTTAATCTAATTTGAATTCTAACAGTGGTTTTCACATTAGGTCCAAACCAAGCCTTCATAAAACAGAATTTGCAGTTGGTTGCCTTTCACACCTCACTTCACACATGAAATTATTATGAATATATGCAGAGGTTCCTCAAACAACAAATAGAGGTGTGCATAAAATGATTTTAAACAGAAGTGCCACTCAAGTTCTTCCATTTGGTTCCTTTTGCTGTTTTCATCTTGTAGGACAGGTTTGAGAATGAAATTTGATCTATAAATAGACTTTGAATTGTGTAGGTTGGAAGCTGATTTGTGTTTCAGCAAGGTAAGAAGTTTTAATAATGATGTATAATATCCAATACTTATTAAATTCTAGACTTGCATTACAATCAGCACCATAGAAAAATTCATCTGGAACTGCTACTGAATGTTAGACAAAATCCAATATGCTTTTCTCAGAATGGACAGTGGCAATAAAAGGAATGTGTGAAATGCCTCCCTTTTAAGGGATCCACTTACGTTCTCCCACCCCAGCCCAGAATAGCTTTGTCATTGAGTTAGACCAGCAGTAACTCAGCTGTTTACATTTTGCTTGGACTTTATTAACACTGCTCAGATATTCATCTGAACACACAAAGAGGGGAGGACAGAAGTGCACCTGTGTGCAGCCACGGACCCTATCCCCCTATGCACTTTTTGTGTTATGTCTGAAAGAGTCTGTGTCAATGTTCTTCACTGCAAGGCCCGGGGGTCAGATGTGGCCCGCATCAACCCTAAGTGTATCTCCCTGAATAATTGTTTCTGAATAAATGTGAAGCTTCTGCCAAAGCTGAATACTCTGCACAGTCCCCCTGGGACAATGTGGAGACAACCATTCTCGGCATCCAGTGCTGCACTTTGCGCAGCACCAGGGTCTCCTTTCAGGGAAATAAAGTTCTCTTGAGCCCCTGCCCTGCACCATTGTGGAAGGCATGTACAGAGTGCTAGGAAGTGTAGCACATCCCAGTGCTTTCTCTTTATAACTCTTAAGAAAGGGCTCCGTTTCTCCTCAAGGGCCCACCCAGCACGGTGAGGGTTAGGGTTAAGGTTCTAGCAGGAAATGGTTCTAGGCAGTGTTTCCTCTCACAGGGATTCCCAGATGTTGTTGACTATAACTCCCAGCATCCCCAGCTGCAATAGCCTTTGCTTGGGGATTATGGGAGTTATAGTCAACAACATCTGGGAATCCCTGTTAGAGGGAACACTGGTTCTAGGTGTGTGTGTGTGTGTGTGTGTGTGTGTGTGTGTGTGTGTGTGTGTGTGTGTCCCAAAGTAGTCCCTACGTGATTATTTATTTACTTATTTATTTAGTACATTTATATACCGCCCCATACAAAACTGTCCCTGGGTGGTTCACAATATAGTGAAGATCTCTGATCTATGTAAACAAACTGTAGGCATGTGGGCTCCATCTGCACAATTGGGAACTTTGTCTATTCAAAGGTTCCCTGATCACGTGAACTGAGCCTATAAATTGCATATAGTGTATGTGCACATTTATAAGCTCTTGCAGATTTTAAACCAAACCAGCCAGTGGCTTCCAGAAACTACACTCCTGTTCCACCCTTTATGCATGTTCAGACAAATGTCTAGGATGAATGTCACTATCTACCACCACCAGATATATCATTCCTACCTGCTTTTAGTGAGACAAAAAGCGACTGTAAAATTGAGAGTTTTGTGGGTCAAAAGGGTTTTAGTGAGACTTTAGTGCGTTACAAATGCAACCAAATCCTTCCTCGGGAAGGCTGCTCTGTTTTGAGAAGAACAAGGGCAGGCTGTACCAGGAGGTGGGTGACAGGACCACCCCCTCCTTCTTTAATCTTTCTGAACTACCCTATTTTCCTGTAGAATAGTATTCCTCCAAGTTACCAGTATCCTCTGTAAAAAGTACCACCATGACTGGAATCTAAAATCAAACAGATTCTTGCAGTAGATTCCAGAATATTAGGAACATAGGGAGCTGCCATATACTGAGTCAGAACATTGGTCTATCTAGCTCAGTATTGTCTTCACAGACTGGCAGCAGCTTCTCCAAGGCTGCAGGCAGGAATCTCTCAGCCCTATCTTGGAGAAGCCAGGGAGGGAACTTGAAACCTTATGCTCTTCCCAGAGTGGCTCCATCACCTGAGGGGAATATCTTACAGTGCTCACACTTCTAGTCTACCATTTATATGCAACGGACCCTGCTTAGCTAAGGGGACAAGTCATGCTTGCTACCACAAGACCAGCTCTCCTCTCCAGACCCTTGGGGTCTAGAATGTGTCCAGAAAGCTTCCCCCATGCAGCAAGTCTAGCAGAGCTAGTGGGGGTATCAGGAGGGACTATCACATACAGGAACCCTGCCTAAATCTTGCTAATCATGAGTGAAAGCCAGGTACACCTATATAGATCAAGAATGTTGTCAATCTGTAATCACATGTCTCAGTCTGGTCCAGGCCAAAGTGAAACTTTGGCTCAGAAATGATCTCTTACCACCACCAGTAAATATCAGTCTGGATTGAGGCAGTCCAAGAAATCATTTTGCTGCCCGAGATGAAGGACAACATGACGATGACTCATCTGCAGATTGGCATTCAGATCAATGCAGTCTGGACAATTGGTATGATCATGAGAAAAGGCATGTAGACTTATTACTTGTTCTTTCACTGGGTGTGACAAAGTGGTTAAAAGTATCATTTTAAGTACAAGTCTCTCGTTCACCTTTGCATATGAGGAGTTCCAAAGCTCTGTGGCATGCAGTAATCTTCCAAATCCATTATTTTGTCAAGAATGCAGCAAATCATGACAGTAAAAAGGAACTTGTTTTTAAAAAGAAGAAGAAAAAGAAAACAGGTCACTTGCAAGCACTGCAAGTTTTTAAATGCTGAGAAGAAACTCCAGAAAAGGTCACATGCTCAATTTATTTTTGACCCTCTTTAACCTTTTGAGAAAAGGACACACGATTTGCTGAGCTCATTTGCACTAGAGTGAGCTACACAGTTAGAGCGCCTGGGGTTATTATCATTTCAATTAGCAAAAGGTAACTATTTTCCCTGTTAGATTTAAGCAGACATCTAGTCACCTCAAATGAGATGCATTTCACTTCAGATTCATAGAATTTAATATCTAGTGTGTTATTTATTAGATCTCTGCATATGGGTACAGTTTTACAACGCTGCTGAGATTTTCAATTAAATGCAGAAACACTAACTCATTTGCATGAGGGAGCTTTTTGATGCCATTGGGATCATAGGGTCCCCAAATCACAGCCAAAAGCTATTGTTAATGAGACAAATAGTGGCGGGCTGTATGGAAACGACGGAAAGGAGTGCTGCACTGCTGCCTTGTAGTGCTTTAAAGTAATTGTGCATCATCATCATCATCTTCTTCTTCTTCTTCTTCTTCTTAATAAAGCCAATTTTATTTGTTATCCACCTCGTAACAAATGGTTCTCTGGGCGACTCCCAACCACACAATAGAAAACATCTAATAAAAAGACATAAAACAAGACAAACAAATTACAACACAAAATAAAAAAAAATACAGTTCAACACATTTTAAAAACGATTATTTAAGGAATCAATTTGAAAAAGCCTAAGAGAACACAGAAAGGTCTTCTTCACCTGGTGTCTAAAAGAGCAAAGAGAGGAGAGCTGGTCTTGTGGTAGCAATCATTACTTTTCCCATTAGCTAAGCAGGATCTGCCCTGGTTGCATATGAAAGGGAGACTAGAAGTGTGAGCACTGTACGATATTCCCCTTAGGGGATGGAACATAGGGAAAAGCAGAAGGTTCCAGGTTCCCTCCTTGGCTTCTCCAAGATAGGGCTGAGAGAGATTCCTGCCTGCAACCTTGGAGAAGCCGCTACCAGTCTGTGAAGACAATACTGAGCTAGACAGACCAATGGTCTGACTCAGTATATGGCAGCTTCCTATGTTAAAGTGACAATGCCAGATGAGCTTCACTGGGGAGGTTATTCCATAGTTGGGTTGCCACCACTGAAAAGGCCCTCCCCCTGGTACATTATACCATCAGGGCTGCCTTTGAAGTTGCACAGCTGTCCCAGTGCACACTTAGAGTCAATAGAGGGGGGCCAAAGAAAACCACAATGCTTTGTGGGCACCAGGAGTTGACACCGACTTGACGGCACACTTTACCTTTAGAAGGAGGAGGGAAAGAAGTGAGGGCAAGTAGGGTGGGGAGAGCTCCAATGGGCATGTCAGAACTCCAACAGACTTCCGTGAAGACAGCAGGGATCTCAGTTGGACTTCCATCTGTTGGAGGCTCCTGCTGTTGTGGGTGGACCTTTCTCCAGCAATGCCCAACAGAAGGCATGGTGAGTCTGATATGCCTCTCATTGAAAATAGCCTCAAAGCAGTTTACAATGTATTTCCAATGAGACAAGATAGTTATGACTAACTTAAAAGGTAAAGAGTGCCATTGAGTCGATTTCGACTCCCGACACCCACAGAGCCCTGCGGTTTTCTTTGGTAGAATACAGGAGGGGTTTACCATTGCCTCCGTCCTCATGACTAACTTAAGTCCCATTAATTTAAATTGGATTTTGTGATTGCAGATGGCTACTAGGGAGAGGGCCTTTTTGGTGGCAGCACCATGTTTATGGAATAGCCTGCCCAGTGAAGCTTACACCATCACTTTCTTCTTTTAGATGCAAAGTGAAGACTTTCTAGTTCACTCAGGCTTTTTAAAAGTGTGTGTGTGCCTTTAAAATGTTTTGTATTGTGCTTTGTACTTCCTATTTTATATTGTAACTTCTTGTTTTCTGTGTTTTTAATTGAACGTTTTATTCTATTGTTTTATTGTGAGCTTCCCAGAGAACAATTTGTTATAGGGCAGCTAACAAATAAAGTTATTTATTTATTATCATCATTATCATTATCATTATCATCATCATCATCATACTACCTTTCTTTGAACACTATCTAAAGTGGTTCCCTGGGCTACACTAACATAATTGGGGGTGATAATATAATGATGAAATAATTTTGAGATTGCACTGCAGTCATTCAATTTCAAGAATAGGGTGGTTATGGAAATGTGGAGGATGTTATGTCGGAAAAGAAAACAACATTTTGTCTCTGTTGTAGAGGACAGATATTGTTGCTCTGAACTGTAGAACAGTTTGCATTATCACCTTAATATTGGTTCCCCTGGGAGGCCACAACTGTTCTGGGAAGCTCTTCCTACTAATACTGATTTGCCCAGATTGAAGCATGAATTCTACAGGACAGAGTCTCAACATAATTTGAGAAAAATAAGCTCAAACAAACCTCTCTCTACACTTTGAGATACCATCACTCTTGATCTCTACTTTTGACTAACATCAATCAGAAAACAGCACTTTGAGAAAATATTCAGACCCATTGTTGAAGACTGATAAAACTTTAAACTATTTCTGCTTGAGAATATTTTTTTTAAAACAAAACAAAAAGCAATTTTCATGCATTACACAGATATGCTTGTATGCCAGGGGAATATGACATGGGAGGAGACAAGTCTTTGAAGATTGAACTTTTTCAAGATCCTCTGAATTGGCTGATGGATTTCCCATGCTCAGATTTAAATGAATATGGATAAAACATCAGTTATTCTTAGTCTAGGCATTTTGCTTATGGACACCTTGGTTTGAAAAATGAAACAAGTGGCTTCAGTGCAATAATTGATAGGAAATGAGATAATAAAAGTGAGCATATTCAAAGGGCTCATAAATGTTCATAATTAAAACTGTCAATTTGCTAAACTATCCCCTTTGACTTCTTCAGATCTCCAAGTATTCTGTCAGCAGGAACGATGAAAATAACAAAACCAGGATTGTGATAGAACTACATCCTTTCAGAAACAATGGCAGTAAAATAGCTCATTGGTGCCATATCCTAGCTAATAAAAAAGAGTTGTGCAAGAGTTTGCTCAGCTCCTTTTCTTTTCCTTGGGGTTTGCCCAGGAAGCATTTCCCATGGATTCTTGTTGCAGAGAAATTACTTATTCTTTATGAGCAGAAAGCTAACTTTAACTGATTACTTACTAAAACATAGGCTAAGAAAACAATGAATAGATTAACAGTCTCTTATGCAGAGAGAGACACTCTCTCAGTTTAAATTCAGGACAGCAAGTAAGAAGCAGACAAACTGTGACTCCATCCATACCTGCCAACTATCCTGATTTACCTGGGACAGCCATGAATTCCCACCACGTTTCCAGGCTCATGACCATGCATCACAGAATCACGATTTCCAAATGTTCCCCTCTCCCGCCATCTCTGGCCCTTCTCCAGCCCACTTACTGGCTGCTGTAGCAGGCTTCAGGATGTGGGCAGCTGTGGATCTCATCAGAAGTCTCACGAGAGGAGACTTCGGACTCTCATGAGAATTGTGACAAGATCTGCGGCCTGAGACGAAGCCAGAGAAAGGAGAAGGAGGCTTTCCCAGCATGGACAGCCCGTTGAGTCTCCTCCCTCAAAGCTCCAAGGACATGGGAGTGGATGGCCAGATATATAAATGTTTGGCTATGAGGTGCTGTATTTCAGAGCACATGAATTTGCGGAGAGAAGGTTCTAGTATTGAGAGAGCTGACAGCTTTTCAGAATTCAGTGTATATTATTTATTTATTTGATTCCTATACCGCCCTTCCAAAAATGGCTCAGGGCGGTTTACACAGAGAAATAATAAATAAGTAAGATGGATCCCTGTCCCCAAAGGGCTCACAATCTAAAAAGAAACACAAGATAGACACCAGCAACAGTCACTGGAAGTACTGTGCTGGGGATGAATAGGGCCAGTTACTTTCCCCCTGCTAAATAAAGAGAATCACCACGTTAAAAGGTGCCTCTTTGTCAAGTTAGCAGGGGTCTGCTAATCCCCGTGGAAGGATCCAATTTCTTTTGAGAGAGCACTGACTTTGCTTTTCAGAGCAATTTCTCCAGTTTATATTATAATCCCTACAGAGTAGGGTCAAATTTCATTTAAGAGAGTGCAGATTTTGCTCTCCAGAGCTATTTTCCAAGTTTATATTATTGATATAATACCCACGGAATAGCTTCTGGTTTCAGAGAACAGACTTTGCCCTTCAGAGCTATTTCCCCAGTTGATATCTCCAATATAATCTCTACAGAATAGGGTCTGATTTCAGAGTGCAGACTTTGCATTTCAGAGCTATTTCCCCAGTTGATATTTTCAATATAATCCCTACAGAGTAGGGTTGGATTTCATTTGAGAGAGTGCAGACTTTGCTTTTCAGAGCTATTTTTCCAGGTTATATTATTAGTATAATACTTGTAGAATAGGGTCTGGTTTGAGAACACAGACTTTGTTCCTCAGAGCTATTTTTTAAAATTTTATATTATTGGTATAATACCTGAAGAATAGGGTATGGTTTCAGAGAGCAGAATTTGCTTTTCAGAGCTATTTCTCCAGTTTAGATTATGATCACTAAAGAATAGGGTCAGATTTCATTTGAGAGAGCACTGATGTTCCCCATATCCCTGCAATAGGGGAGGTATTTATTAGGGAACTTTATCCTTGGAACTTTATTACTTGGAAAACCCCTCTTTAAGTTGATGTTTAAGACCCTCCAAACACCAGTATGCCTAAGGAGAAATCAAAGCAAAAACATCATGAAACCACATTCAATTTGTCATATTATTCAGATGGCAAGGGATTCATAAAGTCATATAGGGAAGGCCTAAGCTTTCTGCTCAACATATGCCTGTGACTTCTTGGTATCCCACAGTGGGATTCATGATGTAAAATTGTATTTAGTTACTGTGAAGCACAGGACAAATGCGCAAATTTAAAAGAGCTTAAAGTCCTCTCAAGCACTGATGAGCATAAGAACATAAGAACAACCCTCCTGGATCAGGCCCAAGGAGGCCCATCCAGTCCAGCATCCTGTTTCATACAGTGGCCCACCAGATACCCCTGAGGAGCCCACAAGCAAGAGGTGAGGGCATGCCCTCTCTCTTGCTGTTGCTCTCCTGCAACTGCTATTTAAAGGCATCTTGCCTCTGAGGCTGGAGGTAGCTTATAGCCATTAGGGTTGTACAAAACTGGTTCAAATCAAACTTGGTTCAATTTGAACCAGCCTGGTTCAACTGGTTTGAGCTTGAACTGGACTGCCCACCAAAAAAAGGGGGTGGTTCAAGCTCAAACTGAATCACACCTGGTTCAGATCAAACTATTTCAGCCTGGTCTGACTGGTTCAGCCATGCTTGTAAAGGGGAATCTAAGGACAGTCAAATGACAGTCAAAAGAGACTTGTTTTTAAAAAGAAAAAGAAAACAGGTCACTTGTTTTCTTCTGGGAATATTCTGGGGAGGATATTGAGCTTTTGCAATCCCTTTTTTCTCCCTTTATTATTGCTATAAGGTTACAGTATATAAACATAATCAAGGATGATGATAATACATGTAAATATAACTAAAAAGAAAGGGGGGAAAGTGGGGGGAAGAAGTCCCTTAACACAGCTTAACATGAGAGGATACAACCAACGCAGGAGAAGAAGGGGGGGGGAGGGATTTTAAACAAACAAACAAACAAACAAACAAACAAACCACCTTCTTCAAGGATTTGACTTACGTTTCAAAGCACAAACAGTTCATGGAAGTTTGAACAAATCACTAAGAATTCTTTTTTACTTTGGTGATGGGGAAAAAAACAGTCCAAATGCAGATAAAGAACACATATCAGTAATCCAAAATTGTAGTTCAGGTGTACATTTTTCCTTCCAGTGTTGTATTATAATCCTTTTGGTAGCACCCCAAGCATGGAGAATTCACAGTTTTTGATGTACTGCTAAATTCCAGATACTAGGGATATACTCCAATAAAACATGGATGTCCTTACCGGACAATGATAACTGCAATGTCATATTGACTACCTTATTAATTCCAGATCAAAACGGTGCGATAACCAGACAAGACCAAACTGTATGTGTAAGTGTACCCTCATACAAATTACACCTCCAACACATAGCAGTCTGCAACCATCCCTTATTAAATTTACTGATTGAGAAAGTTTCCTAGAGATTACTATACCCAAATAGACCCCAAAAAACCCTCTGGGCACGGCCTAAAACCCCATAGTAGGCTTGTGCCCGAAATGTTTCGGAGGCCATTATGAAAGCCGAAACGTTTCGGCTCCGGGGGCCGTTTCAGTGCTTCAGCACGGGCAGGGGTAGTCCTTTAAGGGAAGGGGAGTGTGCACTCACCCCTCCCACCGCACATCTCCCACCGGCGCTCCGATACTTTTAAGCCCCTCGGGGCAGCAGCGCTCCTCCCTGCTGCCCCATGTTTGTCCTCGGCCAGAAGAAGCAAGCACACATGCACCTGTTGTGGGCTCGTGCACGCCTGTTTGCCATGCGGGCGCATGTGACGGGCGCACGTGTGCTTGCTTCTTCTGGCCACTTCTGGCCGAGGATGAAAACGGGGTGGCAGGGAGGAACGCTGCCGCCCCGAGGGGCTTAAAAGTAACGGAGCACCGGTGGGGGATGTGCGGCGGGAGGGGTGAGTGCACCTTCCCCCGCCCTTAAAGGACTACCCCCGCCAGTGCCGAAGAAACTTCGTGCACATCCTTACTCCATAGCCCACACTCCTCAGGAAAATCTATAAAGCCCAAAGGCATCAAGTCCGATTTACTCCCATTTATGGAATAACAAGAAAAATTGCCAAACTTTTGAATCATAGAAATAGGATTGGGAATTGAGACCTCAGGTTTGTCAATAAAGAATAAAATATCATCTGCATAGAAAATCAACTTGTATTCAGTTCCACCAAGTGTAATATCCTTTATATCAACAGCATATCTGATAGCACAAGCCAGGGGTTCCAATACCATATTGAAAAAAAGAGGATATAAAGGACATCCCTGGCATGCGCCCCGTTCTAGACTAATTAAAGGAGACAATATACCATTGGTAATAACTCATGAATGGGGAGACCTGTAGAGTAGAGTTGAGTATAGTAGAGTATAAGTATTAGTATTAGTATAGTGGCCCAAGTCAAAAAGAATTGTGGGGAGGAGACCAAATTTGATCAGAATGTGTTTTGAGAAGCCCAGATGGACCATATCAAATGTCTTCTCCATGTCTAAGGAAATTATAGCGGCCAGGTTTTGCCAAGTAGAGAGCTAATACATCAATCAATGATCTGATTTCAACGATGCTTCATTAAAACTGTTTATTTTTGAAAGCATCATTGTAGACCTCCAGTAAACTAATATGTATCTTATAAAATTTCACAGTAAATTCATCTGGCCCAGGAGGCCTACCAGAATACATGGATTTAATTGTGATCATTATTTCCTGTAGTGAAAGAGTTGCAGCTAAAATTGATTTGATCTTGTGTTAAATGTGGAAGATGCACCTGTTGCAAAAAGCTATCTATATCTACCTCAGTATTAGATGCGTTATTACTATATAGGCTGTGGGGGGGACTGCTGGCTTATTTATTCAGGGTTTGTATAAACATTGCCTTTAGTATCATGAATACAAGATATAATGTTACGCTGTTTTATCTGCTTCAGTCTGGAAGCCAAAAGTTTACTTGTTTCTTAAGAGATACCATCTGAGCCCTTTGTTGCCTTTTTGTGTGTGAAGAATAAGCAATGATCCAGCCCCACAAAAATGCTTTAAAGGTATCCCAAACCAAAGATAATGAAGTAATCTATCTCGTACAGTTCATCATTTTTCAACATGCCTTTCATTAGACCTTTTCCTCCTTTGAAAATAAAAAAAAATGGTCCCTTCTGAAAAGAACTCTGCATACATGCCTTGTAGCTGTTTTTACAGACATTAAACTGTTCACATAGTATGTCCCTGGAATATACACTCCTCATTCACTTTATTTTATTTATCTATCATATGTGTATACCACCCAAAACCTATGTGTCTGGGCAGTTTACAATAAAATACAAATTTATACAAAATTAAAACTTTAAAATAAAATTTCACAATGTTAAAATAGTTTAAAACTGCACCAAAATCTTTGCACTAAGATTACACTTCAGAAAAACTGTTCCTTTTCCTTCTGCAAAAATGTGCTGCCCATTAGCAGGGTAGATAGGACTTTTATGTCCCATGCTTATCTCAGAGAAATACTACAAATTGTTGAAAGAAATGTGAAGTAGCTCCACTATCCAAATATATTTTATTTCTGCTTTGACTTACATCACCCCTACAGATTTTTTCTTTGGCAGCACACAAATTTTCAACTTTTTCAGCATTATTTTCATTGCTTTCAATTTTGCAAAACAGAAAGACAGTTTTTTCTGGAATTTAGTCTTATTCCCTTTTGTCTGTTGAGAATAATTCCCTTGCTCTTTACTAGGACAAGCATTCCTCAAATGCAAGGTGCTTCCGCGTATAAAACATTGCCTACCATCAGAAACTTTGTTTGCTTTTTCAAATTAAACCCTTGCAAATGTCCCTACACAAAACTCAAAGTCACATTTTCTTTAATTTGCAGGAAATTGACAATATATTCTTTAGGCAAGGTATTAAGCAAAAGTCCCATTTCTACTGGTTCAGGCATATTTATCTCTTGCTGTTCCAACTCTCTCAAAGTTACCCAAAATGAGTATATGTGCTCCTGCAGACTCTCTCCCTCTTTGAATCTTTTGTTACACAATTGCAGCATAAGAGAAACTTAAACATTCATGGTTCTTTGTGGAAAGACCTCTTTTAATCTTTCCCACATCTCTTTTGGTCTATTTTTATCTTCTATATGATAAATCAACTGATCACTTACAGTCAGATATATGTGCCCCTTGGCTTGCTTGTTTGCAGAATCCCACTCTCACAATTTCTTTTCTTTCTCTGTTGGTCTTTGTTCCTCCAGAACATAAGACAGTCCAGGTGTATTCAGCAACATCTTCACTCTGAAGGACCATTTTCTGTAGTTTATTTCATTCAGCAACTGCGGGATGCCTTCCCACAGATGCAAAAATAGTCATCTTGTCCAGCTGTCTTGTCTACAGACTCTTTGTTATCTCACAACTTATTGCTTCACAAATGGGCCCATAACCCAATATTGCAGAGATATTACTTATCCTGTATAAGTAATTGAACAGGAAGCCAACCTTAACTGAGAAACAAGAATTTGATATTTATTATTTACTAAAACATAGGCTAAGAAAACAATAAACATACTCTTATGCAGGGAGAGGGAGAACCTCTCAGTTTGAATTCAGGACAGCAAGTAAGAAGCAGAAAAACAAACTATGACTCCACCCCTAAGCCAATATATAGAGACAAAACATACAGACAAGCATGTCTAGTACACGAACAACAGTTATGAAATCAATATTCCTTTAATTCTCAAACATTGTGCCCATAGTGGGAAATGTGTGGGAGCAGGAATGGGAAGGTTGACACCCATCCATTCAAAATAGGACTCTAGCTCAGAGCTAGAGTATCTGTTTAGCATGCAGAAGGTCCTGGATTAAATTCCTGGTATCGCCAGATTGGGCTGAGAACAATTTTTGCCTGAAATTGGCAACTCTGGAGAGCTGCTGCCAGTCAGAGTAGACAATACTGAGCTAGATGAACCAATGGTCTGACTCAGTATACTTCTTTTAGGATGATATTTATAGGGATGTGCACGAATGTTTCAACAGGGCAGGGAGCAATACCTTTAAGCATGAATAAAGCAGGTCCTTGCTTGCTCCTCTGCTGCCCCGCCGCTTTTCCGGGCGTGGTGCTGCACTGCTCAGAAGTCTATGCATGGCCGCAGGACTTCACCCAGCAGCCTGCGTGCAGTGGTGGGATGCACATGGCCACCGAGCTTGCGTAGCGGCCATGTCCGTGGTCAGTTCTGGCGTCTGCACTGTACACACCCTTGTGGGAATTTTAAATTTAAAAAAAAACAAACAGCTTTTTGACCCTCCCTCCCTTCCCATTTCTATTTCCATACCACTGTGGTGGGAGCAGGACCAGGGAGAGCCAAGTTCAAATCCTTGTTCAGCCATGAAGCTCACTGGGTGACTCTGCACCAGTCACTTCTCTCTCAGCCTGACCTACCTCCATGGGCAGAACTACAATCGGGCAAGGGGAGACAGTCATCTGGGGGCCCACTGCCTTGAAGGGCCCCCCAGAGACATGTCACATGTCTCCCCATTGCCCACCCGCCCAGCCCCAAGGCCAGTCCCCTGCTTTTCCTCCTGGCCAGCAATCTAAGCAGCCTGCAAGCTGCTGCTAGAGCTGCTTCTCTCCCCGCCTCTGAGCTGATAGGTGGGGTTTCCAGAGAGACCTCCGTGTCGGCCTCCCTGAAGCCTGAACTCCAGTGCCAAAGGAAGGAAGGAGGCAGGCAGGCAGAGTGGCCACCACAGTTCTCTGCAGCAGATCCTCTTCCCAGGCCAGCCAGCCCAGCCTTTGCCAAGTAGAATGTGAATTCCTTTTTGTGATTACCCCCCCTTCCATATATATAGGGATCTGCTTGTCATAGGGCTTTGATATGTGGGGGGGAGACTGAGAAGTCTCTGAATATTTAATTTGAAACAGATTGGAAAATTTGCTGGCTTTTAAAAAAAAAACTATCTAAAAAGTCCTATAAGTGGTTTGTTTCATGGAAGAAAATTACAAAAACTTCTGGTACAAAAAATATTTTATTTATTTATCCATTCATTCTTTTAGCCATTCATTCATTCATTCATTCATTTATAAATGCACTTGTGTTCAAGTTGTTTTGCAACCCAGAAGGTCTGAGTGAGAACTGTGACGCATGTGTTGCATTTTATTTTATTTTATTTTATTTTTCTTGTGTGTGAACTGCTCCCCAATAACTCGCAGGGACTTCAGGGTAAATCTGGCCAACATGTGAATGCAGCACCTCCCTTCCAGAGGAGATGTGTGTTAAAGGGCTTTAAAAGCCTTGTGTGAAAAACCTCCTGGAATCAAACTTTACTGAATTTGTTCAGAATTCTGAGAAAACATACATAAGCTCACACTGCATGGTTGAAAGTCGCCTTTGCTAATCTGCAACGAGGGGCCCATTTTAATAATTAGTGTTTCTAGTGTGTTCTAGGCATTAAAAGTAACACAAATATATAGTACTCAATGTATATCACTATATATTGTGAAGTGTGCATGTGTGTATTCACAGTGAAATGTATTTCCAGGCAGCATACATATTTTGAAATATCAGACTTAAATGCTTGGGGGCCTGGGGTGTGCGGAGGCCCTGGACTTTGGGGGGGGGGCATTTTAAAATCTCGTCTCTGGGCCCAATCCAACATTGCTACACCCCTGCCTACCTCACATGGCTGTTGTGTTTATAAACATAACCTTGTTCACTCGGGGCTCCTTGGAGGAAAAGCAGAAGATAAATGCAAAAAACTAACAAACAAACAAAACCAATATAAACCAATCAACAATCCTTAGTACAACCATTATAACAGGAACTGTGCAGCAGGGAGAAACAAACTATTTTCAGCATGGATAAAAAGAAAGCTGAGGGCATAAGTGGACAACATGATCTAAGCAGGATTCCTCCTATTGCCCAAAAGCCCAAGTAAAGAGAATGATCTTCAGGTGGCTTTGGAAAGCTGGAAGCAAAAGGAGAGTATGACTCTCTCCAGGGCAAGTGTTTCGGCAATAATTGAAAAGGTCCTGTCCCACATGCACAACTATTGGGCTTCACCTGATGTTGGCACATAAAGCAGCCCCTGACCCCAGAAGACCTTGTAGCATACGGTGAGTAGATTCACTTGGGAGCAGGCAGGTTTTGAGCCTCCTGCTAAGACTGCCTTGGAAGCTGATCCACAGCCCAGTGTTAAGTACATGACTTTAAGCCAATTAACCTTACTTGGATGAAATTGGCTTAATTAGGTTATGGTTTGTATGTTAGTTACATTTGTATTGCTTAAGAAGCTGGATACGTGCCTTGTGCCAGGATTCTGTAGCTATTAAAGGGTGGCCAATGTGAGAAGACCTGTAGTGTTCCCAGCAAGGTTGAGGAAAGCAAGGTTATAAAGCAGCATGCTTTATAACCGTCCATGTGCTGTAATTTCTAGTATGGAGGGGGGTATGAACAGGGGTGCATCTAGGCATTTTTGGAGCCTGGACCTAAAGGGCTTTGGAGGCCGACTGCCCCCGCCCCGAGAGCTTGTGACGCTCATGAGTCACACTGCACAGGCACACGGAAGCAGCTCACCTGCTATAGCCTCCAGCAGGCCCAGTGTGGGACCAGTGGCTTAGCTGCTGCTGCCGCCACCTCAGAGGCCCATTCAGCTCTCAGCCCCCACCCCCACCCCTGGCCACACACACAAGCAACAGGAGATTGGCATGGTGGGGGCGAGGCAGTGGGGGTGAGCATGGTGGTGGGCTGCAGGGAGGCCCCCTAGGACATTTGGAGGCCCCATCCTGGTGCCACCTTCCACCTGGAAGTCCTGTCCAAAGAACACCACTGGATATAAAGCACGGTCTCTCAATAACCCTTGATTTAAGATCTCAACTAGACATTCTAGCAGCATTTCCCTTGGTGTTTCCAAGTGGGAGGGGGGCACAATATTTTTTGAGAGTTCTGCTACTACCATGGGTATTTATATCTGTATATCACTTTTCAACATAGTTCTCAAAGTGGCTTTCATAGAAAAATAAATCAGTAAGATGGTTCCCTGTCCCAACAGGGCACACAATCTAAAAAAGAAATATAAGACAGACACCAGCAACAGCCCCTGGAAAATGCTATGCTTGGCCTGGATAGGGACAATTGCTCCCCTCTTACTAAATATAAGAGCATCCCTACTTTAAAAGGTGCCTCTTACCTCAGCTAGCAACTGCTCATTCTCAAAAGCTTGGAGCTGCCTTATGAGTCTGCCGCAGACCCAGCACGGAGCATTCCAATGCCAGAATGCTGTCCTTCATGTCAGCCAATATCTCTTTACTTCAGTAATGTAGATTTATTATGCAAATCTTGGAAGAGTAATAAGGAAGAAATGCTTTATACATAGTGAAAATAAATCACAGTAACCATAATAATAGAATTTACAGCCCACCTTTATATTTACCTTTTGGGCACAGCTAAAACACATCCCTGCCATTTAGAAGTACTGAAAAGAACTAAAGCATCTTCTTCAACAGAAAAAATATTTTGTGTTGCCGACTTTCTTGTTGTACCTTAAATTATTGATGTTGCAGCTTTTTGAATAACTAAGCAAACTACTGTGAAGATTTAATTTACTAAGTAAATTCACTTTGTATTCATGACCCTTTTATGCTCATTTTGTGCTGATTACACTGCTGGGAGTTAGCTCAAGCTGTGGCTTTCTAGGTACTGCACAAAGTGATACACATGCCTGCAAAACCATTTGGACAAGAGAACATGATGGGGTACAAAAATAAGCAGGCAACAACAGCTCTGCAAAACCACCTCTAGCTCTCTGAAAAGCCTATGTCAGTACATAGACAAGAGACTACACATGACTTCACATTTCTCCATGTTGTTTATTTATTTATTTTTAATTGTTATTATTATTATTATTATTATTATTATTATTATTATTATTATTATTTCGATTTCTATACCGCCCTTCCAAAAATAGCTCAGGGCGGTTTACACAGAGAAATAATAAATAAATAAGATGGTTCCCTGTCCCCAAAGGGCTCACATTCTAAAACGAAACATAAGATAGACACCAGCAACAGTCACTGGAAGTACTCTCCCCCTGCTAAATAAAGAGAATCACCACAGTAAAAGGTGCCTCTTTGCCCAGTTAGCAGAGGTTGGAGTCACCTGAGCAGAAAAAAAGACTTGGGCTGCAATCCTTTGCAAAATTATCTAGAAGCCAGGGCTGGCCTGTCCACTAGCTGGACCTAGGTGATTGTCTTGGGCACCAATGGGGGGGGGAGCTTTGCAGGGCAGGGGCAGGCACAACTGCCCCCACCGCGAATAGCCTCCATTTGCATGGCAGCTAGGGCAGCATTGGCTGGGAGCGAGGGTGTGGTGAGAAAGGAGGTTATACCTTTCAAAATCCATAAATCTGCCACTGTTGTCCCTTGCTGCTCTCCAGCTCCACGTGAAGTCCACTCTACCGCACACCCTATCTTCCCCACTCCCCCACAAGCTAACCTGGCCAATGCACATGAATGTGTAGGGGGAAGCACCAAAGTCATACTTCACCTAAAGCACCAAAATTCCTAGGACCAGGAAGACTAGATCTCTGGATTTTACAGGATCCAAGACAATAATAGTTATGGGGGGCACCCTTATGATGAATCAATATTGTGCTGGCCCTACTGGATCTAGAGATGTACACAAGCTGGTTCAGCACTTCCTTTGGGAAGCGCCGAACCTGCTCGGGTGCCAGGGTTCGAACTGGCTCGGCGGGGCGGGAAGCAGTTCCGTTTACAATCAAGTAAGAAGCTCCTTACCTGCTCCTTCCCGCTCTGCTGTTCTGGCAGTGGTGCCCGCTCTCCAAAACATCACGCACAGCGGCGGTGCTGTTCCCTGCAGCCTCTGCACGTGGCTGGATGCATGCCATGTGCATGCCGACACCACACAGAGGCCACAAGGAACAGCTCCTCAGCCACATGCAGAATTTTGAAGAGCAGGAGGTGGGGAAATGCAGGTAAGGGAACCACTTACCACCATGCTGCTGCTGGCTGCCCAAGCCATTCGTGCACATCCCTAACTGGAACCAGAAGAGTCTTTCTTGCTGTGCTATAGATGGGGCCCCCATGAGTACAGAGGCCTGGTCAATCTGCCCTCAGCCCCACTTCAGACAGAACTGGCTGTGAGTAACTTCAACAAACCCAACGGGGTATTTCCAAGTAAATATGAATGGGATGATGTGCACAGCCTCAATCCTTAAAAATAAACCATAGTCACCGTTGGTCTGAAGAGCCATCAAACTGAGTTCTCTTCTGTAACATAAAGCAGAGCAGAAATAAATTGTGAAATAAAAGTAATAGACCTCATTTAGTTATTAAACACATTATAATGTGTAAAGTAAAGCCAAGGGTGATTCCATGCATTGCTCAAATGATTTAAAAATGTAATCCACTTGACACACACCTTTCTAATGAGCAGTCGTTCATCATCCCAGAAAATGTATTCCATGCCAATTAGATGGAATAAGAAAATAATTTGAAATGCACAAATCACTTATACGTTCCTTACAAACTACACTCTTCGCATTTCTTAACATAATTTTGCTCTGAGAACATAAGCACTGCTATTACTTGTGTAACTGCTAACAGCATAGATTACTTAATAGGACATGACAAACAAAAGACCAAGGTATATGCTAATTGCCATTTAACTGAGAAGGAAGTGCTGCTGTGACCTTTCCCTGCACAGTGTGAGCAACTTTCAATAGGATAGGAAAGTCGTGATTTCAATGCCATCAAAATGAAAGACTTCTTTGGTCGTAAAAACAGGAATGTGCAGATTCAGTGATACCAACAGTTTCTGTCAAATTCTCAGATGAAGTTCAATTGACTTCAATGTACACCACTAGAGTTTACCTTAATCACATGCTGGCTTACTATGAGAGAAGTCACAGGCTGTTGTATTCTGTTCTGTTTACATGTGGACTTTCAGTTAATAATTAGTATTCACAAGATTTTCTTATCTGCATAAACAGCACCCTATTTGCATGAGAAGTTAAAGGAAAAACAAACAATGATCTTACTAATTTCTTGTTACTGGGAAAAAATATCTAAACATGGAGGTTTGCCAAATCCTTTGCTTGTTGAGATAACCTACTATATGCTTCATTGGAAGGTCAGCATATATGTGATCATTCAGAGCTTTTTCAAGTGAGTGTCCTTTAAATAAAACTGCCCTGAGCCATTTTTGGAAGGGAAATTTTTTATTTGATATAAATCAAATAAATTAAAATAAAATAAAATAAAATAAATATTTTGCATAAGCTTCTAGATTCCTGTCCAGGTCTCCTTTTGCCCTCACATCCTAGGGATTGGGATTCTAAATGGTTTTTTGAAACAGAAGTTGTTTAGTTGCCATGATTTTGCTAACCCATGGTCTGAATAGATGCAGAAAGTGAAAGTAGCCACTCACAAGATCAAGATGCAAGTGAATTCCCATAACAAAGTAACTTGAAAAAAATCACTTTGTAATGCAAAAGAAAAAAGAAAAAG
The DNA here is from genome assembly GCF_027244095.1 of Hemicordylus capensis. Taxonomy (NCBI): domain Eukaryota; kingdom Metazoa; phylum Chordata; class Lepidosauria; order Squamata; family Cordylidae; genus Hemicordylus; species Hemicordylus capensis. The sequence continues at coordinate 266,164,935 of NC_069660.1, forward strand.
AATAGAATCCTCTGAATCCACCCTTACTCATTCATACAGAAGATGTCAGAAATGCCCCTATGTACTGACTGCCATAAGATGATGTGGCTGAGTGATTCACGTCTTAAAGAAGCTGGCCAGCAAAATCTTGTTCCAAGACTGCTCATGCACATGCTGTACTCTTTTAATAAAATAACTACAGCGTCACAATGGAATTAAGACAACAGTGACCCATTTGTAATCCTGTGCATCATATATCACAGACATTCATTCCAAACTGATTTTTTAAAATATGTACAGGAGATTAAGAAAGGGAAACACTGGCAGACAGTGGTACTAGCCCACGACACTGCTGTCTGAAATGAAGCACCAAATGGTGCCTCCTTTGCTTTCCTGCCTTTTTTCCTGTTAAAGCCACACCCCAATTCCTTTCTGCTTTCAAATCTCTCCCTTTTCTTTCTTTTCTATTAGGAAGAGAAGAGAACAAGCCATTTGGTGCCATTTCATCTTCCTTCCTCTGCCAGTCATCCCTGCAGTGGGTGCTGGCTGGGCTACTGCACTGCCCCTGAGAACTGGTCCACAATCTGCCCCTTGAAGTAGCCCACTTCATCTAGCTTCACGGTAGGGCCACCCTGCTAGCAGCTCAGTCCTAAGCTCAGTTATTTACAAGCAAGCCAAACTGACCCTTCAAGGGCCGCTTTAGACTCTCTACAGAAGAGAAAGCAAAAACAAGGAGCAAATGGTTAGCACAAACAGCACACATCCTAGAGTTGTTTGAGTAACAGCCTTCTTCCAAAAGAAAACTTGGGGGGGGGGGTTCTGTTTTTATTTTGTTGTAAACCACCCAGAGATGTAAGTTTTGGGTGGTATAAAAATATGTTAATAAATAAATATAAATAAATAAATAAACCTGAGGCATTTCAGAAGCTCTTAGAGGGATGAGGGAATCACCTTCAGCATTGTGAATCACCATTATCATGGTCTTATGGTAATAGCAGGTGCCCTCAGGTGCTGGCAGGTAAGAGAGCAGCCAGATCTCTTATTACATCATAAAACCCTGAGCTTGAAAAGGCATCAGCTCACCACATGTTACCTCAGAAGCTCAAAAACCATCAGAGTGGACAGGCTACCTAAGCTCAAACAGCAGATGGATCCTTCTGACTTGGGAACTTAATGCAATCATACCCACGTTAAAATGGTAAAACGAAACTGCACCTGTGGGTCTAGGCACCGAAAGGGTCGGCGTAAGAGAGGCAAAAGTAAAAAGAAGAAGAACAAAAAATGCGGCAGGAAGCTAATCAGTAAGAATGGTAACAGCATACTTGATACTGCATTTGTTCTCATGACTCCTCTAATATGAATTGGAAACTGTGGGTTATTCTTGGTCAAAATTTATGTAGAGAGGTGAGCAAATCAAGGACATATACATGTTAAGGATAGGAAGCCAGACCACCATCCTCATCTCATCTGCTTGTACATAGTCCACAGAAATACACACAGCAACCAGTATCACAGCCCCAAGGTAGATTGCGCTTGCATTTTGCTATCAATATTGCATGACTCTGGTGTTTCTGGCTTACTCCTTATTTTAAAGGCTGTCTTACTCCAAAACTTCACAGTGTTTTGGGAGCTCATGGATAATTTTGTTCCAGGACATCAAAGATGTTCCTTCTTTCAGAATACTATGTTGCTCTAGAACAATATCGTTCCACAATGCTCTTACTATTGACACCTTTTGCATATACAATCATCCGCCCTCAGTGATGTCGCCATTAGTCCCTTTTGTTACTGGCAGGGAAGGTGAATTTAATGCCTGCATGTCAGGCTGATATTCAACTATTTGAATATTTAAGCTTTCCCAACCAAGAAGTGCATGGTAAGCTGTTGAATGTCATACTGTCACATAGCTGTCAAAGACACAGCCCATGTTCTATCCTTGTCAGTCCTTAGCCTACTGCATTCTGGGATTGTGAGCATGTTACCCCACTTCTGGGATTATCACTAGGGATGTGCACAAACCAGTTAGGCATTCCTTTTACAGAGCACCAAACCGGGTTGAAAGTCCGGTGTTCGAGCCGGTTTGGATGCGTGGGGGTTCAGCCACTTCTGGTACGACACTGAATAGGAGCAATGATGCAAAGGTGCAATGACGCTGAATGATGCAAGGAGGTATGCTGCCACCTTGCGCCAGCGATTTTGGGAAGAGTGCTGGTGGGGGGGAAGTGGCAGAGCAGGTAAGAGCACCCTCCCTGCCCCTTAAAGGAACCTCCCTCCAACTCCCGGGAGTGCACGAACTAGTTTGTGCAAATCCCTAATTATCACCCTCAAAAACCATTCAAAAATCTAGGGAAGCTGGGGTGGGAGTGGGGAATGGATAAATAATGTGCAATTCGTAATGTGCAATACAAGTGACAAGCTCTCCATAAGATACAAGTCACCACATAATAGATTTGTTCACACAGTTATAATTAGGGAGGAACAAATGTCCTACCTAGTTTGAAAGCTTGCACACTCCCATTTTTGTAATCAGGTGCAAGGGAAAAAGCAAAGTCGGAGGGGAAGGAAGTAATCGTCTTGGAAAGAGAAGCTGGATCAGTCAGCATTTCCTCCTATCTTAGTAGGGTGCTGTGTATGAAAGCTGGGTAGGACAAGGCCATCCAACTAAGCTCCGCTCTCCTGACCACTTCCTCCCTCCCCGACCTTGCTTTTCCCCCTTGCACATGATCACAGAACAGGAGTGCACACAGCTCCTAGGGTAGGACAGTAGTGACCAGGCAGCGCTGGAGAGACAGTGAGAAGCACCTTTAATGATTAATAAGCAGGTGCTTACCAGCATTTAGGCAGCACCTGCAAGCTGTTGTGCTCGGCCCACAATCCTGCACGGGGCAGAGGTACTCCACCGGCATCTGGCAGGGCATCTGGCAGGAGCCTCCGTGCACGCACAGAGACCAGGGCCACACTGCTGCCCCACCGGATGCCAGGCGGAGCACCGCTGCCCTGCAAGGGATTGTGGGTGGTGTGCGTCAGCTTTCAGGTGCTGCCTAAATGCTGGTAAAGGTAAATTGTGCTGTCAAGTCGGTATCAACTCCCGGCAACCTCAGAGCTCTGTGGTTGTCTTTGAAAGAATATAGGAGGGGTTTACCATTACCATCTCCCGCACAGTATGAGATGATGCCTTTCAGCATCTTCCTATATCACTGCTGCCCGATATAGGTGTTTCCCATAGTCTAAGAAACATACCAGCAAGGATTCAAACTGGCAACCTCTGGCTTGATAATCAAGTCATTTCCCTGCTATGCCATTATGTGGCTCTAAATGCTGGTAAGCACCTGCTTATTAATTCTTAAAGGTGCCTCTCACCGCCGTTGCCCCAGCACTACCCACACCGCCCGCTACTGGGGTGGATACTTGTCCTACCTTAATTATAATCATGTGAACTGCCTTACTAGGTTCTGAAATGGCCACCATGAACTAGGTAGTCATGAGGTTTCACCATATGTGTAGAGTAATCCTATGTTCTAAATAATAAACATGTGCTTATGCTCAACAGGGTATGTGCGCATTACGACCATCTGCCGCTACAAGAAAAAATAACCTCTGATTTCTGGCTTGTCTTGGGAAAGTTTGTCTCATTAACAAACCACCAGTCCTGAAGCCACCTGCTTCTTGAATGTGAACAATGGCGATCAGCGGTCATCAGCTTCAGCATCTAAGAGAGCAGATCATCAGATGGTTGACACTTCAAGACTCTGGAGTTTGTGCCCTATAATGGCCCTAATGGTAGCCTGTCATTACAGTTGTAAAATGCATCTTTTGTGCAATATATTCCTTCAGATTATTTGAGATGGGGAGAGGGAAGGCAGGGTAGAACAGTAAGGAAGCATTTGATATACACTTTGGGTTTGTTTATTTGATGTTCACTTTAATTAGCTTCTCTCTTTGTCTTTCTCTGTAGAATCACCAGGTTAACTGGCAGTAGAATAACAGAGAATGAAATTAAAAGATCTTTGTAATTACTTATCAATATGTATTTTAATTAATACAATTATTTCAGGAAACAATAAGAATCTGATTATCAGTATATAATAATCTTCTTCTTACTGCAAAGTAGTACCCTCAGTTCACATGGACCTGCTTGGCGACACGAGAGCTGTACAACCCCAACCCCAACCCCCGCTGCCATTAACTACAAGTTAATTTCTCGCATTTTAAACTGAAATTGCGGTCATTTATCAAATGTCAGATAACAGTATAGAAGCCAAATGTACCAGCATTGTACATATAGTTCTGTTATTCAATACAATCATATCAATGTAAAAAGTCAGCTTCTCACATCTGAGTAGCGTTGTCAGATTATTGTACCTCCATAGGCGTAGCTTCTATTGGACAAGAAGGGACAGTTGCACCTGGGCCCACGTGGTTTGAAAGGGCCCCCAGGGCAGTCCCCCCTTGTCCACGAGTCGCTGTCATCCCTGCCACCCCGCCGTGCTCACCACTACTTCCCATCTCCACCGCCGGGGTAGCAGTGGTGGGTGGGCTTCCCCCTACTCTACTACCACCAGAGTGTGGGCTTCCCTTCCTCTGAACAGAACTTCTGCACTATTTGAGTATGGAGACCGTCGTGTTCCATGACGTCACAGCACATGACGGTCTCCATAATCAAACAGCGCAGAAGCTTTTAAGAAGAAGGGAAGCCTGCGCCCTGGCTGGTAGTGGAGTGGGAGGAAGCCAGGGAGAAGCCCACCTGCCACCACTCTCCTGGAAGCAAAAATGTGAAGTAGCAGTGACTGCACAACTCCGAGGCTCCCCACCCCCAGAGGTAATTAATGGGGATGAAGTGGGCATAGATGAAGGGGGCATAGTTTTGGCACTGGGCCCCCTCACTGCCTAACTTTGTCCCCTGGCCGCCAGGAACCTCACTACACACCTGTACCTCTATACTATAATTCTCATGATCAACTGTGTATATGATTCTGTACCCTTCAGAGAAGATGCCTTATTTTCTGATAGATATATACGCAAAGGACTAGTCAAAAAGCTGAAAGCAGCAGTAAAAAGAGTCCTCAGAATTAAGAGCTTTAGACTTGCTACTCCTTTGTTGTGCTTTTCTTCTCTCGCATATAGAGGCTGCTGTCACTTGCAGTCAAGAACACACTAAGAAGGCCAAGCCCGGTCTTAGCTGTGTGTGAGAACTGCCAGGATCATGTCCGATCCCAGCGGCGATTCGGTGGCAAACCTGCCTAGGGAGTCCGCCGCCTGAATGAGGTTAAGGGAGTACTACCTTAGCCCCGTTTTCCAGATTGTGTGCAGCTCTGGCTGCGATGCTGCAACACTGACAGGTGCCCGCCCACCGCTGGGGTATCCCCACTTGTGGGAGTTCTGGGGGCTGGTATGATGCATCCCAACCTTCTCACCTCCGCACCACTGGGGGAAGCAGCAGAGCATCTGGGCATGCGGAATTGCGTACCCTGACCCTCCCAGCCCGGCAGCTAGATCATCTGTGGGCTAGGCAAGCTTCTGCTGCCTTCTCTACCACCCACCCTGAAGCCCTCTCATACAATCATGAGAAAGGGCTCAGTGTTTTATATGCTACAGTACTTCTTCCCCTTTCCCCCTTGAACTTTGTGAAATATATTTCTGGGCATTATAGAAACAAATATAGTAATGCTTCTGTCAAAACATTTATACCAAAGTAAAACCAGCAAGAATACATCTTGCTTGATGAACAAACATATAAGTGAAGTACTTCTTCTCCCTACCAACTGAAATTTTAATTTGACAGCAATAAGATTTGAACTCATATCCATGAAAACTTACAGCCTTCAACCAGTACTTTAGCTCTTCAGCCCTACTACCAGCTGAATCATGCATATAAATATGTAATAGACTATGAAATCATTCCGGAAATACTTAAAATGCTTAATTTAAATTGGAACAGAATGCTCAGTGTGTGAAAATGAGCTGCTTTCATCTGATCTGAACAAATTGAGGGGAGGATGTTGAGAAAATATCAACTTTCCATTGAGCTGTATTCTTTTTAATAATAAAGAAGCATTTGCTTCTCCTTTTGTGCAAATGTCACATACATCACCAGAGGAAGCTTGTCCCTGATTCTATTCCCACTGCAGAAGAATACTATTTACTACGATAAGTGAATACACGTTGCATGATACTAGCCCTAAAGTATCACCAAACTGGGCCAACCTGAGGGCACTTCTGACCATGCAAAGGTACCTTTTAGACATACTTCCAGCCACTGTTCCAAGAACTACATCTGAAGATGCAACCCTGTGGGCAGGAGCCAGCTGGGCAGGGAGGAGCCTTCTCTGTTGCTGCCCCAAGACTCTGGAATGCGATCCCTGCTGAAATACGAGCGGGGGGGGGGGCCTTCTCAGACAACATTTTAAAAGCCTCTGAAGACTTATTTTTTCACCCAAGCTTTTTAACTTGTCTGTGGTTTTAAATTCTTTTTAGTTTTTCTTTTTTAATCTGGTTTATGTTGTGAACCGCCCAGAGACAAAGGTTTGGGGTGGTCTACAATTTTGAAAAACAAACAAACTGCATGGCTGACTGAGGATGCTGAGCCTCTGTGAAAAGTCAATGTGATTGGTCTTTCCCAGCCCTGTTACCGAAGTTTCTTTACTACATATTCTTTACGAACACTACAGCATCAAAGGGCATTAACCTAACTATTACCCCAGCTGAATGACTTGAGGATATCTCAGTTATGTATTGCGCAGAACTTCAAATCAAAAGAACCGTGCATGACATAAAATTACATTTACAAGGCTTTGAACTGAAGGACACCATCCAGTTCACTAAGGGTCAAACTATATATCATGAGAAATATATCGTCACATTTCCATTGTTTAATGTTTGTTTAACAGAAGCTGCAGAGAGCCCAATCAGGACTGAGACTGTGGCACAGCAGAGTAAAGGAGTGGTTAAACACTTCCTCCCTGTGCCTTTTCCCTGACAAACTCTCCCCTCCCCCCATGAAAAAGCTGCTATTTGCCCTGGGAAGCAAATAGCACCTTCAGGGTTGAGGTTGATTTCCACTGGGAAAACACTATGAAGAAACAAAAGTTTATTAAACTCTCCGATTTCACAGTCTCAATCTGACTTGAGGCTCCCCACAGCTCCCCCCGCCGCCCGCATTTAAAAGACAGAAACATGATTACACATTTCTCATCACATCTAGTTGGACTTTATACATTACCTTGAGTATCATGGATAGAAGACACGTTATGCTGTTTAATCTGCTTCAGTCTAGAAGCCAAGAGTTTACTAGATCCCACCCACCCCCATTTCCCAATGTCTTTGCCTAGAAGAATTCAACAAAAATTCGCTTTCTAACCATAAGTAAGGTGATGTAAGACTCAGGAGAAGGGTGTAATGCATATAAGGTTAATACATCCTTAACCTGCTTCTCGAGAAATACCATCTGAGCCATTTGTTGCCTTTTAAATATGATAATATTAATATAATAAGCTATGAACCAGCCCCACAAAAATGCTTTAAAAGTATCCCAAACCAGGAATAATGATGTAACAGAGCCCCTGTTAAAATAAAACAATTCCTCCATCTCCTGTTCCATTTGTCTAGTAAATTGCAGATCATTCAGCAAGAATGTATTCATACACTACCTAAACAGAGTAGTGGAACAACCTTCCAAATGAACAACCCACTTAACAGGGCATGATCTGAGATTGCTCTGGTGTCAATTGCATGTTCCAGCAATGTTGCATACTCGAACTTGAGATACTAAAGAATGAGTTGTCAAAAAGTAATCCAACCCTAAAACAACTTTTATAAACAGGAGAAAGAAAAGTATATTCTCATTGAGAGGGATTATGAAGATACCATATAATTTATCCTGAATTTATAAATCAGCATTTTTTGAGGTTTATTCTAAGCTGTATAGCAGTAGTACATCCAATATTGATTCAGACATAGATTGCTGCAAAAGGTGCATCTTCCATATTTAACACATCTTTCTCTACAGGAAATGATGACCACAATTAAATCTATGAAATCCAGAAGGGCCCCAGGAGCGGATGGATTTTTTTTGGAGCTTTACAAGAAATATATTAGTTTCCTGGCTCCAATTTTATTGGAGGTCTGTCATGACGTATTTCCCTCCTTCTTTCAATGAAGCTTATTAGCTGTTCTCCTTAAGTCCAGTAAAGACCCTGGTTCATGTACTAGCTATAGACCTTTCTCTTTGTTAAACATTGATGCTAAAATATTGACAGCCATGCTGGCATGTTGGGTGCAGACTGTGCTCCCTACCATTATTCATGCAGTTCAGACCAGATTTATATCTGGCCACCAAGGATCAGATAATATTAGATTGTTGACTGATGTATTAGCCTTATCCTCGGAGAAGCAAGACATGCTCCATCTGTGCTTCTTGAAACATGTTTTGATTAAATTTGGATTTCCTCCAAGTTTTTTTGACTTGGGTTACTATGCTATACATGGCTCCATATTCACAAGTCATCACCAATAGGCTATTGTCCCCTTCAGTTAGGCTAGAACAGGGCACACATCTGGGATGTCCTCTATCTCCTCTTTTTAGCCCTACTTTCCAGTAGGCTTATGAGATTACCAAGCGTTCTCTGTGTGTGTCTGTATATCCCCACCACCACATCAACTTCGCAACACCTGGACCAATATGAAACAAATTGGGTACAGTTGTAGGGACACATAGCAACACCGGAAAAGCATCATTTGTGATGATGTAATCTACCCTGATTCAAGATGGTGGATGCGTAAACTTTTGAGGTGTAAGTGGGCTAACTTGTGAACCGCCTAACCAATTTGAACTAAATTTGCTACATCTGTAGGGACACATAGGGACACCTCAATGGCATCGTTTGTGATGACGTCATCCACCCCAATTTAAGATGGCAGACACATAAACTTTTGAGGCGCAAGTGGGCTAACTTGTGAACCGCTGAACAAATATGAACCAAATTTGCTACAGCTGTAGGGACACATAGGGATGCCCAAACGATGTGGTATTTGATGATGCCATCCACTCCAATTCAAGATGGTAGCCACATGAACATCTGAGGTGCAAGCAGGCTAATTTGTGGACTGCCTAACCCATTTGAACCAAATTGTGTACAGCTGCAGTGAGTGACACACAGGGACACCTCAATGGCATAGTTTGTGATGATGTCATCCACCCCGATTGAAGACGGTTGATGTGTAAACTTTTGAGGCGCAAGTGGGTTAACTTGTGAACTGCTTAACCTATTTGAACCAAATTTTCTAGAGCTGTAGAGACACATAGGGACACATCAATGGCGTAGTTTGTGATGATGTCATCCACTCCAACCCAAGATGGTGGTCGCGTGAACTTCTGAGGGGCCAGTGCATCAATTTGTGAACCAAATTGTGTATAGTTGCAGTAAGTGACACACAGGGACACCTCAATGGAATACTTTGATACCTTGAGAGCTGAGTTTGATTTATCTTTAAATGCCAGCTGGCAGTTTATTCAACTAAAACATATACCATCACAGCTTTTTGGTTCTGATGGGATTGCAGCTTCTGAAACTCCATTTCTATTATTAGACCTGGAACATCTATTGGATGCACCTAAGCCTGTAACCTTGCTCTATCAGAAGCTTACGGACATTGATAATAGATCCAATTATATTGGGATAGTATATCCAATTATATCCAAGATCTTTGGAACAATGATCTTGAACATATCCTATCTTATTAAATCAATGGTGGGTTGCTTTGAAGGTAGTGAAATATGTTTCTTTGGCTCTCAAAATGAGGCTAATACAGCAGAAACATTTAGTTCATGTTTATTGGACACCTCAGCAAAGGTTTAAGTAATGGCTGAAGACTTCTAGATGTTGGAGGTGTAATTTGTATGAAGGTACACGTACACATATGGTTCAGTCCTGTCTGGTTTTTGTTCCATTTTGGCTTGAAATCCATAAGGTTGTTAACATGACATGGCAGCAATAATTGCCTTTCAAGGACGTTCATGCTTTGTTGGAGTACATCCCCAGAATATGGAATCTAGCATTACATCAAAAATTGTGGATTCTTTGTGCTTGAGGGGTCACCAAAAGCATTATAATACAGCACTGGAAGGACAAATTTACTCCTGAACTGCAACTTTGGATAACTGACATGTGTTCCTTGTCAGCATTTGAACTGGGTTTTGTTTTGTTTGTTTGTTTGTTTTCTCCTGACAGAAAGATTAAAAAGAGGAATTTTCAGCAATCTGGTCAAATTTTAATGAATTGTTTATGTTGCTTGCGGGAGAGGGGTTGGTGTTGTTTTTATTGTTTTTTCCTTTCCCTTTCTTTTTTTCCTAGATAGATTGTATTTTATTATGGTAAAGTTACACTTAAGGGATCTTTTATCTTCTTTTTCTTTTCTTTTTCAGCTATATTCACACATATAATTTCTATTTTTAATTATGCTATGTGCACTGTTGCAATTTTATTGAAATAAAAATCTTTTCATTGTTTCAAATGACAAGATTTTTTAAATGTAGTAAGTTACTAAGTTACAGTTAATTTCCAACATGTTTTGCAGTTGGTGTCAATGCAAAATCTTTCAGAAGCTTCAGTCCATTCTTTATCAGAACCACTTGCAATTCTCATTTGTGGCAATTATATGTCAGATGAGTTCATATGGATTATAAACATGGATCAATAATTTATCTGTGTCTGAAGCTTCAATTTGAAGAAAATAAGATGCATGATAGTAGCCATTAATTTTTCTTTTCAGACAGATGCTCTTGTAGAATCTTAATGTAGAAGATAGAGGCTTCAGGTTAGGTAATTTTTCCATTGTGGTATCCTGTAGTGTGAGTAAGACATCTCCCAGGACTTTTGAATATCCACAGTTTCCTTCCATACCAATTTCACTAATCAGCAAAAACATAATAAGAATGTCCTTTAGTCAGGACTGTGATGCACAGCTTGAGTAAATTGGAGTGAAGGAAATGCAATCATTCAAATCATTCATTCTAGGAGATGTTATTCTTCTCCTTCTTCCCCCACGATCCTTTCAAATTCTCACTTTAAGTATTTTTCCATTTGGCTTCCCTCTTCATTTTTTTTTGTTTTCCACAGACATATATTTCACCAGATTCTTTGATGAGAGAAGAGGGATAGAGAGTATGGAGACCAAAGCTAAAATGCTTTTGATTTATTCTTTGGTTTTGCTTCTTTGACACTCATCTTTAACAGAGTTACATTATCTATATGCAAAGATTGTCAGATTCACTGACAATACAATAATTGGGAATAAAATGAGATATCTTTGTAATTAACCATCAAGATTTTAAAACAGTATTTTAGTCCACACAGTAGCTCATTTGTAAATGGGGAACAGGATGAGTAAAGGGTCAGAATTTTACACTTCTACAAGAGGGATGCCTTCTCCTTTAGGGCCTCCATCACCCTGCCCTTTGAGCTGATGGAGCTCTTTTCATGACCCCACTTCTATAGAATACTAGACACCTCACCAAGAAAGAACCACCTGGATCCTACTCAGTATTCGTTCAGGAAAATGATAACACCTACTTGTTTCCTCTACAATGGAAGGTAGAGTTAAATGATTCCTATAGTTCCACAAGGGATTGAATTTCCTGAATTTATGTAGCATGCTTTTCAGATGCATTCCAGGATGTATACTGAGGGAAAACAAATCATTTCTCTGATCAGAGCAGAGAGCACAGATGAAAAAAGCAAGGTTGGTGCCAGGTTTGGAAAGCCCCAGGAAAGAGCCCAACAGTAATTCCTATGCTCTCTGACATTTTAATTTGTCCAGAAATGTTGGAGATATGGCATGAAAAACACTTGCATTACCTTTAACTTTCTGGGGTACCTTGCATGACTATCCTTCTCCTTCCCAAGGCCTGCATGTCCCAGAGGATGAACAGGGCCACCTGGTGAGAAATGACATCATGACACCCTCTGTGCCACAGTTGTCTCAATTGGGGAGGGGCTGTCTCTGGAAGAAGCAGCCAGATGCATCCAGGCACTCCCCTTCCCATTTTTTAAAAAAATTGTGCATTCCATCATCACCATTGGTCTTCCAAGTTGTGGTGAAGGGTGTATTGAGGTTGTGTAGGAATGATAAAACTGGCTTGGCCCAGCTGACCCACAAATGTTCACCTACCAAGACACTGACAATGGCTATGTCCATTTTCAAGCTACTCATTAGGGATGTGCAGAACATTTTGATGTCAAAACAGTATTTCAAGCTCAAAACAAAACACCCTCTAAATCAGGGCTGCTCAACTGTGAATGGCTTGCCTGCAGATCTTGGCCTACAACTCCCATAATCCCTGGCTATTGGCCACTGTGGCTAGAGATTATGAGTGTTGTAGTCCAAAAACAGCTGAGGGGCCTAAGTTGAGCAGGTCTGCTCTAAATAAAGGGCCTATTTTGAGCTTGGAACAAAACAACCCCATTTCAATTGAAACATTTTAATGTTTCAAAAGCCATTATGGAGGCCAGTTTTTCCCTTGCTGATTGACTTTCTGGGACTGGCTTTTGACTGGCTTGCGATCTCCTTCTTGGTTGGCTTGTTATCATACAAATTACATGTTGTCATGGGAAACTGTGCCCCCATTGGCTGGGGGGAGGGAGAAGCAAGGGCAGAACACAAAAAAGGGAATTCCAAAATGTAGTCAAAGGAACAGGGTGTCAGCAACCAAGCCACCCAGTGTGGGAGTCTGTCCAGAAAGGGACAAAGCAGAGAAGTTGTTGAGTCTTCAGGGCTGGAAGCAGAGCAGGGCACGGCAAGAGACAGTGTTCCAGTCAGAAACCAGTCTGGGTCACAGAGGCTAACACACGGCTAGGAATCTCTCTGGTTTAGGTTAGGGGCTGGTAAATGCTCCACGCAAGACGTGTGTTGTCTTCCAGCCCTAACTGCAGGCTGCAGATGTGATTTATAGTCTGAGCTGATAACTCTCAGCTGGCAGGGATTCAGGGCTTATCAGCTTTCTGAAACAGCTGCCTACTTCTCCTGACTGTTTCCAGCTGTTGGTGCTGTCTTGTGACTCTCCTCTGTTGCGGAGTCATCGGGGGTTGCCTGTTTAACTCATCACCTGATTCCTCAGTCCCTGACTCTGCTGCCTCAGACTGCTGTGTTTGTTCTGTAACAGCAACTGGACCTGCTTTGACTATTTCTTGGGAACTGACAGCTGGGCTCTGCCCCCCAGGTACCCCTGCATTGGCTAGAGGGCTGTCAGTATCCCCTTCCTCCTCACTATCTGAGACCGGGGGCGTGACACAGGGAGGCAGAGAGAGATTTTATTTCAGGAGAGGAGGAAGTTAGGTTTGATTTTGTAGTTTTCTTTTCTCAGCATTGAGTATAATATGTTGTGCTACTGCTGCTATAACTATCTGGTTTTGCTGGATCTCAGATTGACAAAGGCAGAACTTGGGTGCCTGCCTTCCTTGAGTTGTGGTTTGTTTTGTTTGTGAAATAGTGTTGTGGCAAGAAATGGACAGTGGCAGCTGTGTGTCTCTGTGTGTAATATTTTGTGCTGATTGCTGTGATGAGATCCATGTCTGGTCTTAAAACTAACTTGTACTTCACTCACGGCTCTGGTCCGCTCTACAATCTGCATTGCAAGGTGAACTCGGTCAAAATCTGGCTGAAGTTATCTAGTTGAGCTTATTGCTATGCTTATTGCTATGCTTGCTGCTAAGGGTGCTGCTGTGCCAGCTGTTGCAGTGCTGGGAATGTAAAGAAGCATAATAAACAATAAAGTGGGTTGTGTGCTAGAGCATGATGGGTGCTACCTACCACCCAACCCACAAAAGAAATGAGCAAGTGGGTGATTTTAAACAATTTTTTAAGATTAACGTTTTTACATTTTTAGCACAAGTTCTCTTAACCATGGTGTAGAAAATTGTAAATGTGCCTAGAAACATTTATTTTATCTACTTTCTTTCAGTTCCAAAGATGCCCTCAAACACACAACACATAACAAACTTATGGAATTCACTGGCACAAGATATGATGATGGCCACTGGCTTAGATGGCTTTAGCTGAAGATCAGACAAATTCATGGAGAACAGCTTTATCAACAGATATTAACTACGGTAATTAAATAGAATCTCCAGGCTGTGAGACAGCATGCCTCAGCATACTAGTTTCTGGGAAGACAGGGAAGTGCTGTTGCTTTCATGTCCTGCTTGTGGGCTTCCCAGAAGCATCTGGCTGGCCGACCACTGGCTAGAAACAGGTTGCCTGAGAGACTCTTGGTATGATCCAGAAGATGATCTTCTTAAAGTCATTTAAAAAAACTATTCACCAACAGGCATTAACAGTGTAAAGCTTCAAACCAACAAGAACAAAAAACTACAGAGCAAGAGCTAAAATCCAACCACTGTAAATGGAGCTTACAAATCACTAACTAAAAAGCAGTGCATGGGGATTGGAACCACGCAATGCTTTGGAATGGGGAGGAGTAAGTGGTGGGGAGGAGAGATGGCTGACTCAAGATAGGCCATGTGCAGAAGTGGGTCTCACCAGCTATTTCAAGTAGCAAGCAAGCAGGAACAAATGTAAGTGTGGGCTGTACCTCCAACTTCTAACCCTGACATCCCTCTGCCCCAATCACCCACTACTTGCATTGTAAAAGGTAAAGTGTGCTGTCAAGTCTGTTTCGACCCCTGGTGCCCACAGAGCCCTATGGTTTTCTTTGGTAGAATACAGGAGGGGTTTATCATTGCCTCCTCCCATGCAGTATGAGATGATGCCTTTTAGCATCTTCCTATATCGCTGCTGCCCGATATAGTACCAGCGGGGATTCAAACTGGCAACCTTCTGCTTGTTAGTCAAGCATTTCCCTGCTGAACCACTTAAGGTACAGACATCTATTTCCCAGTCTCCACAAAAGGGTTTCTATGTCCTGCCTCTTTACAAATCCTAATCTTGCAATTTATTTCACAGTTGTTTTCCAATATCTGGCATATTGCACAAGATCTCACTTTGGTCCAACAGTGTGAAAGTAAACCCTTCATGTAATTAAATCCCTGACACAAGCATTTTATACTGATCCAACCGACAGAGAATCCAGTGCAGTTCCATTCAACCAGGCACCGGCTGCCTCTTTTTACAAATGAGTTGGATCACAAAGCAAGAAGAAAAATATTTAGTTGTCAAAATGCAGTACCATCTTGTGGCAATTAACAGTATTGTAATCCACAAGCAGAACTGAATCGAAACACAGATAAACTTCCTTGTGACCGGCTTTTAAATGGATTCTGAGCTGCAACACTTGCAAAGATAATTTGCAATTTTACAGTACATCTGAGTTCAGTGGGACTTACTCCCAGGAAAGAATGCATAGTAGGAATGCAATCTTATAGAGCTCTTCGTGTATACTTAAATGTTTTCAATGGGGCTTACTCACAAGTAAATGTGTTTAGGTCTAATGCTGCAAACCTTTGAACACTTACTAGGGAGGAGCTGGCATAGAAATCCTATAGGATTGCTCTACATATCTGCAAAATGCACGGATAACAGATATTAATTCAAAACTGCTTCAAATATGAAGGTTCTCAAGGCAAAAAATTATTGGGCCAAAAACCTTCATGTTACATTCAATTCAGATACACATCAGTCTGTGTGCTAGTGTTGGAACCAAACTAAGAACTAAGTACAGGATTGTACATGTTACTGAATTTAATATATATTTATAATAACTGTCTAGCATAAAATCAAAGAGTTGGAGAGGGCCTCAAAGCAGGAAATCCAGAGCTAGAGCCTCCCCAACAAACAGTTGCCCTGCCTCTGCTTGTAGATCTCCAGCGAGAGTCATAAGTAACTGATTCTATCATCATAAGTAACTGATTCTACTTAACAAATTTATCTTAATGTTCAACCAGAATCTACCCACCTTCTATAAGCCCATTAGATCTAGTCCTGCCACAGAGAATATGTCTTTGCCCTCTTCTATGTGACTGATAGCCCTTCATATATCTAAAGAGTGCAACCACGTCCTCTTCATTTTGCTCTTTCACAGGCTAAACGTACCCAGGTCCTTCAATCTTTCCTTGTCTTACTTCTTTTCCAAGCCCCTTACCATCTTGGTTGCCCTCCTCTGAATTTATCTACATCATTCTTATAATACACAGTGCTCCAGATGAGATCTGACTAGTGCAGAATTAAGTGGAATTATTACTTCTAGTGACATCTCTGAACTAATCAGCTTTCTGAAGATTCAAGGTACATTATTGACTACACTCCAGCATTAAGGAGTCACTTTCCTCACAAAAATAAAGTAATTCAGCTTTTCCAGTCTTCTAGGGCTAGTCTATTCCCACTTTAGCTATCCCCACTTACCACAGTTCCCCTTTGTGTTCACGCTGCCCATTCATTAATTCATTAATTTTGTTACTTTTATATCCTGTCTTTCTTCCATTGTGGAAATGAAATAGGTTTACATGAGGTTCCCATGAATGAACGAGGGAATATTCCTCTCAGAACTGAGACTAGAAACAATAGAGGTGGGTTGGCTTCAACTTCAAACTGTTTCTGGAAGGACAGCAGAATGACCATTTTCATAAAAATAAAGTAGACTAGATTTATAGTGTTAAAGTTTTTAAATTTATATTTATTATTTTGCTGTTAAAGGTTTAATGTTCATCCGTGTGACTGACTGATTGATTGATTGATTAAGTGCTGTCAAATCGGTGTCGACTCTTAACGACCACACAGATAGATTCTCTCCAGGATGATCTGTCTTCAACTTGGCCTTTTGGTCTCTCAGTGGTGCAGTCATTGCTGTCGTAATCAAGTCCATCCACTTTGCTGCTGGTCGTCCTCTTCTATCTTGCTTCTTCAAAGTCCAGCTTTCGTATCCAGAGTGTCACAGGGAAAACCATTGTCCGAACAACTCTAATCTTTGTAGGTGTAGACACGTCACAGCATCTAAATATCCTTTCCACAGCCTTCACTGCAACCCTACCAAGTGCTAGTCTGCAGCACATTTCTTGACTGCTGGATCCTTTACAGCTGATGGTTGATCCTAAAAGGCAGAAGCTATCCACCACTTCAATGTCTTCATTGTCAATTCTGAGCCTGGCTGCTGTACCCGTTGCCATTAGTTTAGTCTTCTTTACATTTAATTGTAGTCCAATTTTTCCACTGTGCTCCTTGACTTTCATTACTAGAGTTTGCAGATCATCTGCATTCTCAGCTATCAGTCGTGTCATCAGCGTAGTGCAGGTTATTGAGGTTTCTTCCTCCAACTTTAAAACCACGCCCATCTTCTTCCGATCCAGCTTCTCTCAGTATATGTTCAGCATATTTCTGGGAGGGATGAGCAAAGTACGCTGAGAGGTATACTCCCAGTATGTTCACCCAAAGCACAAAGGTCATCCCACCTGCCCAGCTAAAGCAAACAGGCACCTATATTGGGCAGCTGCGATATAGGAAGGTGCTGTAGGCAGACAATCATTTCTATGACAACGACAAAGGCATCCTTTCATACTGTGTGGGAGAAGGCAGTGGTGAACCACTCCTGTATTTTACCAAGAAAACCACATGGATAGACAAAATGGAATGATTGTCGCTGTAGTGCTGGATGATGGGCCCCTCAGATTGGATGGTACTCAACATGCCACTGAGGAAGAGCTCAGGATCTGAGGATGTGGTTAGACTAAAGCCTTTTAGATGTCTAGCAGCTGATGATGCCATGTGGGAAAAGAAAATCCGAAGTTGCAAAGACAGAATAATAATGGGAATGTGGAACGTAAGAAGCATGAAAATGGGAAAGCTCAACACAGTAAAAGATGAAATGAATCGACTACAGATTGACATCTTGGGCATCAGTGAATTAAAATGGACTGGAACGGGACACTTTCAGTCAGAAAATCATACTGGTTACTACTCGGGACACAAAAATCAAAGAAGGAACAGTGTTGCTTTCATAGCCAGGAAGGATATAGCAATGACAGTACTTGGGTACAATGCAGTCAGCGACCAACAAATATCAATTAGATTTCGTGGACAACCCTTTAACATGACGGTTCTTCAAGTCTATGCCCCAACAACTGATGCAGAAGAAAAGGAAGATGAGTTTTACGCTCAAGTTCAGTCTGAAATTGACAGAACATGCAAGCAAGATGTGATGCTGGTGGTTGGAGACTGGAATGCCAAACTTAGAAAAGGTAAGGAGGAAAACACAGTCGGCCTAAATGGCTTAGGAATCAGAAATGAAGCCGGAGGATGATTTCTTAGTTTCTGCCAAGCCAACAATCTCTTCATTGCTAACACATTCTTCAAACAACCAAAGCGGCGCCTATACATATGGACATCACCAGATGGAGTACACAGAAATCAAATTGATTACATTATTGGTGCAAGGAGGTGGAAGAGCTCAGTTATAACAGCAAAGACATGGCTGTGGGCCGATTATGGAACTGATCATGAACTGCTTATGTGCAAGTTCCAAGGCAAGCTAAAGCAGAAAAACAAAGCTCCAGCTTCCACGACATGATCTTGAGAATGTACCCACCATTTTCAAGGAGAACATCAGGAACCGCTTTGAAGTTCTAAAGCTCATTGATAGGGAACCAGAGGAACTGTGCAATGAAATCAAAGAAGTGGTTAAGGTTGAATGTGAAAAGAGACTGTCAAAGACCAAGAAACAGAAGAAAGCAAAACAGATGTCAGAACAGATGGTGGAAATTGCCCAGAAAAGGAGAGAAGCCAAAGTCAAGAAAGATAAAGACCTCAAGAAGGAACTTAATAGGGAATTTCAGAAAGCTATTAGAAGAGACAAGGAGCAGTAATACAATGACATCTGTAAAGACCTTGAGGATGGAAATAGACATGGAAAAACAAGGCAAATTTTCCAAAAGATCTCTGAACTCAGAGGGAGGTTCCAACCTCAAATTGGTATATTAAGGGATGCCAAAAGACAGATAGTAACTGACTCAGAGAAGATCAAACAGAGATGGAAGTAGTATACTGAAAATCTGTACAGCGGTGACATCAACATCCAAGGTACTCCAGAAAATATTCACTACTTGCAAGAACCTCTAGTACGAGAAGATGAAGTTAGATCAGCACTCCAGTCATTACTAAGTCGGAAGGCTACAGGAATTGATGGAACAGCTACAGAAATATGGCAGGCAACAGAAGAAGAATCAGTCAAGGCTCTAACCAAACTATGCCAGCAAATTTGGAGAACGACACAGTGTCCAACAGATTGGAAGAGGTCAGTCTACATACCCATACCAAAGAAAGGAGACTGAACAGATAGCGCAAACCATCACACAATATCCTTAATTTCATATGCTAGCAAAATAATGCTCAGGATCATTGAATGCAGATTAGAGCCCTATGTGGAAAGGGAAATGCCAGATGTTCAAGCTGGTTTCAGAAAAGGCCGAGGAACAAGGGACATCATTGCTGATGCACGCTGGATAACTGAGAAAGCCAAAGAATACCAGAAAGAAGTCCATATGTGCTTTACTAACTACAGAAAAGCCTTCAATTATGTTGACCATGTCAGGTTGTGGAATATCCTTAGGAAAATGGCATCCTGGAACATCTCATTGTTCTCATGAGAAACTTATACACAGGGCAGGAAGCCACAGTCCAGACTGACCATGGTGAAACAGACTGGTTCCAGATCGGCAAAGGAGTAAGACAAGGCTGTATACTTTTTCCTTCTTTATTCAATTTATTCATTCGTGTACTGTGCCTTATATCACATAAACGATGACATTAAAAAGAAAGGGAAAATATAAAGAGGTAAATTAAGCTCCAAGTTCCCTCCCTGGCATCTCCAAGATAGGGCTGAGAGAGATTCCTGCCTGCAACCTTGGAGAAGCCGCTGCCAGTCTGTGAAGACAATACTGAGCTAGATGGACCAATGGTCTGACTCAGTATATGGCAGCTTCCTACGTTCCTATGGGTACACTTGTTTATAAAGGTTAAAAAAAAACCCAGATTTAGGATCAAGTACTTATCTTTAGATGCTGTGACATGTCTATACCTACAAAGATTAGAATCGTTCGGACAATGGTTTATCCCGTGACACTCAATGGATGTGAAAGCTGGACTTTGAAGAAGCAAGATAGAAAAAGTATTGACACTTTTGAACTTTAGTGTTGGAGAAGACTCTTGAGGATACCATGGCAGCCAGGAAAACAAACACATGGATCATAGAACAAATCAATCCAGAATTCTCACTCAAGGCACAAATGACCAGGCTCAAACTGTCATACTTCACACACATTATGCAAAAACCCAACTCCCTTGAGAAGTCCATAGTGCTGGGAAAAGTTGAAGGAAAGAGAAGAGGACGACCAGCAGCAAGGTGGATGGACTTGATTACTACAGCAATGAATGCACCACTGAGAGACCTTAAAGGCCAAGTTGAAGACAGATCATCCTGGACAGAATCTATCTAGGTGATCGCTAAGAGTCTGCACCGACCTGACGGCACTTGATCAATCAGTCAATCACTTATGATAAATGTGCCATATAACCCTCCAAATTTGAAGCTTTGGAGTAATTACTGCTACATCTAGAAGGATTGTGACTCGTAAGAGCTTCTCCATCTTTCACTCTGCTGTCAAGAATGTCAAAGGATCTGAAATGCCACCCTCGTCTCGTGATCGAGTCTTTTTAAAGTTTAGACAACAACCCGCAGAATTCCGCAAGGTATCATGGGGGCACAGCTCTCTTCCCTAGCGGTTTGGTGCACGCATCATAAACAGGATTGCTAATCCAGAGCCTTCCTTAAAGGTTTAGAGCTACAAAAGGGAGGTACTACATATTGCCCTTTGCAGGACGCCAAACCTTTAGCTCTGCCACAGGGGAGTGGCAAGGTTGGAGTGGGACTGGACCCAAAAGTTTTTGAATTGTTTTGTTTATTTATTTTAGCTGCTTTATTATATTTTAAAATCTTTGTTCCCGATCATTGATTGATTTTAACTGTTTCCTGATATTTGTGAACCGCCCTGAGCTATTCTGTAAGGGCGGTCTAGAAATCGAACAAACAAACAAACAAGTAAAAGTAAAGATTGGTCCCTGCCTCCTTTCCTTCTTCAGAGACACGTGAGAGAGAGCAAAGAGCAGATTGTGACCCAGACAGGGAACCCCTAGCCTCAGGGACCCAGAGAGACATTTTCCCGCCCGATCTCTTCTTTTATAGCTATACCCCCTACTCGGCCAACTTCCCAAACTCTGAGCGACTACATCCCCCAGCAGCCAATGCTCCATTCACAACCTTACCATTCCGGAAGATCGCGAGAACATTGCATGCCGAGACCTGTAGTCAGTCAATCATTGCCCAGAGTTCATCTATAGTCCCGGCCTCGCTTTGACGGCATATCCGCCTGTTTGCTGTCTCTCCACACCGGAAGCGATCTCTTTGGCCTTTCGAGCTGCCGGTGCCGCGTGGAACGAGGCAAGCCAGCCACTCTTTCCTCTTGGCTTTATTTTTTCTGCACCTGGGGGGGTGAGGGGCGGCAGTTAGCCCCTAGGCGCATCGCGGAAATGGCTGCCCTATCCGTGGAGGACTTGCTGGCGCGCGCCGAAGAGCACGAGGCGGAGACGCAGCGCAGCGTGACGGTGCACAAGGAGCTAGAGCTGGAGTTCGACCTGGGCAACCTGCTGGCGCTGGACAAGAACCCCGTGGCGCGCGCCGTGAGCTCCGCGTCGCAGCGCGAGGCTCTCCTCCGAGCCCTGGCCCGCGACAATACTCAGCTGCTGGTGGGCCAGGTGTGGGCGCTGCCGTCAGAGCGCGCCGAAGGAGGGGCCGGGCCGGTGGTGGCGCGGCTGCCCGAGCCTTCGACCCGCCTGCCCAGGGAGAAGCCGCTGCCCAAGCCCCGGCCGCCTACCCGCTGGGAGCAGTTCGCCAAGCTGAAAGGCATCCGCCCTAATCGGAAGAAGCGCGGCACGCTGGTGTGGGACGAGGCGGCCAAGGACTGGCGGAGGCGCTGGGGCTATCGGCGGGCCGGCTCGGACCCCTCTGGCAACTGGGTCCTGGAGGTGCCTGACTCGGCCGATCCGCTCGAGGACCAGTTCGCCAAGCGGCGCCAGGAGAAGCGCGAGAAGGTCGCGCGCAACGAGTTCAACCGGCTCCGAAACTTGGCGCGCGCCCAGCGGGGAGGCGCCGGAGCGGCGCTGCACCCGACGGGCCACCAAGACCGGGCCGAGCTGGGCCGCGTCACCGGCCTCGCCCGCCTAGCCACCGCCTCCCGCGGCCGCTTCCAGCCTCGCCTGCCCAAGGAGTCCCCCGCCCCGCCAAGCGTCACCGGCCGCGGGAAGAAGCGGCGCTTTGAGCCCGTCCTGGGAGATTTGGAAGGGGAGAAGAAGCGGCACCTCGAGCTGGCCCGGAGCCTGAGCAGCAAAAAGTCGCCTCTGGACCTCACCCGCGCCGTCAACAGGCAACTCCGCGAGGAGGAGGCCGAGGCCGCCGAAGCCAAGGGCAAGAAGCGCGGGCAGCGCGGCAAGAGAGCTCGGCGGCAGCAGCAGAGACCTGGCGGGCCCAAGGGCAAGAAAAGCGGAGGGGCAGCCCGTCGAGGGAACCCTGGAAGCGTGCGCGGCAAGAGAAAAAAGAAGTGAACTGGCCGCGATGGGGTGGCGTGCTAGCCTAGCCGGGGCTGGGGCTTCTTAAATTTAGAAATTTCGGAAGACTAAATATCCCAGCGCCCTGTGTGCGTTTCATATGAATTTGGCATCCTGGAAGCATCAGGGATACACAGCTGACTCTTGCTACATCATTGATAGGAGAAGGTGGCCTTAACTTGCTAAGACATTTGCCTTAAATTCCACAGTGAAGACCCTCGGAGACTTTGTGGAGGTTAATAAGTAAAGGGACATGTGAAAGTTTCCTAATAAGACCTATAAATGTTCATTGCATAATGTGTTATCTAATTTCTCTGACTGAAATGAGGTTGGGGTGCTATTGGTAAGGCTGGAGGCTTTGGGGAAGCCTCTTCAGTTTTTTCAAATATAAAAGGATAATGCAAAGTGACAGTATAGATCTTTGTGTGAGAAGTGTTGCTAAGACGGACCATATCTTTAAAAAGAAGTTAAGGAATCCCATTTCAGGGGCGTGTGTGTGTTACTTTTTTATGTATATTGAATTATTGTCTAAAGAAGCCAGGTCATGATGGCAGCCTGGGATTGAAATATTTAATAGACAAAATAAAAGAATGTCAAACGTTTAATATTCCTTTGCTGTTTTTAATGTTCTCCAATCATTTTTTAGGAACTAGCTCTACATGTCTTAAGAGACAGCACTACACACATGCAAGCAAACGAGCATCAAATTTCATGCATAACTTGTTTAAAAAACTTGTCACATGAATATTTAGGCACAGGCTTGATTTGAAAGGCACATTTATGAGTCTCAAAAGAGATCTCATCTTGAATGCACATAAATGTGTACTGTTGAGGGAACCAGGTATATTTGAGCTTGCCAAGTTCAGTGCATAGCTTGGAAACAGACTTCATAAGAGTTGAGAAACCCAAAAGAGGAGCCTTAAAGCTGTAGTCTTCAAACTATCTGTTCTATACCATCTGTTATATACCAAACTATCCTATACCATAATAATTATTATTATGTTGAGGGAACCAGGTATATTTGAGCTTGCCAAGTTCAGTGCATAGCTTGGAAACAGACTTCATAAGACTTCATTATTATTATTATTAATATAAACATGCAATAAAACAGCCTAGGAAAAAATAATCTGAGTCTGGAGAAGTTATTTCTGTTGTGAGGTTTAGATGAGTCTGGAGTGGGGAGTCTTCCCCATTCTATTAGGCACAGAGACAATACAGTATATGGTTCCCTTTGTTTTGCAAATACTGGCGCTCATTCTGGTAACATGCAATAAGCTCTTAGCCTTTCCTTATTGCAGGAGAAAATTACTGTTCTGCTTTTCAGATTGGGATTGAGGCACAAACAGCAATTTTGCTCAAGCCCATCCACTGAGTGTGTAGGTGAGCGGATATTTGAAAGTAACTCAGTTCTTAACTTGGGACTTGCCATGGGCACTTAATACCCCTGAAGGCATAAAACCATAATGAGTGGTATTGCAGTGATCAGGGTGTCACTGAGCAATATAGTGGGCACAATCCAAGCTAAACTAGTTGCAACTAATTACTTTTAAACTTAATGGGATTTAAGTTAGCCATGTCTCATTTATTTCAGTGGTGCTTAGTTATGACCAACTGTATTTAAGTGTTTGCCTCTTCTAACGGGCAATTTATCAAAGTTCTTCCTTCTTACATTTCGGTTGCTCCCTTTCCTCTGTGTCTTAGCTTGCACAGGTGAGCAGCTGAAGTTCAGTTCTGACACTCACTGTGGAGGAGGAAAATAAAGCGATGATTCCCTTTGCCTGTCCCAGCTCATATGCATGTGAGTCAATGGACGGAGCTAATTTTATTGGATCGTCAACGCTTAAGTCCAGTTATGGTTCCAGCTCTGTTAGAAAACAGCTGCTGATAGTAATTAATGGTGTATCAAAGCGCGACGTTTCATATTTGTATTGCTAGCTTCTCAAGAGAAACAATTAGAAATGCGTTATGCACAAATGAAAAGTAGTGGAGTTGCTCGCTTTTTAGTACAGAAATGGCTCTTTGTTCACAGTGCTTTACTGAGTTGTTTTCTGTACGTCGGAAAATCTTAGAAATGGTTTTCTAATGCCCTTTTAGCAAACGCCAGCACATCTTGAGGATTATGTCTTTCCTTGTTTCCATATAAAGTGAGACAACCACGGGACTGGGGGATAACGATTTGAAACTTGAGCTGGTTGAAACGGTTAAAACACACCCAATGAGACCACCAGTCTCAAATTATTTTTAAAACATGAGCCGATTGCAAAGCCTTCCTTCTCTTGAAGGCTTCAAAATATCCCTCTTGTTACTTAAGCCTGATTGGCGAAGGACTGCAATGAATTCTAACGCCAGAGCAACAGACGGGGACAGCGCTAAGTCAACTTTTCACTTTTTGCCCGCCTATGTTTACGCTTTGCTTTCCCATCATGCCTTGCTGTCCCAAGTGGCTGAGCTATGGCTGGAGGACGCGACAGGGTGGCTCATTTGCTTAAGCAGCTGCAGCGAGCATCGTGAGTCTTTGCTCCTTGTGCCGGAATTGCTTCGTTGTCTTCTCTTCAGTACTCAGACTGGGGGCGGGGTGTGTGTCTACCTCCAGCAAAGCCATCCCGCTTCGCTTCTCACAGAGTTTTGATCAGGTTGAGCCCCTTTGCAACATTTGGGGGGGGCGGGAGTCACAGCGATCTGTGATTTCTCTTTTCTTCAAGAGAAGGGGTTCGAAATCTACAGTCAAGTGGCGTCGATACTATGTATTTTGAGAAGATTGCTTTATCTTTGGAAGTTGTAACTTCCGTCGAGTCGGTGTCGACTCCTGGCGACCACAGAGCCCTGTGGTTGTCCTAGCAGCTAGCAAAAGCTGCAATTTTGTTCACACATCCTGGTTTTTAGAGGAGAGCAGGAATTTGAAGTTTGCTAAACTCACAGAAGCTTGCATTTAGGTTCATTGCAAGCATTAATGTGCAAAAAGGTGACTGCAGCACAGCATTTCAGTATAAAGATGTATTTTTGCCACTGGAATCTTTGTATACTATGATACAAAATCACATAAAATGTATTTTGTTGCCGTTCAGTAGGTTTCTAGCCAGAGGGTCCAAATTGGCATGTGATCAAAGTAAACTCACAGCATTCCTGTTGAGCAGCTCCAAAAGCTTTGTGGATTGCAGCTATAAATTTGTTCCTGTTTTCCCTTCTGCTTCTGGATCTCATTTTTCCTGGGAAAGGTTTCTAAGTTTTAGTAACAGAAATATGAGCATTATTCTGGCTTATACAAAGACAGCTCTGGCTAGTAGTAGAGCTAATTTTCTGGGTAGTAGTGATCCACTACAACCCCTTGTAGTGAGTGATGATCCAATTTTCTTTATTCACACACACACACACACACACCCTTTGTTATTGCCCAAGTACAGCTAGACTGTTCCTGTACTTGGGTTCTCATCTGATCCCTGTCATCGTATTGGAAGACTGAACATGTAAGACTGCTCACCTGTGTAGAAATAAATATCCATTAAGTCATGGGATGTGCTTCATGGTAATGAGGCACATAGCTGTACACTGCAAAATTCTGCAGATTTGAAAATACCTACCCAGTGTGTAATCATTAATCATACATTACTTTCAGGGGCCCAATCCATGTTCAAGTGTGTCTTATAACTGGGATCCTAACCTGCATGCCACCCAGCACAAAGCAGCATTGATTCTGAAGTGTTTGAGCGAAGAATTTAACTTCTCTTTTAAACTTCTGCTTTTATTTCTTGGTGTTGCATGGCCTTCCTACCTGGCTGTATTCATCAGCCCAACACGCGGAAACCAATGAGGATTTTAAAAGATCCTCACAGTGGGATTCACATCATGGACTCTTGATGCTCTGTTAAAAACTAAGGGTCAAGCTACACATGATGTGGGGGTGGGGGCTGGATGTGGATCAGGACCATTGCATGGGAGGAAGAAAGTTTAACGGTTGATGATCTGAATGATTGCTAATGTTTCTAAATTGAGCTCCTCTCTCCATTTAGTCTGCCCCTGCTTCCGGAACAAAGAGCCACGCCCCCAGCACAGGACCTCCAGTGACTGTTGCTGGTGTCTATCATATGTTTCTTTTTAGATTGTGAGCCCTTTGGGGACAGGGATCCATCTTCTTATTTATTATTTCTCTGTGTAAACTGCTATGAGCCATTTTTGGAAGGATGGTATAGAAATTGAATTAATAATAATATAATTTTAGAGTGGTGATTCATATATAGCAGAAGAGAGCAATCGTCCCTCTCCAGTCACAGCACAGCATCCCTCCAGTGGTTGTTGCTGGTGTCTATTTTATGTCTCTTTTAAGAAAGAAACATTAATGTGAGCCTTTTGGGGACAGGGAACCATTTATTTATTTATTCGATTTAGACCACTTTGAGCATTTTTGTTGAAAGGCAGTATATACATATTTGTTGTAGTTGTACCACCTCACAGGGTCATGGCAGAAGAGAAAATGAAGTTAAGTTCAATCCTGCAAACTCTGTCTTGGGGATAAATGAAATGCCCTTCAACTCAGTGGCACTGACTGCTGAGTAAACAGGCTGTGTAGCTAACATCCTAATCATAATTGCTAGAAGGTAGCCAACAGGGATGGTGTCAGGGTCAGCCAAAGTGGGTAGCCCAAGAGTCCACAGCCTAAAGGGCTGTGGACCCATATGGGCGGGCGCAGGAGAAGGTATCAGCCTCACGTCTCTCGTAGCAGTGCTGCCTTCTCCCATCTGCAAATGGGGCTGTTCCTGCCTCTAGGGCCTGTTACCACTAGGGATGTGCACGGAACAAGTTTGGAGGCCCGTTATGAGCCTCCGAACTGGTTCGAAAGACCGGTGGTTCGAAGGTGGGGGGATCTCTTTAAGGATGGGGGCTGCTCTTACCCCTCCCGCTGGCACTGCCTTTTAAAACAGTCCAGCAGGGCAGCAGCGTACCTCCTTTCCACCCCAGTGCCTCCTTGAAATGGAAGTGACTAGAAGTTGTCACTTCCAGTCCAAGGAGCCACCAAGGTGGCAAGGAGGTACGCTGCTGCCCCATTGGACCATTTTAAAAGGCAGCACCAGTGGGGAAAATGTGGCAGGAGGAATAAGAGCACCCTCCTCCATCCTTAAAGATCCCCAGCACCACCTTTGAACCAGCAGGCGCCGGTTCCATGCACTTCCATATTGATGCAAGAGAGTCCCAATGGGTGGCAGCGGCCATCACCATGCAGCAGCTCTTTCACCATCAGAGGAGCCACCGTGCCCCTCTATAAAACTATCCCCATGGAGGAGGGGGTCCCTCAGTGTTCAGGGGCCCACACAGACCTACTTGTATATTATTATTATTATTATTTATTAATTAATTCGATTTCTATACCGCCCTTCCAAAAATGGCTCAGGGCGGTTTACAAAGAGAGATAACAAATAAATAAGATGGCTCCCTGTCCCCACAGGGCTCACAATCTAAAAAGAATCATACAGTAGACACCAGCAACTGTCACTGGAGGGGTACTGTGCTGAGGTTGAATAGGGCCAGTTACTCTCCCCCTGCTAAATAAAGAGAATCACCACGGTAAAAGGTGCCTCTTTGCCCAGTTAGCAGGGGTCTGTATGTGTTCAGGCTACATCCTAGGCACAATTGTTTGAGTACGTTTCATAGAAACCAATGTGATTAACTATCCAGCAAAGAGGACTGAGTACAAAATAACACTGTAACTTGCTCTGAGGCCTTGGGATAAACTCCTTTAAACATATCCCTAATAATTACAATGATTCTTTGATTTTATGTGTATTTGTGAGGAACAGCAAGCAAGACAAATGTGGCTTCTGTGCTTATCTTCATGTGAAGATAATTTTTTTGTTGATGGGTTTTAGTGGTGACTAAAGTGTAGAATCTTACTCTGCATTGGCCCTGTAACCTTCCCAAAGAAGCCTCCCTTAGATAATCTATGTCCTATTTCATACTCAAATTAGATTAGAGTATTATGCATGCATTAATAAACAGAGTGTAATGACTGAGCATTTCAGTAAGACAAAGTGTTACCACTTTAAGACACTAGATGGCAAAATAGGTTTGTTGGAGGGAAATGTGCAATATAACACAGCCCATTTGTTTATAAGAAGATAACTACTTTTCTATACAGGTTTGATAAACTATTCTCCTCCTCCAAAATCACTTTTTTCTTTTCATTAGATGCAGTTGTCCTGCCCATTCCCACACTTACTCCCAAGGTAAGGCTATCAGTTTTTATGTCTATGTGCCAATTATCGTCTGCTGTAACATAATTCTGCAGTTAAACAACAACAGTGAAAATTAGGCCAACAAACTTCTTGACTATCCAAACAGCAAAGGCTTTTTACTGTTTTTCTGATTGCCGCTTCTCACACTGTGTCAGAGGGTGCTTGAAATAGCTCTCTGGGGGTCCCCGTCTCATTCCATACTCCATGAAAATTCTCCCTTATTGCACAACAGGGGAGCAATGCCCACTTAGGGGAGAAAGAATGGCTGCATTTTTATGACAACAGATTTCTCCTTAGGGGATGGGGCTGCTCTGGGAAGATCACTTGCATGCAGAAGGTTCCTTCCATGTTCCCTCCCTGGGATCTCCAAGATAGGGCTGAGGGAGACGCCTGCCTGCAACTTTGGAGAGGCTGCTGCCAGTCTGTGTAGACAATACAGAGCTAGATGGACCAAGGGTCTGACTCGGTAGAAGGCAGCTTCCTATGTTTAGGTGTGGGTTTGGCAAGATGAAGGGAAAGGTGCTGATCCCTGGGTTTATCTGTATCAGAATGTGTACCTGTGTGAATGCATATAGAAGTGTTAATGGTGTGGCATATGAGAGACTGGGTAGGTTCAGACAACCGCTAACAGTGCAGTAAGCCGATAACTTTGATAAAATGTCAGGACACTACGGTGTACATTCCTGGCGGATGTGATGTCTGAACCTGTCCAAGTCTGTTCTTGAGAGTCTCCACCCAACTTCCTGATCCTGGGGATGGAAGTCAGGAGAATTGACAGGTAGAGAATCTTGGGAACTGGACTTGGGAGCGTTCAGCCTCACACCCACCACAAACACATGCCCTCATGTCCCAACTTTTGACTGAGAACTTACTGCCATGTCAGCATCCATTTGAACCACCACCACCACCCCTACTGTCATCCATTCCAGACCACCCTTACCTGGCAATCCAGCACTTTACAAAGCTTTATGGAGAGCTTAAAGCCACCCAAGTGCTCTCATATGTTTTAATCATTTAACTGTTTGTAACTAATGTTTTATTGGTTTTAATTTTCTTCAGTCGTTATATATATTCCATCTCTGTAAAGCACCATAAAATCTTATAACTTGGCAGTATAGAAATGCAATCAGTAAATAAATGCAGATCTGCCATTGAAAAAAAATCTGTTGGGAAGTAATGTTTTAACAAATATATGCACACACATACACTTGGATGCTATGACATGATCCTTCCAAGACCCAGAAGCAGTCCTAATGCATTTTTAAAGAAAAGAGATGTAGAGGCATGGGTCACTAAGATTCATCAGACATTCTTCAGGAAAAAATCAGAACTAGGCCAACCTTGGCTGATTTTTGTTTTGCCAATAAACATGCAGCATGGTAATTGGGTGCTATGTAGGCAGCAAAAAATAAAATAAAAATCAATAGGTCTGCAGAGCAATTATCCAGTCACAGCATTTGCTTGTGTTTTGCTAAATTTTATTCAGGATACAGAGAACATTTTACTTCATTCCCACTCAAGGTCATATACAAACTGGTCCCATTGGGACTCTGCTGCATCAATATGGAAGTACTAAGGGCTACTGTCTATCTGCCATGCTTGGGGCACTGAACCCCAAATATTAACTGGCTGAGCTGCTTCATTAATGCTCAGTAAATAAAGATGGCAGAATATTTGCAGTCCAGCTTTTGTAATAAAAAGCAAAAAGGCCAATTTGGCTGGAATTCATCTGTATGCAGGCCCTAGGGACAGGAATAGCTGTGTGGGACAGCCTGAAGGCAGGGAAGAGGTCCCAGGAGGTAGGGAAGCTAAGCTGCAGGCAGTCCAGGGGCAAAGCAGCTGAAGGAAGGGCGTAGAGTAGGCCATGGACTGAGAAAAGGGGCCGAGGAGGGGACTCTGAAGAGATTGCCTAGGATTTAAGGTCAGATGGGGCTATGTGCAGTGAGAGGGAGATCAGAGTGTTAGGGAGCCTGACCAAGAGACAGCTAAAGGAAAGTAGGACAAAGCAGGAGCGAAAGGCAAGAGCAAGTGACTGAGCCAAGGAGGTGAAGAAAGAAGGAACCAAGGGAATGTAGGGCATGGGGCAACATCTCACATAAAACCTGGGGACATAAGTGGCCCAAGACCTCTTGGTATCTGAAGCAGAATACCCTATGCCACTCCTCACCCCATCCCTAGCGGGGCCATCCCTAGAGGGGTGGGGGGCTGGGGGCAAATCATCATGTGCAGGGCCTCCTTAACATTTCATATGATTACAGAATCATACTGACTGATGACATAGTGTGATAACAGTGTGAGTCAGTGAGTGAGTTTGTTGGACATATAGTGCATTTGTAAGGGGAAAAGTTAAATGCACAACACATGCTGTTTGCCTCACAGTTCTCACTCAGACCTTCTGGATTGCAAGCCAACTTGAGCATAGTGCACTTACAAAGTGCGTAAGTGTATGTATGTATTTATTTATTTGGCTGTGTTTACAGTTCGCTCCATTTTCATATAGAGTGTGAATACCTATCTATGGACAGAGAGAACTCTTTCTGGCAGCTTTACTGCAGTAGGGGAAAGGTTTCTAAAATCAATAATTTGGACAGTCCACTTCATATTAAATACACAGAGCTCTCCCACCCAGCCCTACATTTGTGCTCACTATCAAAGCCCTATGCCAAGCCATTCCAGAAGATCTAAAGGGTGGGGCAAAAATGGGGTGTTTAACCCTTTTTTATGAAGGCAAAAGGCAGATTCCTCCATATGGGGTGGGATGATGGTCCAAGCGGGGGCTTCAGTTCCAGAAGTTTTAGTAATTTTCTGCAATTAAACAAGCCACTTATAGGATGTTCTTAGAAACAATTCAAACAAATTATTAAAAATCAAAGATTGTCCAATCCACTTCAAATTAAATATACTGAGCCCTCCCATGCTGCCCGACATCTGTGCCTGATATCAAAGCCCTATAGCAAGCCATTTGATAAATATAAAAGGGCGAGATGATAACAAAAAAAGGGAAATTCCATATTGTCCATTGCTGACTCTGAGGAGGAGGAAGGCACAGGCTCGGCACAGGACTACCTGTGCAACTCCTGCTAACTTGGCAAAGAGGCACCTTTCAATGTGGTGACTCTCTTTATTTAGCAGGGGGAGAGTAACTGCTCCTATTCACCCCCAACACAGTACCTCCAGTGACTGTTGCTGGTGTCTATCTTATGTTTCTTTTTTTATTGTGAGCCCTTTGAGGACAGGGAGCCATCTTATTTATTTATTA
Source organism: Hemicordylus capensis (assembly GCF_027244095.1). Taxonomy (NCBI): domain Eukaryota; kingdom Metazoa; phylum Chordata; class Lepidosauria; order Squamata; family Cordylidae; genus Hemicordylus; species Hemicordylus capensis. The sequence continues at coordinate 266,196,993 of NC_069660.1, forward strand.
TTTCTCTGTGTAAACCACCCTAAGCCATTTTTGGAAGGGCAGTATAGAAATCGGATGGATGGATGGATGGATGGATGGATAGATAGGACTGCAGGGCAGGGGGTATGCACAGTGCTCTGGTGGGCAGCCAGTGCTGGCCACTCCACCTCCTCTGCTGCCTACAAGCCATCTGCCAGTCCCCCCTGGAGAGCTTCAGGAAGGCCAGCATTGAGGCCTCGTGGAGCCCTGCCCACCCACTGAACAGCTGACAGTCCGGTGGTGGAGAAGGAGCTGAAGCAGCATTCATGGAGCCTTTCAATAGCAGGCAAGCCTCCTGATCCTGGCCAGTCCCATGCTGCCTGGGCGCAGAGGAGGCATCTCGGCTGCAGGATAGGGAGGCAGGTGCGGGGCCTGCAGGAACACAGGGCTGGGGGCAGTCACCTTGATCACCCCGCCCTAAGGATGGCCCTGCATGTGTGTGTACGCACGCACGCACCATCCCCTTACCTGACTGCTCAACTTAACAACTGCTGTACCCTAAAGCTGGATAAGAGGTGGAGGTAACAGTAGCTGCACAGATCATTGCTGCTGCTTGCTCCTGCTGCGCTACCTCTGCTCTCCATACCAAGTTGGCAGCAGCCACAGGTAGGTCTCTTGCAGCTGCCCTGCAGCAGCAAAAGGCAGTCTTGCTGCACCCAGCCAGCAGGTAAGTTGGGTGAATAGCTGGAGTTCCACACTTCTTCCTCCCTTTTGCGCACAGTGTACTCAATTTAAATTGAGAATGAAGAGGAAATATGGAGAGGAAGAGGGAGTGGTGTTCATAGAATTTGGCAGGAGAGCTGCCTGTTGCCAGCCATAGCAGATCCTACAGCCAGCAAGTAATTGGAATGGCTCCAAATGCTGCCATTCAAAATCTGATGCCTGAAGTAGCTCATCCTGCTTCATCATATGCCAGGCCTGGGATAGAGCTTGTGCAGGAAAGACATGGACAGGTATGCCAAGGAGACACTGGATTGCTCTGTTTAGAACCTGACAGGGATGTTGTGCCTTTTAGGAATTCTATGGCAGAAGAATTCCGCCAGTTGTGGCATCTAATTGCCGTGCAGCATTGTGACCTGGCAACCTTAAGGGAGCAGTTGAAAGGATGAGCAAATTGAACTGAACCCATTAATTCGAGCTGATCAATCAATTACTTGGCTGTAAGCATCTAGAAGGAAGTAAATTGTACTCTAGAGAAGAAAATATGGAACCAAGTTTAAAGTTCAGAGTGAGTTACATGTTTGACTTTAGTTGGGCTGTATCTGCCATACACTTGTAATTCTGCTAGCACTGAATCATCTGTCACCACTTAATCCTATAGCAATGATGGAGAGGAAGAGGCATGAACCCCATCAGTGCATGTGATGTAGTGGCTAGAATGCTAGACTAGGATTGGGAAGGCCCAGATTCAAATCCCCTCTTGGCACGATGCTAATTCAGTGACGTTGGGTTTGTCACTCTCTCTCCCAACCTACCTTACTGGGCGTCAGCTGTTATATGTGTGAGCCTTGACTCCATGTGGATGCTGCAATCATGGTCACCCCAGTTTCCATGCTGGTAACAGCAAATTATATACTAAACAAGTACATCTCAAAAATGAAATATATTTTTTAAAAAAAATTATGAACCAAGAGACGCCATATTAACACTTGAGATTTAATAGGACCTGCGTAGACATGTGGTTTGTCTTCGCCCCCCCCCCCAAAAAATCTTAATAAATTTGCTATAATTTCTATTCCAGGTACCAAACATGCTGCTTTGGGGAAAACAGATTATGCCTTTGAGGTAAGCTTAATAAATAAGGACATTTTGAAAAATGAAGATGTCTAGCGTTTTCATTTAAAGCTACTCCTTGTTGAACATAGTATACATGTTGGTTAGTTGAAAAAATAACTTGGGTCAGCTTAACTCTAACCACTTTTCTAAAATGTGTTCTTTTTTAATCTGTTCAGATGGCTGTTTCCAATATCCGATATGGAGAGGGAGTTACTAGAGAAGTAGGCATGGTAAGCTGGTGTTTACATCTTTCCATGAGTTGATACATGAAATGAAAACATGAACAACTTCAGTGAAACTCTAGCTATATCCAAGAAAATATACATATGAATCCTAAAATTTGCTGCATCTGCAGGTAAAGAATTAAGATGAGTAAAGGTAAAGTGTGCTGTCGAGTTGGTGTTGACTACTGGAGACCACAGGGCCCTGTGGTTGTCTTTGGTAGAATAGCAGAAGGGGTACCATTGCCATCTCCTGCGCAGTATGAGATGATACCTCTCAGCATCTTCCTATATTGCTGATGCCCAATAGAGGTGTTTCCCATAGTCTGGGAAACCGTACAAGCCAGTTATTGGTCAACATTCTGTGCAGCACAAGGTCAGTTGCACAGCAGCCCTGGTGGGCCCCTAATGTGGAATGTTGGTTATTGTGTTTGGTAGCATTGCAACCAAGGTGTTCAGCATTCCAGAGAGATGTTTTTCTGCAATGCTCATCTCTCAGGCACTGTTCTCAGCTCTACCACTGATGCAGATCTAGTTTGCGGGGACCAGGGCCTTCTCAGTAGTTAATCCCCATCTTTGGAATGCCTTCCCAGAGATGTTTCATCAGTCTCCCGCTTTTATTAGTTTTTTTAAAAAGTTGAAAACCCTCCTTTTAAAATAAGCTATTTAAAATGTATTTTAAATGCTGTCCCCTGTTTCAGGGGTTCTCTACCTGTAGTACTCCAGATGTTGCTGAACTACATCTCCCATCATTCTCAGCTATAATTTATTGTGGCTGGGGATGATGGGAGTTGTAGTTCAGCAACATCTGGAGCACCATAGGTTGCAAACCCCTGCCCTACTTCAAAGTGCAAGGCTATCCTACTTCTCTGTGGCATCAGTGGTGGACAGACAGAGAGATCAGGCTTGAGGAGCTGTTTGCGAGGAAATCAGAGGAAAAGGAAAGAAAAGACTTCTTATCAAGAAGGCACTTCAGTGACATAAACAGTCCATTGCATTAATCTGTACAAAATGTAATATAAACTAGTAATGGTATGATTGTGTTGAAAATCTAGACATAAACTTGTGTGACTTAAGATGACTATTACAAAATCTCTGTTTTAATCAATTTACAGCTTCTCTGTGTGCATTTATTGTTCTGCCCTGATTTTTGTAAATGTCTTTGTTGTACATGGCTCATTGTTGTACATGGCTCATTGTTGTACATGGCTCATGATACAAGTTAACTTTACAAACTTCTGTCTTCATGTTTAGTTGGAATTTGATTGGATTGGTTTAGATTTTGTCTATTTTTCTTTAACTTTTTCTCACTACAGGACTTGAACAATCTGGGTGTTAGAAACGTTTGTGTGATGACAGATAAGAACATTTGTCAGCTTCCTCCCATGAAAGCAGTATTGGATTCTCTGACAACGAATGGCATAAACTTCCAAATTTATGACAACGTAAGGGTGGAACCAACAGACCAGAGGTACTTATTCTTTCATATATTTGTGCAATCTGCCCTTTATCAAGTGGATCTCAATTTACATACCCATTTTGCATCTTCTGATGAGCTAATGTTGTTTACACGGGCCAGAAGTATTAGCTATTTTTTCTTTCCCACGTATTTTTACTACAGTGATACTTCAAGGTCCACACTACTGGTTTTCTGTAGCCTTTCTAGCACAATTCCCATAGAAAATCCTAAACAGTTCAAGTCCAGCACCTCCTTCTCCCTCATATTCGAATATGATCTCTTAAAATATAAATATAATAAATACTAGCGGAACTGGGCGCAGAGCATCTGTGCTTCTAGTTCTCTTCTTGGCTTTCCTCTCGCCCTCCCTGGCTGATGGCCGTCTCTTTCCCCCCGTCCGCCCCTATCACTCCCCAGCAGCTGCTTGCGAAGTCTAGCAAGAGCTGCCACACATGGGATTAGCGCTCTCTCTCTCTCTCTCTCTCTCTCTCTCTATATATATATATATATATAGAGAGAGAGAGAGAGAGAGAGAGAGAGAGAGAGAGAGAACACAAATATTCATTGTATTCGTATTCATAAAATTGACAAGACCCTTCTGCCTATATTACCCAGATATGAAATCCATGCTCTAAGGTTGTTCTTCAGTTGTGTAGTTCTTGCCTATGCATAACCTTATTTTAAAACCAGGGCTCTGTGTGTGTTTAACTGATTAGCTTATATTGGTGGAGGCAGGTGTGATTAGAGTCGGAGGAAACTTATTCTAGCAATTCTTTGTGGTTTTAGTCTTATTGGATATTGCATTTTCTAGTAAAATGATCATTTCTGCAAATGATTTCAACAATAGGACATCTCCAGGTGAATGTTCATTGGTGTGCTCCCCTACTTATTGTGTACTTCAGAACTCTGAATCTAGAATGCTCACTTGGTAGAATGTATTAAGCCTCATACACTTTAGCTCAGGGTTTCTTAACCTTGGGCCCCCAGATGTTGTTGGACTACAACTCCCATAATCCCCAAGCAAAAGCCTTTGCAGCTGAGGTTTCTGGGAGTTGTAGTCCAACAACATCTGGGGGCCCAAAGTTTAAAAAAAACCCTGCTTTAGCTGCAAAATACATGAAGAGATGGGTGGACTCTCCCCACAGCTTCAGGTCCCCAGAACTATAGGTTTCTTAGTGCTTAATTATTAGAGGCTTTTAAAATTGTTGTTCAGAAAAGTCAAAAGAAGAAGAAATCTTTATTCATTTCTGTATGTGTACAGTGGGGAGAATCAGGGTCACTGGACATCATCCTGCAGAGCTTTTTTGTTTTCAGGAAAGGGAAAGAGCCCTGGGAAGTTGTGGGATTTTCCTTCCCATAGCTGCTAATAGTGCCTCATTTACATTTGGGTCTCTGGATTATGGGCCTATATTTTCATACTGTTGAGATCCAGAAATCATTATATTTTCACACTGTTGAGATCCAGCCAGTAATGGAATCCTCCAGGAAGAGACAAAATATCTGAACTGCTAGATCTGTATATTTTGCATTTTTCCCCATTTATTTTATCTTTCAGTTTTAAAATACATTGCGACACTCTGTGAATTGTAAGGTAGGACAAGATAAAACTTTCAAATAAACCAAAAGGTCTTTTCTTTCCAAGTTTCATGGATGCCATCGAATTTGCTAAAAAGGGGGAGTTTGACTCCTATGTTGCCATAGGCGGAGGTTCAGTTATTGACACTTGTAAAACTGCTGATCTGTACGCATCCAGTCCTGAGTCAGATTTCTTGGATTATGTCAATGCTCCCATTGGAAAAGGAAAGCCTGTCAAAGTCACTCTCAAACCACTGATTGCAGGTAAGGAAAGTGGGGGGAGGAGAGGGAGAGGGAGAAATGATAGCATGTGTGATGTTTTTAAATTTTCATTTCTTATATCATAAGGAGGTATTGTCCTACAAGCTCTACCTGGGAACCTTAAGTAAGATGGATTGAGTAAGTGATAAATAAATATCTTCACACAAATTGCCAAAAGGCCTAGTGTTTTCTCTGGAGAGCTGATTAAGACCAAGTAGTAGTATAGTATATAACCTCCATTTTTAGGTTGATTTATGACATTGTGTCTATTGTAACAAAATCAATGCATTCTTTTTCAAAGTTCCTACAACAGCTGGAACTGGAAGCGAAACCACTGGGGTTGCTATTTTTGATTACAAAGAACTAAAAGTAAAAACTGGTAAGGATTATATAAATATATATATTATCTTGGTTCCTTTCCAAGCTCCTTTTGTGTTAAAATGTTCTGATTGATTATTTTCTCTGACTTTCAATTCTTCCATTTTACTGTATTCAATGGCACATCTCCCATGAACAAGTTTCTCTTGGGTAAGGTTCTCTAATGCATGATAATAATGAAATACATATCTATACAGATTTGGGGGACCATAAGGGGAAACACTTGTACAAAACTTTGTATGGTGTACAGCTGGGTTCAGATAGAACAAACCAGGGTTACTAGTGCAAGCTTCAAGCTCATGCATTTCTCTCACTCCACATATGGAAATTGAAATATTCTCGTAATCTGATACAAACCACAGTTTACTGTTACATCTGAACTCATGAAACTTTTTAACAAGCCTAGATATCAAACCATAGTTTGTTAGATCTTAATCTGGCCAGTTTTTTTATTTGTGTTCAGCATAAACTAAGGATTACTCACACATGATACATTTCCTACATGGATATCACTATGTAGCAAATTTCATACACCCCACCTGTATATCTTTGCATATAATACATTTGTACATTGTTTATAAATATGCAACACTTCTGCGGTGTTTATATTGTGAAATATTTGTAGACAGTCTCTTTTTCTAAATAAAAACTTACACAATTTCCCTGTTTAGGCATTGCTTCTAGAGCCATTAAACCCTATTTGGGTATAATTGATCCTCTGCACACTCTCTATATGCCTGAGCGGGTAGTAGCCAACAGTGGCTTTGATGTGCTTTGGTAAGTATATGTGGTCCTTATTGTGGACTTCTTTTAATTTAAATATATTTTGAATTTTCTTGGTTAATGTGTGTTAGTGAAGATTGACTAAATGTTTTAGAGGCAGAATGACAGTCTGACTTAACATTTCAGCATTCACTTGATCTGCTTCTAGTTGGTTTATCTCTCAGTTCCTTATCCCTCTTTCCCTCTGCACATATCCACAGTAGAAGCTTACACAGCTTTAATGCAGTGTAATGGCTATTCCTTCTTGCCATGGAATGCTAACAGAGAATTGTCAGCAGACATACCAAACTATAAAGCTCTATGCAGGTATTAGAGGTCTATAAAATCATTCATGGTGTGGAGAAAGTGGGTAGAGAGAAATTCTTCTCCCTCTCCCATAACACTAGAACTAGGGGTCATCCCATGAAATTGATTGCCAGGAAATCTAGGACCAACAAATGGAAGTACTTTTTCATACAATGCATAATCAGCTTGTGGAATTCTCTGCCACGACATGTGGTGACAGCCAACAACCTGGATGGCTTTAAGAGGAGTTTGGATAACTTCATGGAGGAGAGGTCTATCTTTGGCTACTAGTCGGAGGGCTACAGGCCACTTCCAGCCTCAAAGACAGGATGCCTCTGAGTACCAGTTGCAGGGGAGTAACAGCAGGAGAGAGGGCATGTCCTCAACTCCTGCCTGTAGGCTCCCAGTGGCATCTGGTGGGCCACTGTGCGAAACAGGATGCTGGACTAGATGGGCCCTGGGCCTGATCCAGCAGGGCTTTTCTTATGTTCTTATGTTCATTGTACATGTATGTGTGTTTGTGCGCTTGACTGTATATGCATTCATTTTAAAAGTGAACCTGAGTACAAGTCTCCTCAGTTCAGGGTACAGATAGGAAGTGTACTACTGTATGTGTGAGAAATTGTAGCTCTGTTCACACATTAGACACTAGAAAGAGCATTCCATAGGCAACATGCCATAGCTAAGAAACCCTTTTCCCTAGCTGTCACCAGCCTCACCTCAGAAGTTGGGGGCACCCGGAGAGGAGCATCTGACAATAACTGCAGTATCCTGGCAGGGCAATGTCAGGAGAAGTGGCCCAGTACCAAGTTTCTAAACTGTGTAGGGCTTTAAAGGTCAGCACCATCACTTCAAATTGTGTCCAGAAATGGGCAAGAGCCTGTGAAGTAAAATATGATTGTTACATCCACTATACTGTAGGGACTAAACTCATCCTAAAAGGCTCTATAATTCATTAGTTAGTTGAATATGAATATCTTTATAGCAGTACTTGACCAGATTCCAGCATTCTAGTACAATATTTACATTCAGTATAGTTGGTACAGTCTATCTGTCAGTTATGGTTACATTGCGAAGCTTACCCAAACCAGGAGCACATCCTTACCCAACTTGTATGCAATGGCACAAAATTTGGCAACACAATGGGTAGCATATATAGTCTTATCAGCAAGAAGATAGATTACATAAAAATCCATTGGTCTTCCCTGTAAGTTCAGCTAGTTAGTTTTTATCTATCGATCATACTTTTAGAGAGCTGGTCATGTAGTAGCAAGCATGACTTGTCCCCTTAGCTAAGCAAGGTCTGCCCTGGTTGCATATGAATGGGAGACAATATGTGAGCACTGTAAGATATTCCCCTCAAGATGGAGCCACTCTGGGAAGAGCTGAAGGTTTCAAGTTCCCTCCCTGGCATCTCCCAAGATAGGGCTGAGAGAAATTCCTGCCTGCAACGTTGGAGAAGCCACTGCCAGTCTGTGTAGAGTAGACAATATTGAGCTAGCTGGACCTATGGTCTGACTCAGTATATGGCAGCTTCCTATGTTCCTATACTTGTAAACCACCCCAAACAGCCATTTCTGGGCAGTTTACAACAACATAAAACAGGTTAAAACAAAAATAAAAACCTTAAAACAAATTAAAAACCAGTCTAGTTAAAAGGTTTGGGTGTAAAAATGTGTCTTTAATAAAAGTTGGGGAGGCTCTTATTTCAGCAGGGAGCACATTCCAGAGAATGTGGCAACAGAGAAGCCTCACCCCTGTGTAGCAACTAGAGGAGCTGGTGGCCTGCCCGTTGCCGTTTTCTCCACACACACACACACACACACACACCATTTTGTTTCCCGCCTCGCCTCCTGTGCCACCACTTTCCTCTTCCCCTGCTGGCAGCTTGCTTGCTAACTCTTGTGAGAGCTACCATGCATGGGTTTAGCGACGGGTATGCCTGAGAGAGGGTGAGAGAAAGAGAACCAGCACCTTGTATTTTGCCTGAAAACCTATTGGTAGCCAGTGTAGTTCTTTCAATATAGGAGTCATATGGTCTCTTCAAGATGGCCTTGACACCAGCCTAGCTGCTGCATTCTGTACCAACTACAGTTTCTGAATTACATACAAGGGCAGCAGCCACACACAGAGTGCATTGCAGTAGTCAAATCTGGAGGTTACCAGCATATGTACTACTGTTCTGAGGTCATTTACCTCAAGAAACAGATGCAGATGGTGCATCAGCCAAAGCTGATAGAAAGCACTTCAGGCCACTGCTTTAACCTGGGGCGCGAGAGAGAGGTTTGGACCCAGAAGCACTCCCAGATTGCTTGCCTGTTCCTTCTGGGGAAATGTGAACCCATCCAGAACCGGCAGATCAAAATTGTCTCCCGAGATCCAACCTCGCACATTAAGTACCTCTGTCTTACTTGGATTTAGTCTCAGTTTGTTATCCCTCATCCAGCCCATCACTGCCTCCAGGAGGCTTTACAGACAGGGCTTCTACCCCGAATCTCCTTCAGAAGAGTGTGTGTGTTCACACACCAGCCAGACTTACCCTGAAGTCCCTTTGAGATCCTTGGACCCACTCCACATACAAATTGAGCTTTGTCTTGCGAATTCTAGCTTATCCTGGTGTATTTCTGAGTTTTAAAAATGCTGGTTTTAAGCTAGTTTTTCTGAAATAGGGATAGGCACTGATGTAGAATCATTAGCATGATCAGAGGGATACTCTCTTTAGAAATGCAGATACAGTTCTTTAGTAAGCACTCCCCACCCCATTTGCTAGAAGGAAAACACAGAAGCATGCCATGTGAACTGGACCAAAACAAAACCCAAGAGCAGAGGGGAGAGGCTGCTTCCCTCAATTTAATTAACAGTGTAATTCGACTTGGCTTTGATCAACATTTACCCCGCTGCATGAAGCCATGGGCGAATAACTCCCTGGCAAGCATTTAGGGAGGTTATGCCTTCTCCTGATGCTGATGACATGGAAAAACAGATTTGGGTGTCATCAGTATACTGATATCCTGATGATCTCTCCCAGCGGTTTCATATAGATGTTAAAAAGCACTGGCGATAGTATGGAGCCCTGGGGGATACCATATAAAAGTTCGTGTTTTGAAGAACAACAGTCTCCAAGTGACACCATCTGGAATCTGCCCAAGAGGTAGGAGCAGAACCACTGCAAAACAGCGCCAGGCACTCCAGAAGGATACTATGACTGATAGTATCAAAAGCCACTGATAGATCCAAAAGGACTAACAGTCTCACACTCCCTCTGTCAATTCCCCATTGGGGATCATCTATCAGGGCATCCAAGGTAGTCTCCACCCCATAGCCTACCCGAAAACCAGTTTGAAATGGGTCTAGATAATCAGTTTCCTCCAAGACCGCCTGGAGCTGAGAGGCCACCACCCTCTCAATTACCTTGCCCAGCCATGGGAGGTTGGAAATAGGCCTATGGTTCCTCAACTCTGAGGGATCTAATGCAGGCTTCTTTAGAAGAGGCCTAATGATTGCGTCCTTAAGACAAGGAGGCATCCTGCCCTCCCTCAGAGAAGCATTTATTATTTCCACCAGGCCGTCTACAACAGCCTCCTTGCTAGATAGAACAAGCCATGTTGGACAAGGGTCAAGAGAACAAGTGGTAGGCCCCACTGCTCCAAGCTGCTTGTCCACATCCTCAGGAGTCACAAACTGAAAAAGATCCAATCAAACCACATAAGAGGAGTTGTTGGGCACCTCCAGTTCAGACATCTAATTAATTGTGGAGTCTCCATCTAGGTCGGTCCAAATCCGGGAGATTTTGTGTGCAAAAAACCGCAGCAGGTAACTGATGACTCCAAATTCTGGTTCAAGGGAGGGGGAGCAGATACTAGTCCCCTCACAACCCTGAACAACTCCACTGGACGTGAACTCGCAGAGGCAATAGGGCAGAAAAGAACCGCCTCTTTGCCGCACGTATTGCCTGAGCATAGAACTTTAGATGTGCTCTATGTAATGACACCAGAGGAGGTCGGCGGGGGGAGGGGGAACCTCTGGAACTCCCTCTGTGGCCATGGCAATGCTACCAGAGGTGCTAAGTTTCAGGGTTGTTTTTTTTAAAATTAAGGTAGAACCCCTGAACTTGAACCAAACCAGGGGGTGTTCAGGTGTGCACAAAACCAAACATGCCCAGTCCAGTTCAGACTCAATCCAAACCGGGCATACCGGTTTTGTGCACACCCCTAAGTCCTAGTCATATAAAACCTAACAGCTCTGCAAACATCCATTCATTGCCACTGTTGCTTCTGGATGGAAATGGGGAATAGAAAGGAAGTATTATAATCTCAGGTGCCCTATGGAAGACTAACTAACTCCAGACTAAAGACACTTTGACAATAGAATTGGCTGCATCTTATAGGGAAACATGACTGTGAACTAACCTCAGGGCACAGCGTAATTCAGGAGGGTAGAACAACAGACATGGGCAAGTTCAGGCTTCTCCTAGCAGGATAATAGTCATCTATTCTGGAGTACCTTGCCAATGCCTGGGATTATCAGGAAAGGGTAACTATGTGCAACCTGTCCCCTTAGTACTGGAGAAAACTCACCAATGCAGGTGCAGATTTAACAAAGGATTATATGTAACTCTGACAACTTAGCACAAAGGCTCTTCACACAAGCAGCTAAATCTGGGTCATCAGCCTCTAACCCAGAGTTACATGCACAGGTGAACCAGGGCAAATGTCCCAATCCCTGGTAGCTGAATCTGGGTAACTCTGCTCCTAACTCTTGCTCTTAACTCACATTAGTGAAGAGCAGGGTCCCCAGTACCTAGGCCTGTCAATTGTGTGCCAGCATTTCCTGGTGTGTTCAGGTTCTAGCAGCCAGCCGCCATGTTTGTGAGCAAGCACTCACAAGGGGCTGCTAGCTGTGAATGTGCCACTCTTCATAGCCCACTCTATGGTCCCATGCTAGCAATGGCTTGAATAGGACTTGGCCCGCCTCCTGCCCCCTCATGACCAAAGTGTGGCTGATGACTGGGCTTTGACCATGCTTTGCATTGTCAGAAGGTTCTTCTCTCGATTCTCGGGGGACTTCCCTGATCCAAGCTCGCCATTGCAGCACTCGTCTGGAATCGGGGGTTGCAGAGCCCAACAGAGGCCCTTCTCATCTGTCCAGTATGTAGTAAGGACTCTTCCAGCCCCAAACTACCCACTTCTGGTCGTGTGCTAGAGCCCAATGTATATTACTCACTCACCGTGACACAAGTCTTTCATGGTGCTTGAAGATAGCTGCCTCAGCATGGGGTATGTGTGTATGGTAACCACACAAGAAAAATCAGGAGCAGTCACTCACTCATTCTTTTTCAGTCATACTGATTTTGCAAATCATTATAGGACAAATCACTTGAATTCAAGTTCTTCCATTTTCTGTATTTCTCTCCTCATACCCGATCATCCTGCCAGCCATGCTCTTGAATCCTATACTGCTCTTCCTTACAATCAGCGCAGTCCCTGCCCTTCAAACCCAGTGAGCCGACCAGCTTACCAAGGAAGCAATCCCATCAGTGATGTCTGGGCCATCCATGCACTGCAAATTGTTGCTAAATATTTGAAGAGGTAACGTTTTTCTCATTAACTTTCTATCCTTTCATAAAAACTGTTCCCTAACATTAAGCAAATTATTTTTTTAAAATCTGTTTAGATTATTTTCCCTTTCCCCAACTTACCTTCGTAGATTATTTTTCTTTTCCCCAACTTATCTTTGTAGCCGCTCATAAACGATGTCGCACATCATACAGTTAAGCTTGATGTGTATTAAATTAATGACTGTTGAAATGATTCTTGTTGGTTATTGGAAAACCAATAAAACATTATCTTTTTAAAAATTATGTTTACTCCAAAGTAAGTCCCTCTGAAACCAGTGGGCTTCATCTCTCAAAAGTGTGTTTAGGATTGCAATCTTATTATATTAGAATGTGTAGAACTTTCTGTCTTGAGCCATGCAGTTGACTTCTGAAGGCAGGATGTAATGGCAAAGAGAATTAGGATATATCTAACAGGGTTTACTGTCTGTGCTCAGTTTTATAAGATGGATATGAAAAATAATTGAACAGCTCAAATATGTGTCATGGGAGTTGCATAACTGAAGTCTCAAAAAAAGAGAGATAATATCAGGCAGCCTATAAACCACCTTTCAGTGCACCAGACTACTTGGTTGGGACAGGTGCCTTGGGCAGCAAGCACCAGAAATCATAGTGCTTTATTCTGACCTCTGCTGGTACACATACCCAGTTCCAGTAACTTTCAGAAAGGTAGCTTCCACACTGGTTGATTTTGAAACAGTGATGCAGGTGGGTCCATGACCACTGCTACTTTTAAGGAGCTTGGGGATGCAAATGAATATTTTATCCTGGTTGCTTGCTTGGCATCTTCTAGGATTTCTGGAAACATTCTACATAGGCATGTAAGCAGGTGAGCAAGGATCCCAAGTCTGCTGTGTATAATGCTTGCCCTGCTGATCAAAGTATCTGGATCCTTTCTTTGTGCATCTGATAAAGTAGTTTGTTGCCTATGAAAGCCATGATAAATCTTTTCAGCACAAAAGTGATAGCACAATTTGCTTGTTTCACAGCATGCATACTTACTTTGAGTCAAATATTTGCATTTGCACAGAGCCATCAGGAACCCAGAGGATCGAGAAGCAAGGGCTAAGATGCATCTAGCAAGTGTTTTTGCTGGAATTGGCTTTGGAAATGCTGGTGTACATCTTTGGTGAGTTGGGTACGAGTTTTATTGTGGTACCATGGCTTGGGTTTTGTTCTACAAAAATATGAAATGCAGAAGCAGGATTCCTCAAATATAAATAGTTGCAAATGACAGTTAAGTATGTTTCCCAACAGGAAACCAGAGCACTTAAAATTTGATCTCAGCAGTTTAAAATATGCTAAGAACAATAGGATTATATTGAGTTTTCCAATGTTTGTAGACTGAAATTTTAAAAGGAGCCCACATGTTCCTGTTTATGTGAGGAAATATGAAGACTGATCCAGTGTGGTGTAGTGGTTGGAGTGCTGGACTAGGACCGGGGAGACCCGAGTTCAAATCCCCATTCAGCCATGAAACTAGCTGAGTGATTCTGGGCCAGTCACTTCTCTCTCAGCCTAACCTACTTCACAGGGTTGTTGTGAGGAGAAACTCAAGTACTGTATGTAGTACATTGCTCTGGGCTCCTTGGAGGAAGAGCAGGATATAAATGTTTTTTTAAAAAACCATTCTCAAATGGATCTACAAGCAGGATCCTAGATTTCTGAGGTCCTACTCATGGATTCATCTTTGGATAACTATCTTAATGCAACATTTCTATTTTTAGGCACTCACACAATCCCTTTAAAAAGCTAGTCTATGAGTCCAAAATATTGCATCAGAAGTGGTTCATAGATTATGCAAAATAACCTAATAAAAAGGAACTGATAGCATAAGAATTATTGAACTGTGGTTTGGCATGACAACTCATTGTTGTAGTGCTCAGTTGCCATACTTCAACTAACAAAAAGATCTAGGTATACATAGGAAGTATCTTCTTTGAAAATAATACTCAAACACAAACATAGGTGCTGGTCTGAATAGAACTGAAGAAAAATACTTTAAATTGATGAATATTTTCACAGACTAAGAGTTATATCTAGTTAATAGCACTGCCTAGATTCTTGGCTGAACCAAAGAGACATTTACATTATGTTATCTTTTCTACCACCTATGTACTTAAGCGCATTACCCAAGTGCTCAAGTATGCAATAAAAGCATTCCATAATTTTATGAAAATAAAAATCCACATATTATCGCATTACTGCAGTGGCTTATCCTTTCCCCTACCCAGTGTTCCTATGTCCTGTGCTTTGCGGGGAGGGGGACAACCATTCTGAGTTCATAAACTCATACAAGTTCACAATTGTGTATGGAAAAAGGGCAGATTGACATCTTTCTTCCACATACATAACCTGATCCCACTACACACAGAACCCCAGATTACTGCATAGATGATCAAGACATTGCACATAGGGAAGAGGGCATAAGGTCAAGTGTGATGTTTCCCTTTAGAATGAGTAATGTATGGATATGCTGATGCAGTCAGATGCAAATTGCTATCGACCTCTTTTTGTGTATATGTGCTTCTCTTGGCTTCTGTCTGCAGAACTATTTGCATGTAACTTTTTTTGGAACATGTGCATCTTGGTACATAAGCATCTTGCTAGATATAATGCAAAACCATGGTTTGTTTAGCAAACTCACAGTTTTGACTAGGGATGTGCCAAAACGTGACTCAGCATCCAAACTGCAGGCACCTCCCTTTAAAAATGAGGCCTTACACAGCCACTTTAAAGCAAAGGAGAGCCGGTCCATACCTGCTCCTCCTCTGATTGTCACTATTGCCATAATCCCAGCACTCCCCCCAACTACCCCTATGCAATGCCAGCATGCACATGGCCTTCACTGACCACGCAAATGCTGACCATACAAATGGCCACTACACATGTGCAGCGGCCATGTGCATGCCAATTCCACACGCCCATGCCTGCTCCTCCTCCGATCGCCACCATTGCCATAATCCCAGAGCTCCCCCCTGCTATGTCCATGCATCGGCCGGGCATCTCCCAGCTACCTCTGCACGATGCCAGCACACACAAGGCCTCTGCCGACCACCCAAATGCTGGCCACGCAAATGGCTGCCGTGCATGTGCAGTGGCCATGTGCATGCTGACGCTCTGCGCAGGCTGCAGGGAACGATGCCGCAGCTGCCACAGCTTTGCTAGAGTGACTGCTGCGGCCGGAAATGCAGTGGGGTGGCAGCGGAGCAGGTAAGGACCTGCTTCTTAAGGGAACCGCTCCCCACCCCCCACACCTGCACGAGCCGTTGGTGCACATCCCTACCTGGAACTTTATCCCGAATGTGAGATCCCACCAGCTTTGTACCTTTTTCTCCTATATGTCTATTATTATTTTTGTTGCTATATTGTTATTACTAGAAGATTGTATTCAGAATATATTCCCCCACTTGACCTAATCACAACACAGGGAAGTGGGCTGAGAGGAGTCAAAGAGGTAGGCACAGATCCTCTATAATACTGTCACAACAGTTCCATATATCTTAGTATTCAAATTAAGATTTTTCTTCTTCCTCTCCTAGCCATGGAATGTCTTATCCTATTTCTGGCCTAGTGAAGAAATACAAAGCAAAGGATTATAATGTGGATCATTCTCTTGTGGTAACAACTCAATATTCTTGTTAGTCATTTGCCTGCAACTGATATAATCCTGGTATTATCTTCAATGTATTCTCCCACTGATTTATCAGCAGTATATATTGCCTGACTGATGTGCCCTATGCTTTATTTTCCTCCAGCCACATGGCCTTTCTGTTGTGCTCACGTCTCCAGCAGTGTTTACTTTCACAGCACCAATGTGCCCTGAGCGTCACTTGGAAGCTGCCCAGATAATGGGTATGATTCTCTTGATAACATTTTGAGAAAATGCTTTTGGAAACACTTGACTAAATGTCTTGCAAGATCTAGGACACTAGCAAAATGCTAATACATGATCAAAAAACAATAGATTTAGGGATTCTCAGACTGTGGCATATGGAGCCTTTGCACATTGTTTAAAAACAGTATTCATTTCCCCTTATATAGCAGTACATATGGACATAAGAACAGCCCTGCTGGATCAGGCCCAAGGCCCATCTAGTCCAGCATCCTGTTTCACACAGTAGCCCACCAGATGCCACTGGAAGCCACAGGCAGGAGTTGAGGGCATGCCCTCTCTCCTGCTGTTACTCCCCCACAACTGGTACTCAGAGGCATCCTGCCTTTGAGGCTGGAGGTAGCCTATAGCCCTCCGACTAGTAGCCATTGATAGACCTCTCTGCCATGAAGTTATCCAAACCCCTCCGGGGTGTTGGCTGTCACCACATCTTGTGGCAGAGAATTCCACAAGCTGATTATGTGTTGTGTGAAAAAAATATTTCTGTTTATTGGTCCTAAATTTCCTGGCAATCAATTTCATGGGATGACCCCTGGTTCTAGTGTTATGGGAGAGGGAGAAGAATTTCTCTCGATCCACTTCATGCATGATTGTATAGACCTCTATCATGTCTCCCTGCAGTCATCTTTTTTCTAAACTGAATAGCCCCAGGTGTTGTATCCTTGCCTCACAAGGAAGATGCTCTGGGGCCTGATCATCTTGGTTGCCCTCTTCTGCACCTTCTACAATGTTCTTCTTCAGATGTAGTGGCCAGAATAGTACACAATACTCCAGGTGTGGCTGCACCATAGTTTTGTATAAGGGTATAATATTCGCAGTTTTATTTTCAATCCCCTTCCTATTGATCCCTAGCATGGAATTGGCCTTTTTTATCCATCATGCAAGCACAAGCTGCCCTTAGGTCTGCATTAGAAGTCAGAGAGATGTGAGAGAGATGTGGAAAGCAGAAGCAGGTCTTTGATAGTGAACATGAATTATCCATTTTGCTAAGCAGGGTCTGCCCTGGTTTGCCTTTGGATGGGTGCCTAAAAGCAAGCACTGCCTGCTGTAAGATATTCCCCCTGGGGATGGGGCTGTAGCTCACTGATAGAGCATCTGCTTGCATGTAGAAGGTCCCAGGTTCATTCCCTGACATCTCCAGGGAGGGCTGGGAAAGATTCCTGCCTGCAGCCTTCGAGAACCGCTGTCAGACAATACTGAGCTAGATAGACCAATGGTCTGACTCAACATAAGGCAGCTTCCTATGTTCCTGTGATATGATAATGAGAGAGAAATCTCAGCCCATGGACACAAGGTGCCTTTCTGTTTGCTTGAAGGACTGTCAGCCAGTCCGACTTGTCTGGAAGCATGCCAATACATATGGGGGCAGAGGGGGGAATAAATTGTCCCTAAAAATGCAGTGACCATCCACTGACCCAGAGCGCATTGCAATAGTCAAGCCGGGAAGTTACCAACTGATGCACCACTGTTTTGAGGTCATCCTCTTCAAGGAATGGGCGCAGCTGTCGAATCAGCCGGAGTATATGTAGTAAAAACATGAAGAATGGAAGAATTACTCCTCATGGCAGTTCATATTAATTTGCATTTTGTTCCACGTTCTGCAAAATGTTTTAAAACTCTTTTAAGGATATATAGAGTGACACTATCTTTCACTGAATGTTACTTTTAGGGAATTGACTGTGTGTGTGTACATGTAATATATTCAACTAATGATAATTCAATTGAGAGGCAATTTATTCCCCACTTGCTCAAAGTTCTTCCCTCATTTTAGGAGCAAACATCAGCACTGCCAAAATGAAAGATGCTGGGATTATTTTGGCAGATACTCTGCGGAAATTCTTATTTGATCTGAATGTTGACGATGGCTTAGCTGCTCTTGGTTACTCTAAAGCCGATATCCCTGCCTTAGTCAAAGGCACACTGCCTCAGGTAGGACAGATGACATTTTTCTTAAAATAAACATTTATTTAAAACATTTATATCCTTGGCTTTTTTTTTGTTCTGCTGGCACCAAAGTATAAGGAGCTACTAGATTATTGGATAAAATCAGTAACTGCAGTGTAGAGCAGGGATTCTCAGCCTTGGGTTCCTAGATGGGTCCCAATGGTCTTTGGTTGGGGATTATGGGAGTTGAAGTCGAACAACATCTGAGGACCCAAGGTTGAGAACCCATGGTGTAGAGGATCCATAGAAGGAAATCAAGACTAGTTTTTTTAAATGTGTGTGTGTCTTTTTGTACACGTCATGCATTTTAGGGGTGTGCACAAAACTGGTTTGCTTGGTTCAGTCTGAATCCAAACTGGGCATGTCACAACCTGCAAATGGCCAGTACTCATGCGTGGTGGCCTCCAAAATGGCCGCCGGCAGTGCAAAAAAGTCTGGAAAAGGCCCTTTTAAGACTGGGGAGACACCCCCCCCAGAGGACCCCCCCCATGGCCACAGAAGCACCCCCCAGGACCCCCACTGAACCCGGCAGACCACTGAGTTTAAAAAACAAATATTTTTAAGCTCTAAAACCCCCAAACCAGCCTAGGGGGTTCAGCTCGACCTCAAACCGAGCTAGGCCCAGTCTGGCTCGAAGGCAAGCCCTCAAGCCAGACCAGTTCGATGTTGAACCTGCTCAAAGGTTAGCCGGTTCGCACATCCCTAATGCATTTATCTCCAGAAGGGCTGTCGAATGACAGACTTATCTTCTGAAAACAGTTGTGTTCGTACAACTATACATGATCCTCCAGATATTTCTAAGTCTTGGAGTTACTTGAAGGTGTGAAGAAAGGCAAGGGATTTATTATAATATGTTTATTGCAAGCTTTTGCCTCCCTTCATAGCCAGTCCTGAACATCACACTGATAGTTCAGTACTGCTAGCCCATGGCCCAGGACTCAAAAGCTGTTTTAAGGAATGTTCAACATTTTTCCGTTGAGCAACAGACTCTTTCCCCTCTACCCCTTGCCTGCCCTAATGCCAGATCACAAACAGCATTTGGAATTCCTTCCATCTAAAAAAAAAATTGCTTGGTGAGGGGTGGTTGTACAAGCAATTCAAATGGGCATGCAGGATTAGTCATATAATTCTTTGGATCCGAATATATTGAGGTGGTTGTATTCTCAGAATGGTCTGACACATTTTGTAATAAATGTCATATTTAGAAGCCGCTGCGTTCCTTCCAATGGCTTTCTTTTTCCAGTCCGAGGGGGGTGATTTCAGATATTTTCTCTGATTTATAAATTCTTGGATCTTTTCATGCTTTTTATTCTTTTAAAATATCTCTGGAGAGGGTGGGAGAGAGAGAACACACACGCACTTGCTGGAGCTTTAATACTGACAACTTGAGATGTAAAGAAGCACTAGTCAACATGATGGCAACCCTTCATCAATGTTGGGAACCTGCTGGGGCAGCTATGCAACTTGAAAGGCAGTTGCTATGGTGTAGCGTGACAGGGCTGTTGTGGAATGACTAAAACCCACTTTCGCACAGTGCTCCTTCCATTGGAAACAACATGTTGACCACTGTCTTTACTAGAAAATCAGTTAGGAAGATAACCCTGTGGTTTGCTGAATTAGCAGGGTAGGGTTCTGCAGAATAGCTGGCTACTGAATGCAGGTAAACAGTATCATCTGATAGGAAGCATTGCCTGCTGCAGGGCATGGTTCGTTGTGTGGAAGATACCCTGAGGTATGGACTGGCATGGGAATCGAACATTCAAAAGGAGCATCCTGGTCAATAATAATGACAGCATGTTTAATGAAAAACAAAGTAATGACAGCATCCTATATAATAAAAGGCTAAGTGAGTGGCCGTGGCTTTGGAACGTTGGGGATCTGCGTCCCTGCCTCCCTGGGCTGTTCTGGGCCTGCGCAAAGCGCAGGCCCAGAAGAGCCCAAGGGACACAGGACCTCAGACACCAGTGTCCCACAGCCACGGGCGGCCATTAGCCGGTGTGTGGCGGCGGCGGAAAGTGAGGAGGCCGAGGCAACCAGAAGCGGCCGCCCTGAAAAAGGTGAGGGCAATGGCGGCGGGGGAAGACCGAGACGGGGGACAGGGAAGCTGGGCAAGGTGGCGGCGAAGCCGCCAACGAGGCCCCCGCCCGCTCACAGCCGTCGCCGCCGCCTGCTCACCCGCCCTCCCAGCTGCCCAAAATGAAGCTGGGGGAGGTGGCGGCGAAGCCGCCAATGAGGCCCCCGCCCGCTCACAGCCGCCGCTGCTGCCTGCTCACCCGCCCTCCCAGCTGCCCAAAATCACCTTCCCCGCTCCCCCCCCAAAAAGATTAAGGGCCAAAATGGCCCATGAGAAGGTCGCCGCCCCCGCCTATCGCCCTCCCAGCTGTTGAAGACCACCTTACCCGCTCCAGCCCGAGGGAAAAGAGAGGAGCTCACGAGCAGAGCTCCTCTCTGTGCTAAGTCACTGCTCAAACTGCCGCTATGGACGCAAAGGACGCCTATTGCGTCCATTGCGACAGTATGGGCAGCAGCTTAACACAGAGAGTAGCTCTGTTCCCGAGTTCCTCTCTTCTCCTTCGGGCTGGAGCGGGTAAGGTGGGCTCCGGCAGCTGGGTGCGCGGGAGGGCGATAGGCGGGGGCGGCCACCTTCTCATGGGCCATTTTGGCCGTTATTCATCCACCCCCCCCCAAAGTAAAAGCAAAATAAGGAAGAACAAAAACAGAGACAACAACAAAACAAAAAACAAAAAGAGAGAGGGGACAAGGGGGGGGAAGAGACAGAAAGAGAGAGAGAGAGACAGAAAAGACGGGATAGAAAGCTAGCGCCCGTTATCATAACGGGCTTAAAAATACTAGTTAGTTTAATAAAATATTAGCAAAGGGCCCATCAATATGAAGAGTCATGTTGTTACCCCTCCCTCCTGTTAGCCCCTTTCTCACTGTTGCTTTCCCTTCCTCCTTTCACTGCTTGCCCCACTTCTCTGGATATCATTGTCTGATTTGCTCTGATGTCACTGTGGGCTTATGATGGCTGGCAAAATGATGGCCCTTCTAGCAGCTATTTGATTAGCTACTCTTATGTCACAAAGAATCTAGCTAGCTGTGGTCCAAGTATATAAGTACTTAAAGAAACATGCAAGACCTTGAAGTCCTTGTGTATCCTATGTGAAACTAAACCCTCTCACTGATGGTAGTATGCCATGTCAAAGGATACCTGACAATGCAGATGGAAATTGAGTGGTGCCTTCTGCTGAAAAAGAGCAAATTGCACTTATTGTTTGTGTAAGGATGCTCTATATACTAGATAGAATCAGTATTTACAAATCTTGGTTGAAAAGCTCATTAAAATAGCCAAATGGGCAGGTTTGTCCACACAAAATCAATAGAAGGTGTGATAGGAAAGTATGAAAGATCTGCATCAAATGATAACAAGAGAGAGGAGAGAGAGAACATACACCCCTGCTAATTTGGCAAAGAGGCACCTTTTAACATGGTGATTCTCTTTATGTAGCAGGGGGACAGAGTAACTGGCCCTATCCACCCCCAGCACAGTACCTCCAGTGACTGTTGCTGATGTCTGTCTTATGTTTCTTTTTAGATAATGAGCCCTTTGGGGACAGGGGTCCATCTTATTTATTTATTCTTCTGTGTAAACCGCCCTGAGCCATTTTGGGAAGGGCAGTATAGAAATCAAATCAAATAAATAATATACATATCTTCATTTTCACCATATGCAACCTAATCCTCTGCTCGTTTACTGAGAAAGAAATTCCACAGTGTTCATTGGGGCTTACTTCTATGTAAATGTGCAATACTGAAAACCACATATTCTGGAGTAATTAAATTAATTTCACTAGGACTACTTTTAACTGTGAAAAGGCATATGCTCCAATGAATTACTCATGTGTAAAGGAACTTTCAGTTATAGCCATCAGTGCATATGTATCCTAACAACAGGTATTTTGTCAGAACCTTTAGATAATTCAATTTTTACTTTTTTCTTTTTAAGGAAAGAGTGACTAAGTTATCTCCTCGTCCACAAACTGAAGAAGAGTTATCTACCCTGTTTGAAGCATCCATGAAATTGTATTAGTTTTGCAAATCTAATGCTTTAAAGTTCTAAAGTTTATTTGTCAAGGGAGAATGAAGCAGTTCAAAACATAAAGAGTACTGTGGCGCTACCAACTACTCAGATTTGTATAATTCATGCTCATTTCTGAAAATTCACATTTCCTCTGCTTGTTAGTGGAAAAAATCAGTGATGGGTTTTCCCCTCATAACAGTGCACTAAATGAACGTTTAGTTGGTCATTTATTGTCTTTGCTATGAAGAGGGCCAAACATTACAGATTAAAAAAATAAAACTTTACAAGTTTGGAAAATGCTTCTTCTACAGCCACTTCTCATTCACGCCTTCCATTCAAACAAAGGATGCTTTGTATTTTATGACTACATTGATCTCTTGACTCAATAAGATTGCTTCCCTCCTATTCTGTGATAGGACTCTTTTATTACTGTATACCGGATGTGGGTCTGTAAGTCAATGTACTACTTATAAAAGAAGCTGAAAGGAAGAGGAGAAAGTTGAAGGCTTTCTGTTTACCCCAAAGATTATGCATCATTCAGATAATAGTCGTGAAATCTGCTATGTCAGCATGGCCTTGCCTGCTCTGAGAACCTTGAGCACTCAGAAGTCTCCATGTTTTGGACTTCTAGGAAAGTGATAAATAAAAAATATGGTACTGCATAACTGAATTGCTGAATACATAATATGAAGATCCTTATAACCTCAAGACATATGGTAGGTTGGGCAATAGCTCAAGATCAGTTAGATTATATATATATATATATATATATATATATATATGCCATAGACATAAACTGGCTGACATACAGACTAACACTGTGTTAGTGCAAATATACTCCATTAGTGCAGAGCTGTGCAACTTCAGCTTTTCAGCTGCTGTTGGGCTACAACCCCCATCATCTTGGACTGTTGGTTACTGTGGGTGGGGATGATGGGAGTGGTAGTCCATCAGCTGGAGGGCTGAAGTTGTGTAGCCCTGCATTAATGCAAGGATGCTGTAAAGGTAGTGTGTGCGTCAAGTCAGTGTCAACTCCTGGTGACCACAGAGCCCTGTAGTTTTTCTTTGATAGAATACAGGAGGGGTTTACCATTGCCATCTCTTGTGCACTATGAGATTATGCCTTTCAGCATCTTCCTATATCACTCCTGCCCAATATAGGCGTTTCCCATATTCTGGGAAACATTACTAGCTTGTTTTCCAGATTAGTGTTGTGCCAGTACAACAGACTGCACTTCACAATCTGTGGCAAACCACCTGCTGTGAAACCACTTCCTTAGTCAATATATGTTGCAGGAATGTTCCAAAGCTATCCACTATTCTCATTGCACGAACACACTAAAACTGCAAGAGCTTGTGTAACTTTGAGCATACACTCACCTGTGCCGGCTTGTATTGTTGGTTACACACCTTTTTTTTTAAAGAACTGTAATTGTGAGAGATCAAGGGCTCTATAATAGAGTGTATCCTGACTACAGAACCCAAAAAGCTATTTGGGGAAAGCAGTGATCATTATATTGGTCTGATGCAGATTTTTATTTATTGCCATCACCCCTGCAAATATACCTGGACTTATCTCCTGCACAGTATGGCACTTGCATTCATTCCTGAAACCAAGAAAAAGGTATTGTACAACCTGCTAGAACAGCAGCCTTTTTAATACTCTGATCTTCTTCCAGCGTACATGTCATGGAGATGGCTGGGCATTTAGCAGTGCATGTGTGAAATGCACACGTTCACACAGTCCCCGATAAGTAATCAGAAACAGGAAGCTTGGGGCCAGTTCACACCTGATGCAGTGGCAATGCTGTGTTTGCCATGGAGTACAGGTTCATCAGGTAGCTGTAGCAGCCAATCTTGGCTTTCTGACAAATGTACTTCTCTACACCTGTGCACGCATTAAAATAATAATAAAATTTGCCAGGTTCATACCTTACATTTTTACAAGTATACCTTCTACATGTAATGTGTAAAGCAGCCCTGTTATCCTACAAGAGCTTGAGCCTGCCCTCCACACACTCATTCTCCGTTGTGTGTGGGAAGGAATTTTTTGCCTAAAATGTCTCACTCACACATTCGGTGACCTATATGCTGGATTTTGAACTTTTAATGAGATACACAAACTTGAACATTGGTCCCAAAGGCCTTCAGTTCACTACTTGGCATTCAGATGCTTATTTTTCAGCTGCTGCTAAAATGGTTAACACATCTTAAAGATGGATTGACTCTTTGATTGTCAGAGGCTCGAATATGCCGCTGCCCCTTTCCATTGTGATGTCACTTGCTTCCCAGCACTTGAAGGGCACCAGCTATTGCCTGACATTGTTGGTGTTGCTGTGGATACAGCTGTAGCTTTGGGAGTCTCTGTGCTGTATATATCTTCTTCCAAAAAAAGGCCTGATCCACCTAAAGCTGTGATTGGAAAAGATGACTAAACCAGAGGAGAGCTGGTCTTGTGGTAGCAAGCATGATTTGTACCCTTAGCTAAGCAGGGTCTGCCCTGGTTGAATATGAAAGGGAGACTAGAAGTGTGAGCACTGTAAGATATTCTCCCTCAGGGAAAGGAGCCACTCTGAGAAGAGCAGAAGGTTCCAAGTTCCATCCCTGGCTTTTCTAAGATAGGGCTGAAAGAGGTACCTGCCTGCAACCTGGGAGAAGCCGCTGCCAGTCTGTGAAGACAAAACTGAGCTAGATAGACCAATGGTCTGATACAGTATATGGCAATTTCCACTCAAATTAAAATCAAGATAAATGTGGGGGCTTTTTGTTTGTTTGTTTGTTTGTTTGTTTAACATTTTCAATCTAATGATTATTTGGGTTAAAGGGAAACATTGTTTTCCATAAAGGCTACGAGAATTATTTCTTCATGGACTGGCCTCTATCACAGAAGTCCAATAGCTGTCCTTCCTGCTATCCAGAAAGGCCAACAGTTTTATTGTTGTTGCATTATATAAGGTCCTGCATCTTTCAGTATGCCAGGGAGGTGCAGAACACTTGGTGAGTAAAGGGTAGCCCCATCCCAGCTGATTCCAGTGGCCTTGCCTGTAGGTGTAACATCCCAAGCCTTAATTGGCTAGTACAGTAACTTGCCTAGGAAGCAAGAGGCTGCTGGTTCGAATCCCCACTGGTATGTTTCCCAGACTATGGGAAACACTTATATCAGGCAGCAGCGATCTAGAAAGATGCTGAAAGGCTTCATCTCATACTGCATGGGAGATGGCAATGGTATGTTGGGCCCTGTTGGGGGTTGTTAATTTTTACCCCCAGTAAGTAAAACAGCAGAGCACTAAGGAATGAGCACACACTCCAGTTACAGAGTAGGTAGCAGAGGATGGTTTAGTTGTTGCAGC
The DNA here is from genome assembly GCF_027244095.1 of Hemicordylus capensis. Classification (NCBI taxonomy): domain Eukaryota; kingdom Metazoa; phylum Chordata; class Lepidosauria; order Squamata; family Cordylidae; genus Hemicordylus; species Hemicordylus capensis. The sequence goes on from NC_069660.1 coordinate 266,222,633, forward strand.
TGTTTAAAGAAAATACATGGAGATCCATGTAGAACTAAGTATTTATTGGTTAAGTACACTTGGATAGGAAAGACCTAAACCTAATCCCTAAGAACTACATAATGAATAGGTAAGAAAGATGTTTCCATCTGCTCTCTAGGAGGAAAGGAAGGATTGTGACTCAGCACAGGAAATGTGGAAGAGTCAGATCAGGAGTCTTAGAGTAGAGACAGGTAGAGCAGTTAGGGAGACCCTTACTCACTATCTCTACTCCCAATGCCCCTAGTGGTCATTAGGATAGTTGGTGCAAAAGGTCGATGTACTGGAACTCCATATCCAAAATGGTAAACCCCCTCCTGTATTCTACCAAAGAAAACCACATGGCTGTTTGCTCTCCAGGAGTCGACACCAACTCAACAGCACAACTTTACCGTTACCATAATTTGAGCTCTTTCCTGGAACTTATTTCCAACAATAAGTTTAGGGTGTACCTGAGCATATGAAGAGCACCTTTTCTTCATGGCAGATTCCATTACAGCTTTTAGAAAGTAAGTAAAATCATGGCTTTTTAACCAGGCTTTTATATTAGTGTTTCTTGTTGCTACTGCTTCTGGGCTATGGTTTATGGTTTTATTGTACATATGTCTACCTTTTTAAATAGATTTGTATTTTTTCTTATATTCCAATTTAATACTTGTATTTTTTTAAAAAAAATTGTAAACCACCTTGAGATCATGTTAATGAAAGGCGGTATATAACTCTAACAATCCTATATAATAAAAGCCTTGAGCGTGATCCCGTGTGCCCGTGTCTTTTTGGGCCGTTCTGGGCATGCGCGGAGTGCATGCCCAATCGGGCCAAAAAGATACAGCCGCCCAGACATGGGCGGCCATGTTGGAGCCCAAGAAGCGGCGGCCCAGGAGAAGCGGCCGCCGCCGACAGAAGAAGAGTGCTAGCAAGGCGGCGGCGGAGCCGCAGCCTCAGCCAGAGGTGGCGGTGGCCGCGTCGGGGCAGCTGGCCCCGATGGCGGCCGCCACTGCCACGGCGAGAGTCTGGGTGAGGCGGCGGGCAAAATGCCCCCCGCCATGTTTAAGGGACAAAATGGCCCATGAAAATGCCCCCGCAGCTACCGCCGCCAACCGCCTGGCGCCCACCTTACCCAGAACAGAACTCTCCTTCCCGGGGCCACGTCCTGCAAACGCTTAAATTATTAACTTAAAGAAGGAGAGAGGAGCTCGCATGCAGAGCTCCTCACTCCCTAAAGCCTCTTCCCGTACTGGCGCTTTTGCCGCAAAGGACGCCATAGGCGTCCTTATCAGCCAAAGCGGCAGTACGGGAAGAGGCTTTAAGGAGTGAGGAGCTCTGCATGCGAGCTCCTCTCTCCTTCTTTACGTTGGTAATGCAAGCGATAAAAGGACGTGGTCCCGGGCAGAAGAGGTCTTGGCAGCTGGGAGGGCGGGCGGCTGTTCACCGGCGGAAGCCCCGGGGACATTTAAACGGGCCATTTTAGCCCTTAAACATGAAATGGGGGGGGGGCAACAACCAAAAAGGAAAAAAAACCCAGAAGGAAATAGGAAAAAAATAAGAGAAAGAAAGAGAGAAGAGGATGGAAGACACAGAGCACAAAAAAAAACCCAGATAATGAGAAACAGACAGACAGGTAAAACCACACAAACAAACAAACAAAACTTAACTGGGGGGGGGGGAAGGCTAGTGCCCGTTAATATAACGGGCTTAAAAATACTAGTATATAAATAAATATCAAGTAGCTGGTAAGTGCAGAGCCCTACCAGAGAGGACCAAGTGTCATCCACCATACAGCTAGCGAATGCAGGATCTGATGAAGGTTCAGCCGGTGCACCTTCTTCCATGTTCTCTGAGCATGTTCTACATTCTCTCTGTTGTACACTGTCAACAGGGCACAGGCACAACCAAGTTTAGCTATCCACTGCCTGTAAATATAAATAACACTGTCTTCTGAATAAAGAGGCAAACTTTCAGGACCAGAAACCTGAAAGTCACCTGCTTCTGCATGAGAATCATCAGAGTCACTTCCCCAGGTCCCCTCACTTGCACAGGTCAGACAGGTGACAACTAGAGAGAGGGTTTTCTGCAGTTGTACTCCAAATCCCTCTCATGGAAGAGCCACCTTATAATTTTGTGGTTATCTTTTAGACAAAGTTCTGTCCTATTTACTTGTCTCTTTGTTTATGTAACATATTTTTATACTGCCCCAAACCTGCATTTCTGGGTGGTGTACAATAGAAACAATACTAAACCAAAAAATGATTAACACACCCCACATTAAAAACTAATAAAGCTATATTAAAAACTAATAAAACTATAATAAAGTTAATTAAAAGCCTGGGTGAACAAATATGTCTTCAGTGCCTTATTAATACTTGCCAGAGATGGGGAGGCTCTTATTTCAACAGAAATATTCTGTTGAATATTCTGGGGCTGCAACAGAGAAGATCCATCTCTGAGGAGCCCTTAGACGGGCTGGTGGCAACCAGAGACTAACCTCTCCAGATGATCTCAACAGGCGATGGAGCTCATGGCAAAGAAGATGTTCTCTTAATTTTATTTTATTTTATTTTATTTTATTTATATACCGCCCTTCCAAAATTAAAACAATTACAATTAAAACAAACCACTAAAACAGTAAAGAGCTAAAACAAATTAAAAACAATATAACAAGAATTAACAATTTAAAAACATTTTAAAACAACAATTAAACAATTACAGTGATTAAAAGCCCCAAAATCAGGTTAGAATATTAAAACCAATTTAAAAACCCTGGAAAGCCAGGCCAAACAAATACGTTTTAACAAATTACTCAGAGCCTAATCTATTTAGGGCTTTTAAGGTAATAACCAGCACCTTGTATTTTGACTGGAAACTTATCGGTAGCCAGTATAGTTCCTTCAACACAGGAGTAATAAGGTCCCTCCAAGATTACCCGGAGACCAACCTGGCTGCTGCATTCTGTACCAACTGCAGTTTCTGGACTACATACAAAAGCAGCCCCACATAGAGCACATTGCATTAGTCCAGTCTGGAGGTTACCAGCACCACCATTTTGAGGTCATTCATCTCATGAAATGGATAAAGCTGGCGTATCAGCTGAAGCTGATAGAAAGCACCTCTGGCCACTGACTCAACCTGGGGCACCAGGGAGTGGTTCAGATCCAGCAGTACACCCAGACTGTGTACCTGTTCCTTCTGAGGGAGCGTGACTCCATCCAGAACAGGCAGATCAAAATCATCTCCCGAGTTCCAACCCTGCACAATAAGTACTTCTGTCTTATCTGGATTCAGCCTCACCTTGCTATCCCTCATCCAGCCCATCACCACCTCCAGGCAGGCATTTCGGGAGGTTATGCCTTCTCCCAATGAGGTTGACATGGAGCAATAGATTTGGGTGTCGTCAGCATACTGATAACCCCCAGCACCAAATCTCCTGATGATCTCTCCCAGGGACTTCATGTAGATGAGGGACACCATATGAAAGTTCAGATTTTGAAGAACAACCGTCTCCAAGAAACACCATCTGGAATCTGCCAGAGAGGTAAGAGCGGAACCATGCATGCAATCCCCGCAGATGGTCTAGAAGGATACTATGTTCAGTAGTATTGAAGGCCACCAAGAGATCCAAAAGGACCAACAGAAGGTTGGTGACAGGCCTGTGGATGCTCAGTTTTGAGGGATCCAAGTCAGGCTTCTTCAGAAGAGGTCTAATGAGTGTCTCCTTGAGACAAGGAGGCATCCTGCCCTCCCTCAGAGAAGAATTTATAATCTCTACCAGGCCCTCCCTGCCAGATAATATGAGCCATGTTGGGCAAGGATCAAGAGAGCAGGAGGAGGGCTGCACCATTCCAAGCAACTTGTCCACATCCTCAGGAGTCACAAACTAAAACTGATCCAGGGTATAAGAGTTTGGGACATTAGAATTCCCTCTTCCCAAAGGGGAAAAGAAGCAAAAAACAAAGTACCTAGACTTCTGAATGCTCTTTTCCCCTTTGGGAGAAGAGAATTCTACTGCCCCAGTCTCTTACAAGGGTCACCACATAAGAGGAGATGCTGATCACCTTGGCATCCTTAACAATTGTAGAGTTTGAATCTAAGTCGGCCCAAATACTAGAAATTTTGCCCACAAAAAACTCATTTAAAACATCACAGTGAATAATTGTTGGCTCCAAGTTCTGATTCAAGGGGGAAGGGGCATGCACTAGCCACCTCACAACTCTGAACAACTCCGCTGGATGTGAACTTGCGGACACAATATAGGCAGAAAATAATAGTTTCTTTGCCACACCTATTGCCCGAGCATTGATCTTCTAATGCACGCTATGTAATAATCTGTCAGATTCGAGTCGAGTCTTTCTCCACTTGTGCTCTAGTCATCTACCTCACTGCTTCAGCCTCCGTAGTTCTTCTATATACCAAGTAGCCGGTTTCGAAGTGGGTCAGAGAGGATGCTTAGGAGTGATCATGTTGACTGCCCTGATGAGCTGACTGTTCCAATTCACCAGATCATCAACATTGTCACCAGCAGAGTCAACGCTAAATCCCTCCAAGGCTTCTCGGAATCCTATTGGATCCAACAACCTTATTAGCAGACCATCCTAATCGGCCCCTCACCTTGGTGGAGATGGTACGTGATCACGAATCCAACCTTAACCAGATGGTGATCCATTCATGACAATGGGGAAATCACAGGAGTCCCCACCCACGGAACACCACCTTGTTCAGAGTGAAAGATCAGCTCAAGTGTGTGACCAACAATGTGGTCACTGATTTAAACTGATTTTTTGGTGGGTTTCCCCTTTCTCTGCCCCTCATATCATTGTCTTAGCTGCTGCCTTATGGTTTCGTGATGTTTGTTTTACTGGTTTTTAAAGTTGTAGCCTATTTTCATATCTAATTGACTATTTTAATTATGCTCTATTCTTGTGGTGTTAGCCCTCTGAATTCTGCTTGTAGAAGAAAGGCAGTAAATAATTAAAAACAAGAAACAAATAGATGTCTATCTGCCTCCGATCTATATGTCTGTCTCCCACAGCACCTTCTGTCAGATGAAGTACTTGCATGCAGCATTTCACATTGTGTAAGCATGCATGGATCAGGGCCAATGTGGACATATCTGGTGCAATAAATCTGCCCAAAGTTACATGATTGCTGTGCCATTCCAAACACACAATTATTTGCTTCAGGGGCGTAACTACCATTAGGCAAGAGGAGGCGGCTGCCTGGGGGCCCCCACGCCTCAAGGGGCCCCCAGAGGCAAGTCACATGTGAAGTGAGTGTGTGTGTATCAGCGAGGGGCACATTTTAAAATTTTGTCTCTGGGCCCACTCCAGCCCCGTTACGCCCCTGATTTGCTTAGAGATTACAACTATATGCATTTTAAGTTTAATAGGCTGGATCAGCGGACAAATAGGAATCATCATCTCCTTCTCATCAGGAAAAGAAACCCTGGGAGTCAGGTGATATGAAGGGGTGTGTGATTGCCCTATATATTAGCTCACGAGGTTGAAAATCCTCCTCACCTATGTATTTGTAGCATTCATGGATCTTATTATCTGAGGTGATTTACTTTAATCAGATTCGTAGAAACAAGTCACGTACTTACAGCTTTGGCACCCTTTGTAGCTGTATCGGTAGAGAGGCTAGAGAGGAATCAGCTGAGAGTTCCTGAACCATGGACTCAGTCTGTTTGGTCACTGATAGGAATTTCCCTACTGCCTGGGAATTAATATAGAACGGATACATGTGCCTAAAATAAAGGCCAGCGAGTTATGTACTAAAGCCCTCCTTAAATTCAGTTTACTTACGGTTAGCTGTGACTGAAGTTTTTCAACAATTTATTATCTCCTTTTTGGTAGGTCAGTGGCTAAGGGGTGTCGCTATAATTTAGCAGATAGGTTCAAAGAGCCCAGGGCCCCAGCTCCACTCCTCCCAATTGTCTTCATTATCTTCCTCACTCCGAAGGGCCGCTGGGGAAAGTGGTGAACATGGGCCCCCTCCCCTCTAGCTATGCCCCTGCAGTGGCTGCCATGAGAAATTGCTCAAAGTAGTCCCACTGAAATTAAAAAGAGCAAGTTAGGTAATGTCTAATTTGCCCTTTTAATTTCAATGGGACTACAAGTATTTTTTCACGTCAGCCAGTAATCCTAACCCTAACTAATTGCGTTCCGTATTAGGGCCACAGTTTCTATATCCAAGTTAATATCATCTGGAACTTGGGGGTAAAAAACTGAATACATCTTTTGGGGAGTCCCAGCTACCGTGTTCCATTCTGCTGCTAAACCATTCATCTCCTTTGTTTCAGACCAATGCAGCATTTCTTCCTCCTTACACTTTACATTTTTAAATGCACTCATAGCATATTCCTATTAATGCATGCAGATTGGAAAATTAAATATATTGGCTCCCATAATAATGCACTTGTATTAATATTTCATATATTTGTATATATGAAATATTTGGGAGGGGGCAATGCAGGAGGGAGGGGGGATGCTGACAGATTGTCCCCTTCCCTCTGTTGCCCCCAATGGCTCCCAAAAACATATCCCAGAAAGTTGGGAGACCTTCAGAGGCCATCGGGGCAGCAGATGTTGTGAGCCAAGCCTGGTTTGTACACTAGATATGCGCTGGAGCTAGCATATTACATTAGGCTTGTTTCACCAGTGTCACAGCGTGGCCAGTTCTTTATCCAGTGACCATGTACAGTCTGGGCACAAAAGTAGAAAAGACCAAAACACTCCCAAATAATTCAATGGGCTTTATTGAGTATACTGTAAAAGCACAACAGCATCAACCAAACTGAGCAGAAAACAGAATAATCAATCAGAACTACTGATAATGTTTCAATTATAGCTAGTAATAACATCAACCCAGTGTTCCTAACTATCACATGTGTGTGGATGCATGTAAGGTCAGTATTAAATCTTCCTAAAATCTAACACAATTCAGATATAGATGGAAAGAGGGAGGGGGAGGTAAGGAAGGCACAGGAATGGGATGGTTGGGAATCAGGAGTTGGTAGAGGGAGGAGGGAGGAGGGAGGGGGAAGGGGGGAAGGGAAGTGAAAACCAAGGCTGCAGAAGCAGCATATTTGCCAGGGACCGACGTGGGACAGCAAATGTACACAGCGTGGATATGAGACTTGGGAACGATGAGGCTTCAGATGGAAAAAGCTGGTGCTGGATTTCACAGAGTTTCACTGAGCAGTCTCTTGTCTGCAGGTTTCAGGCCTCTGTTCGCTCTGCAGCTAGACAGCAGGCACTTGGGGCGTGCACATGAGCAAAGATCTGCTGGTTAGGCAAAGCTTGCTGACTCTCTGTCCGGTGAGCTCCCTTATAGTTGTTCCATCATTTGATCTCCATAGAGTCCATTCAAAATATCATCATCCTTCCTGGATCACAAAAGGTGTCAATTGCTGTTACCCTCTAGAACATGCTTTTGTAACTGTTGGCTTACTGAAAAGCTACAAAAGATGAAGCAGTTACAAAAGATGAAGCAGTTCAAACATCATTATGACCCATGGTCTAAGCAAATACACATACTGACTGACTTGCAAAACATGTAATTATGTCTGCACTACATGCAGAAATACCTCACTCCAGTTGTGAGGAACAGGATGTTACTGGTGAGTAGCCTGTTCCTAACAGGCTGCTTTATTTGTTCTAGCACCCGCAGTTGTATGTGCTGTTGTGTTAAATGCTTGGCAAAGGGGCCAGGGTTATGAGAGTATCAGTCAGCGGGGTCTGTATGACACCTACAAGTCCCATCCTGGCTTCCCCTAATTTAGCCATATAATGGCCTCTCCTGTAGCCTTCTCAAAATAGTAGTGGCTGCTACAAAAGGTAATGGGGTCCATCCTCCCATGTAATTTGAGCACTGGCAGAACTATGCTGTGGCTCCTAATTCAGGGGTTCTCAAAATGTGTTCCCTAGAGGTTGTTGGACTTCAACTCCCATAATCCTCAGCCACAGTGATCCAAGTTTAGAAACCCTCCCCTAATTGTTATTTTAAAAACTCAACAGGCCCCTTACTTGACCTAAACTGAAGGGGAGTGGGCTATGCTCTGAGAGTCTTCAAAATCCTGCAAAATGTTAATCTTTGCCCTCCTTTCCTCCAGCAGAGCTTTATTTCATTATACAACTGTAGCCGGATTCAGGCATTATGCTGTACAAGTGGACAGATGTCTATACACTCATCCATGTTTTTGTGAATGACTGTATCAGTGTTCATTTAAAAAGTGAACCTGGATACAGACCCTTCAAATGCATGGTACAGATAGGTAGTGTACTTCTGCACCTGCATTCAGCATAATATGTGAATGATTGTACCTGTGTACATATCTGTACCTGTGAACATTGTACATTCGCTGTACAAGTGTTGAACATAACATGTTAATGGGCCTTGTGTCAGGCAGGATTAAGTGGAAGAACCATGGTATTGAACTGCCCCAGTGCTTGGACTAGAGCTGAGTCCTGGTGCTGGTGTAAGAGGGTTCACCAGCACTGCACTCATGGTAATAGATAGGGAAATGCTGCTCAGTCCACACAATCTGGTCTGATGAATTTGGTATTATGAGCACAAGAACCCTCTCCTGGGTAACCCCTGCTGCAGTAAGCAAGAGCCGTGAATGAGCCAATTTTGGCAACGTAAATAGTCACAACTAATTTCAACACAGAGTTACTATATGAAGGGGCATGTAGGCTAAAGGCCTACATTATCAAGTCTAGTTCTCACTGGAATCTATACTCTGTTGCTTAAAAGTAAATTTGATCCTTATTGAGCTTACTGAGCCTACTTCTTATTAACTTGTCGGTATGAGAAGGCTAAACCACATGTATTTTGGGACTGGAACTGTGAGTGAACCGGAATGTTGCAGAAGTAACCATTTAAAAGTATCACAAAGCACATCTAGCATTTTAAGGCATTTATTCAAGCACAAGTTTGATGTTGTGGGCATGTAGTGGGAACGGAAGGAGATGACTTGTCATCCATCAGTGATCAAGTAACCAAATGATTTACAGTAACAAGATTTGCATTGCAAAAAATTAGCATGTATGAATGTAAGAAAAATATGTAAGCAACTTCATCTGTTAACAGACTTGTGCCAAACCTGATACATGAAACTTGCACGAGAAGAGGGAATGAAGCCAAATGTCGCCTTGTGAAATAGCATAATTATTAATTCTGTCAGCCAAATTTAGAATATTTAATTGATTTATCATTTCTTTTTTAATTCACTTAATCATTTAACTCCATTTGCTACTGGAAAAACTCCACCAGAAAGAGTGTGTGTGTGTAGACAGATTAGAAAAATTAGTAAACAACCCTTTAAAATGTCATATCTGTACATCACTTTGACTCACATACTAGCTAATGTCATTTGCAAGTAAGAATGTTTCATATATGCAAGAAGGGAAGGACCATTTTTGCTGATCTCCCAGTCTCTTTGTGTTGTGGCCACCCTGACGAACACATTAGACCCAGAGTTACCAATCCAAAATTATGTGAAATCCAGGCCTGTGTCTGATTCCACTTCATTAAGAAATCAATTAATTCCTGAACTCAGATGAACTGACCAGTGCACGACACCCAGGTCTCATGACTTGCCTTTGGGACAGATAGTAATTAGTTTGAGAAACAATGCTGGATTGCCCCTACCTTCACAATGTTTATGAAACGTGTAATCAAGAGACACAATGGCCAGACTGGTTTTCCTGTCTCACGCATATCCAAATGCTATCACTGTGGAATGCCTTTACAGATACATGTTAGGAAGATTTACACACACTAGCAATCCTATACCATAAAAGCCTTCGGTGTGTGGCCGTGCTGCCCGTGTCTTTTTGGGCCGTTCTGGGCATGCGCAGAGCGCATGCCCAGATCAGCCAAAAAAGATACGGCCGCCCAGACACGGGCGGCCATGTTGGCCCGAACGGCCCATGCAAGTGCTGCCGCAGCCGCCCAATTCCTCCTTCCCCACTCCTCTCTCCACATCATTAAGGGCCTAAATGGCCCAAAAAAATTCCGCCGCCGCCGCCAATCAACCGCCCACCCTCCCAGCTGGCCGATTCCTCCTTCCCCGCTCCCCCCCCAACATGATTAAGGGCCTAAATGGCCCCAAAAAATGCCGCCGATGATGACCGACCGCCCACCCTCCCAGCTGCCCGATTCCTCCTTCCCCGCTTCCCCCCCTACATGATTAAGGGCCTAAATGGCCCCAAAAAATGCCCCCGCGGCCGCCGCCCGACCGACCGCCCAACCTCCCAGCTGCCCAATTACTCCTTACCCGGAAAGCAGTCCCTATTCTGAATAGGAGAGAGGAGCTTGCAAACAGAGCTCCTCTCTGTGCAAAGCCTCAGCTCGAACTGCCGCTATGGACGCAAAGGACGCAATAGGCGTCCTTTGCACCCAAAACAGCAGTTCGAAGAGAGGCTTTGCATAGAGAGGAGCTCTGTTTGCGAGCTCCTCTCTCCTACTGACGCGGGAGGACTCGGGCATCTGGGAGGGAGGGCGGCCGGTCGGCGGCGCCTGCCGTGGCGGCAATTGCAGGGGGGGGCGAACGGGTGAAGGAGTAATTGGGCACCTGGGAGGGTGGGCGGCTTCACCACTTAACAAACCAAGTGAAAGGGTACTTCAGCTGCTTGCTGTTAAATATTGGGAAGGTGCAGTATTGCAATCTGGATGGGTACATATGTTTGTCTTTTCCACCTTTGTTGTACATTATTGTGGGTAAAAAGAGACAATTATTTTCTATTCTTAGGATTAGGAATCCAACCAATCTCATTATCACGCGAGAAATTTCTGTAGAGAACAACCAATCAACTTGGCGTATTAACCATAAACCTGTCACCCTCAGAATGGTAGAGGAAGAGGTTTCAGCCTTAAATATCCAAGTAGGCAATCTGTGCCAGTTTCTTCCACAGGTATGAGAGGATTTCATTTTTAAGAGAATGTAAACATTAGCTCTGCATTTTAAGTTCTAATGAATGATCCGTTAAGGAAATGCAACCAAAAATTTTCACCAAAAATGTGGTGTATAAAGAAATACTATGAGGGCAGAAGGGGGGGAAACCACGAAAGAAAGAAAAATAAAGAACATTAAATACACAAAACAAAGCCTCATAAGTATGTAAGAACGAAATAAGGGAGAAGGAAGAGCAACAAAAATAAAAACAGGAGAGACACAGGGAAAAGGGAGAGGGGAGAGGGAACAAAAAAAAAGGGCGGAGGAAAACAAAGACAAAGAGAAAGAGAAAGATACAGAAAAAGAGAGACAGACAAACAGGTTAAAAAAAAAACCCCACACACAAACACAAAAAAAGGAAAAAGCAATAAAGAACGCTTAAGGGGGGTGGGAAGGCTAGCGCCCATTATTATAACGGGCTTAAAAATACTAGTTTGGATATGTTGTTATCCAGCTCATTCATGTTGGACCAGAACTCATTGTCCAGTTCATCAGGCTGAGATCTGTATCTTTGCCAGCACCACTGAACTCCTTGCAACAGGAGTCCAATGGAGAGTAAACTCCTAAAAATTGTCTGGAACTTGCTCTCAGGTAATGTCTCTGGGGGAAGCTAGGAGCTGACCTCACATTTCCTCTTACAGAATGTTTACAATAGTCATTGGTCATCACTTTGCTATCTGGTGAATCGACTTGAAAAGACTGGGATAATCCTGTCTTTCTCTTAGGAGATATTTGCAATGTGAATTAGAAGCATTGTTTATATCCTCTTGCTATTTTTAGAATTACACCCTAGGTAGATGTACACAAAAGAAAATGATTTAATTGCTCTTTTACATATATAGCCTTGCTTCTTCTTTCCTAACACCTTTGACTTTTAACATTCTTGAAGACCAGGCGCCAGAAAGTCTGGGGACAAGAGAAGATGCCCATTTGCAAGCTCAGAGATGCAGATTTGCTTTGGGAATGCCAATAGAACAATATTCTTCCTAACAACAGTTAATAGGAGATGGAACCCAGATCCTGTTTACCCTGGACTGACCTAATATCAATAATTAGAAGACAGGATACATACTGGCAATGAAAAACCACACTTTCCTCCTGCAAGCTGTGTATTTGTTGTTGCCCCAAGTAGTAAGATTAGGCTTGAAAAACAAAACTTTTATTTGAAAGAATCTCCCAGCACATCAAAGTCAATAGAAAAAATCCACTTTAAGTTCAGAATCCTCATAATTGCTTTATAACCCTTCTGAATAGTGATGACAGGACCTGAGCATGAACAAACTATTCTAACATTAAACTAAATAACAAGCTAAATCAAAATTAAACTAAGGGCATACTTGCAACAGATGAAATCACTTGCTTCTGGAATTTGTTCAGTTACTACTGCATATTCTGTCTTCTTTGAGGAATCTTCTAGTCTTATTTTATAAAAAATGCTGACAATGCAAAATCATTGCTTTATTTCTAAACAGATTGACTCTCTGACCATTAAATATACCTGGCAGTCATAACCTCTTACATAGAAGCCCTTCCTTGTAATTCCTGATATGGTTATGATTATTACACAGTGACAAGGAGAAAGAACTATGCATATGTTCAGAGGTACTCTCTTCAGCAATACTCCATTTTGTTTGGGACTAAGCCTCTGGTATTGGAAACATTTAAGATAAAAACCCTTGTGAAGCCTAGCTCAATTTAGGGTGCAATCCTAGTATGCTCACATGGGAGTAAGGCCCATTGAACATGGTCAGGACATTTGTGAGTAAAAATGCTTAGGATTGCACTGTTAATCGTTGGACACAACTGATTTAGGGATGGTGTACAATATCAATATTTGTTGCACTGCAAGAAAATAGCTAACCTGTTTATTTTTTTAATTTGTAGAAACCAAAATTATACTATGATAAAATATGGGAAGGACTTTCCAGAGTGGGGATGGGGATTAGAGTTCAATGCCATAATGTTTATGGTAAAACAATGTCTCCAGTTTTAATGGAACTGTGTGCTTGCCTATGAGCATCTTCCTTACTGAGTGTTCTCAAATTGGCAGGTGGAGGGAAGAAAGCAAGATTTGTTACAGGTTTCCATTTTTATCAGTGAGTCAGTGTGGGTCTTCATTATTTCTGATCATTTTTAAAACCTTGAAATCCCTGCTGCCTAACCTCTATTCTCCTCCCTGCTGAATAGATGGTATGCCAATCTTTTTATTGGTTGGTAATGGATTTGGTTTGATTGCTTGATGCAAGAACAATAGAAGGATAAACAATTCCATTTGTGGCCATGAAATTCCCCATCTGTTTACCGTGTTTGTGTATGGGACGAACTGGACAGAGACAGATGAACACGCCAGCCGAGTCTGATGTTAATGACATCAGTCATACAAGCAGAGCATGTGGCACAATAAATCAAAAACTAATTGAACTTGGGCTGATTGCATTGATCGTTCCCTGTCCCTGAACATTTTTAACACTCCAGTGTTTTCTAGAACAACAGGCTTTCCTTCCTGCCACCATAACAGATTAGCCGCCATGGGACAGTCTGAAGATTGCCCTAGAAAGTTCAACAAGTGAGGCAAACATTCTGCTTGTTTTGGGTTTCAAACTGTAACTCTTGTATATAAAACTACTGCAGTACTCTTTCAGTCAGGCTCACTTATTCAGTATTGACATCTCACCTTAAAAAATCTATTACATCACAATCATAATAGATTAGCTTTCTGTGACAGCAGTCATCAGGTTCTGTTAATAACTGGCTAGTGTTTCTGACCTAGAACTAGATTAACCATACGTATGGTTATACATATAAGTACTTATAGTTCAGTACTTAAATATGAAAACTTATATTTCAGATGCATGCAAAAGGGGAGTGCTTTTGCATGCAGTTATATTGCAACTGTTCAAGAACTATTTTCTCTGATAAAGATTGTTATCTGAAAGGTTTATAAAACAACATGCTCTCCCCACCCACCCCTCGCTTTTTGCCTCTGAAAAAGGCAATATGCCAAAACACATTGAGGATATTTTATATATATATATAAAAATGGAGGCTTTGCCTCTCCCCCCCCCATACTTGATGCTGCCCCTCCCCCTTTCTGCTTATAAAACCAGACATTTCTAAGACATTCATCACTGAGGTATTTATTGCTGCAAATGCTAAATCCATGGGCCAAAAGTGAATTTGTTCATAAGCACCTAAGTAAGAAAGTTGACAGAATGTTCCCTCGACTCAATGGGCCTTACTCCCGAGTAAGTGGATGTAGAATCGTAGCCACCAGGGTCTGTTTTAAGCAGGAGTGCAACACCTCAGCAAACCAGGCCACCTACTAAAAGGGCTAAATGTAGATTTGAGTGCTTAAGACCAAGCGTCTATATTTGAAAATGTTGATCTCAGGGCTGAAGGGAGGCACATGGAGCACCTTATCCCATTGGCTTATAACACAAGACATTTTTAAATAAAGTGTGATTTTACCACAGCGTGTATTAACTAAAGGGTTCTTATTTTCTAAAAAGGAATACTTTTATTTTTATTTATTAAATGAAAGTGTGCCTAAAGGGAAGAATAATAGTACCAAAGAATGCCCCAGTGTAGTTACTTCAGTAACCTCTTATTTGATAATTCACCATTACATTTTGTATACCGCCTAGAGACGAACATATCAGGCAGTACAGAAATACATACACACACACACACCCCACAGGCCTACATTCCTTCACAGCTTCACCACTTATAATTGTATGGTAATAAGAGGGGTTATGCAAATAAAATATTGCTGGCATAGCAGTGGTTTTAAGGCACAACAAAATCAAACCTTGACGTGAGCCGAATTCATACAAAGGCAGATGGGGGTAGAAAATGTTGAAGAATATGGAATGAGATGAGATCACAGCATCAGTCTGTCCTTTGTGGACCTGGACAATGATCACAGAGCCAGATGGGATTAGCGAAACCTATTTACCAGAAGTTCAGAGCAGTTGCATGAAGCTGATAGGCAGCCAGGAGAGAGAGGTGAAAAATGCACCAGATTTACAGCTGCAGAGATGAAAATCTAGAAGTCTTCACTGTGATTTCTTCCAAATGTGAGTACCAGGCAGTCAATCAGGCAGGTCTGGGTGTGTGTGTGTGTGTTATTGAAATGACACATTTGGAGGGGAAACAAAAAATCAAACTGATAATTCAGATGCATGCTTGTTGTACTGTACTTGTTAGGTAGTGATCTGATTTTTTCCTCCTCCTCCTGGAGAATATACAGGCAAATGCTTAGATACATGAACTAGGTGACGTATTTCTATAGAAGGAACTGTGCAAATTGTATGCCTAATTCCATGGGGCTTTGTTCTTTGAAGTGTGCATTAAAGTAACAGAATATCATATTAAACATATGAAAAATATAGTCTTGAATAGTTAGGTCTAAAAAAGAACTCTGTTTAGCTATGGCCCACTGAATCAAAAATGAGACTATTTTCAAATTTGCATGTGGGGCTGGATGTATTTTTAACCTTACCATTAGTCCGTCACAAAGAGCAAAAGTCAGACAAAGATCAATATGCATTCATGAGAACAATTGTTTTTCAACTCCATATGTCAAATAGGGAGATTAAGCAAGGGAAGTTATTTGTCGAGAACAAAGCCATCAGCTATTTATTTGCAAACTCATTCATTCATTAAAACTATCATTACCTTTTAGATGCAGATGAGATTATAATTCGCAAATTTTGTTTTTCATCCCTGTGATGCATTAGTACATGCAAAAATTAAAATTGAAACACATTTCGTTTGTTTTCAGTTTCCTGGTAATTTGTTTTAACTTCTACTATCCTTTCACTGCTGTGAGGGTGTAACAGCAGTCCAAGCTAGTAGCTGCAGAAAGGGGCAGGCCTACTCACAAAGATTCAGTCCTATCTCTGCACCATGCCACTCCATCCTATCTCTAACTTTAAAATAATAAACGGAAAAACTAAATTCTACTGACGCCTCCTCGCCCCCCCCCATCCCTGCCATAGGTGATAAAGACACAAGTATTTAAGAGGTAAGAATCCTGCAGGGCAGGGGTAGGAAACAATAGGCAAGAGCCTTACTTGTTAAATCAAATTTTAGAAAGACGTTCTCAGGGAACTTGCTGTACTTCATTCATACCACAGAATCTGGTCCACCGAGAGAGACAACTCTCTGCTTTCTTTTTTCTTTTTTAATCACCCCACAACTCGGCTTTCTTTAGGGATTCCATCTTTTTTCTTTTGCCGCTATGCCTTTAACAACTGTTTAACAAATTCAGCATGTGAAGCTTTCCTTGGCATGAAAATGCAATGGCAGGAGAAGTTCACCCCTGTGTTCACTCCTACACAGCTTTTGAAGGCATAGAAGCCCTGCCAGCGAGAAATGGTGGCAACCCTAACTTTGTCTGTAATCAGAATCTATGATTTCAAAGTCATTGTTTAATGGACAAGACCTGGCATAACATGTGGGAGCTAGTAGCAGAAGCTCAGGGCATAAGACCTATTTCAGAGGGGGTATCCTATAAACTTGAATTTCCAGAGAGTTATTATGGGTCCCAGAGTTTAGCACCAGCACTTTTCTCTGTCCAAGCTATGCAATAGGATGACTAGATGCAAGTGAGGGCTTCTGTGCCTTTAACTGTTGTACAGAAGAAGTAACGTTGGCAAGCTTTTCTTAGCTTCGCAGAACTATGGCATGTCAAGCTGCATCTGATGAAATTCTCCCTCTTGCATCCTGTCTCCCTAGCCTGGGACTGGAAGTAAGTGAAGTAATAATATAAAGCAGTGTTCCCAACATGGGGGCCTCCAGATGTCAATGAACTACAACTCCCATCAGTCCCATATACAATTCACTGTGGCTGGGGATGATGGGAGCCGTAGTTCAGCAACATCTGGGGGCTCCCAGGTTGGGAACCAGAGACATAGAATGCTTCTGAGCATGTGTAGAGTGCATGTGCATGAGTTCCTTTCCCTCAACATCAGTATGGACAGAGTTTGCAAGCAGGTCTGAGCACCAAGCAGGCTTGAGCCCTGAACATCTCTATCTGCATATGTCAGACTTTAGGGAGGGGTAGCAGAGCACATTCTTTGCATGTGTCAAGGCTCCTGTTCAGGCCTTGAAATCAGGGTTGGGAAGAGACTTGGTTGGCAGTAGCCCTGTCCCCCTTTGCATGTGGTCTCCCTAGCTTAGGAATAAGTGCAAGTGCTCCTGGGCATACACAGAGTTTCTTTCCCTCTGCCATCCGTAACCACCGCCCTCCCCAGAACTTCCTGGACAGAGACAGGACATGCAATTATGTCGGACTAGAACCGGGGAGATGGGTTAAAATTCCCACTCATCCTCCATGAAGCACACTGGGTGACCTTGTGGGCACAATGCAGCTCTGATAAGCTAACCAGACAATCCTTGCTAACTGGGCAAAGAGACATCTTTTCAAGAGCCCAATGAATGTCTTATATTTAGCAGGGGGAAGCAGCGATCCTTATTCAGCCCAGCAGTCTCTCTCTAGTGGCTATTACTGTTGTCTCTTTTGTGGGCGGTGTTTTGTTTTGTTTGAGATGGTGAGCCTTTTGGGGACAAGAATCCATTCTCTCATAGCATTTGGTATCTAAACCCCTTTCGAGAACTTGGGTTGAAAAGCAGTGTATAAATAGTTTTTAAGAATCTCTGTGAAGCACCCTCTCAAAGCCTACACCTTCGCACTTTTCCTGCTGGATACTCCTTTGCACATGTGCTAACAGCAAAAACCCTGAACACACACATTAGGCAAGCAGCCAGGGGAGGGGACTTCCTAACTTCTAGTGCTGTGCACGGAACCACGCCTCCGCGGTTCGTTGCTGCGGGGTGGTTCTTTAAGGGCGGGGGTGCACTTATCTGTCCCACCACTTTTCCTCCGGAAGTACAGGGCGCCTGACGTGCACACGCAGACGGTACTTCTGGCCGAAAACGGGGGCAGGGGTGGCAAGGAGGTACGCTGCCACCCCAAAAAACCACTTTTAAAAAGGAGTGCTGGCAGTGGAAAAGCGGTGGGAGGGGTAAGTGTACCCCCCGCCCTTAAAGAACCACCCCCCCAGCACCGAACTGCTGAACTGCACCACATTCGAACCAGTTCGGAGGCCTCTACAATGGCCTCCGGACCGGTTCGTGCACATCCCTACTCACTTCAGTTTTGCCTGCCTGCCAATGAGCTAGACTAAAATTTGTTCAGGTCAGTGAGATGATAGTTGTCAGCCCTATCTGTACTCAGCCCAAAGTGCCACAGTTTCTTAAAACAGATCTTAGCACCTCTAAGTATAGGATTTGATGGGCTGACTTAGTAAAACAGCTCTTTGTGTCCTTATTTCAAGGGATCAGGACAGCACTCGCCTCCATTAGCAACTGTTCCTTTTAAGGCCCATTCAAGTGGGTATCACACAGAGTCATGGAACGTGTCAGGGGGGTCACCATTGCTGGGCACTGCCAAGAATTCCGAGCCCTCAGAAGGGTCCACAGCTGACCCCCAGGCAGGAGTGTAGCCATAATTGAGTGGATGGGTTCAAAGAACCCAGGCCACCCAGTTCTTGAGGGCCTCCCAGCTCCACGCCTCCCAATTTTATTCATTATCTCCCTCACTCTGAGGGGCCACTGGAGAGAGGGATGAACACGGGCCCCCTCCCCCCTAGCTATGCCCCTGCCCCTAGGCCACCTCTGTGCCCCATAACCTTCATGTGGTGGGTGTGGGTGTGGGTGGACCAACTGTCATGGTGTACCCTCAGGGAACAGGGGATGTAAGGAGGGCAGTTTGCTAAGGGCCTCCTGAAACCTGTCCCAGAGTGGCGTAAAGCTGTGTTTATCGTTCCTTTCTTCTCCTTTGCTAAAGCAGTTTGTGGCTTTCCCGGCTGCAGTCATGCAGCATTTCAGCTAGAGGATTACACAGGACGGGCCAGATGCATATTTATAAAGCACTTAGGTCTAATCTGGAGCATCATTAATGTAATTAAAACTGCAGCACAGAAAAGGGACAGGCAATTTTTTTTTACTCTTCTTATTTCCAATATGGTGTCAATATGTGAACTTATTTTCCAGTAAGATGACAAGTGAACAAGCCTTTGATGAGAGTCGATACTTCTCATGTGCTTAAAATCTTACCAGTCCTCATTTCTTTTCTTTGCAATTCTTATAATTCTAGTGGGGCTGAACTGTCCCTCACCTAGTTTCTTCTTCATTCTGGTTGCGTCCAGTGCTATTTTTTCTATTTTTGATTTTATACCCAATGGCCATCATTTTAAACAATCTTAATACATGAGGCATATGTGTATTAACATATTTTAAACGATCTTAATAATAATTCATACTATCCAGATCTGATTTTAAATAGCAGCTTCCCCACAAAACAGAGGTGGAGTTACAAGCATTTGTTGCAACTTTCATCACAGGTAAAATTAAGATATCCATAGATTGCTGTTGCTGTAATAAATGCAAGTTGGTCTCCGCCTACAGATTTGTAAACATGGGGCTGATACTGGCCTACCTCATAGGGTTGTTGTGAGAATATAAGAGATAAACATTATCAAGAGATCTGTGCATTGAAAACACAATATGCTGTAAATGTCTAGTAAACTGGTTTTGCCCTATGTAGGGTCTATATATTTGTAAACCCCCTAGAACCTTTGGAGTCAGATGGTATATAAATTAAATAAATAACAAAATATCTATCACATACATTATTTTCCACCCTCCCTCCAAAGAGCTCAGGATGGCTTACATGTTTCTCCCCTCCCTATTTTATCCTCACAACAATCCTGTGAGGTTAGTTAGCTAAGTGGTGACTGGTCTAAGTTCACCCAGTGAGGTTCATGGCTGAGTGGGGATTTGAACCCTGGTCTCTTCAGTTCTAGTCTGACACAATGTCCACCATTATTATTATTAAGAATATTTATATACAGTACCACTTTTCAACAAAGACCAAAAATAAATCTAAAAGCAGTTTACAAAGAGCAAGAAACTAGACTAGTCTACATTGGCTCTCTCTACCTCAGGGTGTGTCTCTGTCTATAAAATACTTTGGCCACCAAGATCTTGAGAGGAAGTTCTGCTGAATTCCATCTTGGTGTAAAGTCTGTGCAGGACCTCTTGCTAAAGTACTCTGGAGAACTCCCCACTAAAGGAGATCCTCTGAAATCCATGTAAACTGACACTTAGGACAGGTTTTTTAAAAATCTGTCTTTTTATATATGTATTTAACTGATTTCATTAAGAACTTAATAGTCAAGTGTATGGATTTTAGTTATTTTTTAAAAAATTAAAAGATGTATTCCTTGCCTTTCAATGCAATGATCTCCAAGGCAATTTACAATTTACAAGATTAAAACAGCACAGGAACATATGGGCAGGTTTATGCAGGAAAATATATAATTTCTTTTTCTATACAAACTGCTTTGAGAACATTTTTTTGTTCAAAAGTAGTATATAAATATTATTTTTTCTAAAACCTATGTTAATTAAGGGAGCAAAATAGTATAAATGTTCAGAAATAGGAAGAGCCCTGCAGGATCAAACCCAATGGTCCATCCAGTCGATCATCCTGCTCCCCACAGTGGCCACCCAGATCTTTCTGGGAAGCCTATGAGCAACACATGAAACTATAGTTCTCCCGTACTGTTGCTGCCTGGTAGCTGGAGTTCACAGGCATACTCTCTCTGAATCCTGAAGTTCCACATATTCATAGTGGCCCACATGGTGATGGAAGAAGGGCTATGAGCCTGCAGGAAGCCTTCAGCGTCCCTAAGCTGAAGGCTTCTTGGACAGTGGACTGGATATGGAGAAGGAGCAATTTTCGCATCTCTCCCCTCACTGCAAAAGTCCTTGCCACGTGCATAAATCTGTTTCTGAGCAGCAAGGAGGGAGATGTGAAAAGCACTCCCCCTCCCCTCCATGTTTAGTCTGCTGTGCAAGAAGCCTTCTGCATAGGGATACCGAAGGTTAGAAGACCTACAGCCCATCTTTCGTCGCTGCACAGCTGCGTATCATGCCAGCCAATGCTTATTAATAGCTACTTTCCTTAAATTTGTCTAATTCCATTTCAAAGTCATTTAAACAACTGGCCATCACTGCATCTTGTGTAAATACCACCACACCCCTGCATTAAGCTAAAAAGCCACAAACACGTCAGTCTTTCTCCATTAGGAAGGTGCTCCAACTCCCCAATCCTTTTAATTGTCCTTTTCTAGCCCTGCAATATCCTTTTGAAATGGAGTGATTAGAACTGCCCACAATATTCCAAATGTGTCTGCACTGCAGAGCATAAAGGCATCACAATACTGACAATTTTCATAATAATGCAAAGTATAGAATTTGCCTTTTGGCACAAATGCTGCACTCTGCTGAACTACCACCTTGATCCCAAGATTTCTTTCCTGGTTAGTCTTTCCTGATACAGAGCCCATCTTTCGTGATTCAGAGCCATAATTGTTTATGTGAAATTAGAAGGCTTTGCCCCAATGTGCACTATTTGAAACATACTGAACCCTATTTGCCATTTTGTTTCTCCTTTGCAGAATCCATTGATACCTTTGAACAAAAATATATAGATTTTAAACCACAATATTGAAAATCTGAAGTAGTCCACTGAGTACATACAGGGCTAACATGCAATTGTGCTATCTAGCTCAAACACTTCTTAATCTATGGCCACATTCGCACATAACACAAACCTGCATTTAAATGGGGCCGAGGTTTGAATTTGTAAACATCCAAATGCGTGTAACTACAGTTTTGCGGCAAAAGCAACCTGCCATTTGCCTCGCCAAAGTCCTATTTGAACCTTTAATTTATAGTGAGTTGAACTCATTTATTTATGGTCAACGACCAAATAAACACTACAGCAAATAAACACTACAGTATAACTACTTTATAGTGAGTTTCGCCACCATGACCTGAGGTTATTTGGTGGCAGCATTACATCCACGTGGATGCCACCATAGCTGCGGTTTCATGCTGTTTCTGGAACCATAATCATAGAGAGGGTGGCACAGATCCACCTGAGATCATGCCTGCTCCATGGCTGCAGTGCTTCTCACTGGCCACTTCTCCGAGCACTTGCCCTGCCCCCTGTCTCCAATCCAACAAAGTAGTTGCTTGGCAACAGGGACGCTGCCATGTTCCATCCCAAGCTTGAAGAACTGTCAGTCGGGAAAGTCACACAGGGGCATGCCCTCTTCTCACTCTGTCCCTTGTTCCCACTCTCCTGGCAATCAGGAGAGAAAGGGGACAGGATGGCAAGACAGGCACTACATTATTTGCTCTCTGAAAATGAAGCAACAAAGATGTATGTTCACAAGCACATGCAGCCAAGGTGGCAACAAAAGCAGGGCAACCCCATTAGAGTGCTGGGATGGCAACATATGGTTGGGTGGTGATACCCAGGGTCAGATTTAAAGGGCAGCCCCCCAACCAGGAATTCTTGAATGGCTCTGCTCTATTTTTTGTACAATGATGTTAGGGAAGGGGGCCCCAGCCCCTTCCCCTTGGGGGAAACGTGTGCAGTCCCTAGGCTTACTCATGAGAAGAGCCAGCTAGCAAGATCAAAATAGCCTCCAGTGAAAGGAGCAATTAGACATATGTAATGACAATAGATGCTGTTCCTGGGCGGACCGCTCACTCATGAGAATGTAAGGCCATGGGGATACCCCTTCACAACTCATGGGAAGAAACGTCTGAGGGGACATGGGTGCCAGGCAGAATTGCTAATAATGTGCGATGACATCCCTTCTCCCATGGACTGCTCTCTCACTAGAATGTCGGGTCATGGAGACATGCTTGCAGACTGGACGGTAGATGCCGCCCAGCCTGGTTGTTTTATACACCCAAGCCTTGTGGACAGGTACCCTGGCAACAGCTATCCTTGTTTTGGCAACTACCACAAAAAAGCTATCAAAGTGTGCCATCTGTCAGCCCATCCAGCCATTTGAACATGTCCGTCTTTATTTTTGCCTGGAACGGTGACCCCACTCTACTGGGTCACAAACAACCAGGGCTCCTATCTCATGCAATTCCACATGGCGGCAGATCTGCATATGCCACAACGCTGGTCTGAACCCAGAAAATTTGAATGAGAGTAAAGCTCTGTCCCCAGTGTCTCCCCAGTCTGCTCATCCGGCTACACTTGGACACATGGAGCACCAAAATCTCCTTTGGGTGCATTAAAGGCTTCCCTGGAGAGAAGGGGGTTCCTGTGCAAAAGTTATATCATTAACCAGAGAGAACAGCGACCCCAAATAAAGTGCTACCATGGACATGGGGGGGGGTTGTCACTGCCATTTGCTCCTTCCCCCTCCGGCTTCCCCCTGCTCTTCCAAGGGTCATCTCAGCCCACTTTTGGGCCATCCTGACCCTTTCTCTGGTAGTGGCAGCCATTTTGGAGGCCTCTGTGATTGTGCCCTGGCCATTTGCATGGCCGGGTCATGACTCAGGCCACACAAATGGCCAGGGCACAAGTATGGAGGCCTCCAAAATGGCTGCCACCACCATAGAAAGGGCTGCCAAAAATGGGCCAGAATGACCCTTGGAAGAGTGAAGGAGGGGAAAATGGGAGAGATTCCACAGAGGCAGCATCCCTGGAAACTGCTGAACCCAGCAATGGGTTTTAATTTTTTTTACTTTACAACCCCCGAACCAGCTCGAATTCAAGCTGAGCAGGGGGTCTGTTTGAGGGGCACAAAACTGAACATGCCCAGTTCAGTTTGAGTCTGGTTCAGTCTGCCTCTGGTTCCAGGCAAACCAGTTTTGTGCACACCCCTAGTGAGCCATCACAAGAGCATTCTTGGTCACAGTGGCCAGATTCCAGGATCCTTTACCATCCCTCATATACATATCCCCTCCCAGGAAGTCATCATGTTCCCTTCCCTTTCCTGAGTAACAGAAAAATAGTGCCCAACAGCATCTCTCCCCACCCACACATACACCAGAAACTATGCTTGTGCAAAACAGTTTTGTTTTGGGGCTCTTAGGAGGGTGGCAGTGCAATCGCTGTCACAAGGTCTTGAATGGCGTGGCATTTAAAGGGATTTACATGCGCTTTACTTGCTGAGGGTGAGTGGATCATTCCAAAATTGCGTGATCACTTGAAGATAGTGGCCAATGGCTGCTGCCCTGGAGGCGTGCTGAAACCCTGCCCACAGTCTGGTGATTTGAGTGCTACGGAGCTTGCTGGGATCCAGCCTCAACAGGCCAGGAAGAGGGAGGGAGTCGATTACTCTGTACTGAATACGGCGGTTTCCGGACTACGGTTGGACAGACCATGTTCTGCAATGCGATTCACAGTTTGAAAAATTTACCGCGGGTTTGGCAAACTCCAGTTTCACGTTACATGCAAATGTGGCCTCAGAAAGATCCCTCTGTCTGTCACTGACTTTAGCACCTGTCTTACAAGGGAATATGAACACACTTCTGCACTTTAGTCTGATGTTTCTGTTCTTTTTGTAGCATGCAGCCCAGTCAGAAGAAAAGCCAAAAGTACACAATGCATCCTAACAAAAAAGGTAAGAAACATGTTATTTATCAAAGCAAGTTGCTCTTTTAAAATGAACTGGAAAACAGATCTTTCAAGGGCATGATGTGGAACTCCCACATTTACAGGTAGAAAAGAAAACCTAGCTGGCAATAGAATCCTATGCATGTTTACTCAGAAGTAAGTCCCACTGGCTGACATCCTGATGACCCAAAGCAGCCATGCTTCAAGCAGCTGAAGGTAGGGATGTGCAAGGTCTGACAGGCAGATGGTTTGGCGGTGGGATGATATTCCCTTTAAGGAGCAGGGGGGGTGATCTTACACCACCACCACCCCCGTATTTCCCCCTCCAGCACTTTGCCCAAAATCACTGTGCAGGGCAGCAGCATATCTTCTTGTCGCCCCAGTCAGCATCAGACCGGAAGTGGCTGGTTCATGTGAATACATCGCACACGTGCACCAGCCACTTCCGGTCTCATGCTGACTGGGGTGGCAAGAAGGTATGATGCCGCCCCATGCAGTGATTTTGGGCACAGCACTGGTGGGGGGAAACGCAGCAGGAGGGAGGGGGTAAGAGCACCCCCCTGCTCCTTAAAGGTAACCCCCCGCCGCCGCCGAACCATCCGAACCACTGGACCTCCATACTGGTTTGGCGGTCTGTAAAGGGACTGCCAAACCAGTTTGTGCACATCCCTAGCTGAAGGGGCACAGTGAGAGCCCACGTGCTGCTCTGTTGAGCTCTGAATTATGAATGCAGTTGTACAAGAGGACTAATTCAGGGGTACTCTCCTGCATTCCGGAAGCTCTCAGCGAGAGTGGGAACACATCCCTGCTTTAAGGGTTGTATTCCCACTTCTACAGAGCACTTCCAGAACACAGGGGAATGCCCCAATATATTAGCACTCTAGCAATCTTGCACAATTGTACTCATAATTCAGAACCCCCTAAAAAAGAGCTCAATATTTAAAATTTCTGAGAAACTAGGAAGTCTTTAAATTAGGTTTAATTTATTAAGTGGTGGGCTCAGCTGACAGAGTTTTGCACATGTATGTGCGAGAGAAAACAACATACATGCTAAGATATTTGCACTGTTAACTAGTCAGCTCCCAAAACCTGACATTCCATATCCTTACACAGGAAGCTGCCTTATACTGAGTCAGACCATTGGTCCATCTAATGCAGTATTGTCTACAGTGACTGGTAGCAGCTCTCCACAGTTTCAGGGAGGAGTCTTTCCTACCTGGAGATGCCAGGGATTAAACTTGGAACCTTCTGCATGTAAAGCAGATACTCTACCACTGATCTACAGCCCCATCTCCGAATTAGAAACATGGGAAGTTGTGATATACCATTGGTCCATTTATATATACTATAATATATACTAAATATTTATATAATAAATTTATACTATACTAGCTGACCAGGCACAGAGAATCTGCGCCCCTTGTTCTCCATCACCTCATCTCGCCGGCCGCCTCCTCAGGCCTGCGCAGCTTTGCCTGCCCGCCGGCTGCCTCCTCATGCCGGCAGAGCTTCGCCTGCCCACTGGTCGCCTCCTCACACTGGTGGGACTTTGCTCGCCGGCCAGCCGGCCACCTCCTCACACCTCCACTGTGCCCGGGCTCCACCGCCTGCCCAAAGCCTGGAACTCTTGCGAGTGGTGCCGCCACTCTCACGAGAGTTCCATGACACATCCCCACGCATCCCCAGCGGCACGTCTTGGAGAATTAATTATATAGATATTTATATAGACCAATATACTATTGGTCCAGGATTGTACCTTCTCTCACATGAAAAGTAATATCAGAACTGTTGTTAACAAATACAAAATAATATACTACACAAAAGACAAATATCCACAAAATTCTATGTATTGGAAAAGGGTTTAAAGTATACAAATGCAACAAAAGGCAAGGTGGATTAGTACATGCTTAAGCCAGTTTATGCACCAAGGCTTCCCTCAAGGAAACTTGGGATTTATAGTTATGTTGAAGAACTGGACTCTGTTCAGGTGTTATCCATCAGCATCCCCCAGAGCATGCTTGCAAGCCATGCCCCTGCACAGACATGCTCAGAAGCCCCATCCCATGAGGCAGAACACTGGGGCACTCCAGAGTTTTGACCTCAAGGAAAATCTCTCCACAAGTGCAGCATTTGTCTGTCTCTGCAGACCAGGGGCATAGCCACCATTGTGCCAATGGGTTCAAAGAACCTGGGCCACCAATGAAAAGGGCCGCTGAAGCACCAAGGCTCGGGCTCCAGAGGAGCCCAGAGCGAACTCGCCCCTCCCACGCCCGTGCTGCCAAGAGCCCAAGTGAACTCTCCATCTGTTATTTCAGGCAGTGCCGGCTGCCCGATAGGATGTTTTTCCCTTTCTCTCCCTCCAGAGAGAGAGGGAGAGAAAGAAAAGGGAAAACATCCTAGCAGGCAGCCAACGCTGCCTGAAATGATGAGCTGAGAGCTGGCTTGGGCTCTCAGCAGCCCGGGCCACGCCCCATCTTGCGCATGACATCACGTGCAAAGGGGCATGGCCCAGGCTGCCAAGAGCCCGAGCGAGTTCTCAGTTCATCATTTCAAGCAGCGCCAGCTGCCTGATAGGACGTTTCCCCCTTTCTCTCCCTCTCTGGAGGGAGAGTAAGGGGGAAATGTCCTATCAGGCAGCCGGTGCTGCCTGAAATAAGAGACAGAGAGTTTGCTCGGGCTCTCAGTAGCCCAGGCAGAAGGGGGGAATTCGCTCTGGGCTCCTCTGGAGCCAGAGCCATGCCCCTGTGCCCGTGATGTCACGCGTACAGGCGTATCTGGAGGGGGCCACCGAGCGGCACCAGACCTAGGCCGCCGTTTGGCTGGCTCTGTGGCTGCTGCAGACAAACATTATAACTGTGAACACTGTGGGTGGGGCTTCTGAGCACGTCAGCAGAGGAGCAGGGCTTGCAAGTGTGATCTCGGGGAGGTTATGTGCGACAACAGGGTCCCCAGTTTTGACAGCACCTGGACAAGGCTCCAGGAGTTTCTAGGCAAGAAGTCTCCACAGTTCACACCTA
The DNA here is from genome assembly GCF_027244095.1 of Hemicordylus capensis. Classification (NCBI taxonomy): domain Eukaryota; kingdom Metazoa; phylum Chordata; class Lepidosauria; order Squamata; family Cordylidae; genus Hemicordylus; species Hemicordylus capensis. Next base: position 266,250,126 of record NC_069660.1, read on the forward strand.
GCAAAACTACAATTCGAGTTATCCTTGGGCCTGGGGTTACCAATTTTATTCATTCAGTCAGTCATTTATTTGATTTATATACCGCCCTTCCAAAAATGGCTCCTATGGCAAACAAGGGAGTCCAAAAGCAGTCTAAGGTTGTGATCTTACCTATATCCACTTAAGTATATCCTATTAAAATCAATAAGATTTTTTCTCAAATAATATGCATTCAGCTGGGGTATGAGACAGTAGTGAGTGATTATGTTCAACAGTAGTGATTCAGCCATGATGCAGCCTTTATAATAAACTTGCCCTACATTTTTGCTTTCACGTAGCACAGCGTCCTGAGGCACCCATATTTTGTTATGGTACTTTGTTATGTTAAACATATTACCATATGTTGAAATGAAATACTTTGGTAATCCATTCCCAAATAAGCCAGTTTTCTCTACCCAGACTACCTTCCCATTCACAATTGAATAGTTAGCTGAGGAAGAGAGCTGGTCTTGTGGTAGTAAGCATGAACCGTTGCCTTTGCTAAGCAGGGTCCATCCTGCTTTGCATTTGAATGGGAGACTTCATGTGTGAGGACTGTAAGATATACCCCTTAGGGGATGGGGATACTCTGGAAAGAGCATTTGCATGATGTTCCAAGTTTCTTCCCTGGCATCTCCAGATAGGGTTGAGAGAGACTCCTGTCTGCAATCTTGAAGAAGCATGGAAAGTACAGAAAGACCAGTGTGCCCTGATAGGAAGGCAAGAAAGGAGGCACCTAGGAGGCAGCCCTTCTCCCGCACCTTCTCAAGAGTATGGAAAGACCAGTATGCCCTGAGAGGAACGCAAGAAAGGAGGCACCCAGGCCAAAGAGCTCTTGTCCTCAGCTCCTGAAAAGACCAACAGCCTGAGACAGTGTTTTACTAACGTTCTGTAATTTGCTTCTTTTAATATTGTAAACTGCTTTGGGTGCCTTTGTCAAGGCAGATAGGCATTATAAAAATGTAGTAAATAAATAATAATAAGCTGTTGCCAGTCTATGTAGACAATACTGAGCTAGATGGACTGGTGGTCTGACTGGGTATAAGGCAGTTTCATATGTTCCTGTATTAAAGCCCTTCAGCAGAGAATGGGAACTGACTTTAATTAGTCATTTTCTGACCCTTTCAGTTCAATAATGCTCCAGCCACAGTGACAGAAACAATAAATTAAAGGGCCAGTAGCTAAGAAGAATGTTGCTTTCAAGGGGGATAGGAAGAAGCTACTAATTAAAGGGTGGGTAGCTGAGAGAAGCAGGACCCTTGCTGAATGAGGCTTATTTCTGAGTAAACATCAGGAATTTGCCCATTGAGATGGCCTTTGCATGATGGTTATGGATAATATATATGTTGCGTGTGTTGTAGTTCCACCGTTTTCATTTTGCTTCCAGCTGATCTTGTTGAAGATCAGTAGTGCCTCAACAACTTTAAAGGGCCCAAGCATGGAAGCAACAGGCACTTGCTAAGATAGCATGAGTGCCAGCACTCCTGAAAGCCACACACTCTGGTCTGAATGTGCCCCCTTGTGATCCCTTCCCGGTGTGTCCAGGGATGGGTCAATTCGTGTAGTGTGAGAAAGACACCCAGCAATATTGTGCCATGACTTCAAGGCCTAAACCTGGGATCCAGAGAGGATCCTGGGGCAGAGACCTCATGAGCCCTGGCTTAAATTCAGCCAACCGTTGGTTTTCTGCCAATAATGGGCAATAATCCCAATACATGTGTTTTATAGCTGCTTCCCTTGTAAATACAAAGCAATCTTATGTTTGTTTAACTTATTCCAGAAACAACTCCATTTTCTCCTTCCCCTCACTTTTCTTTCTGACTCCACCCCCACACTCTCTACAGGATCCCCACTGGGACAAACTTCTAATCAACAAAACATAAAGGACTGCTAGATAGAATACGACAACTTGGTAAACGCATAACTGAAAAGAGAGTTTGAGGTTCAAATGTTTTCTGCAATATAAAAGTAGGAAAATTACCTTTAAAAAAAATAAATGTCTCTTTACCTGTTAGCACTGCAACTATGCCTGAGATGATGTGAAGTCTCCTAACTTGGAAATCTTGATAGATGTGCTAGTTTAATCCTAGACAAGGGCAAAAATAGCAATCGCCTGGAAACCTGCCAGTGTCTTTCATGGCAATAGCATTTTGAGTGTTCCAGAGCAGCATTAAGTGCTGCACACAGCCATGCGACTAGCCCTGTGAATTAACCTCAGATGCCTCAACATTAACCATTTCCTGATAGCAGTCATGCTTAAAGAATATCCCTCTGTGTGCTGCTGCCTGGAAATTCCTAAATAACTACTTTCTAACAAAAACACAAGCACAACAGCCTCTTTCACTTGTATTCACTGCTCATGTGTTCATCTCACCTATATGACTTTTTTAACCCGCCGACAAAAAAGGGGGGGGGTTATTTAAGGGTTTTCATTTAAAGGAAGACTCTTTTTTTAAAAAATGGAGAGTTCTGGGTCTCCACCAACCCAGCAATCAAAACTATTTTCACAAGCCCCATTAAAATCAATTAGGAAATACTTGCTAATAGTAGTTGGTGGTGGATTGTTGTCAATATCATATATATGTGTGTTGACAGCTCAGCTTCTAAAATCAGGTTAAAATATCCATGCTAATGAAAATTGTCAGAATTTACCCACAGTTAGAAACTCCTGAGTCCCATGGAAGAATTAAACACATGCCTATCTGTTTCCCATTGACATCAATGGAACTTATAAGTGGAATCTTGCTCTTAGACTGTAAATTATAGTCAGCTTCCATAATGGATATTATTTGAATAAGCAAAAAAAGAAAAAAGAAAGAAAAGTAAGAACATGTTATAAATTTGTACAGTAGTAATTTTCTTTAGAACTCTGGAACCAAAACTTGTTTTAGCTCCAAGAAAACTTTTTAAAATGCACTCATAGTACACAACATTCCTTCCTTCCTACTTCTTCACTCTGGTGAAGACGAACAAGATTTTATTGTTGTTGTTGTTGTTACAAGATGTACCATTCAATTATGTTTTGCACAAGGGAGCTATGCAACATTTTTTGCAAGATGTACTGCCTGGTTTCCGAAGATCATCATAAGAACAGCTAATGAAGGCATTTTGCAAGGTTTTGTATTTCAGGATTCCACAACATAGGATTAGTAAAAGTAACGACCCAGCTGAAAACAGTAATCAAATATGTGGAGGGCCACTTACGGGTGCTGCTTCTTTTGGATACCACTGTCATTAAATCTGAACAAGCCACATGCACATTGGCTTTTCAGATACAATTAGAAAAGAAAAGTGACTTCGCTGTAATCCTGGAGATTTACCTTGAGTGTTCATAATGACCTAGAGAAGCTTGAAATCCTGTTTAGATCTAAACTGTGCTACTATAGACTTGGTTTCCTGACCTACATAAGTCATCTTGACTCATTACAGAGTATGTGTGTGTGTGTGTGTATACACACACACACACACACACACACACACACACTTTTATGAAAGTGTATTGGTGATAGATGAAAAAAACACATAGCAAGGCTGGCTCCAGGATTGAAGGGTTCATCAGGGATGCGTAGGTACACTTCTAAGGTTCTCTGGTGGGGCAATCTTAAAGTGAGGCATTCCTAAGTTTCATGGAGGGATTTATCTGAGCAGCAGCTGTGAGGGTGGTCTTTCTTTTTTCTCTCAGTGGTTACCAGCTGGTAGTTGCCGTTTTCTCTACGCAATGCCTTGACATAAGTATCGTTCCAAGGCATTGCGGGTGGGAGGTGGATAGCACCCCCTTTTTTTTAACTACAGTTATTCTGAACAATGTTGTATCAGCGGCATGGCCAGGGGTGGGGGTGGGGGAATGGCAGCATCAATCTTCAGCAAAGGCAGGCATAAGCAGGGGGTCCTTAAGAACATAAGAACAGCCCTGCTGGATCAGACCCAAGGCCTATCTAGTACAGCATCCTGTTTCACACAGTGGCCCACCAGATGCCTCTGGGAAGCCCACAGGCAAGAGGTGAGGGCTAGGGATGTGCACAGAACCATGGAGGCGCGTACTGGCCCCGGGGGGTATGTAGCTTTAAGGGTGGGCCTCTCATTACCAGTTGCAGGGGAACAACAGCAAGAGAGCAGGCATGCCCTCACTAGGGATGTGCACCGGACCAGTCTGAGGCCATGTTAGAGGCCTCCGAACCAGTCCGGATTGGGGTATGTAGCTTTAAGGGTGGGGCGGTAGTACTTACCCCTCCCGCCGCTTTTACTCCTCTGGCACTCGACTTTTTAGCAAAGTTTTTGGGGTGGCAGCGTTCCTCCCTGCCGACCCTGCCCCGTTGTTGCCCGGCAAAAGGAGAAGTTGAGTGCACACATGCACCCGTTGTGGCGTGCATGCCCGTCACCGCCATGCGCGTGCACGCGCCGCACACGTCACACGTTGCATGTGCACACAACGTGTGACGTGTGCGGCGCGCGTGCGGTGGTGGCAACGGGTGCGTGTGCGCCACAACGGGCGCATGCATGCACTCAACTTCCCCTTTTGCCGGGCAACAACAGGGGCAGGGGCGGCAGGGAGGAACGCTGCCGCCCCAAAAACTTTGCTAAAAAGTCGAGTGCCGGGGGGGGAAGCGGTGGGAGGGGTAAGTACTACCCCCCCCTTAAAGCTACATACCCCAATCCGGACCAGTTCGGAGGCCTCTAACATGGCCTCAGACTGGTCCGGTGCACATCCCTAGTGAGGGCATGCCTGCTCTCTTGCTGTTGTTCCCCAGCAACTGGTAATGAGAGGCATAGTGCCTGAGGCTGGAGGTGGCCTATATAGCCACCAGACTAGTAGCCATTGATAGACCTGTCATCCATAAATTTGTCTGAGCCCCTTTTAAACCCATCCAAACTAGTGGCCATCACCACATCCCATGGCAAATCCATAGATTAATTCCATAGATTAATTATCTAGAACACCGTTCTGGAGTATTTTGTGAATTACTGTGCCTGCATTCATTTTAAAAATGAACCTGGCTGCATAAGGCATCATCTCATACTGCACGGCAGATGTCAATGGTGAACACCTCCTGTATTCTACCAAGGAAAACCACATGGCTCTGTGGTCTCCCCGAGTCAGCACTGACTCAAAGACACAACTTTACCTTTACAGGTCCCTCAAACGCATGGCACAGCTAAGAAGTGCACTGCTGTTCATGTGTTCAGCATTATGTGTGAATAACTGTACCTATGTGCAGATATTCTATTTGGACAGACCAAAAACAGCCTGCTAGATTTATTTTAAAAGACCAGTTTGCAGAATTGTATATCAGCCTTGTGTGGCAGGGGTACAGAATAGGTAGCTTAATGGGTCATAAATGAGACTTCTTGTGGGGGAAGGGATGTTTTCTTCTGTCCAGCCTGAGACCTTGTTGACTTTAGGCTACAATCCTATACATGATTTTTACTTCAAAATAAGTCCTGCTGAACCCAGTGGGATTTACTGTACATCTGAGGCAACATGCACACGATTGCACTGTGTATATCCTTTGAGATAAACTGTATAAATAACTACAAGTAACTGCTGTTAAATGACTTTTCTAATACTACACTTTCCTTACAGTCAGACCATTTTTGTTATCTGTTTTTATTTGTTTCCCATAAATATCACATAACAACACCGGCAATGTTTTTGTTGGGTGGGCCAAGAGTACAGCAAATGGGCAACCCAAAGTGTAATAACTACAGTTGTTCTGTAGATTCAGACACTGAACCTACACTTAGCACATGTGTCATGAGAGAGTTTCACCTCTTCCTTATAGATGGTATCAGTGTCTGACTATCATCCTCAGGGGACAGAGGAACTCCTGTCACACCAAGGTAATCTCATCTTCTGCAAAGATGAAGATGGGCAGGGCTTCAGCCATCTGCAGAACAGACAAGCAGCATTCTTCTCTAATCCTGCCAAATGCCCTGCAACACACAGTAAGTTCCCAGTAATTCATGTACTATTCAGGCTTGAGTTAAGTGCCTTGGCGGCGGGCACATTGAGTGCCCCAAAGGGTATCCATCTCACTCTCTTACATGAAAGACAACAGCTGACATATAGAACAAAGTGCAGCAAGAGAGCAGCCTTACAGAACTTTCTAACTAACTGCACTGCTGCATTGGGAAAATGACAATTTTTGACACCCTCCCTTTCCACAGGAAGCCCTCTGAACCACCCCCCCCAAATGTCCCCGTGGACTGCACAACTCTCAGGGACATATTTTCAGATGGCACAGAAGGCTTCCTGGAGAAGGGGAGAGTGTCAAAGATTGCCCATTCCCTGCTTGCAATTAGTTGGTAACAGCTTATTAGTTGATGCAGTTAGTTGGGAACTTCCGTTAGGCTGTTCTCTCACTGCACTGGTGCATCCTGTATGTTAGTCATTAAATCTTGAGTCACTTTAAGGACTAACAAATGCACTGTGGCATGAGCAAAGAAAATATGCCTGCTGCAACAACAGCTTTTCACTGCATTAAGCTTTTACTTCTTAAAAAAGCCAAATGTTGAACAGGAAAGGGATCTGGGATTGTTGTTTTGTGGGGATGGAGGAGGATTGCACATTAAAAAGATCCCATGAAATGAAGATGAAAACAACAGTGTTATAGGATATATATTAGCCTATGAAAAATTGAGCCAAAATGATAATTTCACTGCTTATTTTAGTCAGAATACAAGATTGTCTTTCTAGGAATGCTGGGGAAGTATATAACAATCAAGCATCCCTGTAGACTGCAGGATCGCATATAAAATGAAACTTGCTACTTATTTCCACACTTCTGTAAGATATTAAGATTTATTGCAGACCTTATTACATTACCATGACTACCACCATTTTTAAATATAGATCTGGCAATTCTGGTCTATTACAAGGAGAGAGATTAAAGATCCACATAACACAGTTAGCAACTCTTCACTTTCGCCAATCAGGCAATATATATTTCCAACTTTTGTTTATTTGTTTATTTATTTATTAAAATTTTCTCATATACCTCCTTGTCCAAAAACTTTAGGCAGTGAACAAAAACTATACCACTAACAATTAATTTATTATTATTATTATTATTATTATTAATAAATGTCTCATTATTGACCATTTTAAGTGCATCTTCTTCACTGTCTATAATAATAACATCAATATTGATAATAAAATGCAGCCATCCCAGGTCCTTGGGAAGGTCTTGGTGTCTGGATAAAACAAACTAGTCAATAACACCTGTCTAACTGGTTAAACAAGAAATTATTATTATTATTATTTCTTGTTTATTATTATTATTAATATTAACAGCTTACAACAACAAATAGCAAGTGCCTCTGTAAAGACGCAGATGAAACAGTGGACCACCTAATCAGCTGTTGTCAAAAGATCGCACAGACTGACTACAAACAAAGGCATGACAAGGTAGCAGGGATGATACACTGGAACATCTGCAAAAAATACAAGCTACCTTCAGCCAAAAATTGGTGGGACCACAAAACTAAAAAAGTTGTAGAAAATGAAGATGTAAAAATATTATAGGACTTTCGACTACAAACAGACAAACATCTGCCACGCAATACACCAGATATAACTGTAGTCAAGAAGAAAGAAACATAAGTCAAAATAATTGACATAGCAATACCAGGTGACAGCAGAATAGAAGAAAAAGAAACAGAAAAAATAACAAAATACAAAGATCTACAAATCGAAACTGAAAGGCTGTGTCAGAAGAAGACCAAAATAATCCCAGTGGTAATTGGCGCCCTAGGTACAATTCCCAAACATCTTGAAGAGCACCTCAACACCATAGGGGCCACAGAAATCACCATCAGCCAATTACAAAAAGCAGCTTTACTGGGAACAGCCTATATTCTGCGACGATATCTATAACAACAATATTGACAATAAAATTCTGGCATCCCAGGTCATTGGGAAGGACTCGATGTCTGGATAAAACAAACCAGTCAATAACACCTGTCTGACTGTGATAATAATAATAATAATAATAATAATAATAATAATAATTGGTCTTAAGAAGGGCCTTAAAAGCAGCCAGGGAGGGTGCTGGATTAACCAGGCGGTGGCGGGGGGGAAAGTGTTCCAAAGAAGAGGGGTGGCCACAAAAAAGGCCCTCCTACGGGCCCAGGCACCACGCACTACACAAGGACCCGTGGTGTCATTCCTCAGACACAAGAAAAAGATCAAAATTCTAGCAATGACTACATTATAGATCTCTAAACATGGAATATAATTGTAAGTGTCTGCCTCCGCCTCTGTAGAGGGCTCCTGGTGGCCTCAGAATTACAGCCACTGGGGGAGCAGTATTCCACCAGACAAGCAATCTGTTTCCTTCACAGACTGCCCCAGGGAACTGCTGCCTCCAGCTCTCCAAGGGAGTCACAGAGCTCCTTCTCACTGAGCTCTCCTTCTGGACTGGCCCCCTCATCACTGGCCAGTCCTAGTTTATATAGCCCTTGGCAAGTGGGGCAAGTCTCGCGAGATCTCGCCGCTTTGTGAGACTTTGGCTCGAGGTCTCACAAGAGTCGCCCCTGACCCTGTGACAACTCTCTGTCTTCAAGTGACAGTGCACTGCTATCCTGGGGGGGGGGGGCAGGCAGACACTCCCCAGCCCATCAAGGCCTGCATGGTTGGGAGGGATCAATACCAGCCACACTGGGAGGGTAGGCTCCCAAGTGTTTGCCTAATCCCTCATGGTGGCCGGCAACCCCTCGGGGGATCCCCAACAATAGTATTTTACCCACTAATATATTTAATAGTTTAATGTATTTAATAAATACATTCTTCTCTTTATTCTGAATTGCAGCAGGAATTTCTAGACAACAGTCATTTGGTTACAGCAATCACCAGTCAGATGTACTCTCTTTGGTAAGTGAGACATAATATAAAGCTCTTATATACAGTACCATATGTATGTGTGTTTCATGCAAAAAAAAAAATTTCACATTCTTACAGCCTGTGGTATAGTGGTTGGAGTGCTGGACTAGGACCGGGGAGACCTGAGTTCAAATCCCCATTCAGCCATAAAACTAGCTGAGTGACTCTGGGCCAGTCACTTCTCTCTCAGCCTAACCCACTTCACAGGGTTGTTGTGAAAGAGAAACTCAAGTATGTAGTACACCGCTCTGGGCTCCTTGGAGGAAGAGCGGGATATAAATGTAAAAAAATAATAATAATAATAATCAGAAGTAAGTCTCACTGATTTCAATGGAATTTACTCCCAATTAAGTGAGCACAGAATTGCAGCCTCAGTCTTATAAAAGATGCACTTATCTAGGTTGCATCTTCTTTCCAATACAAATAAGAAAAGAATGGCACATCAAGAGATATAACCGTCACTTTCAACACTGGAAAAAAAATCTTTTTAAAATGTCTGAGAACTATACAAGCACTACCACTTGTTAAATACCTTTTACAGCATGTCTACAAGTCCAATAACATTATATGGCTAGCATCATTAAATCAGATGCGGTGATCAAGAATTAGGGTGAATGCATCAAATGTCCTCCCCCTACCTGACCTCATACCCCTTAATTGCACAACTTTATGAACAAAAAGCCCCAGTCTGAACTACAAAGTCTTTGCTGCCTGACAAGCTTATACAATGTTAACATTCCCTCTTCCATACAATTACAGTATTAGAACTACAATGGCCCTATGTTTTTCCTAATTGCATGTGGTAATTTTATACAAGATATTGTTACTAATATTTTCCATTCCCCTGTGATTTAGCAGCCTCAAGCATCTCCTGTATTGCATCACCATGCAAAATGGACTGCAGCCACAGAGCCAGCAATAAAAGACAGTGTTCTTGCAGAAGAGTAAGTTAATTTCCATTACACACTCATCTAATCCCAGTACAGCTGCTCCTTAGATTATAGGACTCACTCTACACAAAGTTACTAGATTGTAGGTCACTGGTATAAGGGGAGTTTTTTCAAGGAGTCAAATGCTAACTGTAAAAGTTTATCCAAAGTATTTTCCTGAAATCTCCAACTATATCTGCACGACAAACTTATATCTGTTTCTGACCAATTTAACTGTCATTACTTCTGCTAAAGATTGCTGGGAACGGTAGTTCAGTGAGGAAGTTGAGAATTTTATTAGAGATCCCTAGTTCCCCTATCCCACTGAAGTGTGGTTCTCTAGGGAGAGGGAATGAGTGTTAAACCAAGTTAAACCTGTAGTATAGATGTACTCTCAGTTTCCTGATTATGCTCCAGTAACTTGAGCCATTTAATTGTTTGACCTCTTAAAAGAGCTGGGGATATATGGCAAAGAATCTCCATCCTACCACCTAGTTTTCTAGTCTAGGAAACTGCTGCTACTGCCTGACTTGGCATTCCTTGAAGAAGAGAGGAAGGAAACTCTATTGTATCACTGATCTCTGTTGTTTGAACAAGCTCTATTCAGCCCTTGGACTCCAGAAGAATATGGTCATCCCAAGAGGATAGAAAAACCCACAATTTGCCATCAGCCCTTCCCACCTTACTCTAGCCAGTGTCAAGAATCTGTTAGGTTTGGAAGTTCAGGGATTGCTGCATCAAAGTGATATTGATTTCACATTAATTGTGTTTAGAACTGTGACAATTGCACTTTCATTAAAAACAACAATTTTCTTTCCATATTCTATAATAATTACGAGGGAACTCAAGACTAAATGTTGAACCTGTTGCACTTTCAACCATAGGCATGGAAGGCTCCCACGGAAAAATACTGAGGATGACTTAAGCCTAGCACAAGGAACCAAAGCCTCTTTACCATTGACAGGAAGCACGTTGAATGGCACACCCAGTCTCTTGAGAAAAATATGGATGAAGCATAAAAAGAAGTCTGAATACCTGGGGGCTACAAACAGTGCCTTTGAGGCAGACTGACACGTCGCAGCCTTACCTTTGGAGGACAGAAGTTCCTTGGACGAAGGACAGAATACTAATCACCTGCATCTAAATGGTCACAGATGCAGTACTGCTCACATGTATCCAAGGAAATAGTCTGCTGAATCTATAGAGAAGAAAATGACTGAAAACAATGCATACAACCACAATCCATATATTTTGCACATTTCTGATCTCAGTGAACTTGTTAGCCGATACTATAATAATCAAATGTGTTCCATATTCTGTCCCAGTCAATTTAGATTCATTAGGAGAAGGTCCTAGAGAAGTTACTGTATTCCTAACAAGCCTCACATCAACTACAGTGTGCCATTCAAATATAGTCCTGCAATATATTGTTCAAAACTATTCTTCAGTATGATTTCTCTAAACTAAACGAATGATTTTCAGTTTTCTATTTTCAATGAACCCTTTCCACATGTCAGCTTGTTTGCCAAGGAACACCTGCAGAGAATTCTGATCTAGGGTGAACATTTAGTAAACATGAGGCACTAACTAAGCATATGCAGCCTCAGTTCTGCCTCTATGTGAATGCAGGGCTGTTCTTAGGGCATAGCAAGCAGGGTGACTGCCCCCGGGCCCCACTCTTTTAACCCCCATTAGAATTAACTGGAAGGGGGCCCCTGCACTGGCTGATTTGCCCTGGGCCCCACACCTGCCAGGGCTCTCTAAGGACAGCCCTGTGTGCATGCACCCTAAAACATGCCCAACATTCCCCTGTAGTTGTTCATGTAGTTGTTCACTGCTGGAAGATCAGCAGTGGTGGTCAAATTGTCCTTCAGCAAAGCTTGTCATCTTCTCATTAAGAAACCTCTAATAAGCTTCCAAGAAGTTCTATGATTCTCCAGAACACAGTTTGAAAACTACTGCTCTCAACCATGCCCAGTAACTCAGTACCAGAGCATCGGCTTTGCATGCAGAACATCCCAGGTTCAATCTCTGGCATCTCTTGGAGCATTTCTAGACAGCAATGTTTACTGCGAATACGAATTTGCCAAACAAAAAACTGACACAAAAAGTGGATTTTTTTTTTACCCCAGACATAAATTGGGCTCTGCTCCAATGCGCAATGAAAAAAACTTGAATCGTGTGTGAAGTGCTCCCCAGTATCTCGCATGGACTTTGGTGCGAATGTGGCTGATATGCAAACACACACATTCCATTCCGAGGTAAAAGCCCTGACTAGAAACGCTCCAAGTAGCGCTGGAAGAGGCTACTGCCTAAAACCTTGTAGAGTTACTGCCAGTCAATATGGAGCTAGAAATATTCCTATGCTCCTATATTTTTTCTTAAGCACAAAACTTAAATATATCTTAGATAAAACACATTCTGTGCAGTCGTGTATAAACATGTATAAACCTCTCTACCACCAGAAACTAAATTCACTGAAAAATAATTAATTGATGACTAGTTAGCAGGAAAGCCTTGTGTGTTCAGAGGTCTCTACTTTAGTGTTTGGTTATATTATATATAATAGCATTAAACACTATTGAAAGGGGGCATTGCACGTATTCTACCTAACAACTGCTGTATTTTAAGACACTTATGTTTTCTTCTAATTTATTTAATTTATAATTCAGATATATCTGAATACAGGTTTACAAAAAAAAGGTGGTAATTTATTTCTTAACATTGTTGAAACTCTCTCTTACATGTAGAAAGTACTTGTTTTATTATTGCAAATAAAGTATGTCCTCTTCCTGCACCAAGTTCCATGGGGCTGTTTTCCCTCAGAAAAAAAACGAGGTGAAGTAGCAAGCTGGCCTATATGAATTTACTGGGAACAATAAAGATAGAGGAAAAGGTGGTCATCTAACATTGGGAAGAGAGCTGGTCTTGTGGTAGTTAGCATGAATTGTCCCCTTTGCTAAGCAAGGTCTGCCCTGGTTTGCATTTGAATGAGAGACTACATGGATGTGAGCACTGTAAGATATAAGGGAATGGGGCTGCTTTAGGAACAGCATCTGCGTGCTTGCATGTAGAAAGTTCCAAGTTCCCTCCCTGGGAACTCCAGAGAGGATTAGGAGAGATTCCTGCCTATAACTTGGAGAAGCCACTGTCAGTCTGAGTAGGCAATACTGAACTAGATGGGCCAATGGTCTGACTCACTATAAGGCAGCTCCCTATGTTCTTAACATTATTATTTATGTAATTTGGATCAATTTGGAACTGGATGCTTTTACACAATTCCATGCTGCATATGAAGCAATAACTCTTCCTCAGGAGGAAAAAAACAAAACTTAAAAAAACCAAAAACCAAAAAAGATGCTGGATTACAGCCACACTATTTAATTGTGCGTAAGGGCTGGTTTCCCCATTATAAGAGGCCAAGTGGCTGACTAAGCCAGAAAGAAAGCAAAGAGGACTGAACGTGCAGCCAATATCTTTCTGTTCTGTGTTTCCCAGTCACTCACGATTGCATCTTCAGCTTTCTCTCCACACTGGGTTGCCACGTTCATCAGAGAGAATTCCTGGACACAACGGTCAATTGGCACAAATTTTAAAATATTTTTTGACTGGTATTGGAAAGAGTGCTCAACACTGGAGCTTGATGATTGTTTCACACATGATTTCCCCCTATAGCACAGGATGGGGGAGCATTACCAAGCCATAGAGAAAGAGCCAATCTAGATAGTCAGCAGCTCTGGTGCCAGAGAAAGGGTAATTAATTAAATAATAATAATAAAAACAATAAAACTGACACATGTAGCTACAGTACCTGGAAAGAAGCACCAGAAAAATGGGTAATATTTGTTAAAAGCAATCATACCACTCAAATTTCTGGACATTTCATATCCAGAATGACATTTTTCTAACATCCTGGACAGGATGTCCAATTCCAGGACTATTCAGGCCAGAAGTGTCATTAAGGGGGCTCAGACCACCCAATGAATGTCTTAGAGCCCTTAATCTCATCACTCACTTCCTTCTCAAATGCGTGCGTGGGCCAGCAGCAACAATTATTCCAAGTTATTCCAGCAGCAACAATTGCTGCTCTTCTCTGCCTCCTCCCTAAAAGGTGCTGTGCTGGGGACACAACAAACACTCTAACCCCCAGTACAGCACTGGTCACCTCCAGTCTCCCTTTGGAACTAAAGAGTCGAAACACTTTGAAAAGTCCTAAAAAAAATGAACTGAGTACCCCACTGCCTTGCAGGTTGGGGGATAGTTGGCAACTTGGCACATGAGGTGCCACTAATTCACCCATCCACTCACCTGCAAGGCAGTGGGGTACTCAGTTTTTAAAGGAATTTTTGAAGTATTTAGACTCTTTGGTGTGTAATGAATCCTCATAAGGATTCATTATGAGGAAAAGTCATAACACACCAAAGAGTCTAAACACTTCAAAAATTCCAGCAGTTGAGCAGAATAGGGCCTGCACATTTTGCTCCATAATTCCACTTCTACAAGGGCTAGAGCTTAGATTTTTTTAAAAAATATCAAAGCTTGGAATCTGGGGAAATGAATAAGGGAAATTTGATTCCCAAATCAATTTGAATCAGATCTGGGGAGATTTGATTCAAGCTCGAATTTGGCCAGGGTGACTGGGCATATCTGTTTTGAGGTTGAATCGTTCAAATCGACCAGATTCTAGTCAAACTGATTCAACTTCAAAATGATTCACATATCCCTACAGTTTGTACATTTTAATGCAACAAATGCTTCTCAAAAAGAAGATGCATTGTTGGAACATTTAATCCTGTTTTGTTCATAGAAATTCAAAGTGACTTGCAATCAGTAGTGCGTTGTAATGCAGATAAAATGTGCCTACTGTACACAAGTGCTTAGCCTGGGCATCACAGTCTTCTCTGAATGCTCAGTATATTGCCAGGTGTTTCTTCTTTTGGCAATCCTGTGCCAGTTTCAGTTGCTGCCTTTGGAGAGAGCCCTTGTAGGCAGCTATGCCACTGAGCCCTGGTAGTTAAGATAGCAGTTCTGCCCGTTGGTTCAGATAATGGTAGAGTCAGGGGACCTGTTGAAGCTCTGGAAGGGAGGAAACTCAGCTGGGATGAGGGTGGAGAGACTGGGGATAGGTATATAAAATGCAGCTCCCTCAAGTTTGTCATATCAATTCATGAGTGCTTTGTGCCAAGAGATGCTTTGTTTCTATAATGCCCCCATTGTTCCACACTGTGTTGCAACCTTCTTGCAGTTCCTATTACGAGATTGGCTTTAATACAGCTTTATAATTCTACAATTAAACATGTGAATTCCCTTCCCAGAAGTCTTTGATGGCACAGCCTGCTTGAACAGCTGGTCAGCAGAGCAGAGCAGATGCTGTGTCACAGGTTAGATGACTTGCCTTTTTATGCTCTTTTTGCAGCCTTCAGAAACAGGACAAAACTAATGCAGTGATTATCTGCTCCGTGTTCAACAACAGATTTTAGCTACCTTGAAGCATACTGCTTCCTAAGACACATTTATTCCTAGTGGCAGAGCAGTCCCATCAATGGCACATGATACGTAGCACTTAACAGCCTGAATGTACAACGGATAGGAAGAAAGGCAGAATAACTGTTTTTCTACTCTGGCTGAATACGGCTGAAGTTCATTCAGCCATAGCGGTTGCTCTGAATGTACTGCTCCTAGTCTATGAAAGCATGTTTATGTAATAAGTGAATTGAGAGCTTCCTGATGTTCATACAAATGGATACTCCTCTCATGTTTAATTAAGTGATCTCTTGCTTGACCAAGAAACAAATGTTCAGATAAATTAACACCATGGTTTTTGGTATAGAATAAGCCTTGACCTCTGCCCAGATACCTATGGAAGCTGATGGATTTTGAACATTGTGCCATGCCAAAATGCTGCAGTACACTTGTCATATCCTGTGGGTTCTCAGTTCTCAAGACCTCCTCACTAAGGCCCTAATACAGCCCAAAAAGCCAGCACAGAATGACTTTTTTCTGCAGCTGCTATGTACCAAAGTAAGTGTGTGAAAAGAACCTTTGGCCATTAGCTTGACATTATGAAAGAGCCATAATAAGTGCAGGAGTACACCAAAACAAAACACACACCAGGCAGGAACTTCATGGTGATACCTATCCTGGATACTAGGGCGCTTTCCAGATTAGACCCTGCAATGGGGTCACGTTGTATCTCGGAAGTGTGCTTTCAAACTTCCTGCGTTGTGACACCGCAGTCCCTACACAGACAGCAGGGTGCTGGCCACATTGTCAATGCCTTGTCTTGAATTTAATTGCTGCGATATAGAGCTAGGACATTGTATATCCGGCGTAAGGAAGTTGCTGCTTTTTCGGGTTGTTAGCTGCTGCAAGATTGCTCCCCCTGCTGTTTACGTTTTCAGTGTGACTTGCCTGAGCGGAGGCATTTTGCTGCTGTTGAGCAGCTAGACTGGAAAGCACCTAGGTTAAAGAAACAGAGTAAACTTGCCTGTCGTCATGCAAGAAATATTTTTTAAGGCCATAGAAACTTAAATCCAACTTCAGTTGTTTTGTGCTGGGGCCTGCTCCTGGCAGGCGTGACCCAAGAGCAAATACAGGTGAAACTCGGAAAATTAGAATATCGTGCAAAAGTCCATTAATTTCAGTAATGCAAATTAAAAGGTGAAACTGATATATGAGACAGACGCATTACATGCAAAGCGAGATAAGTCAAGCCTTAATTTGTTATAATTGTGATAATCATGGCGTACAGCTCATGAAAACCCCAAATCCACAATCTCAGACAATTAGAATATTACATGGAACCAAGAAGACAAGGATTGTAGAATAGAACAGTATCGGACCTCTGAAAAGTATAAGCATGCATATGTATTCAGTACTTGGTTTGGGCCCCTTTTGCAGCAATTACTGCCTCAATGCGGCGTGGCATGGATGCTATCAGCCTGTGGCACTGATGAGGTAATATGGAAGACCAGGATGCTTCATTAGCAGCCTTCAGCAATTCTGCATTGTTTGGTCTCATGTCTCTCATCCTTCTCTTGGCAATGCCCCATAGATTCTCTATGGGGTCAGGTCAGGCGAGTTTGCTGGCCAGTCAAGCACAGTACATGGTATACTTTTCAGAGGTCCGATATTGTTCTATTCTTCAATCCTTGTCTTCTTGGTTCCATGTAATATTCTAATTTTCTGAGATTATGGATTTGGGGTTTTCATGAGCTGTACGCCATGATCATCACAATTATAAGAAATTAAGGCTTGACTTATCTCACTTTGCATGTAATGCGTCTGTCTCATATATCAGTTTCACCTTTTAATTTGCATTACTGAAATTAATGGACTTTTGCACGATATTCTAATTTTCCGAGTTTCACCTGTAGTCTGGCAAAGGACATTATTAGGAGAGTGAGGATTTTGCTATACATTAAATACTTATAGAGGTATGGTAAATAGGGCAATTAAGCTAATTAATGAGTCTTCCACCTACCTGGCTGCACTGGCTTCAGCTGCTTGTTTTTGGGTACAAGAGTGCATGAATGACACTTCTTTAAACAATGGATGTCTTTAAAAATAATTAATTCAAGCTGGAGGACCACAATATACGATGACTCTGTTTTCTGACACTTTGCTGTCAAGTTCCAGTCTGGTGAATTCAGGAGCAAAATGAGGAGGGGTAAATATTTTGAAAGGAATATCCACTACCCTTTGGGGTCATCCCTGGCTCCTGGTCTCAGGAGGCCCCCTCCTACCTGAGTAAATCCCCAGAGAGTCACTCTGCTGCTACTGCCGCCGCCGCCACCACCAACAGGTACCGCCATTGCTACCAAAAGGCAACAGGTACAGAGGGCCTAAAGGATCAGTAGTGGGTCATTCCGAGGGCCTCAGGGAGCTGTCCAACGACATCAACCACTGATGCCAGCTCTGACTTGATTTCCCAGTGTGCTGGAAGCCAAAAGTGTATTGGTCACATGACTAACTGAACGGTCATCAGGTTTATTAAGGTGCTGTCTAGCAGTGAAAGCCTCATAGTTATGGTGCATATGGTACACAGGTGTAACTGGAACACTGAAGAGGATTAACAGCATTCATCAGATGTAACAATAAGGCGTAGACTCACTCTTCCAGTTTGAAAACTTTAGTAGTAAAACTAGGCAAAATATTTCCCTACACCTTGTTCATGTATGGTAGGACCCCAAAAGCATAATGCAATGGCTCTGGGGGCCCAAACATGGCCTCTGGGCAACCATTTGGCCATTCCCAATTATAGACACTTTCATTTCGGACTGATGTCCCAGAGAGAATCTAATTCTGCTTCAGAACAGAACTGACCAAGTTTCATCCCATTTTGCCTTTATATGACATGCTATCGTAGATGGTACATTGGAACAGAAGGAGAAAACATCAGTGGCTTGATGTTCCAAATGGAAATGTTTAGAGTGGTAAAAATACCTGTCACAGTGGTTCTTAATCATTTCTCCATGTTCCAGTAGGTGGCACCATGGCCTTCAAGCCACATCTGATCCTGGCCTTAGGTGGCACCATGACCTTCAAGCCACATCTAATCAGACTATGCAATATGTTAACCCTGTTTTAGTATTAGTGGTTCATGTGTTATATATGGCTGACAATAGCATTCCAGGCCTAGCACCATTTCCTTATGAAAACTCACATGTGCAGTATAATAAGGAAATATGACCATCTGGGACTGGGGTGGTCATAACTACCACAAGCAGCAGGTGTGCACAATAGAATCCCCCCTTCAGAAATGTCCCTCTGGTTTGTAATATGTAGCACCCACTAATATTCGCATCTCCCTTCTCCCCCACACCCCACATCTGCAGCTACTATCTCCTCCAAGAATGAGGAACTTATCTGGGGGGGCGGGGGGGTAGCCGTAGCAAGCATCTGGCTTACCAAGCATTCTAAGTTTCACTTGTGTTTCTCTCAACTTGAATTGTTGTCCCTTATTACGGCAATTTAATAAGGCAAAGAAGGCAGCATGTGTCTTGCAAGCAGCTGTATGAGGACAACAAAATCAGCAAAAAAGACTACAAGCAGAATTAAATAAGATTCTCAGGGAGGGGAGGCTTAATTCTTTTCAGACGGCTTGAAAGCATTTGATGTAGGATCTTCATCACCTGCCTTACAGCTGTCATATTGTTCAAAGAATTCAATAGCTGGCAGGTTGTTCATCCCATTTAATGGCAAGTTGAAAAGAAGTGCAAAATAATCTTCTGTAGGTAAGGGACAATTACATATTTCAGGCATTACAATGAATAACTCACCTGCACTTAGGAATTAATACAACCATCTGACAAATTATCCATTTATTAAATATCTTAACAGAAATTATATTATGTTATATTTATTGGATAGCATCCACAGTGGTGCTCACAGAAGGACTTTTTGCAGTTGTAGCACTCAGCAATGTTTACCACTAGCAAAAGAGGAACCACTGGGATGCATGTTGTACAAAGAACTCCCTTAATACATATGGATATGTGCTAGAGGTTGTAATAATAATAAACTTTATTTGTTAGCCACCCCATAACAAATTGTTCTCTGGGCAGCTCACAACACAGCATTAAAACAGAAAGGTTTTTACCTGGCATCTAAAAGAACAAAATGGTGGTGCCGAGTGAACCTCACTGGAGAGGCTATTCCATAAATGGGCTATACTAGTACTAGCAGAAGAACTAGTCTGGAACAGAGATGAATGTCTTCATGCAACTACTATGAGCTACCTCCTTACGTTAGCATGGCAGCATTTATGCTATTGCAAGACTAGTCTGGATGCTGCCCATTATTTATATACCCCACATGACATGACTGGCACTTTATAAAGTAACAAGACAACAGGTGCCCACCCCAAGGACTTGCAGTCTAAAATTCAACACTGGAGGATGCAACAGATGGGAAGAAGATGGAGGTGAGCGTAACTAGGGAAGAGTTTTATTGAATTAAGAAACTGATCCTGCTTTGCAGTAAAATAATTTTAAAAAAACTTCTAATGGTAGCTAACAACAATTTAAACAAGCAATCTATTTAAACACACATACAGCAATACATGCAACAAATTTAAAATTGGTTAAAATTTAAAATCAACATCTGTCAAATTAGATGAGATGAGGGGAGTTCATGAATGTATCTCCAGTCTCTTTACATTGTATGCAGATAGGAGCCATAGGGAGCCCAATCTGCTTAACCCTTTCCCTATTTAAAATCCTTCCCAGCTGCCGTTTGTTCCATTATGGCACAGGTTCTCAAACTTGGATCTGCAGATGTTGGACTACAACTTCCATCATGACCTCTGCTACCTTGGCAAAGAGGCACCTTTTAACGTGGTGACTCTATTTAGCAGGGGGAGAGTAACTGGCCCTATCCACTCCCCAGCACAGTACCTCCAGTGACTGATGCTGGTGTCTATCTGATGTTTCTTTTTAGAATGTGAGCCCTTTGGGGACAGGGATCCATCTTATTTGTTTGTTATTTCTCTTTGTTAACCGCCCTGAGCCATTTTTGGAAGGGCAGTATAGAAATCAAATAAATGATAATAAATAATAATCATCCCCAGCCACAAAGGCTTTCTGCAGAGCCAAGTTTGAGAATTCCTGAATTAGGGGGCTCGTAGCTTTAGGACTATAGCATAAGAGTCAGCGTGGTATAGTGGTTAGAGTGCTGGACTAGGACCAGGGAGACCCAAGTTCAAATCCCCATTCAGCCATGATACTTGCTCGGTGACTCTGGGCCAGTCACTTCTCTCCCAGCCTAGCCTACTTTCACAGGGTTGTTGTGAGGAGAAATTTCAGTATGTAGTACACTGCTCTGGGCTCCTTGGAGGAAGAGCAGGATATTAAATATAATAAATAAATAATAAATAATAAATAAATAAGAAAAACATTGCAGGAGAAAAGGTAAGCCCCTCTCTCCCATGTAGTTAGGATCATTTTACAGCTGAACTAGAATCATTTGGAAGAGTTCAAAAGAGAAATCCATATACCTCTGAAGAGAAATCCATATACCTCTGTTGTCTTGTTTAGCTCAGCCCTCAGTTACACACTTAGTCTTTACGTTGAGAAAGAGGATTATGAGATTTAGCTAAAGGTGTGTTGAAAAAGTGGATCTGAAGGAAGGGAAAAGGGCATCCTCATGAAGGTGTTCAGGGGACTAGTACAAGTGCAGAAAGGACAGAATCATTTAAAAGGAGCAAGAGACCTTGGGTGGCTGGAGATGCCAAGGCCCCTGGTGTATCAGGATATGAAAGGAGTGAAGTAAGGCCATGGAGGGCTTTGAAAGGAAGGATGATGGGGAAAGTGTGCTGAGACAACAGATCAGTGCAGGAACTGATGGGATAACCATTTAGTCAGAGCTGAATGGTTTGGCAAAGATCTGGCTAGAGGACTTGAGGAAGACAGGAGAGGAAAAGATTGCAATAAGGTGGGAGATGATCAGAGATGAATTAGAGGTTTTGCTGAGCAGATAGACAGGCTTTTTTTGTTTGTATGATGCTGAACATTCCCAACCTTAGCTTTAATTGCAGATGTTAAGAACAACTTGCAAAAGAGGTGGCGGGGAGAGCATTCAGAAAGCTTCCAGATGCAGAAGATGTTCATAGTTACAGTTCCAGAACTGAAGCAGTTCAAAAAAAAAAAAAAACGTTTGTTGAAACTGGTAATCTTGAACAGTTTATGCATTTGATTCAGATATATCATATTGGAGAATGTAATTTTTAAAAATATAATTCTAAACTTTATTGAACCTGCTTGCTCTCAAAATGCAAGTGGGGGGGGAGTTATTATTATTATTACATTCATATCCCGCTCTTCCTCCAAGGAGCCCAGAGCGGTGTACTACATACTTGAGTTTCTCTTTCACAACAACACTATTACTTTTTTCCCATTTTCCATTTCTGATTAGAACAGTAGACAACATTTTTGTATCAGCCTCTGTCAATGCAGGCTGAATCCGACCCTCTGCCAAACTCTCCATAAATCCTGGATAAGGGAGAGAAGCAGACAACTACTACTTCATGGTTGCAACTTTAACACAGTTCTACACTGTGTCAGGTTCAGTTAGAACTGCATGCAGAAGCAATCAGCAGCCTCTGATCACACGAGGAGAAAAGCATTACAGCACATGCCTCTTCCCTGGATTTCAATGCAGCTGTGGGAGTGTGGCAACACTTACCTTGTCACACATCCAGAGCCTGCTGCTGAGAGGCTCTCTCCACATGGCCACTATGATGGACATTTTAAAGCAGCAAGCACATGATAAACGGTTATCCTAAATTGACAGCTAGAGGCAGAGGAGGCTCATCTCTTAGTGCAGAGTTGGCAGCGCCCCCACCAATTTTAACTTGCTTTGTGGTTGTGCTGCCCTCCTGCCCTAGCCAAGCTGCAATGTTTACATAGAGTGGGCAATGGTAGTAGGATCCATTGAACAAGCTGAGCACCTGTCAATCATAATTTACATATTAATAAGGCAGCCGCCAATGGCAAAGCTTGGCTTTGTTTTCAAAAGGTGGACTGGGCTTAAAATGACCTAGGACATTCTGAAGGCATCATGCTGATCGACAGCTCGGACCGCCAATCAGAGTGGCCTGGGGGGAAGTCTTTTTCCTCATTTCCAAAGGAAGAAGGCGGCAGCTGTTTTCTCACACAGCAGAGTGAGTGCTAGTGTTTCCTTCACTCTCACATGGCTGGGCAGTAGGCTCTGAATTTCCCTCTGCCCCACTCTGCAAGAAAAGGCTGCTATGTTTGCTGTAGCCTGCAAAAATAATCACTTTCTTACTGTGTAGAATTATGCTAGCTTTGTGCTGGTAGTGATGCATAAAGTACTTGGCTAACTCGCAAATTTATAAAGATCCAGAAATAAGAAACAGTATATTAATTTGTAACAGTGAAGTACTTGGCTGAATCACAAGCTTATAATGATCTAGAGATAAGAAACAATATACTAATTTGTAATAGCTCATTTCTGTAACCCTATGAGCCATGTGATCTTGACAAATTAAGAAACTTAGGTAGTGCTTACAAACAGTATGTATGGAGGAATGCATGAGTGAGCAACATCAAGTGTGCCCCAGCCCCACTCCCTCTCGAACACGAACAATGTTGGGAAAGATGCCAAAGGCCTGAAGAATCGGTGAAAACCGGGGAGAACTGTCAAAGACATTGTAAAGGAGAAAGAACTGGGAATAGAACAAAAAGATAAGATGAGTACATCTTGTGATCACGGAAATGGAAGTGGACTGCAGATGTACCAGCCGGAGTGGAAACATCCCTTTATAAGTCAGGCAGGAAACCAGGAGATCCCTGAGAAGCATCACCACCCAGAGTGAGGCCTCCACGCTTCTTCCAACACCCCTTCCAAAGACTGATCATCTTTGGAGTGGGGCTGGTGAGTGTGTGTGTGTGTGTGTGTGTGTGTGTGTGTGAGAGAGAGAGAGAGAGAGAGAGAGAATTAGGAGCTAGCTTGCTGTTTAACTGACTATAATAAACATGAATCATTGACTGACTAAAACCAGCTGGCGTCTGTGTCCGTTTTCCTGGGGCTACCTTGTTGTTGGGCCGTGCAGTGCTAGAGGACTTAGAGTAAATAAAGGGTGGCACAACTGTGTGTGTGTGTGAGAGAGAGAAAGCAACAACAACAACAAAGGGAAGAGGTTGTTTGCTTGCCTTAACTTGTTTCTCTTGGCTTCTGGCTGAGGGGTCTTTATTGTTTTGTGGGGCAGGCAGAGTGAGAAGGGGCAGGTTGCTGCCTAGCAGAACACTTTTTCTTTATCAGGCTCTGCTGCAAGATTTTTGGTCTGATGAGAGGAGAGCTGGTCTTATGATAGCAAGTGTGAATTGTCCCCTTTGCTAAGCAGGGTCCATCTCC
Organism: Hemicordylus capensis; assembly: GCF_027244095.1. NCBI lineage: Eukaryota > Metazoa > Chordata > Lepidosauria > Squamata > Cordylidae > Hemicordylus > Hemicordylus capensis. The sequence continues at coordinate 266,273,826 of NC_069660.1, forward strand.
CTGGTTTGCCGTTTAATGGGAGACTGCATGTGAGCATTGTAAGCTATTCCCCTTAAGAAAGAGCATCTGAGGTTCCCAGTCCGCCCCCCCCCCCCCGCCGTAGCCTCTCCAGATAGGGCTGAGAGAGATGCCTGCCAGCAACCTTGGGGAAGCTGCTGCCAGTCAGTGTAGGCAATACTGTACTGAGCTAGAGGGACGAAGGGTCTGACTGTATTGCTTCTTGTGTCGTATAGCAATGCAGCCCAAGAGGTGGTGCTGCTAGTGACATGAAACAAGTGGGGAGAGGAAAAAGGTGCTGGGGGCGGGATTTTGGTGGTGAGGCAGCAGGAATTGGTAGGAAGGAGTTGCTGGGGTGCAGTTTTATTTTGTGGAGTGAAGGACAGAATAGAGGGGGAAGTTGATGTTTCTTTAAACTTAAAGGAGAAACTATGAAGGGACTTTGAATTCTTGGCTAGGGAGTTGCTACCTGTACTTATTCCCATAATAAGAAATGGGTCCCTGGCAGGACAGGCGGTTGAAATGCAATCAATAAGAAGCCTCTTTATCCCAGCCCCTTTGCTTTGGGGGTGGATGGCAGGATTGTGTGTGTATGTTCTGGTTTTGTATGCACTTTGCTGTGTTATATCGTGTATTAGACAGGGCTTATAAGACAGAACACAAAGGGGAGAAGTGTGACTAAGAGCAAGCGACCCCAATAAGAGGCTTGTCTGATAATGAAGTAATTCTTGGCATAGCTTGCAGCCCTGCAGTTCTAAAGGCTCCTGTCATTGCTTCTGCTCCATTCATGTCCTGCTCCTCTTCTGATATCTGACTCTCTTCTCTGAGATAGTCAAAATTGTGTAGTAGTAAGAGTTGGAGAGGAGAGCTGGTCTTGTGGTAGCAAGCATGACTTGTCCACTTAGCTAAGCAGGGTCCACCCTGGTTGCATATGAATGGGAGACTAGAAGTATCAGCACTGCAAGATATTTCCCTCAAAGGATGAAGCCGCTCTGGGAAGAGCATCTAGGTTCCAAATTCCCTCCCTGGTGGCATCTTCAAGATAGGGCTGAGAGAGATTCCTGCCTGCAACCTTGGAGAAGCCATTGCCAATCTGTGAAGACAATACTGAGCTAGATAGACCAATGGTCTGACTCAGTATATGGCAGCTTCCTATGTTCCTAGTGTTGGACTGGGGAGACCTGAATTCAAATCCATGAAACCACTGGGTGACTCTGGGCCAGTCACTCAATACATCTTGTGTATTGCTAATGTTGTCCTTGAATATAGAGTGCTGAGGAAGTGGGGGGTGGGATGGGGGGTTGATACTGCGCAAAGGGTAAGCAGCAGCCCATCTCTCTCTACTGCCACCCTAACCCCTATAAGCTTTTTTCAGTGGCCTGGCCATCTGATGTCCATTGCTATGCCAGCAAAGAGCCAAGTTCCAAGATGACAGCAAATTGCCCCCTTGAGATTGCTGTACAAAAGTCTATATACTTCTTCAAATGTTATATGAGGGCTGCTTCCAGTGGATTTGACACTATGACATGAAATACACAGGTTTTCAATCAAACTTAGTTGACTTTGTTGGGTACCCTGTTCCCTGGCTCACTCTTAGACCTCTTGAATTGTTTTTATGTGCCCTTTCATTTATCCCTTGAGTAATGTGTTAACTATGCTTCATATTGTGTCTTGGCCATCCTGACTTTGACTCTGCTTATTTGTGCTTTGTGTAAGAGAGAGTGTCCACTGTTCCCTCTAATCTTTCTCATCTGTGTGCAGAATGCACTTTGTCCTGGGCAGCAGTATCAAGGCAGTGTGTGTGCAAGTGCATTCAGGGTAGGGCCTTCTTGATTCATCCTGAGCGGAATCTAAAATTAACTGAGTGGACAAACATCAAGAAGCTTGTGAGCATGTGAGCCACCTAATGGCACAGCAGGGAAATAACTTGACAAGCAAGCCAGAGATTGCCAGTTCGGATCCCCACTGGTACCTATATCGGGCAGCAGCAATATAGGAAGATGCTGAAAGGCACCATCTCATACTGCGTGGGAGGAGGCAATGGTAAACCTCTTTTTCTTATGAAAGCTTCCAACATACTACAGTATGGAAGGGAAATTTCTCTGATCTTTGAAAATGCCCTGCACCATCCAAAAACATGCCCCTGAGAGTTGTGCAGCCCTCAGCTGTGCTGAGGAAACTTTTTCTCACACCACCCTATGCACTTCATGCTGCACAGCCAAGAAAGCTTCCCAGAATGCAGGCTTGTCCTCCCAGTATGTGGATGCTTCCTTAGTATGTTAGCCAATTATTTTGCTTCTGGAGTTTACTAGCAAACATAGCTGAGCCCCTTATTATCTGGACTTCCATAATGATCCATCCATCATTATGGACTACATACTGCCCATCTAAGCCATGCATCATTACCCCAAGAGAAAGGAACTGGATTTTGGATTTATCTATCTGTGTGCCACCCTTCTTTTTAGGAGCTCAAAGCAGCATACGTGGCCTCTCCCTTTTCTCCTCACAATAAGATAGTGACCCAACATCACCCTATAGGGTTAATGGCTGTATATGCTGCATCATGAGAACAGCCCTGCTGGATCAGGTCTATCAGGTCCAGTATCCTGTTTCACACAGTTGCCCACCAGGTGCCTCTGGAAAGCCCACAAGCAAGAGGTGAGGGCATTTCCTCTCTCTTGCTGTTGCTCACCTGCAACTGGTATTTTAGAGGCATTGTGCTTCTGCAGCTGAAAGTGGCCTATAACCACCAGACTAGTAGCCATTGGTAGACCTTTCCTCCATGAATTTGGCTAAGCCCCTTTTAAAGCCATTCAAGGTATTGGATGCCTAGCTTCTATCAATTTAAGATTGTGCATATTGTTCTCAAAATCATGTAGACTTAAAAACAAAACAAAACCCTAATGTCTTTCTCTGCAATAAAACCAATGGGTGGGAGCCCATCTGGGCACCTCTGACAAAATTTAGAATTTTTTTTGACTGAAAGCTTTTGGGCCCAGACAAGTGATTCTCTAGGGGCCCAGGTTAGATGTTACAATGTTCTACTTGCTGTGAAAAGCCATAGCAGCTGGTGTCTTCTTTCGTTCTCCTTTCTCCAGTCATTATGACAAAGGGACAGACTTGAAAGCTTGTTGCTTGAATTGAGCTATCAAAGCAGAGCTGTGCAGTGAACTTTCGACACAGGGTCACAGCGCTGATGAAATGGTTGAGCAACATTACAAGGGTTTATTATCATAATCATTATTAATCTTTAGCTAAAACCTTCCTAAAGTCCTAGGGAAAACAGCCTTTTAGCACGCGCACACACATGCGCGCGCACACACACACCCCTCCACTTGCCATCAAAAAACGTAACTTTTCACATTGAAACCATCATAACATTTTCATGTTTACAGTTAGGAACCTTTGACCACAAACCATTTCCTTCAGCTCAGAGGGCTATCTTTTTCTGGCAAGATGCTTGTCCCTGACAGGCAGTCATTCAATGAGTGAAATGTTCATCACTGCATTCCCCTATCAGGGAAACATTGCACCTGTTAGCTTTCTGCCTGTCACAAAATTGTTAAAGGTATGAGAGCTCTACTGGGGTGGGTGGGAAGAGGGGGGCAATTCTAGGGTCCCACTGACCTTTTGACTATTTGGAGCGTGTGGAATTTCTCATTAGTGTGCTCATTATGCTATGAAAAAGAACTCAAAGTAGTGAATCTTATACTGTCTTCAGAGAAGCTGAACAGTAGTACCCACCAAACACAAACATTCATTTTGCCTTGTCTGCTCTGTGAAGAGAAACAGCTGTCAATTTCCTAAGACACAGAGCCAATAAATTATACTCTACCACTCAGGGCTGGTAAAATTTCAACATTTTTATCCTCTATTTTAAACAGGAAGAACTAGATATGTATTATTATTCAAGGACTGCAAAAGCTAATCAGTTATTAGCAAATCTGAACCCTCTTCCACCCATGGAGATCTCCCTTTCTTGAAAGGAGTGAATATAAGCTACAAATACAACTCTTAGCACAGACAAAATGAAAAATAATTTGATTGTAATACAGAAAGGATATTCCTTTCCTGCTATACCATTTACAGGTTCTTATTGTTTTCTAGGTCCTGCTTCCTGTCAAAAGTCTGTTACCCATTCAAATAATTAATGTTTTTCAAAAAGGGGAAACAAAAAGTTTTGTTCCCGCTAAAAATTATGCAGTAGCATCAGCCCCATCGAGAGCCTGCCAGATGACCTGCTTGTCGCATTCATAATTGCATGCCATCTGGTGTCTGGCATACACAAAGCCTGGCCATTTGCCAGAACAGGACAAATGCTCACAAGTCAATTTGGTTCGCTTCTGGTGTGGCAGGCTCTGGGAAATGTTGCCATCCTGCTATTAGTGCTACTGAGTACACTGCGCTGACTCAGAAACTTCTGTTGACTTGATAAATAAAGGCTATGCTACCCTCTTTTAGAAACACTTCCAGTAGTAGTGAATTACACTTAGATGACAAACATCTGTAGACTCTTTTGTTCCTTGCAACCTGAGAAAGTTTGCATTGATCTGTCACATAATACTTTTAAAATACAATAGAATTCATTGAATGAATACAACTTCATTGTATAATCTGTGCAATTGCAACCAGATTAGAGACCAGGAGCCATCCAAGGAGTCATTTTTCCTTGCACACCTGGTGGAACTCATATGTACTATTTCCCAAGCCAATTCAGAGGTAATGTTTCTTGCTTATAGGCCAAGACTTTGATGTGTTCCTGTGTATGTCCATGTAGTCTGAGGGCATGGTCTGAAAACACATGATACAGCCACCTTCCTGAAAGAAGAAGAAACAGGAAATAATTGCTGAAGTCACAGCAAAACCAATTGCCAAAAGACCACTACAAGTAATCATAACTTGGATGGGGACATACACATACACACACACAAATCTGTTCTCTTTCTGTTTCATGCATCTGTACAATAGCAGGCAGCAGTCCCACCAGGGCACTTTCCAAATTAAACCCTACAACAGCGTCACTACGGATCTCCTAAATGTGCTTCCGTACTTCCTGTGTTGTGGCACCACAGTCAATATGGCACCGAGGGCAAGATGCCATTTGCATTTCTGATGCCAAATAGCTGTATTTTCCCATTTGAGATTCTGGGAATCGTTTTCAATATGATCCTGCCAAGTCAAAGCATTTTACCCCTGTTGTAAGTGCTATTGCTATTGCTATGTGTCACAGATGCAGAGCAGAGTGGTTTTGCTATCCATACTGGGTTAGCAACTAGTACTTTAAGTTTCCTTAAACTGCCAGGCTCTTTACTTCTGTGAGAAGAGAATGATCACCATGTGTACACTGTAGAGTATCCAAACAAGTCCAACACAGGGAGCAATGATAGTGAACTTTACAGGTGTACACATCTTACTAGAGATTTGTTTATCCGGGGCTCTGTCTACTCTACTAGGGGCTTACTATTCATCTGAGGCTCTACTCTAGACATATACGTATGTAGTGTGATCCCACATGTTTCAGAAAACACTTTTTAGTTCAACTGAACTTATTCCCAAGTATTGAATTCTAGAGTTGGAAAAGACCCTGACAGTCTTCTAGTCCAAGCCCCCTGCCCAGTACAGGAACTGCTAGAACTTCCTTGACAGATGGCTGTCCAACCTCTTTGATAACCTCTCATGAAGGAGAGCCCATGGCAACAAGAAAGCAGACTGTTCCACTGCCAAACAGTGCTCAAAAATTCTTCCTAATATCTAGCCTAGTCTGCTTCCTTGTAATTTCAATCCATTGGTTCTAGTTCTGCTCTCAGGAGAAACAGAAAAGTTTGCTCCTTTTTCTGTTTAACAGCTGTGACAAAATGGGGGTTACTCTTATGTTTTCTGGGAATCTACCCTCAGTAGAGAGATTGATCTGATCTCAGTTTAGCAACATGCCACTCTTTCAAGGTAAGCTGCCACCAGTTGAAGACTGATCTAAAGCCACTGACCGGGCTTAGACATGGCTTCAACAACCTAGAACTGTCTGGCTTGGGACTTGCAGGTACTCTCCACACAACGCAGCTCTAGACAACAATATATAGTTCAGAGAACAACTCAAGCATAGTGAATGACTTTATGAGGCACATGGGGGAGAGTTTTGTAAGTAGCCCTCCAGAACCTTTCAAATCAGACTGAAGCCACTTCTAAGTATATGAACTTTATTAAGAAACAAGGGTTGCTCACAGAATAAGGAATTGGGGGAAACAGGGGAAACTAGAAGTAAAGAAAGGTGCACAGAAATTCAAAAAGAAATACAAAAACACTAATTAACTAAAATAAAGTTATACCCTAGAGTCAGTGGCAACTCCTGGCGACCACAGAGCCATGAAGTTTTCTTTAGAATACAGGAGGGGTTTGCCATTGCCTCTTCTCATGCAGTGTGAAATGATGCCTTTCAGCACCTTCCTCTATTGCTGCTGCCCAGTATAGATGTTTCCATCAGCGGGGATTCAAACCAGCAACTTCTTGCTCGCTAGGCAAGTCATTTCCCCACTGAGCCATTAGGTGGCTTCAACTAATTATCTAGCACTGAGTTTTACCTTAGTCTAGCAGTAGGCAGGTTCTTGGCAGAGAGAGAGAGAGAGAGAGAGAGAGAGAGAGAGAGAGATCTACAGCTTCTCCTGGCACCCATTAGTAGATGGAAAATGGTGGACACTGGCCAGGCCCTTGCTGTCTATTTTTATAGCCCTTACGGGGGAGAGGGAGTGAGAAACCTCGCTGGGTCAAGGCAATTGTGAGTCTTGCACCTGTCCGTAGTTCAGAGTATTCCAATTACCTCCCCTCTGGGTGGTGAGATGCAAAGTGTTCCTATCTCCGGTGTCAGATAAAATTAGGGAATTGGTGAAGGGCGTGTCAGTTAGACATTGTGAACAAGATGCTTTCACTTCAAGGTGATGGAGGTCTGTGTTTTGTTACAACAGCCCTTCAGATATCTAAAGATATCTGTCATATCTCCCTTTAGTCTTCTCTTTTCCAGGATAAACATACCCAGCTGCTTGAACTTGATTTCCAGATCCGTCATCATCTTTGTTGCCCTTCCCTGAATCCATTTCTGTTTATCAATGCCCTCCTTCAAATGCAGTGCCCAAAACTGGACAGTGGCTGACATCTAAGAAAGTACATGGGCAGCAAAATAAGCACACGTATGGGGGCTATATTCCAGACTAAAGCAGCACAAGCGCTTGCTTGGGGTGGACAATGTTTTGCTGATCTCCTTTACCCTCTGAAGCACTCTGTGCCACCCAGAAGATATGTCCCTGAGGACTGTGCAGGTCAAGTCAGTGTTCACAAGATTAAGTCTGCAGCCTTAGCCCAGTGATTAAGCAAGTTCTGTCTGCACCATCTCAATTGACTAGGCTTGCATACACCTTTCATGGCCCCTGTGCCTTTAACAGCAGCTTAATCTACATAAAATATGGAGGCAGTTATGCTAACCGCCATGCTTTGCAAAGCTCTACAGATCAAGCTGCTGTTAGAAGGAACAGAAAAGGCAAGTTGCTTACCTGTAACAAGTGATCTTTAGGGGGATCCATTGTTGTTCACAACTGGGTAATGCCCATGCGCAGAAGCCTCCACAGAAGAGTTGCAAGGTTCCTTGAGGGTTCTCACTCTCATCAGCTCACGCTTGTGGCATGCCGTTTTTTAGGCAGGAGAGTGCCTATTTCTCTCAGTTCCTGAGTGGTAAATGCATAGATCGAAGATGGAGAGATAATGGTAAAACAGGTAAGCTAGTATTTCCATCACCAAACTCCCACTGTGTCATCATTTAAAAAAACCTGCACACATAGGCAGCATCCCAGAAGTGGGGCAGGCTGGGTGGGTGAGCGACCATGGATCACCTGTTACAGGTGAGCAATTTGCTTATCTTTAAGGGGATCCATGGTTCCTCACAACTTGGCGAGTAGCAAGCTCAGTAGAGCTGGGGAGGGAGCTAGGATGCAGTAACAAAACTTTATTAAGTACCACCTGACCAAAATATCCTTGAGCAACAGCTGTGTAATTAGCCTGACAAAGGGTTGGCCAGATGACTAGGTAGCAGCTTTACAAAAATGTCCTGCATGGAGATTCCAGACATGTGAGCTTCTAAAGTTGCCATAGCACGTGTGGACTTGAAAGGGGGCTCACAAGGTGTTGGAAAACCAGCAGCTGAAGAGTGTCCACTCCTTGCATAATGGATGGAATGTGCTGGCAACAAAGCTGGAGAAGAGGTGATTCCACCGGTGTTGTTTATGTCTGAACAGGTCTTGGAACCAACCAGAGAGAAGGCGACCTTGGACTTAATCCTGAGTGGTACCCAGGAACTGGTGCATGCTGTCAGTGTCATAGACTCCTTAGAGAACAGTGACCATAGTGCGATCAAATTCATCATACATGCAGGGAGAGAATCACCAAAGAAGTCTAACACAGTCACTTTGAATATCAGAAGAGAAAACGTCTCCAAAATGAGAAATATGGTGAAAAGAAAACTGAAAGGGGAAATCAAGAGAGTCACTTCATTCCAGAATGCATGGAGTTTACTCAAAACCACAATACTAGAAGCTCAGTTAGAATGTATACCAAAAAGGAGAAAAGGTATCACTAAGTATAAGCCGCTGGGTGAGGTCATAAGGAGATTTGGAGCTGGGTGTTATCAGTATGCTGATGACACCCAAATCTACTTCTCTCTTTCATCTGCTTCATCAGGAAATGGTGTTCATTCCCTAAATACCTGCCTACAGGCAGTAATGGGCTGGATGAAGGATAACAAATTGAAGCTGAATCCAAGCAAAACGGATGTGCTCATTGTAGGGGCTCAGAATCTGAGGGATTAGTTAGATCTCCCTGTGCTGGATGGGGTTACACTCCCCCAGAAGGAGCAGGTACGCAGCTTGAGGTACTCCTGGATCCAGGTCTCACTCTGGTATCTTAGGTGGAGGCTGTGGCCAGGAGTGCTTTTTATCAGCTTAGGCTGATTCGACAGTATGCGTCCATTCCTCGAGGAGGATGACCTCAAAACAGTGGTGCACCAGCTGGTAACCTCCAGGTTTGACTACTGTAATGCACTCTACGTGGGGCTGCCTTTGTTCGTAGTTCGGAAACTTCAGTTAGTTCAAAATGCGGCAGCAAGGCTGGTCTCCGGGGCAACCCGGAGAGACCATATTATGCCTGTTTTGAAACAGCTGCACTGGCTGCCGATATGTTTCCGAGCAAAATACAAAGTGCTGGTTATTACCTTTAAAGCCCTGAACGGCTTAGGTCCAGGTTACTTTAGAGAGCGCCTTCTTCAGTCTGATCCCCACTGCACGCTAAGATCATCTGAGGAGGTCCGGCTCCAGTTGCCACCAGCTCGTCTGGTGGCAACCCAGAGGCGGGCCTTCTCTGTAGCCACTCCTGGACTGTGGAATGCACTCCCTGCAGACATCCGTAATTTGAATTCTTTATTGGAATATAGGAGAGCCCTAAAGACCTACTTGTTCGGCCTGGCCTTCCAGTGCTCTTAAATTGTTAAAGGGTCTTTGATGTTTGTGAAACGCCCTGAGCTATTTTGTAAGAACGGTCAGTATGGCTAACAAGTAATGTCAAGGAAACCATAAAGGAGAAGAAGACTTCTTTCCAAAATTGGAAGGCCTGTCCAAATGAGGACACAAACTCTGGCAAAAGAAATGCAAGGTGACAATAAAGGGAGGCAAAAAGAGTTTGAGGAACATTTAGCTAAAAGCATCAAGGGGAATAACAAAAACTTCTTTAAATACATCAGAAGCAGGAAACCTGCCAGGGAGGTGGTTGGACCATTAGACAATGAGGGAGTGAAAGGGATTATTGAGGATATGGAGATTGCAGAGAAGCTAAATGCCTCCGTCTTCATGGCAGAGGATACTGAGCATATACCTGTTCCTGAACCAGGCTTTTCAGGGATGGAGGCTAAAGAACTGAGTCAGATAAAATTGACAACAGGATGTTCTAAACTGTCTGGAAACATTCAAACTAGCAAATCACCAGGATCAGATGGATTCCATTCAAGAGTCCTTAGATAACTCAACTGTGAAATTGCTGAGCTCCTTGCAAAAATATATAACTTATCCCTACAACCAGGGAAATGTAACACTGAATTTCAAAAAGGGATTCGGGGGTGATCCAGGAAATTACAGGCCGGTTAACTTAACATCCGTTCCAGGCAAATTGATGGAAAGCATTCTCAAGTATAAAACTGTGAAGCACATAGGAGAACAGGCCCTGCTGAGGGAGAACCAGCATGGCTTCTGCAAAGGTAAATCTTGCCTCACAAACCTTTTGGAGTTCTTTGAGAGTGTCAACAGGTGTGTGGATAATGGTGACCCAGTTGACATAGTATACCTGAACATCCGAAAAGCTTTCAACAAAGTTCTTCATCAAAGACTCTTTAGAAAACTTAGCAGTCATGGGATAAGGGGACAAGTACATGTGTGGATTGCTAACTGGTTGAAGGACAGGAAACAGGGGTTATGTATAAATGGAGAGTTTTCACAATGGAGGGAATTAAGAAGTGGGGTCACCCAGAGATCTGTACTGGGCCAGGTGCTTTTAAATTTATTCATAAATGATCTAGAAGCAGGGGTATGAAGCGAGGTGGCCAAATTTGCAGATGATACCAAACTCTTTCAGGTAGTGAAACCCAATACAGGTTGTGAGGAGCTCCAAAAGGATCTCTCCAAACTGAGTGAGTGGGTGACAAAATGGCAAATGTGGTTCAAGGTTGGCAAGTGTAAAGTGATACACATTGGAATGAAGAACCCTAACTTAAAGTATACGCTGATGGGATCTGAGCTGTCGGTGACTGACCAGGAGAGGGATCTTGGGGTCATGATGGACAGCTCGTTGAAAGTGTTGACTCAATGTGTGGCAACTGTGAAAAAGACAAATTCCATGCTAGGGATCATTAGGAAGGGGATTGAGAATAAAACTGATAATATTATAATGCCCTTATACAAAACTATGGTGCATCCACACCTGGAGTACTGCGTACAATTCTGGTCACCACATCTAAAAAAGGACATTGTTGAACTGAAAAAGGTGCAGAAGAGGGCAAGATGATCAGGGTGCTAGAGCACCTTCCTTATAAGGCAAGACTACAACATCCGAGGCTATTCAGTTTAGAAAAAAGACGACTGTGGGGAGAAAAGAAAGAGGTCTATAAAATCATGCATGGTGTGGAGAAAGTGGATAGAAATTCTTCTTCCTCTCACATAACACTAGAACCAGGGGTCATCCCATGAAATTGATTGCCAGGAGGTCTAGGACAAACAAACGGAAGTACTTTTTCACACAACACATCATCAACTTGTGGATTTCTCTGCCACAAGATGTGGTGACAGTCAACAGCCTGTATGGCTTTAAGAGGGGTTTGGGTATCTCCATGAAGGAGAGATCTATCAACGGCTACTAGTCGGAGGGCTATAGGCCACTTCCAGCCTCAGAGGCAGGATGTCTCTGAAAACCAGTTGCAGGGGAGTAACAACAAAAGAGAGGGCATGTCTTAAACTTTTCTCTGTAGGCTCCCAGTGGCATCTGGTGGGCCACTGTGTGAAACAGGATGCTGGACTAGATGGGCCTTGGGCCTGATCCAGCAGGGCTGTTCTTATGCCTCGCTAATCAACACTTTCTATTTTTATTGCAGTGCTTAGAGTCAGACTTCGAAGGCACTGCCAGCATTTTGAAAGCTGAATTGCCACTGTCCTTTGGATGAGAGATGGACATAGATGTCGAGCATCAATGGTCGGTCAACATTGATGTCGATGGAATCGGGGACCTCAGTCTTTGAGTCGAAGGGTGAAGCACCATTTCATGAAGGCCTGCTCTCAAGCAGAGTTCCCTGCTCTTCTGCGTCTGCTTAGAAAACATCAGATTTTGCAGACTTGCATGTTGTGGCAATGTCTCCCTACAGGAGGTACACCTCTTAAAGGTTTTCTTAGAGTCCATAGGGAATAGACAAAAAAGAGACAGCCAGCAGAATAAACGTTTAACAGACCATGTCCAAGCCGAGAGTTCATCTAATGAAGAAGTCATTTTGACGAAGCTAAAATGAGTCCAGTAGAGTAAACGCCAAATGGTCTGAGGTCAAAACTGAAAGTCCACTGACAAAACTAAAGTCCATTAGAATAGTTTAAAACGTCTGGAGGTCAAAAAAGCCAAAGAATTCATGAAAAAGCATAGTCAGAAATAGTCCGGAGTAAAAATCCAGAAGAAGTAACAGAAAAACACAATCTCTCTCCACATGAACAAAAAGCAAAAGTGTGGAACCTTCCTGAGACATCTAATGCGGCACTCACGAAGGAACTGAGAGGAATAGGCACACTCCCACCTAAAATAACGATACGCCACAAGTATGAGCCGGCAGGACTAACAGCACCTCAAGGAGCTTGGGATTCTTCCGTGGAGGCTTCTGCACACGCGCACATTCCAGTTGTGAGGGGCCATGGATCCCCCTTAAAAATTTAACAGATTTTTCCCCTCAGCAATTGGCAACCTTACTATGGGCTGTGTGCAATTCAGAAAACTCATGGGCATGCCATAATCCAATTGTAATCAATAGCATTAAGCTATAGTGTAAAGCACTTAACTTCCACTATTTTGAATATGAGCTGGATGCAATCATGTCTTGCTTTCTCTGATAACTTCTAACTCTTCCTAGTTTGCTTTCTATATGTCTCTCAGACCTGCCCTTCTTTCTCTCTTATACATGCACCAACCCCCTCCATCCATTTGCTTTGCATTTTTAATCCTCCGTCTATTGGCTTCCATGTTCTCAGTCCTCGCTTCAACCTGGATCCTAATTCTTTGCTTTCTTCCCCATTCTGTTTCTCAGTCCACCACCACAGCATCCCCAATTCTGGTTCTCTCCTATCCCTGATCCTTTCTTCTCCTTCACATCTTGCAGCTCTTTCTTACAATAAGCCCTCATATCTCCTTTTAGGTAAGAATAGGAAACTAGGTAAGAACAGGATTCCCACCAAGATCACATAAAACTGTTTAATGTGGCTTCTTCTGTTAGCTCAAAGCATCAACTGTGGAACTTAAAACTACTTATCCCAATGAATGTAGAAGTCTTCACACATCTTTGAACAGGCCACTGATCTATAGGAAAGTGTGCAGCATGTTCTGAGACATGAAAACAAAATACCAACATAGATTACACTTAAAACAAAGTGAAAGCCCAGAAGTGTGTACATAAATGTTTTATTTCTGGTGTTAATGTGGGCCTGCATTGTATGCAAAAATATGCTGAAGTAAAAGAAACAAAGTCAGCAGTACAATAAAAACACAACAGAATTTCACCAAGATATTCATCTTATAATTAAAGTTAAAACTTTAAAACAAAACATAAGTTTTAACAAATGCTGTCATTTTCCAACATGCATGTTTGGCTGCTGTAGGTATATTCGACTTAAAACACAAAAAGTTGCAAATGCACCTAAAACTGAAAAAAGTATCAAAAGGTATCTAAAATGTCAAAGGTTTAAAACCTCCCCCCCCTACCCGCCCAGCTAATGCAATACAAAAGCTTAACTGAAAAATTCAACCAATACCAACTCCAGTTTGTACTACTTACCAGAGACCTATGTTAAACCTTGATACTGGTGGCTTTGGTACCATTTTATTTCTTATTATCGAGTTATTTACATACCTCCTGCAAAGATCTTTTTAGGCATGAAAAATGAAGGCATGGAATGAGACCCAAAGAGCTGCAGGCAAAGCTTATGTGTGCACTGCAGAGCTTGAGTCTCTCCACCCCAACCCCACTGCTATTCCCTGTCTAGAGTAGCCTCCAATGCAGTATGGGAAACTGCAATTAGAAGACAAAAATTCAAAAAGTGTTGATGCACACATAAGACTCTAGATCTTGGCATATTGGCAACAATCCAGAAACCTCATTTTGGTACCGCTAAGTGCTTGTATACACTCAGCAGGACAGATGATTAACACACCCACCCATACAACCTTGCAAATAGCGATCAAGCTTTGGAAATGATTTGCCATGTAATGGGCATGTCAGTAGATAAATGGTCCTCTGGATTGTAGCCTTTCTATGTAAAAGAGTTAAGTGATGGCATTCACTTAACTCCTTTACGCTTCAGGTAGGAAGCCTTCAGAAGAAGCTTACTTAAAGAGTGAACACACCAAAACCAACAATGCTAAAGAGAGTTCCAAACTGACTTCTTACATTCTGAAAAAGAGGAATAATTCTCTTTTCTTCAGAGTTGTTCTGAAAAAATTAAAACAGTTTTTAAACTGGATAAAACCTTCTGTGCCTATTAAAAGGCAGCTAGGTGAACATTCTATATATAAATATTCCTTTAGAATAATAAATAAATAACTATGGTATGGGGGCTTGAGCTTTTTTTTAAAAAAAGAAGTATGCTATAACCATAGATTGCTTTACATACCACACAAAATATTAAAATAATGAAATTAATTTTAGAGTTTGTGGTGTTACGTGGTATCAAGTTTTTTGGCTAGTAATTGTTACTCCCCACACAGCAACGGTTGATATCAAGTTAACTTGAGAACATGCCATCATTCTATTTGTCATTTTACATACAGTGCATATGATGCTCGCTCTTTCCATCTCTCATAGCAGCAAGCAGATTCTGCTACTATCTATAGCAGCACACCCAGGAGTGGAGAGGAAGAGTGTCAGATTTATAAATCGCTAACATCTACAGTATACAATTCTATTTACCTGTCAGTATTTAAGTTGACAGCACACCATTATGTTCTGCAAGAAATCAACTAAAAACAGCTACAACAAAAGCAAAACCAAGACATTCCTTCAAATAGGACAAAAATAAGTGCAAATGTCTAAAGCAGGTAAACTGAAGCAACTGCTGCAGCCTGTGAGGATTGGAAGCATGGAGAAAGCTTAAATATCATACTTGCTTTGGGGTGGGGTGGGGTGCTTCTAGGGACAGATATGTTTTAGAAGCAGTTCATAACCTCAGTGTAAACAGCCATAACCCATGCCCTCATGAGGAAATGTTAATGTGACTGGGGCTGCAGAGAGATACAGCCAACAGCAAATTCTGTGACTGTGGCAGCACCTTTTCTCATCTACCATGATCACAAGAATAACTGACTGTAGCAGCCTACAGCCTAGTTTACAACAGCTTCTCCCCACAGGAAAGCAGCACAAAAGTGGCAGAGGAAGGCTCATGGAAGCAGGCACGTTGAGGGAAGCAACTGTGTGATCTGACCCTTACTTTCTCTTGGATGTGTAAATGAAATGCATTTGTATTAATTCCTGTATAGGGCCACAAGAAGCCACATAAGTGAGTCATCAGGCTCCATCCCTACATAAATATATCCCTTTATAACCAATTTAACTGGCATACTTGTAGTATAACTTAGTTGAACTTTTGAACTACTACGTAGACCAACATGATTTAAAAAGGGGATAGTGCAATCTTTAAGTAGATGAAATAGACATTTATGTACTTTGCAGCCTCTAACGTTGCTGCTATTCTATGCACCATTAAAATTTGCCTTTTCTCATTTCAGCTGGAGTTACTTTAGCAGGAAAACATCAGCTTCTATACAACCTGCATACATATAAATATCTACAAGTTAAGGCTGCAATCTACATATCATTTGCACCACATAGACATGCTTCAGGTGGTGGCATTTGCAGAGCAACTCAGACACTTCAAGCATCCTGCCACAGCAGATGATCCTCCCTCACTATCCTTCACAGAGAGGACACACATTCTTCCTTTTTCTTGGAGATTACACAGTGAAAGTGGGCAAACATCCTAAGCTTAAAAATGAGCAGGTCCACAAGTCTCCCGCACTATGGAATGTGATTATGCCCAGACCTGTGTTTCTTCATGAAAAAAAGACAATATTCATCATAATAATGAATTAAAATTAATATTCCTGCTCTGATCCAATCTGATAGCAGTAGGACAAGATCAGCTGCAACCATTTCAAAGACACCCTTCTTCAGTCAGCCAGTTCAGGTACCACACCTATTCCAATCTGTCTCCTTAAGTTACATGCATTTGTGGAAACAAGAAGAAAAACTAGAGCGCTTGCTGAAATATCAACAATAGTTGTCCTCTGTCCCCATTTTCTAGTTTGTAAACATCTCTTGTAGACAGTACAGTGTTCTACGACCCTTCCATGATAGTGTCAGCTAGGATGCCTTATGTGGTGCTGAGTTTACTCTCCTCTCCCTATCTGGACAAGTTGTAGAACTGGCAACCACCAGCAGCTTGCTCCTAGTTTTTCTAAGACACATATGTTAGTATATATGAGGTAGCAAGATGCTCTCACAGTACTGGCAAGAGTCCATTCTGCAGTCTTTCATTTCCACAAGCTGCTCACATCCCGTCACCTAAAGAAAGTCCCTTCATTTTTCCCCATGAAGCTGTGTCAGGACTAATACCACTCCATTCTTCTTTTGCTCTCTGCTTCCTTTAAACACAAAAGCAACTACTACAGAGTGTTTTTCTTGCTGCTCTTAATTGTAGAATATGGCAAAGTTCTTAAAGGCCTTACTACATGAAGACAATGCATGGGTCCCCAAGACTTAAGCAAGGTAGCTTCAAACTTGTCAGAGAAAACCAATGACCTTGTTAGGACTGATAGGCTGCTGCTTCTACTGTACAGTTATTGAGATGTATGGATATGTGGGGGGTGGGGGTGGGAAGGGATGTGGGAAGGGATGATGTGGGGTGGCCAGAAGGAAGATGTAGCTCATCTCAAGAAGCACTAGAACGGGCTAAGTGTGAAAACATTACACAAGGCAGAGGTCACAATCAAGGAAGTGGGAGGTGACACTATGTATCCCTGTTCATCTCTGAGCAGTGGGTGTTAGAATACTCCTACATCTCTCCCCCTCTACAAGCAAAGAACTTTCACCTAAGGTTCATGGTGCTTTGTAGAGCAGCAGGAACATGTGGGCACTTGGTGAGATTGCAGCCTTAACCTTTAAAAATGAAAAATAAATAAAACACAAACGCCCTTCCAATTTACAAAAGCTTTCCGATCCCTACATGCTGTACAATACATTCAACAATGGTCTCAGATTGAGATCCATGAATACTGATGCTTTACCCTAATAAAAATTAAATTGATCCCTTTGCCTACTATCTTATTAAAAGTACCATTCTCAAATAAATACATTTAACACTGTAGTTAATTTTGTGCAGCATACCTAGAACTAGTAGTGCAACCTTCTATTCCTTTAGTTTCCTTTCTTTTGTGTTTCTTTATAAAAATTGCTACATAAGCAAATAAGCATTTCAAAGAATTGTGTAGGTTATTCTTTCATAGATCACCAAGTACCTATAAACCTATTCTACAGTAAAAATTTCTTCAAAGGAGTGTAGATGTGTTTACTAAAGAACATCACAAAAAATGGCTTAAAAGCAAAAAAAAAAAAGTCAGTTATTTCTTTCACCGTTTTCTTTAGATTGTTTTAAAATATTTAAAATTTCAGTTTAAAAAAAGGTTTACATATGACATTTGTCATTTTCTAAAAAGAGACAAGTTCTTCCTTATAAGGTAGTCTCAAATCTAAAAAAGTATCAGCACACACATCACTGAAAAAAAAAAATCAGCATAAAGTCCGTAGCAAAAAGGAAAAATAGATTGGTACATGTGTGACAATCACAATATCAGAGCCCTTGAAGTATTGCCAGTTGCTGCATAGGTGCTCAGGTATCTTCTTGCTTGCTCAGTCATGATAAGTTGATCTTCTGTCTTCCCATAAACAACAGCTTCCCATTCACAATTTGCCTGTAACATATGATTCAGTTGATAATTACTTTTGTCAAGAATCAGTGTTCCTTAACTCTGCTAGACAGTGTCAAACAAGCAGCTGTTCTCACCCTCAATATCCCCACCACCATCAATAATATGGAGTTAATGCTGGCCGATAATAGTTTTTAGTATAATATAATATATAATAAATTTATTATTATAGTTTTATAATCATAAAACTCTTTATAATAAGAGTTTTTATAACTCATTTTTTAGCTTTTAAAATAACTTTTAATTTGAAACGTAATACTGATTGTGGTTTTCAGCCTGACTTTTAACTTGTTTACTTAATTTGGTTAATTTTATTACTTTTATTTTACATTGTATCTATTTATATTATCTATATCTATGTTGTTGTGAGCCGCCCCAAGCAGTAGTGTACTGGAGGGGCGGGGTATAAATTTTTTTAAAATACAATACAATACAGGCCATTATAAACACTGCTGATAATGTATGTGAAGCACTTTTAACACTCCAGTCCACCAGAGGCACAGTCCTTATATGCTGAAGACTCCCAGAGGTTCAAGAGAGTTTTACCCCCACAGATATATGTGTAGGAAGCATGAAAAGCCATCACGAAGGCGTCTGTGCATGCCTCCCACATCCTCATCCAACACTCCCTTACAAGTTCCTTGAAAGTAATGGGACTTACTTTGTTGTGTCTCTAGGTTTCAATTGAATTTAGTCATATGTGACTCTATCAGTATGGGACTGGTATTGTTTTAAGGATAGATAAGGAAGCAAACAGCATTCCGTTATCTAGGATTCTTTACCTAGGGCCAGTTCATGTGGCCTTAGAAGTGGCAGGGGAAGGGGAGTCCCTTCCAGCCAATTCTTTAGTGAGGGCCTGTGTGATCATCCAGAAGTTTACGTATCTTGGCTGCACAGTTTCCAAAATCGTGGCAGTTTGTTGCCACCAGGATAAACAGGTTGCTCATCTGTAACTTTTGATCTGGAATCATTCACAACATGGGCTTTGCACCTGCAAAATAGTCTCAGCTGAAGGATTTCAAGCTCCTCAAATCGCTCTGAAGCTCCACCTTCGCTCATGAAGCATGCTTGGTATCCTTGGCTACAGAGTGCTTTCTAGCTTAGTTCCTGAATGACTGCTGTTAGAAGAAGGACCTGGCCAAGTCATTAAGCTAAGGAAGGTAAGTACATGCAAAGAGAAGGGAGGTGTTGTGAATGATAACAGATCACCAAAAGATCAACAGTTACAGGTGAGCAACCTGTTTATCTTAGTGGTGATCTGGTATCCTTCACAACATGGGCAACTAGCAAGCTCTCCTCGGAAGGAGGTGGGCTTGAGGATGCATTAGAGAACTTTCTTTAGCACTGCCTGCCGAAAGGTGGCCTCAGCTGCAGATTGGATGTCTAAGGCATAATCTTAACAAAAAGGTACATTCAATGACCAGGTAGCGGCTTTCTTTATCTCAGATAACCCCGCACCAGAGAGGTGAGTGACGGAGGTGGCCAAGGCCCTAGTGGAATGGGCTTTAACACTGTCAGCACACTTTATACCTTGTATAATTGTTTGTTGCTAACAGGTGTGGATCAGCTGGATTAACCATTCTGAGAGACTTTGCCAGGAGTCCCTTGTTGGCTCCTTCAAAGGCAACAAAAAGTCTACTGGTCTGTCAAAAGTCTTAAGTCCTATCCAGGTAAGAGAGAAGAGCCCTATGAACATCCAGGGAATGGAGGGAGCGTTCCAAGGGTGAGGCAGGGTCCATGAAGAACATAAGGAGGACAATGTCCTAGTTAATATGGAAGTCCGTTACCACCTTGGGGTAAGAATGCAGGGTCAGTCCGCATGACAACCCTATCAGGGGAGAAGGTAGTAAAGGAAATGTCAGCTCTTAAAGCAGTCAGTTCACTAACCCTCCTAGCAGTGGTTAGCATGATTAGGAAGGCTGTCCTTTAGGGAGAGCAGTTTAAGAGAGGCCATGGACAATGGTTCGAAGGAGGCCTCAGTGAGGGTGGAGAGTACGAGAGAGAGACTCCAAGGTACAACTAGCGGCTGTACTGATGGAAAAAGATGGTTCTGTACTTGTGTACTGGTGGTCGTACTTACAGAAGAAGAGATTGTTCAGCCCTTTTTGAAATCTTTTGCAATCTGGATGGTAGAACAATGTTTTAGCATCCCACCCCAAGGGCCAACATATTAAATTTTATGGACGAATTAGAAAGGCCCAAATCCTTCAAGGAGGTCAAGTATAGTATACAGAGGCTGTGGTTGGTTCTAAGCCTTTTGACTTCCCATAGTTGATAAATCTCTTCCATTTGCAGGAGTAGTTATGCCTGGTGAAAGCCTTCCTCTTGTGCAACAAGATCTGATCTAAAAATTCACCCTCCAGGCTGTCATGTTCAATGTGCAGAGGTTGTGGTGAATGACCTTGTCACTGTTCTGCAAGAGGAGGTGTAGGTGCTGATTCAGGCGATGATGAAGGCTGCCAGAAAGGGAAACCACGGCTGTCTTGGCCACCAAAGTGTATTATGCATTTTGTTTTTTGCTCACAACACAGGACAGGAGCGGGAAAGGTGGGAAGAGGTAATATAGGTATGTGTCTCAGGGGATCTGGAAGGTATCCCCCATGGACCCCTTCCCCACTGCCACCCTTGAGCAAAAGAGTGGACACTTTTTGTTGAAGTGAGTAACAAAGAAGTCCACTTGGGGAGTTTCCCATGGATGGAAGAAATCGGAAAAAGCACCGTCGTCAACTTCCTACTCATGTTGGGAGTATAAGTCGATTTCTCTGCTGAGGCTGTCTGCCAGAGTATTGTCGGTGCCCCTGATGTGAATGGCTGGAGGGTAAATGTGGTGTTTTATGTACCAGTCCCAGAGTTGCATGGACAGGTTGCAAAGGGACCTGGAAACTGTGCCGCCCTAGTGAATGTTCTAAGCAATGGTGGTGATGTTGTCTAGTAGGACCAGCAGAGGCGTAACTAGGGAAAATGGCGCCTAGGGCAAGCACTGAAATTGCCCCCCCCCCCGCATGCTAATGTTGTCATCTGAGCTAGATGTACCTATGGTCTGACCCAGTATATGGCAGCGTCCTATGTGGGCCTACCAAGTCTGGGGGCAGAGCAGAGACACTCTTACCCCTGGACTTCAGGGCTAAAGTCCAGGACTTTCACACCTCCTGGGGATGCCCAAATTTTCTTTAGTGTGTCCTGAGTGGTGTGATAGCCACACCATGGCGCTGGCCCATGATGTGCCAGGTGGCCAAGTGCAATTGTGAACTGCGCTGGGTGATTTAGAGACAGAGGGAGGAGTGGGGAAATAAATATGTGGGACTAGGATTGATTCTCACAATCAGCTCCATAGAGCTCACTAATCCTGACTGACTGTTTAACCAGGATCCTTACAGTTGTGAAGATGCAGCCAGAGTTACATTTTACTGGTATAGCAGATAATCATACAATTACGTTAGTTGAATATATGTTTAACCAAAAGAGCAAACACCCTCTTCGCTTTTAAATCAGTGGAAGGCTGGGCTTTTGCAGAATAGAATGTTTCAAGCATGTCTCACTACAAGCATTTATTTTATTTTATTTATGTTTACATTTTATATCCTGCTCTTCCTCCAAGAAGCCCAGAGCAGTGTACTACATACTTAAGTTTCTCCTCACAACAACCCTGTGAAGTAGGTTAGGCTGAGAGAGAAGTGACTGGCCCAGAGTCACCCAGCTAGTATCATGGCTGAATGGGGATTTGAACTCGGGTCTCCCCGGTCCTAGTCCAGCACTCTAACCACTATACCACGCTGGCTCTTTGTGAAATAGTGGAAGGTCTGCAGCATGGATTCTTAGTTGGCTAGGTCTGATTTTAACAACTGAAACCTTTAATATTCTCCCCCCATTTGTTCTGGTACATCATTGTTTTACTTCTGATTACAAGCATACATATATATTGAGTCATGATGCTTATTTTTTGTTTTGTTCATGTATTTATGCTTTGTTTTATGTTATGATTTCAAAGTTAGAAAAACTATAAAATGGCCATTTTAGAGAAGATATGCACTGCCTTAGTTGCAAATCCTGCTTTTTTGAGATTCCCTGCAATTGAATAAAGCTATACTATACACCTTTGCTATTTAAATTGGTTGGAGATTATTTATGTCAATAAAAAATGAGAGGGAGAGGCAAGCATACTAAGAAGACCTCTATCTGAGCAACTCTGGTCACACCTTTCCGCTTCTGTGCTCCCTCCTCCTTTAAGATATTTGAATCTTCCTCATTTAGATTCCTCATGTGAAGGAGTGTTTGAAAATCCCCCATCTGCTCATTTATTTGTGTCTCCCCTGTATGTCCAGAGGTGCACCCAGGTGATTTTGGAGCCTGGACCCCCACTACCCTGCTGGAAATTAAGTATCATCCCCCCCACACACACACTTTGAAACAACTGAACTCACAAGAATGTAAGAATATAAAATAGGTGTATTAGTGCAAAGATGCATTAGCAGAAACATTTCAAAGGGAACTCCAGATATCCCCATCCCACCTCTTTCTTTCCCCCCTCTGGCTCTAAAGCACCTCCTGGCACAGGTCCTAATCATCCCACTGGGGACAACCACACCACTCCGGACAGGCTCAAGATGATCTGGGGGCCCAGGACTTGGGCCCCGAAGGCCAGGGGTAATCATCATCACCGCCGCCGCCACCCCAGTGGCAGGCAAGGGGGCTTCCCGAACTTGAGACGGGCTGTAGCCGTCCCGCAACATCTAGGGACCCAAGCCAGAGAAGAAGCCCTGCCATGGGGGGACGGACTGCTGAAGAAGGGCAGAGAGCTGGCGCCGTCCCCGAGGGAGGCAGCCGGACACCCCGCCAGTTGCTCACGGCAGTGGCTGCCCACTCGAGTCGGGCGCAAATGCGGAGGAGACAGACAGGGAAAGCGCAGCTGCCGCCGGTCACTCTGTCCAGCAGATGGCAGCCCGCCCGACAGGCACGCGCGATCCTTGGGGTGGGGAGAAGAAACCCGAGCTGGCCAGGCAGACACTCCCCTGGCTTGGATCTGCCGCGGGGGGGGGGGGGGGGAGCGAACAGGGAAGCAGGAAACACGAGCTGCTGCTTCGCTCTGGCGAGGCGCTCTCCTCCTCCTTCTCCCGAGAGCAGCGGAGGAGAGTTCAGCTTCCAGGAAGCTGAGGTCCACACAACTTAACAGCCCAAGGGCCCAGCCAGGTGCAATGCCAAGCCCGCCCGCCCGACCAAGTTCACACACACACATCAATCATCACACACACCTTGTCCACTCCTGGTGCTTTATGTTGCTTGTGTTATGCGGCCGGCCGTTAACTGAATCCCCTAGTGCTTGTGCTCAGCAGCCTCAGGCAGCAGCAGAAACGCTCCCATCGCTTCGAGTCCGACTCCCTGCCTCATCGCCGACGCACGTGCTGCAGACGGCGAGCTGGGAGGAGGACACCAGCACTACGCATGCGCGACTGGTGGCGGGGCGGGGTGAGCAGCTGCAGAGTACTTGCTGTTCCACAGCTTATGCTGTGACGAAGATTGAGTGAGTCGACGAGGTCGAAGGCAAGCAGGCAGGCACTGCAGTGCAGTGCAAACTTTAGGCACCCGCGCGCCGGAGCCGAGCAATGGGGGGGCGGGGGCGGCACCGGGGGAGGGGGCACCACGCCACCACGCGGACCGGAGCGGTCGAACTGCTCTTCACTTGACTGCTGCACTTAAAAAAAACACCGGGAAAGGCAGGGGATCGGCGGGGGCACTTTTTGGCACCCCCCCCACATGACTAACCAGGGTGGTGCCCAGGGCACGTGCCCTGCCTGCCCCCCCTATCGTTATGCCCCTGTGGACCAGGAATGTTTTGCCCTTCAGTATTGGTAGAAAAAAGACTTCATAGCCAGTAGTATGGCTAAGAGTTCCAGAAAATTTATATGAAGAAATGACTGATGGTGGTTCCAGAGGTCTTGGGCCCAATGATCCACACAATATGCATCCCATTCTATCAAGGAAGCAGCCGTTGTGACAGTAAATGTGGCAACAGGAAGATTATTATTTGTTTGATTTCTATACTGCCCTTCCAAAGATGGCTCAGGGCGGTTTACACAGATAAATAATAAATAAATAAGATAGATCCCTGTCCCCAAAGGGCTCGCAAGCTAAAATAAACATAATATAGACACCAGCAACAGTCACTGGAGGTACTGTGCTGGCGGTGAATAGGGCCAGTTACTCTCTCCCTGCGAAATAAAGAGAAACACCACATTAAAAGGTGCCTCTTTGCCAAGTTAACAGGGGTTAGCAGACGGAATGGGACACTCATTGTGAAGTTCTCCGTAAGGGTCTACCACAGCAAGGAGTCCAGTACTGATTGTGGCAGCAGAGTTGCATGCACTGGCTATCCACATTTGGTCTGAAAGTTGAGAGGAGTCATATCTAGGAACATAGGAAACTGCCATATACTGAGTCAGACCATTGGTCTATCTAGCTCAGTATTGTCTTCACAGACTGGCAGCGGCTTCCCCAAGGTTGCAGGCAGGAATCTCTCTCAGCCCTATCTTGGAGAAGCCAGGGAGGGAACTTGAAACCTTCTGCTCTTCCCAGAGCAGCTTCATCCCCTGAGGGGAATATCTTGCAGTGCTCACACATCAAGTCTCCCATTCATATGCAACCAGGGCAGACCCTGCTTAGCTATGGGGACAAGTCATGCTTGCTACCACAAGACCAGCTCTCCTCTGGTAGGCATCACATGCAAAGCCTGGCATGCTGGATGGTGGCCATGCAAGAAGCCATCAGACCAAAGAGGAGTTGGATGGGCTGCGCCTCCTGAATGGGTTTGGAACAGAAAGAACAAACCATATGTCAGTGGGAGGCCTATCTTTCTTCTGGAAGAAAGGAATGCTTCAACGTAGCATCCAACACTGAGCTGATATATGTCAGACATCTGAAGTATCAGGACGGACTTCTTGAGATTCACTTGGACACTGATATCCTCTAAGAATGTGAGCACTAGTTGGATGTGGCTGATCAGCAGGTATTTGTCTGGGGAGCTGATCAGCTAGTTGTTCAATTACAGGAAGCCCAAGATGCCATTCATTCTGAGGTGGGCGATGATGGCACTCATATATTTGGTAAAGATGCATGAGGCCATGGAGAGACGAAAAGGAAGAACTGTATACTGGTGGACTTGATCTCGCACGGTGAACAAAAAGGTTTTTCCTATGTCTCGGCTGAATCCCCACATGAAAGTAAGCTTCTCTGAGGTCCAGTGTGGTGAGCCATTTTCCTTCTGCTAGAAGGGGAAGGAGCTGGTGGAGAGTCAGCATCCAGAATTTGTTCGGAGAACTTAGAACTAGAATTGGCCAGAGACCACAATCTTTTTTTGGTACATCAAAGTACCCGGAGTAAAAGACTGCCCATTAGTTTTTTTGTGAAACAAAAATCTAGAGAGCGCCTTGTCTAAGAGAGTGTCTTCTTTTACATGATCCCCACTGCACCTTAAGATCATCTGAGGAGGTCCGTCTCCAGTTGCCACCAATTCGTCTGGTGGCGACGCAGAGGCGGGCCTTCTCTGTAGCTACTCCTGGGCTGTGGAATGCACTTCCGGCAGAAATTCGTAATTTGAGATCATTGCCGTCCTTCAGGAGAGCCCTTAAAACCTACCTATTTGGCCTGGCCTTCCAGGGTTTTAAATGATTAACTGTTTTTAATTGTTGCCCTGATTTTCAGGGCTTTTCGCTGTTTAATTGGTTTTATTGTGTTTTAATAGTTTTTAATTGTTAATTTGTTTTAATTGTTTTTATCATGATGTGTCCTGCCCTCTGCCATTTTGGAAGGGCGGTATTTATTTATTTATTTATTTATTTGATTTTATTAGATATAAATCTAATAAATAAATAAATAATAAACAGATGCTATTGCTCTTTTGGACAATGGTTATTGGACTTCCACTAGCAATGCAGAAATTGCTGGGGTGGATTTTATCCCTAGGAATAAAATAAAATAAAAAGGTATGGAACTCTATGGCATACCCAGTGGAGATGATTCTTAGCACCCAGGCATCTGATATGATAAGATGCCAAGCTGGAAGAAAGGGTACAAGTCTTGTGGATGCTGAAAGTCCAATGGGCAGGGTAGCCAAGAAGTCAAAGGCCCTGTTTGGGTTGGACTTGGTGTTTGCTCTTCAAGTGTGGTTTGTTCCTTTGTGGGAAAGTGTGTTTTCGGGAAAATGGCAATTGTCATCTCTCCGGTCAGAGCAGACATATGGGTATCTGGGTCTGTCTTACTGCTTAAAACAATGAGAGTAGGCTTGAGCAGTTGAAGACAAAGTACACGTTTTGGCTGTAAGCTTTGATCTGGTGTGGCCAGTTGAACAGGCAGTAATGGTACAGGAGGTAGGTACAGCAAGCGTTTGAGTGAAGTGTCTGTAGGGGGCATAGGATTTTGTGGTGTAAAGGATGACTAGAAGTGTGAGCACTGTAAGATATTCAGGTATATCCCTGAATAATATAATAAACAAACAAACAAACAACAAACAAACAAAGATATTCCCCTCAGGGGATGGAGCCACTCTGGGAAGTGCAGAAGGTTTCAAGTTCCTTCTCTGGCTTCTTCAAGATAGGTCTGAGAAGGTTTCCTGTCTGCAACCTTGGAGAAGCTGCTGCCAGTCTGTGAAGACAATACTGAGCTAGATAGACCAATGGTCTGACTCAGTATATGGCAGCTTCTTATGTTCCTATGACTTGAGCTGGAATAGTTTCCAGAGTTGAAATTCTTGATAGTCATGCGCGTAGGGATAGTGAAGACATGAAGGTGAGATCCTTGAACCTCTCCATCCTTCTCACACAGCCTGGGTCTAAAGCACATGGGGAGCTCCAGTAATCAAAGCAGTTGCGATAGGGTTAGTATGCAGGCAATGAAGAGTAGAGCCTTAGCTTCCATGGTTGGGTAGAGAGTAATGGCAGTGGTGCGCACACCGACGGGGGATGCTAGCGGGAGGCACCTTTAACTGTAAATTACTAGGTGCTTATCTCTCCTCACACCGCACCTGAAAGCTGTTTTGAGCAGCAATGCGCTGCCCAGCACCCAATGCGGCAGAGGATTGGCTCCGCTATTCAGCAGGCGGAAGCCATTTGCATGGCTAGAGAAGTAAGCACCTAGTGATTTACAGCTAAACGTGCCTCCCACCACCGGCATCAGCCGCGGCTGGTAGAGAGACGAGATAGTGAGCAATGAGGGGTTTACTATCTCTGGAGACGTTGATGGAGTCTTTGGGATGACCATCTCACTGGAACTGTTTATCTTTGCCAGTGTTGAAGCCATGGAGTGAAACACTTT
Organism: Hemicordylus capensis; assembly: GCF_027244095.1. NCBI lineage: Eukaryota > Metazoa > Chordata > Lepidosauria > Squamata > Cordylidae > Hemicordylus > Hemicordylus capensis. The sequence continues at coordinate 266,300,928 of NC_069660.1, forward strand.
TAAATGTGGACCCCAATGGCATCGTTACTGGAGAGGCCAGGACAGAGTCAATATCTTGGAAGATAGGGTATTCCCTCGACATCGATGAGAAGTACCTTCAAAGACTGGTGTTGAATGAGCAGCTGAAGGAACGGGTGCATTCTTGGGCTGAGAGTAGTAGAGTCACCAATGTCAATGAAGGACCAACACTGGCAGAGACTGACAGCATCGGAGGCTCTATGGTCAATGTCGAAGATGCCACCAGCTGAGAAGGTGAGGCTGTTGAAGCCTCTTTGATAATCTCAGGTGAAGGGGACAATGAATGTGAACAGACAGCTTGGACAACTGACAAATGGCATCTGGAAGGCAATCAGTGTCGATGTCAGCAATTGACCACAAAGTCATGTCAAACACGATGAGTGCCCCGACACCAAACTGGATGTCGAGGATTGTGTCGGCGATGGTGTGGGTGCTGGAGAGCCAGATTTTGACAGAGTTGAGTGTGTCAACATCAATGATCCAATTGTGCAATGTCTGGAATGAGAGAAGGTTCCTCTTCCTGATGTTTTAGCTTCTTCTGGAGAATACATCCATCTTTTGACACAGCACGAGGCTTTTTGAAAGTAGCATCTATGATCATAGTAGACAAAGTTGATGGAGCCAATCCTGGCTTCAATATGGTCGATGTTGATGGAGTGAGCGATGTTGGTGAATGTGACATTGATGTCGATGGTTGAAAGGCCTATTCATAGAGAGCTGCTCTCAAATGTAACTCTCTACTTTTCCGTGTTTGCATGGAAAAAGATAAGCAAATCTTACAGTCATGGATGTTATGGCCTCCCCTCAGGCAAGAACAGATACTGGTCGAGTTTGTCTGAAGAGGGGAGGGTTCCACAACAAGTAGAGCAACTTTTCAAGGTCTTTTTAGAGTCTATTAGCAGCCAAGATTAAGGAGTGAGGCAGAGAATTGTCAGAAAACAGTCTGCAGTCAGATAAAACAAGAAAACGGTAATTTTCCTTTCAGAAACCAAGCACGAGGAGCATAAATCCAAGGGAACTGTCCACAACAGCGCTCGGAAAAGAACTAAGCTGGGAAGCGTTCTACTGCTGAAGATACCAAGCACGCTCCATGGGGCACACTCCATGGGGCTTAAAGGGCTTCAGAGCCCTTTAAGGAGCTTAAAATCCTTCCAGGCAAACGTTACAGGTGAGCACCCTTTTTATCTGTCTATGAGTACCTGGCTCAACACTTGGGTATGGACTATGGAATTCTCTGCCATGGGAAGTGGCAATAGCCACTAGCTTGGGAAGCTTTAAAAGGGGCTTAGCCAAATTCACGGAGGACAGGCCTATCAATGGCTACTAGTCTGGTGGCTACAGGCCACCTCCAGCCTCAGAGGAGAGATGCCTCCAAATACCAGTTGCAGGGGAGCAACAGCAAGAGAGAGGGCATGCCCTCACCTTTTGCCTGTGGTCTTCTCTGAGGCATCTGGTGGGCCACTGTGTGGATAGGCCTTTGGCCTGATCCAGCAGGGCTATTCTTATGTTTTAAAGACTCAGAGGCTGGGGGAGGGACTGGGAATTAAGGTAAGACTATCCTGTTTGCCTGCTCCCAACTTGTTTTGTCCACCTTCCAAGAAGGGAGAGATGCTGCTCTGCATGCTGACTCCAGCAGAAGCATGTGCATTCTATGAGATTGCTGGGGGTTTTGCTGTTGCTACTGCCTGTGTTTAGTGTTTTAATGTTTTATTTTATATATGTTTTTAGATTTAAATAGAGATATATTTTTATATTTTAATTTAATATTTGTACTTTTATTGTGCATTGTTTTAATTGTGCATTGTTTTAATCATATTGTAAACCACTTTGGGACTATTTTAATGAAAGGTGTATAAAGCCAATGTGGTGTAGTGGTTAGCGTGCTGGACTAGGTGGGGAGACCAGAGTTCAAATCCCCAATCAGCCATGATACTTGCTGGGGGCCGGTCACTTCTCTCTCAGCCTAACCTACTTCACAGGGTTGTTGTGAGGAAAAACTTAAGTATGTAGTACATTGCTCCGGGCTAAATGTAAAAAAAAATAATAATAAAATTAACAATCAACCAAGTTTACCAGCCGGAGCCAAATACAAAATAATGGTTGGAGGGAAAGTGAATGAAAAATGGGATATCAGGGGCAAAACCAAATACCTACTTGCCCCATACACAGTAATGTTCTGCATATAGGAGTACAAATGTACATTTGAGTTTATCGAGCAGAGCAGAGATCCTAACTCTACTATTGTGGAAGGAAGTTTTTGTTGGTGTGGTTTTGAGTTTCCATGACTAGGAAATTGGGACCAGTCTTGCCAACCGCAACCCGAGTATCCATGGTTTGGCAAGATTTTTTTGTGATGGGGGTTTGCTATTTGGAGGAGTTCAGAGGTTTAATCTGCTCATTCCTCTTGCTGACTCTGCTGACAACTCATGAAAGTTATTTTTACCAATTTGGGGGTGGTGGTGGTTCAAAAGTACCTTTTAGCTTTTTGGGGGGGAGGGGTTAAAAATGTCCAGAGGTTCAATCTGTGCACTTCTCTTGCTGACTCTTGGCAATTTTAAGGAAGTTTTGGGGATTTTTAAGCATTTTCCCCTTTATTTTTCAGTCTTTCACAACTGCAGTTCTCCTAACCCCGTTTCCCATAGACTTTAATGCCTCTCCAACCACGAATTTGCCAATGGCAAGGTTTTGCCACAATGAAACCCTCACAGCTGGCGAGGGATGACAGTATCAGCTAGGCTTACTAGCCAAGTCTCTTTATTTACTAGCCAAGCATCGATCTTTCCCCCCATGCCCCTTACTTCAAACTTACTCCAAACATACATAAACCAATAGTTTCCCCATACTCACAACCTCTCACTCTCTCTCACACACACCATTTGTCTACCAAGCAACGCCCCACACACACAGGGCTCCATGGCTGTGAAATCTAATTCCACCATGATCCTGCAGCAAGTAATTTTCAAAATGGGTAGCAGTCACATCAAAATGAGTATAGTATATATTAGCTCAATCTTTATTTTAATGAACACATAAAAATATAAGTATTTACTTCTAAAACTGTAATTTCACAGCTTTTTACTGATTCTTTCTCCTCTAATTTGCAAGGCTGATATCTTATCCCTGCCAATATATTTACATAATAATAAAAGCTTAAATATTGTTCAATGTTTACAATTTATGGTGCAAAAAAGCAGGTTGCTCACCTGTAACTGATGATCTGGTAGAAATCTGTTGTCCATAAGAATGGGTTCTGCCGCAGGAGTCACGCGGTAGCCATGCCTGAGCTTGTCGAAGCGCCTAGGCCATGCCCCCATGCTAGAGCGTGCTATATAAGGCATGCCCTTGGCACGAAGTCCCTCAGTTCTTGGACAACCACCGTGGAGGACGACCATCCAGGTAAACCAGGTAAGTTCATCCAAGGTAAATACTAAATGTCAATGCAAGGGGCTGCACACCTGAACACACATAGAGTCAGTACTACTGCAGGAGGAGGCCGGGAGGGTCTTATGGACATCGACGGATCTCTACCAGATAAACAGGTTGCTTACCTGTAACAGATGATCTGGTAGTGATTCCACGACATTCATAAAAATGGGTTCTGCGCCTGCGCAGACCTGCTTCGGGTAGCTATAGCTAGCTCCTCGCGACGCCTTCAACCGCCTGTGCGCGAGCATGCAGTACCTCAAATTGGCGGTTAGGCGTCTCCATATTCAGTTTCTAGCTTACTGACGAAGCCCCTAGTACCGAGGCCTAGTGTCCACTAAGATGTCCCTAAAGTGTCCAACAGTGTATTCTCTGCTGAAGAGTGTCAACATGTAGTATGCAGCTTGCAGGGGGGCTGGATGGGCGGGTTTTATGAATGTCATGGAATCACTACCAGATCATCTGTTACAGGTAAGCAACCTGTTTATCTGGATAGTGATTCCGACGACACTCATAAAAATGGGTGAGTAACGAGCTGCCAACCTAGGTGGCGGGCGCTGCATGCTACTGTAACACCCTTTTCAAAACTTCCCTGCCAAATTTAGCCTCCGCTGCAGACCTCAGGTCTAAAGCATAATGTTTCACAAATGTGTCTTCTGTTGCCCAAGAAGCAGCCAAGCAGATGTCTGACATTCTTAGGCCTCCCAAATGAGCAGCCGAAGTTGCGTAGGCTCTCGTCGAGTGCGCCCTAATAGACTGTGGGGCAGTCTTGCCCTGGTAGCTATATGCGTTTCTAATGGCCTCTACCAGCCAGGCAGACATATTCGGGCGAGAAGGTTGCTCGCCCTTGTGGGGTCCTTTGATTGCCAAGAAAAGGCGGCAAGTTTTCCGGAAGGGCTGTGTCCTTTTTAAGTAGAAGAGGAGAGCTCTTCTGACATCTAAGGTATGCATTGTTTTTTCTAATAGTGACGTTGGATTTCTAAAGAAAGTTAGTAGAACCACATCACAGTTGACATGGAAGTCCGACACAATCTTAGGGCAGAAATCCAGATCTAAGCGCATCACCAATTTCTCTAGATGAATTCTAGTATAAGGCTCATCTATACGAAGAGCTCGGAGCTCACTCACCCGTTTTGCCGAGGTGATGGCCACCAAAAACAGTGTTTTCAAAGTCACAGGTTTTAGGGTAGTGGTCGCCATAGCTTCAAATGGTTCCTGTGTCATAGCAGAAAGCACAAGTGATAGGCTCCACTTCTCAACTGGATGCCTGACGGGGGGATATAAATTATTAATTCCTTTCATGAAGTCTTTAGTGCGTGGATGCGTGAACAGTTTTACCATACCATCCCTGGTGGTGAAAGGAGATGGCTGCCAGGTGAACCTTAATCGAAACATTTGCCAATCCCTGCGACTTCAGAGATGTGAGGTATAGGAGGACCTCCCTTAAAGTGGCATCCCTCGGTCGAAACCTCTTGGATTTTGCATAAGCAATAAACCTTTTCCACTTCGCATCATAATTCTTTCTAGTGGATTCCTTCTTGTTGTTCACAAGAATGTGTCGCAGAAGCCTACCCTCCACGCCATCAGCTTGAGGGTGGATAGGTTTGAGTGAAGGGTTGCTCCGCCATCCTGACTTATCTGATCTGGCCGTTGAGGTAGTCTCTTGTAATTGAGGCCTGCTAGATTTCTTAGTCTTGGAAACCAGGGTTGCTGAGGCCACCAAGGGGCAATGACTATTGCCTTGGTCTTGTCCTGTAGCAATTTGGCCACCACCCTGTTCAGGAGTGGGTATGGTGTGTATAAATAGAAGACACTCTGAGTCCATTGGAATTGGAAAGCATCTCCTTTGGAATTCTTTCCCAGACCCATCCTTGAACAGAACTGTGTACACTTTTTGTTGTCGGCTGTTGCAAAAAGATCCACTGATGGAGTGGTCCACGCTTGAAACAACTCGCTCACCAGAAGTGAGTGTAGTTCCCACTCGTGTTGAAACAAAGTCTTGTCCCTGCTCAATGCATCCGCTATAACGTTATCTCGGCCTCTTATGTGGATGGCCTGTAGGTGGATCCTTCTGGCAATGCACCAATTCCAAATCTGTAGACTTAGTTGGCAAAGTGACATGGACACCGTGCCCCCTTGATTGTTCACGTATGCCACTGCCGTAGTGTTGTCCATTTGTAACAAAACTGTAGCACCGTGCAACATGTCTTGGAAGCCCTGCAGCGCCTTGAACGCGGCCAAAAGTTCCAGAAAGTTTATATGAAGGAGTTGCTCTTGGCGACTCCAGTGCCCCAACTTTTGACGTCCATGCAAGTGAGCCACCCATTCTTGCTGAGACGCATCCGTGGTCAGCTTCAGTGTTGGACTTGGTAAACGGAAGGGTTCTCCTTCCAACAGATTCGCAGCCTTTGTCCACCACAGAACAGACGTCAACACCCCTTCCAGGATTAGCAGCCGCTTGTTCTGCGGGTCCAAATGTGGGTTGAACAGCTGAAGAAACCACATCTGAAGCTTCCGCATGCGTAGTTTCGCATATCTGACCATTGTAGTGCAGGAGGCCATCAAGCCCAGCAACACCTGGATGGATCTGGCCCCTTGCAGCGGCTCCAACCAAAAATGATGTGCCATATTGTGGATGCATAGGTACCTGTCCATTGGCAAAAAAGCCCTCTGTACCATCATGTCCAGTATCGCACCGATGTAAGGCAACCTCTTGGCGGGCACAAGGTGTGACTTTTTCTGGTTGACCCATATTCCCAGCTGTTCTAGAAGCGTTGACACCGCTGACACATGAGACAGGAGTTCTTCCTTTGTCTTTGGTGTCAGAAGCCAGTCGTCTAAATATGGAAAAATAGAAATTCCTTGAACCCTGAGATAAGCTATTATCACTACCATACATTTAGTAAATACTCTTGGCGCAGTTACTAGCCCAAAAGGCAGCACATTATATTCACAGACCTCAGAACCAAGCGTAAAACGCAAGAACTTCCTGTGGTTTACTTGTATGCCGATGTGAAAGTAAGCATCCTTTAAATCCAACGTTGCAATCCAGCCCTCACCATGAAGTAGAGGGAGGATAGCTTGCAAAGTAATCATACGGAATTTCTTCACATCAACATACTGGTTTAGCTCTCTGAGGTACATGATAGGGCGTATGCCTCCATCCCTTTTAGGAATTTGGAAGTATCTGGAGTAGAACCCACGATGGCACCGTGACCATGGTACTGATGAAATTGCTCGCTTTTCTAGCAAGGAGCTGACCTCCTCTCTGAGAGTATCAGTCTCTGGGGTATACTTAACTCCTGTGAACTCTGGCACAGCAATGAACTCAATAGCATAGCCTGTTTGAATTATGCGCAAGACCCATCTGTCAGATGTTATGTTGCGCCATGCAAAGGCATGACTTGCCAGATGGATGGTATTATCGGCTATGCGCAGGGCGATGTTAGGCCCTGGCGTGTGCAAGGCAATGTTGTGCCCTACAGGGACCGCTAGTCGGGTCTGTGGATTTTGAGGGTCACCCAAGGGGGCTGCAGATCTCAGCGCCCTTTGGGATCACAGGTGTTGCTTAGTTTGCGTGCCAGATCTATTTTTATTTTGCTGATCATTTCTATTCTTGTTAGCATAGGCCTTCTTGTTGTAACGATTCCAGGGCCTGCAGAAATCTTTGCGTTCCCCATGCTGGTAGTTGTTTTGGCGTCTGTAATAAGGCTGGTACCTATTCTAATTGTCCCTTTGAGATTGTGTCATAAAGGTTCTTGCAGTGGTTTTTGACTTCCACCACTGTTCCATTGTCTCATCAGTAGCCTCCGTGAAAAGGCCCTTGCCATCAAACGCCAGAGACTCTATTCGATCACGCATGTCCTGCTGAAGGGATGTGGAGCGGAGCCAAGCATGTCTCCGTAGCATTACAGCCGAGGTCAGAGTTCTCGACTCCGACTCAGCCAGGTGTTTCGCACTGGCCAACTGTTGGCGCGCTGCAGTCGTCGTTTGCTGGAAAGTAGTCTCAAACTTCTGTTTAAATTCCTCAGGCGAGAGGTTAGCTCTTTCATCATACAACCTCTCCCACAAGCAATGTGTGTATTTTGCCAAACATGCCACGTAATTAGTGATTTTAATTGAGAGGCACACAGTTGAATAAGTGCGCCTCCCAAGGACGTCCAGCTTCCGACCCTCTTTATCCACTGGTGTGGTATGATGCCTCCCTGATTTAGAAGTAGAGGCGCAGTCTATCACCAGGGAGTTTGGAGCCGGATGTTTATGCAGATAGACATTGTCAGCTTCTTGGATCCGATATAATGTCTCTAGCTTCTTTGATGTAGGAGTAGAGGTTTGCAGTATTTCCCATGCGGACTGAGCCGCATTGGTAATAACTGGCAGCATTGGAAGATAGACCGGTTGCAGACCTGGAGTCTTTTTCATAAAATTATAGACAGGGTCATCCAGGTCTGTGGTCTTTGGGCGCAAGTCTAGTCCTAGAAGTTCCGCCATCTCAGTCACTTGTTGCTGATATGTTTTCAATTGTTCGTTTGGCGAGACTGATAACGGAGGAGCGACCTCTAGTGGTAGATCTGGTAAGGATGGGTCTGGTAAGGAGGGTTCCGAGTCCCCCCTGGTGGAGTCAGAGTCGTAACTTTCATCCTCAGATGAATCAGGCAGGACAGTCCTTGGAGGATGAGAAGCAGAGGTGGAGTAACCATGAGTGTCTGATCCCCCTGCAGTCCCTGCGTTTCCTAAGATGGGCCGTGGAGGAATGTTAGTCTGTATAGACACAGTCCTCGCAGAAAGAGGCATAGTTGCTTGCACTGCCACGGTTTTTGCCTGCTGGGGTTGCGTCATAGTAGCCTGCACTGCCACGGTTTTTGCCTGTTGGGGCTGCGTCCTGGAGTCGCGGGTGTGTAGTAAAGGTTCCTGAAAAGGTGTGACTTGCGTGGCCACAGTATTGCACTGCTGTCTTTGCGACTGCCACTGCCTAAATAAAGCGCATTCCTCTGGTGATACAGTTAAATTTGGTCCCCATCCACCAGTGGGCAGTAACCCCCCGGGCACCCGGTGTCACAGGGATACCTGGCAGAGCAGGGTCATCATCCACCGGATCATCCTCCTCCAGGTCTAGTCCGGGGTGCAGAAACCCTTGGAATGCTGAATTGGAGGGAGTAGTCTCTTCCGATCAGAGAAGGTGTGCCATTATGGGATCTTCCTGGATGTCGATGGGGGAGCAAACGGCTTCAGAGACTCCGTCGGGTGGCATCACCTCGACCTCCACAGCATCTTGTCTGTTTGCATTCCAGGCACTTTCAGTCGATATCGAAGCCACGTCCCTCGATGTCGACGCAAGGCTTGTCGATGTCGTAGCCTGAGTTTTCGAAGTCGAGGTGTTGAGGAGTGCCCCCTCGAAGTCGAACGTTTACCGAGGGCAAGCTCCCTTGAAGTATCCTCCCTCGTGGTTTGCACCTTCTGTGTCGAGGGAAGCGAAGGCAAGAGCTGCGGTGTTGGAGCAGGAGACAGCGAGACCGCCCAATGTCGCAGGCAAGTCTGCTGTAATCCAGATGGAGAGGGAGTAGCCTCATTTGGCTTTAAATGATGAGTCTTTTTCTGTTTCTTTGGCGGCTCGCCGGTTGACTGTGAACTCAACTGTTGTTTAGAGGCAACACTTGGCTTTGATGCCGATGTCAAGAGCATCCCCTTTTCACCTGGGAGTTTAGACTGCGCATATGTGGCAGTTCCCTGGGTTAAGCTTGAGGTAGACGGGCGCAAGGCATCCTCCATCAGGGCAACCTTGAGGCGTGCCAATCTATTCTTAAGGGTCTGTTTGGAAAAACCTGCACAGATGTCACAGGCTGTGGCAGTATGACCCTTGCCCAAACAAAGGAGACAGAAATTATGGCCGTCATTCGATGGAAGCTTGCCGCGACAGCCCTGGCACCTCTTAAAAGTTGTCTTTTCACGAGCGCCACCTTTGTCTCCTTTAGAGCCAGTACCTCTTCCTGAGGCAGCAACAGTAACAGTCCTGTTGCTCATGGGGTTGAGGGATATCGGAGGGTAGAGGGAAACGCTAAGCAAAAGCCGTCGCCGTTAACCGTTTCCGTAGTCTGCTAACGAAGCAAGTGTAGGGGTTGTTTTTTTTGTAATTCTGTTTTAAGCTTTGTGTAAAGGGATATTCAGAAGAAGTTGTCAGTCAGTCCGAAGTCTTTAATTAAACCAATTAAATCAGTCCGTGAGCTGAGGAGCAGAAAGTCTTTCCGAAGCGTCTGAGCGCATAGGCAGTCAGAAAGAAACTGAATATGGAGATACCTAACCGCCAATTTGAGGTACTGCACGCTCACGCACGGGCGGTTGAAGGCGTCGTGAGGAGCTAGCTATAGCTACCCGAAGCAGGTCTGCGCAGGCGCAGAACCCATTTTTATGAGTGTCGTCGGAATCACTATCCAGACCATCAGTTACAGGTGAGCAAGCTGCTTATCTGGAGCGAGATCCGTTGATGCCCATAAGAATGGGTGTTTAGCAAGCTCCATAAGGAGGAGGGGAGCAGTAGAAGTTATTGCAACACCCTTTTCAAAACGCTTCTCCCGAATGTAGCCTCTGCTGCAGAATGCACATCTATGGCATAGTGTTTAATAAAGGGGGACTCGGAAGACCATGTGGCTGCTTTGCAGATGTCCATGAAAGTCACCCCTGCAAGGTGTGCAGCTGATGAAGCGTGGGATCTGGTAGAATGGGCCCTTATAGATTCAGGAGGTGTCTTGTTATGCAGTTTGTATGTGAACAATATCAGCTCAACTAACCATCTTGACAACCACTGTCTGGAGACTGGAGTCTCTTTGGAGGGGCCCTTGTAAGATATAAAGAGCTGATTGGAAGCCCTAAAACCCCTTGTGTGGGACATATAGAATAACAAAGCATGCCGTACATCCATGGCATGCAATGATCTCTCCAGGGCAGTCGAAGGATGTCTGAAAAACGTAGGGAGGATAATATCCTGGTTGAGGTGGAAGGAGGACACCACCTTAGGCAAAAAAGAAGGATCCAGGCGCATTTGGACCTTGTCGGGGTAAAAGACAGTGTAAGGTGAGTCAACCCTAAGAGCCGTGAGCTCACTGACATGCCTAGCCGTAGTAACGGCTATCAAGAAAGCAGCCTTCAAGAGACCAGTTTTAATGAAGATGTAGCCATGGGCTCGAAGGGAGCCTGGGTAAGGGAAGAAAGAACCAGAGATAGGCTCCAAAGTTCCACTGGAGGTCTAATTGGTGGATACACATGTGAAAGTCCCTTTAAGAAGGCCTTGCTCAATGGATGGGAGAACGAAGTTTTTCCGTCACTGCCCGGGTGTTGTGCAGATAGGGCAGCCAGATGAACTTTTAAAGAGACGTTGGCAAGACCTTATGACTTTAGTGTTGTTAGGTAACGCAAGACCTCTCTGAATGAAGCCTGTTTAGGTAGAAAACCCTTTGATCTTGCATATATTTTAAAACGGCGAGGGAGTCTGAAACAGGACTCCACTGAGGAGGTTCTCTCGCCGTGTCCACCAGGATAGAGAGCGAAGCACCTGTGGTGGGATCAGCAAGCGCTTTCCTTGGTCGTGTCTGGTTGGGTGGAAGACAGAGAGAAACCATAGTTGGAGTTTTTGCATTTTCAGGTGTGCAAAGTGTATTACTGCATTGCATGAAGCCATCAGCCCCAACAGGCACTGGATGGACTGAGCTGGTTGGGTGGGTTGCTGTTGGAACAGGAGCACCAGGTCTCAAATGCAAACGTATCTGTCTTCTGGTAAGAATGCCCTTTGCACCTTGGTGTCCAGAATCGCCCCTATATAGGAGATTACAGGAACTGGTTTCAGATGTTACTTCTTCCAATTGATTTGAATGCCTAGGTCATGGAGAGTATCTATTATATAACAGATATGCAAAAGTAACTCTACTCTGGTCTTTGCAGTCAGAAGCCAGTTGTCTAGATACGGGTAAATGGTGACCCCCATGGTATGCAAGTGTGCAATCACCACAGCCATACATTTTGTAAAAACCCTCGAAGCGGTGGGCAGTCCGAAGGGCAATACATTGTATTGGTACACTTCCCGTCCGACGGTGAAGCGTAGATATTTCCGATGACATGGTCAAATACTTACATGAAAATAAGCGTCCTTGAGGTCCAGCATTGCAAGCCATTGTTCTCCTTGGAGGAGAGGTAGGATGTGCTGCAACGCCATCATGCGGAATTTCCTGACGCAGATGAACTTGTTCAGGCGACAGAGATCCATGATGGGCCAGATGCCCCCATCCCATTTGGGAATTTGGAAATAACGGGAGTAGAATCCGTCTTGCCTGTCTGCCCACGACACTGGGGCTATAGCCTCCTTCCCTAGAAGTTCCTTCACCTCTGCCCGCAGAAGATCTGTCGGAGGAGTGAGTCTCAATCCCGTGAATTGAGGTGCGGTCTTGAATTCGAGTGAATAGCCCGAACTCACAATTTTCAGGACCCGCCTGTCTGATGTTATATGGTGCCATGCGGGGGCATGGCTGGCCAGCCTGATGGAAGGCTGGGACGGAATGGTCGGATGAACCGTCGAGGTTGATGTCAATACCCCCGGTGGCGGGAAAGGGGAGAGGAGAGGTGTCAGTGGACAGTCCCAAATTTCAGAGACGCTTCTGGGTATCCTGCACCTTTGAACGCTGGGCCTGAGACATTTTCTCTTTGATGGTAGGCTCATTTCTGGTAAGAGGCATAAGGTTTCCTGAAATCTCAGCGATCTTGACTTTGATAAGGAGGTCGATATTTTCCATAACTGGGCTGGAATTTGGATGCTTGTACAGAAGTCGAAGGGGCAGTGGTGAAGGTTTTAGCTGTAAATTCTTTATTCTTTAACTGTTCCATGGTGGCATCCGTGGTCTCGCTAAAGAGGCCCGAACCATCAAAAGGAAGACCTTCAATTTTTTCTTTCATATCCATCTGGAGACCCGTGGACCTCAACCAAACATGCCTGCATAGAGTGATAGCTGCTGTCATAGCCCTGGACTCACTTTCTGCCAAGTGCTTGGCAATGCTGAGTTGACGGTGAGTTAGATCCCCAGAACTTTCCAAGGTCTGGCGGAATTTGGCTCGGAAATCATGAATGGACAATACATTCAGGTCCTTCTCCAGGAGCTCCCAGAGACCATGGGTGTATTTAGCCATGCAGGCTGCGTAGTTAGCCACCTTTATGGAGAGACAAGAAGTAGAATAAACTTTTCTCCCTAGAAGGTCCAACTTCCTACCTTCTTTGTCAGAGGGCACTGTGTGGCGTTTGCCTGTCTTTGAAGAAGAGGCACAGTCGATAACCAAAGAATTAGGTGCCGAGTGCTTTAACAGGTATTCATTGTTCGTATCTTGTATCCGGTAAAGGCTCTCACGTTCCTTGGAAGTTGGTGTGGAAGTGTGAAGAACCTCCCAGGCGCATTTAGCGGCTCTTGTAATTACTGGCAGCATGGGCAATGCTACAGGAGCCGTAGATTGAGATTGAAGCATAAAATTATATACTGGATCATCTATTGTTGCTAGATGCGAGCGGATGTCCAGTCCTAGGGTATCGGTCATGATACGAATGTGCTTATGATATGCCTTAAGCTCATCATTTAGAGAAACATACGTAGGAGGAGCTACATCAAAAGGTGGGTCGACAATGTTGCTGTCCTCATCGGAGTCCGACTCAAAGTCGGATGATCCACAGTGTTCAGAAGGGGAGCAAGGTGGCGGTCTGTCTCCATCCGTGGGTACAGTGGTCTGCGTTCCTGCAGTACCCAGAAATGCCCGCGGAAGAGGGTCTGTCTGAGTAGAAGTGTAGCGGGTGATGCTTAATGATGTTTGGGAGGCACGTTGAACCATTTCTAGACAGCACGTCTGAGTAGCTGTAGTGTTGTACGAGGATACCACAGGCTGCAGATCTCTCGGTGGAGGAAGAGGCCTATTGTCTTCATAGGCATATGGTTCCCCAGGCGACGTAGCGCCCATGGAAGCATGGACGTAGCCACAGGTATGCCAAGACAGCGGAGACTGAAGTTGGGTAGTAGACAGGTAGAGTGGACTGTGCTGTGGAGGCAAGAAGCACAGGCCGAGTCGTCTCCGAGTCTGAAGGCAAGAAACCTTTGAAAGTAGAGGTGGAACATTTACTCGACGTCAAGTCCAATAGAGAAAGGAGCGAGCGAGTGGCCGATGGCAGAGTATCTTCGGCATCGACATCGATGATTTTGAAGGCAGGAGCTGTATATCGAGGTGTCACCTGGGTGGCAAGGACTGGGGTATGCAGCACCGAGGTAATAAGTCCAGCAGCCAGTGTCGAAGGTGAAGCCAAAGCTAGCAGAGTTGGCGCCAGAGAGAGAGACCAAGCTATCGGCATCGAGATCGGTGTCGATGTAGGTGGTCCGGGCTCAGTAACGAGCACTGTCGACATCAACGCTGCCGTCAAGTCCAAATTCAAATGAGCTGTATGTGGAGACGGCGGGGGAACCGGCATCGAAGGCTGCCCTTTAGGCGGCGACGCTTCAATGTTAAGTATGGAGATCTACGGTGTTTGCAAGGTGGAGACGAAGCAAGGTCCACATCTTGACGCTTAGAAGGAGATCAGGCCTTCTCCCTTGAATGATGGGTAGATTTCGACGAGGAAGATGACGACGAACCTCCGGACGTCAATGTTGACTTCGAAGGCTTCAACACTGAAGCTGACGGTTTTGATTTGGGTGTCAACACGGGAGATTTTTTCGATGCCAAATGTTTCTTCGATGCCGACAGAGATCTCGAAGTTTCGCTTCTCGCTGTAGAAGAAGAAGAAGACGACTTCTGGTGGTGGTGGCTCGATGTCGATGGAGGAGCAGCCGATGTCGACCTCGGCGGCATTCTTGAAAAGGAAGCCGACGTCGAGGGACGAGGTGTACCCGGAGTCAAAGGGCTCAGGACCTCGTCATAAATAGCCACCCGAAGGCGAAGAGCCCGGTTTTTTCTCGTCTGTTTTGAGAAAGATAGGCAAATCTTACAAGCGGAGACGTTGTGCTCCTCACCGAGGCACAACAGACATAGGTCATGAAGGTCTTTTGAGGGGAGTTTCGCCCTGCAGCCTTCACACCACTTAAAAGACTTTTTCTCCTCAGCCATGTCTAATCTCAATAGTCAAGTCCGTTCCAGGTCGAAGTCCGAGGATCGTCGATAACCAGTCCGTATAAACAGCCAGAGAGTACCGAAAGTCGTTCTGAGTCAAAAAACCAATCAAAGTCGCTTTCCAGTCCGTAGTCTAATTCCGGAAGATCAGTCAAAATGTGGATGAACTTTTTTAAGAGAGGAACTTTCCGACAACTGAGGCGGCAGACCGAGGTCCAAGCACAAAGGCGCTTGGAAAAGAACTGAGGGACTTTGCGCCAAGGGCACACCTTATATAGCACGCTGCAGCGTGGGAGCATGGCCTAGGCGCTTCGACAAGCTCGGGCATGGCTACTGCGTGACTCCTGAACAGGCGCAGAACCCATTCTTATGGGCATCGACGGATCTCGCTCCAGATCTAAAGATATGTGGAAAATATGAACTTTCGTCAGTAAGGTAATTAGTTTAATTCCTTGTTCGGGAAATTTTATTCAAAAGAGTGAAAAGAAAAGTTTTTCAAAAAGAGGGAGTCCAATTGCTCCTTAAAGACTAACAACCATCTTGTGGCATGAGTTCTCATACACTAGAGTCTATTTGTCAGAGGCAGGTTTTTTTTCCCCCAAGCAAGAATACACCCCACGTACTAGGCTTAAAAAAGCACTACACAGTATTCTGGATTTGTTTGTTTGCTTAGGATTCGTGATTCTCAGAAAAGTTCCAGTAAGAATTTGAGTAAAGATTAAAAAGGAGGAAGAAAATACACTGTATTCCAGTTATAATTCTTCCTTATTTCCAAATATGCATGACTATAAAATTTGGTTCCTTATGATATTCTTCTAAAACTGCAATCCAATGCATTTTTACCTGGGAGTAAGTTCAATTAAAATCAATGGGACCTACTTCTAAGTAGTCATGCATAGGTTCAGGCTGTAAAATATGCTGAGATTTGTTTAACAAAGGCTCGTTTCCGTCAGCTGTAATGCAGCCTTTGCATTTCTAGCAAGCCAAATGACTGCAAAGAACTGTTGCCATTGACAAATCCTTTATTTTTCTAAAGACTAATTGCCAAAGAAATATTCATTCTACTTAAAGTTGGAAGGGACAATTGCCAGAACAAGCATGGTGAGCAATTTTGTGGCATTCTGGAAATATGGTAAGGGTGCACAGGTATGTGCATTCATGCTAATAGCTTCTTGCATTGCCTGCACATGTGTAGGCAGTGATGGGGGGGACATGGAGTTATGGCTGAGCCCATGGGAATCCTCTGCATGCAGGTTTTGGATCCAAAGCAGATGAGACCAAGTCCTTGAAATGCACTATGTTACAATATCTTCAAGGTGAATATTGTGTTCAATTCTGCAATGAACCTCAATGTCTTCCTTGCTGTTCTTTGAAAAAGCCTCCCCAAATATTTGTGTGATGCTATCTCTCATTTTATTTAAAATCCTTCTCCAAACCCACCTTTTCTGTGAAGACTTTGGCCCACGCCTCCTAGTCTTTATAATATATTAACTATACCCAACAGTGTTCCCTCTAATTTTTTTCATCAGTGACCGGAATGAGTTTTGTTCTGGGTGGTATTATCAAGGCAGTGTGCACACATGTGCATTATTATGTGCTGCTATAGATGCAACACAAACATGCACACACCCCATAAATTTGGAAGGAAAGAAATGAATTTTACAATTTTATTCTATTTATAAAATTTGATTGTTACTTTTTTCTGCTTCACGTTTAAGCAGGAGCGGGGCCAGGCTGGCGGCGGCCTGTGTGCAGCCACCACCATGTCCCCTGGCCCCCGCATCTGATGTCAGACATGCCTAGCTAGCCACGCCCCTGTGTGATGTCAGGTGCGGGGGCATGGTCTCCTCACGTGGCCCCGTTTAGAAAGGAGCCTGCTTGCCTCTCTCTGCCCTCCCCCCTCCTCCATATGTCTGGCTAAGCATCCCTCCGCCACCCACCACTCACTCATCCTAACTCTGAAGCCATGCCAGTCCGCTTCTCCCGAGGAGACCACTACCCTGCAGGCGGCTGCTGCTGCTGTTCTGTCTCTGAGAGCCTCTGCATGCTCTGTCTAAGGATTAAGCCCACCACGAAGCTCCCACAACTCCCAGCTAGCTTACTGGTCATTGATCAGAATACTTTTCTGTCAACTATTCTGACTTCTCATTGGTAGAGTACGTTCTATGCTAATGCCCTCAAGAAGGGAAAAAAGGGAAAAGGAAGATCCGGATTGGTGCTAGGGATCTAAACATGAAGTTTAGTAGTGGCGGACAATAATTATCCCTTTTGGGTGCGATGGAGCCCACCGAACACCCTGAGAGGGAGGAAATTTATTTTTAAAAGAGACAAGGAGTCAAAGGAGGAGCCCTCTAATGGCAAGCACTGAAGTTAGCTTTACTGGACAACCTCGTTAATCACGGATTCCTTATCCATGGCTTCATGTATCTGTGTTCGGGTAATAGACACCCGACCTTGGTTTATGCAGGGGCAAAAAGGTTTTTAAAGGGTTAAATCTGCATTTGGCGGGGGGGGGGCAGAAATGACCCCCAATGTCATTTCTGGCCTCCATTTTGACATCGGAAACCATTTTATGGCATTTTAAAAATTTTTAATGGCATTTTTTAAAACTGGCAAAATGCCAATTTTCAGCCAATTTTCAACTCTTGGGGGCATTGCTTGACCGTTGTGGACTCACAGAGCAGGCAGGCAAACCCCCCCTCCCCCCCCCACTCTTATAGAGCCTTTTAGCTCCTTTTAAAAAAAGGTAAAACAGTGGTGATTTTGGGCCTATTTTCGACTCCGGGGGGGGCATTTCTGGATTGTTAGGGACCTGTGGAGCACACCAGGCCACCCCCCACCCATACTCTTTAGGGCCTTTTAGCTCCGTTTTAAAATGAAAAATGGCAAAAAAATTGGCAATTTTCAGCCAATTTTTCTCTCTTGGAGCTTAATCCTTGCAATCCCATTGGACCAATAACCCAGTATTAGCAGTTTCCGTATCTGTGGTAGTAGCAGAGGACGGAACCCCTGCAAATATTGAGGTTTTTTTGTACAAGAGAAAAAGAAAGCAAGATGTGAGCAAGGAAGAAGACTAGATGGAATGTTCAGGAGAACTGGAGGGGGCTGACAAGGAGAGGGGTGTTGCCCCTTAAAGACCAGCCCCCCATGTATCAAGTACAAGAACCCTCAAGTTTCTTAAATATCTAGACCATGGATTCTCAACGTTGGGTCCCCAGATGTTGTAGGACTTCATCTCCCATAATCCTCAACCAAAGGCTATTGGGGCTGGGGATTATGGGAGTTGAAGTTCAATAACATCTGGGGACCTAACATTGAGTATCCCTGATCTAGACTGTACTATGTATTGGATGAACACAAAATAGGAAAAGGTGCAATTCAGAAAATGTTTTCAAAGAATATATTGCCAAACACAACAGAATATAAAGACGTCCTGAATACAGACCTGAAGTGTCCTTTCTGTTTTGACATTTTTTGAAGTGCAAGTGTTTAGTTTTTTTTTCATTGCCACATTCAGCTTTGATGAACTGGAATCCTGTTTCTCTGGAGTCAGATTACCTCTATTGTCATGTATTTCCAATAATGGTATCATTAGGAGTGATGTAGTATAGATATTTTCTGACTATATCAGAAAGAGGGGGAAAAATATTATTGAACTAAGATGGAGATTAAGAAGCTAACACAGTTAAAGAGTTTAAACAGTAATAAAGTTTAGTGGATTTGCATCTAACGATTATGGTAATAAACTTTAGAAGAATGTAGCATCCTTTTAAAGCTGGTATACATGAATCATAACAACTTGTTTGTTTTAAATCTCACATTTTCATTATCAGAATGCACAAGGTGCCTATAGTTATCTTAACTCCAAGATCTCTAGTTTAAAATGGTCTATATATCTGGATTGAAGTGCTTAAGAAACTCTACCATACAACTACTGCCATGAACAAACGATATAAGACAGCTGTTTCCTCCTACCACTACAAATTGCTACAAGCAGTATTATTTTTAAATAATAAACAATGGACAAAAGCCAGTCATAGTTGTGCTTGTGTTACTACACTGAAGGACATTAATGATGATAGTAACTTAGATTGGGAAACCACAGTAACTTAAATTGGGAAACCTATCAATTTATATTGGTTTCCACTTTTCCTCAAATATTTGTATCTTTTGTATTGTGCTGCTGACCTGTACATCCAAAACACCGTCTTCTGTGAAAAGCTGGGCATCAAGTTCTTCTTTTTCCCAAGGATCCAAGACTAATGACTTCCTGACTTTCTTGGCAGAAGGGTTCTATGACCAACATTTTAAGAGGAGAGAGGGAATTGCAATTACTGTTAATTGTCCCTGCCATTTCAAAGGTACTGAGGTACAACCTGAAGGTCAGCATTTATCACTTTGGGAGGGTGATTAACTTGCGTCTGCATCTCCTATACCCATCTGTTACAAACTGCAGACTTTGGGGGCTATTTCACCATGCCCAGTTTCCCCTCCCACTCCCTTTTTGCTTTGCTTAACATTCAGTGTGATTGAGAGTTCTCAAGAGAACTCAAAAGCTTGCTCAAGACTGTATGCCATGTTGGCTGCTTCCAATAAAAAGTATCACTAAATTATGGGGTTAAAAAAATTTCAGACAATCCAACATAGCTAGCTAGGATTTTTACCTCTAACCTGCAGCCCTTATAGACAGACTCCTCCTCTTCTTTGAAGAATATATCTGTTCCAGTTTCCTCTTTTAAAACCTCTCTAATATCTTCTTCCAAATAGGCAAGTGGCTGTGACTAAATTGGTTGAAAGGGTGGAGAGCATGAAGTTAAAGGTTATATTTTTCATATCCCTATACTCATTTTGACTTTATACAGTGGAGAGACAGTTCCTCTCCTATCTATACATAAAGCAGGTTCTAATCTGTTTTATTGTCATGTGGTGATTTAAATGGTATATTTACTCTTTTAGGTAGCTGGGGAGATATTATATAACTAAAAGACAACAAGGAATGTTTTTTCCTAGAGATCAGAGCATAAATAATATTACTTTAATACATATTTCACTCCAACACACAAGCAGTTCAGTTTATGAAACATGCAGAAATGTTTTTGAATTTTCAGACATAGGACACAATAAATTTTGGCATAAGACTTATATAACCACAGGATACTGCACTATGTTGCACAACTGCATTTCTTTATACACTGGCAAGGAAGTTTTCCATTAAGCTTCCAAGCTCAAACTTTTTAACCAAGAAAGATGAAGTAGAAATAACTGGTTTTCAGTGTGGACTATGCTTACTTTTTGGCTTAGAAAAGAACATTTTTCTAGTACTGTTAGTCATCAATTGTTATAGCTCTGAAAAATGAAGTTTAGATGTGCAGTTAATAATACTCAGCACTCCTATAGTGTGCAAAGTGCTTCATATGTATTGTACCGATGTAACAACCCTGTAAGGTTTCATTATTCCCATATTTCAGTTAAGGCTAAGAGGAAACAGCTTGCCTAAGGCCACCTAGTGAATTTGTGGCAGAGGAAAGATATGAGCCACAACAATCCCAATTTACAGTTTAGAGCCTTAACCTATATCAGGGGTGGAGAACCTTGGCCCTCCAGCCGTTTTTGAACTACAACTCCCACCATCCCCAGCCACTGTGGCTGGGGACGGTGGGAGTTGTAGTTCAAAAACAGTTGGAGGACCAGGGTCCCCCACCCCTGACCTATATGATACCAGTTTTTATATGTAGTGTATTCTTGCCGTGATTTTTGAACACACTGTAAAGGGAAGTAGTAAAATGTAACATACCACAATTTTCAGAGGACCATATTTTTTTTCCTGAGCAGCTAAAGCATTCTTAAAAGGAGTTGGAGTCCTTGGGGTTGAGCCTAGTAAAGATCGTCTAATTGTAGGCGTCCTAAAACTATCCAAGAACCAAGAGAAATTTGTATTACAAGTTAAATCACTAGTACTTTAGGTAAATATTCATGGACAATGAATCTGCTCCTCTTCCCCCTTTTATAGTATTTGTAAAATCACTCTTTAGTACATCAAAGCATATTGGCCAACATCTGCATTAACAGTTCAAAAGGACCACATCCAAAATATCTGAACAATGTTTAGTAGGGATGTGCATGAATCGGTCCGGAGGCCATTCTAGAGGCCTCCGAACCAGTTCGAAGGTGGCACCGGCTTGAAGGTTCGACGCTGGGTGTGTGTGTGTGTGCACTTACCCCTCCCGCCACTTTCCCCCCGCCGGCACTCCATTTTTAGGGCAATCCATGGGGCAGCAGCGTACCTCCCTGCCTCCTCTTCCCCCATTCTTTGCCGGAAGTGGCACCTGCGCACGCATGTGCGATGGGTGCACACGCAGGCACTACTTCTGGCCAAGAATGGGGGAAAGGGCAACAGGGATGTACGCTGCCGCCCCAAGGATTGCCCTAAAAAATGGAGCGCAGGCAGGGAAAAAGCGGTGGGAGGGATAAGTGCACCCTCCCGCGCCCTTAAAGAACCACCCCTGGGCATTGAACCGCACCTCCGTGATTCCGTGTACACCACTAGTGTTTAGTATTCCACTGTACACTAAACACTGCATGGGCGGACCATTTTCACCACTCCTCTTCATCCAGAAGCACTCTTTAACACTCCTAAATATGTCCCCGAGAGCTGTGTGACCTTCCCCCCACCCCCAGATATACGTAAGGGTATTAAAGAGTACTTCTGGGAGGAAAGAGAAATCAACAAAGATCTCCCCCGCACACACATCAGGACTCTGGATTACTAAAAAGTGAGGAGGCACTTTGCCTGTAGCATCTCCACACTGTTATTGGGATATAAGCCATATTATCTTAATTATAAAACTGGTATAACAACCATTTAAAATCAAATATGTAACATCTGCCTACCCTGCATTTTCCTTTTGATCTTTGGGTGTTACTTCCTTATTATACAAAGGAGTTGTAATAAGAACTTTTTGGCCACAAACTGGAGTGGACGTAAATGCAGGATTTTCAAGGTTTAACTGCTCATTTCCAGAACAGGTATTGAAGAACTGCACAAAAGAAAGAAGAACATGAGTTGTTACTTCCTGTCCTGGTTTAGTTTGGTTTTTATGTTTTGTTTTTAAACTGTCAGAGTACATGTGTGAGAAACGCACATACGTTTATGATGAACTCAGCCTATATTACCAACTCATACTATGCTGGCTCATGAAACACAGTTAATCTGCATATGTGAGCTGTACACTGTTTGCATAAAACTTATTAATATGGTGGTTTTTAGGCCATGATTATGGAACATACTCCATTAACATAATACTGTTTATGCACTTTGCTACAAATGGTAACTCTTCAAAATCTTCTCAAAGTAGCCTATGAGAGCAATTTAGTCTAGATGTCAGCCAGTATTCTCACACCAGAGCAAGACAATTAGCCAATAGGAGTATTTCCATTTGTCATTACAAACAATGAGATCTTCCATTCACCCTACAGTTTTACTAAACTTTAAGGCATCTTCCCTATATTTACAATGCTCTTCTCTAAAATCATCAGAACTAGAGACAAAACTGCAGTTTGTACAAAAGCACGGCAAGCAATTCATACAGCCAACCTGAATTCCTGCCTTAAAAAAACAAATACGCCTCAAAACAGGTTTGATCCACTTTCAAGAAAGCAAAGCATTGGTCAGGAAAGAGTTGACCTATCAGACAGAATGAGGAAAATGAAAGTGAATTAATCCTCATCTGAACAATTTTTGAATAGACGGCATAACACTTCTCTAATCCATTCAACATGAACTTGGTTATTATAATAATAATTGGAATAAGTGCCTTTACCTGGGAGGGAGAAAAGGGTAGTGTTTTCACTGGTGTTTGTTTCAGTGCAATAGTAGGAGCATTACTACATGAGCCATCATTTTGTTCACTGACTGGCGACTGTCCCATTCGGAGTTTCTTCTTCTTGCGCAAAATAGCAGGGGGAGTGCTGAACTTTGCTGCATTTGGGGATGTTGACAAAGTTGCCTCTTCTTCATCGCTTGTTTTTTTGTCATCAAGTACAACACTTACATTAAACTGACATTCCATGGCTCCATCATTATGCTGAATCCTCATTAGCTTTACTGGAGCTTGATTAATAGGTGAGGTAGCTGCATCAGAGAGGTCAAAGCTGGTGACATCACTCCATGCTACAGGATCCTGCAATATTCAAGTCACATGGAGAAAAAAACTTCTTCATCTGCTGCATTATTTTAAAGAAATAGATTTGAGGGGCTGTGTGGAAAATTATCAATGGATTGTGCATCACCATTATAGCATAAGATGACATTTAATTTCCAATATGTTTATTTTATTGGTATTCATATCATTTTTCTCATATTATTCTAGAATTTTAGATATTTTCTAATAAACAGGTTGCTTACCTGAAAACCTATGATCTGGGAGTGATCAGTTGACATTCATAAGTATGGGTACTGCGTCTGTACAGGACCTCGTGGATGGATTCTCTAGCTCCTTGTGGCACCCACATTCTGCCTCTCGTACTCGGCAGTTTGGGCACCATTTGTTGGTTCCTGGACAACCGTCATGGATAGATGATAATCCCAAGAGTCAAATGACAGAGTTTTTTTAAAAAATTTACTTTAGTCTACTGCAGCAGGGTGGGAGGGTCTTGTATATGTCAACCGTTCACTCCCAGTTCATCAATTATAGGTAAACAACCTGTTTATTTGAATCGTGATCTGTTCCCATTCATCAGTATAGCTGATTAGTGAGCCTTCCCAAGAGGAGGGTTCAGTAAGCTATTTTAAGACCCTTTTCAAACCACGCCTCCCAAAATTCACCTTTGCATAAGAACAAAGGTCAATTGCATAATGCTTTCTGAAAAGTAAGTGAGAGGACCAAGTAACTGCTGCACAGATGTTACTAATCTTTATGCCAGATAAATGAGCAGCGGAGGCAGCATAGGCCCTAGTGGAATGAGCCCTTACACAGTATGAGGCAGCTCAACGTTCTGAATTTTATAGGTTAAGGCAATCAACTCAACTAGCCTATGCAACAGATGCTGTTGAGAAATAGTTCCTCCTTTGGCCTTGCCCTTAAGTGCTACAAAGAGCTGCTTGCTCTTATGAAAGTCTTTGGTTCTCTTAAAGTAGAAAAGGAGAGACCTCCTGACATTCAACGCATTTAGTGAATGTTCCAGAGAGACCTTTGGATTTTGGAAGAAGGTAGGTAGCAATATGTCCTTTTTCTAATAGAATTCAGAAACTATCTTTGGTTGAAAACCCGAGTCCTGTCGCATGAGGACTTTGTCTGGGTAGAACCTGGTGTAAGGAGCATCTATCCTCAGCTCTGTCAATTTACTAACCTTTCTCACAGTGGCTATTGCCACCAGAAAAGTAGTTTTCAAGGTAAGTAGCTTAAATAGTTGTAGTAGCAAGAGGCTGAAAGGGTTTTTCAATCAAAGTAGAGAGCACTAAGGAGAGGCTCCATTGCTCCATAGGCTACCGCAAGGGAGGAAACAAGTTATTAATTCCCCTCAAGAACGTCTTGCAGTCAAGACGGGAAAAGAGTCTTGCCATCCCAACCAACATGTTTGGAGGAGATCACAGCAAGATGGACTTTAATGGAAACATTAGCTAAGCCGAACTCTTTTAAATTAGCCAAGTACAAAATCACCTGCCAGATAGTTGCCATTAGTGGATCAAAGCCATGAGCGCTAGCATAGGCTCGGAAACTCTTCCACTTACATAAATAGGTGTGTCTAGTGGATGCTTTCTGATTGAGGAGGATTCTATCTAAAAGCATACTCTCCATACTTTCAGGTGCAGAGTTTTTAAGTTGGGATGGAGAATCTGCCCTCCATTCCTTGACAGCAAGTTTGGATGCTGAGGAAGGTTTCAAGAGTTTGAGTAGCAACGCAAACCGTGGTTGGTGGGGCCACCAGGGGGTGATCAAGATGCAGGACGCACTGTACCGAAGAAGCTTCGCCATTACCCTGTTGAGGAGAGGGTAAGATGGAAACATATACAAGAGACCCTGGAGCCAGCTGTGCTGAAACATGTCACCCATGGCCTTGCCCTGCCCTTGAACAGTACCTTGGCATTTCTTATTCCATTGTGTTGCAAACATGTCGATCTTTGGGGTCCCCTACATCCTGAAGATATGCGACAGATGATCTGAATTGAGCTCCCACTAATTTTGTTGCATTCTCACAACAGACCTGCTCAGATTATCTGCACGATTATAATCCTTGTATGTATGGCAGTTGGATGAATTTGATGGGCAATGCACCAGTTCCAGATCTGGAGAGCACACAGTGAGCGGGAGACAGTCCTGCCCTGTCTGTTCAGGTAAGCTATAGCAGTAGTGTTCTCGATATATGGATATGCCATATTCCACCTGGACCACATGTCCTTCCAGTACTGGTACGAACTACTTCTGAGCCAGGAATACAGCCAAGATTTCCAGGAAATTGATATAGAGCTGGTATTTTTGCATTGTCCATGAACCTTGAATCAGACACTCCCCAGTGAGTCCCCCATCCTGATAAGGAAGCATCGGTTGTGAGCTACCTGGTTTGAGTCAAAAGTTGAAAAGGAACCATTGCTAGGAGATTGGCCTCTGTTGCCCACTATCTCAGAGAATGTAGAACTGGTTCTGGGATGGTGATAGTCATTTGTTGACTGTCTACATTCAGTGAGTAGACCATGAGAAACCATAACTGAAGCTTACACATCCTGACACACAGTTACATTGCATGAAGCCATGAGGCCTAACAATCTCTGTATGTATCATGCACTTTGAACAGGCCTGTTCCAGAAGGACATGATCAAATCCTGTATCAGATGGTAGCAATCTCTTGGCAAGTATGAGCGTGTCCAACACTGCTCCAATCTACATTATTTGTTTTACAGATCCCAGGTGTGATTTTTTTCCAATTCACCTAAATCCCTAGATCCTGGAGGAGTCCCAGCACATATTGAATCTGAGAAAGTAATTCTTCTCTGTCTTGAGCTGCAATCAACCAATTGTCTAGAAAAGAAAAATAACTATTCCCTTTTTCCTCAGATACACAATAATCACAGCCATATATTTGTAAACACCGGAGTGGTTGACAACCCAAAAGGGGAGTACCTTGTATTGGTACACTGCACTTCCTTCAGTGAACTTCAGGTACTTTCTGTGATTCTCTTGTATGCCTATGTGGAAGTACTCATTTTTTAGGTCCAACATGGCAAGCCACTCCTCCTTGTGAAGGAATGGTGATATCCCCTGCAACATTATCATCCTGAACTTCCTTGCAAAGACATACTTGTTGAGCCAACCTAAGTCCATGATAGGCCAGATCCTTCCATCCCATTTTGGTATATTAAAATAACGGGAGTAGAAACAATCCTGTCATTAAGACCACCACACTTGGTCAATTGCCCCCCTTTTCAACAGAACTTTAACCTCTTCCATCAACGTAGGTGTTGCTGGTGTGTAATTTATGCCCAAGAAACCCAACAAAGCCCCCAACTCTATTGCATAGCCAGCAGTGTGTAGCACTCACTTGTCTGATAGCTTTCCAGCTGATGGAAGCGGCAATAGCAATTGGCGGAATTAGTGGTGGTGGACTGATCTGCACATAAAAAAATTCTGCTTTGAGGAATCTTTGGTGTTACACAATCCCTGATTATTCTTGCCTTTAGGACTGAAGCCCTTTGTTGTCAAATGGCAGACCTTCAATTCATTCCTTCATGTCCTGCTGTAAAGCAGTTGACTTCAACCATGCATGTTATAAAATGGAGAATGGTGCTGGAAAAAGAATAGGACTCTGTTTCAGCCAGATGTTTAGCTGTGCTAAGCTGTTGGCGGGTCACTGCAGTAGATTTAGCATAAACATCACTGAAGCATTTCTTGAACTTCTCGGCTGACAAAGAGGTAGAGTCCTATAGCAGCTTGTCCCACAGAGAGTGGTTATATCTAGCCATACTGGCAGCATAATTAGCAATTTGGATGGACAAGCAAGTGGCAGAGTAGACCTTGCGGCCCAGGACATCAATCTTCCTAACCTCCTTGTCAGCTGGAGTGGTATGGCGACATCTTGATTTTGAAGAACACACACAATCTCTAACTAAAGAATTAAAAGTTGGGTGGTTCAGCAAGTAAGAGCTGTCCTCCTCCTGGACCCTATAAGGGCCTTGCAGATTTTTTGAGATTGGTACCCAAGTCTGCAAAATTCCCCAAGCGGATTGTGCGGCATCGGCAGAGTCACAGGTTGTGCAGATTGAGCAGACACTATGAAGTCAGAGACTGGATCTTTTTTTCACAGTCTGCTTCGTAAACTCCAGGCCTAAACCCTCTGCCATCTCAGAAATCTGGACATGATAAGCTTTTAGCTCTTCAGCAGGCAAGGCTGAAGGCTTCGATTGTATATCAGATGATGGATCTGATGGATGTTCTGTGCTGACTGACTTGCTTTCTGTGTCCAAAGTGGAATCATAAACATCCCCCAAAGAGGGCAAAGCACCTGCACCGGACCCCTGAGGTGTTCTGGTAGTAGCTGAAGAAGCAGCTACTAACCTCTCCACAGTCCCCATAGCATGAGCCAGTCTACTGGGGGTGTTAAGGAGCGGAGCACTCACTTGAGTAATGGGATAGGGCACAGGAAGAGGAGATGCCTAGGTGAAAACAGGCATGTGAGGCATGGCAGTCTCAGGGTAGTGACTTGTTGAGATTGTAGAAGACATCTGTGCACCCAGACAAGGCACTACTAGACTCTGAGGCAGCTGAGCACCAGTTGCCACCTGTTGACCAGACAACTGCCGTGCTTTCCAAAGTTGATAGTCAGCACAGACAGCCCCAGTGAGACAGAGTAATGGAACCCGCATACATACATCAATTCTCTGTGGCACAATAAACCTTGCAGTCTTACATAGTCCCTTAGGGCTTCCAAGTCCTGGAACAGTTACAGCAAGATGGTGCAACTGTTGACACAGTAGAAACAGGGATCTGAACTGGTTTTGTAGTTGGTGGTTGTTGAGGGGTTGGTCACAGAGATAAAAGGTGTCTTAGGTATAGACACAGGCATCTCTTCGAAGTCAGGGTCCACATCCAACCCATGACTCAGGAAGCCCCAGAAATTGGATGCAGAGGGGGTGTTTTCTGTGGAGTTAAGTAAAGAAAACAGATCTTGAAGTGGTAGGGTCCAATCCACCCTCAATATCCCAAGGATCCTCCTCAGGCTCAAAGGCAATCACAGATTTGGGCTCTAAGGCAATTATAGACCTCACAGGAGAAACGGTCTCTCAATACTGAGTATGCTCCCTCAACATAGAGGGGGATTGCCTCGGTGTTCTAGTAGATGAAATTGAAGATGAACAAGCAGGTGCAGTTGGCAGATTGATGTGGAGCCCCCGAGGCTGATGTCAAAGGCGTTTGATAAACCTAAGTCAACCCCGACAAATCATCACAATGTCCTCTCTATGTCAAGTGGGTGGATATAGACAAGACAGGTGTTGGTATTGGTGTCGACAATGAAGGGGAGAGGTCCATGAAGGAGGCCCTGCACTCGACCTCGAAGGAAACCTCAAGCTTTTACTGATGTTTCTTTGGAGACGGAGGCAAGAGTCCATCTGAAGCTTTCCTCTTCATCTTGTACTTACGCCTATGTGTTGAGGAAGAACTGTTCAGTATCTCCTTTGGATGCTTGAAAACATGATCCAATGTCCATGGAGAGTGGTGCATGTTGAGGGTTTTGACTGCACAGTCATGGCAGTCCCTGACATAGGCTTCGATATAGACACCGACAGTGACATCGAAGATGATCTCAGCATCAGGGTAGGCAGCCGCAGAACTGGCTCGTAAAGCACTGCTCAAAATCAGAGAGCAAGGTTTTAAAGAGTTTGTCTGGGGAACAACATGCAGATCTGGCAGGATGTCGTATTATGGTGATCACCCAAATATAAGAGGCAGGTGTCGTGGCAGTACATTGATGAAAGTTTCCCACCACAGTCCATGTACCTCTTAAATTTTTTCTTAACGTACACTGGTGGGACGAAAGCCACTCAACAAAAACAAATCCGACATCCAGCAATCCAACAATAGTGAGTCCAAGTCAAAACCTAGTAAAAAATCCAACATCCAACAATCCAAGAGTAGTCAAAAAAGGTCGGTCCAAGTCAAAACCTAAAAACTAATGCTTTTTCATTCACAGATCCAATCCGATAACGGAGGAGCAATAACCAACAAGGTGTTAAAGCTTTAGTGGTCAGAAAGGAACTGTCAAAATGGTGCCCTAACCACCAATATTAACAAATACGCCGAGCAGGAGAAGTGGAACCCGAGTGCCATGAAGAGCTAGAGAATCCATTTAAGAGGTCCTGAGCAGGCGCAGTACCCATACTTATGAATGGCAATGGATCACAATCTGGATCGTATAGTTTCCCCCTCATGAAAGCCAATAAAGCAGTTGAAGTCATAATATGGATTTTTTTTAAAATTGGATTGTGTACAGCTTCATGTAAAATAACTGTTTATTATATATTGGAAATAAAATCAGACTTACGGACTCAATGAGTTCTAGTGTCTCTGCAAATTCAGGAATAGTCTGTAGAGATGACAATACTGCATTTGCCTCCACAGCCAAAAATTTGGTGGGTGAATTCTGCTGAGCTGTTCCAGCCTGGGTTTCATCCATACTGTAAAAGTCATTTGTCTGTTCCCCAAGGCTATTTAGGGTATTTGCCATGCTACCTTCCATGATGAAGCTTCCAGACCAGTTAGGAAAATTTCCAGCTTGCTAAGAATACAAAACATGTTGCCATTTATTGAAATTAAACATGAAAGAAATCAGAATTACTACAGGGGATTTCAAGAAATAATTAACTAAGTTCATTGGTAATGATGAAAAAATGGTACAGAAAATCTTCACCTACGTCGATTTTGTTTTTCCCTATAATTTTCTATACAAAATTAGGGTTATAGGCAGTGCAAACCAGAACAGGAAGAAAAAAAAGTGATCAGAATACTATTCCTCAGTACAAATAATTTTTCTTAATTATTTTAGGAATCTCAGAATGTGAGGCCTATTCACATAAGATAATCAACCGCAGCCACCACAGCTTTCCTGCGTGGGACATACATAAAAATGCAGTGTATGAAGAGTTAGAGTAATTTTATTTATTTAAAAACAAACAGGCATCTGGGCTCTCTTACATATATTTGTGTGGAGCTGACTCTTTAAACAATGCATTTAAGATGCATCACTTACGTGTTTTATGTTTTGGTACAGGAAAATCTCAGTATTCGTCGGGGTTCAGTTCCCGGCTAGGGCCATGAATACTGAAACCATGAATCCCAAATAAATGGGGCAATAGAATTGCTGGGGTTAGGTTTCTAAGGGGGGGAAATCAGCAAAAAACCAGCCCAAAATCAAGCCTTTTCCCCATTAAAAAAAGAAATTGGCTGAAAACCGGCCCCAAAATACAAAAAGAAAGCACTACAAAGTAACCTCCCATGCTCTGCGGGTCTCCAGCAGTCCCTCAGTGCCTCCCCAAGGGCCAAAAATGGCAGATTTTTTTTCTTTTTCTTAATAAATTGCCCAAAAACCAGCCCCAAAACAAAACAAGCCCACTCTCCCAGCAGAACCCTCTTAGACTCTCCAAACTGCTCATGTAGAGAGCCTATCTATCTATGGCATTCATTCACTCACTCATATATATTATGTATGCTAGAATGACATCATTAACAGCTACCACTGCATAGCCGGCAAGAAATGGGCACATTTATACAAGAAGTTCTTACAGATGAAACTCTCTTTCTTCTGATTTCATTCTCAGCTGACATAAGTAGCAACTCGAGTTCTTTTATCTTCTTCTCTTTGTCAGGATCATCATCAAATGGCTGCTGAAGAGTGAAAAAAAAAATGACAATAATGCACCTACACTTGGTTAACTTCTGCCCATCCAGGGGACACTTGTGGGAATGTCGCACTCCCTACTCTCCCTTGCCCCTCCACTCTCTTGCAGAAATTAGTAACTTCTGGTCATTGTCTGCAGAACACCAGTTTATTCTTTGGTAGCTTCCAGTCCAATAATACAAGTAAGCACTATCACAGTTTGCCTGTTTTAGGCAAAACAGCAAACTATGGTTGCAAGTTCCTAATTGCCATGTGCAAGATAAACAAGTTGTTCTAGTAAGAACTAATCAGCCTACTTTCCTTGAACTGTTTCTACAACTGGACTATATTTGGTTCAAATTGAGGTCCACAAGTTAGATCTCTTGCACCTCAAATATTCATGTCAAATATTCATGCATCATATTTTGGATCGGGGCGCATGACATCATAACAAACTACACCATTGAGGTGTCCCTATGTGTCCATACAGCTGTAGCAAATTTGGTTCAAATCAGTTAGACTGTCCACAAGTTAGTGAACTTGCAGCTCAAAGGTTTACGTGTCCACCATCCTGAATCAGGGTGGATATCATCACAAACTGCACCACTGAGGTGCCCCTGTGTGTCACTCACTGCAACTGTACCTAATTTGGTTCAAATTGGTTAGGCAGCCCACAAATTAGCCCACTTGCACCTCAAATGTTTACGCGGCCTCCATCTTGAGTTGGAGTGGATTATATCATCACACACCATGCCATTGGGACATCCCTATGTGTCCCTACAGCTGTAGCAAATTTGGTTCAAATCAATTAAGTGGTTCACAAGTTAGCACACTTGTGCCTCAAACGTTTATGGTTCCACCATCTAATCAGCCTACTTTCCTTTCACTGTCTCTACAACTGAGCTATATTTGGTTCAAATTGAAGTCCACAAGTTAGAGCTCTTGCACCTCAAAAGTTCATGCGTTCGCCATCTTGAATCAGGGTGGATGACATCATCACAAATTACACCAAGGTGTCCCTCTGTGATACTCACTACAACTGTACCTAATTTGGTTCAAATCAGTTAAACAGTCCATAAGTTAGCCCACTTGTGCCTCAAAAGTTTATATGTATATGTCTCCCATTTTGAATCAGGGTGGATGACATCAATACAAACTACGCCATTGAGGTGTCCATATGTGTCCCTACAGCTACAGCAAATTTGGTTTATATTGGTTAAGTGGTTCACAAGTTAGCCCACTTGCACCTCCAAAGTTTATGTGTCCGCCATCTTGAATGACGATGCATGACATCACCACAAACTACACCATTGCGGTGTCCCTGTGTGTCACTCACTGCAACTCTACCTAATTTGGTTCACATTGGTTAGGCAGTCTACGAATTAGCCAACTTGCGCCTTAGATGTTCACGTGGCCACCATCTTGAATTGGAGTGGTTGACATCATACACCAAACCATTAGGGCATCTCTGTGTGTCCCTACAGCTGTAGCAGATTCGGTTCAAATTAGTTAGGCGGTTCACAAGTTAGCCCAGTTGTATCTCAACAGTTTACACGTCTGCTATCTTGGATTGGGGTGGATGACATCATCGAGGTGTCCCTATGTGTCACTAGAACTGTACCCGATTTGGTTCATATTAGTCCAGGCATTGCGAAGTTGATTGGGGGTGGGGGTGGGTGGGAAATACACACATGGATGGACATACACAGAGTGCCGGGTGCTCTCATAAGCCTACTGGAAAGTAGGCTAAAAAGGAGTGCATGAGACTCAAAGCTCATTCTTATAATGCCAAATCATGGTTTTGCATGGCATCTGCCAATACAATTCCTTTCAAAGGATCACATCATCAGGATGCTGACCAGTGCCACAATTCCCAGGACATTATTTCAATGATGCTGAACACATTCCTGCTAGACGTTCCCTAGGGGATTACAACCTTGAATCTTCAACAAAAACCTTTTGCACAGAGCTCTTAAGCGGCAACATGGTTTTCCAATTATTTATCTAAAAACAGTTTTCCAATTTATTTATTTTTTAGAAATGTTAAACATTCACTATAAGAGCCAGAGTTTACCTGAATAAAGTTTGGAGAAGCTGGAATATGGTCTATGCAGTTGCCTTCTGATGATACATACTGGTAACCTGGGATCTAACAAAAATGACTGTTCTTTATAAATTTGTTTCTGATCACCTGCTTAAGCATTTTTAGCAAAAAAAATTATATTTGACATAGTTTATTTTCAAAACATATCAGTTTTTATCATAAACATCCAGATTATCAACACATTAATGTAAGTATGTGCTTTATTAAAAAAAATTAAATAGCAATCTGATCAGACCCCCCATGAATTGGGTAACAGCAGGGGAAGGGGGCTTTAACTCCACCCTCCATCATAGTCATGTCAGCCCTCTGACAGCCATTTGTCAAGGGGAATATACTCTGCTAAAAGGCTCACTGGAGCCATGGACGGCGGGGTAGAGTTAAAGGCTCCTTCCGGCCATTGTCTCAACGCAGCTGCTATTTAACATTAGAAAATGCTCTTAAATTAACTTGTAGTTTGATTTTTCAATACCCAATTTTCTTCTGAGCTTCCGATAAATCCTAATGAAGACAAAAGCCCCTTGTTAAAAAACAAGCAAGTTACGTTGATATGTATCAATACTAAAGTTTTAAATACATGTTCACTCTTTCTGGTAATAGAAAGCTACCATCAATAGCTCATCTCTGTTTGTACCGTTTTTTAAGCAATGCATGTGCATTTTAAAGTCAGCTGCTTTTTAGGAGCTTATTGATAATGGTATTCACTTGATAAAATCCAATTTCTGAAAAATTTCCCCAACGACCTTGACTCCCTCTCCTACTAGTTTTCTTGCAGTAAGTAATACATTGTTAGCATGTACACTTTTATTCAATTTTAATTAATGGATTTTTATTTGAAAACAAAAAGTTTTGGAGAACTTACATGTGCTTGAACTGGTATGTAAAACTGGTTCTGGGTATGAAGATGGTCCGCAGATGCACAAGTTTTGTGTGGCAGTTTTGATGAACAAGGTCGCTCAGTCTTTATCCCATCTTGTAAGTAACCCTCTTGTTCAACTTTTCTTCGCATAGTCGAGTTCCAATGATTTTTGATTGAATTGTCAGTTCTAAAAAAATCATAAGACATAACCCAGCCAATGTTAAGCACCTTAATGGGAGGAAGTTAATCACATGCTTAAGAAAGTAATCCTATGCACACTTGTGAGCAAAGTGCATTGTTAACACTGGGACTTATATGCATATGATCAGGCTGTGACTCTCTCACTGAATAAATAGGATATAAAAACAGTACTTATCTTTGGCTGGACAATGTAGAAATTATGTGTATTACATGTTGTATGGACTTTGAAAATCAACTAACAAGATATAACCAATGGGGGGGAAAGAATTCCTTTTTAAACTAAACCTTTCTAAATTGAAATTTTCTAATTTATTTACAAGCACTGACAATTCTATGAGAGCACCTATTACCATAAGAAAACAAGAACACACACACGTGTATTGAAGCTTCCCAACAGGAACTTGTGTATGTAGATTTTTCAAAAAAGATCTTCTTTCAGTAAAAGACTGCTTCTGAAACTCCACAATTTCAAAAGCAGTTAGCCTCAGAAAACAAGCTTCATAGTTTTTTGGATTCTAGCCAAGGATTAGATGCAAGTTATATTATTTTAGCTATCCTAGGTGTAGCATTCATTATTTGAAAGTCTCTAAATCATGTTGGCAGAATGAGTGGTCTAAATTAAAACACTGGAAGTAGATTATACTATGATCTTTTCTCACAGTAATCAGTGGAAACATTTGTGAATTAATTCACTTGCTTGTATCAGCAAGTAACTCACAATTAGAATTAGGCAGGAAGTACTGAATATTTTTTGTAAATGAGATTAAAGAAAAAATTGTATTAGCACTTCCTGTTTCAGTCAAGAGCTTATATTCAAGCACTTCCCTGTATAGGAGTAATAAAATCCAAGTAGCAATATCCAGAGTACATACCTAGTTTTAGATCTGTTCACACACAGATCACTCTGATTTTATTGCTCCTGTACACACCCCTTCAATCTCTGCATCATATCACACTATTCCAGGAAACAACTGTCTGCTGGTTGAAAGTACTCTCTGCAATCCAGATGTAAAAGAATTCAAAAATGAAAGGTGAATTGCAGCGGAGGTACGGCTGAAAATCAGAGGGTGTGATATGTGATGTACATGCAGTTCCCTGGTTCAACGTCTAGAATAAACTTTAATAAATCTATCCCTTCTGTGCTGGATAGGGAGCTAGCAGATGTGCACCCCAACTGGCAACATAGCAAAAGAGAGTATCTGATGCTGGTGTGAGGGGAAGGAGAAGAAAGATATGGCAGCCCCTATCAGGGCTATTGCATCAGTAGACTCATCCCAGAAACTTGAAGATATTGTGATGGTTCAGCAGATTGCATGCTGCTTGCTAGAACTAGGGAGACTAGAGGGCAACTAACCTACCAGGAGGTAGCTGGTGACTCAATTACTCCTGTATACCCTCTCCTTCCACCCCCAGGAAGCGTTTTCCCCATACACACAGCAGTCTCACCAATATGCCCATGGGAACTACCATGCTGCTGCCAGAGGATGCTCTGAAAGAGTAATTTGGGCATGACAATCACACTATGCCTTTGGATTGAAGAATTATATGTCCCCGTGGGATAGAGGAGTGGGTGGGGCCCTGGAGTGGAAGCTGGATGCAGATTCTGTCAGTATTGCATACCTGATCCTTGGGATCTTTCCACACACTCAGAACAGCTGCATCCCTCCCCCACATGGTTCAGGGCCAGATCATGCCTTTCGGTAGTTTGCACAGCAAGTGTTTGAAAATATCTATTAATACTGTAAATACGACATGCTGTGTAGTTATTAACTGAATCAACATTATAGGTTAGTGGCAATGTGTAGGGTTTGGGGATAAGCTTCAGAGATCTAGGAACATAGGAAACTGCCATATACTGAGTCAGACCATTGGTCTATCTAGCTCAGTATTATCTTCACAAACTGGCAGCAGCTTCTCCAAGGTTGCAGGCAGGAATCTCTCTCAGCCCTATCTTGGAGAAGCCAGGGATGGAACTTGAAACCTTCTGCTCTTCCCAGAGCGGCTTCATCCCCTGAGGGGAATATCTTGCAGTGCTCACACATCAAGTCTCCCATTCAGATGCAACCAGCTCAGACCCTGCTTAGCTATGGGGACAAGTCATGCTTGCTACCACAAGACCAGCTCTCCTCCCCATCTAGAAATAACCTTGTACTTTGCATGCACAGCACACTGTCAAATTTAAAAATACCTTCCAGGAAGGAGTTTTGCAATTTCAGCCCACCGGTTTCCCAAACGTTTGTGAGCTTCATAAATGATTCTGTCCTCCTCTTCAGTCCATGAAGACTTCTTGACCTCAGGATTAAGATGATTATGCCACCTCTCTCGACACTGTTTCCCTATTCTTCCCTTTAAGTGCTTTGCAATCAAAGACCAGCGCTTAGGACCATATTTCTGAACAAGTTCGATAACCTGTAATGCAAATTCAACAAATTAGCCAAGGGCAGTGGGGGAGAAATCAATGCATTCATTCTAAAGCAGAACATCTCAATAACATTTAATGTATTTACACCTGAAAAACAACAAGGTAATGACTATGTCCAACCTAAAAACAAGATAGCAAAGCCCCATATCCCAAGTGTCGTGCATCACAGACACTCAATTATGCTGATATCTTTATTGTGTGATTTGTACATAACCTAGTTGATTATGAGACAGAGAGCACAAATATTTTAAAAAACAAAAAACCTTGAAGTGCTAGATTTCAGTATTCCAAGAGAAGTGAGAAAGAAATTAAACAAATTATTTTTAGCACAAAGTTAAATATTTGTCTATGTTGAGAGCTGAATAAGAGACTGCCCTATAGAAAACAAAATTCATTTGGTAAACAGTTTTTTTTTTTAAATTTAACTGTTTCAAGAGTTATTTTTGCTAACATCCAAGTAAATGTTGCCACTTTCAGTTAGCAACATTTCACTGATGAGGTACATTTCATGCCAGTACATATGTGGGTTTTTTTAAAAGAAAGACTTGTAACTCAGTGAGGAAATAAACAATAAGCTATTGGTTTACACCAGTTATCTTTACTAATTTTAGTGGGGAGGCCGCAGCTGCCAAGAGGGCTCCTTCTGCAAAGGTGGGGGGAGGGGAGAGAGAGAAGGAAGGCAATGGCTAAGGCAGAGGCTGCAGGACCAAGGAAAAGAGATAACACACCCTCAGGGACGAGGGGGAGGAAGAGAGCATGCACTGGTGTGAGAGTGGTGGCAGCGAGAACACACAAGTGTGTGGAGGCAAGAGGAGGAGGAGGAGGAGAGCGAGTGTGCACCATGCGAGTGTGGTGGCAGGAGCAGAAGAGGCAGAAAGCACGCACAGAGACAAGAAGAGAGGAGAAAGAGAAAGAGAGGGAGCATATGCCTGTGCAAGTATGGTGCCTACGGTGTCGGGAGCAAAGGAAAGAGAAGGCAAGCGTGCTGAAGCAGGAGAAGCAGGAGAGCTCAGTGGCCAAGGGTATTAGAGGTGGCAGGAGGATGAGTGCCACTGGGGTCTGGGTGAGCTAATGTTGGCCCATAGGCCACACAATGAAGAACAGTGATATTGACTTTGAAGATTATAAGGTAGAGGGCAATGGGACTAGGATAGACAGAACTCTTTAAGTACCCCACGATGGAATGGCATTTATCTATAATGAGTATATTGTTTTCCATTTACAACCTTCCCCATCCTATATTTGAGAGAACCAGAGCTAAAGACATTATAGCATATTCTGAACTGACCTTACAGTAATTTCAAATAATCAGGAACAATTTAAACAAGTTACCCTTTGATCCTCTTCCTTAGTCCAGGGGCCTTTAATCAGTTCTGGGTTCAGGACTTTCTGCCATCTATGTTGACACTGAAAATCAGAACGATTCTGAAGAAGATGAGGGAGAAACATTATTTTCTATTTAGGCTGTCACTTCCAATTCAAAACTCCATCCCATATGTGTGTGTGTGTGTGTGTGTGTGGTGAGTAAGTGATAAGTGATTTTTGAATACTTGTGTTATGAAAAATCTCAGTACAACATTCATTTTCACTTACTTGTAAATGACTAGCAATGAATGTCCAGTCACTTGTGCCATGCTGTTCTACCAGTTTCTTTAGCTTTTCATCCTGTTAAAGACAATTTACAACAGAAACCCATAAATAGACATGCAACATTAAGGCAAACATCAAGAGCAATGATCTGGTTAAGCTTTACCTCATCACGTGTCCATTTTACTCTATTACATATCTTCTTTGCCCCTTTCTGTTGTGGTACTTCATAGTCATGATCTGCATAGTGAAGGTCATCATCTTCTTCTTCACTGCAAAGTGCAAGCTAATATTAAGTTAACATTGACAGTGAAACTATGCTTACGTAAGTTCAAGAAACAACAGGTATTATATTTATATATAGTATATATGTATGTATGTATGTATGTGTGTGTGTGTATATATATATATATATATATATATATATATATATATATATATATATATCCAAAATATTGAAAATATATTTCATATTCTTAATAAATATATTTTTATAGTTTATATAATATTATACACACACACACATATATATACTTGAAGACACTCATCTGGTTTTTATGCAACTATCAATGCATTTTTCTCAGCTGACACGAAATCTAGCTAAATAAAACACCAAGAAGGGCTAAAAGAAAGTCAATTTTTTTTAAAAAAAACTGTATGGACATGTAAGTTGGTTAGATATCCAAAAGCCCAAATGAACCGGTACACAGGGGTTGATCAACTTGGCATAACTCCAAATAGGAAAATGTTAGTCTCCTAAAGAATAAAGTTCAGCTAATAGGAAGATGCTGAAAGGCATCATCTCGTTCTGCATGGGAGATGGCAATGGTAACCCCCTCCTGTATTCTACCAAAGACAACCACAGGGCTCTGTGATCGCCCAGAGTCAACACCAACTTGACAGCACACTTTACTTAATGGGGCCAGAAGCAGGGGCGTAGCTATAATTGAACGAAAGGGTTCAAAGAACACGGGCCCCCAGCTCCTGAGGGCCCTCTGCAGCTCCATCCCTCCCTATTTTCTTCATTGTCTCCCTCACTCTGGGGGCCGCCCGAGAGAGGGATGAACACGGGTCCCCTCTCCCCTAGCTATGCCCCTGGCCAGAAGTAATAAGCTCTAAGCCCTAAACAGCACAGGACCTTGGAATTTAAGAGAAAATCTTCTTTGCCATGAGCCCCACCGCCAGTGTTCTAATTTTTCTCCATCTGTGCGTGGAATGGGTTTTGTTCTGGGTGGTAGTATCAAGGAAGTGTGTGCACACATGCATTCAGAGTGGGGCCTTCCTGATTCAACCTAAGCAGGATCTAAAATTAACTGAACAGACATCCAGAAACTTGTGAGCGCGCGCACGTGCGCATGCCTTAGAGGGAACTCTGCCCAATGCCCATTGAGATCATCTGAAGAGGTTCCTCTGCAGTTGTCACCCACTTATCTGGTGGCTAAACAGGGATAGGCCTTCTCCATTGCAGCCTTGAGGCTTTGGAATGCACTCCCTGCTGAAATAAGAGCTACCCCATCTCTGACAACTTTTTAAAAGGCAGTTAAGACACACTTGTTCACCAGCTTTTAATTAGACTTACAGTTTTTAACATTGTGTTAAATTTTAAATTATTTTAATGTTTTAATTGTTTTTATCTGTGCTGTTTGGTTGTAAACCACCCAGAGATATGGGTTTGGGGTGGTATATAAATATGTTAAATTAAATAAATAAATATATTTTTGAAATGTTTATTGGAAAATTACAGATACAGGCAAGCAAGTCTCCCTGCCCGTTCACAAATTCCTCATTCCTATAAGGAAGTTTCATATATCCCCCCTCCTTCAACGAACGAAAAATGGACTGTCGAACGAAAAATGGACTGTCGTGATGAAACCTTTATACTTCAGCATTCATCCGGTCACTATCATTAAATAAAGCAACAGAAAAGATTGTCACCTTCGTACCTACTTGAGAGCTGTGCGCCATCTACTGGCCCAATGAAATGCTTCAAATGGAGATTAGATTGTTTAAACTGAATTTGAAGAACAGTTTTCATGGTGAAATTCACATTCCATAAACACTCAGATAAGGCTTATACTATAAATTTGTGCAAAAACAGATCTTCCCTATTCAGTACTGGAATGGAACAGTACATTGATAAGATATGTATTCCTATGTTTATATTTTAAAGAGTTCCCCTGATCTTCTATTAAGGATCAAAATGACAAGAACATCTGAATATTTTATATTTAGCTTCTTCTTCTTCTGTAAACAGCATTTTCCAAGAGCCTATACCTTTTAGCTTATATGAAGTTTAAGGTAATCAGTGGCTGAGCACACATGTTTGTTACATACAAAAGGTCCCAGGTTCAATCCCTGGCATCTCCAGGAAAAACTAGTAAAAACTCATCTCCAAAACTGGAGAGCCACTGTCTGGCAGTGTCTAGTAGACCAGGGCTACACAACTGATGCCCTCCGACTGCTTTTGGACTATAACTCCTATCATCCCCAGCCACAGTGGCCAATAGTCACGGATGATGGAAGTTGCAACAACTGCAAGAGGGCCAAATTTGTGCAGCCCTGATGTAGACAGCAGTGACCTACATGCACCAATGTCTGATTTGGTATAAGGCAGCTTATGTTTAGTTGGCTGGGTACAATAGCACTGGAAGTTTTAATTGGAGCAGACGACAGATCTATGTGTATAGTGCACATATGTATGAGATGATAGGATTGGGGTAAAAGCTGCCAACACTCAGCAACAGATTTAGAAAAAATAGTAGCTAGTCTAGAATAAATAGAACATCTGAGATATGAAATATTGATGTTTATGTTTTAATCTAACTTTTAAAAAATATATTTTATTACTTGTATCTGTGTCTATCTTGTTGTCAGCCACCCCGAGCAGTATTGCACTGGAGGAGCGGGGTATAAATATTTTAAATAAATAATAAATGTTATATGTCCCATTCCATCTTGCACAATAATCATATTCACAAGAAGCCACTCAAATTAAACCTACAGCCAATTCTATCTAGAT
This sequence comes from Hemicordylus capensis, assembly GCF_027244095.1. Lineage (NCBI taxonomy): Eukaryota > Metazoa > Chordata > Lepidosauria > Squamata > Cordylidae > Hemicordylus > Hemicordylus capensis. The sequence continues at coordinate 266,341,543 of NC_069660.1, forward strand.
TTACTTGGAAGCAAGCCCCACTAATTTCAAAGGGTGTAGCCTGTAAGCAGTTATACATACTTACAATTGCAATCCAAAAAACGCTAGCCAACTACCTAGCTACACACCTAACTAATAAGGCACGATTCATATTGGACTGGTGTATCCATAGAATAAGACAGCCAAACTAACAAGCTAACAAAGCAAAAAATAAAAATAAAATATTATCCTTTTTCAATCAAGCCAAAACACAAAAATGGTGAAAATATTTGAGGTCTATGTGGTTTTGCTACATCACATAAGATACAGATTTTGAACCTTTAGATTTAGGTTCTTTAATTTTAAAAAAAAAAACTTGTACTGTACCACACACTAGTGGCTTTATATGCAAAGACATCTCTTCAGTTTCTTCTTTAACGGAGGACCACAGAAATACGATTTCCTTCCCATAACAATAATTAGCTTATTTCCACTGTATCCCCTCAAACCGGGGCAGTGGAGTTCATTTAATGTCAACTGTATGTATACACAATCCACAGCTACACGCCCCCTCACCGGAGGTGGGGGGGCGTCTCCAGAAAGAAAGAGACACGGGAGCAAAAATAGGAAGAAAGCAGTGCCAAGGTGAGAGGGTCTGAATTGCCAGTAAGAGAGAAGTTGTTGGCAATTCAGCGCCAAGAAAACAAGAACAAAACGAGATGGGAGAGCAGAAGGCGGTATAGGTTTTCAAACCGCAAGAAATCCGAGCAGGAGGAAGAAATCCGAGTAGTCCAATTCTACATCAGCTGAACAGAAGATCACCACCGGCATGGGGAAGATACAGTTCTACACACCAGGGAGCAATGCAGAAGGACCAGAGGATCTGGGTAGCAGGGCTCGTGAAAGGGGCAGCAAAGATCTCCTGAGGCAAAGGGAGGCTGTGAAGAAGGCAGGCAGGCTGTCAGAGCGGGCGGGTGGGCAGGCTGCGCCAGGTTGCCAATGCAGTGGCGGGCGGCTGTGGAAGTGCCGAAAGAACGCAGCGAACTCACCTGCGTGGCCTCTTCGCCATCCTTCGCACGCACCATAAGGCGAGAAGAGGGGAGCAGGCGGGAGGTCACCGGCCAAGGGTGCTCACCCGGCTGTGGCGGGCAGACCCCGACAGGCGGCCGCGGCAGCAGTGGCGCAGCTGCCCCCTTAGCCCCGACCGCGCCTGGCCCCCCGCCCGGGGGACATGGCCCTACACCCAGCCCCAGCTGGGGGAAAAAAGAATTAGGAAGGAGCCCGAACCCCGCTCCTCCTGTCACTCCCCGGCGGCGGCCTTCCTCCCCTCCCACGACTTTTCCTGGGCGCTACTCCAGTCGCTCGTCGCCCTCGCTGGTTTTTGTCCCTGCCGCCGAATCTCGCGCCCAGCCTCTTTCCAGAGCCACCGTTTGAATCTGCGCACGCGGACTGCCACCCCATTGGCTGCTCCAGAAAGCACGCGACCAAGCAGAGGGGCTGGGGAGAGAGAGGAAGGGGAACGGCCAGTAAGGGAAGATCGGTGGCGGGATGCCGTGAGGGGTGGGTGGGGCTAAGGCGCAGGGCGTGTTGGGAAAGAGAGTTTCCCCCCTTCCAGCCGGGGCCTGCTTTGAATGTCTTCGGCCGCGGTCCAGCAACGCGCGGATGGGAAATGCCCTATGCACCCTCTATTGCATTAGTTTGTTGTACCTCTTTCCCTCCCTTTCCCGCACGTTGAAAAAAATAACGCACAAAAAAAATTAAACCTCACAATTACATTTTCAGCATGTTACCTGCTCTTCCTGCGGGTTGTATAGAAGGCGGCTCAGACTTAAACTCAATCCTCTCATAAAGAAGAGAGGTGCCCATATTAAGAAGAATACAAGTGCATTCAAAATATGAGACGTCGACAGAATACCGAGGGAGATATTTAAAAGTGTCGCCCCTTCTAATCAATTGTAGACAAAATCAAATCTCCTTCGAGCCGGAATCGAACCAGCGACCTAAGGATTCCTGCTTTAGAACAGCGCCTCTACAGTCCTCCGCTCTACCAGCTGAGCTATCGAAGGGACGTTGAGTTTTTTGCTCTGTTTTCTCTACATAAGGTTTCCATAGCACAGATACTGAAAAACAATACAAAGAAGAGAGAAAAACATCTGAAAGTTTTCGGAATTGTTCCATTTACGAGACAAAAAGAAAACTGTCCCCATCATCGTTCATACAATACCCTAAAGGCCGTTTCAGTTATTATAAATAAATGCGAGCTTAACTTCTGTCAGTGTTCACCACGCGAAGTATCTCGAGCCTTTTGACATTTGAAGCCGCTTTCTGCAGGTTACTGCTGCGGTCAAAGTTACGGTATTTTCAAGTATACACAGGATTGTATACGTTAAGGAACAGAGGCGCAGCCCTCCCACAGCCAGAGATTACTGCTTCTTTCAGCGAAAAGAGAGACTTGATTTGGAAGGGCTGTCAGAAAACGTACAAAATGTGTTTACTGTATATGAGCGTCTTCTATTTTACTTTTTAAAATGGGGACGATTTTTGGTACCTCTTTCTGTGTTTGTACTATGTTTACCTGAATCCAGGACAAAATATTTCCAAATTGGGGGTTGTGTTTAATTCAGAGTATTGATCCTTTGGATAAATAAAGGTATAACCTGTATTTAACCTTATTTTTCAAGCGCGTCATCTTACATTCAGATAAAAAATAAATACTTCCTTTTGCCCACTTTTCCCTTCTCCACACTTCCTTCCTTCCCACCCAAAACCATCTGTTCAACAGCCCAGATGTGGTACTTGTAGCTCCTTCCATATTGAAAAGTCCATTATTGCCCAGGCTAACTGGGCAAAGAGGCACCTTTTACCGTGGTGATTCTCTTTATTTAGCAGGGGGAGAGTAACTGGCCCTATTCAACCCCAGCACAGTACTTTCAGTGACTGTTGCTGGTGTGTGTCTTATGTTTCTTTTTAGATTGTGAGCCCTTTGGGGAAAGGGATCCATCTTTTTTATTTATTATTTCTTTGTGTAAACCACCCTGAGCCATTTTTGGAAGGGCAGTATAGAAATTGAATTATTATTATTATTATTATTATTCAAAATCAATACACAGAGTCATGATAGCCTACACTACATCTGTGCCAAATTTCTGAACTCAGAGCAAAGCTATTCAGGAAATATAAAAAGGGCCCTCTTTTTCCTTGGGAAAAATAATTGGGCCCTCTAGGGGAGTGGCCACACCGCATGGACCTGTGTCCCCAAGACTGTGCCTCATGGTGCCCCTGGTAAGCCAGTCAGTCACCATCCCAAACACCATATTGAAAAGTCCATTATTCCCATTCATGTATGTAGGAGAATCAAGAACAGAACTACATAGTATATTGAAAACTGACAAAACACCACATTCTTAATATGGGCAAAAATTACCCTGAAATAAATAATAAACTAATATTTATATACTGCTTTTCAACAAAAGTTCCCAAAGTGGTTTATATCTCTATAAATGAATGAATGAATGAGATGAAATCACATCAGGCCTTAGGAATCCTTCTCACGCAAGCAGATCTCATTCAAACCGGACACATTCTTTAGGGCAAGTTACACAGGATTTCAGAGTTCTTGTCCTTTATGGAGAATACCACCAGGTAACAAGTATCAAACAAGAAAAATCACACCAGAATTGTCTCTTGCAAGGTTTTAAAGTGCGATAATACTACTAAAAATGTTTTTCCAACAAAGTATTAGCAAGTTTACATAATAACCAAGGCATTGTTTTCTTCTGAGCTAGCAACATTTCCATTTCCCACCTCTAACAACCAACAGCTGGTGAATGACACCTATCTGTATGCTATTCACTAGGAATACAACTGTGCTTATGCAACCAGGATTAAAGCCTGTTACTCTGTAAGATCACACTGAATGTTTCTAGTTTAGGTGCAAACCTCAAAATAGTTTGATTATGAAATAGGGTGCATGTTGGGAATGTTCTGCCTCATAGCCTTTTAAAAGTTGTATTTTGGCATCAAAGCTTGCCATAAAGTTTGCAGATAAGAGCTATATAATCTTAGACGGATCTTATAACTCATGAATTATGGCCATTTCTATTTTTGAACATTTCATGCAGACTCATGAGTTACAAGCTCCATAAATAGGTTAAAGAACTTTGCAATATAGTCAGCTGAGCAGAGCATGAAAATGTCAAGATCCTGTTTAGTCACTGTGGAGGGGCCTGATGAAATAAATGCATGGTAGGGAAATATTAATACGCTAAAACCATGGAACTGGTAACAAATTTGTACTTTTGTAGGAGCACTTTATTCTAGTCTCATATGTGGCTAGATATGGGAAATATAGCTGACTCAGGCAAACTACAGTCCTTATATATTTGCAATTTTCACAGCAGGTGCTGAGACAAAAAAAAAAAAAAAGGTCTGTTGCTCACAGGAGCAGCTATAAAAATTCTAGCCTCAGTTCAAGAGGAAACTCATATTGACATGCCTGTAATGAAACCCAGCCCTGGCTTAGTAAAGGAGCAGCCATCAATTCACATGCCTCCTACCAATTCACTGCCTCCTACCATGACACAGATGTGCAGTGAAGGCTGGAATGGAGAAAGAGCAAGGACACCCCTCCCCCAGCTCCCTTGCTTAGCATCTATTTGCTTCTTTGGCCACTTGTTAGACACAGGATACTGTCTATAGTGCAGCAAGTAGGGGACAGTTAGCACCACTACAGCTTAACCCATGAGATCAGGCTGCCCAGTTGTGATCCACAAACTTTCAGCCGACGCACTTGGATAATGTTGTTAGTTTGCGTGTGAGACAGTGGGGCAAAAGCCTGGTGAAATGCAACCATCTACATAGCTGGTCACTTGAAAATCACATCATTGTGAGTTATTTTGGGGTGTAGCTCCCCCTGTGGTTTGGGCAAGCTTAATCACACCAGAACACAACACGTCTTTACAGGCAATTGTAGTAGAGTGGTTAAAAAGAATCCAAACTGCAAGTGGAGCTGCACACTCAAAAGGTTTCCTGCAGGCACAGGCAGCTGTACTCATGCTATTCTGTTTCAAGAAGGCTCCCAGTCTACATGGATGGCAGCATGTAAATCAGGCCTAAACTGTCATCTTTGTGGGTATTTCTCTGAGTGGTGCAACACGTTGATAGTGTCCTACTACTGATGGATAAGAGCAGGCCAAAAAAGAAAAACTACATTCACCAAAAATATTTGTATTTTATACTTAAATGCTTTAAGTGCACCAAATATATCATTTAAAAATCTATTTTACCTACCTTATGTCCCCAAGCATCAAGCTTTTTTATTTTACTTTTTTAAAGGTACAAACCCTCAACTGCTCCTGAAATATCAACATCAGATAGCTTTTATAATAGGTTCTAGTACGTTCCCATTTGATTAGTCTTATCTGAAGACATTTGATGTAGAATTATATAAAATACCAGGGCGGAGGGAACTAGCACCTCTTCATTAATGCATCTTTGTTCACAATAAGAATGAAGAGAATCTGCTAGTCTGTTTAGTTTTTTACCCTACCAGGCTCAGGGCAACTTAAGGACACAGCCTGAACTCAAGTCCAAGTAATAATATAAGAGTACATAAAACAGTTTTGTCTTCAGAACCAAACAAGTATAATAGACACCCTTAATCTGCTTTTTACGTAGGCACCTGAACAGTTCAGTGCATGCCCTTGGTTAATAATCCAGCTATTCCTCCGCTCTCCTAGTCTTTCAACCCAGAACATGGCCTGAAAGCACGTGATGGTACCATATCTGAAGCTAAGCAGATTTGTGCCTAGTCAGGTACTGGATAATGACCCCTGGAGCATAATAAATATTTTAAAAGGAAAATGCATACATCTCAGCTCAATCAAATCTCCTGAAAAATCATTCCAATCAGCCCAACTTCTATTCACTTTCTTGCTATTGAACTTAGCATATGTTCATTAACACGTGCTGGTCAAATTGATATTTTACTTCTCAAGTCTCCAATAATATAAGGATGTCAGAGGTCTCCCTATACAGCCAGTGCCCTGAGGTAGCACCATATAACTTGACAAACGGTATTGAAAGGATTTAACCATAAACACAATCTTGGAAGGGAGGGGAACAGCAGAAAGCTCTGTTCAAGTGCAGACTGTGGTAGAAGCACGTGGGTTTGCACTGGAGGGTGGTGATGGTGCTCTGCTCCTTTCTATCCATACAGAGCAGCTAGTTCTAATAAAAGCTGTTCATCAATGAGATGGGCTGCACACCATTTCAACAACAGACTACTTCGGTACAGAAACTAGAAAAAGTAGTTTAGCTTATATTTTTAATATAGCAATCAAAGAAAATTCCAAATACTGTACAGTAAAGTGGAATATAGTACACTTATAATACACTATTGTTACATTACATATAAAAAACAAATTAGTACAGCAATCACAAGTAAAATCCCAGATGTGCTGAACTACCAGCACTGTGAACATGGTATCATTGCTATTCTAATTTAATTCAATATGTAAAGCACTTGCTGTTTTAAAAGGTTTCCTAAATATATACAGCACTAATGCTTATTTATATATATATATATTATATTTACTTCCAAAGTGCACTATTTCTCTTCCTGGCAATCATCCTCAAAATAAAATCTAAAAACATCTATCATAGTTCAGCCTTTTAACTTTACTACAATCATAGGGGCCAAGTGAAAATTCTGTTTTTTTAATCAAAGTCTAAAATGCTATGGGAGATTCACAAATATTGTACAAAGCCTTTTTCTAGATTAGAACATAATGTCAATCCTCATACTGAGGAGGCCATATTCTGATTAACATCCAGCAATTCAAAACAATCAGTGGGGAAAGGTAACCTAGACTGGGATTTCAAGCGCACAGACATAGTTCAGTTCCTTTGGAAGTGGCGGGGGGGGGGGATTGCAGACAATTCACACATTTTAGAATTGCATGAAGTCTATGCTAAATGTTTTCAGGTGGGCTGAATGTGCATATGGTGACACAGACATCCACTCTACTACACAGACTAATCCCAATTTATTCCTTTTGAAAAAGCCATTTTGGTCTTCAAAATATACCCTTTGATACAGCAATGTTATTATACAACTACAGCAATGCTTTTCTGTGGTCTTTGCTAGTGCAGAGAATAGAAGCCTTAACACAGCAAATCTGACATACTGTCCTCTATAACAGGTCATTTTCAAATGAATATGTACTCTTTAAACTAGCCACAAGAGAAACACAATATACAGAAAATAAGTGGTGAGAGAAGGATAGTCTTCTATCTTTTTTTAATTTAAAAAAAATCAGAATCTTCTTTATGTCTTCCTCCATTATTTTCTATCTGGAAAAGAAGTAGGCTCTAATAAAAACATTCATATATTATATGAGCAAACCATTTTGTAGTTGTGAAGCAAATATAGGATGTTAATTTTTAAAGCTACAATGGAATCAAAATGTTAAGTTTCCAGAGAAATAGAGTAATGTATTAAACAGCACATTTTATATACTAGAATATTGTTTAAGATTTGAATGAAAGCCATTAGAATGTTTTAATTCCAGCAGTTTCCAATATGCACCTTTTGTTTTCACATATTCCCTCCTAAGTGAACCAATGTATTGAATGCTGCTGTGTAATCACTCTAGACCTATTTTTGATCCATATTATTTATACACGAAACTCCTTGACTATTCAAGAACAAGCTTGTTTGACCTGTAAAAAAAAAAGTGAAAGATAGTGTTTGATTTGATAAATCCATGACCTTCCAACTGTCAACTGGATAGCAACATATATCAGAAAAGCTGATGTCAATGATGCAGACAGAACATTGCAACTTCTGAAGGAAATTCATCCCAGATGTTCTTAACATTCTCCTTACCAGATGACATTTTTAAAAAATTCACTTGATATTTGCCTCTCAGTCTTTAAAGCTGCAGTCTTGTAGCCAGCTTCATGTACTCTCTATCCCATGAGGTGCAATCCTCAATTAGTTGCAAATAAGATCCACTGAAACCAAAGGGACTTCAGCCCTATTAACTTTGGCAGGGATAAACCTAGACAGTAAGTGTACAATTGTAATACTGAGTTTAAATATAACCTTTTCCAACACTTAGACCCAGCAGTATTTTACACATGGCTCCTGCACTTAAGATCTTTTCTTATTATAAATTGAGCATGGCCAAAACCTGTCAACATGGCTGACAGAAAAAGAGGATGATAAAACAAAAACAGTACTTGCACTGTTAGCTTTGGTAGAAGAAAAAGAAGTTAAACACAACATGCAGTATTCCTCAAGGGAAAGAATTTCCACAAGAGCGAGAAAGAGCTTATTTAACTCTTAGCCAAGACAACCAGGTTAATTAAGTTATAAAGCCACCCATGCCCCTCCAACTTCACAGGTCTCTCTCATTTCATAAGTCAGTTAAGAAAGTGGTGCTGACAGTATTCCTCTCCCTACACCAGACAGAAGACTGCTGCAGTATTTCTGATCTAGAACAAGACACCAAGCCATCAAGCTATTATCAACACTATATATTCAAGTCCATTTGGGACTTGCAATTGAGATGGTTCTCACCCAAAGATTCTTGGGAATTGTTGCTCTGTGAATGGGCTAAAAATTCCTAACAATACTCATCACTCCCCAAATATGGCAAATCCCAAGTTTCTTTGATGGAAGCTATAGTTGTCAACCCAGTTTCAAGACTATTTCAGTATTGCCATAGTCAGAGACAGCATAGATATTTTCTTCTTGAGCACACCAACTTACACGATATCATAAGCTATCTTTGAAACTTGGGCATAGGCAATTGCTATGCCAGAAAGAGCCCCCTTTGCAAAATTGCTTATACATGCATAAATGGAATCTTTGGGTCAAGGCCACAGAACTAATCATGTGCGCATTAAAACTTATGGTGGTTTTCTATATGTAGCAGGGGTTATCCTGTTCTCAGTATGGCATCAATCAATTTTAATTTACATTTATGTTACATTTCTTGACCAAATTAAGCAGCACAAACTTAGAAAAATTACATATTTAAAATCATTTATTCATGAAAGTGTGATTTGTACGCTTTATATATAAGCAGTGTGCTAAATAATAGAATATGTATTCCTTGTATGAGGAAAGCAAAAATGATGTTTGAATGGATTAATATATTTGAGTAAAACTGAAGCTGTTGAACCTTCAGTTAATTCCCCATATAAAAAAATAAACCTTCCCTTATTTGGGACATTTAATCATAGCATTGTTGGGAAGATGCTTGTGTGATTATAAATGCAGAAAGTAGGAGCATTTTTTCAGAATACAAACATTTATAATACAAACTTAATATTTGTGGACTGGGTAAAACTCATGTGCGTGCAAGCACTGGCTTCAAATAACTAAACTAAGCACTTGAAATTCCTGTTCCATATTTCTTCTATATTGCAGGTCTTTCACCCTTTCAAGTTTATTTCCATCAGATGAAGCAGTAATAATGCACAAAAAATAGAAATATGTAAAGAGGCAAAAGTGCAACATTAGTATCAAGATAAACATTCCATCTTTATGGATCTCAGCAAACACAATGGCTGCTTCTTAAGAATTAGCACTGTAGATCTGATGAATATGCTGTTTAAGTGGATGATAGTTTAATCAAACTGGTGCAGAAAGATTTCCATCATAAAGTAAAACACTAAATATTTCCCATTTCCAAGGAGGTTAAGAGGAGCCTTTACTATGTCACTGAAAAACTTCTGAAGCGACAACTGTTAAATTTCATTAATTCAACATGCTCAGAAAATATTAATAGCCAGCACTGCTAACCAATTGTTACTTATCAAAGTCTTCTTGCACAAAACCAACGCCGTATTGGTCTGCTGTGCTTCTTAAAATACTTGCCTACTGTTGTCTTTGCAACGTAAAAACAGGCTGTGGTACTTTCGCAGCTCAGAACAAACATGCAATCACTTGCCAACAGAGCAATGAAAAGGTTGTGCTGGCTCAGACCACCATGCATTACTAAATCACCTTTGCTTTAGCAAATCTTATACTATATAGCCCTTTCTCCTATCATTCCTCAAATTTACAGCTTAAAAGATCTCAATATACTTGTGTATTTCAAGAAACCTGATAAATCTAAGTGAATGCAAAGTGTTCAGGTCTAAGGGAATGTTTCTCTATGCTGTAATTTTGAATGGATCAATATCTGACAAAAGATTATATTTGTCAGGTTTTATTTTCACTGATACCAGTCTTTAAAACTTAGTAAGAACCTCACATGGGCTGGAGGATTAAGACTTTAATGGAATTAAAATTACAAAAAAAATTGGATAACCCACATCTACAGCAGATATTCATCTCAGTGCATATTCTAATAACTAATTTACAGGTAACTGAGAGCTAACCTGGGCAGCAGAATGGTATATTAAAAGCTATTGTCTATCACACACTTGCTATCATGCAATGAGTAAGATATAATTTTTGAAACATACAAGATTTAATGACTAAGTTTATGTGGCCCAGCCAACAACATTACATTTGCACAGTAAACTCTTGTATCTTATCAGCTGTTAACTATTCATGAATGATCCATTGGCTCAGCTGTATTAGCAATTTCTGCATCTTGACTATCCATCTCTTCAGCCTCTTCAACAGAATTTTCTTTTTGCGCTTTTGATCTTGTGGGGAATGCTACTCCCACTGCATTTGACATGTTACTATCAGTTGTTTCTACATTCAGATGTCCACTACCACTTGTTAAAGAAAATGATTCAGGCAAACCAGTCTGAGGGCTCCTTGTTTTAACAGATGAACCTGCTGCTTCTAGTTTCCTTTGAGAAAAATCATTTGATGCTGATTGCTCTGCATTCTGATCCCGTAAGTGTCTGTCCATTGAAGCCTGAATCGAAGAAACCATTTCCTGTAATTTTTTTCGCTGCGCCTCAATCAAATTAGGATCAAGCTGCCTGCCGTCTCTCATTGTCCCTACTCCAGGAGCTATCCGTATAAGCTCACTGTTTCCAGAATCACCTGTGTACACAGAAGGCTCAGATTTAGCAGAACTGGGACTAAAGTCTGTGCTGCTGCTTTGCTTTCTTGTAAGCAGAGCTTCCCTGGCTCTTTGATGATGCTGTTGAGTACCAGTTGCAGTTCCTAGAGAATGGCCTTTTCCTTGAAATGCAGTTACATTGTGAAGTTGCTCCGATTTCTTTTTAACTACTCCACCACTACCTAGTTTCAGGATTCCATGTGAAGGACTTGCTTCCCTGCTTCTGGAAGAAGCCTCTGCTCGTACTTGACTGAGTGCCTCCTTAACCAAGTCTTCCACGTCTGAACCCACAGGGAAGTGACCAGCAGCATCCACACAAAGTTCCAATCTATCTTCTGCTGCATTGTACACAAAGGTCTTGCCCGGCAAGTATGGAAAATTGCAGTGCCTCCCATCAGCCAGGCCTATTGAAGGGAGAAAAATAAGATTTCATACCTTTATGTACTGCTTCTTAAAGTGGTTAAAAAAATGAAACAAAACGCTAACTTCAAATTATACCACCCAATACAAGGCAAGGGGGAAAACACACATTGTTCTAGTAGTTCTATCTGCTACATCAAAAGTTAGTTGATTTCTGGAAAGACAAATGCTCTCTGGAACCAAGGTATTATCAGCTTTTTAAGGGTGGAAAGTAAAGTGGATAAGTGGGCTCTCTGGGCAGCAAATCCAATAACTTACAGGATTGTGTAGTGAACAACCATATACCCCCTTATTACCTTTCCCTCTATAAGTACTTTTTGGTATCCAAGGTGCTTTACAGCAAGTCTCACTGATAGCCAGCAAAAGGTGGTAAAGAACAATAGAACCATTCAAGCATCACTAGATATTCTATCAGATCACCTATAATGTCATTACACTAGATGAGATCACTATTTATGTGCTCCTCTAGACCAGTGTTTCTCAACCACCAGTCCGTGAGGAGTTGAGCACTGGTCCGTGCTGGTCCATGAGGAATTAATCCCCCCACCAAACAATTTAGAGCCGGTGGGTGCCACTGCTGCTGGGAGCTCTCCGGAGCTAATTTCTAGGCAGGCAGCCCTCACTGCTGGGATAACTTTCATTTCAAGGAAGTTAAATGAGTGTTATCCCAGCAGCGAGGGCTGCCTGCCTAGAAATGAGCTCTGGAGAGCTCCCAGCAGCGGTGCCCCCCCCCCCAGCTTGAAATTGTTTTGGAGGGTGCCTGAGGGTGAGGGGGGGACCCCTTTACAAACTGCTGGTCCTGGAAACTGCGTGCAATGGAGGTACCAGCCTATGACTCCAAAAACGTTGAGAAACACTGCTCTAGACTATCGCAAACTTGTAAGAAAACAGTATTTGAAACTTAAATAGTAACCACACATAAGAAAGCAATAACTGTATGTTCTTATTCAGTAAGATGACATGGAAAGAAGATTCAAAGTAAATCATGTGCTACCTTTATTAAAGTACTGCCTAAGAGTGGAGCCATTCCAAAGTCTATGCACTATGTTACAAGAGAATTTCTTAATATTTAAATACATATTAAAGTTACAAGTAACACACTTGTGCTCCATTTAAAAAAAAAAACAACTGACTTAAATACTGTGACTCAATAGCTATACTGGGGACTGGGAAAGACTTCTTTACTGGAACAATGATCCTGGAGAAATGTCACTTTGGAGTGGGGCCTCTGCAGTTTGTAATCTAGTGCAAGCCTCCTTCAGGGATTATTTTCCTGCAGCAAGCATCGTGTTCTTTTCCAGAGTAGGTTTTTTATATTTTGAGGGGGGGGAGGGGGAGTGAGTGTGTATAAGATTCAGAGTTCTAACTGGACAACCAATATTTTCAAGAGAAACATCAACAGCATAAAAACAGCTTAACAGAAGCTGAGCTGCCAAACAAGGTCCTTTTCAGTGATGGCCCCTAGGTTAAATAATTCCCTTTCCTTTCAGGAGACACAAAACAATCCTGTTCTAGAAAGCTTTTGAGGGGAGATGGCGAATGAATATTGTGCACTATGGCTGTTTATTTTACATCTATTTGCTACAATATTGTTTTATTCTGCTTTGATAATTTTATGCTAAATTGGATCTATGTGATTATACTTTTATTTATTCAAAATATTTCTATACCACCCAAAACTTGTGTCTCTGGGTGGTTTACAATTAAAATAATTTATAACACATTAAAACATTTAAAACCCAACATTAAAAATATTAAAACTATAAATCTAATTAAAAGTCTGGGTGAATAAATGTGTCTTCAGTTATTCTGGGACTACAACTCCCAGAATCCCCAGACATGGCCTTTGTGGCGGAGGATGATGGGAGTTGTAGTCCAACATCATCTGGGGGCCCAAGGTTAAGAAACCCTGATCTAGATAATCAGTTTCCTCCAAGACTGCCTGGAACTGGGAGGCCACCACCTTCTCAATTATCTTGCCCAGTTATGGAAGGTTGGAGACAGGCCTGTAATTGCTTAACTCTGAGGGATCCAAGGCAGGCTTCTACTTCCTATTTTTATGTTATATTTTATTAAGTGTTAGTTTTGTTTAAGGTTGAAAGGCAGGATGCAAATGTTTTAACAAAAGACAAACAAATGGGGACCCACACCAAAATATTGTAGTGTGCACCCTCTGCCCCAACGCAAATGCTCCTGTTGGAACAGCAGCCTTTGTAACACTGTTTGGGCTTGCAGGCAAGGGAAAAAAGGACACTTTGATCAACAAGAAAAAAGTAATAAAAGAGTTAAAATGAAAAATAATCTGAAAGCCAAAATATGGCTTATTAAGAGAATTATGAAGTCAAGCAGGGGCATGATCATTTCAAGGCTTTAAACATGTCAAAAATGAGAAGAGTTCTAATGGAGAAAGGATGAACAATGAGATATTTACCTTAAAACCGCTTTCCTGAAATCTAAACACCTGGCAAGATTTAAGGTTTCTTAATGTATAGATAAAACAAATAAAATCAAAGATCTTACTAACTCAAGCAAACGCATTTCAATGTTAAAACATCATTGTTAATGCTCTATCTCAAATAGCTGGAGACCTTAAACACCTAATACATCACCTTAAACACGGGGGGGGGGGCTTTTTACAAGGTTGTTGGGTACGGGTGTGCACAGACTGATTGGTGTGGCTCAGTCCAAATTCAAACCAAATCTGGACCGAACCATGGGTATTTGAACCGGTTCACTCGAACTGATTGGTTGGGCTGGTCGGTTCAACTAACCAGCTCGAACTGGCCCAGTTCGCTATTGAACCAGTTCTGCACATCCCTTTTGTTGGGGTTATGGAAGTTTTTCCAGGTTTGGCTGGATGAGCATCTATTAGAGATGCTGAAAAATGTATGATGTCCACCACAGGACATTCACACCAGATCAATGTCCCCTGCCAATAAGGCAAAGAGGCACATTTCAAAGTGGTGTTTCTCTTATATTCAGCAGGGGGGAAGCAATTGGCCCGATTAAAACCCAGCACAGAATCCCTTCAGTGGCTGTTGCTGGTGTCTACCTTGTGTTTATTTTTAGACCATGAGCCTTTAGGGGACAAGCAACCATCTTTTAAATTATATTTTTGTTACTGCTCTTTTTCTACATAAACCACTTGATTTTTTTTTTTTTGCTGAAAAGCAGTATATAAATAATAGTAAGCAAATAAGATGGCAGAGTATACATTCCCCTACTACTGTGAATATGTATATACTGCTTTCCAACAAATATTCTCAAAGCAGTTTACAATAAAATAAAAATGGCTCCCTGCTCCAAAAGGGCTCACAATCCAAAAAAGGCCAAAAGGCACACACCAGCAACAAGCACTGGAGGGATGCTCCCCAGACAACTGGCCCGCACTAGATTAGAATAGTATCCTTATGATTGAAAATGGAACCTTCAACTCAGGCTCCAAAGCCTTAAAAATGAAACATTTTCTTCATGACTCTTAAAAATCCTTTAGCTGAAATCAGTTTTGATGCAGTCGAAATTTCATAAACAACATTCTGTTTTGAATATTCCTCCAGTATTTTATTACTGAGTAGCATCTACAGTTATAAAAACTGGATTTAAAAGTACATGTTTAGGTTACACAGGCAAACCTCATTACTCGCGGGGGTTCAGTTTCTTGCCTACTACTGCGAGTAACAAAACTGTGAGTAACAAAGCATTATGCCTATGGAGAAAGGGGGATTAGGTTCCTGGATTGATTAAAAAGGGCAAAAGGGTTTTTTAAAAGGTGAAAAAAGAAAAAGAAAAAACTACTGCACAATGCTCCATGGGGCCAGCAATACCCTCCATGTGCCAGCAATGCCCCCCAAAACAGCTAAAATAGGGCAAAACTGGGCAAAAACATGGCAAAAAACCCAACTGCAGTCTCCAGGGTCTCCTTGTTCCCAGCAATGCTCCCCAAGCAGCAAAATGTCCCCCCAAAATACAAAAAAAATCACAGAAAAATGCCTGTTTTTAATAGAAATGAGCCACAAAATGTCTCTTGCTTACATGCTCCTTAGTAATGCATTAAAAATGGCAGCAGGGAGTGACCTCGTGGTCATTTCTGACCCTCTAGGAACCATGGTTACATGCGTTTAAACCTTTTAGTATACACAGATAATGAAATCTGGTATCATTTAGACACCTGAGGATATGTGAAAGCGCAGATGGCGAGTCTGCGAATAGCGAGGTTTCTCTGTATAAATGTATATTCTTTGAAGACAATTGATACAACTTGCAAAAACTGTATGCATTTTTATGCTTATGTTTTTAACTTTTGTCAAGATCTATGGTCAAAGCATAAAAATATTTTATCTCTCTAGATACAGTGGAAATAGCAAAGAAAATTATCTACATTAGATAAATTGTGGGTCAATGGCTAGATGTGCGAGTCAATGGCTAGAATGTTGAAGTTGGGATGGGTTGAAATGGCAACTCAGCTCTGAAGCAAACTAGATAGCCTTGGGCATGTTACTATTTCTCAGCCTTACTCACAGGGAAGTTGTTGGAAAGTTAAATCACTCCTTTGATTTGATAGGAAGAAAAACAAAATATAAATAAAAGATGATTGATTTTTAGCCAAAGATTTCCACAGTAAGGAAGTGTAATGGTGCTCAAGCCTTAAGAACTCAGGCAGTAGTTACTTCTAAAGAACAGGTTATTTCATTAGAAAAAGTTTAAAAGTGCTCAGACCACTGTTGGTGTCGATCTCTTCTCACAAGTAGAGGACAAAAACTTTATGAGTACTTATGTAAGTTCCATGGCAATGTTACTTTATATGCTTATGGAACCTATTGTAAATATGAATCAACATATCTTGAACATTAATGGTCTAAGTATGTGCCAACTAACTGGTTACTAACTAATTTTGGTATTGATTTAGCATTTATTTACCTCTGCAGGCATCAAGTTCTATGGAGGTTGCTTGGTTCTACAACAGATACAAACCATGGGCTAGGATCTAAAGTGGCCCAGGGAAGCAGTCAATTTCAGCTTTCAGCTTCAGCATCTCATGCCACATCAAATGCTGCTCTGAAGGATGCCAACCTGCAGCAGCAGCAGCAGCAGCAGCACAAACCCCAGTTTGTATTTGGGGGTGGGTGGAGTGGAGTTAAAATGAGAATGCACACACAGCTCTTTGGATCTTGGCTTCTTTAATGCTATAAAATCTAAATGTGCTTCATGTTTAGTTATAACACATTCTGTATTTCAGTTCTTAATGTACTTCATTATTCAGATTTTATTCTTCCATCAAGAAACTGAGTATGCATACGATTTAGTTCTATAAACCAAAAAACTAATTTGAATTAGCCTGTAATAAAAGTATATCTGGATGATATCCAGACTAATGTTGTGCTAGAACAATGAGAGAAACTGTGAGCACTTAAGAAGTCTGCAGAGCTGTGAAAAGCTGTAGTGTTCTGCAACACTGCACAACCGTAAACAGGAGCTCTCTGGGACACCTGCAAGGTTCACAATGGATACTGCAACATGTCATGATCTTCCACTACCACAACAGCTAGTCTGGAATTGATGTTTTTTTTCTTTGCATGCAACACCCCATGCTATATCTTTGCACTATACTAACAACAGCATTATACTAGCGCAACACTAATTAGGATGCAGGCCACTGACTTGGAAGTCCTTATATACCTCAATCGCAATGTCAACTTCCTTTAAAATCTGAAGTAATATACATTCCTCTCCATACACATTATCAAAACTTGCTGATTATTTTCTGTAAAAAGACAGTCTGTATAATATAATTTACAACAGCAGCTTATATTGCCAATTTCTCATACCAGACAGAGGAAATTTACATCTAAGTGTCCAGTATAAGAGCGCAGCTTACAGGGAAAACATATTAGCATAGTTAGAAACGTTTACCCATTGTTTTCTTCATTATATTGTAGAACACACCACCCTGCTGGAACAAGTGAGGAAGCCCCTTTGCATAAGACCAGACATCTTCTCCTGTGAAACAGAAACAAAAAGTTAGTTAAAATAGCATAATCAGTGCAAAGTATGAATTAATGTCACTTCATGTATGATAAAACATAAAGATAAAAGCAGTTCCCAACGTGCCATTAGGGTCTCCTACTACTGCTATGTAAACTGCTTTGAGATTTTTTTTTGTTGAAAAGCAGTATGTAAATAAATAAATAAATAAATCTACCCATCACACCAAAGAGAAAAACTTGAGTTCTAAAGGAGAGAACAGTTTCCCTTACTGTTCACAGACAGCTATTCCACCTGAGGCTGCTGGAAAAAATTGTGTGGTTTTTAAATTGCTTTAAGTCTGGATGTAAACCATCTTACAAAGACTGGCAGAAAGGCTGGTTATAAATCTTTTAAAGCCGAACAACCCAGGCTCAAGCTATATAGATGAGAGCAAGATGGCTCTTGAAAGGCCAAATTCATTTGGCATCACCTGGGGCAGGAAGCCAATGTAGCCCTAACCCCAGCTGTGCTTCTGAGTGCACCACATACTTTCTACAATATAAAAGAGCTTTTCCTACTCTATATGGTGTGGGTTTCCCTTGTAAACACTATGAAGAGCAAAAGCTGCCCTCTACCCTGATAAATGCTTAGCTGGACCTTCACTAACAGACAACCTACAGTGGACTGTACCACACCGGGGTCCTTGCAATATGCAAGCACAATCTCTACAAATATCTGTCCTGTGATAATAATTGACATATCCCTCATCTATAATAATCTGTTTCATCCTTGCTGATGCCATTAAACAACCCATTGCATACAGAGTGCAATGACATTTAACATCTAACCTCCAACATCTAACTCCTGCTAATTTGGCAAAGAGGCACCTTTTAACATGGTGATTCTCTTTATTTAGCAGGGGGAGAGTAACTGGCCCTATCCACCCCCAGCACAGTACCTCCAGTGACTGTTGCTGGTGTCTATCTTATGTTTCTTTTTAGATTGTGAGCCCTTTGGGGACAGGGATCCATCTTATTTATTTGTTGTTTCTCTGTGTAAACCGCCCTGAGCCATTTTTGGAAGGGTGGTATAGCGATCAAATGAATAAATAAATAAATATTGGCTTGTGACTACTCTGATACTTATCACATATCCCTAGCATCATGGATAAATGAAAATTTCTGAATTCAAGAAAATTTCAATAAAGAACAAGTATATAAAATAGACAATAGACAATAAGAACTGAAACGACCCACAGGATTTCAAAAGGTGAAGCATCTAATGCCAGTTCTCCATATTAAAGTTAACAAGAACAAGATACTTGCTTCTGATCATACCAAGTTTGCTTATTTCATCTAAACAGAGGGTCATTTCACACATTATAAAAAAGCAAGCATTATAAAGAGAATGCATATGACTCACTCATTACCAAGTTCTACTGTAACATTGAAAGCGAGACTCAATCTTCTCTATGAAGAGAGATCAGCAAATCTCACTTACCACATTACAATAGCAGGGAAATCAGAGCATGAGTCACACTTCCTTTTAGTTCTATCAGGAACTTGAGGGCTGTTCCACATATTACAAAGAAGCAGAAAAAGAGAACGGAGTGACAGATATTGAAATGAAGATGAACAAAATCCAATTTTTTAAGGAATCCCCATAAACCTTGATCTTAAGGTGCTAAAGAGCCAGGATGCACAACTTTGGCCCTCCAACTGTTGTAGGATTACAACTCACATCATCCCCAACTTCAGTAGTCAATAGTCAGGGATGATGGAAGTTGTAGTCCAACAGCAGCCAGAGGGCCAAAGTTGTGGGGCTCTGACCTAGATGAAGACATAGATCACTTTTCAAATGATGATGCTCAGGGGTATACTAGAACGAAAACTCAATTTTCAATAGCTTACAGCATATTGCAGGGGTCCCTAACCTGTCATACAACAGATGTTGCTGAACGACAACTGTTATCATTCCCAGCCAATACACTGTGGCTGGGGATAATGGGAGTTGTTGTTCAGCAACATCTGGAATACCATAGATTGGGAATCCCTGGTATATTGTATATGCAAACCCACACACTGAACTCACACACACTGAAGGTACAATCCTCCAGTTATGAGGCATGCCTCTTAAAGAAAGAGAGGCACAAGCTTCCACTCAACTGTTCCTCATTTAGTTTCCATGCTTAGATAGTTTAGTCATTAGCTTAGACCAAACATATTTACTCGTTCCATTTTTCTTTTGCAATAATTCTGTCCAACCAACTCCCTTGCACTGGAGTGCTGAAATCCATAAGGCAACCTACAGGGGCTGTTCCAGGCTGTCCGCTTTTCAGGGATCCATTTTCAGGAATGTGACATGCATGAGGTCACATTCTCTTCTTTGTACAACCTTCCCACCTCCCACTTCAGATAAGAACAAGAGCAACTAGTAGATATTTGTATCTTTGTTACGACATTGTTATATTTGGTTAGATACAGTCACTTTTCTGTGAGTTACAGAAGACTCATGATGATAAAGCTTGACCAAAAAACAGAACAAAACAGATCCCTTGCTCTCTGTTAAACTTGACATTTTCACTTTTGTTTCTTAGTTTCTTCTCAGTTTCGTTTCCCATGGTAAGCTTTCAATTCACAAAATTACAGCAAAACTTTTTTCTTTATATAATTATTTGAAACATTTCACTCTGTCTTGACAGGCAAGCTTAATTTTCAGATGTAAGAAATACACATGACTGCATCGACAATGCTAAAAGTGGTCAAGGTAGAACTCATAATAAGAGTCTTCTGGAAGCTCTAGGCCTACAATCAACTGAGGGGTTTTAGTTGCAGCAAAACAATGCCTAAAAAATACATCTTGCATCAACTAGCTCAAAGCCAAGCAATACTTTTGATGCCATTCCCCCTGCAAAGTTAATAGCAAAGGCTGCAATATATTGATTTAATCTGTAACACTGCCAATTAATCTGGTTTAAAAGGCTTCTTAAAATATAACTTTCCACAGATCTAGCTGAGTAGCAGAATGGCATTTGACATAAACACTATGGCAATACATCTGCATTATGCACATTCTCTGACAAGCAATTTTGCTTTCAAATATAAGTCTCTCTGAGGAACACCATCTCCCAACATAAAAGAATCATACCCATTAAAACAGTAAACATTCTGCCTGCTTGCCCTATTATGCAGCAAACAAAGTAGAATACTTTGACAGCAAGCACACAGTGAGGTGTTGCAATGAATAAGGCAAAAGGCATTCCAAGATCACACAGGCATAGTTCAGGGGCAGAGCAGAACAGTACACTGTACAAAAAGAAGCAAACATTCAGCAACTGAAGATCCAGCCACACAAAAGTATATATATATTTTTTACTAGTCGCCATTTCTATATAAGGAAATAATAGGTCTAATTTATGAGAGCAATTACAAAAGTGAGGACATAAGATGAGAAGTCAGAGAATATTAGACAGAAATTCCCTTAACTGGAAAATACCCCTCAAAACCTAGAAGTTAGGAACAAGATGTGTTTTATTTTTAAAAGGAGGAACTGGACACATGTACACTCACTCTGAAGTTCATGTTACCAACATGTACTTATCTTACAGTTCATAGAAGGCTGTTTTGTCACCTTTGATTTTATAAAGCTGGATTTAGGCTTATTTCTAGCAAGCAAACCCTTTGAAAATGCAAATTAAGTTTTGTCTTACCCATAAATGTTGCTAGAAGACACAAAGAGTACATTTCCTTGTCAATCTGCTCCTGTAGTTCCTTGGAAGCAATTTTACAAGTAACTGCAACATCGTCATGTTTCGCAGCATGGGCTGAATGCACCATAGCAGTCTGGCTACTATCCTCCTTCCCTTTGAGGATCTCTACAGTTATTCTGTCACCATGCAGCAGAGGAACAGGTTCATTTTCCTGCCCTTCTTTGGGTGGCAGAAGCTCTTTGGGAGGAAAGCCAACACGAATACATTGCAAGTGGGGAGGAATATTAAATTCTCTAGCTATACTTTCTTGCAGTTCTAAAAATGTGGTTGTGGACTTCAGTGTAAGCATGGCCTGCCGCCCATCATTTGTTGTTATGCGTATTTTCTTTTCTTTTGTAGATGTTGGGGAATAAGGAGTCTTGGTAGGTGTAGCAGGTGCAGACGATGGTCCATCAGGAACAGCACCAGGGGAAGTAGTTCTAGTTGACCCTTTGTGCACTTGTTTTAATTTTTCTGTTTTTCGTTTCTGCATTAAAGGTGCCTGTTCTGAAATGTTTTGCTGAATAGTTCTTTCAGTTTTACTCATATTCAATTCTTCTTTATGCAATGTTTTTGTTTTCTGTCCTGTAAGAATAATTTTGGTTGGAAGCTGAGATTCCAAGTCTTGTCCTTGTAACACATCATCAACTCTTCGGGCATGAGCACCATCAATATTTACAGGTGTATAGTCATCAGGATTCTTTTTGGCTGTTTGATGTAGTATTGTATTGACAACTTTCTGAACGAGAATCTCACTACCAAATTCTCCAGGAAAATGCTTAGTAACAAGTTTCATTGCAACATCATACACATTGCTGTTCAGAGATGGGTCACTTTCATATTGGAACCAATATACCGTCTCCCTCACCACTCTTCCACCCCATTCTAAAGTAATAGGGAAAGCTTCAGGAAGATTGTCATACTCTTTGCTTTCCCAATAATGCTTGAATCCACAACCACATTTGCCACCTGTAGATCTAGTATTGGTTCTGTCTCCATCCAGATACACAACAGAGCCATCACTCCTCACACGACGCACCAAAGTGCCATGGCACCAGTTACAGGCAGTCAAACTACTCAAACTATAGTCTGGTACTAGAACATCCTTCACAGGATTATATGAACATACCAAACTGTTAAGGGGGAAACTATAGTTTTTATCAGGTCTTAGCTGGCCATGGGTACTTTTTGCTAGATTATACAGTTTTCCTCCAGGAGCCAGCCATTCTGGAGGAACATGAAGTTCTGAAAGGGCACCACAAATCAGACACTTATGAAGGCGGTTGTCCATCACTGCTTTTTTAGCAGCTGCTGTGACATCTTCAGGCTGAACTCCTATTACACCGGTCCGTCTATAGAAATATTGATGTACATCAGCTACTAAACTGGGATGAATACCATGCTTATCCATAAAAACTTCCTCCATGGCAGCAACCAACCTCATCAAATATTTTTCTTGCAAACTTCTGTCTCCTCCTATCACACAGCCACCATCCTCTTCCAGTTTGATGTACTTTTTAATAAGGTCCTGAGGTACTCCCCAAGCTTTTGGAAGCAGTTTCATAGGCAATTTAGGCAAAGCAGCACCTTTAATTCCAACAAGAGGAATATAGTGGTTTCGTCCAGAACTACTCCAGGCAATACAGATAGGCTTATTCAACATGCCATCTTTCCCCATGCATTTTTCTTCTGGTATCAATCCAGGAAGGAAAGTGGCTGAATAGTCTCCTGAACTGCGCATTCCACTCAGGGAATCCAAGAGGATGATGGGCCGGTGTAGCACATTGGCCAAGCCAAAGATGTGAATGTTTCGAAGGCCCATTGGCACACCCTCTGGAGGAATGAAAGAAGGGTCACATTCATTTATGATGTCTTCCCATTCCGCAGCATCAATGAAGTCATGAAAGAGAGCTTTGTAGCGGCTGAGATTCTCAATGAAGTGTTTTTTGAGGTTCTCCCGTAATGCATGCCAGAACAGCTCTCTGCCCACCAGCGCCCGGGAGATTGCATGGACCAAGCAATGGCCATCACCATCTACATGGACTGGGATGAGGCACTCCTGGCTGTTATTGGCCTTCTTAATATCCTCCAGGGTGTCATGCAAGTAGAGAAGGCTGCCAGACCGATCTTTGCCATAGCCTACCGTGTCAACGTGCTCAGGCTCAATAAGAAAGGCACGGTCCCCGAGAAGAGCACAGTCAAAGACGTCTCCCTGGTTCATCTCAGTTAAGAGCTTGGCCTTGCCCGTCTGTTTGTCCATGCCGTAGCGAGCCAGGATAGGAGACAGCAGCTTGCAGTGGTAGTTGGACAGGCCCATGACTTTTACCAGCTCTGTGTTCTTCCGAGGAGGGCCCGCCCCGCTCACCCCCAGCAATGCGTTCCGCAGCAAGTTGTGCAGCACCAGGTCCGGGTCCGTCACCTCTTCCACCCCCAGCAGTTGCCGCTGCTCATGGCGCTGCCCGCAGTCTGTGCACTCGATGCTCCCGCTGCTCAGAGGCCCGTGCGCCGGGAAGAACAAGCGCGCCTGGCACTTGGGGTCCGGGCAAGTGCCCGAGAAGATACGCCGGTCCCTCTTCTTCGAGACCGGCGCTGCTACCGGCTGCTGCTCCTGCTGAGGCGGATGTTGCTGGGGCGGCTGAGACATCGCTCCGCGGCGCCGCTGCTCCCGCTTGCCTGTCTCCTTCCCCACCCCCTTCGGCTGGCGGCCCCTCACTGATTCATCCCCTCCTCCCTACCCGTAACGGACGAAGGAGCCTGACAAAACCCTCCCTTCCCCCTGCTGCTCAAGCACCAGCCTAACAGCGAACACGGAAGACTCTGGCTCCACTGCTGACTGCCTCTTCACTCTCCTGGCCGTTGCCCGCAACGTAACGGCCTTTCCCCTCCCTCCTCCCCTGCAGACGGCGCAGGCGCAGGTGGCCGAGGCCGCCGGGAATTGCAGTTTCTTCCGCCCAGGAAGCCCAGTCATTTGGAATCAAACGCCGAGGTACTCGTAAACTACCAATACCGACGTGCAACGCAATACAGGAAAAAGCGACAGAGACGAAGCGGGGTGTTTTCCTACAAAGACATCTGGGAAATGTAGTGTTTTTCCATAGCGAACGCCCAAGCAGGCGAAGGGACAGAACGCTAGAGAGTATATCTTTCCTAGAATGCTTTGCGGCCGCCTCTCGTGGTTTTATGTGTTAATAGGTTGGTAGGTGAAGGCCCTTAAGAGCGTTGCGGTTCAAGTTACATTTACAGCGCAGTCCGGTACTTGTTTACCGGAAATAAACCTTACAGGGCAGTGCGACTTGCTCCTTGTTAAATGTGCCTTGGGAACTAATTGCGGCCTTGGAAACTATTAGGCATAACAAAACAAGTGACATGAACTGTATTTGGGATCCAGCTTCGTTTCCTCAATTTCTCCGTTAGGGTTAACCACTACGTATTTAGGATCAACTATTTTGAGTCATACACTGATTGTTAAACTTCAACATGAACCTTTTTATTCATTCTCTTTTGTTTGGATGTTCAGTCTTTGTATAAATCAATTCCATGAAGGTGCCAGAATGGTTTTAGCATCATATCTTGATTCTAGGCCTAAATTGGACCCTCCTACACACTTTTTGTTGGATTTGTTAGATACTGTTTTAGAAAAAAAATTTTTGTTTGGAAGAGAAATATTTTCAAGTCCAGGAGAGGTTGAATGCACAGCCCAGTTGCTCCCAGTATTGCAAATTTTTATATGGCCCAGTTAGGAACTATAATGTCTGTAAAAAGTTCTATTATGGCAGATTTATTGATGGCATTTTAATCATTGTTCATTCTGATTGTTCTATATTCTCATTTGTTGATTGGATTAATTCTATTGACCCACATATATGGTTTACTGGGCATGTAAATGATCATTCTATTTCATTTTTAGATGTTACAGTATGTAAGGAGGCTAATAAGATCTTGGTTAATGGATATCGTACAGCTACAGATAGGTTCTCTCTTCTATATTATAAGAACTTCCAAACTAGACACATTAAAGATAATGTCCCATTTGGACAATTTTAAAGATTAGAAATAAATTGAGTGGTATGCTTTTTAATAATCAAAGGGAGGTATATTCTGAGGGGTTAAGAAATAGGGGTTTTCCCCAACATATCATAGAGTTTGCTGCAAAAGGAACAAAGGAAATTGCCTGCTACTCGATCTTAGTTGTTTTGGTCTATGGAATTTAGTTCTTTAGCAAGTTCCATTAAAAAGATAAAGAGACATTGGCGTATTGTACGAGATCTTCAAGATTGTGACGCACCACTAGGTATGGGCTGTCACTGAAGGATATCCAACTTAAAATATTGATTGGTACATTAAGATATTAATCATACTATGATGAATCCAAGTACCACCAGACCTATAAGACATTTTAGGTATGGCAGTTGTTCTTGCTGTCCTCAATCCTTGCAGATTAAGCAATTTGTCAATCTCAATAATGGCAATTTGGTATTTATTTTATTAATTTATTTAAAATATTTATACCTTGCCTCTCCAGGCATGTCTAATGTCTCATGTTATTTACATAGTTATTTGCTCCTGTCCACTTGTTTATGTGGATCAAACAAGTAGACCATTAAAAACTCATAATTGAGCATAAAAGTAAAATTACGACTGGCAATCTGCAGGCTCCATTGACAGCACATTTTGTGGAAAGTAACCACAATGTGCATGATCTGAAGTATTCTGCTATCAAAAAGGCTATCTTATCTGATAAAAAAGGAATGGATCCAGTAATTAGGTTATTTCAACGTGAAGCATTCTGGGTTTTTAATTTGAACACCTTAAGTTAAAATTAGTTCACGAATGAAAAATTGGATAACAAAACAAGTGACATAAAGTATATTTGGGATCTAGCTGCGTGTCCTTAATTTCACCGCTATGATTAACCACTATGTATTTAGGATCAACTATTTTAAGTCATACTGAGACCCGGTTTCTCACGATCAGTGAGACCTGGTTTCAGGAGCTCAGCGGGGAGAAGACTGATCTCTCCACACACGAGCAGGACAGGAGCCCTGGGCATCCAGATCGGCCGCCCACACGATTGCCGGCTCCATGATGGAGCCAGCAGGGGCTGGGGAGAGTGGGGGCTGATTGGCCCCCGGAAGCTCCAGCATGGCCTGCGCGAGTGCACAGGGCATGCTGGAGAGACCCCCGGAGCCTGGAGGCTCCCCTCCCCTCCAGGGGGTCTCCTCGTGAGTAGCTGCAGCTACTCATGATAAAAAAAACCCAGGTTTGCGGAGTGCTCGCTCCACAAGCCCACTTTTAGGGGAGGGGTACTTAGGTAGGTTAACCACCTGGGAGCCACTGGGCTCACCTGCGAGCCCGGTGGCTCCCACGATCAGGCAAAATCGGGCTAGGCTCCCCTAGCCCAATTTTGCCTGATCATGAGAATAGCCCCCCTGACTGTTAACCTTCAAAATGAACCTTTTTATAAAAATGTATGATTGTTCAATCTGCCAAAATTTGTGAAGCATTACAAATCTAGAACCAATAATAGAAGACTGATCTAATAACAACTCATAATCATTTCATAATAATTTTATTTTGTTAGATTTGCGATGGCCCATGCTCACTGGGTAGTGTCAGCTTTTAATGTGACTTTCTTAAATGTTAGTGGGGTGCTGGGGAGAGAGAGCAACTGTCCCTATAGCGGCTGTTTATTTATTTAACATATGTATATACAGCCCAAAACTCACGTCTCTGGGCAGTTTACAACAAAACAGTACAAATTAGACAGGCGCTTGGTGCCTGTCTACCTACAGACCCACCTCTTCCATCCAATTACATCCCATCCAGTTAGATAACCTCAGATGGCCCTCTTGTTGGTCCCTAATTTCTGAAAGGTTTGGGGCTCTTGGACCTGCTAAATGGCCTTTTTGGTTGCTTCCCCACTTCTTTGGAACTCTCTTCCCCTCCAGATTCATTTAGCCCCTTCCTTACTGATCTTCAAATCTCTATTGAAGATTTTTCCTTTTTGCCAGGCTTTTGCCCTGTAGATTACCTATTTGTTTTTTGTTAGTTATTTTAGTTTTTAATTTAGAATGTAATTTTTAATGTTGCCTTGTTTGCATGTTTTTGTGCACTGCCTGGAGTCTTCAGAGTGGGCGGTATATTAAATGTTTCTAATAAAATAAATAAATAAATAAAACAAAACAAAATTAAATCTTTAAAACAAGTTAACATTTTTTAAAAAGTTAAGATCTATGAGTCTGTTTAAAAGCCTGGGTAAACAAATGTGTATTAACCACCTTTTTAGCCTACTTTCTAATAGGCTTATGAGATCACCCGGCATTCCATGTGTCAGTCTGTATGTCCATGTGTGCGGGTGTATGTGGGTGTCCCTATCAACTTCGCAATGCCCGTACCAATATGAATGAAATCAGGTACAGTTGTAGAGACACTTCAATGGTGTAGTTTTTGATGGTGTCATCCATCCCAATTCAAGATGGCAGACACATAAACATTTGAGGTGCATGTGGGCTAACTTGTGGACCATCTAACCTATTTGAACCAAATTTGGTACACTTGTAGTGAGTGACACACAGGGACACTTCAACAGCATGGTTTGTGATGACATCATCCACCCCAATTCAAGATGGCGGAAACGTGAACATTTGAGGTGCAATTGGGCTGTCTTGTGAATCACATAACCAATTTGAACATAATTTGCTACAGGTGTAGGGACTCATAGGGATGGCTCAAGGGCATAGTTTGTAATGATGTCATTCACCCTGATTCAAGATGGTAGACATGTGAATATTTGAGGTGCAAGCGGGAACTGATTTGGACCAAACTTGGTACAGTTGTAGGGACACAGGGAAACATCAAACTCATAGTTTGTGATGATGTTATCCACCCCAATTCAAGATGGCAGACACATGAATATTTGAGGTGCAAATGGGCTAGCTTGTGAACTACCTAACATTTTCTGTATAACATTTTCTTTCTTTCTTTCTTTCTTTCTTTCTTTCTTTCTTTCTTTCCATTAACCATGAGAAGAAGAAAAAGAGTGCCTCAATCCAAAGATCCTTGTATGCAGCACTAGGCTGTGCATGAGGATCTAGATGTGCATGCTGCTCACCTAGTAGATGCTTGGTGCTGCCAGCTTTAACAAGATTGGCCAGCTGTTCTGGGAAGTAGGGGGACTCAATTCGGTGTCCCTCCCAAAATTACAAGGTAATTGGAACTCTCGTAGCTGACAGCAGAGACTGTAATGAATCTCCGATACCAGTCTGGAAGAGTGGGGAGCACATGTACAGACTTGGGTGCTGGACACAGAGAGCCAGCAACAGCAACTGATCACACAACACATTTTGTACATATAGGATCTAATCCATGTGCAGAAACCACCTTCCATGTGCACATCATCTTTGCTGGATTGGGACACATATCCACAGCTCTCAGCTAGGTGTGTACAATGCAACAGCAGACCTCAGCTTTGCTCATCTAACTTTTTAAAGGGCCATGACTTAGTCACTTCAGAATAGAAGTAAATGAGACTTCTCCTGACCAAGTGATGTGTACTTTAGCAGATTAGGATATAAACTGAGAAGTCCCTGGCTGACCTCTTACCTCACTAAGTAGGTTAATTCACTAGGTAGCCTTAGGAAAGTAACTCTTTCTCAGCCGTCCCATCTCCTAGGGTACAGCATGAGATAGTAACAATAATCAATCTTACAGAGCTACTCTAAGAACTAGAGAGCCAGTGTAGTCATGTAGAGGTCAGAGAGTCAGACTAGGGCCAGGAAGACCAGGGCTCAGATCCCTCTCCGTCATGAAGCTCACTAGATGATCTTGAGCCAGCCAGTCATCCTCTCTCTGTCTAACCTACCTCCCATGGATGTTGGGATGCTATAAGGGAGGGGCAGGAAGAACTATGGATGTGGCCCTAAGCACCTTTGAGGAAGGAGGATATAAATGCAGAGTAATTATTTATCTTGCACAAGTGATTACACAGAAAGCTTACTTTAACTGAGAAACAAGAGTCTGATATTGCTAACAAACTAACTGCAGTGAGAGAGAGAGAGAACCTCTCAGTTTGAAATTCAAGACAGCAAGTACAAAGCCTAAACTGAAACAATGTCTATGGAAAAACCCCAACATTCCCCTTCTCATTGTCTCATTCTTGTATTCCAAATCCTAATGCTTCTCGCAAGTTCTCAAATTGATTTCTTGGCAAGGGTTTTGTGAGAGTGTGCGCTATAATTTCTTCTGATGCACAGTACTTTACATGAACTAAGTTCTTTTCTTGTAAGTCCCTCACAAAATGACATTTTGTGTCAATATGTTTGGTTCTATGTGTGGATTTCTCACTTTAAGGAGAACACAACTTTGATGACCCTTATACATGATAGTTGGCTTTGCTTCATTTATTTTAAAGTCTTCAAGAAGACTATGCAACCACAGAAATGTATTCAGCCTCAGTAGAGGACAGAGCCACAATTGACTGGTTTCTACTCATTCAAGTAATTATTCCTCTTCCATTGAAGAATGCATAGCTGCTAGTTGATTTTCTGCCCTTTTGGTCTACAGCCCAGTTTGCATCCATATAACCTATCAATTTAGGATCCTTGCAGGCTGGCAACAGCAATTCCAAATCAGCAGTTCCTTTTAAATATTGTCAAATCCTTTTCACAACATTCCAGTCCTTTTTCATTGGTGAGTCCACCCGTCTACACAATATACCAACTGCTGCTGCAATATCTGGTCCTGAGACATTACATATGTATAAGGGCTTTCCAATTCCTGTTCTGTTCTTTTTATTTTTCTCTAGAGATTCACTGTCCTCTTATTCTTTTAGAAAACCCACTTCCAATGGGGTGTTTGCCTTATTTGCCTTTTTTGGACCACAACATTCTACTAAGTCTGCTATCTTTTGTTTTTGATTGAAAGTGAAGCTTCAATTTTTTCACCTTTTAATTTTAATTCCTAAATAATAGATTTCTCCCAGTTCCTTAATCTCCAGTTCTTTATTTAAATTTTTCACTAGCTCAACAAGATCTTTCTTATCTTGATGACTAACGATAAAATAATCTACATATATAAGTATATATGTCCATCTGCCATCTCTGAGCCTTGTATATAAGCAGGGGTCAGCGTCTCCTTGTTTGAATCCTTCCTTTTCAAGTAATTTTTCAATTTTTCATTCCAAGCCCTTGCTGCTTGTTTCAGTCCAAATATGCTTTTCTGTAGTTTAGACACCAATGTTTCTTGACCTGGTTTTTCATAACCTGGTGGTTGTTTCATGTATATATCGTCCTTAATATCACCATAAAGGAATGCTGTTTTTATATCCCGATGATGCAAATCTAATTTTTTAGAAACAGCAATTGTTAGTAGCAATCTAATGGATGTATATTTTACCATAGCTGCAAATGTCTCTTTATAATCTTCTTCATATCAGGGTTTCTTAACCTTGGGCCCCCAGACGTTGTTGTACTACAACAACCAGAATCCCCAGCCACAAAGGCCATGTCTGGGGATTCTGGGAGTTGTAGTCCAACAACATCTGGGGGCCCAAGGTTAAGAAACCCTGCTCCATATTTTTTAGCATATCCTTTAGCAAATAACCTTGCTTTGTATATTCTTTAGGCAAGTTAGGCAATTCTTTTTCTCATATTCTTTAGGCAAGTTGTTAAGCAAAAGTCCCATTTTTGCTGGTTTAGGCATATTTATCTTTTGCAGTTCCAACTCTCTCGGTGTGTTCCCCAAAATGAGCATATATTTATTTGATTTGATTTATATATGTTACTGCAGACTCTCTCCCTCTTTGAATCTTTTGTTACACAGCTGCAGCATAATAGAAACTTGAGTATTCATGGTTCTTTGTTGAAAGCACTCCTTTAATCTGGGGGTGTGTACTAACCAAAAAACACGATTCGGTTCCAATTCAGGTCAAATTTGAATTGCTGAACTGGTTTGGTTGAACCAACTGGCCAGTCTGGTCCATTTGACTGAACTGGTTTGGTGGTTCAAACATGGCTATACTTGTAAAGGGGAAGCTGATGAAGATTCCCCTTTACAAGTAAAGGGGTGAGGGTCCTTGGAATCTCTAAGGGGTGGCAGGAGCACAGGAAGCTTACTTTAACTGAGAAACAAGAGTTTGAGATTTGTTACTAATTAAACAAGAGCTAAGAAAACAATAAACTAACAGTCTCATGCAGTGAGAGGGACAACCACTCAGTTTGAAACCCAAGACAGCAAGTAAGAAGGCTAAACTGAAACTCAGACGCCACCCGAAGCCTGAACCCAAACACATACACATAGACAAGCATGTCCTGGACCAGAACAGAGACAATGTCTATGGGAAAATCCCAACAAATGTAATAAATAATAATCACCAAAAAAGACAGGGTAAAAGCAGAAATAAGGATGGAGAACAGCAGTATACCTCGACAACCTCAGCTTTCCTACTCTCCAGCAACTTAAGCAATGCACGCCCCCTCCCCAGCATCTCCGGTAATGCATACGAATTATGTTTACGCACCACACTGTTGAAGTCCAGTACTTAGCAGCACAAGTCCTTTGGCCTGATTGGTTGGTAGGTTGTCCAGAGAGGCAGGACAAAATTAAATCCAATTCAAGTAAACACACAGAGAGAAGTATGTGAGAATCAAAGAGTGAGAGGAGAATCAATTTTCAATGGATAATTAAAATCAATTTTAATTTTAATTGCAATTTAAATTAAAGAATACAGTACTGTAATTATAAAACTTAAAATTTTGATTTGAAATTTTTAATTAAAAATAAAAATTTCATTAAAATTTAATTTATAAAAGTGATAATTAGCATCTTACTACGGTAGCACAACACTGCAAGAGGCTCCAGAAAATGGTTCCCAGACACTCCACAGAAATGGCTCCTGAAGGCTCCCTAAGGATACCAAATGCTGCCCAAAATGGCTTTTAGAAGCATAAAAAACTCTAACCATGCAGACCAAAGCACTCCACTGTCCTCCTCCAAATTTCTCTCACAATCCATGAGCACATGCAGCTAGAACATGACCATGTAAGGGCAGAACTGTGCTGCTGAAAACTGCAGATATGCGAAGCTGCATACTACGGATAACAAGGTCAAGTACATAAGAACATAAGGCCAGCCCTGCCGGATAAGGCCCATCTAGTCCAGCATCCTGTTTCACATAGTGGCCCACCAGATACTGCTGGAAGCCTACAGTCAGAAGTTTAGGGCATGCCCTCTCTCCTGCTGTTACACCCCTGCAACTGGTACCCTGTAACTGGTACTCAGAGGCATCCTGCCTTTGAGGCTGGAGGTGGCCTATAGCCCTCCGACTAATAGCCGTTGATGGACCTCTTCTCCATGAAGTTATCCAAACCCTTCTTAAAGCCATCCAGGTTGTTGGCTGTCACCACATCTTGTGGCAGAGAATTCCACAAGTTGATTATGCGTTGTGTGAAAAAATACTTCCGTTTGCTGGCCTTAGATTTCCCGGCAATCAATTTCATGGGATGAACCCTGGTTCTAGTGTTGTGTGAAAGGGAGAAGAATTTCTCTCTATCCACTTTATCCACACCATGCATAGTTTTATAGACCTCTATCATGTCTCCCCGCAGTTGTCTGTTTTCTAAACTAAATAGCCCCGGGTGTTGAAGCCTTGCCTCATAAGAAAGATGCTCTAGGCCCCTGATCATCTTGGTTGCCCTCTTCTGCACCTTTTCCAGTTCTACAATATCCTTTTTTAGACGTGGTGACCAGAATTGTACACAGTACTCCAGGTGTGGCCGCACCATAGTTTTGTATAAAGGCATTATAATATTAGCAGTTTTATTTTCAATCCCCTTCCTAATGATCCCTAGCATGGTATTGGCCTTTTTCACAGCTGCCACACATTGAGTCAACACGTTAAACACCATGACCCCAAGATCCCTCTCCTGGTCAGTCACCGACAGCTCAGATCCCATCAGCGTATACTTGAAGTTGGGGTTTTTCGTCCCAATGTGCATCACTTTACACTTGCCAACACTGAACCACATTTGCCATTTTGTCACCCACTTCCCCAGTTTGGAGAGATCCTTTTGGAGCTCCTCACAATCCGTTTTGGATTTCACTACCTGGAAGAGTTTGGTATCATCTGCAAATTTGGCCACATCGCTGCTTACCCCTGCTTCTAGATCATTTATTTATGAATTAAAAAGCACCGGACCCAATACAGATCCCTGGGGGACCCCAATTCTTACTTCCCTCCATTGCGAATACTCTCCATTTATACCTACACTCTGTTTCCTGTCTTTCAACCAGTTAGCAATCCACACATGTACTTGTCCCCTTATCCCATGACTGCTAAGTTTCCTCAGGAGTCTTTGATGAGGAACTTTGTCAAAAGCTTTTTGGAAGTCCAGGTATACTATGCCAACTGGATCACCTTGATCCACACACTTGTTGACACTCTCAAAGAACTCCAAAAGTTTTGTGAAGCAAGATTTACCTTTGCAGAAGCCATGCTGGTTCTCTCCCAACAGTGTATGTTCTTCTATATGCTTTACAATTTTATCCTTGAGGATGCTTTCCATCAATTTGCCTGGAACTGATATTAAGCTAACTGGCCTGTAATTTCCCTGATTGCCCCTGAATCCCTTTTTGAAATTCACTGTGACATTTGCTACTTTCCAGTCCTCTGGTACAGAGCCTGATTGCAAGAATAAGTTATATATTTTAGCAAAGAGGTTGGCGATTTCACATTTGAGTTCTTTGAGGACTCTTGGATGGATGGATGCCATCTGGCCCTGGCAATTTGCTAGTTTTCAGTTTTTCCAGACAGTTTAGAACATCGTCACTTCTATCTGACTCAGTTCTTTAGCCTCTATCCCCCAAAAGCCTGTTTCAGGAACAGGCATATGCTCAGTATCCTCTGCCATGAAGACCGATGCAAAGAACTCATTTAGCTTCTCTGCAACCTCCATATCCTCCTTAATAATCCCTTTCACTCTCTCATTGTCTAATGGTCCAACCGCCTCCCTGGCAGGTTTCCTGCATCTGATGTATTTAAAGAAGTTTTTGTTATTCCCCATGATACTTTTAGCTAAATGTTCCTCAAGCTCTCTTTTTGCCTCCCTTATTGTCACCTTGCATTTCTTTTGCCAGAGTTTGTGTTCCTTTCTGTTCTCCTCATTTGGGCAGGCCTTCCAATTTCAGAAGGAGGTCTTCTTTTATGACTTCCTTGACGTTACTTGTTAGCCATGCTGGCATCCTCCTGGACTTAGTGGTACCTTTCCTCCTTTTGGGTATAAAATCTAACTGGGCTTCTAGTATTGTGGTTTTGAGTAAACTCCACGCACTCTGGAGTGAAGTGACTCTCCTGATTTTCCCTTTCAGCTTTCTTTTCACCATACTCCTCATTTTGGAGAAGTTTCCTCTTCTGAAATTCAAAATGTTTGTGTTAGACGTCCTTGGTGATTCTCTCCCCACATGTATGCTGAATTTGGTTGCAGTATGGTCACTGTTCCCAAAAGGGTCAATAACACTGACATCATGCACCAGGTCCTGGGTGCCACTCAAGATTAAGTCCAAGATTGCCTTTTCTCTGGTTTGTTCCAACAGCAACTGTTCTAGGGCACAGTCATTCAGCATATCTAGAATTTTGACCTCTTTGTTATTTCCTGACTGTGAATTTACCCAGTCTATGTGTGGGTAATTGAAGTCACCCATTACTACCGCCCTGCCTCTCCTTGAAGCCTCCCTGATTTCCTCCTGCAACTCCCAGTCACTATCAGTGTTTTGATCCAGAGGGCGACAGCACGTCCCCAGTAGCACATTTCCTTTCAGGCCTTGTATTGTCACCCACAGAGTTTCTGTGGAGGACTCCGGTCCACCTAGGTTTTCTACCTTGTTAGATTCTATCCCTTCTTTAACATACAGTGCTACTCCACCTCCAAGGCACCACTCCCTATCCTTTCTATAGAGTTTATATCCAGGGATGTTCCACTGTTTCTTACTGTTCCACCATGTTTCTGTTATGCCCACTATATCTATTTCTGTGTTAGCAACCAAGCACTCCAGCTCACCCATCTTGACTCAGAGGCTTCTGGCATTGGCATATAAGCACTTATATGCTAATCTCTTCTCTGGTGTCTGCTATCTTTCTTTTGACTCTTTGACCAGCTGGCACAGCCTTCTGTCTGCTCTTTATGTGGTTCTGCTCTGTCCTCTTCTGTTTTATCTGAATCCTTTACACCCTCGCACTTTAAAGTACGGTATTTGCCCAACTGGATACTGCACAGCTGCTGTCGGCTATTCTCCAGGCATCATTTTAAAAGCTGCTCTGCAACCTTTTTTATTTTTAAGTGCCAGCAGTCTGGATCCATTTTGGTTCAAGTGCAGCCTGTCCCTTTTGTGCAGGTTGCCCCAAAATGTATCCCAGTGCCTAACAAATCTAAAGCCCTACTCCCAGCACCAACATTTCATCCACGCATTGAAACCCCTCAGCTCTGCCTGTCTCACTGTACCTGCACGTGGAACAGGTAGCATTTCTGAGAATGCTACCTTGGGGGTCCTGGACTTCAATACGCTACCTATCAGCTTAAATTTGGCTTCCAGGACCTCCCAACTACATTTCCCCACATCATTGGTGCCGACATGCACCACAACAGCTGTCTCCTCCCCAGCACTGCCTAAGAGCCTATCTAGATGCTGCGTGATGTCTGCAACCTTCGCAGCAGGCAGGTAAGTCATCGTGCGGTCAACACGCGAGTCACAAACCCATCTCTCTATACCTCTAATGATCGAATCGCCCACTACAAAGAGGCCTCCACCCCTGGAGGAGTATCCCTGTGTGACAGGATATGGGCTCATCATCCATGGAAGGGATTCCTTCTAAAGGAGCATTTCCCTCTTCCTCAGACTGATATCCTCCTTCCCCGAGACCTTCATTCTCCCTGAGAGCAGCTGAGCTATCAGCCCTGGAGTGGGATGCCTCTACCACGTCCATGAAGGTCTCGAGCGCATGCCTCTCTGTCTCTCTGAGCTTCTCCAGATCTGCCACCTTGGTCTCGAGGGGACGAACTTGTTGAGTTTGAAGCCTACTCTGGGTAGTTTGAAGCCTACTCTGGGAAAAGCAGAAGCAGCTTCAGGAGGTGAGCAAGCTTTTCTAATCAACAACATCTAGCCCTTCCCCCCTTTAAACTAACTAACAGGAGGAGGGGAGATTTTGAGGGGCTGGTTTCTCTTTAAGGAATAAGTCCTAGTCTCTGTGTGTATATTGCCCAACTGCAGATATTCCTCAGGTATCTGCAGGTATATATTGCCCAACTGCAGATACATGAAACTGCAGATAATGAGGGCCACCTGTATATACATTTCAGCACAAACCCACAGGTCTGGACCACAGTGCATTTGGGGATGGGAGGAAGGACTACACAACCCCCAGAGGATCCATACATCTTCTTGATCATTCATCACAAAGGCACAGATCTGGACCATAGTGCATTTTCAAAACAAACACACAAACACACAAAATAACCTATGCAAACCCCAGTGGATTCATCCTTCATTACCTTTCACAAACTAACTGGGACATAACATGTGTTCCTTGCTCCACAGTTAAAATACAAAACCAACTTGGACATATCATTCATAAGGAAAAAGAATTAAAACCACAACACATGCCTCTTGCTTCACAGTTCTCATGCAGACCTTTTGGATCACAAGCCAACTTGAGTATAGTGCATTTGTTTTAAAAATGTTGTTTATTCAGATGTAACAGTTAGTTCCACCTTCACTAGATGTGAAATATTCTATGGCTAGAGATAACTCTTTCCGGCAGTAGAGGGAAAAAATCATTAAAAAATCACAGGATTTACCAATTTCCTTGAAATGAAAATAGACCGAGTCATATCATCTTGGACTACATATGTGCCCAATTCTACATGTGTGCCCAATTCTAAGCCCAGCCGTAATGGAAATCTAAAGGGTTAGGCAAAGGTGGGGCTTGTTGCACTTTTTTATGAAGGCAAAGGGCAGGTTCCTTCACATGGGGGTAGAATAATGCCCCAAGAGGGTGGGGTTCTGTTTCAGAAGTTTTTCTATTTTTTTCTGCCTTGAAACAAGCCACTTATAGGACTTTTTTGAAGTTTTTTGTTTTTTTAATTCAAAAAATCATTATAAATCAACAGATTGACTGAGCTGTTTCAAATCAATTTCTAGAGTCCTGATAGCTTGTCTGACATCTGTGCCAATTTCAGAACTCTTAAGTCAAGCCAATTCCAGAAATATAAAAGGGATCCTCTTTTCTCTTAGGAAAAATAATCGGGCCCTCTACAAGAGTGGGCACACTGACGGAGGCCCAGGGGTTGATTAACCTTTTTGCCGCCCGTAGGCAAGCAAGGATTGCCACTCCTTTTCTCTCCCCAACAACATCATTTCTCGGGTGTGCACAATAATAATAGATACAATCAATATATATATTATATATAAATATTCATCATGAAGCATGTACTAA
Organism: Hemicordylus capensis; assembly: GCF_027244095.1. Taxonomy (NCBI): domain Eukaryota; kingdom Metazoa; phylum Chordata; class Lepidosauria; order Squamata; family Cordylidae; genus Hemicordylus; species Hemicordylus capensis. Next base: position 266,379,155 of record NC_069660.1, read on the forward strand.
AATAAAATTGGGCCAGGCCAGGCAGCACCGCCTCATCTCGGTCTCCTCCTCCTCCCACACCCCCAGCGGTGGCAGTACATTACATGATAGAGGTGGGACTCCGGAGTGGGCCAGAGCTACCTGGATGTCCTCCCTATCTGCCTCCTCGCTCCTGCTCCACCCACCCTGGTGGTGTATGTGTGGTTGTTGTCCTCCAGTTCCCAGTGCAGCCTGGTCTGGCAGTGGCAGGCAGCACCACCCGCAGCCCCGGGACTCGAGGAGGGATAAGAAGCCACCAGCCAGGCCTGGTCTGCTGCAATGCAAAGGAAGTTCTATTCTGAAGTGAACCAGCATGCCAGGGGTGGAGCCACCATTGTGCGAATGGGTTCAAAGAACTCGGACCATGCTCCTCAGAGGCTGCACCTCACACCCCAGTCACGCCCCCTATATCACACGTCAGATGCAGGGGGCGAAGTTTGTTCACAGTGTGGCTGAGAGTGGCTCTCCCTGCTTAAAAAAGCAGGGAGATGCATTTCCGGCCAGGCTGGGAAGCTGGCGCTGAGCTAAGCTGCTCGAAAATGGAGCCACGCAGCTGCGCTAAGCTGCTCAAAAATGGAACTTGGCTGGGAACGCATCTCCCTGCCTTTTAAAGCGTGGAGAGCCACTCCTGGCTGCACAGCAAACATGGTGCTGGCTGGGAATTTGCGCGGAAACGGGGTGTGCGGCCCCATTTCCTAGCAAAACCCCACCCCGTGTGTCTGACGTCAGATACCGGGAGTGTGGCTAGGGGAGCCGACATTGGTGGGCAGAACAGGGGCCACTGCTGGCCTCCCTACGCACCTGTGGCAGGCAGTCCACCCTCTGCGCTACCTCCAAGCCAGGCCCGCCCCCTCAGTTCTTCCCGCACTGGGGGTTGAATCCAGCTAAAAAACCCAACAACTGTTTTCTACTAACAGTGGTTTTTAGCCATTGCTCAAAATGCTTTCCACAATATTCAAGGGCAAAATGTATGGGGATACCTGGTTCCTTCTAAACCTATAGCTGCCCCCTGTTGGCTTGGTTATGCTCTCCAACTCTGAATAAAACCGATGAATTAATAATATGCTCTCTGAGAAAGCCAACGATGAAACAAATAGTGACACACACACACACTCTCTCTCTGTCGACTGGAGAATCTGAGAGACTGTGTGTGCCACAACAAGCAGAGCCGATTGGTTGCCGCCCAGCCAGAAGCTGATGGGATGGTATGCACTGCTGCTCCTCCCCCTGGCTTTGGTCTGCTTCCTGCCTCAGATCTTCTTCCTTCCCACCATGTGTCGCTGGTGCCACCCACAGCTGCTCTCCACCCGCACCCACACTGCAAATTTGAACTCTCACTGATGGCAACAAAAATAAAAACAAATTGATGTGAGGCAGGCAGGCTTGATGTAGGGCCATTTATTTCCTCTTGGAGTTGAGTGGTCGGGGTGATTGATTCACCAAAATTTGCCACCATAGGCAAGTGCCTTCCTTGCCTCTCCATAAATCCGCTCGGGCCCGGGCCCCAGGTCCATGCCTAATGATGCTCCTGATTTTGTGAACAGAATAAGTGACCTCAGAATATGGGGTTTCTGTTCGCTCCGAGTGACATTGCTTTTTTGTCTGTATGATCTCTATTTTTTCTCCCTTGTCTTCTGTTTTATATAATTTAATCAAAAGGGATTGCTGGCTATTCTGCTGGCTATTCCTTGGCCCTTGCCTGGACAAACAAGGGCCAAGAATTCAATTAGGAAATTACGAACAGCAAGATGGCTGAATCTTACCACACAGAATGTATAAATAGCTGGAATAAAGCTACAAGCTCTTTCAGATGATGGCTTGCCTTATTCCTGGTTAACTTCTGTAATATATTATTGAGATCATCTGGAGAGATCCATCTGCAGTTGCCACCAGCTCGCCTTCTACTTCAGAGAGGTATGAAGGCAAGAACAAAGAGCAAGCTGTCACCCAGGCGGCAGGCCTGTTCCCTCAGGGGCCCAGGGCTATTTGTTCCCCCTGCCCTTGTTCATTTGTCCCCCTTTGTTCAACTGTAGTCATGCCCATGTAATCTGCACGTGTGCCACTTTTTATCTTTCATGTGGTCCTATAGAGCCAAGATAGGCAGTTGAAGCACCAGAAATCCTGAAACAGCACTCTCAGTCCTGAACGTGAGAACCAGATTTGGACAAGCCTTCCATTTAGCATTGTCAACTTTTTTTCAAGCAAGACTCCTTTACCTTTAGCAAGAGTGTGTGACAGGCAGAAATTTGCAAACCTTTCCTCTGTTGATGTGTGAGGGGAGAATCATTGGCGTAGTTCAAGCTCCTCTTTCCAAAAAGAGAGGGAAGAAAGAGCTTACATTGCAACCTTAAGCTCAAACCTTACCTCGATTTATGGAAGGAAGGAGCTTCAGTTCCATTATAATACACATTTAACATAATTATTAATTTCTTTTAGCAATAATGTGCTACAGCAACATCCACTTTCCAACCAACTCCGCTTACTTTCGGAGTCTGACTAATACTGTCCTACATAAAACCATTTCCCTGTCTCGTTCTGAAAGACCCTCTCCCCTTTACCTGCAATAAAGAAGCAAGTTCATAAAACAGTTACTAATCCACACATGAACCTGTCCCCTTATCCCATGACTGCTAAGTTTACTCGAGAGCCTTTGGTGGGGAACTTTGTCAAAAGCTTTTTGGAAGTCCAAGCATTCTGTGTCAACGAGATCACCTTTATCCACACATCTGTTGACACTCTCAAAGAATTCCAAAAGTTTAGTGAGGCAAGACTTGCAGAAGCCATGCTGGTTCTCCTTCAGCAAGGCCTGTTCTTCTATACGTTTAACAATTTTGTCCTTAAATATGCTTTCCATTAGCTCTAGCCCAAACCCTGGATCAATTTTTTAAAATCGGAGTTACATTAGCTACTTTCCAGTCCTCTGGTACAGATCCTGATTTGCTAGGAGATGAGCAAATTAACATTTGAATTCCTTCAGAACTCTTGGGTGGATGCCATCTGGCCCTGGTGATTTGTTAATTTTTGGCAATTGGTTAATTTTTTCAAGACAATTTTGAACATCCTCTCTTGTCACCACATACAGTGGGTATAGGAAAGAATCACCCCCTTTAATAGACCTTAAATTCTGGTTCCCTTACATCCTGAAATGAAAACACAAAGAAAATTCCCTTCACCAGCTGTACTTATCCAATGCAACCTATAACATCCAACTGAAAAACATCACAATTACAGTCCAGAAAAAGTGTCAGAAATAAAAAACAAGAATTACTGAGATTGAAAAAGGATCACCCCCCCCCCAATGTCAATATTTTGTTGAACCACCTTTTGCTTTAATAACAGCCTTGAGTCTGTTGGGATACTTCTCTATCAACCTTGCACATCTAGATGGAGCAATATTTGCCCATTCCTCCATACAGAACTGTTCAAGTTCGGTCACATTGGATGGTAGGTGTTGGTGGACTGCTATCTTCAAATCTCTCCACAGATTTTCTATGGGATTTAGGTCTGGGCTCTGACTGGGCCACATGAGGACGTTCACTTTTTTCTCCTTCAGCCACTGTGTGGTCAATTTTGCTGTGTGCTTCGGATCATTGTCATGTTGAAAGGTGAATCTTCTGCCCATCCTCAACTGTCTGGCAGAGGGTAGCAGGTTTTCTTCCAGAATCTGACGGTATTTTGCCCCATCCATTTTTCCTTCTACCCTAACGAGAGCCCCAGTCCCTGAGGCAGAGAAACACCCCCACAACAGGATGCTGCCACCTCTATGCTTCACTGTAAGTAAGGTGTGTTGTGGATGGTGAGCTGCGCTGGATTTACGCCAGGTGTACTGTTTGGTGTTGAGGCCAAATAGTTCAATCTTGGTCTCATCTGACCATAAGACCTTTTTCCATTTGGCATCAGAATCTTCAAGGTGCCTTCTGGCAAAGCTCAAACGAGCTTTAATGTGGCCTTTCTTGAGAAGTGGCTTTCTCCTTGCGACCCTCCCGAACAAGCCACATCTGTGGAGCGCTCGTGAAATTGTTGTCACATGCACAGAACAACCACTCTTTGCCATGAAGTCCTTTAACTCCTTCAGAGTGGCCATTGGCCTCTTGGTAACCTCTCTTACCAGTTTTCTCCTTGCTCTTCCATCCAGTTTGGAGGGCCGACCGGATCCAGGGAGGATAGCAGTCCACCAACATCTACCATCCAATGTGACCGAACTTGAACAGTTCTGTATGGAGGAGTGGGCAAATATTGCTCCGTCTAGATGTGCAAGGTTGATAGAGAAGTATCCCAACAGACTCAAGGCTGTTATTAAAGCAAAAGGTGGTTCAACAAAATATTGACATGGGGGGGGGGGTGATCCTTTTTCAATCTCAGTAATTCTTGTTTTTTATTTCTGACACTTTTTCTGGACTGTAATTGTGATGTTTTTCAGTTGGATGTTATAGGTTGCATTGGATAAGTACAGCTGGTGAAGGGAATTTTCTTTGTGTTTTCATTTCAGGATGTAAGGGAACCAGAATTTAAGGTCTATCAAAGGGGGTGATTCTTTCCTATACCCACTGTATTGTTTTTGTTATTCTCCTTTGTACTTTTAGCTATATGCTCCATTTTCTGAAGGAAGTTTTCTTCCCTTTTATAGCTTCCTTGACTCTACTTCTTAGCCATGCTAGTGTCCTCCTGAACTTGGTGGTACCTTTCCTCCTTCTTGGTATACATTCCAACTAAGCTTCTATTATTCTGGTTTTAAATTTTAGAGGTTGTTGATTTTTACCCACAATAGGTAAAACAGCAGAGCACTAAGGAATGAGCACACACTCCAGTTACAGAGTAGGTAGCAGAGGATGGTTTGGATATTGCAGCTATATAGAGAAAACACATGAAGATCCTTGTGTGACTAAACACTAAACATTTATTGGTTAAATACACTTAGACAGGAAAGACTTATATCTAATCTTAAGGACTACATAGTGGATAGGTAAGGAGAGAGAGAGAGATGTTTCCATCTGCTCTCTAGGAGGAAAGGAAGGATTGTGACTCAGTACAGGAAGTGCTGCAGAGTCAGTTCAGGGGTCATAGAGTAGGGACAGATAGGGAGACCCTTACTCACTGTCTCTACTCCCAATGTCCCTAGTGGTCATTAGGACAGTTGGTGCAAAAAGTTGATGCACTGGAAGTTCATCTCCAACATAAATAGGTTCCATGCTTTCTGGAGTGATCACCTTTCTGGAGGGTGATCAGACCCTCCTGACTTTCCCTTTCAGCTTCCTTTTCAGAAGTCCTCTCATTTTTTAGAAGTTTCCTTTTCTGAAGTCCAGCGCATCTGTGTTAGGACTTTCTTGGCACTGCTCCACTTGCATGTAAGCTGAATTACATCACCTTATGGTCACTGCTCCCCAATGGTTCTACAGCTCTGACATCTCAATCCAGGTCCTGGGCAGCACTTGGGATTAAGTCCATGGTCACCTTCTCTTTGGTTGGTTCCGCAACCAACTGTTCTAAGGTTCCGCAACCAACTGTTCATTTAGCATGTCTAGAAATTTGGCCTCTCTGTCAACACCCACAAATGAATTTGTCCAGTCTAGAGGAGGGTAACTGAAGTCACTTATTATTATAGCTCTATCTCTCTTTGATGCCTCTCTGATTTGCTTCTCCAACTCCAGGTCATTCTCAACGTATTGATCAGAGGATGATAGCACACCCCTAGTAACACATTTCCTTTCACTCCTCATATTGTTATGTTCTTATATGGAGTCAGAAAGGGAAAAGAAGGGAAAGGATAAGGAGAAAATGGATTTGTTTCTGAATAAACTCTTAGTTAAATAAGCATAAAATTACTTTGTGTTTATGAGGGAAGCAGCTAAATACAAAGACGTATTTTATCTCATCTGTGAAATACAAATAATACAAATAGATCCATCAACAAAATAATTTTATACACCAACATCCAGAGAAAGCATTTAGTGGTTTGCATAAGGAGGTGCATAATACATTGGGATACTGACCTGTTTTATCTGAAAACACATTAGCCAGCAGTAGCCTGGGATGTGCTCAGAAAATAAAACTGAAAGTGAACAGTAATTAGAGAATTAGTTTTGTTTGTTCAGCTTCAGAGTTATAAAAGACTTTCCTGATACCAAACATTTTAGCATTTAACTATAAATTACTGCTGGCCAACGGCTGTAATAAAATTGACTGACTGACTAACTATAAATTAGTCAGATGTGGGTGTGTATTTATACTGAGCATAATGAAATTATGAGGGCTGGCAATAACAAGCATGCATTCACATTGTGGGGAAATCACTCAGGATATAAAAATCTCCTGAGATGTTCTAAGTAGGCACATTCTAAGTAGGCACATTCCCTTCATCCCACTGAGATCTGACTGCTGCTTTGGACCTATTGGGGGTAATTACTTATATAGCAGAATATTTCAGGAGCTAACTCAATCCCATTACAGCAGAAGTTAACAGGGTCTCAGGGTAGGGTTGCCAACTATCCCACACTGTGTGGGATGTCCTGCATTCCTGGGGAGAAATTCTCATCCCATTCGGTACTCAATTTCTACCGCTTTTTTTACCACTTAATTTTTTTTTAAAAAAAATCAACCTCCGTTGAGTGGTGGCAGCGGCGCAGGGCGGCGGCCAAACTAGCTCATCCACCTCCCAAATGATGTGAATGGCTTCCCTGGCTGGGGCAGGCTCGCTGGGAGGGATGGGCATGCTGCAGCTATGAAGAAGACTGAAAAAGCAAAGCAGCACTCACCAGTGGCAGTGAGTGACTGAGACTGACCGAGTGAGGGAGTGGACAGAGTTGGAAGAGAAGGCAGCAAAAGTAGGCTTGTGCAGTACAACACGTTTTATGCCTGAAAATGGCAATTTCAAAGGTTTTGTAATTGAAACGAAATCAAGAATTTAAAAAATGGAGATTTTTGTTTCCAAATCGAAATGACCCTGTTTTGGGACCGAATGCTTTGTTCTTCAGAAAAGTCAGTTTCAGCATTGCATGAAATTGACTTCTCTGACTCCTCTCTACTCCAGCTGAGTCACTGAGTGATTAGTAGAAGGTAAGATATGCAAAAAGCGGGCAGAGCTTCCCTGTTGTGCATGAATGATTTAGTTAAGAATGTGTTGTATTGTAATACAATGAATTGTGTACTAAGAAATTTTGAGGAACCTGAGTAGCCATTGCCAGCACAATGCCCTGAGATTCCACTCTAAGCTGCTTGCTGAAGAAGTGCGCCAACCTGGAATGGATTAATCAATTTATCTGCTGCCTGCCAGTGCTAGCCCTAGACTGACTGAGTGAAGCCCCATTTACACACACACACACACACACACACACACACACATACACACACACCATCCCTCTGGAATTCTGGATTCTTGGGTTAATTGAAATTACAAAGTTGTGTGTTGTTTAGTTTAGAAGAATTTTAAACAGGGGTTCTGTGGGTGGGATCCCCCTAAAAGTCAATTTGACTGTCAAAAATCCTACCTCATCAGCAAACACCTTCAGTTTGATTGAAATGCAAACTGACCTTGCAAAGGGATTTGAGACCTTGCAAAGAGAAAATCAGCCTGGGACAAGCTGCGGTGGTAAATTAAGAGGCCGGAGGGGGGAGGGGAAACCTTTGCAGATACACACACACACCACGGCCTTTAAGAAGCCCCCCGGAGGGGGCTACAGGTAAAACAGGTAAAACAGGGGGCTACAGGTAAAACAGGCTACAGGTAAAACAGGGGGCTACAGGTAAAAGCCGCTGCCTGTCAGAGTAGACAATGCCAAGCTAGATGGAGAGTCTGACTCAGTATAAAGCAGTTTCCAATGTATCTAAGTTGCTTCTGTAAATCTTCAGGAAAGCCAACAAGCATCAGAATCCCAGTGTATGACTATCAGAAGTTTTATTTATTACTTTATGACTTCTGAGGGTTGTTTTTTTTTTTTTTAATCCAATATTTCTCTAGTCAAAAGGAATAGAAGGGCACTTCCAGACTTGGTGTTTAGTCTGGAACTGTGATATTGTGTTTATTGGGTACATGTGTGCGCTACACAATGTAGTTCTCCATCCTTTGTCAGCCTATACTATTGATGGAACTGCCTTGGGGATGATTGGCCAACACCCCAGTTTGGAAGAAAGTGGGGAATTTAGTTCAAAAGGGGAGAGAATTCCAAGCAATTTTAATTTGTGCAAGTGTCTGAGCTCAAGAAAACTGGCTTGGGAGAGAGGTTTTAATTAACAAAAGGAGTTTATTGTAAGAACAAATAGAAGTAGTTTTTGCTACAGTAAGAATGCAAACCCTACAAGTATCTTTACTCAAAGTCTGAAGAGCTTGTGATAGGTGGATCCACTGCAGCTCTAGCCTACATATTCATTAAAATGATGTGGAATAGCCCTGAGGTGAAAGATTGGACTATACCACTTCAGGGTTGGTAAACCCCTCTTGTATTCTATCAAAAGAAAACAACAGGACTCTGTAGGCAGCAGAAGTAGAAATCGACTTAACTGCACACTTTACCTTTACCTTTTACTTCAGGGTGCATGTGGGAATCAAGTTTTTGAATGTTTTTGAGCATCCCCCTTTCAAGTTTGAGACTAAAATGTGGGAGACCATATATGCCATCCGGAGTTCCTGAGAAGAAGAGTGGAATACAGATGTAAAAAATAAATGTCAAAGTAATTATTTATTTGTTTCTCGGTTGTTGAGCGGAGGGGGTTCTCAGACATGGGTCCCCAGTTGCTAGACTACAACATCCATCACCCACAGTGGTTTTTTGCTGTGGGTGATGGGAGCTGTAGTCCAGCAACATCAGAGGGCACACATTTGAAAACCTCTACTGTAATGAATTATGCTCCCTGTAGGGATCAATCATGGATGGCTCAGTCAATAGGGAGGAGACAATTTTGGGGACTGTTGGAAAACTCATTTTACTGCTGAATTCTTACAGGAACCTTGTGCTGATTTTGTGTGGGAGGTGGGCTTGTTTTTGTATTTCCCTACTAAATTATTTTTCCCCACCCTACTGGAACAAAGCAGTTTTTATTCTAAGTTTGTGTCAGATGTTTGGACAGGGGCACAATGTCAGTGCTTGCCCTGGATGCTATTTTCCATAGATACGCCTCTGAATACTCCTGTCAATCTGTTGACATCCCCAGGAAACTTAGTTGCTTCTCTCTTTCTTGTAACCATAATCCATGGTTTTGCACTTTCTTAAATGCAGTGATGATAAATCTCAACAATTCTGAACAGTAGGCTGATTTGTTTGGGCTACTGCTCACTCCACTTCAGTTAAATGAACATTTGAAGCGGTTCCATAGTACCAAGGCAGGTCATTGGTCTATCTTGCTATCTCAAGTGACCTGTGGTCACTGTTCCATGGGGAGGGAGCATTTTTATTGAAGGATTGCTTGAATCCACACATGGCTTGTACTGCTGTGCTAGTACCACAGGGACAGGCTCCCACCCACTGCAAAATTCTCAAATAACTGCAACAAAAAAATAAGTGTCATTGTTGTTCATCATTCTCTTCACTCTTTCATTTTGTTTATGTGGGGCTTCAGGGGCAAAACAGTGGGTTGGGTTGCAGTGCCCCAAGGGGTGGTGGTGCACCCAGATTCCAAATAGGGCAAAGGGCTGATTCCTTAGGAAATTTTGAGGTTTACATGTCTTTAAGATTTTTCCCCATAGGGAATAATGGAGGTTTCAGCAGCCCCATAATTCCACCTGGGGGGGGGGCACTGGGGTGGCCCAGAGTGAGAGGTGGTGTAGTGCACATAGGGTGCCAACCACCGCCATGGGGTTCTGTTGTTTCTGAGGTTCTGAGTGTAGATTCTCTGATAGTATATGAGATTTTCAATGACAAACCATGAATCCACTCTCATATGCTACCAGAGAATCTACACTCAAAACACCGCAGAAACAACAGAACCTAGTACTCCATGGGTTGGCAACCCATGGGGATGGTTGGCACCCTATGTGCTCTACACCCCCACTCGCTGTGAGCCACCCTGGTGCCCCCAAAGTGCAGTTATGGGACTGCTGAAACCTGAGGTACCTTTTTTTGTTGTTGTTGTTGTCCTTTATTCCTTCTCCCTTTCTCTTGCCCCCACTTTTTTTCTTTCTCTCCCTCTTCCTCTCTTTCCTTTTCTCTCTCTCCCTCTCCCTCTTTTCCTTCCTTTCTTCCACTTTTTCTCAATTTTTTTCTTTTTCTTTCTCTTTTCCTCTTTTCTTTCTATAATGGGCGCGCTCTTTGGGGCTGGCGGTTTGTGGGTTTTTTTGGTCTTTCTCCCTCACTTCTCCCCCCCCCTTTGTTCTTTACTTCTTTCTTTCCTATTTTCTCTTTCTCCCTCCTTGTTTATTTTGTTCTTTTCTCTCCCTTCTCTCTTATTCCTTCTTTTTCCCTCTCTATTGTCCTGTCTCCCTCCTGCACTCCTTCTTTTCTGTCTGTCTGTCTGTCTGTCTGTCTGTCTCTCTCTCTCTCTCTCTATCTAGTAGTCCTTTGGTGCCGTCTATTTTCGTCTCCTGTGGCTGCCTCGTGCCCTCCTCCTTATGGCTGGGCCAGTGCCTTCTGTGCTGTGGAGTGGGGTAATTTTTCGGAGGGCAGAGGGGAGCCCTGGCTTTTCCTCCTCCTACTCTCGGCTGCCAAGATGCCGCCGGGAGGGAATCACCTCGGGTTTGCGAGGGGTGCTTTGCAGGCGCTTTTCTAAGGCTGTGGCAGCAGCGGCTTCTGCAGGTGCTGCTGGCCCTGCTGCCCACGCCCCGAGTGCTGCTGGGCGACAGGCAAGCGGCACGCACCATCTCCTGCTGCTGCCCGGGAACGTCTGGCGGCTGCAGGAGGCGGAGGAACAGCAGCAGCGGCGCCGCTGGCTGGGTAAGGCGAGGGGCCGGGCTTGGCTGGGCTCGGCTCAGCAGGGCAAACGGCACTCAAAGCAAGGCAGGAGGCCGCGGCGGGTTCCCTTTGGGTGGCCACGGAGCTGCTGGCGGGATCCCTTCCCTTCTTTGCTTCTTCCTCCCCAGAAGCGGCTTGTTGTGTGCACAAAACACCCCCACGCCACCCACCGACCTCCTCCGCCTCCTTCTCTGCTCCCCCCGCGGGCCCGTTTTAAAACTTTTTTTTCCCCCTGCCCGTTTTTTTTTGTTCCGGCCTCCGTGCCACCACCGGCCTCCGTTGGCCTCCGCTCCATCCCCCGTCTTCCCGGCTTGGGCTCCATCTCTTTCGGCCGAGGCGGCGGCTCTGCCGCCGCCTCGGCCAGTTCCTCCCGCCACCGCTTCTCTGGCTTCTTTGGGGCGGCCACTTGTGGCCGCCCAAGATGGCCGCCGGGTGCTGGCGGTCGTGTCTCCCTTGCTCTGTTCTGGGCATGCGCTCCGTGCATGCCCAGAACAGGCGAGGCACGAACGCACGCTTGGTGTCCGTTCACGGACGGACACCAAGCGTTTTATTAGAGAGGATGCTGAAAGGCATAATCTCATACTGTGCAGGCGATGGCAATGTTAACCCCGTCTGTATTCTACCAAAGAAAACCACAGGACTCTGTGGGTGCCAGGAGTCGACCCGACTCGAGGGTACAACTTTACCTTTACCTTTTACTGTTGGCTTCTCCTCTTGCCTCACAAGAAATGGCCACAAGAACTAAAAGTCTCTGGGACTCATTACTGAGAGAATACGTCCCATAGGATGGCACTTTAATCTGAATTGCAAACTACAAATCCCAGCGTTTTCTGAACAAGCACACACTCACTTTGTTCTTAAGGAAGGCCTGGACCAACAGCAGTACTAAGACTGCTTCTGATTGCCTTGAGAAAATCCCACAAGATCTGGATATCCCATATATATGAATGGAAAGCACCCTCAGTTATGATCTACAATTGAGTCTACCCCCACCCCCCATGGGTTTGTTGCCCAGGCTAGAACAGCAGGCCCCAGTAAAGTATTGTGTTATTCCCCCGACCTCATATTTGAGCCCTGACCCTACAAGCTTATTATTGTTGTTGTTGTTGTTGTTTACACAGTCAGACAGGTGTTATTGACTGGTTTGTTTTACCCAGACATCAAGTCCTTCCCAAGGACCTGGGATGGCTGAATTTTATTATCAATATTGTTATTATTATAGATATCGTCGCAGAATATAGGCTGTTCCCAGTAAAGTTGCTTTTTGTAATTGGCTGGTGGTGATTTCTGTGACCCCTATGGTGTTGAGGTGCTCCTCAAGGTGTTTTGGAATTGCATCTAGGGCACCAATTACTACTGGGATTATTTTGGTTGTCTTCTGCCACAGCAAAGATTTGTAGATCTTTGTATTCTGTTATTTTTTCTATTTCTTTTATGTTGATTATTTTAACTTGTTTTTCTTTCTTCTCGACTACAGTTATATCTGGTGTATTGTGTGGCAGATGTTTGTCTGTTTGTAGTCGGAAGTCCCATAATATTTTTACATCTTCATTTTCTACAACTTTTTCAATTTTATGGTCCCACCAATCTTTGGCTACAGGTAGCTTGTATTTTTTGCAGATGTTCCAGTGTATCATCCCTGCTACCTTGTCATGCCTTTGTTTGTAGTGAGTCTGTGTGATCTTTTTACAACAGCTGATTAGGTGGTCCAGTGTTTCCTCTGCTACTTTACAAAGGCAGCACTTGCTGTTTGTCACTGATTTTCGACTTTTGCTCTTATTGCATTTGTTCTTAGTGCCTGTTCTTGTGCAGCCAGTATTAAACCCTCTGTTTCTTTCTTCAAGTTGCCATTCTTAAGCCATTGCCAGGTCTTGGTGATGTTTGATTTTCCAGTTATATTGTGCAAATATTGACCATGCAGGGGCTTATTTTTCAATTTTTCTGCTGGGTTCTTGACTTGTTCTTTTTTGCAGGCCTGCTTTGTTTTATTGGTGTTGAATAGTTTCTCGCTGTTGACCCCTATAAGTGCATCTTCTTCACTGTCCTTTATATATTCTTCAAGTCTTATTTTCTCCTGCTCTGCTGTTTGGTGGATGATGATGATGATATGTTTTCACTACACCATAACAAATTGTTCTCTGGGTGGCTGGACATGAAACTTTTAAATACAGCTTTTAAATTAATAATAAAGCTTTTTAATACAGGTATTCTTAAACTTGGCTCTCTAGATGTTGATGTTGTTGGACTACAACTCCCATCATCCTCAATCACAATGTCCGAAGAAGGCTGAGGAAGGTGGGAGTTACATCCTAGGGAGGGAGCCAAATTTTAAATTCTAAGCCGCGGCCTTGCTGAGGAAAGGCGAGCAAGACCTGCAGTGTTCTCATTTCCCGCCAGGTGGCGAAGCAGGAACCGCTTATGCCGTGTCACATGAACCTAACGCTGAAACTCGTCCTCGAATGACCCCCGCCAGGCTGCTCTTCTTGTAGCCATTCCTCGAGTCTAGTGAGGGGAGTTTTGTGGCGCTTTTGGTTGTAAGAGAAGCAGCCTCCGCCTCCGGATTCGGTGCAAACAGAGGTTGGTGTCGTAGGCAGGGTTTGCCAGGCAGTATTTGACTGTACCAGGTACAACCACCACCAGCAGCAAAGATCGAAATGTGTTGGGAGGGAGCGTGATTGCTGGAGATCTCCCCGAAGGCTGGAGAGAAAAGGCAGGCTCCACCCTGCGCAGGCACGGGGCGGGCGATGGAGCGATTGCGTGGTCGCTTCCACAACAAACTAACGGAGTTTCGTATTATTATTGTATTTTTTTGTTTTTGCCACGGCGAGTAGCACGGGGCTGGGGTTCGCGCGGGTTGTTGGGAACAACGGATGCTGGCTGTAGTAGGCTGGTTAGTCCGCCTGCCTCTCTGTCTGGGGCTTTCTCTGCCTGCTGCTAGTTCTCGGCTGCTAGTTCTCGGCAGTGTGGAAACAATCCAGGCGTTTCACGTCCAGCAGCAGATCCTCAAGGAAGCGAGTCAAACTGCCCGAAAGTGTATATTTAGTTCCCAGGAGGTAAGTGCATGCGATATTTTGGCTAGGGTATAAGAAATGAGGCTGGGGTAGGGGAGAGGAGCCGGAGCCCGTATGAAACCGTTCATTGCTCTGTGCATCGCAGACTAGTCTGTTTATGAACAAGAGTGGAGTCTTTTTTCTCGCTTTTCTGGTTGGAGGATACCGTGGCCCTGCAGATCTCAGTGACCTAAAAGCCACTGAAGCAAATTGTTTAATATGAGCATAGTTATGTTTATTTTTCCCCTGCATGCTTACTTGGAGATTAACTGCTCGTCCTTTTCCTTCCCCAGATTTCTCTTGTAGCTAAAATCAGATTGTCAGGAGGGCTTAACTTGAAGGCATCTGGTGTCTGTTCTAGGTGAGAGTGACTCTAAGCAAATGCAGAGTGTTGTGTTTTCTTCACTATGTAACAACAGGGTGCAGATCCTTCCAATCCATTTGAGAAGCCGCCCCTCATCTTACTGAATTTCCCACACCAAACCTATAACCCATATCTTCAATCCCCAAAACATTTTCTCTCTCCTCCTCTGCACCACGATTTTTTTTTAAAGTGAGGACTTGTGCCTCAAGCTTCCCCTCTGCCTGTGAAACAGTAGCCCATAATTGCACATCTAGAGTTATCATTTCTGGGTAGGTTTGAGATGTGACACCTGTCTTTTAAAAGACTACAGCTGGCTAGCCTTGGCCATTTAGTGTCATGCGTGGAGAGACTTTGTAATGTAGCTTGGTGTGAACGATTAATTCCAGTAGCTTGTGTAATGAGGAAGTTTATATCAATACGTTTTGTCACAAGTATGGAAAATGGCATTGGAACATACATGAATGCAGTTTCATGTTCCTGTTCTCAAGGTTGTTGCTAAAGAAGTAAAGAAGATTGCCCAAGTAAACTTTGTAGGCTTTCTGTGCAGTGCATGCTCTGTTCTGTTGGCTGCTTTAAGAAATGATTTTATATACAGAATGAGGAAAGAGGAGATAGTCCAAGGAAACTCACTTTCCATTTGAGTGTAAATATAAGATTACATTGTTGAACTTTAATCTTGAATTTCCTTACTTTTTGCTTCAGTTACTGGGCTCATCTCAACTTGTCTTCTGAGAGAAAAGGAGAAAGCTTTACAAAATGTTGGGCTCCACTTAAAATTATTGTGCAGTCCGTACAGAAGTATTCATGTTCTGTGCATTGTATCTTATTATCATAGCAGTTGTTCACTGTTAAGGAGTGATGATCATAAAGGATAAAAGTGAAACCTTTTGTTTGCAGCAAACACAGCAGCTAGTGAGAGGGAGGCGTTTTCTAATGCATGCTATATGTATGTATGTATGTATGTATTTTTTACATTTTATATCCCGCTCTTCCTCCAAGGAGCCCAGAGCGGTGTACTACGTACTTAAATTTCTCCTCACAACAACCCTGTGAAGTAGCTTAGGCTGAGACAGAAGAACATATATTAAAAACCATATATATATTTTTAATCATATGAGACCATGTGAGGGTCTCCATTCTGAGCTTATTGAAGTTGGCTTCTGTTAGGACTCTGAAGTTAAATGTTGGTGCCAGCTAGTCTTTCTTGGGAGAGATGGTAATTAAATGTTTCCCGCTTCTCATTGTCAGGCCCTGTTTGGCATAATCTTAAATCTCCAGGCTATTTAGTGGCAAAATGCATACGTATCTGCTGGGTTACATTTGAGTATTTTAAAGACATGGACCACAATCTACCAGGCCAACTTTTTGTGCAAGTCCATGGAAATGAATTGACATAAATAATAATTGTCCCCTTGATATTTATGATACAAATAAGTTAATAAGTTGCTCCCCCTCCCCTCACAAACTTTTTATTCTGTCTACAGGTCAACAACATTCACACGCTCACAGGATCTGAACATGTTAAGACCAATTTGGATAACACTTTGATTCCCCCACCCTCTTTCACCCCCAACTACTGTAGCTGGAGATCTGAAAACCTTATCTTATTCACAGCTGCTCAGAGCAGAGTAAAATATTCATTTAGGGAGAGAAAGGGAAAAGTTGGTTTCAGCAGCCATATTTTCATTATTCTTTCTGAAAAATCCAGTTATTTATTGAGTCAGCATGTAGTACTCAGGACAATAACTTGTTACGTCAATGTAACATCACAAAACATGATATTGTACTGGTGTTTCAGAGATGCTGCAGTGATTTTGCACTCAGATAGATATATTTGAGATTGTAATTCTCCTGCTTTCCTTGAGCTCTCACTACTTGAAATTGTATTGAAAACATACACGTTGTCACTGTTTGTGGGCTTTTGTGTACAATAGTTATTTCAGATGTTTAAAATATTTATGTACCGCTTTTCAACAGAAAAGTTCTCAAAGCAGTTTGTATAGAAAGAAAAATAAAAAGATGGTTCCCTGTCCCCAAAAGCATTCACATTCTAGAAGGAAACACTTGGGAGATCCCAGCAACACTCACTGGGAGGGATGCTATTATGTAATGAATAGGGATCCTTGCTTCCCCCCTGCTAATACAAAAGAGCCAACCCTTTTTGAAAGGTGCCTTTTTGTCTAGTTATTGGGAATAAATATTTGTCGTTTTCGCCATTATATATATATATATATATATACACACACACACACACACACACACACACACACACATACACACTGTACATTCACACTTATTACACTACCAGCCCAATCCCATGCAGAGTTAGGGGTGCCTAAACTCAAATGGATTTAGGTGTGCCTAAGTCTGGTGGCACAGCAAGGAAATGCTTGACTAACAAGCAGAAGGTTGCCGGTTCGAATCCCCACTGGTATGTTTCCCAGTCTATGGGAAACACCTATATCGGGCAGCAGCAATATAGGAAGATGCTGAAAGGCATTGTCTCATACTATGTGGGGGAAAGCAATGGTAAACCCCTCCTGTATTCTTCCAAAGAAAACCACAGGGCTCTGTGGGTGCCAGGAGTCGGAACTGACTTGACAGCACACTTTACCTTTAATTCTGCATAGGATTAGCCAGCACAAGTAGAATCAAGTTACTCCCATTAGGTAATTGTTTACCTCTAGTGAATTATTCTAGTCACTTATCAGAGATGAGGCAATCTTGCAGCTCTCCAGGAGTAAACGATGACATTTATGCCTTCCAAGGGACAAAATATGATAGGGTTGAAAATTTCCTGGGAAATGCTGAATATGGTTTGTAACAGGAAAAATAAAACTTAAAAAGAAAAGAAAAAAATAAATTAAACATGCTGCTGCCAAGAACTAGTGTGCAATTGCAGACTCAAAAACTCAGTCTAGAATGAGTATTTTTGAATTTGGGATGTACTCATTCCAAAATGTAGGCATGAGTGTAGCTTCTTTAGTTTTCAGATGGCTGAAAAGTACCCAACCTGGGTAGATTAGTGTTGAATTCAGACTTCAGCTGAGAACTTTCAGCCACATCTCCTATATTAAAACTAAAACTCTGTTATGTGGCTGTTTAAATCTGAACTGCTGCCCTGAATCTTTTCATGGTTGATTAATGTTTCTGTAATAAAGCTCTGCATTGTGAATAGCAGTTTGATGAACCATATAACTTCTTTGGGCAGCAGGGAAGATGAGATACCAAAGAATGTGAATGGATATTTGAAAGTGAAGTTATTACTGCTGCTTATTGTAGGCTTATCAAAAATCCCAAGTACTTCAAGTGCTTCCAGAGTTGCTCCTTATAGCAGAAGTAGTGGTTGTTGTGTTTCCAACTCTTCGAGTTGCAAACACAACTGCATCTACTTCCACATCAGCATGTGTGTGCGTGCATTTTCAGCACCATTCAATTTTTAAAATAAAATGTATAGTAAAGAGATAGAATAGGAGTGTTCAACACACACTACACCTGTAGCCATTGTGCAGCTATACCTCTGTTTTGTTTTTAAGCAAGAAAAATTGTAAAATCAATATGACAATAATCAATATTAAAAATTGTTAAATCAATTTCAGCATGGGGGAAGTACATGTTGACCTAGTCCAACAACATTGGAGGACCTGTGGTTAGGAGTCCCCGGTCCAGATAATCTTCTTGCCTTGTTTCTAAGGCTGCAGTCCTGTGTGAACTTAATTGAGAGTAAGTCCCACTTAGCATAGTAGAACTTCCTTTAGTATAAGCAGACATAGTCTTGCACTGCAAAAGAGAGCTGACAGTGCTTATTTAGAGAAGAGGGATAAATGATACTGGAATTCATTCCAGCTACAGAGCAGAACTCAGGGGCTGAGGTTTTTCGCAGACTTGCTCAGTTGGTTGGCCAGACATAATTATAACACTTTCCTGTTTTAAAAAGCTGTGACATTGCTGGGGCATGAAATAGAGATGAAGTGTTAGAACATGAGGAGGAAATCTCTTGAACCATGCCTCTTAAAGACACATGAACACTTGAGAGGTACAAGGATCCATTTCCACAAGGCAGGTTGCCTGCTGCCAGACTGGCTCTTCAAATTTGACTGCCATGTGCAGGCCTGCCTCAAAGCAGCTTGCTTCCCCCAAATAGCTGCACCATGCATCTTAAGTGGTATGCCTCAGGACCCTTCACAGGAGATGGCGAGGCATAAATCTCAGATGACACGCAGTTGGCATGGCGCCCCTTGTAACCTTGCGAGGGATCTTGGGGCACATTTCTTGGGACTTGTACTGTTTCTATATACCTTTACAAATCTTGCTGCTCCAACTTATGACTTGTAGTGTTAGCACAGTCAAGCTAGTCTTGGAGTCATGCTAGAGAGAGTCCTACTGCTTTTCTTCCAAGGCCCACTTGTGCCATGAAGTAGGAATGCATGGAACATGGGTGAGACATGTTGCCATTGGAGCAGTGGGCTATGGCAAAATTGCCTAGATGGAGGGGAGGCACCTAAGGTGTAAGCAAGAACTAGTCCCCTTTGCTATGCAGGGTCCACCCTGGTTGCATATGAATGGGAGACTAGAAGTGTGAGCACTGTAAGATGTTCCCCTTAGGGGATGGAACTGCTCTGGGAAGAGCATCTGAGGTTCCAAGTTCCCTCCCTGGCATCTCCAAGGTAGGGCCAAGAGAGACTCCTGTCTCCTGCCTGCAATCTTGGAGAAGCTGCTGCCAGTCTGTGTAGACAATACTGAGCTAGATGGACCAATGGTCTGACCCAGTATAAGGCAGCTTCTTATATATTCCTAAGTTGCTGCTGTGTGATTTGGTGTTTTATTCTTGTGTTTGGTGCTTTGGGGAATAAACCTGAAAAGAGAGAAGTGTTATAATGCATATCCTCCAACATCTCACTGACTGAAAAAAGGGACATGCCTCTGAATGGGACATGCTGAGAAACCTGGGAGTTGTGGTTTACTGTTCTGACTATAAGCATGCCACAAATGGCATGCAGTAAAGTGCACACAGAGTACATTATTCCAAATCATCAAAGTGGATGAGCATAGCCCATACTTTCCAACATTCCATGCATTAAAATTGGGGTAACAACCGATTCTCATTGTCTGCCCAAAGCGCCCCCCCCCCAACTATTACACATTGCTTAACACTGGATTTCACCCACTAAATGCTGTGCATTGCATAATGCCTTAGTGTTACTCACCCATTTACATGCAGGTTCACTTGAGATACCAATCCATTTGGAGATTTAATTTTTAGAGACGGGACAGAACTGAATTCTGAAGAATGCCAATTCTAGCAACTCACATGGAACCCCCCCGCCCAAAAAAAAAAAATTCTGAGATATGTATACACAGTTCCGGCACGAGCTGTCGATGGAGTGGCATCCCATTCTCCCTTGTGCTTCTATCATGCACTCAGAATAGGTCTTTGAGTGGGTTTCTGCTGTGATAGGAAATCCTTCTGTTTGGCTGAGATCCTAGATAACAATTAATGCAGTTCTATCCCACATGGCTCCAAGGTAGACAGATCTTGATCCAACCGACCCAGGTCTGTGTGAAAATATCTGTGCTAGAGAGCAGAGCAGTGAAGAGAATAAAAATCCTTGTGGGAAACTGTTTGAAAAGTAGGTTATATAACTCAGGACTTGACATATCCCAGGTGTTAGGGAGCCATGACATCTAGAAATGTAACTGTGGCATCTATACTAGGATATTCAGAAGTAGAGTTATTTAATGAAATCTTTCTTTGTCCCAGGCAGCCCTGTTACTGGTAAAGGGGATAAAGAGAAGCCCGTTTGCCCTCTCCTCCCTAATGTCCCTCCATAAATCTGATACTTTTGTCTAGTGTCTATTGTCTGGCTCCTAAATTTTTGGACTGGATCTGTCCTGGGTATCTGGGGACACCAGTAAAAGTTCATTCAAAACAACCACAATTTCCACTAATTCATAAAGCTTTATTTTATTTCCAAGGCATGCGGATGACTTGCACTTGGAGGTTTGTGCTTGCAGGAGTTTAGCAGTTCAAAATGGAGATCAAAGTCTAGGAAACAAATGCTTGCAGATTGTGAATGTGCAAAGGTGATTGATAGGTGAGAAGATCTGTGGCTTTATCTTACTAGAGGAATATGCATCCTGGGAAGCCCAAAATGAAGCTCCTCGCACAGGATTGGATGGCCAAAGAGGAAGGCACATACAATCAATCTTTGACACCTGGATTGTCATTCAGACTTGTTTTGAAGATTCCTGCTTACATATTGAGGCACTCTGGACTAGTGTGATAACAGGCTACTAAAGGCTAGAACATAGTAGCGTAACTCGGTACTTGCATGCATTCTATACCTGTAATGTTTCTGTAGCAGCACAGACTTCTAGATCGAAAGACAGTTGCTGCTGCTTGGGCAGCAGCAGCAGTGGATGGAGTGGGAAGGAACAGCAGCAGCAACAACAAGTGGGCACAGGCGGAGAGCACTCCAGAAAGGCAGAGTCACTCTTTTGGTCAGTTCCCTCTTCTCTGAGGGGGGCCATCCTCTCTGGAAACGGTCTTAACAATACCATCTGATGCCCGTTTACTTGGAAATAAGTCCCACTGTATACCCAATAAGCGTGCCTAGGATTGCAGTCTGAAAACAATTATTTGGGCAGAGGAGAGGACTTCATATTTGTTTGGGGCTGGCGTGAGCTCCGGTGCCCCACTGACTGAACAGGGAGAGGCCTGTTTTTCCCAAGCCACTATCCTTGGTTAAAATTGTGGGTCCCTTGGTGGCAGTGGGGGGTGGAAGATCCACAAGTAACAATTAATTGCTTTCATCAATATTTTTAATTAATTTTATTTATTTATTTAGTACACTTATATACTGCCCCATACAAAAACAGTCCCTGGGTGTTTCACAATATTTTAGTGTAATAAGTTGGTGAAAATTGACCTCAGCCCCCACAGACCAAGTCATGGTTGGTTCCTTCCCACTGGGGCATTTGGATTTCATACCCATGGCCTAATATAACCAACCACCCTGTAAAAAACATTATGGATTCTGCACAGACAGGAAAATGACCTAGAGTCCTAGATAACCTTTTAAAGATCTCTTCTGCCGTTACATTCTGTATGCTTCATGCAATGTACTGTAGCAAATCAATGGGAACAACTTGAACAAAAAAATTCTACTGCACATTGCTTTGAATGGTGCTGTGTAGTTTCTTTTTTTAAAATTTAAAAATGCAACACTTTTGAACTGCTAAATAACATCTCTGTTGAATTTCAGATGAGACATCCTTTAGAAGCAGAAAAAATGTTAAGCAAACAGAAATTTGGAGCAGTTGTGAACTACTTGCAGGCAAAAACAGATGCAGAAAGAGAGATGAGCCTCCCTGCTGTCATTCTGGGTTTAGGCCAGTGCAATAAACAAGTGCTCATGAATAACATATGTACCAATAACACCTCTGTTGCACAGGTATAGTAACACTGTATGTCTCCAGGTTTCCATAGGGACTGCAGTGCAGGAAGATTTGCTCCCTATACCAGATATTTCTAGGAATTATGGCATAGGAAATTCACAG
Source organism: Hemicordylus capensis (assembly GCF_027244095.1). Taxonomy (NCBI): domain Eukaryota; kingdom Metazoa; phylum Chordata; class Lepidosauria; order Squamata; family Cordylidae; genus Hemicordylus; species Hemicordylus capensis. Next base: position 266,401,024 of record NC_069660.1, read on the forward strand.
GGTGGAGTCTGCTGAAAAGGAGGAACAGTTAGGATGGATATCAATAGAAAGTATTAATGGTTGTTGTGTGCTAATGGGGCCATTAACTTATTCCCGGCCCCTTGTGCATGTATACATTCCTTCAGAAGTTTAGCACGTATTTATTTATATATTTGCTTAGCTGCCTGCAAAGCACAGATGTGGAGTCAATCTAAGCCAGGTTAAAGGGTTAAATGGCTAAAAATGCCCACACATGCATGACATAACTTAAAATCTGCTCCTCTTCATGCTTGGTTGTAAATGAAATGTGGTGACTCTGGTTTTATAAATAAAAGGGCATTGAAAATAGTTGAAAAGCCTTCAGAATGTATTGTCCTGAGTTGCTATAATTGTAAAAGCTTTCTGCCTCTGCAGATTTAAAGGTTGCTACTGTGTCAACATACTTGGTTTTTAAAAAGGATTTATAAGTTACTGTGGATTATAACTAAGTACCCATGGGAAGGAAAGGGATTTGGAGAATTAAAATAGCAAACACACACAGTAAATCACTTGCCCAACAGACATATATACAGTACTGATAACTTAGAATTGGATTTGATTAATCTCTGGTGCTATTTCTGATTATATAAATCTCTTTAAAAGTCCTCACTCATCTGCCTTTCAGGCACTAGAGCATCATTTCTCTGGGACCAGTACAAACTTGTAAAACCTCCTTCAACCTCCTCCTACCCCTTGAAAGGCCCCTTCTGTTTTGAAAAATGGGAAAATGATCTTTATCCCTTCGTTAGTTTTTAAGTGCCTTGTAGTTCCGGTTGGTTTGTATTTATAGGTAGATATCATATGGCATATACGTATGAATTGTAATTACATACAAGTGCACTGAAAAGTGCCTTTTAGATAATATTCACTGTGCTTGAGATTTGGTGTTGGTTATTCTATGCACTGTGGAGGCCAGAGGCCTGACACAATGACTACCATCAGGGGTAGTTTGAAAACCCTGACACATCCTCTAAGGCCTCTATATTCGATCAGCAGCACTGATTCCCACTCTCTCTGGGATCTCAAGAGTATTTGCAGGAACTATGAAACTCTTGTAGTTCTTCAGAGAGTTTGTCACACAGGGTTGTACACTTTATCTTAAATAGTCTGTCATAGACTTTCATATAAAAGCACAGTTCTCTTTCTGTTCCACAGGAGATCCTGGGTTAGCAACTTGCTGTTCTGAATGTCACTTGTTTTGTACTAATACTGCTGCTTTTTGACTCCTTCAAATCTCACCAGATCTGGACACAGCATATACGTAGATACATGGAAATCTGAGGGAAGATAGGATGTCTCCTTGTTTAAAGGAGACAATTATTAGACCTCTTTTGAAGGCTCCTGCACTTGATCTGTCGGAGTCAAGCAATTATAGGCCTGTTTCCAATGGTTGGCCAAGGTTATTGAGAAGGTGGTAGATTCTCCAGACAGTCTTGGAAAACAGATTATCTAGACCCATTTCAAACTGGTTTTCGGGCAGGCTTTGGAGTGGAAACTGCCTTGGTCGGCCGCATGCATCACCTCCAAAGGGGAATTGACAGAGGGAGTGTGACTGGTCCTTTTGGATCTCTCGGTGGCTTTCAATATCATCGACCATGGTATCCTTCTGGATTGCCTAGGGAACTGGGCATAGGAGGCACTGCTTTGCAGTGGTTCGGTTCATACTTCTTGGGCAGATTCCAGAAGGAGTTACTTGGAGACTGTTGCTCTATGAAGAGATAACTTCTGTATAGTGTTCCTCAGGGCTCCTTTCTGTCTCCAGTGCTTTTTAACATCTACGTGAAACTGTGCGGAGAGATCATCAGGGGATTTGGTGCAGGGTATTAACAGTACACTGACACCCAAATCTATTTCTCTGTGTCAGCTTCCTGGAAGTGAGTGACTTTAAGACAGTGGTGCACTTGCTGGTAACTTCCAGGCTTGACTACTGCAGTGCACAATACATGAGGCTGCCTTTGTGTGTTGTCTGGAAACAATGCTGCTGCCAGATTATTCTTTGGGATGTCCCGAAGAGACCATATTGAGATGCTCCATCCCTGTTAACTTTTATGAAACAACTTGAGACACATATTTTAAAGAAAGCTTTTTAGCTATTTAGTATATTTTTATGGATAGCTATTTTAATTTGAACTTTTATATGTTTTAAATGGTTTTAAAAGTTCTTAAGAACATAAGAACAGCCCTGCTGGATCAGGCTCAAGGCCCATCTAGTCCAGCATCCTGTTTCGCACAGTGGCCCACCAGATGCCGCTGGAAGCCACAGGCAGGAGTTGAGGGCGTGCCCTCTCTCCTGCCATTGCTCCCCTGCAACTGGTACTCAGAGGCACACCCTTGAGGCTGGAGGTGGCCCACAGCCCTCTGACTAGTAGCCATTGATAGACCTCTCCTCCATGAAGTCATCCAAACCCCTCTTAAAGCCATCCAGGTTGTTGGCCGTTACCACATCCTGTGGCAGAGAGTTCCACAAGTGGATCACGCGTTGTGTGAAAAAGTACTTCCGTTTGTTGGTCCTAGACCTCCTGGCAATCAATTTCATGGAGTGACCCCTGGTTCTAGTGTTGTGTGAGAGGGAAAAGAATCTCTCTCTCTCCACTTTCTCCACGCCATGCATGATTTTATAGACCTCTATCATGTCTCCCCGCAGTCGTCTTTTTTCTAATCTAAAAAGCCCCAGGTGTTGTAGTCTTGCCTCGTAAGAAAGGTGCTCTAGGCCCCTGATCATCTTGGTTGCCCTCTTCTGTACCTTCTCCAGTTCAACAATGTCCTTTTTAAGATGTGGTGACCAGAATTGTACGCAGTACTCCAAGTGTGGTCGCACCATAGTTTTGTAAGGGCATTATAATGTTAGCCGTTTTATTTTCAATCCCCTTCCTAATGATCCCTAGCATGGAATTTGCCTTTTTCACAGCTGCCACACATTGAATAGACACTTTCAACGAGCTGTCAACCACAACCCCAAGATCCCTCTCCTGGTCCATCACCGACAGCTCAGATCCCATCAGCATATACTTGAAGTTGGGGTTTTTCGACCCAATGTGCATCACTTTACACTTGCTAACATTGAACCGCATTTGCCATTTTGTCGCCCACTCCCCCAGTTTGGAGAGATCCTTTTGGAGCTGCTCACAATCCATTTTGGATTTCACTACCTGGAAGAGTTTGGTATCATTTGCAAATTTGGCCACATCGCTGCTTACCCCTGTTTCTAGATCATTTATGAATAAATTAAAAAGCACCGGTCCCAGTACAGATCCCTGGGGGACCCCACTTCTTACTTCCCTCCATTGTGAAAACTCTCCATTTATACCTACCCTCTGTTTTCTGTCTTTCAACCAGTTAGCAATCCACACATGTACTTGTCCCTTTATTCCATGACAGCTAGGTTTCCTCAGGAGTCTTTGAGGAGGAACTTTGTCAAAAGCTTTTTGGAAGTCCAGGTAGACTATGTCAACTGGATCACCTTGATCCACATACTTGTTGACACTCTCAAAGAAGTCCAAAAGGTTGGTGAGGCAAGATTTACCTTTGCGGAAGCCATGCTGGCTCACTCCCAGCAGGGCCTGTTCTTCTAGGTGCTTTACAATTTTATCCTTGAGGATGCTTTCCATCAATTTGCCTGGAACGGACGTTAGGCTAACTGGCCTGTAATTTCCCGGATCACCCCTGGATCCCTTTTTGAAAATCGGTGTTACATTTGCTACTCTCCAGTCCTCTGGTACAGAGCCCGATTTCAGGGATAAGTTAAATATTTTAGCAAGGAGGTCGGCAATTTCACATTTGAGTTCTTTGAGGACTCTTGGATGGATGCCATCCGGCCCTGGTGATTTGTTAGCTTTCAGTTTTTCCAGACAGTTTAGAACATCATCCCTTGTCACTTCTATCTGACTCAGCACTCTAGCCTCCATCCCTAAAAAGCCTGGTTCAGGAACGGGTATATGCTCAGTATTCTCTGCCGTGAAGACAGACGCAAAGAACTCATTCAGATTCTCTGCAACCTCCATATCCTCCTTAATAATCCCTTTCACTCCCTCATTGTCTAATGGTCCAACCGCCTCCCTGGCAGGTTTCCTGCATCTGATGTATTTAAAGAACTTTTTGTTATTCCCCTTGATACTTTTGGCTAAATGTTCCTCAAACTCTCTTTTTGCCTCCCTTATTGTCACCTTGCATTTCTTTTGCCAGAGTTTGTGTTCCTTTCTGTTCTTTTCGTTTGGACAGGCCTTCCAATTTTGGAAGGAAGTCTTCTTCCCTTTTATGGCTTCCTTGACGGTACCCGTTAGCCATGCTGGCATCCTCCTGGACTTAGTGGTACCTTTCCTCCTTTTGGGTATACAATCTAACTGGGCTTCTAGTATTGTGGTTTTGAGTAAATGCCATGCACTCTGGAGCGAAGTGACTCTCCTGATTTTCCCCCTCAGCTTTCTTTTCACCATACTCCTCGTTTTGGAGAAGTTTCCTCTTTTGAAATTTAAAATGTCTGTGTTTGACATCCTTGGTGATTCTCTCCCCGCATGTATGCTGAATTTGATGGCACTGGTCACTGTTCCCTAAAGGGTCGATGACACTGACATCACGCACCAGGTCCTAGGTGTCACTCAGAATTAGATCCAAGGTCGCCTTCTCTCTGGTCGGTTCCATGACCAACTGTTCTAAGGCACAGTCATTTAGCGTATCTAGAAATTTGACCTCTTTGTCCTGACTTGAATGTGAATTTACCCAGTCTATGTGTGGGTAGTTGAAATCACCCATAATTACAGCCCTGCCTCTCCTTGATGCCTCCCTGATTTCCTCCTGCAACTCCCAGTCACTGTCGGCATTTTGATCCAGAGGGCGATAGCGTGTCCCCAGTAGCACGATTCCTTTCCGGCCTTGTATAGTCACCCACAGGGTTTCTGTGGAGGACTCCAGTCCACCTAGGTTTTCTAGCTTGTTAGATTCTAGCCCTTCTTTAACATACAGTGCTACCCCTCCTCCAAGACGCCCCTCCCTGTCCTTCCTATAGAGTTTATACCCAGGGATAACAGTGTCCCACCGGTTCTCACTGTTCCACCATGTTTCTGTTATGCCCACTATGTCTATTTCTGTATTAGCAACCAAGCACTCCAGCTCACCCATCTTGGCTCGGAGGCTTCTGGCATTGGCATATAAGCACCTATACACTGAATCTTTCCCCTGATGTATGCTATTCCTTTGACTCTTTGACCTGCTGGCACAGCCTCCCATCTGCTCTTTATGCAGTTCTGCTCCATCCCCATCTGTTTTTTTTGAGTTCTTTGCAGCCTCACACTTTAAAGGATGGCTTTTGCCAAACGGGATACTGCCCAGCTCCCATCGGCTGTTCCCCAGGTGTCATTTTAAAAGCTGCTCTGCAACCTTTTTGATTTTAAGCGCCAGCAGTCTGGTTCCATCTTGGTTCAAGTGCAGCCTGTCTTGATTGTTTTAATGCTGTAAGCCACCTAGAGACTTCAGTAGTGGGCAGTATACAAATATGCTGAATAAATATCTTCACATATGATCTAAAATTTAACGTCAATGCTTGCCTCATGGTAATGTAGTTGCAGACCAGGCTGGACAACCTAGACCACTAGGCCTAGGTAAAGTATCCCTCTTCTGCCTTCCCCATGGTTAGGCCTTCCTCATCACTTCTCCAAATTGACACTGAGAGAAATGTTGAAATGTTTGTTCTGTCCTCAATTCACTTCCTGGAGACTAATCTGGATTATTAACAATTAGTAATAATTAGGTTATAGATGTGAATATTAGTATTCACATATTGAAGATATGTGGTAATTAGGCTTTATATGTGAATATAAATACTCAACCATTCATATAATAGGAATGAAGAAAGCATGCGTATAGAAAAGCAATAGCATGGGTTTTTAAAATTTTTATTTAATAAGACAATACATAAACATGAATAGTAAAACTGATACATAATGACATTCATTAGCCATCCTTCCAGATATGTAAATAATTAGATGGAGGAGAATGACTAAAATTATCTTGATTTGTGAACAGAATAAAATCTGACCATATCATGAAAAAATAGTTAGAATTAGCTTGACCCGCTCAAAGATGAATAATATGGGTCAATTTTTCAGATATGGCAATATGCCACATAGACTGATACCAAGATGTCAAAGACATGGTTTTATGCTTCCAGTATTGTGCAGTGGATAATCTAGCCACAGTTAACATGAAAACTCTAAGATTCTTAGACAATAATGCCAAATTATTGTCAAAGGAGCCAGCGTGGTCTAGTGGTTAGAGTGCTGGACTAGGACCGGGAAGACCCGAGTTCAAATCCCCATTCAGCCATGATACTAGCTGAGTGACTCTGAGCCAGCCACTTCTTTCTCAGCCCAACCTACTTCACAGGGTTGTGAGGAGAAACTTAAGTATGTAGTACACCGCTCTGGGCTCCTTGGAGAAAGAGCGGGATATAAAATGTAGTAATAATAATAATTAATTAATTAGCTCCCGAAAATACATTTAATAGAGCCAGTTCTGGTCTCATATCTAACCTTCGTTGTGTAATTTTACCCATTTATAACAATACTTCTGTCCAAAAGCAGAAAATACTGGGACTAGACCACCATAAATGGAGATATGTTCCCCTATTTCCACAGCCATTCCAGCATAGTGAGGAAAAGCAACAGCATGTTGATATTTTTCTGCACCTCACCAAACATATTAAGCTGTAAGTTTGTGTGTGTGCTTTAAAATGAAATAATTGAGGCCATTTTTTCTCTAAGAGTTGTTGGTATGTTGCATGCTAGATGAATAGGATTCTTCATACAGTCGTTTACTGCCAAACCCTGATGTATTTGAAACAAAGACTTTCTTCAGAGCAAAGTTTAGGCTGGCATGGCTATGAATCCCAGAATTATTCTACATTTGAATGAAAACAGTGGTGCACTTGTCCTCCAAGAGTGCTGGAAAGCTGCTCATCCCTGATTCAAACTCTGCTAAGCAACTCTTTCTAATTTACCTGGCAAATCTATTCTCCTAGTAGATCTTGAAAATCAAGCTTGACAAATAAATCGTGCTTTTGCTATACACCGCTTAAACCTATAATAGAAATTGTCATTCTGTTGGAGGAATGTACATTAGTCGGTCAAAACCTATTGTGCACGTACCCAACTACGACTGCAAGGTTTGGAGCGTGCATTTAAAATGTGTAGTTTATGAGCAAGTTGTATAGCTTGCAGGGAATAAGTGGTGCACTCAGCCCTTGAGGTTAGGGCTAGGCAGTCCCAGAAGCTTGGTCTGAGCTCATTTATAGGATCCCAGGATCCCACCCCCTTATTATGTACCTTCCACTTTTCCCCATGTCACCTTAAGTGGTGCAGTGGGAAAATGCTTGACTAATAAACAGAAGGCTGCCGGTTCGAATCCCCACTGGTATGTTTCCCAGACTATGGGAAACACCTATATCGGGCAGCAGCGATATAGGAAGATGCTGAAAGGAATCATTTCATACTGCGCGGGAGGATGCAATGGTAAACCCCTCCTATATTTTACCAAAGAAAACCACAGGACTCTGTGGGCGCCAGGAGTCAAAATCGACTCGACAGCATACTTTACCTTTACCTTTACTTTTCCCCACACAAGGTGAGAATGCAGGCAAAAGGCTCTTTAATTCCTTCCAGTGCGAACAGCAACAGAGTTGCTGGAGTCCTCCTCTATTATGCATTTGTCTACTCACTCCCAAAAGACCAGGCATGGTGCTCTAACTCCTCCCCAAGTGAATAAGAGTGCAGCTGTGGATGCACTTGTCAGAATTCTTATGCCCCTCAACTGCTGATTATCTTGTGCAAGCCAAGACCGAAGCCCTGCATTCACCTTCAAGGTGTGCATTCACTGAAGGTGTGGAGGGGGGAAGGGGATTGTACCTGCTGGCCCAGCCCCCATATGTTCAGTGGAAGGTGTGCAAGGGGTTCGGTACACATACAGCTTTATGAGTGATTGGGAAACCTGGGCATGTGGAAGAATCTAAATGCATACAGCTGTACATGCATAGAATAGAGAATGTAGCCCTATTTGCACACTATGTTCAACACACACACAGTCTGTACAGTCTGTGTGTACAGTTATTCACATGTCATGTTCAACATGCCTACAGTAATGTGCTTCCTATCTGTATCCTGCATTTGAGTGGGCCTGTACCCAGGTTCATTTTTAAAATACACATGCAGTCATTCACACAAAAACTCTTACATGTGGACAGACACCTGTACACACGTACAACACAATGTCTGAATAGGACTCCGACCTGCCTCTGAATAGGCAGGGCGAGCGAGTGCATGGCATTCAGGGAATGCGTGTATTGAATTGTGAGAACAAGGCTGGAGACAAATGAAACAGATATATGGGGGCGGGGGAGGGAGATACACTGCATTTTGTCTAGGGATGTTTTTCTGGTACCTTTTTTATTACCTTCTAGGTGCCAGGCAAAGCCTGTTCTTTTTTTCTCAGGCACCCAGTGACAGCTGATTGCCTCTTATGGTATCTGTTCTCCTTCCACTTTTAAATGAGCAATGGTTTTAATTGGCTTTCTGGTTCTACTGAATTTTTTTTTAATTGTTACTGCTTTGTTTTAATCTTGTTGATATTGTTTTCTGCCTTGTGATATTTGCAAAAAGGCGGGGAATAATAAATCCAGGTTGGCCATATTTATTCTATAGACAGCAGTCACAAAAGTAGTAGTGTGTTTTGTCATTCCTCCTGTTAATATGCACATTTATTTTATTTTTTGTATAGAATTATATATATATTGTATACATATTATATACAATGAGTATATTGTATACTCATTGTATATCCACTGTGGTTTACAACAGAAATATACAATGACATAATAAAAATAATCAATCTTAGAACAACATTATGCAGTAAACCCAAAGAAAAGGGGACCCATTAGGTAGCTTAAAATAACCTATAATAGTCCACTATACCTCCAACAGCTAGGGTACTCATACCAGGACCTCTGAAAATGAAAATGTACAGAGATGTGTGTCATGGTAGGCCTAAGAGCCTGTCCTACATAACTGTAAAGTCCTATTTGCCAGAAGGTGCCAGCTTTATTGTGAAAGTCTCTGTAATGCAGTTGGTACCATCCAGTCGTAAGGATTTCATAGCTAGATAGCATGCACACACAGAGACATATACATCTGCTACAAAATCAGAGATGCAACTTAGTGTTAGAAAAACAGCACCCCCATTTCTTTGAACTTGAACATAAGTTTTCTTTTTCCTTATTGGTGAAACTATGGGGAAATGTTTAACCATATCTTTCATGAATCTATTTATTTAATGTTATACTTTCACTTAATTAAAACTTGCTTGGATTTCTGGGGGGCAGAGAAAATTGCCTTATGGACTAGTTCCAGCTTAATTGGGCCCTGGAGAAAGTCGTCTTCGCTATGAACCACACCGCCCATTGAGATCGTCAGGAGAGGTTCGTCTGCAGTTGCCACCAGCTCCTCTGGTGGCTACTCGGGGACGGACCTTCTCCATTGCTGCCCCGAGGCTTTGGAACACACTTCCTGCTGAAATAAGAGCTTCCCCATCTCTTACAATGTTTAAAAAGGCAGTCAAGACACATTTGTTCACCCAGGCTTTTAATTAGATACTGTTTTAATTGTGTTTTTAATAGTTTTAATATTTTTAATGCTAAATTGTTATAATGTGTTAACCTTTTTATTTGTTGTTTTTATTGTTTTGTTGTAAACTGCCCAGAGACTTGCGTTTTGGGCGGTATACAAATGTGTTCAATAAAGAAATAAAATAAATAAATGGCCACCCCAACTCTAAATGGGTGAAATGCTTTTTAAAAAAATAAATAAAGCTGTACTTGTACTTAACATCTAGAATTCAGATGATGGGTAGACTTACTTGTATAAAACTATAATTCTTTAGTTGTGCCGTGATTTGATCTTGGTAAGATGTGCAAAAGAGAAGCTTACAGTGGTAGTGTACTTCTAGTAATTTTCTTGATAGATTCTAAGCTCTTTTGGGGTTGGGGATAGGGATAGGTAGGCACTATCTCAGTGTTTATCTAGTGTTCACTCATTTATGTAGGTATTTTAGGGATTTATATCTCAAGACTTGACAAATCTTGGGAGCCAAGTAGTCAGTGTGCCTAGACTAGGATATTCAGAGGTGGAGTTGTTTGATAAAATCTTTATTTGCCCCCAGGAAGCTCTGTTTCTGTTCTCAGTATATTACCTCTAAAGGGAATAAAGAGAAGCCCGTGTTTACGCTCTGCTTCCACAGTGTCAATCACCAAGTGTGGAAATGTTGTCAAGTGTCCATGGTCTGCCTCCCAAAACTTTGGGGCTGACTCCTAGTTCTAAAGCAAATTTGTCAAGGCCTGCCTTGTCCATTTAATATCATTAGTACAAGAGAGGTCTGATCATATCTATTTGGGATTATTCTAGTGCTGTTTGATTTTAAATATTTGAAGGCCTTATTCTAGTACTGTGTATGTTGGAGTAAGGTTTTTAACCTGATGGCTGGGGTGGGTGGGTATGTGCACCTCTTTGGACAGGCCTGTAGAATTATGTTGATTGCACATCTGTGCTGATATAAATTATGGGAACTCTCATATTGCGCTTGTGGATATCTGAGAGATATTTGGAGTAGGTTTGGAGGCACCTCATTTTCTTTCCCCCCACTTGCTACTTAACAGTGTAACAGTAAATCCTACTGAGTAGTAATCCTACTAAGGGTGGTTACCCTCATAACATGAGAACCAGGCCCTTATCTCAGGTTGATTCACATGGCCATTGTGTTGTGGTGAAACCATAAGCTATCTGACTCTAAAGCACAGTGACTGAACTTGTGAAAAATGATGGGAAAAGCATAATGGGTTAAGCCAGGAAGTGTAGAGAGCTGAGATACTGATATGTAGAAGCTTTCCAGAGTCTGATTCCCGCATGCTATAAAAGCTTAGCTTATGGTGACTTTATCACATCACCATGTCAAAATACTTGTGCGAACTAACACTTAATAGCCTTCTGTAATTTTCTGACTTCTAAAGAAATGGTTAAAGCACAGTACATACATTAACCATAGAACTTTCAGAGCCCTTTTATGCTATGTCGACTTTTTCCCAGTTTTTTTTTTAAGTGCTACTCATAGTTATAGTTCTACCTATCCTGTAAAAAATGATTCCTCCTCCTGTTACAAATATTTGTATACTGCTTCTCAAGAAAAAATGTTCAGAATGGTTTAGAAACATAGGAAGCTGCCATATACTGAGTGAGACCATTGGTCTATCTAGCTAGCTCAGTATTCTTTTCACAGACTGGCAGTGGCTTCTCCAAGGTTGCAGGTAGGAATCTCTCTCAGCCATCTCTTGGAGAAGCCTGAGAGGGAACTTGGAATCTTCTGCTATTCCCAGAGCGGCTCCATCTCCTGAGGGGAATATCTGACAGTGCTTACACTTCTAGTCTCTCATTCATATGCAACCAGGGTGGACCCTGCTTAGCTAAGGGGACAAGTCATACTTGCTACCACAAGACCAGCTCTCCTCTATTTATGAAATAAAATAGAAGATGGTTCCAAAAGGGCTCACAATTGTGTAAAAAACAAACAAGCAAAACACAAACCCACCACCACCACAAAGGAGATCAGCAAAGCTAGTTGCTAGGTTGAATAGGATCAGTTACTCTCCTCCTGCTATATATGAGTACCATGGTACACCACTTGAAAAGGTGCCTCATTGCCCGGGTAGCAGGAGTAACTGGGCATTGTGTGAAGTGGTACCTTTATTGTATTATGAAGCATGCACAGTTGAGCAATAGAGGGATCCATTTTGTTGCTGAGCTTTACAAACCCACAGAATGCAAGATTACCTTCTGTGTTTTGTTTCAGTTCATGTCTGAACAGATCAAGACTTGATAAGTGTTCTGAATCTTCTCTGCTACAGTAGCAGTAAGCGTCTGTCTTTTTATAAGAGAAGATTATAAGGGAGATAATTATGTGCCAGATTGTAGGCCCTCAATTTAGTCTCTCTTTGTAGGTTTGGAATGCTTTTATTTTTGGGTGGGTGTGTTTAGTTCTTATGAGTTAGGATTAGACTTCTGATGCACATAGATTTCTCTGAGTAGTAAAGTCTCTTCCCTCCATCCTTTTTTGTTCCTGAATCCTCAAAACTTCTTCTCTTTATTTGCCCTGCAATAAAGCTAGTCGCTGAACTAAATGATCCCCCCCAGTCTGATTTAGAACATATGTGAGATTAACGATCAGGGATTGTAAGAATTGACCTACATATTTAGGCACTGATAAAGTTGTTTAGGAAGTGGCAGATTACTTTATGCCCACAGGAAACCCATGCAATGTCTAACCACATCACCATGTTATCTATTTCAGGTGACTATTATCTTGCAGAGAAATTCAGACTCCCACCCAGCCACCCCCTGTATTTACTAAAGATACATTATGGTAGTCATGTCATTTGAGATGAAACAGAAGCAAGTTAAGTGTCTTTGAATAAACAGGGGCTCTTTGTCCTCCTTTCTGTCACTTCAGCAAGCTGGAGTGTAAAGGCACTGTCTGAAAGAGGGAAAGGGAGAACACACTTAACATTATTCACCTCCTTAAACAAGAACTTCATAACATGCAGAATGTATATGATGTAATACTTGCTAGTCTGTACATTGACAATGTAGGTCACAGTTCAGAGGACAGCGTGACTAACTCAGCACACTCAATGGCACTTTGAATTGATTTCCTCCATCCCAGATCCCAAAAGCAGCTATCTCTTTTCCCTGGCAGATCACTTCTGAAAAATGGCGAGGAGTGTCAATGTTTGTGATGGAGTAACTGTGCTGCTTGGAGGAAAAGTGGACATTGACTTTGTGTACAGAAGCGCTTTAGCATAGTTAAAGTAGCCCTCTGCAGTTAAGTCATAGTCACAAGATGGGCTGTGTAGATATTGTAGAAAGCCTGAATTACTTAAGTGAAGCAGCTGTATCACTATTATTACCACAGCCTCCTCAGTTCACCAACTCTGTTTTGAATCTGGCACTGTCTTATCATTGACATGCAGTAATTATATAGTAAACATTACACTAAAATTACGATCCTCAGGCACACAGTGTTTGGATGTAGCAAAAACACAGTCTGCAGGTGTGACTTTCTGAAAAGAAGTGTGTGGCAGATAGTCAGAAGACACTGTATTATAGAAGTACTTGATAAAATCTGTTTTCAGTTTTTAAGGTGGAGAATGTCTCCTAGAAATCAATCAGAGCAAGCATAGCCCATGTTTACGTTTTTAAGAAAGCAATAATGTGCTCAGGTGTCACTGCTCTAGCTAAAGTCTCGGACCTTGTTCAGGTATAATGCTAAGCCATAGTTTATTGCTACATTGAGGGAACTGTACACTCATGTACTCTTTCCATTCCATTCTTGTGCAAGAAGAGGAGAGTGAACACTTTTGCTTTCGCTTTAGAACAAACCACAGTTCCTCATTATATATGAACTTGTGAACTTTACATTTATCAACTTCTTAGAGTCAAAACAAACTAGGATGTCAACATCCTGGTTTGTTCTAACTCTAGTTGGTCAACAAACCAACATTCAAAATGTGGAAATGCAGTTTGTTTTTAAAGTGTAAATTGTCTTCTCTTGCAGAAGGCTAAGGAGAGCATGCCAGCCCGCAGTTTCTTTTGGGTCTTGACCTTAACTGAACTATCTTGTTATATTTGCAACTTGATCTGTAACTTTTAAAGGAGTATATAAATCTTTTGTTTTCACTTTAGGGAGAAATGAAGAAAGCATTAGCGCCTTAGTATTTTAATTTGTACTTTGTGCACATTAGCAGAGTGAGGGCCTTGTCAGATACGATACCAGGGTGAAGACAGACATAATATTTTTAGAGCATTGAGCCTAATTTGAAAGCACTGTTCAATCAAAATCTCTTTCCTTTATAGGTAGGTGTGTGAGAGGTGTGTGTGTGAGAGAGAGAGAGAAAGAGAGAAAGCACAAGAACAATTTACTCAAAGGTGTTCCCATATTTTAAATATATAAATCTTGGTACAGTATCACAATAATGCAGCTTGTACAGAATTTTGCTCACAACTTTCAAAACAAGACTTGGTTAGGCTTTCAGTAGTCTTTGTGGGATTAACTCACACTACTGCTCTCTTATCCTGAAGTGACTCACTAAAAATTACACTGTAGAGCAGAAAATATTTGCATGAATTGGCCTCACCTTTTTGCAAACTGTCGGTCAAATATTGTTTAGATCCTGAATAGCATAAGGAAAAGTTTGTGCAAGGAAGCTTTTTGTTCCTTTCCACTGCAAAACCCCTACACCACCTCCTATACCGAAAAGCTGCTCCTGAGGGGCAGAGGACCCTCTGGGATGGATTGGGATGTGGTGTAGGAAGCTCTTGGGGGAGAGAGGAGTTGACCAAAATTATACATCTATATTTCTCACAAGTTCCTACAAGGATATGCTTTCCATATAGGAATTCTGTAGCATGTCAAGCAGCTGTTAGATAGCAAACAAACACCATACAGATTGCAGTGCAAACATTTATTTATCTTATTTGGGCAGTAACTAAACACACTCAGCTTCTTATTTTTTTAAGAAACAGGAGGGGAAAACAAATTCCATTCATTATGTATGTTTACTTATTCTATAATAAAACAGCAGAGACTTTGCAGCTTAAATTAATTCTGCATAGAGGCTTGCAATATAATCTCTAGCCAATTTAACAGACTTTCTCACAGATAAGTATAGTATTAACAGATTTCACTTTGCACCCTGCTAAGATATTCTACAAGCTGAGTTAATTATCCTGATTTCAGGAAGAGTGCTTAGAAGCTGAACACTAAGGAGTGAGACTGTTTCAGGGAAAGAAATTGGTCTTGCGGTAATGCATAATGTTAGTGATTTAGCAGTATATTGTTGGTTACTATATATTCACAATTCATCTTTGACATATAGTCTTAGGCAGTTCTTACTTAGTGCCATGCAGTAGCTCTTAAAAGCTGTTGTACTGAGATCTTCTATTCTGGGTTTGGTCATTCTTTTCAGGATTGCCATTTGTGGCTATACCATGTGGGTTACAGGGGACAGAGCATCCAACTTGGATTGGGAAAACTTGTGTTCAGATCCCCCTGGAGTCATGAAGTTTGAGTGATCTTGATCAGGTCACTGTGCCTCAGCCTAGGCTACTTTTGTAAGGTTGTTGTGTGAATAAAATGGAATAACTCTCTGAAATGCTGTCCTGCACTCTCTGGAGCAGTATTCGTCTCCACTTGGAGCAGGGTGCAAGGCTTGGGGGCCAGTGGCAGCTTCCACTGACCCTAGAGGTGGCTCCCTGAGTAATTATTTATCAGCCAAAGCCAAATACTCTACACAGCAACCCTGGCCCCTTGCAGAGGTGACCATACCCACCACATCATGCTCTGCTTTCCTCAGTGCTGGTGGGGCTCCTTTAAGGGAAACAGAAGGTGTTACAGACAGGAAACAGAGCCCTCTTGAGCTCCAGTGCCATCTTGGAAGGTGAGCTCCATGGGGAAAGTCCTGGGAAGGCCTACACTGTCCAGCAGTCTGTGCGCACCATCTAAGATGGCAGTGGAGCTTGACAGGGCTCTGTTACCCTTGAACCCCATCCCCATCCCCAGCGCTGGAAAACCAAGTGGAATGGCCATGGGCTGCAGAACAGTGAGAGGGTATCGGACAGTGTTTCAGCCATTCTTGCTTGAGTTTGTGGCCTGTTAAGAGTGCAAAGAGGTCATGCTGGAGGCACATGGATCAATAGTGCTTACAAGTGCCTTAACAGAGGTGGGTACATGACAGAGGGTAAGTCCCCTTTTGGATTACTATGTTTTCACTAGATGCTGTAAGTGTGCCTTGATGTACACATGTTAGAAGGTAGCAATGTTCCTATGCTGTGAAAAATTTCTTTTAACTGATGTTGGCTAGACTCATTTTAGCTTACTTTCCTTAAGTACATAGGGACACCTCATTGGTGTAGGTTGTGATGATGTCATCCACTCCATTCAAGATGACAGATGCATGAACATTTGAGGCGGCAGTAGGCTAACTTGTGAAAATGGTCATTATCAATTACAATTATAGTGGAAGGAAAATAGACATTTTTGTTCTTATTAAAACTTATTGTCTTCCTTTCCTTTCCTTTCTTTTCTTAATGCTCTGCAAGAATATGTTTTTCCTGTGTCACAGTAAGATTGCTCTACCATCCTCATCTATGCCAACTGAGTTTCTAAAGCATAGATTCTGAAAACAGATGAGAGATCTGCTGGGCTAATAGTCAACTCCCTTGATTCTACCAACCTTGATAACTAGCAAACTGAGGTTAAATCCAGACAAGATGGAGGTGCTGCTGGTCAGTAGAAAAACCAATTGGGATAGGCTGATTCAACTAGCTCTAGAAGGGGTTATACTCACCTTGAAAGAGCAAGTGCACAGCTTGCGGGTGTTGTTGGACCTGGCTCTGCTTTTGGATGCTCAGCTGGAGACAGTGGCCAGGGGTGCCTTTGCACAGCTTTGGCTAGTGTGCCAGCTGCATCCCTTTCCTGAGAAGGCATATCTGGCCATGGTTACCCATGCCCTAGTCATATTGTGACTGTATTACTGCACTGCACTTTACGTGGCGCTGCCTTTGAAGAATATTCAGAAACTTGGTTGATGCAGAATGAAGCTGCCAGGGTTCTCTCTGGAACTACTTGCTTGGAGCATATTACACCGATTTTGAAAGAGCTACACTGGCTGCCAATTTGTCTCCAGATACAATTCAGGTTGCTGGTCATTACCTTTAAAGCCCTTAATGGTTTGGGCCCTGGATACCTGAAGGACTGCCTGCTCCCAAGGGCTTCTGCCTTCCCATCAAGGTCGTCAGAGAGGCCTTTGCTCTGTGTGCCGATGTAGAGAGGCTACACAGAACAGAGCCATCTCTGTTGCTGCCTCCAGGCTCTGGAATGCTCTCCCAGTGAATGTCTACTCTTTGACATCTGCTTTTAAAAAACAATTAAAGACTTTTTTATTTGTTCAGGCTTTTACCCATTAGGGGCTGCCTGGTTCTCAGCTCTCCTGCTTCTGTTTGTCTCCTTTATGGTGGCTGGTGGGTTTTTTTTGGTGTTATGGTTTTTACTGTTTAACTGATTTTAAGGTTTTAAATGTGATTTTTATGGAGTTTTATTGTATTTTAACTTTTGTAAACCTCCTTATGATGCCTCATGAAAGGCTGTATAAAAACTGAACAGTTAATAAAATAAATTGTTCAGTTGCTTTTCGCAAGCTGTGGTCTGCAGACTGTTTGTTTTTCAGTGGTAAAAGTGGGCAGCAATGGAATTCAGAAAACTTAATAGCTGGATCATTTCCCCCCAACTGATATTCTGCTAGAAGATATGCACACAAATCCATTCATGTTTTAGCAAAACATCTAAACCTAGTTGTCACTTAATAGTGAGGGTTAACAGTAGTTCTTGGATTAAAAAAATTTAGGAATGGTAGTTGTGTGGATCAGTCTTCTTCTGGGGTAGAGAGCCAGTCTTACATTAGTGAGAATGAATTGTCCCCTTTGCTAAGCAGAGCTCACCTTGGTTTGCATTTGGATGAGTGACTGCATGTGATCACTTTCTGCTGTTAGATATCCGCCTTAGGGGATGGGACCATAGCTCAGTGGTAGAGCATCTGCTTTGCATGTAGAAGGTCCCAGGTTCAATCCCTGGCATCTCCAGGAAGGGCTGAGAAAGACACCTGCCTGCAAACCTGGAGAGCCAATGGCAGTCTGTGTAGACAATTCTGAGCTAGTTGGACCAATAGTCTGACTCGGTATAAAGCAGATTCCTATTCCCTGGGGCTATTCACATGGTCTGCAAAAAACGGGCTAAGGGAGCCTAGCCCTATTTTTGCAGTCTGTGTGAACCACCAGGCTTGGCTGTGAGCCTGGTGGTTCCAGAGTGTGTAACCCACTCAAGTAACCCGCCCCTTAAACTGAGCGAGTGCTCTGCAAACCCGTTTTTTTGGATCGTGAGTAGCTGTGGCATGGCTCTGCGCTGCAGTGACTCACGAAGAGACCCCCAACCGGGAGGCTTAAAAGCAGCCTCCCCTCACGCAGGGCATACTGGAGCTTCCGGGGGCTGTGCGGCCCCCAATCTTCCCAGCCTCTGCCGGCTCCATCATGGAGCCGGCAGTCGTGTGGGTGGCCAATCCGGCCGCCCAGGGCTACTGCCCTGCTCGTCTGCATGGAGAGTGGGCTTAGCCCTCTCTCCCCACAAACCCTATGGAGGCGGGCCTCTGATCATGAGACCCACCTCCCTATCTCAAATAATAGTCTGTGGTGTGCTTTAAAGATTGCACTAGAATTGTCTGAGGGGTTCAGCCTAAGTTGTTCCTGTAATGCTTAAAACCTTTCAGTCATGCAGGTAGCCACAAGGGTCTTTCCAAGAGGGTCATGGAATAAGAGGATGGGTCCTCTTAGAATTAATGATCAGTTAAACAACAGGAATAGGGAGCAAACTGGCAGTTCTCACAATGGAGAGAAGTTGGTAGTATTGGATCTGTTTTGGGATTGGTGCTATTTATTGTTGGTAAATAATCTGGAGTTGGAGGTTGCAGTGAAGTGGCCAAGCTGAGGATGATATGAAATTATTCAGAATGGTCAACACCCAAGTGGACTGCAAAGAACTCCAAAAGAATCTCTCCAAACTGAGTGAATGGGCAACAGAATGGCAAATTAAGTTCTATGTAAGTGAGTATATGCCCATGCTAAAATTGTCATCCAATAAAATTAATTGGAAGATACAGGACACACACAAGGAACTACAGGTGGCCCTCATTATCTTGTCCCAGCACCCGGGGTTGTACATATCCACGATTGGGTCATAGAGACCCAGTTTATTCTGGGGTGGGGGTGGGAGGCATTGATTTGCAGTGGTTCTACTCTTACCTCTTGGGCAGATTCCAGATGTGTTCCTCTGGGACTGTTGATCTTCAAAATCTGAACTTCAGTATGGTGTCCCTCAGGGCTTCGTATTGTCTCCGATGTTGCTTAACATCTACATGAAACTGCTGGGAGAGATCATCAGGAGCTTTGGTAAAGAGTGTTATCAGTATGCTGATGACACCCAAATCTTTTTCTCCATGTCAACATCATCAGGAGAAGGCATAACCTCCCTGAATGCCTGCCTGGAGGCAGTGATGGGCTGGATGAGAGATAACAAGCTGAGGCTGAATCCAGATAAAACGTCGGTACTTATTGTGTGGGGTTGTAGCTCGGGAGATGGTTTTGATCTGCCAGTTTTGGATGGGGTCACACTTCCCCAGAAGGAACAGGTACGCAGTCTGGGGGTGTTTCTGGACACAAAACTCTCCCTGGTGTCCCACATTGAGGCAGTGGCCATAGGTGCCTTTTATCAGCTTCTGCTGATACGCCAGCTGCGTCCATTTCTTGAGATAAATGACCTGAGAACAGTAGTACATCTGCTGGTCACCTCCAGACAGAGGCGTATCTAGGGAAAATAGCGCCTAGGGCAAGCACTGATATTGTGCCCCCTGTCCAAACATCTGACACCCATCTTCCAAATAACTTTACCATAATATCAGCTGAAAAATAAAAGTCAAGCTCGTTAATCTTTTAATATTTCAAAAACTATTTAGCAGTGGACGTAGCCAGACCAAAAAATGCTAGAAAACTACAAATTTCAGTATGCTGGGGCTCATGAAATACCCAAATACTATGTGGAGGTGTTCTTGGAAAACTAAACAGAAGTGCCTGTCTAATTCTCTACTATGCATTGTAGCATCACTATTACATAAGTTTTTAAAATAAATGGAGAATTTGGCTTTTCCCAGATACTCTGAAAATAATTAAAGGATATGCAGAGTAAACTGTGTCACTGCTTGGAATATATTCTAGTATTTCAGAAAGACAGTTAAAATGAGAGAAAGAGAGCAAGAAACTCCCAGTGGCATTAATACTAAGGATTTCACACTGCTGGAGAGCTGAAGAGCTAGATACTGTGCTTATTTCTGCTACCCCCTGCTTTTGTTGTTGTTGTTGTAATTTACAGTACACTTCAGTGTACTTAGGAACCTACCCCCCCAATCCCCGTAGGGGATTAATAAAGGTCTCTTTTTTTCAGTTTTGTTTATCCATGGAAATAGGCAGGAACAGACCCCCCCACACACACAAATAAAGAGGGCTTCCTGTACTTTTTCACACGATGCAGAATTAATGAATGAAATTTACTGCCACGAGATGTAGCTATGGTGACTAGCTAAGATGCCTTTCAAAATTAATTCAACAACTACAATGAGGGTAGGTCTATTAATGGCTGCTAGTCATTGCAGCCATCTCGAACCTTCAGATTCAGAAGCAGTAGGTCTCTGAATACCCTTTGCTGGGGATTATCAGCAAGGCAAGGCTGTGTTCTTCGTCATGCCCTGCTTTTGGGCTTTCTGGAAGCATCTGGGTGGCCACTGTGGGAGGCCTGATGTTGGACTAGATAGCCCTTTGATCTGAACCAGCAAGGCTGCTTTTAGGAGGTGCCAATTCCATGGGAGATTCCATCTCACATCTTGCTTTAACCATGCGGTTTCAAGTCTTCGAGCTGCAGTAGCACTACAGAATGAATCCAGAGAAAAGTACCTCCTACAGCACTCCCATAATGTTTATTTATCAGAAGAGCTTCTTTATCCCATTATATAACCCCATTCTCCCCCCCCCCGCCTCACAATTATATCATGAAAAATTATTTTCATAGGATGAGTATGGCTTCTGTACAGTCTTCAGTTGTAGTTCGATAAGGGCAAACAATATTTAGGAAGTGGAGATGAAGCACACAGTAATGCCTACACAAACACCAGACAATGCAACGGTGGGGGTGGGGGAATAGTTTCCTCTCACTGTAGTTTTTCAAACTTCAGATACCTACGTAACTCACAGCTTTTGTTCTAGTGCGGTTATTTCTGTTCCGGTTAATGTTTTGTGTTTTATAATTAATAACGCCAATCTAGTTCTCTTTGAAGTTGATAAAAAAAAATACTGTGGATGACTCAGTGAATGAAAGCATAGTACAGTGTTGGAAAGACACTGGCAGATATGCCTCGAAAACAGGGTTTTAAAAATTGATGTGTGCTATGCAGACACTGATAAGCTTGTGCTGATTCCACTTCAAAGGGTGGTGCCTGGTTTTGGGAAATCCAAAATGTTTGCTTTTGTAAAAGCAAGCACTTAAAATTAAGGAAACCAAAATAGGCTCAAGAGAAATGTATTGATATTACTTTTAGTGGTCATTAGTTTAAATATGAGATAGCCTCTTTAGAGCTCGGAATGGCATTATTAGAAATGAAAAGTCAGTAAACTATTTTTGAACATAATGTAATGAGTAACCTTTATATATGTTAGAGTTGGCACAACATTTCACTATAGTTATCCATCTTATTGATGGTATTTGCATATAATAAATGACATAGAATTCTAGATACCTATATTATTTCCAGAAAAATGGAATGTGTCCATGGCTTTTCTTTTCTGGTCGCTTGCCACACTTTCTATATTGAATGAAGTTGTGTAAGATATTACATCTTTTTGCTTTTGTGTCTCCTAATTTTTGTTAGTAAAAGTTAACTCCTTACCACATGTCATAGCATGTGATACTAATGCTGCTATAATAGATTTCTGAACCTGTCAGTACCATGTGAGCAAGAATATGAGTTCACTTCTTCTGCATGAAGACAGTTGACTGAAGACTTGAAAGAGAATTGTCCAGCTCTGCCAGTTTGCAAAAACAAAAACATTGTGAAATAGACTTTCCAAAGGAAAACATCTCCAAAAATTCAAACACTGCATGAGGGTGGGAAAAGAGGCAGGGCGCCTCTACATTTTCCTCTCAGGGGAGAAAAGCAACTTGGAGGATTTTGAGAAGACAGCAGTGGCAGGAAAGCGAATGGTTAAGGAGATTCTTTCCACCCGCCTCTGTGCTTATGATTACAGACCATGAAGCTGCTTTAAAAAATTAAAAATAATCTGTTGGGAGACTGATTTACTTCATGTCTCCCATGTAATATTTAATCTGGTCTTCAGTCCAAAAAAGAACTAGAAGCTATACAATGAGGGAGAGAAAAGGTGTCTTTCTCCACTAGAGATTTAAACTGACTTGTTAGTCATCATAAGAACTGCAGTTTTTTGACAAGGCGATGGACTGTTAGTCCTGGCAAAAACGTGAGTGGGGGAAAGGCTGCACACGGAAGTAGTTTACTTGTGTGAGTATTGTTAGAGAGCTTTGAGGGGAGATTTCTTTTATGTACCCCAGCTGCAGCAGCAAGTGCACAGGTAAGGAAGGAGAGCGCTGCTGATTGAGACCAGTGTTCCCTCTAACAGGTATTCCCAGATGTTGTCTATAACTCCCAGCATCCCCCGCTGCAATAACCTTTGCTTGGGGATTATGAGAGTTGTAGTCAACAATGTCTGAGAATCCCTTTTATTTATTAAAATTTTTATACCGCCCTTCCAAAAGGCTCAGGGCGGTTTACATTAAAACACCATTAAAATCAATTAACAATTAAAACAAAAATTATAAACTGCATAAAATAATAAACAATTAAAACATCATAAAACACCAATTAAATAGCCAAAACAATTTAAAAACAAGTTTTAAAAAGCTGAGAAAGCTTGGTTGAAGAGATGTGTTTTCAGAAGTTCCTTAAAAATTGATGGGGAGGCTCGTATCTTAGTAGGGAGCGCATTCCACAATCTTGGGGCAGCAGCTGAGAAGGCCCGTCTCTGTGTAGCCACCAAACGAGTTGGCAGCAACTGGAGACAGATGTCCTCAAGTGACCTCAATGGGCAGTGGGGCACATAGTGAAGAAGATGCTCTCTTAAATACCCATGGCCTAAGCCATTTAGGGCTTTGTAAGTTATAACTAGCACTTTATATTTTGCCCGGCAACCTATTGGCAGCCAGTGTAGCTCCATCAACAGAGGAGTAACGTGGTCTCCCCGAGATGACCCAGAGACCAACCTGGCTGCCACATTCTGAACCAACTGAAGTTTCCCTGACATGAAGTTAACATTCTAAATAAAGTAGTGTATTAAAGCCATCAGGGAGATAGATTAAGACCTACATGCCTTGCTGCTAGCTACATACAGGAAGAGGGGAAGGGAGGAGGAGGAAATAGCTGTCTATTTGAGAGAATGAGACCTGAGACTATAAGTCTTATTACGGGAAATTGGAGGACAGAGAAAGCATGGTCAGAGAGGGAATGCCCTTACTAGTTGTCTCTACAGCAGTGCCCCTAGTGGTCAGTAGGGTTGCTAAGAGTCAATGCCATCAGGAGCAGCATCTTCAACAGGTATTGTGATGTGAGCACCACACAGCTATGTAAGATTGTGGCTGCCCTTCTGTGAAAATAATTATATATTAAAGATTGTTGTTCTCATGGAAGAAAAGCTGTGAAATTGTGACTTCTACTTTACATTGCTTATGATAGTAGATCGCTTGCAGAAGTAGGTCATTTCAGGACAGTTTTATTCTCTGAGTCTTCTCCAAACTACAGTTCCCAGAACTCTTTAAGGGAAGCCCTGACAGTCAAACTGGTATAAAACCAAAACATATTTGTTCTATGGATATGCCCAATGAATTTTTTCTTCTTTCTGGCTACATTTGGGGTTACACTCCCCCAGAAGGAACAGGTACGCAGCTTGGGAGTGCTCTTGGATCCAGGCCTCACCATGGTATCTCAAGTGAAGGCTATGGCCAGGAGCGCTTTCCATCAGCTTTGACTGATTCAACAGCTGCGTCCATTCCTTGAAGAGAACAATCTCAAAACAGTGGTTCATCAGCTGGTAACCTCCAGACTTGAATACTGCAATGCGCTCTACGTGGGGCTGCCTATGTATGTAGTCCGGAAACTTCAGTTAGTTCAAAATGTGACAGCCAGATTGGTCTCAGGGGTAACCCAGAGAGACCATATTATGCCTGTCTTAAAACAGCTGCACTGGCTGCCGATATGTTTCCAGGCGAAATACAAAGTGCTGGTTATTCCCTTTAAAGCTCTAAACGGCTTGGGTCTGGGCTACTTTAGAGAGCGCCTTCTTCAGTATGATCCTCATTGCTCGTTGAGATCATCTGGAGAGATCTGTCTCCAGTTACCACCGGTACGTCTGGTGGCGATTCGGAACCGGGCCTATTCTGTAGCTGCTCCTGGTCTATGGAATGCACTCCTGGCAAATATCCGCAGTTTAGGCTTGCTGTCGACCTTTAAGAGAGCCCTAAAAATGTATTTGTTCAGCCTGGCCTTCCAAGGCTTGTAAAGTGTTGTTGTTTTCTAAAAGTATTTTAATTGGAGAGGAGAGCTGGTCTTGTGGTAGCAAGCATGACTTATCCCCATAGCTAAGCAGGGTCTGCCCTGGTTGCATCTGAATGGGAGACTTGATGTGTGAGCACTGCAAGATATTCCCCTCAGGGGATGAAGCCGCTCTGGGAAGAGCAGAAGGTTTCAAGTTCCCTCCCTGGCTTCTCCAAGATAAGGCTGAGAGAGATTCCTGCCTGCAAGCTTGGAGAAGCCGCTGCCAGTCTGTGAAGACAATACTGAGCTAGATAGACCAATGGTCTGACTCAGTATATGGCAGTTTCCTATGTTCCTATGGTTTTTAAATGGTTTCAGTTGTGTTTGAATTGTTTTTATATTGTTTTTAGCACTGTGTTTTAAATTGTGTGTTTTATGTCTTTTTAAAAAGTTGTTGTAAACCGCCCAGAACCTCTGGATGGGGCGGTTTATAAATGAAATAAATAAATAAATCCCCCAGTGAAGCATTACCTTGGCGTGGTTGTGGGGCTTGCATGCTCTGAGGAAGGTGAGAGCTATGCCAGAGGTCCAACCATACTGGACAGGTCTCACCAGAGGAGCCAGACAAAGAGTGCCTCTCCCATCAACAGTATGGTGAGACGTAACTTTAATAAATCTATACCCTATCGGTCGTCGCCCGGGTCAACAAGGACCGCACCAGGTGCTGGAGTCCCTGGACATCTGGTGGCAAGTGGGCAACAGGACTCAGGATCTTCAGTTGAGCAACCAGGGCTGAAGACAGCAAAGTTACTGGAAGAAACGTCGCTTAACCGAAAAAAATACGAAAAATGCCAACAAGGAAATAATGATCTGCTATTACAAGTCTAGTCCAACTAGAAGAGGTTATTTAAAAAGAATGTACCAAATTTGGAAAGAGAAGCATCCAGATACAGAAATAACAGAACAAAGGCTAGCAGACCAGAGAAGATTCATAATAAGAAATAAAGTATTCACAGGAGTTGAGCTGGAAGAACTGCAAAGAGCAACACAGGCTCGAGATATGGAAGAAGAATTACCACCAATTGAAGCAGTTGCTCAGGCGCAGGTGGAGGAGGTGTTGGAAATCGAGGATGCCACTGTTGCTGAACTGTTTCAAAATCAAAACCAGGCAACCTCCCCTTTGCCTTCACCTCAAAAACCCAAATGCCGTTTAACAGAAAAGCAACAAGAACTAAAGCAAAAAACAACTGAGCACATGAACCAAACAACCACCAGGGTTCGTCTTCCAGCTCTAAAAACAGTTGCCAAAAAACAATTTGCTCAGGCATTAAAAGATGTAAATGCTGCACTTGCAGAGATAACAACCAATAATTTGCAAGAAACAAACCAACTAATGTACAGTGCAGCAACAATAACAACACAAGAGCTCGGATATAAGATCAGTGGACCTGTAAAAAAAGAAAGCAGTACATCACCTAAATGGAAGATTAGATTAGAAAATAAATTCTCCAGGCTTAGATCAGATGCTAGTAAATTGAAAGATATGAAAGACAAGAAGCTGAAGAATGAAAACACCAAACAGTATCTGATCCAAAAATACCACCTAGATTCAAGGAAAATTAGAGAAGTCCTGGAAATAATAAAGCAGCAAATAACAGCAGTGTCAAAGAAGATTAGCAGGTATGAAGCCAGAATTACACAACACAGGCAGAATCTCCCATTCCAGTCGAATCAGAGACGTTTCTACAAAAGCATAGAAGGAGAAACTGCAAGAAACCTAGAAACACCAAATAAAGAAGAGACAGTGCAATTCTGGGGGAAATTATGGGACAATCCAATAGATTATAATAAAGAAGCAGGCTGGATGAAAGAGGTCAAAAAATGTAACCAACAAATGCAAGATATAATAATAGCACCAGAATTAATAAGTGAAAGAGCAAAGAAAATTAAAAATTGGACTGCTCCAGGTGACGATGAACTGCATGGCTTTTGGCTTAAACACCTAACAAGCCTTCATAAACAACTATCAAAACGGTTCAATCACATTTTGCAAGGAGGTGATGTTGAACAATGGCTAACAACTGGGAAAACTCATCTCATGATGAAAGACCCAGCAAAAGGTGCAGTTCCAAGTAATTATAGACCGATAACCTGCCTGCCAACCATATTCAAATTATTAACTGGAATAATAGCAGATGAAGTGATGCAACACTTATTAACTAACAAACAGCTTCCAGTTGAACAGAAAGGAAATTGTCCGAACACCAGAGGCACAAAAGACCAGCTATTGATTGACAAAATGATTTTAGAAAATTGCAAGAGAAGAAAAACAAATCTAAGTGTTGCATGGATTGACTACAAGAAAGCCTTCGATTCATTGCCTCACACATGGATACTAAAATGTTTAGAAACAACTGGTGTCAGCAAAAACATTTAGATATTTATAAAAAAAGCAATGAGCATGTGGAGTACACAGTTAACATTCAATGGCGAGACACTTGGACAGGTTAGCATTAGAAGAGGCATTTTCCAAGGGGACTCACTATCCCCTCTGTTGTTTGTAATCACCATGACTCCACTTTCACAAATACTAAACAAAACAGGCCTCGGATACCAAACATCTAAAACATCAAGTCAAATCAACCATCTGCTGTACACGGACGATCTGAAGTTGTATGGAAAGTCCCAGTCAGAAATCGAATCACTTCTAAACACTGTCTGTATATTCAGTAGCGATATAGCAATGGAATTTGGACTAGACAAGTGTGCTGCATTAATAATGAACAGAGGGAAAATAAGAAAAAAAGGAGAAATAGAACTGCCCAATGGAAGCAAGATCAAGAACCTGGAAGAGAAAGAACATTACAAATACTTGGGCATTCTCCAGGCTGATAACATTGCACACACTGAAGTTAAAAGAAAAGTTGGAAGTGAATACATCAGGAGAGTTAGAAAAATCCTCAAGTCCAAACTCAATGGCGGGAACACCATACAAGCCATAAACACCGGGGCTATACCTGTTATCAGATACACTGCAGGAATAATAGACTGGACCCAGGCTGAGCTAGAGACGCTGGATCGTAAGACCAGGAAAATCATGACCATCAATCATGCTCTGCACCCCCGCAGTGATGTCGATAGGCTATACCTCCCTCGCGGCTCAGGTGGAAGAGGAATGCTGCAAGTCCATCAAACAGTAGAGGAGGAGAAAAGAGGCCTTGAAGAATATATCAAGGACAGTGAAGAAGATGCACTTCAAATGGTCAATAAGGCGAAAGTATTCAACACCAATGAAACAAAGCAGGCCTACAAGAAAGAACAAGTCAAGAACCGAGCAGAAAAGTGGAAAAATAAGCCCCTGCATGGTCAATATTTGCACAATATAAGTGGAAAATCAGACATCACCAAGACCTGGCAATGGCTTAAGAATGGCAACTTGAAGAAAGAAACAGAGGGTTTAATACTGGCTGCGCAAGAACAGGCACTAAGAACAAATGCAATAAGAGCAAAAGTAGAAAAGTCAACAACAAAACAAACAGCAAGTGCCGCCTTTGTAAAGAAGCAGATGAAACAGTGGACCACCTAATCAGCTGTTGTAAAAAGATCGCACAGATTGACTACAAACAAAGGCATGACAGGGTAGCAGGGATGATACACTGAAACATCTGCAAAAAATACAAGCTACCTGTAGCTAAAAATTGGTGGGACCATAAAATTGAAAAAGTGGTAGAAAATGAAGATGTAAAAGTATTATGGGACTTCCGACTACAAACAGACAAACATCTGCCACACAATACACCAGATATAACTGTAGTCGAGAAGAAAGAAAAACAAGTCAAAATAATCGACATAGCAATACCAGGGGATAGCAGAATAGAAGAAAAAGAAATAGAAAAAAATCACCAAATACAAAGATCTACAAATTGAAATTGAAAGGCTGTGGCAGAAAAAGACCAAAGTAATCCCAGTGGTAATTGGTGTCCTGGGTGCAGTTCCAAAAGACCTTGAAGAGCACCTCAACACCATAGGGGCCACAGAAATCACCATCAGCCAATTACAAAAAGCAGCTTTACTGGGAACAGCCTATATTTTGCGACGATATCTATAACAACTGACAATAAAATTCAGCCATCCCAGGTCCTTGGGAAGGACTCGATGTCTGGATAAAACAAACCAGTCAATAACACCTGTCTGACTGTGTAAACAAGAAATAATAATAATATTTGCTAAAGGAAGACAATATGTGTAGTAAGAACAGTAAAACCATATGAAGTGGGTTTGGTGTCAGTGGGGGAACAATGTAGAGGTATGTGTTGGTGTTTTCAGCCCTACATGTATTATATAAATATTGAAGTGACCTTACAGCAAAGGAAAATAATAGTTTGCTTTGTAACTGAGCCCAAGGACCTAAAAGAAAGACGGGAGTCTAACTGGTAGAATATATTTTTCCTCTTCCTTCCCCCCCCCCCCCTTCTCTTTTCACCTTCAGCCATTTGGGGTAGGGATATAAATGTGTTCCTATCCCCCATGACCTTGCATTGCAACTCAGAATTCTTGCACCGCAGTCCTAAACTTTTTTACTTGGAAGCAATTCCCACTGAAATCAACAGGGCTTGCTGCCATGTAATTGGGTGTGCTTTAGCATTACAGCCTAAACATGGTGCAAAAGAAGATTAGGTAAGGATGCCAACAAAAGGGGAGCGTTAACCTTTTCTAAATTCTTTTGCATTGCTTCAGCTTCATTGATGGAGCTCAACCTGTGTATTTCGTTTCTCAGTCCCACACCTACAACCCCACTCCACCCATTCCATCTGGCACGCTCAAAGAGTCCTCAGAAGTTGGAACAAATTGCAGTGGTGCTGGAAAGTAGTTTCAGATCTGGCATGTGAGACAGAAAAACACGTTAGCCTGGATTTGGGAAAACTCCATAACCCCCCCCTCCCAACCCCGCTACCGGTCCCTACTGATTAGGGAGTGGTCCATATTTTCTGGTACATGTCCCTGGTAAATGCTGTCTCTATTTTTAACTTTGGGGAAGATGTTGCAGATACCTCTTTAAAATACTTTTGTTAGACATGCACTATATTTCAGATCTCCTTCTCTGGTTCCCTAAATAGTAAATCTCCCAAATGAGGGGCAGATGCATCCTTACTTTGCACATACATTGAAATGTACACACATGGACATAAAGTGCTGGCCTACTGCTTCCTTTCCCTTCGCCTAGTATCCAGATGGGAAATGATGCTGGATTTCTTTTGAGTTGCAGCTGTTCTGTAATCTCAGAATTGATGTGGTTGTACTTATTAAGCATCCAATTAAAAACCTTACTTGTGTGGGTGCGGGGACAAACAAAACATGGGATTCCAGGAGTATGACCCTAATAGTTTGCTTTTAAGGTACAGCAGGTGGACCAGAGCAAACCACTTCTGCCCATGTAAGAACAGATCAGCCCGGCCCCACCTAAACATAAATACAACTACAACAGCATATTTATATACCACTTTTCAACAAAAGTTTCCAAAGTGGTTTACAATGAGAAATATAATGCCCATTTACAACTCGCCACTGTGTTCTGGCATTGCCAAACTAATCCTTGGTATGACAGAGGAGCATTTTAAGTATACAATGGTTTCTGTATTTTCACCCAGTTATTAATGTTAAAAGAAATGGAACTCTGCTTTTTGTTCTTACACACAGACACACACCTGCTGGGTGGCAGTGGAAGATGGTACTTATGTGTTCTGCTTGTATTTGGGTTGTGCAGAGCTGGGCTGCTTCTTTCCCAGGTGTGCTGGGATTGGAGGAGTAGGTGGTATGGAGTGGGTAAGCTGTGGCTAGACAGCAGCAACACACCAGTGAATTTAATTTGTCCTATAACAAGGAAGGAATGGGAAATTGCATATCCATTTTGTTCTAATTTTGAAATTAGTGGTTCTGATTTCTAGAATAGGAAGTATTAGTACTGAGTAAGAAGTGTTAGTGCTCAAGCTGCAAGTGTCTGCTTCTGCTTCTTCCTGAACAGTGCAAGAGGGCTAGACCAGTCAGGTAACTGTTGGATGAGGTCGGAACAGGAACTTGGCCAGGAGACGTGGACCAGTAGGGGAGCTGCATGGTAGAGTCTGATTAGTAAGAGCTAGATTGGCAAAGCTAGGTGAGGGAGTTTTCCCATGAGCTGTTGCACCAGTGGTTAGCAGGCAAAGACTGAAGGGTTCTTTAAATTGTGGAATTAGGTGCTTTGCCATTTTCTTGATTTCAGCTGGGTTCTGATCCAGAGCAGAAGCTTTTCCTTGCCCCCACTGTGCCTCCTTTGTAGCGCTGATGGAACAGAGGCATCAAGCAGCCAAACAGATGCTACATTGCCAGTGCTGGGCTTCTGCAGGAGGCCATTATTGCTGCAAGGAGGTGCAGGGGGTCCCAGAGCTGGGGAGGTTCAAATGGAGGATGTTGGGTCCCACAATAGGGACCCCATGCAATTTGTTGTGGCATTTATTTACTTGATTGATTAATTGAGTGCCATCAAGTCGGAATTGACTCTTAGCAACCACATAGATAGATGCACGATGATCCATCTTCAGCTTGGCCTTTAAGGTCTCGCAGTGATGCATTCATTGCTGTCATAATCGAGTCCATTCACCTTGCATCTGGTCGTCCTCTTCTTCTCTTTCCTTCAACTTTCCCCAGCATTAGAGACTTCTCAAGGGAGCTGGGTCTTTGCATAATGTGTCTGAAGTATGATAGTTTGAGCCTGGTCATTTGTGCCTCGAGTGAAAATTCTGGATTGATTTGTTCTATGATCCATTTGTTTGTTTTCCTGACTGTGCATGGTATCCTCAAAATTCTTCTCCAGCACCAAAGTTCAAAAGCATCAATGCTTTTCTATCTTGCTTCTTCAAAGTCCAGCTTTCGTATCCATAGAGTGTCATGGGAAAGCCAGTTCTAATCTTTGTAGGTTTAGACAAGTCACGGCATCTAAATATCCTTTCCAAGGCCCACATGGGAACCCTACCAAGTGTTAGTCTGCAGCGTATTTCTTGACTGCTGGATCCTTTACTGTTGATGGTCTATCCTAAAAGGCATAAGCTATCCACCTCTTCAATGTCTTCATTGTCAATTCTGAGGCTGGTTGCTGTAGCTGTTGTCATTAGTTTAGTCTTGTTTACATTTAATTGTAGTCCCATTTTTTTCACTGTGCTCCTTGACTTTCATTACTAGAGCTTGCAGATCATCCGCATTCTCAGCTATAAGAGTTTTGTCATCAGCATAGTGCAGGCTATTGATGTTTCTTCCTCCAACTTTAAAACCACGCTCATCATCTTCCAATCCAGCTTCTCTCAGTATATGTTCAGCATATACATTGAATAAAGAAGGAGAAAGTATACAGCCTTGTCTTACGTCTTTGTCGATCTGGAACCAGTGTGTTTCCCCATGTTCTGTCTAGACTGTGGCTTCCTGTCCTGTGTATAGGTTTCTCACGAGAGCAATGAGCTGTTCTGTGACGCCCATTTTCCCAAGGATATTCCACAATCTGACATGGTAGACATCAATCGAAGGCTTTTCTGTAGTCAATAAAGCACATATTGACTTCTTTCTGGGATTCTTTGTCTTTCTCAACTATCCAGTGTGCATCAGCAATGATGTCTCTTGTTCCTCGGCCTTCTCTGAACATCTGGCATTTCCCTTTCCATTTAGGGCTCTAATCTTTGTTGGATGATCCTGAGCATTATTTTGCTAGCATGTGAAATTGTGTGATGGTTTGCGCTATCTGTTCAGTCTCCTTTCTTTGGTATGGGTATGTAGACTGACCTCTTCCAATCTGTTGGCCACTGTGTCGTTCTCCAGATTTGCTGGCATAGTTTGGTTAGAGCCGTGACTGATTCTTCTGTTGCCTGCCATATTTCTGTAGCTATTCCATCAATTCTTGTAGCCCTCCGACTTGGTAATGACCAGAGTGCTGATCTAACTTCATCTTCCTGTACTAGAGGTTCTTGCAAAAAGGGACTATCTTCTAGAGTACCTTGGATGTTGACGTCCCTGCTGTACAGATTTTCAGTATACTCCTTGCCAGCGTGGTGTAGTGGTTAGAGTGCTGGACTAGGACCGGGGAGACCCGAGTTCAAATCCCCATTCAGCCATAAAACTAGCTGGGTGACTCTGGGCCAGTCACTTCTCTCTCAGCTTAACCTACTTCACAGGGTTGTTGTGAAAGAGAAACTCAAGTATGTAGTACACTGCTCTGGGCTCCTTGGAGGAAGAGCAGGATATAAATGTAAAAATACATACATACATCTCTGTTTGATCTTCTCTGAATCAGTTACTGTCTGACCTTTGGCATCCCTTAGCATGCCAATTCAAGGTTGGAACCTCCCTCTTAGTTCAGAGATCTTTTGGAAAACTTGCCTTGTTTTTCCATGTCTATTTCCATTCTCAAGGTCTTTACAGATGCCATTTTAGTACTGCTCCTTGTCTCTTCTAACAGCTT
The DNA here is from genome assembly GCF_027244095.1 of Hemicordylus capensis. NCBI lineage: Eukaryota > Metazoa > Chordata > Lepidosauria > Squamata > Cordylidae > Hemicordylus > Hemicordylus capensis. The sequence continues at coordinate 266,433,798 of NC_069660.1, forward strand.
TCTGAAATTCCCTATTAAGTTCCTTCCTGAGGCCTTTATCTTTCTTGACTTTGGCTTCTCTCTTCTTCTTGGCAATTTCCACCATCTGTTCTGACATCCGTTTTGCTTTCTTCTGTTTCTTGGTCTTTGGCAGTCTCTTTTCACATTCATCCTTAACCACTTCTTTGATTTCATTCCACAGTTCCTCTGGTTCCCTATGAATGAGGTTTAGAACTTCAAAGTGGTTCCTGATGTTCTCCTTGAAAATCGTGGGTACATTCTCAAGATCATATCATAGAAGCTGGGTAGATTTGTTTTTCCACTTTAGCTAGACTTGGAACTTGCACATGTGCAGTTCGTGATCTGTTCCACAATCGGCCCCTGTCCATGTCTTTGCTGTTATAACTGTGCTTTTCCAACTCTTTGCACCAATAATGTAATCAATTTGATTTCTGTGTACTCCATCTGGTGATGTCTATGAGTATAGACACTGCTTTGGTTGACTGAAGAATGTGTTCGCAATGAAGAGATTGTTGGCTTGGCAGAAACTAATAAGTCATTCTCCTGCTTCGTTTCTGTTTCCTAGGCCATATAGGCTGACTGCTTTCCTCCTTACCTTTTCCATCTTTGGCATTCTAGTGTCCAACCACCAGCATCACATCTTGCTTGCATGTTCTGTCAATTTCAGACTGGATTTGAGCATAAAACTCATCATCTTCCTCTTCTTCAATATCAGTTGTTGGGGCATAGACTTGAAGAACCATCATGTTAAAGGGTTGTCCATGAAATCTAATTGATATAGTCGGTCGCTGACCGCATTGTACCCAAGTACTGCCATTGCTATATCCTTCCTGACTTTGAAAGCAACACCGTTCCTTTTTTTGGTTTTTGTGTCCTGAGTAATAAACGGTATAATAATCTGACTGAGAGTGTACCATTCCAGTCCATCTTAATTCACTGATGTCCAAAATGTCAATCTGTAGTCGCTTCATTTCATCTTTCACTGTGTCGAGCTTTCCCGTATTCATGCTTCTTATGTTCCATGTTCCCATTGTAATTCTGTCTTTGAAGCTTCGGATTTTCTTTTCCCACATGGCAGCATCAGCTGCTAGAAGTCCAAAAGGCTTTAGTCTAACCGCATCATAAACACCATCGGTACTCTGAGAGATCCTCAGCTCTTCCTCAGTGGCATGTTGAGTACCATCCAACCTGAGGGGCCCATCATCCGGCACTATATCGACAATCATTCCATTTTGTCTATCCATGTGGTATTCTTGGTAAAATACAGGAGTGGTTTAACATTGTCTTCTCCTGTGCAGTATGAAATGATACCTTTGTCGTTGTCACTGAAGTGATCGTCCACCTCTAGCACCTTCCTATATCGCTGCTGCCCATATAGGTGCCTGCTTGCTTTAGCTGGGCAGCTGGGATGACCTTCTTGCTTTGGGTGACCCTACTGGAAGTATACCTCCTTGCGTACTGTGCTCATCCCTCCCAGGAACACCCACCCCCCACGATGAGGCAGCATAGCAGAACTTGGGGGGGATTTATTTACTTATACAATCCTTATCCCTCTCTTCTCACAGTTGAGTTCGGGTGGCTTACATTTGATTTTAAAACTCTCAACTCTAAAATAGAGTATCTAAAAATCAATTATGCCAAAACAATTAAAAACCAGAGACAAAAGAGAAATTAGAGAGACAAACACAAATGAAAATCTTATCCAAAGGTCAGTTGGGGGAAAGAAAACGAAAGGGCCTTTAGCTGATACCTAAAAATAGGCAGCAAGGAAGCTACACTAATCTTGTAGTGGGTCCCCCCGCCAAAAAATATGTGGAGAGAGAGAGAAAGAGAGAGCAACAACAAAACTTTCCTGTGTTACTACGAAGTAAGCCTCCAATAGAATTGATACACACGGTGGGGCTTTTCTGCACCTTCTCGTAGAGCAGGTGGATGCATGTGGGCAAAGACAAGCCTTCAGGTACGTTCAGCGCCTAACTGTCAATTGCATGGGAGCTGGCTGTAGTTCCTCCATGGTGACGATAAAGTTACTGAACACTTTGCTTTTTTCCTTTAGCTCCAGAACTTTGTAGTTCTGACCTCAATGGGTGGGGCTATTCTATAGTTATCATATTTTCTTGATTTAATCAGTTCATTTTCTGCTCTATGAGCCAGAAAGGAGAGCTGAAAGAAACATAGCCACCACCACGACCCCTTTCAGGAAAGCTAAAGAAGTAAAAGGCTATCTCCACCCCCAACACTAACACCACCACCACCACCATTATCTTTATGATCTGGGTTTTGTCATGGCAACATGCTGTTGTAGTTCCTCTGCTGCTAGCATATGACCCTCCTCCTTCCGCACTGTGACTATTTTAATTCAATTTATGGTTTTGCCATGAATAGCTATGTACTGTGTTTTGTTTGAATAATGATTCCTTCTCTGCTCTTAGCTTTGAATCTTTCCCCCCTCCTAGTGGGCAGTTGTGGAAACTGGAGGTGAAAGGTTATTCTTAATCTCCTGTTCTAGCCCCAATCCACTTCTGGGGTGCCACAGAGCCCACAGAAGTCACCGTAACCTCAAGTATCTGCCACCATTCAACTGTACAAGCCTTTAGAGCACTTAATAAACCCTCGTATTAAAGAGTGTTAATATTTAGAGGGAGTCGATAATCTAGTTGTGTGTGCTTGCCAGTTCAGGAATGGACAGGCCAGGTGTGAATGAACTTAAGCCATGGGGTTATAATTAAAAAGTAGAATTAAATGTCATGGTAGAAATCAGAATTTACATGCCATTAAAAATAAAGAGGGAAGAAAATTTCTAAAAATGGCAAAAAGGCACAAGTTATAGCAGTGCAAAGCTCCTTACGCTACTGGGCCCAAGATGTTGTTTGATGAGGAGGATCCTTGCCTGCCTTGATTGCAGAAAATATTTCCTTTGTTCACTGCATTTCTAAAATGGAGTTACACATATCCTGTCAGAGCAAAGTTGCCTGGAGAAAAAGGAGCTTAATGCATAGTGGAGCGTTTGTGTGTGTGTCTGTCTGTCTCTGTCTCTGTCTCTCTCTGTGTTTGTGTACATACGAACTCACACTCACATTCTACCTGAACACATGCTAAGCGCTCTCTGAATACCAGGTCTGCCTTTTGATAAACAGAACAGTATCATGAAGAGAAGACCAAATCTAGGCCAGTCTCAGAGAGGCAAGGCAGAGGCTAATTAATCATCAAAGATATGAAAATGTCTTTTTATGCTAATATGCATTTTTATGCTAATATGCATTTTTATGCTAATATGATGAGGCCATGACCTCAGATGCCAATTCAGTTATGAGCACCTGTGTGAGTCACAGGCTTTCCAGCAGGAAAAAGAAACGACCCTCACACATGTGCACACACACCAGTGGCAAGCAGCTAGCAAGGGTGCAGGTAGTTTTGGAGGTGTCTACTGTTGGATAATTTGTGAATCTCTTTTTATATACACATCCAAGCAAACTGGCAGCCAGAAAATGGGATTTTCCAGCATTAGAAATAATATGAAGCACCAAAATCTAGCCAGTTCCCTTTACAAAAATGTGTCATATCTTTAAACTTTCAGTTCCTGATTTTTGATGTGTGGTAATATTTTCAGTTCTTCCTTCTGTTTAGTGAAAGAAGGATATAGCCATGTGTATAATAATTAAACAAGTTGATGTTTGAAGATTTGCATATTCTTTCAGTCTCATAGATATATAAATATCCTGCTAAATCCCCTCTGCCATCCATTCTTGAACAGTTTGCTTGCATGCTGTGGTTTCTCCACCTAGAGATTTCTATAGTTGTGGTACATGTGCTGCCTTCTGTTTCAATTCACAATTTAGCTGTTTGCTGTTTCAAGACCTTTGAGCTGTTTCTGGTCACTAGGCATTTCCCAGCTCAGCCTGTAACAGCATTACTCATACAGTCAGGTGCTTAAAGCCAGCAGGGAACATACCCTTAATATTACTTAATGTTCTGAAGGGTTGCTGTGATGCACCAATTCATTCTGTTTGTTTCAAGCCTATAAATATTATCAGAGCAGCGCTGAGTACTTCAAAGATTTCTCCCACAAGCCCACAGGTCTGATATCTCAAGTTGTTAATCACAGAAACATAAAATCAGTCTCTCTGTGTTACAGTGTATAGAATGTTCAATTTGGATCTGAGGCTTCACTCTGTCTCTCTCTCTCTTGGCACCTTGGGGCCAGGCAGTCAGTAAATGCATAGTTGTTTATTTGCAGGGATTTGGTTATCTTTCCACAAGGAAACACTCCCATTGAAGTAACATTGATTCCCCCCACCCCAATACTAAAAACTGCAGTAATTTGATGGGGGGTGGAAGGGAAATGTGATTCTCTCCCACAAGGTTGGTTGAGATTGGGAGTGTTGGCATTGTCCACGACATTGTTAGTGATAGGTGATGGATGGTTTGATTCTCTCTCACCAATTTGTTTGTTCGAATGTATAAAAGAGATCTTGACTGTTATTTCTATCCAAACTAAAATGCCATTTTAGTTTTTCCATTTTTAAAATATTCATGTAACTTGGTCTATGACAACAATTGGCAACTAAGGCCACATTTGGACATAAGACAAAACCAGAGTTAAACAGGGCAGCGGTTGTAACTCCGTTACATCTAAATGTGTGTAACAGCAGTTTGCGGCAAAAACAACCCGCAGTTTGCCTCAGCAAACTCGTTTTAACCACCTGTTTGCAGTAAGGTTCTCCGCCAAAACTTGAGGTTTGGCTGTCGAAGTGTTATGTCCGATCGTGGAAGGCATCATAACCAGCCTTCCCTCTAGGCATGCGCCTATTCCCCAAACCCTCCATGCAGCTTCCTAAAACTGCCACTCACTGCGGCTGCTGCTCCCCAGCCTCACCCCGCTGCCTTTCCCCATTGACTCTCCACCTCTCCCTGCCTGCCATGGGCTCTTATTAAAAAGGAGGGAATAATCTCCCTCTCTGTTTGCCACCGGCGCCGCCCAGGCTCTTCCTTCTCTTTCCCCCTCAACCAGCTTGTTTGTTTCCAGCGCTTCTCGTTCTTGTGCTTGCAGCTTTCCTCTCCTGACACCCAAAACCTCAGCCCTGCACCTGGTCGTCTGTTTTCAGTGCTTCTCCTTGGCTGAAAAAAAGAAATGCCTTCTGGAGCAGCAGAAGACTGCATTAGCATTTTGTATGCTAATAGATTCTCAGTTAGAGAGGCACAGTGCTCAGTAGGGAGCACTCTGGCAGGGAAGTTCCTTTTATTTGTTTGCTGTCCCAAAGTGTTTGTTTTGGGACAAACAAGTGTTTGTTTGGCACTAAACACTAAAATTTAAAATCCCTTAAATTTTACAATTATTACTTTTCAGCTCTAGCATACTTTTTTACTTTAAAAATCACTGATTGCTTATTGGTGCAGAATGCTGCTGCATGCTTTTAGCTATTGAGAACATGGGAGCTTGGTTGTTGAGTAGTGGCATCCATTGTCCCATTTTGCATCTGTTAGTTGTTGGGGGAATACCTTACAAATGGAAAATGGGACAATACGTGCTCTGCCTTGAGTGGAAATTCAAGGTAAGAGACCTGAAAGAAACGTCACAATATACTTATTTTATTTATTTGTTTGTTTGTTTGTTTGTTTGTTTCATTTTATTACATTTGATATCCCGCTCTTCCTCCAAGGAGCCAAGAGCAGTGAACTACATACTTAAGTTTCTCTTCACAACAACCCTGTGAAGTAGGTTAGGCTGAGAGAGAAGTGACTGGCCCAGAGTCACCCAGCTAGTTTTAATGGCTGAATGGGGATTTGAACTCAGGTCTCCCCGCTCCTAGTCCAGCACTCTAACCCCTACACCATGCTGGCTCTTGCATATATATACTGATACTGTACTATCTGAACCAGTTTTAAGTTCAGCTTTGTTAGTTGGCTCCGGGAGTGTGCAGACTTCAGCATGATTCAAACTGTTTTCTGAACTGCAACTTAAGACCTAGCTAGAGCTCATATGCATAAATCACTGATATTGTATTAAGAAAAATACAATATTGTATTAAGAAAAATGTCATTTACCAACGTTCTCTTTTAATATCTAAATATATACATTAAGGGCAAAAGTGCATGTTTGGACTCTTCAGAAACCAAGATTTATTTTCTGTCTTGCTTAAAATAGTCCCAAAGTGACTAAAGGCAATCAAAACAAAACAGTGTGATAATACTATTCCACCATCTGCAGCAGTGTGATAATACTATTTCTACCATACTAATTTGAATATTGAAGCATTATCACCTCCAGTAACTATTTGTTGAAGTAATGCCTTGTTTGTATTATACTTAGTAATAAAAGAGTAGAATGGTAAAATGCACTTCTTTTCCCTTCCATATTTGTGGTGCATATTTATGGTACGTAGTAATGAATAACTAGTTTCAATATTGATTAATAAGCTGCAGAAGGAGGAGGGGCGGGGTGTAAAAAATGTTGCGGTGGCACAGTGTTAACACACATTTGTGTGTGAGAGAGATGATTATGTGCACACACTGCCTTGAAACTGCCATTCAGAACAAAACTTTTTCCATTCACTGATGATAAAAATTAGAGGGAACACTGATCATAGCCGTGGTTCTGTGCAGTTTCTAGAATTGCAATCATAGAGATGGCAGCACAGGCCCGCTCAGGATCATGCCTGCTCCATGCCTATGGCGCTTCTCACTGGTCACCTCCCAAGTACTCACCCTGTCTCCGATCCAATAAAGCAGTTGCCTAGCAAAAGGGATGCTAACACATCCCATCCCAAGCTTGTCAGCCTGTCAAGTGGCATACAGGGGCATTATCTTCCCACTCCTGACAAGCAGGGGGGAAAGGGAATGGAATGACGGGATGGGCACTAAGTGCTTTGCTCCCCGAGAATGAAGTGACAATGATGTATATTCACAAGCAAAAACACTACAGGTGGCAACACAAGCAGGGCACCCTGTTAGGGCACTGGGATGAAAACATATGGAGGGGGTTGGGTTTAAACGGCAGCCCCAGCCGGGGATTCTTAAACAGCCAATTCCTATTGTTTGTACAAAAATGTTGGGGAAAGGAGGCTCATCGCCTTCCCCTTGCGGGTACCTGTGCAGGCCCTAGGCTTACTCATGAGAAAGACTGAGCAGCAGGAACAGCATTGCCAACACTGGAGAGGGGAGATTACTCATCTGTGATAATGATGGATGCTGATCCTGAGCGGACTGCTCATTCATGAGAGTGTAAGGCCATGGGGAAACCCCTCACTTATCATGAGAAGAACCATCTGTGGAGATGGGTGTCGAGCTGAGTCATTGATAATGTGCGGTGACATCCCCTTCTGCCATGGACCACTCTCTCACAAGAGTGTCATGCCATGGGGGCCAGACCGCAGATGCCACCCCTCCAGATTACTCTATATAGGAAAGCCATAGGGGCGGGTACCCCAGCAACTACTCTCCCTGTACTGGCAACTGCTGGCAGAAAGTTGTTAAATCATGCCTTCTGCCAGCCCATCCACCCATTTGGACATGTGCAACCTTGCTTGTGCCCCGAAATAGCGACCCCACTCTCCCGCAGTTGCTGGAAATCGGGGTTCCCCTCCCCCATGATTCCCCATGGCAGCAGATCTGCATATGGTGCAATGCTAGTACAAACCTGGGAATTTTGAATGAAAGTAAAGATTCGTCCCTGCACCCGGTGTCCCCCCTCTCTGCACACTGGGCTAAGCTCTGACACATGGAGCATTACAATCTCCTTTGGGCCTGTGCGAGGCTTCCCAGGGGAGTGGGTTGCAGTGCAAAGGTTCTGTTATTAACCAGAGAGATTGGGGGCTGCACACAAGCAGGGCTCCCTTGCTTGGATTAGCTCGACTCATGAGCATGTAGTCCAATAGAAGACTGAGGGTGTTTCACCCTGTGGTCCTCCCCAGTAGACTGGCCTTCTCAGGAGAGTACAAGTCTGCCGGCAGGAAACTGCCAACAGAGCAGGATTGCTGTTTGGTCTGCATGAACTGCTTTCCCAGGTTGAGCCCTCTCAAGAGCATCTTAGGTTATAGCGGGATAGATCCCCCCCCCCGATCGTTTGTCCTCTCTCATAGACATATTCCCTTCTAGGAAGTCATCATTTACCCTACCTTTTCCTGAGTAACAGGAAAATAGAGTCCCCCAAGATCTCCTGTAGGAATATTTTGTTATGGGGCTCTTAGTAGGGTGGCGGTGCAATTACTGTCAGAAGAAGCACTGGCATGGCATGGCATTTAAAGGAATGGCATTTAAAGTGAAAAGGCATCATCTTACTCAGCATGCCCCCTTTAAGATTGTGGCCAATGGCAGCCACTCTGGTGACTTGCTGACGCCTTGCCCACAGTCTGGTGATGCAAGTGCTATGGAGCTTGTTTTGATGTGGCCTCGGCAGACCAGGAAGAAGGAGGGGCTCCCCTCTCTTGAAACTGGAGGTTGCCAGACTGCTGTTGGATGAACGTCTGTGATGTGATTTACAGTTTAAAATTGAAACCACAAGTTCATCAACCTCCAGTTTTGTGTTATGTGTGAATGTGGCCTAAATGCAGCTATATACTGAATATACAGAGATGATTGATCAATAAAGGCCCATGAAGCACTTCATCTGTGGCCTCTCAAATCTGAGAGGTCGTGCTCCTCTCCTTGTTGCAAATGCTGGGAATAGAGAGTTTGAAGGGAAACCTTGAAACTAGTGCTTAACTGCTAAATTGGGGGAGGCTTTCTGGAAGTTGCTCACCTACCTCTTCAAGATTTCTCTGTTCCCAGCCCCAGGTGTATGGGAGACTTTATCAACTTTTCTTTGGTTCCAGGAGCCAGCCCAACGTTTAGAAGCCATACTGCCTTGTGCTCTGTCGGAGAGGCAGACTCACCATTTGCCCTCAGCAACAGCCTCTGTTCCATGGTAGAGAGGCAGACTCCCCAGCTTGCTTGCTCACTCCTGGTCACACCTGTCTGGCTGAAGCAAGTGATGGACCAGTGTGACTGGATGGAAGAGTAAGCAGGCAAGGCAAGGGTGATTACTCCCTTTTTCTCATCACGTCCATCTGGATTGATTCAACCAAGAGAAGGAAGGTGCAACATGCCCTTATCTCAGTTGCTCACTCCTCCTCTTGGTTGCATTCGTCCATCACCTGGCTCAGGTCGACGCTTAAATTTTCAGATGCCATGGCAAGCTGGTACTTGGGAATAATTGACTAATAATATCTAGTCTAATAATGACTAATAATATCTAGCCATTTGGCAGCAAGGGAAAGTTAATCTACCAACTACAATTATGGAGGGTTTATGAGTCGTTCCTACTATGTTTTAAAAATAGATTTATTTCATTTATATCTCAACTTGCTTCCATCATGGAACTCAAGGCAGCATACATGAGATTACTTGACGATCATTCAGACACTGACCAAAGTTAGACTTGTTTGGCTCCCTTGAAAAAGATCATATGTTGAAATGTGCTGAGAATAAAGATCAATCTGTGCAAGTGTTGCATATTGTACTTCTTTCAGTTGTGTTTAGTTCCTTGTTTTGTGTGTGCTTCCACTCATTCCAGTTCTCTTGCTACCACCGATCACTCTTTTATTCCTGCATATTCAGATAAACATTGCATTTTCCTCAGGTCTTTTCCTGTTTTTGTTTTGATGTGTGAATAGCAATTTTTAGAGATTATGTTGCACTTATGGTACAATTCTTTCATATGTTGATTCACACAGCACTATGGACTCATCTTGTTTGGAGATGTGGTTTGTGATATGCTTGGTGTACAATCCTGCCTCTTTGTGTTATCAAGATCCCTCCCCAATTTATTGTTTTAGGAGGTTGTTGCTCTGAAATCCCTGAATTTCCTAGAGTAGTGAGTCATCCTACAGTTGTAAGTTGTATACAGTTATAAGACAGATTTGTACACATGCATACACACATATATTTGCATGAAACTAACAAGGGCTTGTCAATTTTTGCCTTGAAATCATTAGGGAAATAAAGACCTGCATTGAGAGTACTAGAAAGAGAGGAGGAGGTATTTCAAATAGACATCTTCAAGAACTGATAAGTAATTTTGAATTTGTGTTTCAAATTTTTTGATTTGGGAATCAAAGTAGTTGTTAAGGGCAAATGTGAAAAGAGACTGCCAAAGATCAAGAAACAGAAGAAAGCAAAATGGATGTCAGAACAGATGGTGGACATTGCCAAGAAGAGGAGAGAAGCCAAAGTCAAGAAAGATACAGATCTCATGAAAAAATAGGGAATTTCAGAAAGCTATTAGAAAGACAAGGAGCAGCACTACAATGACATCTGTAAAGACCTTGAGGATGGAAATAGACACAGGAATACAAGGCAAGTTTCCCAAAAGATCTCTGAACCCAGAAGGAGGTTCCAGCCTCAAATTGGTATATTAAGGGATGCCAAAGAACAGATAGTAACTGATTCAGAGAAGATCAAACAGAGATGGAAGGAACATACTGAAAATCTTTACAGCAGGGATGTCAGCATTTAAAGGTACTGTAGAACAGGGATTCTCAACGTTGGGTCCCCAGATGTTATTGGACTTCAACTCCCATAATCTCCAGCCAAACGCCACTGGGACTAGGGATTATGGGAGTTGAAGTCCAATAACATCTGAGGACCCAACGTTGAGTATCTCTGCTCTAGAAGATATTCCCTACTTGCAAGAACCCCTATTATGGGAAGATGATCAGCACTCTGGTCATTACCAAGTTGGAAGGATACAGGAATTGATGGAGTAGCTACAGAAATATGGCGAGCAGTGGAATAAGAATTAGTCAAGGCTTTAATCCAACTATGCCATCAAATCTGGAGAATGACACAATGGCTAACAGATTGGAAGAGGTCAGTCTACATACCCATACCAAAGAAAGGAGACTGAACAGATAGCACAAACCATCACACAATATCCTTGATTTCTCATGCTAGCAAAATAATGCTCAGGATCATCCAATGAAGATTAGAGCCCTAAGTGGAAAGGGAAATGCCAGATGTTCAAGCTGGTTTCAGAAAAGGTCACGGAACAAAAGATATTATTGCTTATGGACACTGGATAATAGAGAAAGCCAAAGAATCCCAGAAAGAAGTCAATATGTGCTTTATTGACTACAGAAAGGCCTTTGATTGTGTGGACCATGTCAGGTTGTGGAATATCCTTAGGAAAATGGGCGTCCCAGAACATCTCATTGTTCTCAGGAGAAACCTACACACAGTCCAGACTGACCATGGTGAAACAGACTGGTTCCAGATCGGCAAAGGAGGTAAAACAAGGCTGTATACTTTCTCCTTTTTTCAACTTATATGCTGAACATATACTTAGAGAAGCTGGATTGGAAGAAGATGAGCATGGTTTTAAAGTTGGAGGAAGAAACATCAATAACCTGCACTACGCTGATAACACCATTCTAATAGCTGAGAATGCAGATGATCTGCAAGCTCTAGTAATGAAAGTCAAGGAGCACTGAAAAAATGGGATGACAATTAAATGTAAACAAGACTAAAGTAATGTCAACAGATGCAACAGCCAGCCTCAGAATTGACAATGAAGACACTGAAGTGGTGGATAGCTTATGCCTTTTTAGGATAGACCATCAACAGTAAAGGATCCAGCAGTCAAGAAAAATGCCGCAGACAAGCACTTGGTAGGATTGCAATGAAGGCCCTGGAAAGGATGTTTAGATGCCATGATGTGCCTATACCTACAAAGATTAGAATCGTCCGTACAATTGTTTTCCCCGTGTCACTCTGTGGATGCAAAAGCTGGACTTTGAAGAAGCAAGATAGAAAAAGTATTGATGTTTTTGAAATTTGGTGCTGAAGAAGACTTGTGAGGATACCATGGACAGCCAGGAAAACAAACAAATGGATCGTAGAACAAATCAATCCAGAACTTTCACTCAGGGCACAAATGACCAGGCTTAAACTATTATACTTTGGACACATTATGTGAAAACCCAGCTCATTTGAGAAGTCCCATAATGCTGGGAAACACTGAAGGAAAGAGAAGAAGAGGAGAACCAGTAGCAAGGTGGATGAACTCAATGTTGACAGCAATGAATGTACCACTACGAGACCTTAAAGGCCAAGCTGAAGATGGATCATCGTGGAGAGAATCTATCTATGTGTTCACTAAGAGTCAACACCGACTTGAAGGCTATCGACCAATCAATGATTTTTAAAAACTGAATATGCTAAGGAATCTATTGATAATCAATCTATAGAGGAAATGTGATTAAAAGGCAAGATCTTTCAAATGTTGTTGAATAGCCTCTTTTAATATAGTCTTTGTTGCGTTTAGGTCAATTTTACAGGCAGGATCAGTATCAACTGGGGTTTGTCAGCACTTAATCTTTGATGTTACGTGTTCCTGGGCATATATCTGTCTCCTGAGGGATTAAAAGGTAAGTGATCCCTTCAGGTATCTTGCCTTGCTTATATTTTCTTTCTAGTGGTGGTGTGCCATGATGATACACAAGCCAAACTTTTCATATTGCCAGGTTCCCTAGTCAGTTTGAGGTCATTATAGACTTCAAACTTCCATTAATAAACTGCTAATGGTGATGGGGAAATGCAATCATTGCAAGGCTGTGATATTCCTGAACAGTTCCCGAAGTTTATTACCAACATAGTTTATGCAACATTTTATGCTGCAGTTTTTACTATGTTTCAAGGAAGTTCCTATCTGGATAATCAGTTTTTACTGCAGAATATTTTGCAGTATCATCAGCCTTGAATTAATATACAGTGCTAGACTTTGAAAAATTCATGGTGTCATACTAACTCAGGGGGTTCATTGGTAGCCTCAGATCTGTTCGTTTTCAGCATGCATTTGTAACTTGGTTGTATTTTGTGAGTTGAAGATTTTTTAAAAAATTCATGAGTCTTTTGTGGTGTGGTGTTTATTCCTGGGCTTTTATATGTTGGAATCAAAGATGATAAACTGGCTGCCAAGATCAGTCTTGCCAGTTGATATACAGGGACCCTATTTATTGTGATCTTACTTCCAAAACCTTTTTTTTAAACCCTAAATTGATGGGATTTAGATCAATAGAAAGAACAGAACAATGGTGAACTCTTTGCTCAAAACCAGTATTCAGATTATGCTCAAATATGACACCACATATTCTGGTTGGCCACTGTGTGAAAAAGGATGCTGGACTAGATAGGCCTTGGGCCTGATCCAGCAGGTCTGTTCTTATGTGTTTGTGTTCTTACATTCATTTTTACCATTTCAACAGGAACATAGTGTAATATGTCCCTGTTGAAATACATAATATTTATGTAGCAGTGGGAGAGAAAATGGCCCTATCCATCCCCAGCAACACAGTCCTCCAGTGGTTGTTGCTGTTGTCTATCTTATATTTCTTTTTTAGATTCTGGGCCCTTTGGGGACAGGGAGCCATTTTAGATATTTATCTATGTCTATGTGAACTGCTTTGGTCCACCTAATAGCACAATGGGGAAGTAACCTGCCTAGGGAGCAAGAGGTTGCTGATTTGAATCCCCACTGGTATATTTCCCAGACTATGGAAACACCTATATTAGACAGCAGCAATATAAGAAGATGCTAAAAGGCATAATCTCATACTGCGCGGGAGATGGCAATGGTAAATCTCTCCTATATTCTACCAAAGAAAACTACATGGCTCTGTGGTCGCCAGGAGGATTTACACACATGGCTTTTAATTCAAATCCACTCCGGATTGGAGTATGCCAGTCCACATATTAGTTGTATTTACCCTGACATCTCTGCGGGCTATCATGGACCAGTACAGACATGGGCATTCTGGCTTAGCCCAAAGTATTTCCTGCTTTAAAAAATCCTGTATTTCCAGCAGCTTTTGTAGAAAACCCGACATTTTCCTTTGACGTGAGGAGGGGCCATTGCTGATAATTTCGCTTACTCGCACTTTTCTTGTTTTTTAAAAAAATGTCTGCTGTGTGGATTTCTGTAAATCCACCCAGGTGTCATCAAAGGAGAGTTTGACAGGTCAGTCTGGTGTGTTCTTTGAGTGATTTGCAGTTGCAAGTGCTGGGATGGTGGTGGTTGTGGCAGATTGATGCAATTCTGTGGAGTCCAGAAGAGGAGGCGGAGGCAGGGAGAAATTCCTGAGTTAAACACAAGCACAGGCAAAATGTGTGTCTTCCTATGCTTTAAAGCTTGGTCACCATAGCAAAACAGCTTACATATGCAGATGTTTGGAAGCTTAACAATGGAGACTGCAGGTTGGGGTTAAGTACTGTTGCTTTGGCTTGTCACTCTTATGAACATCGGCTGGCTGTCAAACTTTTTAAAAAGGTAATACTGAAGGGAGGCGTCTCGCACCTCGTCCTGGGATGTGAGTGGTTGGAGAGAGAAAATTGAAACAAACAGTAGGAACAAACATAGAAGAAAAATTGCTGGGAGTGCGGGAGAAGCCGACAGCTATGTGGACTGTCAATTTTATCTCCCGAAGTAAACATCTTGCAGATCTGCTGTGAAGCAGATTCGCTCTTCAGATACCCTGAGGCATAAAGTCATATGTGAAAAATCTCCAGGAGTCGACACCAACTCGACAGCATAACTTTACCTTTAAACTGCTTTGGGAACTTTTGTTGGAAAGTGGTATATAAATATTCATCGTATTTGTATTTATATTCATAGCTAAATAGGAAAATTCTCTCTTAACCATCATCTGTACAAAATCTTACCTGAAAGGTGCTTTTCTGTCTCCATAGAGCTAGTTTAGCATAGCAACTAAGTCTGCAGTCCTGTACATGCTTACTAGAGTAACACCCACTCAGTTCAGCAAAACTTACTTTTATGAAACAGGCATAGAATAGAGTTCCACAAAAGCAAGCTATAAGCCAGGAAATCCTTGTATTAAATCTCCTCTCAGCCACACACTAGCCAAACAACCTTAGCATAAACCATTATTCCTTCAGCCCCCTATCTGTTATGTGGGAAAGTTGCTGGCCTACCTTGTGGCACTAATGTACAGGAATCTGTTTGAACTCATCAGATTGCTATATCAATGTTTATTATCATTATCATAATAATTTTATATGATAATAATTTTCCCAACCGTGGTGTGGTGATAAGAGGTAGTTTGGTGTCGCATTGGCCTGATGCATCTGGTACATGTATAAATCTGAGCAGTAAACTAATTTACTAGTAAATCTTACTAATTAGTAAATTTCTTGTGTAGTTGCCAAATCTTTCTAATAACCATATTGCTGCGCATGTTCGCTCGCTCTCACTCACCTTGCACTAGCCTTTGGTTTCCAAAGACTGTGAATCAACAAGATTATCTGCTAAACTTGTTCTGTTTTGTTTTATTTAAGGTTTGCATGATGGAATTTAAGTTTGCACAAGAGAGACTGCACATCTTCTGTTTGTTGACAGAATACTGCTGACATTTTCCACGTTTTTCTGTACCCTGGTGTGGTGGTCTTGATATTTTGCCCAAGAAAACATACAATGGATCTTAAGGAAAGTTGCCCAAGTGTTAGCATCCCCAGCTCCGATGAACACAGAGTGAAGAAAAAGAGATTTACTGTAAGTATGTAAGTTTTTTCACAGACAACTGGCTAAATTGACAGTTGGCGGGGGGGGGGGCATTGCTGGGCACATGGAGACCTGTGGAGCACAGCATGGTACTCACTTTGCATTTTTGCTGTTTTTGCCATTTTTTAACCATCCCCCCCATGCAGATACTTAACCCCCCCTCCCATTTCCATAGGTGTAATGACTTGTTACTCACAGTTTCAGGCAAGAAACTGAACTCCTGTGAGTAACAAGGTATGCCTGTACTTACACAAGATCGATTGCCAAAGTTTACAGACTTTGCATAAATATAAGGAAATGTTTATCATATATTAAAGCAACTTGATGAGCCTTGCATATTAGATCAGATCTATGGAAGTGGTTGATCTACATTTCAAAAATTGGAAAGGAACAGCACAAATAGTTGATTTAAAAAAAAATTAAATACAAACACAGTAAGCTCTCACTATTTCCGCTCTTTGTTCATCTTGATGCCGTATGCTCCTGTTTTCCTTTCATTGTTTCCTGTTCTTTCTCCCCACCCTATCCCATCCCAGTAGTTTCTCTGGATGTGATTTGTATTTTTATTATGCATGCAATTTGGTCACTGGACAATGTCCCTATGTTTTGCCAGTGGAGTAAACAGTTTTTCATAAAGTTCTTCTTGAGAGAGTTTGTTTGTACATTGTAAAAGTGAAATCCCAATACTCCTTTCATAAACATGGTCATTGTGCTGTTGAGCAGTTTCCCCTGAAGTAGAAAAGTGTTGGCCAACTGGTTACTTTTCCTAACAACTCCACAGCACTTCGTTGGTTTTTTAATCAGTAGAATAAATGCCTTTAGACTGAGTGAAAAGCTGTCATCTATCTTTAGGCTCCAATGTAGCCATCCTTCTCCATCTCTAGGAAGGAAATAACTTTACTTGATATAGCCAAAGCAGATGCATGGTTAGATCAAAATGGGACTTTAGGCCTCATAATAAGTGTTTCTGGGCCAAAAAAGATATGATATGGAAGATCCATGATCAGATATCTCGCCTCCCCCCTCCCCACATTTAAAACAGTCGTGGGGTGGGGGGTCATTCTTGGAAGAAGAAGATGTAATGTTCCCCCCCTGCACAGTTGCTCTGACACTCCAAAGCTGCTGTTAGACCCGCAGTGGAAAAAAGTATAAGTTCAGGTTTTACAGGTTTCTGTGTTCCATTTTACTTTGAGAACCATGGAAAGTATGATGGATCTTCTATGGAGTTAATGAATTTTGCCAACAAAGAACTGAGTATTGCCACAACAAAGATCTATATTGCACACGTGCGCACACGCACACGCGCGCACACACACACACACACAAACACCCAAGGGGAAGGCTTTCATCAGATTAATGAAATCTTGGTGGATTAATAGTATGGCATTTTAGTACAATTTATTAGAAACTAGAAATGTTCAGTATCAGACATTGTTTATCTTTTCCACATACTGTTTCCATTTCATGCCACAATCACTATGAGTTAGTGAAGTACAAAATAACAATCCATATATGTATATAACATATATATTTATAACAATTTCTAAATTACTTAAATTGTAGTGGCTTAACCATTACTTAACAAATAGACCACATGGATCATTAAAATATTTTAAAAATTCATTAAATCTTAATTGCATATACATTTTTTTCCTTTAAACTATGTGCCAAGTCTCATTAAGCCTCTATAGTTGAGGTGATGAGGGTTTTCCAACCACTATTTTTGCCATTCATAATTCAACCAATTGTCAAATTTTTAACCTGTCTGCCCATTCATGTGTATCTTAATACAAACAAGCCAACCCACACAGAGCATCTGTGTGCTCTTTGAGGCTGGCTGTTCCCCTCCCCCCCTCCGGCCCCACTCTCCCTCCCCCCCTCCTGCCCTCCCCCCCCTCCTGCCCCACTCTCTCTTGCCCTCCCTCCTGTCCTCCCCCCACCTGCACTGGGCATTTTACCTTACCAGGCGGCGGGGCAGCCATTTTCAGTCGGACCTCACCGCCGCCACAGGTCCTCCTTACCGGGCGGCTGAAAAGGGCCCCGCCACCGCTGTTCCTCCTCCTGGGCGGCAAACAGGGAAGTCCTGTCGCCTGTTTCCCTCCTGCCCCAGCCTCCAACGGGCACCAGGGCTGTGCCCCGTCGCCCGTTTCCCACTCACCCCCTTTGCTGCTGCCTCTGGCAGCCAGGCCAGGCTTTGCCGCCGCCACCTCCTCCACCTTACCCGGGACAGCCTGGCCACCACCACGACGAATCCTCTTGGGTGTGCCTCAGCCTACCAGGCGTCTCCGCTGCCCAGCCAATCAGCTGAGCGCCGAGATGCACATTCTAAAGGCGCACCCAGAAGGATTTAAATATATAGATACTTCAGGTTACAATGAGAGTTCACATTCAGTTATATGCAACATAATCAATTTTTAATCCAAAATTTCTTAATCTGGCAGCATTCCTACCATATATGTCAAAACTCTTTTTCTTCCCAATTTGAGTTATTCAAGCAGTAAATCTTTTGTATCATGCCTGGCATCAGATACCTCTGGTATATAATGATTTATACAAGTTTTCTCTGAACTATACATACAGAATGAAATAGTCAGAATTAACATGAAAATAAATCACCACTGATAAAGGATTCAATTTTTCTCTTTGTGTCACTTTATCACAAATATGCACTAAATATGTATGCCACTAGAATTCTATCCTTGTTTTGTACAGAGCTAAAGGAAGCGGATGGGTAGACAAAATAGTAAGATTTTGTATCTGAAAATTAGCATAATAGAGAGGTGAGCAAATGAAGGTTTAAATTGAATGAGTCTCCTCTGTAACAATTTTCAAAAATTATTGAAGTTTTCAGCCAGCCTAAAATTGCCTATCCTGGCAGTAAACACTCTTGTCCACTATAAGTTGCTCCTCTGCATCTTGTTCTGTTTCCTAGACAACACACTCTTAAACCACGCCCAGTCACAGTTCAGTTAATGTGGGTATTAAGTCTTAGTACAGTGCATTCTTTTAAAAACAAGTTATTATCTGGTGTACACTTTATTGCTCTAGATGTTAGGCTTTAGAAGGCTTTTTACAAGTTTTTAATGCAGGGTATATACTACAAATGTGAGTCTTCTTGGTTTTTGACCAATAGGCTCTTGGTCATAGTTTTTACTGAACAGTGTGAGTAAGTGTGTGTGTGTGTGTGTGTGTGTGTGTGTGTGTGTGTGTGTGTGTACACCAAACTAACAGCCAACAAATGTGGGTTAATACACACATCACAGTTTCAAGGTTATCACCACGTAGAGAAACTTTAACGTATTTATCTGAGTTGAACTCTGTGTTGGAGAACACAAGGTGTATTCCATTTCTTAATGTAACTTACCATAAACATTCTGGGTCACATACTGATTAGTGTCATGCATGCTGAAGGATATTTCACTGAGCACAGAGGAAGGCCAAATTTTATCATTTTGGAAGCAGCTCTTGAGAAGACAAGGCTCAGACCAGGGGAGGCAGCAAATGTTTGTTTTCTCTCCTAAAGAAGAAAGCAAGCAAGCAAGCAAATAAATAAATCAACAAGAAAACAAGGGAGAATAGGACAAGGTAAGTTTACAAGTCTTTTCTAGGGCTAGAGTTTGATTTCTGGCTGGCTAAGGGGTTGTTTTTGATGGGGCAGTTAGAGTTTCAGTTGTGCCTAGAGAGACAGTGGGTGGGGATTAGCTACAGTTGAGTCATACAGCTTGTGGGAGGGACAGCAGCTCTTAAGAAGACAAGGCTCAGACCAGGGGACCTTTGCTTTGCAAACTGCAGTTTGCTAATGGTTTGCTCTGCCCTGAGGGGCAGAAGTTGTGGGTGAGTGCTTGGTGCAAAATGGCTCCTGGCTCTTGAGGAACAAGTTGATTCTCATAAAGCCAAGGTGGCTGACATGGAGAAGGTCAGGGAGGCAGAGAGGTATGTGTAAGAGACACTCAGGAATGTGATAGAGGCATACCACTCCCAGGCTGACAGCTCCTCTGCTGTCATGGAGAATGACGGTCTCGGGGAAGGACATCAGTCTGCAGAAGAGGGGAATGCTTCAAAAGCTACCCTTCCTTGGGTGATGCGCCCATATCTTCTTACACTGAGAAAACTCTGGGTGTTGGGGGTCTGCTAGTATGTATGTATGTATGTACTTATTTATTTATTAAAACATTTTTATACCGCCCAAAACTCACGTCTCTGGATGGTTTACAACAGAATAAAAACAAAGTAAAACATTTAAGACAAAAATGGGACACACACACACACATTACAACAAATTTAAATTTTTTAAAAAAAATAATATTTTAAAACAGCATTAAAACCATTAAAACAACATTAATTAAAAGCCTGGGTGAAGAGATGTGTTTTTAAAGACTTTTTAAAAGTTGTCAGAGATGGGGAGGCTCTTATTTTACTAGGGAGCGCATATTTTATTTATTTAATAGTGGGTGATTCAATAGTTAGGGATAGAGAGATGGGTTTGTGACCCGTGTGTAGAATACACGGTAACTTGCCTGCCTGGTGCAAAGGTTGTGGACATCATGCAGTGTCTGGATAAGCTGTTAGGCAGTGCTGGGGAGGAATCAGCTGTCACGGTGCACTATGGCACCATTGATGTTGGGAAATGCAGTTGGGAGGTCCTGGAAGCCAAACTTAGGCTCCTGGGTACCATATTGAAGGGTAGCATTCTCTGAAGTGCTACCTGTTCCATGCACAGGGCCAGCGAGACAGAGAGAGCTGAGGGGTCTCAATGTGTGCATGAGATGGTGATGCCAAGAGGAGGGGTTTAGATTTGTTAGGCACTGGGATACGTTTTGGTGCAAGCAAAGCCTGTGCAAAATGGATGGGCTCCACTTGAGCCAAAATTGAACCAGACTGCTGGCGCTTAAAATAAAAAAGGTCACAGAGCAGCTTTTTAAAAATCCCCTAAGATGTGAGGTTGCAAACATTTCAGATAAACCAGGAGACAGAGTAGAATTAGGAGTGAAGCATACAGAAACATATAACAGCTGGTCTAAAAGGTCAAATTGGCAATAAGGGAGATTGCACACATCAATGCTAGGTAAGAGACTCGGCAGATAGGCATTTATATACCAATGCCAGAAGCCTCTGAGCCAAGAGATTGCTAATGAAAACATAGATATAACACTGTTATTCCTGGATACAAACTCTACAAAAAGATCAGGGAGGGACAGACTGGGGTAGGAGTAGCAGTGTGTGTGTGTGTGTGTGTGTGTGTGTGTGTGTGTGTGTGTGTGTGTGTGTGTGTGTGTGTGTGTGATAGAGTGCAACAAGCTAGAAAACCTAGGAGAACCAGAGTTCTCCACAGAATCTTTATGGATGACAATAGAAAGTGCTATAGCCCTCCAGATCAAAACTTGAGAGTGACCTGGAGTTGGAGAAACAAATCAGAGAGGTGTCAGAGAGAAAGAGCTGTAATAATGGGTGACTTCAGTTACCCTCGCATTGAATAAGTGCCATCAAGTTGGTGTTGACTCTTAGCGACCACATAGATAGATTATTTCCAGGATGATCTGACCTCAACTGGCCTTTAAGGTCTCTCAGTGGTACATTCATTGCTGTCGTCTTTGAGTCCATCCACCTTGCTGCTGGTCATCCTCTTGTTCTCTTTCCTTCAACTTTCCCCAGCATTATGGGACTTCTCAAGTGAGCTGGATTTTCACATAATGTGTCCGAAGTTTGAGCCTGATCATTTGTGCCTCGAGTGAAAATTCTGGATTGATTTGTTCTATGATCCATTTGTTTGTTTTCCTGGCTGTCCATGGTATCCTCAAAAGTCTTCTCCAGCACCAAAGTTCAAAAGCATTTTTGAAAAAGCATCTATCTTGCTTCTTCAAACTCCAGCTTTTGCATCCGTAGAGTGTTACAGGAAAGATCAAATGATTCTCATCTTTGTAGGTGTAGACATTGCAACCCTACCAGTGCTAGTGAGCGGCATAGTTCTTAACTGCTGTATCCTTTACTGTTGATGGTCGATCCTAAAAAGGCAGAAACTGTCCAGCACTTCAGTGTCTTCATTATCAATTCTAAGGCTGGTTGCTGTATCCATTGTCATTAGTTTAGTCTACTTTACATTTAGATGTAGTCCCATTTTTAGTCGTAGTCCCACATAGACTGGACACATTCATATATGGGTATTGAAGACAAGCCACATTTCTAGGCATTCTAAATGACTTTGACTTAGAACAGTTGGTTGCAGAACCAACCAGAGAGAAGGCAACCTTGGACTTAACCCTGAGTGATGCCCAGGACCTGGTGTGAGATGTCAGAGCTGTAGAACTATTGGGGAACAGTGGCCATAGTGTGATCCAATTCAGCTTATAAGAGAGTTAGGGTTGTTGTAAAGCATACTTAAAGACAAAAATTTTAAACATATAGAAGAACAGACATTGCTGAAGGAGAACCAGCAAGGCTTCTGCATGGGCAAGTCTTGCCTCACTCGTTCCAAATAACTTTTGGAGTTCTGTGAGAGTGTCAACAGGCATGTGGATAATGGTGATCTAGTTGACATAGTATACTTGGACTTCCAAAAAGCTTTTGACAGAGTTCCCCAACACAGGCTCTTGAGTTAACTTAGCAGTCATGGGATATGGGGATAGGTTAATGTGTGGATTGGGAACTGGTTGAAGGACAGGAAACAGAGGGTAGGAGTAAATTGACAGGTTTTTCACAATGGAGGGAAGTAAGAAATGGGGTCCCCCAGGGATCTGTACTGGGACCAGTGCTCTTTAACTTGTTCATAAATGATCTACAAGTTGGGGTAAGCAGTGGAGTGGCCAGATTTGAAGATGACACTAAACTATTTAGGGTAGTAAAATCCAATGAAGATTGTGAGGAGCTTCAATGGGGTCTCTCCAAATTGGAGAAGTGGGCAATAAAATGGCAAATGTGGTTCAGTGTAAGCAAGTGTAAAGTGATGCATATTGGGGAAAGAAACCCAACTTCACATTTACACTGATGGAGGATGAGTTGTCAGTGACAGACCAGAAGAGAGATTTTGGGGTCGTGGTAGACAGCTCACTGAAAGTATCAACTTGGTGCATGGCAGCTGTGAAAAAGACAAATTCCATGCTAGGAATCATTAGGAAGGGGATTGAAAAGAAACTGCTAATATTATAATGCCTATGGTGTGGCTACATTTGGAGTACTGCGTGCAATTCTGGTCACTGTTTCTTAAGGAGGACATTGTAGAACTGGAAAAGGTGCAACCAAGATGATCAGGGGCCTGGAGCACCTTTCTTTTGAGGCAAGGCTATAACATCTGGGGCTTCTTAGTTTGGAAAAGAAGCAACTGGGGAAAACATGATAGAGGTGTATAAAATTATGCATAGAGTAGAGAGAGTGGACAGAGAAAAAATATTCTCCCTCTCTCACACCACTAGAACCAGGGGTCATCCCAAGAAACTGAAGGCCAGGAAATTTAGGATGGACACAAGGAAGTACCCTTTTACACGGCACATAATTAATCTATAGAATTCTCTTTCTTAGGATGTGGTGATAGCCACTAGCTTAGATGGTTTTAAAAGGCGCTTAGACAAATTCATGGAGGACAGTTCTATCAATGACTACTAGTGTGACTATAGGCCACCTCCAGCCTCAGAGGCAAGAGGCCTTTAAATACCAGTTGCAGGGGAGCAACAGCAAGAGATAGGGCATGCCCTCAGCTCTTGCCTGTGGGCTTCCCAGAGGCATCAAGTGGGCCACTGTGTGAAACAGGATGCTGGACTAGATAGGCCTTGGGCTTGATCCAGCAGGGCTGTTCTTATGTACCAATCCATCTTTTCCTCTGCTGCTCCAGATGCCCCTTGAAAATATTTCCCTGATAGTTGGAGAACCTTCAGGATATATTTTTGGGAATGCATCATGGCAGCGCAAGGAACATGGGGATCAGCAAAGATTGCCCTTGTCCTCCATGCACAAGTGAAATTTCTTTCTTCATGCATGACACTAATTAATATATGATACTCTAGCTCAAAGATAAATAGATAATTAAGGCACATTTATGAATGCACATACTCAGAACTTTGTTTAAAATTCTGTATATGTCACTTTTAAATTGTGTGTTTGTATTCCTACAGGTTTACAAAGTTTTGGTCTCAGTTGGCAGTAATGAATGGTTTGTCTTCAGGCGATATGCTGAGTTTGATAAACTGTACAATACGGTAAGTAAATATAGTTATGCTAAACTCTCACCAGGGTGTGCTTCTGGGCTGCCTTACACTACACAATTGTGTTGGTGCTATATTGTGATCAGGCAGTTATCTGCACTCCACAGCTAAATTCTGTGTGTGTGTGTGTTGTATTTCAGCTAAGGAAACAATTTCCCACTATGAACTTGAAGATTCCTGCTAAAAGAATATTTGGAGACAATTTTGATCCAGGTCAGTCACAAGATTCTTCTACTTCTATTTTGCTTTATTTAAACAGTGTCTGCACAAGTGATTTCTTCCTAACAAGGAGATCATAATGCATTAGAGGGCCAGAGCTGGATGCAATGTGCCAAAAGTGCAACAGGATTCTGAGCCATTTTTTCCTCATATGCCAAAATATTATGGAACAGTAACAGCTTGCTAGTAATTTTCATAGAGTGAAATTGATGTGCATCAGCTGAGAAATGAATGTTCTCTGAACTTCAAAGTGCAGAACGGTGGTCACTCAGACAATAAAGTGCTTGACTTTTCCCTTTTCTGAAAAATTGTTCATAGAATGAAATGTTAAGCTGATACCTTCTAAGACAAGGTCTTACACTGGCTGCCAAATATAACCACGCACACTAATAAAGGAGATGATAAATCATGCAGTATAATAGAGAGCAGGGGTTGGGGGAGAAATGCAAGTGCTATAATTTAAAGAACCAAAGGATATATCCACCTTGGGATTGTTTCTAATGAAAGGCGGTATATAAATTTAACAATAAATAAATAAATAAATAAATTAGAAAATGCCCTCCTGGGCACCTGGGGGGATCTGGTTATGGCTGCCACTGGTTCATTTGGTGGCTGCTCAGGGCCAGGCCTTCTTCTTTTCTTTTTTAAAAAAGTTTATTAATTATTAAATATTTAAAATATACATTAATGTTACAACAAGAAGGTACAACAAAATAAAGAAACATTTGCAATAGGTACAGTTGGTATAGAACCCCAGTTGGTATAGAACCCCATGCTAACTTGGCAAAGAGGCACCTTTTAACGTGATTCTCTTTATTTAGCAGGGGGAGAGTAACTGGCCCTATCCACCCGCAGCACAGTACTTCCAGTGACTGTTGCTGGTGTCTATCTTATGTTTCTTTTAGATTGTGAGCCCTTTGGGGACAGGGATCCATCTTATTTATTTATTATTTCTCTGTGTAAACCGCCCTGAGCCATTTCTGGAAGGGCGGTATAGAAATCAAATTAATAATAATAATAATAATCTTATAAGACTGGTATATCAGTCATACTCATATATTCAGTCCATTGTTTACTTAACCATTTCAACCAAGATCTTACTCACATTATAATAAACCCTATTTGTCTCCAATGTATCTATAACTGGTTTCCATACTTGCTTAAAGTGGTATCTATTTAGCTTTTATTGCATATTATTACATCAAACTAAAATAAGTTCTTCAAGCATATACGCCCATATTATTTATACGTTACTAATATTAAGATTTTCAGCAGTTTTCCAAGTACGAGCAATTAATGCTTGAGCTGCTAACATAAGAAACCTTAACAAAACATTATTATCCAATTTCATATTATTTCCAGTAAACAAAAGCAGTAGTCCCAATTCTATATTAAGCATTATCAAAGCTCCAAATTTAGTTACTATTTCATTTTCCACTGCTTGCCAAAATCTTTTCACTCTGACACAATTCCACCACATATGTTTATAGGAGCCTAATTCTATACACCCTCTCCAACAGTTAGCATTAGAAATTTTTTTTATCTTTGCCAGCTTCCTTGTGGTCATATGCCATTTAGTTAATATTTTAATGCGTTGCTCCCATATTCTAACATTACTTGTCCATTTTAATGGTTTATTTAACTTAACCCAATTTACTGAGTCTATACAATTTCCTATATCCTGTTCCCAAGAAAGTTTCATTCCTAAAAATGAAAAAGCATCAAAATTTAAGAAGATATTATATAATTTCAAGGTAGCTCCACAGGGCTTAATTAATAACTCTTCATACACCTGCTCAAATTTAACCAAAGAACGAGTTGCAGCCATTTTAAACTCAGAATTATATAATATATAAATAATTCTATTTGTAAATGTATCATCCACTGAAGTGATCCTTTTAATCAAATCTATATTTGGCAAATTTGAGGTCTTTGAGTAGAAATCCTTAAGTTTAATAAAACCATTGTCTCCTAGATACTGCCAATATCCTTTTATACAGGACATATTTCCAGACATATATGTCTTCATTTCTAATAAGGGTGACATCATTGAAAGCAACTTATTTTGCCATTTTTTCCACACCATCCCAATCATATTAATAATAAGGTTACTTTGTTTTTTCTTCTCCTTACCTAAATTATTTATCAAAGGCAATTTGAGTAAACTATTCTGTAACATTATCTCTAAGTTTGCCCACTTCGCTTGGGGGTCACGCTGCATATGCATAAGTTGTGTAATGCGATATGCATCAAAGTAAATATTTAATCCTAGAAATCCCCAAACCCCATCCTTTACCTTACGTGCATATATTTGTCTAGGTACCCTGGGTCTAGTCACTTTAAAAACAGGCTTTCTTTGTGGCTGCTTCACAGCTCTGGAATGCACTCCTTGTTAAAATCAGAGTTTATCTATCTCTGGTTGTTCTTTTCTAAAAAAAGACCCTTAAGATGCACCAGTTTTCTCAGGCTTTTATCTGATTTTATAATATATATATTTTAATTATTTTATCCTCTTTTTATATTGTATTTTAACTTATGTATACCACCTAGGGATGGTATAGTCAGGTGGTATAGAGCTATGGTTGTTGGTAGGTAAAAAAATAAATAGCTTCATTAATTTGTAAAAAAACCAACCCTGTATAGATTCTTTTTTCCTGATGAAATCATAATACCTGATGTGTTGGCAGTTCTTGTGTGGTACAATTTTAATGGTTTATTATATTATGTGCAACATTTTAGACTGTATTGAGAAATGCACAGTGGGGTGTGTGTGTGTGTGATGGGCTGAAATGTGTGCTATCCTCTAGAAGATTACCTATTATGATGCAGCTAAAAACAGTGAAGAAAAAAATGACAACAGTCTTGAGAGTTGACTTTTTTGTGGGGATGGGGAGCTGAAAATTAAAAACAGCTTGCCAGATGGGCTGCAGTTTTTTTGGGGGGGGGGCGTGTTTGTGGGGGGAAACCAAATTGAAAACCTCACTGCCATGCAGAGATAATTAGTAATTATCTCATTCTCTGGATGATGGCTGAAAGCTTTATATCATTCCTGATGTATCTGGGTTCTAGAATGCTTCAGAGTAAAAAATGCTATTTCCACGTAGTCCCAGTAAACTTGAACACATTTGCTTAAACTTCTTTTGGATCATAATAGGACAGTGGATGCCAGAGCCCCTGATTTGCTTTTTTGTGTCAGCTGGAGCTGTCTGGTCTGCTGGCACTATTTGTGGGTGCACCTTATTTGTTCATTTGTGCCACTCTGTTGGCACAATTTGTTGTGGATGGTTGGCGGATTTTGTCTGAGGCTGCCATATAATACAAGCCTTCTTCAGGCAGAGGGTTGGTCTGATGACCTTCCGGTCTCTTTCAACCTCACAAATCTGTGATTAGATCCCTTGAAATTCTTGTTTCAGTGCTGACGTCATTTCTATTTATAGTGTAAAGCTTTCAAAACAGGTTGAAACTGAGGCTGTATTAATCAGTGGAATTCTGCCAACACTAGTGCCTTAAAGACCAGAGGTTTAAGAGGGGAAATGGTAGTGCTTTGTGCAGTATGTTTTATGCACATCAGTATCACCCATTTGTTTTATTATGTGAGGTGCATTCTGGTCTGTCGTGGGCTTTGTAATGCTGATAGAAATAAAGGCCAGAATAATTGTATGTTAACAGGCATACAAGTAAAGATTTCATGTTTTGTTCTCAAATTGATTACTCTTATCATTTTAAGTGTACACTTTGATTTGCTTATGATATCCTTTCTCCTGCTGTATTGTCAATAAAATTGTAGCCATATATGCAGCATCAGATTCTGGTTTTGTTAGATGTGGTTAAATTCTTTTGGTTCAGTTACGATACCATAAACTGAAAATGAGACAAACATATATACTTCAGTGCTTGTAGAAAGCGGGCCCTAAGTGCTACTTTATTTAGCATTTAGACAAGAGCAGGGATTTACCATACACACCTGGCACTATTACCACCTGATGGAGCACTCTTCAGGATTGACCTCGGCAACCAAATTACCATTCATCAAAAAGTCTCCTTAACTCTTCTCTTTCCTGGTTAAACTCCCTGCAGTCTTATCCCCTAAACAACACACTACTCAACCCCATGTAATTTCTTCCCTCCACTAGTTGTTCTTTTTGAGTCTGATTCATTACTCCGTTTAGCAGGAGAATCGCCCTTTAGCTTGCCTTCAGGAGAGTCCCCCATTCTCTGGTTTTCTGCTGACAGCCACACTAACAACCAGTGGCTTCCAGCTATGATTCCCTACACCACCCAATATGACATAATGGTCATCAAAATGTGGCTTGGTCATGCCATGATAACAAGACCTGTGAACAAATAGTCGCTTTCAGTCTTGGAGATCTTTTGTCCATCCCCTCGAGGTATGGTTTTCATAGTGCTGTAAACTTCTCTGGAAAATCTAGAAAAGGCCATTAAAAGTATGAGCAGTACCACCTTTAGAATAAATATGATGCGACTGTCATAAGTTACATGGGGTTGAGTAGTGTGTTGTTTAGGGGATAAAACTGCAGGGAGCTTAACAGTTGCACTGGCTGCCAGTATGTTTCTGGGCAAAATACATAGTGCTGGTTATTACCTTTAAAGCCCTGAACGGCTTTGGGTCCAAGCTACCTTAGAGAGTACCTTCTTCTGTATGATCCCCATTGCACGTTGAGGTCATCTGGAGAGATCCATCTCCAGCTGCCACCGGTATGTCTGGTGGCAACTCGGTGCTGGGCCTGCTCTGCAGCTGTTCCTGGAATGCACTCCCAGCAGATATCTGTAATTTAGGCTTGTTGGTGGCCTTTAAGAGAGCCCTAAAAACTTACTTGTTTTGCCTGGCCTTCCACGGTTTTTAAGTATTTTAACTGGTTTTTAAATAACTCTGAATTGTCTTAAAAATTGTATATTGTTTTAAGCAGTGTGTTTTTAAATGGTGTTTGTTTTAATGTTTGTTTTTTTAATTTGTTGTGTTTGCTCAATTTGCCCAGAGCCTTTGGATGGGACGGTCTCGAAATGCAATAAATAAATAAGTGCCTCTTGGATAGTGTCCATGCCTGAAGCACATTTGGAGCCAAATGGTTGCAAGTTCAACTGTTTGAAACTATTGGTGGATATTTATAAGTGTTCATACAACTTTTTAAAAAACAAAATAAATGCAGTTTTCCTTTTGAATTAAGTTGATTAGATCAGCAGCTGTTTGCAGTTTGGTCTAGCCAACTTAATTTTTCTACTGTTCTTTTATAAGGTCTATGCGAAGTGGTGCTCAGAAAAACAGAAGTAAACAGAAAAATGTCTCATTTTGGAATTAGTTCACACTAATTTCAAAAATGTATAAACGCAAAATATAAATTCTAATGTTTAGAGTTTCCTAATTTCTATTTCAAACAGATTTCATTCAACAGAGAAGAACAGGCCTGAATGAATTCATTCAGAATTTAGTACGGCAGCCGGAACTGTGCAATCAGTAAGTGTACCTGTTCTTTTTTATAAGAGATGTTAAAGTAAAAACACAAGTGACAAATTGCATAATGGAAGTCATTATCCACAAATTGTCCAATATAAAGAGATCTTTCCACCTGATTACTAGATGGTGCACACAAGTTGGAAATGGCTAATCTGTATCATGCCCTGCTGAAGAACTTTCCAAGGTAATCTGACTGGCTGTGGTTAGAGACATAGTACTAGAATAGATGGACTTTCTGGTTCAAGGTAGTTCTTATGTCCACAAGTCACTGACTTTTATTGGACAACATTAAAGTATTTTATTGGACAACACTGAAGTTACTACTGCTGAAACTGTTTTAAAACCCTAAATATAATGCATATTAGATGACTATCATTCAAACCTTTCTAACTTTGAGACTAGACCATGGCAGTAGAATATAAATCTAAATTAACTGGGGAGAAACAGCTTCCTAGAGCATGTAGTTGTCAGTTTAATAATTTGTTGGCAAACTATACTAAAGGATCAGTACTTAAGAGGCTATAATGCCTTTTATGATTTTCAAGTCAATATGATAAAAAGAAGTCTCAGACTCTTTTTTTTCTTTATGATTTGTGATTTATTTATTTTATTATTGGTATATAAAGAATTGGAGGGGGTTATAAAAGACACAAGTTTTTATATTTAGAAATTACGAATGCCAGAAATTATAACTGGGTGCATGGTAATACACTGATCTAGTTGGAAGCAAAACCCCACCTTTGTTCATCATTTATACAGAGTGTTTTTTTGCTATTCCCAGATACTTGTCAGGTCAGATTTCAAGATTGATGTTTCTGTTGATTTTATTAATGGAATAGATAGTGGAAGATTTTCAAACAGGAATCTCTAACCTTTTATCAAATAGCAACCCAATCCTATGGAATGTTAGACACACCAGAGCCCATTGGTCAGAATGCAGGTTCTAGCTCCATCTGACCTCTGCAGGAGCCAGGAACTGAGGAACATGGTTCAACCCCAGAGACTAATGGATTTAATTGGTTTCCAAAATGCTCAGAGCGATTTGCCTGTTGATGGCAGCTTTCTTGTCACCAGTCTAGTGACAAGAACTTTAATGAACAAACTTGCTCAGAATCCTGACAGGATTGTGCCTAGGGATCTTTTAACAGGGTAGCAGACACAGGTGTGTCCTTGGTTTAATCCAGAGCTCTAGGATATGTAGGGGAGGCAGTTACCACACAAATGGAGGGAATTTTTGCATCCACTCAGGAAATGAAAGTTACGAAAGTTTTGCATCCACTCAGTGTTGTCCAGTGGAGGGGTAGGTGTGTGTGTGTGTGTGTGTGTGTGTGTGTGTGTGTGTGTGTGTGTGTGTGTGTGTGTGTTTGAAAGATGCATTCCACTGTTCCTTTGTGGCCTGCAGTAATCAAATTGTTGAACATTTTGGCTGACAACCTGACTAATGCTACATGGGCACTTCTAACAGCGTACATGCAGTGCTAACTCCTGCACTTGTAAACCACAGTCAATCTTGTTCAAGAGCACAGCTGTTTCCCAATGTTCTGGAAGTGTTGTGTTACAGTAGCATGTCCCTGATCCTTTGGGACGTGTTTCTGTTGTAACAGTGCCCTTCTGGAGTGCAGAATATATTTGTTTCTATTTATGTAAACCACTTTGGGGACTTTGGTTGAAAAGCAGTATATAAATATTCATCGTATTCAGCACCAAAAATAGTTATGTTCTTGCACAAGAGTACTCAAATGTGTGTGCTGTTAGAAGCATCCAAGCAGTATTAGGCAGGATGTCAGCCTCCATAAATAAAATTGTTCACACTTTGCTCCAACTTAACTTACTTCACTGTTTTAGGCAAATCTGAGAGCCATAGCTGAAGGATCTGCTTGTTCAGTCTTGATGAAGCCGTCGTTGTCCAAGTTTAGCTGTTGTTGTCAAGAATGTAAATAAGATTCTAAGAGAGTTTAAAAATCCCTCTTCTTTCTATGATCTTTTCCCTTTATGGCTTATAGTATCTGTTCACGTGCCTTGAATGTTTGTCTAATAGCAATAGTAAACAAGTTCTTGGATGAGGAGAAACGTCATCCTGCCTTTAAAGGAAACAGTGATTTATTCCCCCTTGAAAAAGCTTTCATTGGAGGTGGCTGGCTTAAATAATTATAGCATGTTTCAAATCTGCTTTCTTTGAGCAAGTGGTGATGGATACCTTCAAGAATTATTGGATGAAATGGATTTTCTAATCAGATTTTAAGGGTTTGAAGCCAACTGCTTTAGTGGCCCTGCTGAACTACCTTCTCCAGAGCTGGACAGTAGAAGTATGACTAAGGTCATTCTAATGGACGACTTAGCAGTGTTTGATATGATAAGCTGCTAAATCCTTCTGGACAGCTTGAGATGGGTGGGGGTCAGGAGCAAAACTACTAAGCAATGCTCCCACCTGACCAGTCAGAATCTGTTAGGTATCATGGGAGGTGACTTGTGGGATATAGCAAGTGTCTGTCTTGTCCTCGGTGCTTTTTAATATTGAATAAGACTATATAATGGTGATGATATACACATACTCCCAAACTCCAGGTGAACATTTTAGACCTTTGTTTGTACAGTGCTTCCTTCATATTTATCTTTCATATGTTTAACCCAGGGTTTCAAACTGTCTTGTTGCATATCTGCTAAATGCTTTTTATACCCTTTATCAGGGGTTTCCCTGACTCCCCAATATAAAATTACACACATGCAATCTTATAAACTGTTCCCTCAGCTTGACACCAACCTTTTTCCTTATCACATATCAAACAATCCCTCCTTTCACATTTGCTATCACGAAGTCTGGACTTGACCAGATGCTGTTTTAAAGTCATGGGTGCTGTGTGAGTGGAGGGATTGTTTGATATGTGATAAGGAAGAGCTGTACAAACAAAGGTGTTTGTTCTGGCTAATGAAGGAAATGTAGTGAAACATAAGATTAAGGAAGCTATGTATATTGAACAGTTACAGCCAACTATTAATGTAAAGGAGGAAATGAGAGAAGCAGTGAAATTTATTGGCCTATAAAAGGGTTAATTTTGTGAAGAGCTGCTCTTCTCCCCCCCCCCCCCCACTTTTCCTGCCCTGGGATTGGTTATTTAGTTTCAATTACTGTATTTGATCTTGAATGTTTCCAGCTGCCTGAAAATAGAACAATGATAGTGATGTATGGACATTGAAATGTATTTGCTTGAGTTGTGAGATGTTTTATTTGTTTTGATTATGCATTAAACAGGTCTAAAATTTTTGTCTTTAATATTTATGTGCAACTGCTGGAAGGCAGTTTGGATTAGTGCAGGGCTGCACAGTTTTGGCCCTCCAACTGTTGTTGGACTACAATTCCCATCACCTCTATTTACCGCTGTTGGGGATGATGGGAGTTGTTGGAGGGCCAAAGTTGTGCTGTCCTGGATTAGTGTCATCAGTTGTCTGAGAAACTGCTCGCTTTTTCTTTTTCATCAAATCCAGAAGCAGTGATTCAGTGTCTGAATGTGATTGTGGGCTGGATGAAGATTAACAAATTGAAACTTAATCTCAACAAGACAGAGTTTTATGATGGTGCACCAAACTAGGACTGGAGGATGGCCAGCTTTTTCTATTCTGGAAGGGGGTTACAGAATCTTAAAGGATAACCTTAAAGGATAACCTTCATAGCTTGTGCGTTCTCTTGTACCCTGTGTTGCTGTTGGATTCTCTCAGTGGATAGCAGTGGCCAGGGTTGCTTTTCAATGGCTTAGGCCAGCCGTGGACTTTGAAGATTTAGTCTTTGGTCATTCATGCTTTAGAAACTTCTTGAATTGATTATTGCAAGGCACTCTATGTGAGGCTGCCTTTTGGAGACTGGTAGTGATGTGCACGGAACCGATTTTCCTGGTTCGGCTCAAATTCAGACTGGATTTGATCTGAACTGGGCGTCTCAGGCTCAGTTGAGCCAGGCCCAGTCCTGTCCAGCCATTGAGCCAGCTCAAGGGGTATATTTGTAAAGGGGAATCCAGCAAGGATTCTCCCTTTACAAGTAAAAGGCTTTTCCATAGTAAGTGCAAGGGATGAGGGAAAAGGTGTTCTTTACCTTAAAAAACAACAACAAGCCAGTGGGAATAGGAAATGGCCTCTGCACACATGCAGAAGTTACTCTAATGGTGGTCGTGCATGAGCAGAGGCCTGAAATGGTTTGCAGCTTGACCAGCCTGTCATTTGGGAGGCCAGTGACGGAGTTGGTGGAGCCACCACTGCCGTCCCCATTGGCTTGTTTTCTTAAGGTAAAGAATACCTTTTTCCTCCCTGCCCCTACACACTTACAATGGAAAAGCCATTTACTTGTAAAGGGGAATCCTTCCCAGATTCCCCTTTACAAGCATACCCCTCGAGCTGGCTTGCGAGTTGGGGTTTTGAGCTGGGCTTGGCTCGACTCTAACTCGGACCGGCTCCCCTCTTCATGGGGCTGGTTCAGTTTGAGTGCGAGCCTTCACACCAAGCCAGCTCAAACTTGAACCTGGCTCCATTTGAGTCAGCTTGCACACCCCTACTGTTTGGAATCTTCAGCTAGTGCAGAATGCTATGACACCTCCCCTGACAAACACTGGTCACTGAGAGCATATTATTTCATCCTTTTCGGTTCCAGACCCAGTCTAAGTGCTTATGATGATCTTTAAAGCCACCTCCTGCCAATAGATCAGGGATTTGCACATCTCATGCTTCTTCCTATCACATGCCTCCATACCCTTCGATCTGTGGGGGTGTCCATGCTTGGGTCCAGCAAAGCAGTTAAGGAGCTGTTAACCTAGCAAGCTCCAAATGGATTCCCACCCCTTCCTTAGACATGAGGAAGGCCCCAAACCACAGCAGGTGCCTGAGTTGGCTTCCCCTCCCCGCAGGTAGACCCATTGAGATGGACACCTCAAGCAGCCAAGTGAGCACTACACTATTGGAGCTGGAGCTTGACCCCAGCCCAGGGTCTCCTCTGCTCTTTGGGTGTCGGATGATGCAGGGGGTTCTGGGGATAGGACAGAAGCCCCACTGTGGAGCACTGGGTTCCCAGGGATCCTGCGAGGGGCCAACTGAAAGAGAAGCAACAAATTCTGACTCCACAGGGTTCTTTGAATCCAGGGGGCTTTTATCAGCTCCAGGGGTCTTCGTTGGAGTGTGCTCATCTTCCAAGAATGTCTCCTGTGGTTCAAAGTCCATATAGTTTCTGACAGGCGTATGCTCAGTGTCGCATCTACAAAGGCCCTGTGAGATGGGATCACATCTCTTGATGGCACCCATTCTGTGGAATTCCCTGCTGATGGGCATATTAGGGACTTCATAGCTGGCTTTTCTCTGACTTTCTCTGACTTGAACATAGCTCTATTGAAAAGCTTTTGACAGTGATTGGTGGACTAGACACTGGTTTATACTGCTGGGATTTCAGTTGCTTTTCATACAGTTGTGTGTAATTTTAGCTGTGCTGTCGATTTAATTAATGAATAAAGTAAATTAGAAACTAAAGAAAGCTGACAGTGTTAGAAAGGAAATTGCATTCCCTAGTGGTGTTCACAAGTTATCTAATTAGCATGTGCTGTAGGGGTGGAAGAAACAGTTCTGACTGCCAGCTCTGAAATAGTCTGAAAATGTCCTGTTTGTATTTAATTTCCATCTTATAGTAGGTGGACACCTTAAGAAATGGACAGCTTGTGTGAAAGTCCTTAGAATGAAATAGAGATGTTTGTCTAGAAATGGTATAACAAGCTATTATTTATAATGAATAGGCGTCACTCTCTTTTTTTTAGTCCAGATGTTAGAGCATTTCTTCAGATGGACAATCCAAAGCACCAGTCTGATCCATCTGAAGATGAGGATGAAAGAAACAGTCAAAAGGTAATTCAGAAAGATAACAGTTGCATGATTTTAGACAGGTGGAGTTGTAGCTTTTTTCATATTTTGCAATTTAGAGCAAACTGCACACATTTCTCTCTCTCTCTCTCTCTCTCTCTCTCTCTCTCTCTTTCTCACTCCCCACCCCACTCCCCATTTTCTCTTGCCTGTTTTATGCTACAGTGGGAAGTTAAATAATCCTTCATTGACCTCCCTGGCTGTTGGCCTATAGTCATCCAAATACCTTTAGTTTAAAATGAGAAGATGCTTTTAGTTTTCACTAGTGCTCTAAAAAGTGTGGAAATTGCAAGTTAAGGTACACATCTTAACTTCTTGCACCATATAAGTTGTAAAGACTTTGTTATGTTCTTAGCGGGCAGTATAGGCTTGTGGGGGAGACACTTTCATAGCCTGGAACCAAGAAGGCCCAATTCTTCATGTCAACCTAATGTACCTTCATAGGTGGTTGGCTTATGGAGCAAGTCCTTCCTCAAAGATCTTAATGGATGGGTAGAAACCTATGGGAGCAGACAGTCCTTAAGATACTTGGGGTCCAGGTCATATAGGGTTTTAAAGGTCAAAACCAACACCTTGAATTGCAGCCAGAAACAAACAGGGAGGCAGTGCAAATGGAACAGCACAAGGGCTATATGAATCACTCAAGAGACATCTGATAAGAATATGGTTGCAGCATTCTACACTGTGTGTTTTTCAAAGATAGCTTCACACAGAACATGTTGCAATAGTCTAATCAAGATGTGATTAAGGCATGTGTGATCATGGCCAGATCTGCTTTCTCCAGAACGGGCCATAGCTCGGGGTTTCCCAAACTATGGTACTGTAGATGTTGCTGAACTATAGCTCCCATCATCCCCGGCCACAATTTATTGTGGCTGGGGATTTTAGGAGTTGTAGACCAGCAACATCTGGAATACCACAGGTTGGGAATCTCTCCCTAACTGGTTCATAAGCTGAAGCTGTGCAGACACTCCTGAGTACAACCACTACCTGAACCTCCAGAAGCAAAATTGGGTCAAGAACTCCCCTATGCTGTGTACTTTCTCCTTCAGGAGTGCTACCCCATCTAGTGAATGGGCTAAGCATAGCACATCAGCTCTCCTACATATCAAGAGCACATCTGTCTTAACTGGATTAAGTTTTAGTTTGTTAATGCACATCCAGCCTCACAAGTGTGCAGGATCGCAGCTCCTCTTCCATGGACTGAAAAACTGC
Organism: Hemicordylus capensis; assembly: GCF_027244095.1. Lineage (NCBI taxonomy): Eukaryota > Metazoa > Chordata > Lepidosauria > Squamata > Cordylidae > Hemicordylus > Hemicordylus capensis. The sequence goes on from NC_069660.1 coordinate 266,470,330, forward strand.
AAGCTGTGAAAAGGAGGTGCAATTTGGTGTCAGTCAGTTGCTGCAACATTACAGTGTTTTTGCAGGTAGAGCAATTGGGTGAGCAGGGCCTTATAAATGAAAATAGGCCACTTGTTTTAATTTGGAACGCACAGAGATTAATCTCGGAATCTAAGGGTATGCTCAAGGCCAGCTTACTCTGTACTTAGTACTTATTTTAGACCTTAAATATATTATGAAAAAATGTATGTACTGCTTCCAGTGTGCAAAGTGCTTCTAATCTTCCTCGTTCTCCATCATAATAGACTTATCACAATTCAGGATACAGTGAATACATAGCAAGGTCATACTGTTCTGTAGTAAACCGATTGTAACTTGCACAACGATGCCCTGCCGTAGATTCACTGTCTTATTTTCTTAGAGAGAATGGGAATGCTCTGTATTACAGCCTTCGTTCCATTTTATTTTTATTTACTATTATTTACTTCTTTGCATCAGCATTTCAGTGTCTTATTTGGAGTTTATCTGAGAATGTTGTTGAAGGCTGTGTCTGTTAGTAATGCTCAGAATAAAAGTAAACCCAAACACAAAGAGCTGTTGTGAATAAAGAAGAGCTTTCTGTATTTCCATAACTTGCTGACTAATATATACATATTCATTAGGGGTGTGCATGAATAGTTTTATCTGGGTCAGTAGGTCCAGTTTGGTGTCACTAGGGCCTACCCATGGGGAACTATGGGGTGATTGAAGTTCCCCATTGTTCCCTTTGAGCTAAGCAAATACACATTTTGCAGCCCAGCTGCCTTTAAAAAAAAAGCAAAAAAGCAACACTGCATAGCATAAGCACACACAATCTTTCCCAACACAAAACACATTTTGCCAAACACACAGTCCAAAGATGGCCAAAAAAGAATCACTGACTCGGAATCCAGTACCAGGTAGCCACAGTGGGCTCTCCCTGTAGTAATGTCACAAGTTGCTCTCTCACACAGAAATATGACTCCTTACAACAGCTTCCGCAGCAGCACCCTTAGCAGCCAGCAACTAAGCTCAACTAGAACAACCTCTTCAGCTACATTTTGACTGAGTGAGTACACCTTGCAATGCAGAATGCAGATTCAGATTGCAAATTTCAGTGCAGACCAGAGTCATTATCAACAAGGCCAGACATGGAGAATGGAGCTCATCCCTTACCATGAGAAGCCTCCTTTCCTCTTGTCCTCAAGCGTAAGAGTGCATTTGTCTGCATAACACACAGTGGCCTCAGATTGATGCTGTGCCCCGGCTGACAGCCTGACTCATGGGTGAGGGCACCAGTCCATATGTCAACATTGACCATGGACCACCCGCTCCACCTTGTCAGCATCCAAGCGTGAGTGATGGGGTATCACCACGCCCCCAGCCATGGAGAACCCCCTCTTGCTCTGGACACTCGTTGGAGGGCACGAGACAAACTGCCCAGCAACTGCTGCCAACTCCTGCCAGACTCAGCTATGCATTGCCCAAAACTGGATTGGCTCCACCTCACAACCTGTCACCGGCCTCTGCAATAGCAATAGCAATAGCACTTACATTTATATACTGCTCTATAGCCGGAGCTCTCTAAGCGGTTTACAATGATTTAGCATATTGCCCCCAACATTCTGGGTACTCATTTTACCGACCTCGGAAGGATGGAAGGCTGAGTCAACCTTGAGCCCCTGGTCAGGATCGAACTTGTAACCTTCTGGTTACAGGGCGGCAGTTTTACCACTGCGCCACCAGGCTGTGAAGCCATTCCCCCACCTGGCAATTCATGGCAGTCAGCTGAACTGCCATGTGCTTGATGTCCAGCACCTCCACAGGCAGCACAGCCTACCTTTGCTTTGGTGCATGGCCACACCACCAGCACCAGCTGTTACCTCACTCTCCTGCCCTCACCAGTGCACCATGTGGGACAGGAAAGCAGTGTGCCTCCCACTGGGACTGTTCCACAGATCTGCAGTGAAGCGCGCGCTGGTGTCAGGCGCTGCTGCTGAAGGTGGTATGTGAATGGATCTGGTAGTTGGGGCAAGCAGCCTGCAGAAGCCGGCGTTCTCTACCACCTGGAATGGCTGATCGTCCAAACTTATAATCTCTCCAATGGCATGGGTGATGACGAGATGAGGCTCTGGGCAACCAGACCGCTTGCCCACCAACAGCACCCACCATGCACACAACTTCCCCTGCTTGGGAGCAAGAGCAGATGCCTTACAGCCACTAGCTGAGGAGCAGAGCTGGTCGTATGGCAACAAGCATGAATTGTCCCCTTTGCTAAGCTGGGTCTGTTCTGGTTTGCATTTTAATGAGATACTACATGTGAGCACACGCAGAAGGTTCCAGATTTCCTCCCTGGCATCTGCAGATAGGACTGAGAGAAACTCCTGCCTGCAGCCTTGGAGGTGTTGCTGCCAGTCTGGGTAGACAGCGCTGAGCTAGATGGACTAATGGTCTGACTCAGTAGAAGGCAGCTTCCTATGTTCCTATACACCAGGCCTATGGCTGCCAGCAGGAGCAGCCCCCCCCCCCCCGCCGGATGATGCTGTCACAGATGCTACAGCATCCCTGTCACTTCCAGACACTTGGGGTCCTTACCCCTGCTGACCCATGCCCTGCCGTGGGTGCAGACAGCATGGTGTGGATCACCAGGGCAGAGTGGTCCCACACCATGCTGCTGCCGGTCTGGGACCATTGTGGTGGTGGTGGTGGTGGTGGTGGTGGTGGTGGTACTGCGGCTGCTGGTTCGCTCTGTGGGCTGCTGCCACCGCCCTCCTGCTGGGGCTGAAAAGGTCCAGGAACAACAGGAATGACTTCCTACTGCTCTCCCTCAGTCCCAGAAGGAGGGGAGGGGTCCCACCACCCACAGTGATTGGGGAGAATGGAGAGCACAATCTGGCTGGGCTAGCAGCCGACAGTGAGACCTCCTGCTCCTCCACTGCCACGGGAAGAAGAGCTTCTTCCCTGACAGGGGAGCCCCTCCCCCTACTCCCATCTCAGCAGCCACAGGTGACTGTGCTGTGGGCTGAGCTCCGCCAGATAGGTGAGCCTGTGCACAACCGCCTCAGTGGGGTGGCCGACTTGGGGAGTAGGCCTCTCTTGCCGTCGCCCAGCATGACCAGCAGCCTCACCCTTCCCTCTGCCTGCCACTCTGCTCCTAGCTCTGCTTTGCAATCTCCTGGACAACTTAGAGTTGTTGTTTTTAAAGCAGCAGGCTTTGGGTGTGTGTGTGCTGTTTTTAGAGGGGAATGAACGAGCAACAATGGGGGGGAGTACAAGAGAAGGGAGTACGCAGAAGGGCAGGGGATTGTGGCCTCTCTAACCCACCCCTCCTCCCCTACAGTCCTGCCACCTAATTCCTCCCTTCCCAAAACCTGATCAAAGCGGGGGGGAGGGGGAAAGACACTGGGACTCGACAGCTGGGGGGGGCAGGTGGGCACCAGTTAGGCACCCACCGACCCAAACAAAAACCAAAGAAAGGTAAACAGAGGGAGCCTGGCAGGCTGAGAACCACACACCAGCCCAAACCCCAAAAATTAATCCACCAGGCACAGGTAAGCAGCACACAGACAGCAGCAGCAAAGGTGGCAGCAGGGCTGCAAAATGATTAAAAACAAAGGCGGGGGGGGGGACACATCTACAGCAAACCACAGTTAGGAAAAAACAAATAAGGATTAAAATTCTAGTTAAAGGCACTGGTGCTGCTTGTACAATTTAAATAAAATTTGGAGGGGGGGGAATCACTGCCAGCAAATCGATCTGCACCTCTAATATACATATACATAGCCAGATTGGTAGTACTCTTAAACACGTAGGCTTGACTATTGCAATGCCCTCTACATGGGGCTGCCTTTGTACATAGTTCAGAAGCTCAGTCCAATATGGGGCAGCCAGATTGGTCTATGGGGTGACCCGGAGAGACCATATTATTTATACTTGTACTTTATGATTGCACTGGCTGCTGATATGTTTCTTGGCAAAATACAAAGAGTTGGTTATTACCTTTAAAGCCCTGAGCAGCTTAGGTCTGGGTTACCTTAGAGAGTGCCTTCTTCTGTATGATCCCCATCGCATGTTGAGGTCACCTGGAGAGGTCCGTCTCCAGTTACCACTGGTATGTCTGGTGGCGACTCAGAACCAGGCCTTCTCTGCAGCTGCTCCTGGGATATGGATGGAATGCACTCTTGGCAGAAATTTGTGGTTTGGGATCCTTGTTGGCCTTCAGGAGAGCCCTTAAAACCTTTTTGTAAAGGGTTTTAAATTGTTCTTGAATGTTTTAACTGTTTTTAAATGATTTTAAACTGTTATGAATTTGTTTTTAATATACTTTTAAGTTGATTGATTTAAATGGTGGTTCTTGTTTTGTTGTTGTTTACCACCCAGAGTCTTTGGATAGGGCAGTATAAACGTGTAAATAACTACTACTACTACTACTACTACTACTACTACTACTACTATATTGGTTGCAGTTGTTTCCAAAAAAATTATCAATGTTTCTTTTTGATCACTTCATTTCCTTTGTCAGGCTTGTAGCTTCTTGTCAAAACAAGCTGAATTTTCCTCTGGTCAGCACTCTGAGTTATGTGGAGAACATAGACTTTGCTCCCACTTAAAAAAGAAATAAGAGAACTGTCTGAAAAACAGAACAGAAAAGGAGCAATTTACACCCTTTGTGCTCATCACCGGTGCCGGGAGTATTACTGCAGTGACTGGAATTACATTAATTAATCTTTGCACCCTCTGAAGGCCAGGTTACAAGAGGACAGCATTGTTTAAATAAAAATTACCTACTTATTAAGGGGTGGGAAATTACCAAAAAATATAGGGATAAATGTTCCTTCAAACTAATCAAAATATATGCAACCTTAATCTGACACCTGTTTTTGTGTTTCCCCCCTCTTATTTTCAACAGCTAAACTCTACCTCACAGAATATCAACCTGGGACCATCTGCAAACCCTCAGTACGTTTTAGTTAAATATAAACCAAATATCTGATTGTTTTTGTTAACCATGACTAAATTAAATTACTGCATGCATGAATTTGTATTTTGAGTGTGGAGGTCAGTGAAGAAGCACATCCATAATACAGAAAATGCTGTATAGAATGGTTGATGTTTGGTGGGGTTGAAAAGAAACAAATGCCTACTGAGGAACATGTTATCCAGTTACCATAGTGGGAATGGTGGGGAAAAGACCCACATATAATGAATACCTTTGCCACTAGAAACAGGGGGGGAAAGAAATCCAAAGTACTGGGAGAAAATAACTTCTGGAGTTGCAAAATAATATGGCTACTGTCTTGACTACCTTAAATGATGATCTTTGTCCTGGATCTGTTCTAGTGCTAAACCAACAGACTTTGACTTCTTGAAAGTTATTGGGAAGGGAAGTTTTGGCAAGGTAGGCTTAATTTCTATTATTTTATGTGAACATTCTGTATCCTGTTTCAGTTGCTTTTCATTTGGTTCCATACCTTGTGAGATCTTTTTTGCTGACAGCCTAAGGGGTGGGGTACCCATGAAAACCTAAGTAATTGAACTTATGAAATCATATTAACTTATGGTGAATAAGTATTCTTTATTTTACATTTAAGTAGAAGAACTGACCTTCTCTCTATGCAAATACTTCAGGTGGTTCTTGCAAAACGAAAACTGGATGGAAAGTTCTATGCTGTTAAAGTGCTGCAGAAAAAGATTGTTCTCAACAGGAAAGAGGTGAAAGGAAATAGATACTTTATTTTTCCCTCCTATATGAAAATTGCTCCTATTTACTTATTGACCTTTTCCTTCCTTGCAGCAAAAACATATTATGGCTGAACGTAATGTGCTGTTGAAAAATGTGAAACATCCATTTCTAGTGGGATTGCATTATTCATTCCAAACTACAGAGAAGCTTTACTTTGTTCTGGATTTTGTTAATGGAGGAGAGGTAGGTCTATTTTTTTTTTAATCTCTTTGCTTTCTAGCAATATGGGACCTATTTAAATTGATAGAACAACTGTCCGCTTAGGACAGAAGCTGAAATAACAAAGTGTGATGAGTTAATTCCTGATTTATAGCATCATATCAGTTCACTAGCCATTCTGCTGCTAGCGTTATGACAATTGTCTAACACTGTATTGAAGTGTTAGAGGTTACTATCCCAGCCTGTGAACAGCTTTTGCCATCACTGTAGCAGTTTAAATTAGTTCCCCGTCACTTTGATATGTAGGCCCCCATTTATTAGTTTATCAGTTCATTTGCTAGCTGTAGCCCAAGCATGTTGAGGCTACAGGTGTGCCAAAATGAGGAAATTGTTAAAGGAAGGATGTGAATAATTTTGCACAGAGACTCTATTTTCACTGTTTTGATAGTTGTTCACAGGGAAATTAACACAATCTGCAACTTGTCACTGACACCATCAATTATGTGTTTTAACATCGTTTTAAAAAAACACACAACTTGCACTTTGTATATTTACAGCTCTTCTTTCATTTGCAAAAAGAACGGTCCTTTCCTGAACACAGAGCCAGGTTTTATGCTGCTGAAATCGCTAGTGCATTGGGTTACCTGCACTCCATAAACATTGTCTACAGGTAATAATTCAGATGACATTTTAGATGTTCAAGGACTTAAATCAGTGACTGACTTCCTGGCTAATGAAGCACACATTCTTTGAGCCTCTCCACTCCAGGCATGTAGCAGGAGCCCTTGCACAACTCCCCCAGTCCTCTAGCACATGCCCAGTTGCACAAGAGCCCTAATGTTTCCGAGCACTGCGCATGCTCTGGAAGTGCTCTGTAAAATTAAAAAACACATCATGTGCCACAGTGTGCATGCTAGAGGATTGGGGGAGTTGTACCACGTACCTGCAGAGGCTTGAAGCACACACACTTGGTTAGTCAGACTATCAGCCAATGACCACAAAGGTGTGCAAGCGCTTCAAGCATGTAGTGGTATGTCATGCAAAACCATGGTTCCATCTATTCACATACAAGAGAAAGAGGTTTTCAACTCTTGTATGTGGTTTAGAACACGGTGGGATTTGCTGTGACATCGAAGTTGAGCAAATCCCAGTTTGTTCTAAACACAGGTTGTGAACAATATGAAACTGGGACTGGGACCCATATGAAACTGAGACTGAATTCATTAATAATTTAATTCTATATTGAACCACCTGAACCAGACTATTGTGTGTATGCTTCTGACTTTACAAAAACGTAATTTCTTGATTTAGACATAAAGGCGTGATTTTCTCTTGAAGAGCCTGAATAAGAGAGTGGTTTCTTGTTGCTAGGTGTTTTACTTAATGTCTTGCTATAGACTAAACTAGAACTAGCATAAGTCTCTTTCTTTTTGTGACCAGGGATCTGAAACCAGAAAACATTCTTCTGGATTCACTGGTAGGCACTTAATATGTCTTTCTATGGTCTCAGAATTTTTTCAATAACATGATCACAAATTTACCTGCACATCTGTTTTACAGTAGAATATCTATTTTCAATGCAGGGACATGTTGTCTTAACAGATTTTGGGCTTTGTAAAGAAGGAATTGCTACTTCTGACACCACAGCAACATTCTGTGGGACACCGGAGGTAATTTCTTTGAATAGCGATATTTGTTCGTTTGCTGGCTTTGCAATGCATATTTATGTGTTTGTAGAGGTGGGAGGGAGGAGGAAAGAATTCATAGACATAAAAATTGGTGGGACTGTACCCAAACCACATATTACTTTCTGCTGCCATTCATTTTCTTGAAAAGCAACCATAGAAGCTGCTATCAGGAACAAAATGTGATGCTTTAACATAGGAACCATATCATTTTGGATTGTATCATTCCATTCATTTTAAAAGCACTTGAGGGAGAGGGCTGAAACAAACTCTGCAGCAAGAACATTAGTGCACTTAAGGATCTTGCATGGACAGAGTTGGGAAAGTGTAGACACAGGTAAGTGGACAGCAGTTGGGTTGTTCATTTCTCCCCACAATAAGGGGAATTGAAAGACATGCATAGGAGCACACAAATCCATAGCCTGCTCCAGTTTTCTCTCTGGGTGCAGTCAAAGTGGGAGAATCTAAATGGGGACAGATGAACCCTTTCACATGAGCATTGGGGGGTGGGGGAAGAGCACCTACCATGTTCCTGACAGATGAGCAGAGCCTCTGTTTGGCTTTGCAAACCCAGCACCCAGACGAGCATGATGGCAGCAAACTTGAAACATAGAAGGTCCTCCCAGGATCGAGAGAAACTTTGCAGTATGCATTGTGCTGCCAGGAGACGGGAAACCCCATGACAGCAGCCACCCTCTGATTAGACACGAGGGGAAGGAGGCAGGCCCAACCCTGTTCAAGCCATTTCAAGGAAAGGACCATAGTGAATGCTGTGCAGAGCGGCATGTTCACAGATAGTAGCCCCTGTAGTTGCAGCTCTCTATTACAAACATGGCAGCCATCTACCAGTATCTGCTGCAAAAGGGAAATGCTGACACACATCATTCTCCAAGGTAGGATGGATCCTCTTTCCATTCTACTTTAGTAAAGAACAAGATACAAAAGTCGGGCTACCAACATTTGAGCAAGGTTAGTTGGTGGGATTCCCATAGGTTCTCACGAGCAGTAAGAGCTGGTTTTGCTGTCTCCTACCTTCATTTTGATGTTTGTGTGAATGGCCCCATTGTTTGATGCATCTGAACTGACGATAAATGGAAGGATAGGGTCCTATAGTGGCAAAGTACATGACTTGTAAGCACCTAGTTGAAGCAAAATGATAGCACATAGAATGCAGCTACATGACTGTGGAAGGTAGTTAGTTCTGCTTTGTAACTGGGAAACCTTTTGCTGTATTGCTCACAGATCCCTTTTCTACCATACTACAGAATGCATCCCCTCATATTTAGACTATTAACCACAAATATAAGATCCAATCTTTTCCTTTTATTCTTATTTAATTTTATTGTATGGAGTGATAACATCATGTGATCCCCTTCAGAAAGGTGGTTGCATTTCCTCCAAACAATATTCATAATTTTGCTCAATTTTAGTATTCTTTTGGGGGAAGCATGAACTATTGTTACATTAGTTCGATTAGTTCATGCCTCCCTCCAAAAAGGGGAAAAATGTGTACTTCTACTGCATATGTTACAGATAGCTCATATAATAGTGCTAATGTCATGACAGAAAATGTCATACTTTTGTAGTAAGCAAGTATAAAGATGTTTCTGTTCCTTTTTAAGTTGTAACTTGTGTGAGTTTAGTCAATATAGTTTGCAGATTCTCTTCGGCACTCGGTGACATGCAGGTGCCTTTAGCCAGAGCAGAAATGAAAAATTGGCAGGCCACATTCCAAATCCAGATATCCCATCCATGTTTTACATTCTGCCAATTTAGAATGAAGCCTGCTTCTGTATACAGGATGGCACCCAGCAGGATCCAAGTCCCACTCTTGCTGTGACTCCCTTGTTCATGAAAAATATATAAATCCACTGTTATTTATGAAATAGGTGAAAGACCAAAGCCCATATAGTGATCATCTGCTCTAAATTATGAATTTAGGAAGTTATTTTCCTAAAATGTATTATACAATATATGAATCAATTAAGGTTATATTTAAATATTACCACTGAAACTTTCCCGCTCTTCTCCAGTACCTGGCCCCAGAGGTGATCAGAAAGCAACCTTATGATAACACAGTGGACTGGTGGTGCCTTGGTGCCGTTTTGTATGAAATGCTCTATGGTCTGGTAGGTTTTTAATGTTTTCCCACTACATCGGGGGGATCAGAGGAGAGCTGTTGTCTTCTTGCCCTACTTACGGGCTTCCAGTGTTGTAAACAGGATGCTGGACTAGGTGGACACCTGGTCTGTCCCACAGAGTAATTGCTGTTCTTAATATTTCTGATGATACTGAGGATTCATAGTAGTGAACAGATTACTTCATTTTCAGCTGGTTTTGCCTTGTATTGTGTTTGGTGTGTTGTGGTTGATTTCCTATTAGTTTTTGACACTTGCTGGCTTTCTAGTGGAAACAGATTATGTCACCCAGCACAAATGGAACAAACAACTGAAGTGGAAATGATGCTATTCATTGCTAACTAGAATGGAACTGGCTAGAACGGTCTGCCAGTATCAGTGTCCGGGACATTAGCACCACTTTCCCATCTGCCTTTGTGTTTCTACTTGATACAACAGTAAAAGGCATACATTCCAGGCTTTTGTAATACATCTGCTGAAATGCATTTTTAAAGCACAGTAGAAGAATGCTTTTGCCTCTTTCCCCACCCACCCTCCCAATTTGCAAAAAGCTTTCCTAACTTCACAAAAGCTCATGCAGTGATGTTGGCTCAGAAAATCATTATGTTTCTAAATCAACAGGAGTCATGAGATACATACAAAGAAAACCAAACAACCCAACGTGACTAGAACAGTAGAAAAAGGAGTACTCAAACCATCAACTTAACTCCCACAATTAATTTATCTGGTAGACATATCAGAGCCAAAGTGGCTTGCACACTGAACATAACAAAGTGCATCAAAATGTAACAAGGAGTCTTCCCCCAGATGTATAGTACAGCTTCCAATATAGGATTCCTCCCCACTGGATTCCACGGGACTTGTATCTCTACTGTGGACTAACAGCTCTACAGGATAAGAACTGGTTATTCCTATATGTGAAGCTGTACTATATATCTGGGGGAAGACTCCTTGTTACATTTTGATGTACTTTGTTATGTTCAGTGTGCAAGCCACATTGGCTCCGATATGTCTATCAGAAAATCATTAGTCAGTCTATACACACATTTTGTTTATAGTTGTCAGACAATGAGAAAATGTTGCCACATGGAACATAGCTCTTCTCGTGCCACATTAAGGGCTGGAATTTTTTCTATGTTTGCTTGGTGGTTTTCATTTAAAATCACTTCTGTTGACTTATTCAAAACCAAAATTGCTTCCAGGATATGCCTCTTGAAGTCAGTTTTTGTGTCATGTGCCTATAATAGAATAAATACCCCTAAAAAAAACTAGGGATGTGCACGGAACCGGGAGGGTGTGGGGGTTGCTTTAAAGTGTGGGAAGTCTGTCCTTACCTCCCCCGTTGCGCTTCCCCCATGATTGCTGTTGACAATATCATTGGCGTGGGGCAGCAAAAGGGTATACAGCCGCCCCATGCCAGCTATTTTGACAGCCGCACCGGTCAGGGAAACGTGGTGGAGGAGGTAAATACACCCTTCCCGCACCTTAAAGCAACTCACCTCTGAACCAGCTCAAACGTCGGTTTTTTGAACCGGTTCAGTGGTCTGTGAATAGGCTGCCAAACCGGTTCGTGCACACCCCTACAAAAAACCTCCCTTTAATTTTGTTAAATTCTAGCCATCTCCCGGGCTTAGAGTGAATAGTAAAACTAAAACCACACTCTTCTATAAATCAGTGTGAAAAATACAATATTGAATTGAAATTATCCCACATCTGCTTAATCCCAGCCATTAAAATCTATCCTCAGTAAGAAGGCCTGACTGTATTTTGTAAACTATTCAAGCTTAGACTTTAATGAGTCACCAAGAGAAGCAAGTTCCAAAGCAGTGGGACAGCCTCTCATGCTCATATGGCATGAACTTGATGTACACTGGTTACAGTCCAAAGCTCTTGACTGATCTGCCTTACAATCCCTGAGGTGAACTCAGCATGGGTGATAATTCCAAATTATGCCTTCATCTACATATCTCTAATAAATCTACTAATTTTGGTTTGGCTTCCTAATTATATGTTTTCCCCCACCAGCCTCCTTTTTACTGTCGTGATGTCGCGGAGATGTATGAAAACATTCTTCACAAATCCCTACAATTAAGGCCTGGCATCAGTCTTACAGCTTGGTCTATTTTGGAAGAACTTTTGGAGAAAGACAGGCAAAACAGGCTTGGAGCTAAAGAAGACTTTGTATGTAATGTGTCTGCAGTGAAACCAAGAAGTAAATAAATAAAAAGGACACTGTCATGTTTAGGGCCATATCTCCACTAAATTTTAATATCCCTTCATTCTAAATATTAGCTTGTTTTTTAAAACTACCAGTCGCTATGGAAGTCCTAAATGAAACTTAACTTATTTGAAATGAAACTGCTTAAAATCATTGGAGTTTGGCTGCTGGATTTCCTTCCAGCAACAAAATACATGACAACATTTCCCTACATGTCGGTGACTGACCAGGAGAGAGATCTTGGGGTCGTGGTGGGCAGTTCATTGAAAGTGTCAACTCAGTGCACAGTAGCTGGAAACCATGCTAGGAGTCATTAGGAAGGGGACTGAGAATAAAAATGCTAATATTATAATGCCCTTATACAAATCTATGGTGCGGCCACATCTGGAGTACTGTGTTCAGCTTTGGTCACCATATCTTAAGAAGGATATTATAGAACTAGAAAAGGTGCACAAGAGGGCAACCAAGATGATCAGGGGCTTGGAGCACCTTCCTTATGAGGCTAGGCTACAGCATCTAGGGCTCTTTAGTTTAGAAAAGAGGTGACTAAGGGGAGACATGATCAAGGTGTATAAAATTACGCATGAAATTACGAGAGGGTGGACAGAGAGAAATTCCCCCCCTTCCTTCATAACACTCGAACCAGGGGTCAAGAAGGTCGGGAAATTTAGGACCAAGAGGAAGTACTTTTTCACACAGCGCATAATTAATCTATGGAATTCTTTGCCATGGGATGTGGTGATGTCTACCAGCTTGGATGGCTTTAAAATGGGCTTAGATAAATTCATGGAGGACAAGTCTATCAATGGCTACTAGTCTGGTGGCTGTGGGCCACCTCCAGCCTCAGAGGCATGATGTGTCTCAATACCAGTTGCAGGGGAGCAACAGCAGGAGAGAGGGCATGCACATACCTCTTGCCTGTGGGCTCTCCAGTGGCATCTGCTGGACCACAGTGTGAGACAGGATGCTGGACTAGATAGGCCTTGGGCCTGATCCAGCAGGGCTATTCTTATGTTCTTATTTTCTTAAGCTTAGTTGATAGGATACATCATTTTGCTTTTCACAGAAGGGGATAAATAAATCACATACAGCTGTGCAACTGAAATGGTGGGTGTATTAATGCCTCCCTGTGAAGTGGAAAATTGAAAAGTGGAAATGTTTTAACAAATGCTCTGATCCAGAAAATGTTACTTGGACTGAAGTCTCATTAAAGTCAATGTGACATGTTTGTCATAACCAATCCAAGTCTCATTAATATGAATAGAACTTAAGTATAGCTTGCTTTCTCTGTATCTGGGCCTGAATAGTATAGTGTCTTTTACCAACTGGAGAACTTGACAGTGTCCCTTTTGATCTTTTATATATATACTTAAAATATTTTTATAGCAGCAGGTGGTTACTCAAAAAGTTAATTCTTTTTATATAATAGCACTTAGCATGTATATAGCATTTTAGCATGTTCAAAGAGATCCACATTCTTATCTTTACAAGATAGGTTAGTAAGATAGGTTAGTAGCATTATCCCTCTATAATGGCAGTAGAGAAAAATCAGCTTCCCTAAGACCACCATTAAGTTGTGTCCTAACTGTTTTTGCGGAAACACTCCATGGCTGCAAGCTGTTCCATGAACAGAAGGAGAGTTGCACTCACACAAGGGGTCCTTTGTGAGCAAAAGCGATTTTTGTGTGGCAACTGTAAATTTTAATTTGCTATAAACAGTATGTAGAACTAAAGACACGAGATGGTTTCATGTCCCAGTTCAACTACTCTACTCAGAAGGCTACAGAGGGATTGTGATTTGACTAGAATTGGGGAAAGTCAGGGAGTGGAACTTGTAGATTTCACAAGGGCCCTTATATTTCCCCCCTTAATTTGAGCACTGGCAGATACGAGTAAAGTATTTATTAAACAAACTTTTGCAACTCCATAGAAGGTAGATATATAGCCATCCCACGCCAACCATGAGTGTTGCGTTCTCACAAAACTGTTCTCATGGTTGGCAAATTTGTAGTTGGTGAGCAATAGGAATAAATGGGAATGGGGGGGTTAGGGGAACCACGGTCCCAAAAGCACCTCAGAAACAGGGGAGGGAGAATTTGAAGTTACTTACAGTACTATGCTGTAAACAGAGACCAAAAGAGGTCAGAGTTCCAGGCAGGGAGCTGCCCCATGGACCCTGTGGTAAGCCCCGGCTCAACTGTAGACACCCGCTGGCATGCAGAGAGAAATGGCTATGGAGGGGAAATGGAGAGCAGAGGAAATGGTGTGAGGAGGCTGGGCGGGTGACGAGGGAAATGGAGAGTATAGGAATAGGTGTGCGGAGACAGGGAGGGTGACAAGGGAAATGGAGAGCGGAGAGGGATGGGGCAGAGGATGAGGGAAATGACATGCAGAGGGAAATGGCATGCGGAGGGGTGCATGAGGGAAGCCTGTGACGGAGGGAAGCCTGTGAGAGGTTTAAGGTGACGGGTGCATATGAAAGGGAAAGGAGGGAATATGTGATTGGTGGGGAGAAGGGGGCCCTGGATGTGAGCCTCAACCAGCCTCAAGCTGGTTGGGGGCAGAGAGGAGTGGGAAATCACCTATACTTAAGTCATGTTAAGCGAGACTGACCACAAACTCCCAGTCACGGATACTCAAAACCGTGGTTGGGAAATCCGTGGTTGGTGAGGGATGACCACTCTTTTTTGAAACCTGGGCTGTATTACCATATTGCAAAAAACCTGGGTTTATTTGCCAAAATTTCCAGCTTTTTCCTGACAAATTATTCACTTCAGTATTGTAATGCATGTTGCTAAGCTACAGAATTCCATGTAGTCTGACAATGGATTTCAGCTCTTTAAGACCTTTGCAATTCTGAAGCAAGTTCCAGCATATTCCTCTAGCATAGTACACAAATTTATTTTGTAGATGGTGAAGGGCATCTTTCTGTTACAAGGCAAGTGTAAATAGCATGTTTGAATGACAAATGTATATTTTATCATGTATTTCAGCTTGAAATTCAAAGGCACCCCTTCTTTGAGTCTCTCAATTGGACTGAGCTCCTACAAAAGAAGATCTCACCGCCATTTAATCCTAATGTGGTAGGTTCGATCATTCATATACCTTAATAAATTAGACACAAGAACTCGCCCAAGAAGGAATTATAGTTAAAAATAAGAACTGTGCTGTACTTAGTATAGTGTATTCAAATTCAAAGACTCACTGTAGGAAGTAAAGCATGAAAAATCAATCATGATATCCAAGAAGAAAACTATTCCAAAGTGACATGGTGGAGGAGGAAGACGTTTCACACAGAGACACTGATAATATTAAAATAGAATTATAATCATAATGACACTCTGACTTAATCTATTTTTCATTGATTATGATTTATTTATGTTTTGTTTTCTAGGCTGGCCCAGATGATATCAGAAACTTTGACACAGCATTTACAGAGGAAATGGTACCCTATTCAGTTTGCGTTTCTTCTGACTATAATATTGTAAATGCCAGTGTGCTGGAAGCAGATGATGCATTCATTGGATTTTCTTATGCACCACCTTCTGAAGACTTATTTCACTGATATTTCTGGAGCTAAGAAGTGCATCACAAATCATCTTTAGATGGACTGAAATATCTTTGATTGTGATCTGATTCTAAAATATGTGCAACTAGTGCCTCATTTGATATGTTGAACAAACTTTCTCTGCTGTAATATGAGGAACTTGGGCATTTTGGATTACTTCCTTAGACTGTTACACCTGCTGCACAACAGTATGTTTAGAACAAATACCTGTTGTTAGCTGTTCTTAATCTTTTTAAGCAAGGATGCTGACTGTTTTCCCTCCAGTTTACATTAACATCTCCAGAATTGGCTGTCTTTAATAGCAGCACACTTAGCACATTTAAATGCCTTTTCAACTGTCTAGGGCATCTTTGTGCTTGAAATGTTACTATGCAATTATTTATGTATATCATTGTTCCAAAAATTGTAAGTTTACCCAGTATAATTTTTAAAGCCAAGTTTATTCCTTCATTTTTATTTTCTAACTGTAATAAGAAGCAAAGATCTGCATAACATTGTTCACTTTAAGGCCAGACTGTGCCACCTTCAGTCATGGTGGACCCAGAATTTGAGCCATTTTCCACTTTACTCAAGTAATTTGATTCATTCCATTTGTAAAGCCTAGAAATATGAGGTAGAACAAGTTAGCCTTAAAAGACCTGTTGATGACAACACATCTCATAATGACTATAACTTTTCTCTTCTTGTAGAAGAAGCTAAGTGACTTTTTCCCAAAGAAATAGATGAAAAATGTATTGCATTTGTAGAAGGGGAACTTCCTTCCTGTATCTGGAATACTAATATATTACAACTTGATTGTATTGTATTAAAATTTATACTTGCGATCTATATTTTGATCTCAATTGGCTCTTATAGGGCTAGGAAAAGCTGTCACAATCAGTTTGTGAAAAGTCCAACTTACTCCAATATACACCTTTTAAAAAAACCAAAAACATGGACAGTTATCCGAAATATAATTCAGGAGTGAAGGAAATGTCTGGGGAAAATACAGAATTCTCAAAGGAACAGAACAAAGCTGTAGTGTATTATCTGAAACAAATAGTTCTGTGCTTCCACAAGGTCTGTTGTTTAATTTTTAGCCTTCCATCTAAAGACTCTGAACAGGTTTGAACATGAAATGAAAAACTCAATATAAAACAAGATCCAGATAGTATTGGCCAAACAAGAAGTTATGTGGCAGTTCTGTGATAGGAACTGTTTTTTCAAAAGAGCAATTGTGCTCTGACTTGGATTGGGGCTGTGGTACAGGCATTGGTGTGTTCAGCTCCTTGCCCCATGCCAGTTCCTCAGAGTAAATCCCCACGCCAAAGCTGACATTAACCTCAGAGTAGAAAAGATAAAGGCATATTAGGATAATTTGTTTAAGGGGTTTGGCATGGAGCAAAGAGTTAGCTCTCCATCATCCTCACATCACAGACCAGGGGCCCTCATGACTGCTTTTTGAAAAAAGTAAAAAGTGGAGGAGCTCCAGTCACACAACTCCCACTTAAGATCTAGTTTGGCTCTAAGAGAACTGATACTATCGGACCAATGCAAGCAGACTGCAGTGCAAGCCACTCCAATCCCTCCTAAGCTATTACAATCTACAGTGTTTAGTTGGGATACAGGGTATTGCCATGCTAAAGGAAATGGAACAAGTGTAAAAGAAACCTGACTTTGAGTTTATCCTTCTCTCTTTATTTCAAATAAAATGGCTTCTAGGGGCTGTTGGATCTGTAAAACGCTTCTTTTCTTGGTTAGCTATAATGTTATCACCTGCTTCAAGCATTCATCAAAACTAGCAGTTTAAGTGATAAATTTGCAAGTTCAATAAATATGGCTAAATTTGAGAATATTATTTTACAAAGGTGGATTTTTCACAAATTCTAACTTATAATTTGAAAAACAACTTCTATTCAAAGCTTTTTTCAATGACCTTCTTTAATGCACAATCGAAAAATTTATTTATTTATTTATTTAATTTCTGTACCACCCTTCCAAAAAAGGCTTGGAGCAGTTTACACTGAGAAATAATAAATAAAATAAGAGGGTTAAAAGTTTAAAATATTCAAAAGTTTAACAACTTAAAAACTAAACCACAGATGTAGCAAAATAGCAAACAATTATATGTAAGACATCATCCTCAGTGCTATACAAAGGTGGCTGAGGTCTTGTTCTTAAATACAACTCCACATCATGATTCAGCTAAGGAACCGAAGGCTTAGGGTTCCTAACCCCTAACCCTGTGCAGCTTCCAATATCACATACAGGAAAAACAGTGGAAGGAGGGGAAAGAACACAAATAACATTATTTGTACAGCTCTGATGACCTTGAGACAGCACTTAGTAAAATCAAGGCTGTATGATAATACATGTGAAGTTGAAGACTGCCTAATTTGTGAGAAGAGGGGAGGTGTCAGACCAAAGGGGTGATATATAAAATGGTGTGCTTGGAGTGCATGCAGTTTTATATTGGTGGAACTGGTCGATCCCTGATAAAAAGATACAAGGAACATCTGACAGACATACAGCATATAGAACAAAACCATGGGCAGTGCATGTTAAAGAACAACATCAAGGCAGAGTAGTGAATACCAAGACATTCACCTTGGCTGTGGAGACAGATAGGAAACGAAAAATTAGAGAAGCCATAAATGAGGGAGGCAATGAAATTCATTGGTTATTGAGTGTATGAACTTCCCTATGCTTTTGTATTCTTTCCCCTCCTTTCGATGTCTTGCATCAAAACGTTTGCTATTTTGCTACATCTGTGGTTTAATTTTTAAACTTTTGAATGTTTTTTAAACTTTCAATCTCACATTAAAGAAGGTCATTGGAAAAACCTTTGAAGTGTGGAAATACGTATTTCATCGCCCTTATGCTGTCTTATTCGAACTTCTATTCATTCGAGAGGTGTTCAGCTACAAGTGTCTGGCTGCAAAAACAGAAACTTGTCTCTTGAAAACTAACAATACAACAACAACATGTTTAAAGCAAAAAATGAATGAATTTGTATAAGGGGAAGCCATGACTCATTATAACAAACAGATCCTACAGTGTTGTACAGTATTTCATCAACCCCTTTAGGCCCCTTGGGCACACAGTGAACAGCTCTGTACCCATAGAGCTAGTGCTCTTCTCTCCTGTTGGATGAGGACATCTCACATGGGTTGTCCTTCCCACATGCTCCAGAGGGCAGGACTTATGTTGATGTCTATGGCTTTATAAGCCTGGAAAGGGTAACCCCTCCCCAGTTCGTCTAGTCCTGTGGTCTTGCTCCAGAGCCAGCCTCTAACTCTCCAGCCAAGCTTAACTTTGATCTGAATTTTTTCCTCTTAATCTTTTTTTAATGCCAACATGTTCCTCTTTTCCTTCCTTTGATCTATAAAAGTAAAACATCCCTCCTCCTTTCCTCATAAGAACATCCCTGCTGAATCAGGCCCAAGGCCCATCTAGTCCAGCATCCTGTTTCACACAATGGCCCACCAGATGCCACTGGAAGCCTACAGGCAGAAGTTGAGGGCATGCCCTGCTGTTACTATCCTGCAACTGGTATTCAGAGGCATCCTGCCTCTGAGGCTGGAGGTGGCCTATAGCCCTCCGACTAGTAGCCATTGATAGTCATCTCCTCCATGAAGTTATCCAAAATCCCTCTTAAAGCCATCCAGGTTGTTGGCTGTCCCCACACATCTTGTGGCAGAGAATTCCACAAGCTGATTATGTGTTATGTGAAAAAGTGCTTCTGTTTGTTGGTCCTAAATATCCCAGCAATCAATTTCATGGGATGACCCCTGGTTCTAGTGTTCTGTGAGAAGGAGAAGAATTTCTCTCTGTCCACTTTCTCCACTCCACGCATGATTGTATAGACCTCTATCATGTCTCCCCACAGTCGTCGTCTTTTATAAACTGAATAGCCCCAGGTGTTGTAGCCTTGCCCCATAAGGAAGGTGCTCTAGGCCCCTGATCATCTTGGTTGCCCTCTTCTGAACTTTCTGCAATATCCTTTTTTAGATGTGGTGACCAGAATTGTACACAGTACTCCAGGTGTGGTTGCACCATAGTTTTGTATAAGAGCATTATAATATTAGCAGTTTTATTTTCAATCCCCTTCCTAATGATCCCTAGCATCGAATTGGCCTTTTTTATCCAGCATGCAAGCACAAGCTGCGCTTAGGTCTGCATTAGAAGTCAGAGAGATGTGAGAGAGATGCAGCACACACAGGCGCAATGGGGACTTCCAGCCACATCTGGCCAGCGGGTGTAACGAAGTTCTTGCGAATTCTAGCTTATCTTGATGGATTTCCAGGTTTTTTAAATGCTGATTTTAAGCTACTTTTTCTGAAAATGCTGGCCCAAATAGGGAGAGGCATATTAGCATGATAAGAGGGATACTCTCTTTAGAAATGCAGATATAGCTCTATGGTAATCTCCTACCCCCACCCCCCCACATTGGCTAGAAAGAAAACAGGGAGGCATGCCATGTGTACTTGCAAAAACAAAAACCAAGAGCAGAGGGGCAATGTGGCGGGTGTGATTCAAAGTGGCTTTGCTCAACATTTACCCCGCAGCATAAAGCCATGTGCAAATAACTCCCTGCAGATGTTGGCCTACAACTCCCATAATCCCTGGCTAGTGGCTACTGTGTCTGGGGATTATGGGAGTTGTAGTCCAAAAACAGCTGGGGGGGCCTAAGTTGAGCAGGCCTGGTTTAGAATTACAGCCTTAGTATGCTAGTAACTAATTAGAGAAATGTGTGTCCCTTGAAATAAAGTGATCTGAGGTAAATTTCATTCCCATTATGCTTTTTCCTTCTTTCCTATAAAAGTTGAAAGTATGTCTGTCTGTCAACAGCACTATATAACAGTTGTTATAAAGGACAATAAAATTATGAGAACTGACAAGATTGCCAAGAAGTAGGTGTTGGCCAGTTTTTAATTCTGGGGGGTTAATGTAGATGACAGTTTGAAATCTGGCCCCTCCTCCTGCTCTCCCTGGCTCTGCTGCTCTTTTAAGAGTGAGTGAGTGAGGCGAGCGATCAGAGGCAGGCTGGGGTCTGTGTGGCTCTCCTGAGTGAAAGGCGAATGAAAAAGCTGTGTCAGCACTAGAAAAATAGAAAGGAGTGGGAGAAAGCGCAAAGCAGGTTCTGAGCGGTACCAGTTCAGTCACACACATACACCGTTTAAAGGAAAATACAGAACACTTGTTGTTTTATCCAGCAGTTAAATTTTAGCCATCATTGCCTCCTAGTACCATCAGTGATCTTCTGTGGCGGGTAGGAGAGAGAAGGAATTCTTGAGGAGGATATCAAACTACTGTTGTTGCTGGACCACCATCTCTAAGAAGAGTTTCACAGCTCCATCAGAACCGGCCTCCTAACTAGTTTACTCTCATCTTTACCTCACACAACTGGCTACAGGGAACCATTTTACCACACATTTGCACATGATGTACCACTGGGCAGGAACAGCTGTGACTGCTTGTATCTCTCCCTCAACCAGGGTGGAAAAACAGCTGTGGGGTTGGTTTTGAGTGGAGAAATGGGGGGGGGGAGCAACCTTCCCTATGCCTCCCCTTAAATTTACAGCCTCTGAATTTGCTTATTTTGTTTTGATGTTTTGAAGGCAGGAAACTTGCAACTTTGTGTAACATCTAGTTTCAGCCTCAATGCAAGACTGATGCAGAGTTGCTTTCACATACACACTAGAATACTGAAATGAGACCACTACGAAAGTATTGTACTACATCAGTTCCTGAGTGTACCATAAAATTTAGCTACAAATTTAAAATTTAATGTAAGATGCTACATTAGCATCTTACAGAAAGAAGTAACGATCTGGTTGATGGGTCTACTGGGAGATGTGCATGTGCGCACATACGCATGTGTAGTGGCTTTGGGAGCAGGGATACAGAAACAGCTCCTGTAATTGAATGTTTGATCTGAGAGAGCTGTTCAGTTAATAAACCCTCCCCAACTCAATTTTTTAAACCATATTTCCACTCCCTGTGTTATTTTGTGTATATGTTTGTGTGTATGTTCAAGGTATGACATATTACTTCAGAGACAGTTATGAGTAAAGAAGAATCCATACTTAAAGTAGTTTACCCTGAAGGATAAAGTATCAGATGACTAAGGGAAGTGTTCAATTATAGCAGTCATTTAACCCAGTTAATAATTAACCTAGTTAATTATGATTAACAATTTTTGAAACCGTTTTGTTTTGATTTGATTTGATTCTGCCTAACCCAAATGCCTCTAGGTGGTTCGCATGAATAAAAACAAATAACATTACAACAATTAAAAACTAAAACAATTTAAAAACCACTGTAGGCCAGGCTAAAGAAATTTGTTTTTAGGGCTCTTTTAAAGGTTATTAATGATCTTAAGCCTCAAAAATCTATAATGAGTGTATTCCATAGCCCACAAATGACTGCAGAGAAACATCTTGAGATGGTCTATGGAAAGTACTTGGTATGCATCTATCTGCATGCATATTCAGGCTTAAATTTGTTTATACTGCTGTGGGATTTGTTTACCAACTCAGAAATTTTCAGGTTGTTGATACAGCTTGCTGTGCAGAATTGATAAACATTTTCTACAATAGCAAGGAATTCCAAGGCATTTGCCTTCTAACTGAAATTAGGAGCTTTGTGTGTGCACTGGAGTTCAGCCCATATGTTCTTTTACTCATGCAAGGACTGGATTCAACCCAATGTTGTTTATATATTTAAACATTTATATTCTACCTTTCAGTCATTAAAAGGCCACCCAAGGTGACTTGCAACATGATGGATCAGAGATTATTGGTTTTGGACTACAGCTCCCATCATCCCTGGCCTTTGGCCATTGTGGCTGGGGATGATGGGAGTTGTCAAAAAACAACACGTTACCCAAGACTGGGGATGTGGGACATGATATTCCACATCCCAGCCTACAACCTCTGATGGCAAGGACTCAATGAATGCAGTGGGCAAGTAGGGGCATGTGAGAGAAAATGTCATTCTTGGCCTCAAATCATTTAGGACTTTGTATATCAATGAAACTTGTAAACGAACCAGAAGTTGTGCAATGGAACACTCCCAAGTTTCATTGTCTTGACCTTACTTCCATTTCTGACTCTTTCTAGTAATATACATCTGTGATCTATGGATTTGGTAAAGAGACAAACCCATCCAGAGGAAAAAAGGTCAAATCTGAAAATGAAGAAAGTTGCCCTGATATATCTGGACAGGAGTGGTGGCCTTCAGAAATTTGTAGATGACTGCAAACTATACAGTGGTGGTATTTAGCCATTTTTAAAAGTTATTGGGAGATCAGATTCTAATTTAAATCAGAAGATAGATTATTGTAATGATTGTGGCTGTCTACTGTTACAGACTCAAAACAAAGTTATGCTGTCTTTCGATTTCTTATTTCGGTAAATCCATCTGATATTGCTGAGTTGGATGCTACTTTTGGAAATTGCGTTCTGCATGAACCTGTGAAAGCCACTCAGATTTTTCAGTCAGTAAGGAATTTCATACATTTAGAGGGGTGAGGGGATGTACTGACTATTCTAAACCACAATTTTTGTAACAAAATTAATTGAGCTTTTAATTATAGGTGTGTTTTACAGCTGTTAAAACACTGGCACTAATTCCACAGCTGCAGACAGAGGCTCAGGTGGGTGTATACTCTGTTTTTCAAGTTCTGGATAAAATATCAGTTGTATTTATAAAAATATGGCTTCCCTCCTTTGTTGTTTTAGCTTTATGCAATGACGTATTCAGTGATGCCCTTTTCTGCTCACACAAGAAACTCTGCTGATCCCCCTCTCCCACAGCAGCCCCCTGAGGCCCATCTTACACCCTTCACACTCAAGGGTGGATTTTTGGGAAGCATGAGGGACTACAATGGGAAAGAGGGCAGAAAAGCCCTGTCTCCTCAGAAAAGCCAAGTATGCTTGCATTGCTTTGACTACAACTTAATATTTCTTCTGCAACACATCCCTTGAGCCATCCATTTTTACAAGCTGTCTCTAGGTGCTCTATAATTTCTGGAGGCCTATGCAGTCATAATTTTTCCCCCTTGTACTAATCTTTTTGCTATTTTATGTGAACACATGTAACTGTTGCCAGATAGTCTGGCTCCAATCCAAAGTTCTATGTACACGTGTTGCTCTGCCATTAACCCCAGCAGATCTCCCACACACAGTGAAGCTGCCTACAATGTTACTTTAAATATTGAAGTCAACATTTACATTGTGTGTTTTGGAACTACTATGTATGTGAATAGGCTACCTTTCCTTTCTTTGTCTTCTCATAGGCTTAGCATAACAAGTAATTTATTATACCTAAGCATAGTAATTATTATCCTTAAGTATAGTAGCAAGTAGCAATTTAAAATATATAAGGGAGAGAGTCTTCTAAGAAGTGCCCACCCATCAATGGAATACCCTCTAGCGAGGTTCGCCTGGAGACTTCTGGCAAGCTTTTAATTTGTAATTTATGCCTCTCTTGACTTCTGCTGGTTTTGTATCAGCTTACTGGGTGCTTTAACGTGTGTTTATTTTTGTTTTTACTGTTTTCAATTTTGTTTTTAATATTGTTTTGTAAACTGCTTCAAGGACTTTGGTCAGTCAAGTGGTATATAAATGAATGCATGAATGGACCTCGATTCTGATGTTTAGTCTCAATCCAGATAGGTCAGCGGCTGGTACAGTGTAGTGGTTAAGTGCATGTGGTTGGAGCTGGAAGTCCTCTGGCTCTAATCTCATATGAACTCACTGGATGAACTTAGACAAGTAATGCTTGCTCAGCCCATCCACCTGTCTATAATGGGGATCATAATACTGGCCTATTGTATGGGGTTGTGTAAGGACAATAGAGGTAATGTGCTTTGGACACTTCGGAAAAGCACAGTGTAAACATTTCAGCTTGTTATGCACTCATGGCCATGCACAGCTGGGCTTTTAGTTACTTCCCAGATGGGGAGAATATAATATAACTCTTGCAATATGGAAAGGTGGCACTCTGGGATGAGATTGGGGGGGCTCAGAGACAAACCTATGCCTTCCTCATGAACTGTTTGTTGAGGCAATCCCATTGCTTTAAGCCATAAAAGTCTGATGAGAACATTTTTTGTATCATAGAGTCACTGATATAAGCTTTTATTATTTTAAGCACCTCTATTTGTTACTAATGCCTCACCATAATCTTGTGCATTTGTATTCTTTTTTTCTGTTAGATGAACATAGTGCTAAAACCAACACATTTGCCTTCCTTACCCAGTTATATTCTCAGCCTAAGCAAATTTCCATTTGATTACACATCTCAGAGATTTTATATTTCAGAGGGAATAGTGGTTGCAATGACTATTATAACAAAATACACACAAGGAGCAAGATTTGTTTGTTCTGAGAAAAAGTGTCCATTTTCTGAAGGTATGCATACTTGGAAGGTTGAAATCAGGTTTTGTCATTCTGATTAACACTGATACATCAGTCTTTTAAATTATAGTGTAACTTCATCATGTTTATGGTACTACAGCATCTAATGTAGGTACATTGCATACTGAGAATGTCTTTGGCTTTGCCATAATGAATTAACATCAATGGTTTCAAAGGATGTTTTTCATCTTATCATGTGATGCATTAGTTCAGTCTCATAGCAGAAGGTAGGAGGAGGAAGCAAAGGAGCATAATAGACCCTTTGTTAATTTCTTTGGAAAGGGGAAGGGATAGAAGAAATTAAATATGTTCCATGTCAGTAGAACTGTTATGGTTATCCGTATTTACATTTGCAAAATCTTTAAAATGTTACATTGAGTTATCACACAAACACATTTTTAAAGGAAGATGTTTTCAAAAGGCTTCTAAGTTAATTTAGGGCAGGGCTGCTCAACTTCAGCCCTCCTGCAGATGTTGGCCTACAACTCCCACAATCCCTGGCTATTGGTCACTGTGGCTGGGAATTATGGGAGTTGTAGTCCAAAAACTGCTGGGGGGCCTAAGTTGAGCAGGCCTGATTTAGGGTCACAGCCTATGAGTGTTTATGTACTACTTTTACTCACTATTCTTTATAGCTGCTTGCTTATGTGCATCTCCCCCCTGCCCCAGTTATGACCCATGAAACCTAAAAAGAGTTTTGTAACCCTCCAAAGCTTTAAAAAACAACAACAAAACGTAACAGTTTGGTATGGGGAACTGCTGAAGGATAGAACAAACAGAACAGTTTCCTAGAAACAACTATTTGTGTGCTCAGTACGTGATCCTGTTATAAAGCTACCATGTTTTTAAAATGATTTTTGGCTGCAGGGACAGGTGTGATGTTCAATAGCTGGACATTGGATAAGAATCTCAAAGCAATAACAAGGTATTGGAAGTGTTCAGAGCATATAAATCCATCACATACCTTGTGTGCTGCTTATTCATGTGTGTACTTGCTCTATGTGCCCCTCAGTGCATAAGCCTTATTCTCTGAGGCTGTACTTGTGCGCAGCCTAGCCTGGGTTAGGCTGCATGTGAGAACCACCATGATCAGGCCCGATCCTGGTGGGGCAACACTGCCTAGCCTGGCTTTTCATCCCAGCTCCCTTAACCCGGGCTTCCTGCTCATGTGCAAGCTCAGGCTGTTTCCAGCCAGGCCACAAACAGAGACCGGTGCCTAGAATGCCCATCTGCTAGGGGAATCCCCCATGCACTGTGCTCAGTGCATGGTGTATTGTGGGATTCCCAGACACCGGGACGCATTGTCTCGGCGTCCGGAGCGCCACACTGCAGCACAGCATGGATCATCTGGGAGCACGGTCCCAGGAACATACGAACACCCATCTGGGGGGAAGGTGAGTTTAACCAGCCTCCTCCCACCCACCTGCCACCCTGTCCACCTCATCATATGAATGACCTGTGTTGTAGAGCATAGGACAGCTGGTGGGAAACCATGCACCCTTTTGTTTCCTCCACTGAGTAGGGGGTTGGACTAGAAGAACTCCAAGGTCCTATCTAATTCTAAAATTCATTATTCTTTATCTGTTGAATAATTTGCTTTTGTGCATGCCCACTCAGCAGCAGTGCTTTCTCCCACATACATTTCAAAGATTCTCCTTTACTTTCACTTTCTCTATGGCAAATGTTGCCTAGGTGGTGATGGACTTAATTTCAGACAATGCATTTAAGACAAACAATATTCTTATAGCCAAGTGGGACCACCACACCAAGCTTGTCCAGCAGAATGCCTAATGACTGCCAGGCAGCCTCAAGCCTACAAAAGGGGGTGTCATGGTTTTCAGCATTTGACTCAAGGCTTTGAACAGGATGACACTCAATATCCTTTAACATCCAAACTGATAGACTATTGGAGGTAGATTACTAATAACTAACAGTAATGAAAATGTAATAAAACAGACAAGCATTACATATTAAATAGTTGTCCATTATATGCTTCTCTTAGAATTTCAGTATATAAGACTACACACACCTGGTGCGACAGAATCCGCAACAGTGAGAAATGATTTTGTATGCAGCTTGTGCACTTCACCACTGCAAGAAGACATGAAATATCGAGTACTTGGTGGTAATATTTGTACAGGTTTTTTATTATACCTACATTATACAATTTCAGTTGCTATATTTGCTTCATTTTTGGTGAAGGTTGTTATTGTACAACAGGAGGAAAAGGAAGATGAGTAAAAAACTGAAGTCCACTTTAAGAGGAGCAGCAGGGAAATGTTTGACTAGCAAGCAGAAGGTTGCCAGTTTGAATCCCCACTGCTACTATATTGGGCAGCAGCGATATAGGAAGATGCTGAAAGGCATCATCTCATACTGCACAGGAGGAGGCAATGGTAAACCCCTCCTGTATTCTACCAAAGAAAACCACAGGGCTCTGTGGGCTCCAGAAGTCAAAATTGACTTGACAACACGCTTTACTTTACTTAGAAAACTGAAAGCAAAGTCATTCAGTGTGAGTGACACTTGTAGTGGGTGCTGCATGGCTGCTTTGGGCCTTTGATAGGCAGAGGCGTATCTAGGGAAAATAGCGCCTAAGGCAAGCACTGAAATTGCACCCCCGGTCCAAACATCTGACACCTCTCTTTCAGATAACTTTACCATAACATCAGCTGAAAAAATATAAGTCAAGCTCGTTAATCTTTTAAAATTTCAAAAACTATTTAGCAGTGGATGTAGTCAGACCAAAAAATGCTGGAAAACTACAAATTTCAGTATGCTGGGGCTCATGAAATACCCAAATACTATGTGGAGGTATACTTGGAAAACTAAACTAAACTAAACTAAACTAAACTAAAAACTAAACTAAAACTAAATCATTGTAAACCGCTTAGAGAGCTCCGGCTATAAAGCGGTATATAAATGTAAGTGCTATTGCTATTGCTAAACAGAAGTGCCTATCTAATTCTTTACTATGCATTGTAGCATCACTATTACATAAGTTTTAAAAATAAATGGAGAATTTGGCTTTTCCCAGATACTCTGAAAATAATTAAAGGATATGCAGAGTAAACTGTGTCACTGCTTGGAATATATTCTAGTATTTCAGAAAGATAGTTAAAATGAGAGAAAGAGAGCAAGAAACTCCCAGTGGGCCTTAATACTAAGGATTTCACACTGATTCAAAGACAAACTCACTGTTAATAGCCATATTATTAAGACACCACATTTAACTCACTTATCATAAGAAGCAAAGTAAGAGCAAATGAATACAATCTTATCTCATAAGCTTCAGCTCAGTATGCACAAGCCCTGATTCTCTGTACATAGTGCTAAACGGAATATGTGTACAGTGACTTATATTATATTAAATTAATGTTTTTTAACCTGTAGCCCCTTCGGGGCGCTTCCTATAGGCCGTGGGAGGGGGCGTCTGCAAAGGTTACCCCTCCCACCGCTGGCCTCTAGGGCCTCACAGAGACCATTTGAACATGTGCAGTGGCCATTTTTAAAAATAATTTTTTTAATGGCCGCTGAAAACAAAATGGCCACCGTGCATGCTCAAATGGCCTCTGTGAGGCTTGGCATGGCCTAGGGCCTCACAGAGGCCATTTGAGCATGTGCAGTGGCCATTTTGTTTTTGGTGGCCATTTTGTTTTTAAAAAAATTAATTTTAGGAATTTGCGCCCCCCTTCAAGGGCACCCAGGGCACGTGCCCTGCCTGCCCTACCCTAGATACGCCCCTGCTGATAGGTTTCTCGCTCTTTATGTTTGGATATGTTCCCAGCAACCAGTTAAATCAAGCATACCCTCAGATAAAAAAATCCAACAAAAAGGATTAAGGTAGAATTTGACAGTTTACTGTTATCTCAGCATACTAATAACAAGCTAATTAGCTAATGCTTTTGCAGTCTGTAAGAAACAATCCTACCACTCATTAACCTTGTTATTAGTATGTTGAGATATCAGTAAACTGTCAAATTATGATTTATAAACATCAACAATTCTTAAGGAAACGAAGAAGATGACTACCATAACCAGTGTTCCCTTTAACAGGAATTCCCAGATATTGTTGTCTACAACTTGCATAATCCCCAGCCAAAGGCTATTGCAGCTGGGGATGCTGGGAGTTGAAGTGAACAACATCTAGGAATCCTGGTTAGAGGGAACACTGATCATAACCTAAAATGAAGAAATACAACTAATAACCAATGTAAGAACAAAGTCTTAAGATTATAAGTCAATATGAACAGTTAGTAGATAAAGAATGATAAAATATGCCTAAATCATAAATATTAATAATATATTGTATTGGTTTTGCTAGAATGAGCTAGGAAGTTATCATCTTTTATCTGGCCTGTTTTAAACTTGTTAAGCTAAACAAATTTCTGATTGCAAGAAAGGTATCCTAGAAACCTCCTAATGGGTGAATGTACTGTAACTGCCCAACTTATTACATGGGTAATCAGGCAGGCAAACATACAAGCAAATACACTGTGGTGTTGTATCAGAAGCAAGAGGGCCCCAAAGAAGGATGGGACTGTGGCACTGGGAGTATATTGGTGAGTCTGGGATTTGGGGCGTGGCTAGTATACAAGTGGTGAGCTGGACATTGGAAGTATCATGCAGTGAAGTGCAGTCCTATGTATGTTGCATTGGAAATAAATCCCACTTTATTCAGTTGTGCTTAGCCCCAGGCAAGTATGCATAGAAGTGCAGCCTTAATCACACCAATTCTAATGGTGCAAATGACTTGATTATTCTTACATTTTTCTTTTTAAGATAAACAGATTGTTGAAGTTATCGATACAAAAGCAATTCATGTTTTTCAAGGATTCTCCAGTAGTAAGACACATTTCAGATTTCAATCTTTTATCATTTTCCTAAGAGGTAAGTTTGTATTTAATTAATTTCACTTACGAGAACTCTGGTATAATGACATATGTTGGTGTTAAATGTATTCTTATAAATAGCATTTGCTTGGCATAAACCTTTCACTTTCTGAATATATATGCCATTGCAACAAAATGTGAGTTCTGATATGCAATGTACAATTTTTAAGTCTGTCAGATATGAAGAGGAACCCATAAGAAATATCTTATCCTTGTTCTAATGTGACTTCCTCCTTTCAGCTTCCAATGAGAAAACTGTTGTGTAATAACTTGATGGGTTTGTAACATCCTTCCTCAATCTGTTTCCCTGTGTCTCTTATGATCTTTGCTGTCTCCGGTTTCCGTAATTCAGCTGTATGGAGCAAAGATTTTGACAGAGGAGTATTTTGTTCTGTTGGCACACAACCCAAGCAGGTTCTTCTCCTGCACTTGATTCATTAAAATAACTTAAATGGCATCTGTTTTATATTAAATACCCTGAAAAATGTATAGATGCTGTTTGTTTAGAAGTCTTTAGA
This sequence comes from Hemicordylus capensis, assembly GCF_027244095.1. Classification (NCBI taxonomy): domain Eukaryota; kingdom Metazoa; phylum Chordata; class Lepidosauria; order Squamata; family Cordylidae; genus Hemicordylus; species Hemicordylus capensis. The sequence goes on from NC_069660.1 coordinate 266,500,652, forward strand.
AATTTTAGCAAGTCTTCTGAATGCAGTGGATGTATGCCAGGAATATATATTGAACCTTCCACATGACTAGCTCTAAAAGGTCACTTTTTGATAGAAATGACCATTTGTTTTGGTCATGTTAATCCACCCTTACATCCCAATCCTATAAACAGAGGAGGAAGATAGTTGGGGGAAAGGCATAGATTAGCCCTATAGACGCTTTCTAGCCCTATAGATATACATGTAATTCTACATCACAGTCAGCTACCAAGACACAAGCAATTAGTCTAAAAGTTACCTTTTATTATTTTACCTGATTGCATGTGCCATCCCCACAGCCCAATCTTTCAAGCACATAAAAAAATAAAAAATGTCAATGACTGAAGTCAAATGTGTAATCTGAACCACTGCCATACAAATCTGAATGTAATTGTTTAAATATATACATTGTCTAATAATATATCCCAACATCCCTACTTGTTACTTATAGATGAACTATGCAATAAAATGAAAATAGGAAACAGGTACAAAGTTATAGGAATTCCTGTCTGTATGCAAAGCTGCTCACGAGTCCAGTTATGCCTGGAGGCAAACAGTGTACAGCTCTCTAGCCTCACAGGTAAGCCAAGAAGACAGTGAACAAAAGTAAGATGTGCTTATTGCCCTGTCTGATTTTAAAGTTTTGAATGACAGAGTAGTCTACTAACAAGTGGGCTGGGGGGGGAAACACAAACACTTTAAGAATTTTGATTTGAAATGGACTATTTAAAAAAATTGCAATAAATTAGCAGTGCAAAATGCAAAGTGCTAGTTTGTCTTTTAAAAGTCTCATAGTTCACCTTATTTCTAGCTTTAGTGGCTTTAAATTATTGTATATACACAGCACTATAGCCACATTGCATTCAGTTCACTTAAACCCGTCTCTGGGCAGTTTACAACAAACAATACAAAACATTAACGCAGTCTGGGAGTGCTTCTGGAAACAAACCTCTCCCTGGTATCCCAAGTTGACACAGTGGCCAGAAGTGCCAGTCTGCGAAGACAATACTGAGCTAGATAGACCAATGGTCTGACTCAGTATATGGCAGTTCCCTATGTTCCTAGGTGCCTTCTATCAGCTTTGGTTGATATGCCAGCTGTGTCCGTTTCTTGAGATAAATGAACTCAGAACAGTAGTACATCTGCTAGTCCCTGGACACAGCAGGCATATCAGCCAAAGCTGATAAAAGACACCTCTGGCCACTGTACTCCCAGACTGCATACCTGTTCCTTCTGGGGAAGTGTGACCCCATCCAGGACAGATCAAAATCATCTCCCAAGTTCCGACCCCGCACAATAAGTACCTCTGTCTTATGTGGATTCAGTCTCAGTTTGAGATTGAATTGTTTCTTATTTGAACTGAAATAAAAGATAGTGCCCTCTATTAATATCTGAGCTAGCAATTGAAATGTTGTTTTACATTTGAGGCTTAAGTCAGTTTATAATTTGAATGTAGAATCTATATTGGCTAGAACATGTTTCTTATCTCTTCTGCAGACTCTCCTGCATTAACAATATTTACACATGTCATTAATAGTAGTGGTATGCTTTTGATGCTGAGTTGGTTGGTTGGTTTTGTGTTTGCTTGGCATCTTCTTTATTTGTATTATTTTTATTTTAGTTGCTCTGATGTCTTGTGTTGAAAGGCGATACATCAGTGGTTCCCAACCTGTGGTCCGTGGACCACTGGTGGTCCATGAGGGTTCTGCTAGTGCTCTGTGGGGTGGGGAAAAATGATAATGTAATAATAATATAATCCCATGTACCTCTTATGTATCATATGCAATGTTACAATATTATTCACAATGTAATCCGCTATGTGAGTGAGCGTAATAAATTAGAAATAGCTGCATTTTTAATACCCCTTGATAAATATGTTTGACTCCTGTCAGCCATAGGCTATGTTAAAAATGTTTTCATTGGCTTGCTTATGTTGATGTAGTGGTCCACATTAAAAAAAAGGTCGGGAACTGCTGCGATACATAACCATTGATAAATAAAAAAGAACAATAGCACTCTCTTAAAGTCATGCATGAAAAACAATTGTTTTAATATGAACTGATTCACTGTGGTCAAGTCACTCCTTAGTCACATTGGGTGACTGATAATCTGATTGCGGTGTCTCTCATGCAGGTTGTCTATCAGTGCAATAAGATTTCAAAGTATTGAAAAGCTGGTGGGAAATTTACAAAAGAGTGATCAGATTATCAGCCAGTATAATTGACTCAGCCTACTTCTGTCAAGTGAATTGGCCTTTATACCTCAGTCCTAAAGACATTCACTTGGAAGTAAGGCTTACATAGAGAAATGAAACTTAATTCATGTAAGCGTGTTTAGGATTGCAGCCCAGGATTTGAAAACAGTGGGATTTACTGTGGAGCAAATATGCATGAGATTGAATTGTTGGTCTCATTTTAAAAGATATCTTGAGATTTGGGGTTGAATCCAAGGAAATATTTCTTCTCTTATTAACAACACTTCTGACGTGCACCCTCCAAAAAGCTGCTCTTGAGGATTGGGGGGGACCTTGTGAATGGGTTGGTATGGGCAGAGGCGCTCTTATCCCTGGATTTCCTTGGGACCCCAAGATCCTCTTTAGTCTCTTCCAGGTGGTGTGGTCGCTGCGCTGGGCAGCTGAGCATGACTGTGACCCACGCTGGGCAGCTGAGCATGACCTCGGCTTTAGAGACAGAGTGGGGAGTGGGGAAAGAAATATGTGGGATGGGGATATGTTAAGTTGTGCATTGAAATGTTTCTGCTAATGCATATTTGCATAAATATAGCTGTTTATATTCTTACATTCTTGTGAGTTCAGTTGCTGTTTGTGCCCTCAAGAACCCACGAGTTAAAAATATTGTGTGTGTCATGGTGTGTGTGTGTGTGTGTAGGGGGATGATGATGATTAACTTACAACCAGGGGTTGGGGGCGGCCTCCAAAGGCCTTTAGGTCCAGGCTTCAAAATTACCTAGGTGCATTCCTTGGTCTCGGTGAGCAGGGAAACTCCAAAAATCAGGCAGCGGCACCTTCCACAAGCAGGTGTTCGTTCGTAGAATGTGACTGTGTCTGATTCTCAGCAGTTTCTCCTCTGCCATATCTCCCCACGCCCTGTCTCTTCACTTTCCAGAGGTTCTCCCAACCCTCAGAAGCAGCTTTTGGGGGATGTAGAGAGCTGCTGTAGTGAGGAGGGGGTTGAAGGGATCCCTTGCATGAGCTTCCTTCTGCTCACACAAAGTCATTCTGCTCACACAAAGTCTGGATCCAACCACAATTTTGTTTTGATTTTTCTCGTTGAGGAAGTAACTATGAATTGAAGGTAGTGACTACATGATGTGCAGCCCACTGTTACCATAACGCTCCACCTGCGGGCTGCAATGGCTGTTCACAATGAGCAATTGCACAAGCAGCACAAGCACAATTCTTCCCATTTGCCACAATGGGGGGAAATGCAGCAGCACTACTTGTACAAACACTTGTTCTGCACAGAGTTGGAGCTGCCTTAGGAGTCCACAGCAGCCCCAGGGCAGAACATTACAGTTTTTATTTATTTATTTATTTTTATTATTATTATTATTATTATTATTATTATTATTATTATATTATTATTTTACATTTTATATCCCGCTCTTCCTCCAAGGAGCCCAGAGCGGTGTACTACATACTTAGGTTTCTCCTCACAACAACCCTGTGAAGTAGGTTAGGCTGAGAGAGAAATGACTGGCCCAGAGTCACCCAGCTAGTATCATGGCTGAATGGGGATTTGAACTCAGGTCTCCTCAGTCCTAGTCCAGCACTCTAACCACTACACCACGCTACCCAGTAACAATGGGCTGTGCATCGTGTCAGCCAACAATTATGAAAATAAGTTATTCTTTTTAAAAATGGCTTTCTTAAGAGACACTGTTGGGATGTAAGGACCTCTGTGGGTTTTTCTTTTTTTATATCAGGTCCTGCTTGTGTCAGTGAAAATTTTAAGTATCTGCTTGCATTTTCTTCAAACTCATGTTGGAGATTTACAGCTATTCTTGCCAATAGTTTTGCCTCACAAGTTCTTCCATCAGGCATTTACAACACTCTCAAGTTAGCCACATTGTTGAGCTTAGTGCAGACAAGTGACAGAGATGAGGAAGCAACAGCCTGCCTGGATCTTTTGGTAGTTACAAATGATTCTCTAATATTAGAAAGGTAAATAAATCCTCTTTTTTAATATAAACAGACTAATAGGCATCCTATCTTTCAGATGCTTGTATACATTTTTCTTTAAGTGCAAAAACCTGTTATTGTAAGAATCTGTTGCATTATTCCATCCTTTTGTACCTGAAATGAAAAAGTTAAAACACATTCAAAAAACTATTTGAATGGCTAAAAGCAATTTGTATCCTTTATTCTGAGGATAAGAATATTGTTATAATTGGAATGCACCATCAATTTGAGCTATTTTTCATTTTAAAATAATAATAATTACGCTTTATTTATTTCTCCAAAGCACTGCACATTGAGATATCTACTTTTCTCATCACCTAGGTTTATGAATTATAGTGTTTGTCTCGTGCCCCGGGGTGTACGGCACATTGCATCTAGTGAAATGTTTCCTGCTGTGTCCAGAGATAAACATGGAATGGGAACTGCTAGCATTCAGGCTAGTAGTGCTTTGCTCGCCAAAGGTGGAGTCTGTTTCATAGGAGAATTGTCTTCTCATAAAAAGGATAAACTTGAACAGCTGCAGTCAGGTAAACAACTGGAAGTCTTGCATATACCTAAAGGCTGAGGCCATGCTGACAGTAACTTAAGTTCGTCAACTGTCCTCTGTCTTAAATGCTCTTTAATCCCACAGTGACTCTATCCATCAGTAAGAATATGGCTGATTGTACTGTAGGAAATCTGGACTAACTCCACATGACTTTACTGAATGCAACCCAGCTGGGGGAAAACAGCATAATATACTCCTGTTTATAAAAATGTGTGGGCAGTATAGAAATGAGACATACCTTCCTGAACAACAGTAGCAACATCAAAGAATTTGCTTATCTTGATGTGACTGAAATATCTTAGTTCATGTTATAGTTTTAAGGTACAGGAGCCTTTAACTCTCACTTTCAAGGCTATGTCTTGACATATTTCAAAGCATTATAAGCCATTTCAAATGATATCTTACTGGCCCACCCGATTAGGAAGGGGATGAGCCAAGAGCATGCCTGTTGTGATATCCTTCATGGACATCGAGACATCATTCCAGCGTGTCCCTTTGTTTTGGGGGTTGCTTTTCAGCTCAAGCCCGCTCTACACACACTCCAAATACTTGGAGCACATGTAGAGAGGCCATTTGGATGAACGGCTGCCCTACATGTGGTAAAGGGATGTGGCAGGAGGGCATCCAGACATCAGCAGAAGACATCACAAGTAACACTTATTGTTGAGAAAGAACAGGTTGCTTACCTGTAACTTATGATCTGCAGGTGATCTGTTGTCAGTCATGAGAAATGGGTTACTGCGGACCTTCCGGATGGATTAATTAGCTCCTCTCTGGCTCCCTTCCCTGCTGTGCACGTGCTCAGTGCCTTCCTTTTCCCAGCAGTCAGGTGCCATTTTTATTCAGTTTCTTGTAGAGTGCCTGATGCTCAGACGAACTCAGAAATGTCCAATAAACTGTCCAAACAGGTAGGTTATCTTCACCTTTTACAAAGCTGCAGTGGGGAGGCACAGGTGGGTCTCATGACTGACAACGGATCACCTGCAGATCATAAGTTACAGGTAAGCAACCTGTTTATCTGGAAGTGATCCGCTGTCATCATGAGAAATGGGTGACTAACCAGCTTCTCCCCCTTTGGTGGAGGGTGCAGCCATTCTACCCACTACTCCAGAACTCTCTTCAGTACCTCTCTTCCAAGATTAGTTTCTGAAGCCATACACAAGTCTATGGCATAGTGCTTTTTGAAAGGCAGATGTGTAGTCCAGGTAGCAGCTACACACTACACACAGCTACACAAGTCCATGAAACAGTGCAGAAAGGTATGCAGCAGAAGTCGCATATGCTCTTGTGGAGTGTGTTTTCACCACCTCTGGTGGTTGTTGGTTCTGTAACTTGTAAGCCAAGAATATGAACTCTACCAAGCAATGAGAGAGCCTCTGTCTCGAAACAGACATGCCTTTGTTCTTGCCTTTAAACGATACAAGCATCTTTGTACGGCAAAAGCCCTTCGTCTTTTGTAGGAAATAGAGAAGGCATCGACTGACATCTAACAAATGTAAAGCTCGCTCTAGTCGTGTTTCAGGCTCCTGAAAGAACAATGGAAGTACGATGTTTTGATTCAAGTGGAAGTTGGTCACCACTTTCTGTAAGAAAGATGGATCAGTATGCTTAACCATCTTGTTGGGGAAGAATTGTATATACGGTGCATCTGCCCATAAAGCTGCCAGTTCACTCAAACGACAGGCAGTAGTTGTGGTGATCAGAAATGCGGTCTTGAGCGTCAAATATCACAAACTCGCTTTATGAAGCAGCTCAAAGGGAGGTTCCATTAGCAAGGCCAGCACTAGGGACAGAGTCCACTGTTCAGCTGGGTGGTGTATAGGAGGGTAAAGGTTATTGATGCCACGTAAAACTTCTTGCAGAGAGGATGAGAGAAGGCAGTCCTGCCCTGCGAACACTTGTGCTTAGCTGAAATAGCAGCAAGGTGTACTTGTAAGGACATGTTCGCCAGTACAGATTCCTTCAGGTTAATATTAGTAAGCTATAGCAGGACCTGATCCATAGAAGCTCTGAACAGGTCAAATCCATGGTCCTTTGCATAACAGGTGAAACGTTTCCACTTGCTAGTGCAACTTTTCCTTGTTGAGGGCCTACGGCTGTTCAACCAGATTCTCTTCAGTAGCTGACCCTCCACACCATCAGCTGTAGTGTCCACAGGGCTGGCTGCAATATCTGCCCTTCATCTCCTGTCAGCAGATCGGAACTGAGAGATAGATGGCAGTAGGCGTTCCCCATCAGTCTGAGTAGCAACACAAACCATGGCTAGCGGGGCCACCATGGCGTCACCAAGATTGCTTTTGCATTGTCTTGTATCAACTTGCCCACTACCTTGTTGAGTAGGGGCAGTGAAGGGAACATTTATAGCAGGCCTATGTCCCCGTTGTACTGAAAGGCATCCCCTAGAGACATGTGCCCAACGCCTGCTCTGGAAAAGAACCGTGGAAACTTCTCCAATGCAAATATATCCACCTGAGGGATACCCCACCGGGTGGTCAGACGGTCCAGACACACTTGCTTGAGCTACCATTTGTGATGTTGATTTTCGAATGTCCTGCTCAAGTTGCCCACTAAGATGTTCTCCACTCCCTTGATGTGGATGGCAATCAGAAATACATTTCGGGATATGCACCAATTCCAGAGTTGTGTGCTTTGAGCACATAGTGAATGTGAAACTGTGCCTCCCCAACGATTGACATAGGCGATCGCCATAGTATTGTCCATTTGCAGTTGTACAACGGAGTCCTGTATCAGTGGCACAAAGGACTTCAAAGCCAGAAACACTGCCATCAGTTCTAGAAAGTTGATGTGCATCCTTTGCTGCTGCACCATCCACAAGCCTTGAGCTTGGTGACTTCCACAATGCACCCCCACCCCCACCCCAACAGAGAGACATCTGTTGTGACCCATTTTGTTGGAGTTGGAGGTTCAAAAGGTAGGAAGATCGTCCTGCACTTTCCATCACTGCAAAGATTTTAGCACAGGAAGGGAAATGTCCAGCAGCATCCACTGACTGTTGATGTTTGGACAGAACGACTGCAGAAACCATAGCTGTAGTTGCCGCATACGCAGGCAAGTATGGAGGACAGTCACCTTGCATGAGGCCATCAGACCAAGCAATTGGACCTGCACAGCTAGCTGTCATGGTTGGCCTTCAAATGCCTCCACTAGAGTGCAAATATGAAGGTACCAATCCTTTGGTAGGTACACCCTCTTTGTCTACATATCCAATAGTGTTGCAATGTCGTCTATTGTTTTTGTTGGTCACAGTTTCGACTTGGCCCAATTGACCTGGACTCCCAAGTCCTCCAACATTCGCAAGACATACTGGATCTGAGACTCCAAATCTGACCTGTCTTGGTGCACCAGGAGCCACTCGTCAAGGCAAAGGAACACGATGACACCTTGTGTTCGCAGGTGAGTCACAATTTCTGAAATACATTTGGTAAACACCCTCGGTACCATAGACAAGGCGAAGGACAGGACCCTGTACTGGAATACTGAAGTTCTTACTGCAAACCTCAAGTACTTCCAGTGGTTGTGCTGAATTTAGATATGAAAATACATGTCTTTGAGATCTAACGTAGCAAGCCACTCCTCCTTGGCGAGGAGTGGAAGAATTCCTTGCAGTGTTGTCATACAGAATTTGTGCGTATTAATGAATTGATTGAGGCCTTGGAGATCCATAATCGTCTTGTTTCAGGATGAGGAAATAATGTGAAGAGAATCCCTTCAGCCAGTCCATCCACTGCACTGGCACTATCACTCCCTTCTCCAACAAAATTTGTATTTATTCCAACAAGGCCAGAGTTGGGGTAGTGATTTTCATGCCCTTGAAACCTGGCAAAGTTCTGAATTTGATTGCATAACCAGTGTCGATAATTCTTAGGACCCACTGGTCTGATGTTATCTGGTGCCATGCTGAAGCATAGTCTTATGATACTGGGCGGCAAAGAAGTTGTTATTGAGGGCATGCCACTGACAGCCAGTACACTGGTGTTTAAAGTCTCGGCAGGCAATGATGGATGATCTGGGGAATCAAAGGGACTGCTTGGCCATGTCCTTCCCAGGATGGGTGCCCTGATTTTTATTCTTTTGGCCATATCCCTTTTTTCTGGTACGGCTTATATATTGCTTCTTAATGTCTTTTCGGTCTTGGTACTCGAAGCAAGACCGCTGCCAACTGTAGTTATGGTACCGAGAAGAGCCTTGAGTCACTGAGGAAGAGGACATAAAGCTCTTAGCCACAAATTTAGACTTACTCTCCATGTGTTTCAGTATAGGGGCGGAGGTTTGCAGGATCTCCCATGCTGCCTTAGCGGCTTTCGTAATCACAGGCAACATGGGCAAAGTGATAGGTTGCATGGACTGCACAGTGACCATCATTTTGTAGACGGGGTCTTCCAAGTCGGCAGCTGGACGCTTGATCTCCAGACGCAGTAACTCCATTTGTTATATCATGTTAGTATAGGACTAACACTCCTCATTAGGTGAGGTGGACGGTTTTGGGGGCACATCTGAAGGTGGATCAGAAGGATGCCCAGGGACCCCACTCCCATCAACTGTGTCCAGGTCAGACGGATCAGAGGAGTCATAAGAGCCATTGGTATATGAGGTTCCTCGAACAGGTGCAAGGTCATCTGCCAGTCTCAAAGGGGGAAGCGGCTGCAGACCATCCCCAACAGGTGCAGGCGGATGTTACAGCACAGAAGGTGCTGAAGGTGCCACAGGCGCCACCAGTACCTCTACTGGAACAGGTGTTGTCTGAACTTCCTGGTTAATACTCACAGCAACACAGGAGTAGGCCGAGGTGGCTTTGAGAGGAGAGCTGGTCTTGTGGCAGCAAGCATGACTTGTCTCCTTAGCTAAGCACGGTCCACCCTGGTTGCATATGAATGGGAGACCAGAAGTGTGAGCACTGTAAGAGATAGAGCCACTCTGAGAAGAGCAGAAAGTTTCAAGTTCCCTCTCTGGCTTCTCCAAGATAGGGCTGAGAGAGATTCCTGCCTGCAACCTTGGAGAAGCTGCTGCTTATACTGAGCTAGATAGACCAATGGTCTGACTCCATATATGGCAGCTTCCTATGTTCCTATGTGGCAAACATGCTGAAGACTGAGAAGGAAGGACACGGTGTTGAACAGGTCCAACCAACTCTTGCAACTTGGTTCTGTAGTAGACACTGAGCTTTCCACAATTGAGACTCTGAAAAATCTAGTTGCATAGCTGGAGAAAAAGTATGCCGGAATCCGCACGCATGCAGAGGGTCCCTTTGTGGCACAAAAGCAGAAGTGGGCTTCCACAATGTTGCAGCAGTAGTTGCTAGCAGTGTGACCATCATGGTAGGAGGTTGCACAGGCTGGAACAACGATAGACTGGGTCTAGTCATGGAAATGCCAAATGATGACATAGAGAGGATCTTAGGAGCTGGGTCTTCTTCGGCATCCACATCAACATCCAGACCACCACTTAGAAAGCCCTGGGGTTGAGCCAGAAGGAGTGCTTGTAGAAGAATCCAACATGCTCATGAGGGACTTAGCTATGCTCTGGTCCAAAAAAGTGTCATCATTCATATCAAACAACAGAAAAGGAGATCTCACAGGCTTCTGTGCTGGAGAGAAAGACAAGGGCTTGTAAGAATGTGGTGCCACAGTTACTAATGGTGAACTCAGAACATTCCACAGTAAATTCCCAGACTCTGTATCGACCGTCGCGACTGACACGGTGGGCATCGTGAGGTAGAAGTCGAGGTTGGCAATAACGTTGATGTTGCCGGCTGCAATGGAAGCTTGGTAGAGCCTACGGAAATCCTCAGTGTTGAAGGCTTCAGTACCGAAGAACTTATCGAGGTCAATTATTATTTGAATAAATGATGATGATGATGATGATGATGCCCCCAGTGAGGCACTACCTTGGCGTGGTTGTGGGGCGTGTGTGCTCTGAGGAAGGTGAGAGCTATGCCAGAGGTCCAACCATACTGGACAGGTCTCACCAGAGGAGCCAGACAAAGAGTGCCTCTCCCATTAGGGGTGTGCATGGAACCGCGGTCCGGCACTGGGGTGGGGGGTTCCACACAAAACAGGGGGGGCTTTACTCACCCCTTCCATTAAACTGCCGTATTTTTTCTAGTAATCCGGCGGCAGGGTGCCGCCCGCTTCAATCTCCTCTCGGTGGTCCTCTTATCCATAATCGGGGCGGCAGGATCGCTCCCAGTCCCTGCCGCCCCTTCAAGCTGTCCCCCTTGGCTGGCGGCCGCCCCCCGAAGCTTCCCAGAGGTCCCCCGCCGCCCCCTTCTTTCGAAATCTGCCCCCATTATAAAGAGGACAGCAGTAGAACTCCCTGCTGTCCCCTTCCCCCTTGCCGGCTAGGCTGCAAATGGCTTCTAGGAAGCCTTTCGCGCGCCTGCGCGAAAGGCTTCCTAGAAGCCATTTGCAGCCTAGCCGGCAAGGCAAGCAGACGGCAGGGAGCTCTCCCGCCGCCCGCTCGCTAAAGTAAAGTATGCGCTTACTTTACTTTAGCGAGCGGGCGGCGGGAGAACTCCCTGCCGTTCGCTTGCCTTGCCGGCTAGGCTGCAAAAGGCTTCCTAGAAGCCATTTGCAGCCTAGCCGGCAAGGGGGAAGGGGACAGCAGGGAGTTCTCCTGCCGTCCTCTTTATAATGGGGGCAGATTTCGAAAGAAGGGGGCGGCAGGGGACCTCTGGGAAGCTTCAGGGGCGGCCGCCAGACGAGGGGGACAGCTTGAAGGGGCGGCAGGGACTGGGAGCGATCCTGCTGCCCCGATTATGGATAAGAGGACCACCGAGAGGAGACTGAAGCGGGCAGCACCCTGCCGCCGGATTACTAGAAAAAATACGGCAGTTTAATGGAAGGGGTGAGTAAAGCCCCCCCTGTTTTGTGTGGAACCCCCCACCCGAACCAAAACCACCCCGTGCCCGGACAGGTCTGGAGGCCTTTAGAATGGCCTCCGAACCGGTCCGTGCACATGACTATCTCCCATCAACAATATGGTGAGACGTAACTTTAATAAATCTATACCGGATTGGTCTTCGCCCAGATCAACAAGGACCACGCCAGGTGCTGGAGTCCCTGGACATCTGGTGGCAAGTGGGCAACAGGACTCAGGATCTTCAGTTGAGCAACCAGGTCTGGAGACTGCAAAGTTACTGGAAGAAACGTCGCTTAACCGAAAAAAATGTACGAAAAATGCCAACAAGGAAATAATGATCTGCTATTACAAGTCTAGTCCAACTAGAAGAGGTTATTTTAAAAGAATGTACCAAATTTGGAAAGAGAAGCATCCAGATACAGAAATAACAGAACAAAGGCTAGCAGACCAGAGAAGATACATAATAAGAAATAAAGTATTCACAGGAGTTGAGCTGGAAGAACTGCAAAGAGCAACACAGGCTCAAGATATGGAAGAATTACCACCAACTGAAGCAGTTGCTCAGGCGCAGGTGGAGGAGGTGTTGGAAATCGACGATGCCACTGTTGCTGAACTGTTTCAGCACCACCAGCCAGTTACAAAAAGCAACTTTACTGGGAACAGCCTATATTCTGCGACGATATCTATAACAACAGCAACAACATTGACAATAAAATTCTGGCATCCCAGGTCCTTGGGAAGGACTCGATGTCTGGATAAAACAAACCAGTCAATAACACCTGTCTGACTGTGTAAACAAGAAATAATAATGATGCATCCTGATGAACTGTCAAAGGCGAGGGAGTCCTCTGTCTCGATGGGTGTGGTATCTTCGACTTGTGCTTCTTTGGTGGCGGAGACTCAGTATCTGAAGACACACGATTAACACTTGTGTTTCTTATGCCCAGCATTGGAACTCCTAGGTTTCTTAAAGACAATCCCTTCAAGATCATCTGCCAGGGTTTTCGACTGTGCACACATAGACCCTGACTCTGACATCGAAGCTGTTGATGTCGATTTTAGTGCCGAGCCCATAGACATCAGTCCCGATGTCAACTCCAGTCTTGGCATTGGCAAAAAAATGTCACCCTGAGGCGCTACGATCAATTCTTCAAAGTTTGTTTTGAAAATGAACTGCAAATCCTACAGGCGGTAGGAACAGGCTGTTCACCCAAGCATAGCAAACAAAGGTCACGCTCATCCGTAGAAGGCAATTTCACTCTACACTGAGAGCAATATTCAAAGGTAGTCTTTTTTCTATCCATTCCCTCCATTCTAACGGCAAAGCCGAAAGAAGTCCAAGCAACCAAGTCCGACATCCAGAAAAGAGTAGTCAACTTAGTGTCTGTAGATTAATAAACACAGTCAATTTTTTCCGAAATAAAGCTTTTTATTTCTACTGAGGAGCAACAACCCACAGGTCTCAACGGATCAGGTGGTCCGAAAAATGGTGTTCGACTGCTGGGAAAAGGAAGGCACTGAGCATGTGCTCGGCAGGGAGGGGCACCAGAGAGGAGCTAATTAATCCATCTGGAAGGTCCCTGCTCAGGTACAGTAATCCATTTCTCATCATGACAATGGATCACTTCCAGATCTGTAACTAAAACTGTAATTATAAACATGTGGTGTAAAAGTCCAAAATTCATAGAATTCTAATTCAAAGTTTTGCAACTCATATAAATGTTGACTAGAAATACCTGAAATTCTATAAGTTACTGAATGGTTTCGAGAAAATCAATATCAAAACAAAAATTATTTCAAGTTGAATGTCAACAGTTATTAAATCCTGCAAGTCTGATAATTTGAAATTGATTCAGGGATGAATGTTAAAGTATTAGAAATAGCGAAACACTGGAATATTGCGGGGTGGAGAGTGGAGATAATTATTCACTTTTGAGGAGGAAGAGGAAGAAATAAAGAGCGTATGTACTTTGTGTTAAAAACAACAAGGCAAGCTTCTAAGGTAGACATGGGCAAGCCCCAGGGTTGCTTCATGTTAAAAAAACACAAAATCTTTTTCTCATAACACAGGACCCATACAGATGATACCTCCCTGGCCTGTGTGATTAAAAAGGGAATGTGCCAAGTGAGCACCCTTCACAACACCTTGACACCCCCCCCCCAGTGCGTCTTTTTATTGCAGGCATGAATTGTTCAGCCAAACAACCTTCTACACAGACTCCAAATAATAGTTCAAACTATTTGGAGCACATGTAGAGCTGCCATTCAGAGAAACAGCCCTCCCTGCTCTGATAAAGAGCATGATTGGAGAGTGCTGGGACATCTATGGCACACACTATAAAAGCAGGTTGCTCACCTGTAACTTATGATTGGGTAGTGATCTGTTGACATCGATTAGAAAGGGTTCTGTGCCTGCACAGATGCCTCTCAGTGGAGTACCAAAGCTCCTCTCGCCCCACCTCACGTGACTACGTGACTATTTAAGGCGGGAGGGAGCGCCAGCACTTCAACGCCAGAGCAGTCGAACATCTTTGGAGCATTAGGTGAGTTCTACGAAGAAGACTTGAGCACTACTGCAGAGCGGAGGTTCGGGAGGGTCTAATGGAAGTCAACAGATCACTATCAGATCAGTTACAGGTGAGCAACCTGTTTATCTGGGGCGTGATCCATTGAATCATTTAGAGGCTTCCACGCAGGCACAAAACTCATTCTAATGGATTCAACAGATCACACCCCAGATCATTGTGCTCTCAGGACATCCCCCTTTTAATTGTGTGGGTTGGGCTGGGGAAGTATTGTCTGAACAGGCCTACAGTGTATAAACCTTACTATATTAATTTGAGGTGCAGCTATGACATTCATGAGCAACATCGTAAACTGCTTCTAACATTCTTTAAAAGCAAACAATTATGCAGCATTCATTATTCAAAGTAATATTTATAGTAAAATCTACAAATATTCAGATTTGAAAACTTGTCTTTTAATTGGTTTGGCTTAAGTGCTAGAGAGCAGAACCACCACTCTGTTCATTCCTGGAAAGAAATATGGAGAAGATACTGATCAGCAAGTTACTCTTCCAATTGATACCAGTTTTTGGTCATTTATTGATATGGATTCTTCTTCCAGAAAGCATGTTCAAAAGGGTAATACTCTAATTGGCCAGATGGTAAGTCATATGTATAGTAAAAACGGCACAGTAACAGTAATGAAAAACACTTATTTTAGAATGACAGTATTGATCTGCAAAATTGGCAGCCATTTTCTAAAACGTGCTTTCCCCCCCTAGAAACCTATTTTTAATCAGTTTGGGTGGCCTCTACAATATTAAAATAAGGTCAAGTATAGTAAATAATTACATACTTATCAGTGGATAAAGTTTAAAAATATTTCAGGGAAGTTCTTCTAAGTCAAACACTGAACTTTATATGTTTCATCAACATCGTTTTTATTTGAAGCCATGTGCTTAAGTTCTATCCTGTAATAACTGCATTTATTTTTATTTTGACTAGGACTTAAGTTCAGTTTCTGCTAACCTTATAGATGCTTTTGGGCTTCTGATACACTGCAATGAATTATCACCTTCTGATCCAGTTCCTCCTGTTGTGGAACGCATTTTAAAGAAAGCTATTGACCCTGAAGAGGCAGCTTATGCTACTTCCCAACGGATTGGAACACAAGATTATGAGGAGGTAGCTATACATTAGGAGCAATAGCATGCTGTTCCAATAATTGTACCTCAGAATATAGTTTCTTAAGATGTGCCTCATACGGATTTGATATTCTGTTTGAACAGGTATAACAAACTGTCTTAGTTTTATAAATTTAATGTTTTCCAAGGAGGCACATGGAATTGCTAGGTTACCTCTCCCAAACCCAGTGTTATCTGTATTTTGACCAAACAAGGTTGTAGAGTGTAATTCAGCCTTGTTCTGCTCTTTATGAAATCCAAAGAAGCATGTACATCCTATGCATAGGATGGGGAGGGGGGAAAAAGATCCATTACCCTATATTTTTATAATGCTAAGAAGGCCAACTCTGGCTTCACAACCCAATCATAGAAGAGTGAGCAGGAAACAATTGACTAACGAGGCAGGGGGCGGGACTGATCTTATGTCTTTAAGGGTGTCAGGGAAGAATCTCCAAAGGGGAGTGTGAGTGGGTGGGCCTGGATGGCTTTAAGAGGGGTTTAGAGAAATTCATGGAAGACAGGTCTATCAATGGCTACTATTCTGAGGGCTATAGGCCACCTCCAGCCTCAGAGGCAAGAGACCTCTAAATACCAGTTGCAGGGGAGTAACAGTAGGAGAGAGAGGGCATGCCTCCAGCTCTTGCCTATGGACTTCCCAGAGGCATATGGTGGGCCACTGTGCGAAACAGGATATTGGACTAGCCAGGCCTTGGGCCTGATCCAGCAGGGCTTTTCTTACATACTTAACTTACCCATGGACCAGGATAGTAAATATTTGCCAGTTGGCCAGCTACTGGCAATATTCTATAATTAGCTCATCACATCACAGGCAAATGAAGCCTTTCAAAAATTCTTCTCAAATATATCACTAATTTGCATTTATCCAGCTATTTGCAATTATTTTGCATATAGAGCAGCTTTTACTCAGATTTTAAACTTTTAAAAGAGCTTTTTAAAATGTTTTAACATGATGAATTGACAAATCCATTAAAATAACTAACATATTTTTCTTGACCACAGAATTTCTGATGATTGAAATTGTTTATACTGTCATTTTAGTTCATTGCTTTTTCTAAGAATTTGCATGTGGAGCTTGGTTCAGAAGCAGAAAGACTGATTAATGGTTACTACCTAGCAAGTCGCAGAGTCAGAAAACATTCCGTTTATGGATCAACTCTCTCAACAGCTGCACTGAAAATCCTGTGGGTTTTTATTTGCATATTAAGTTTGTGTGCCTAAAATGTTCAAATTCAATTAGAAAATATATTCAGTCTGTAGAAATATTTCACAAAAGCTGTGAAAAATCTCATAAACCTACTACTCCCAAGCTCTTTACCAAAGAATGGACAAAGGGCAAATTATTCTCCAATCACCATATTTCTTATGTAAAGTTGTGCAGTTAGTCAGTGTAGACTCCTGGTGATCACAGAGCCATGTGGTTTTCTTTGGCGGGATACAGGAGTTTACCATAGGCAACATCTCATACTGTGTGGGAGATGGCATTCAGCATTTTCCTTATCGCTGCTGCACAATATAGATGTTTTCCATAGTTTGGGAAACGAACCAGCAACCTCATGCTCAGGATATATACTTGGATCCACCTTTGGCCTCATTTGAAAGAGTCAGTTCGTATGTTCCAATCACTTGTGGAGAAGAAATTTTTGCATTTCCTAGGCAAGGATGCAGAAGACTCAGAGGAGCTGTGATTTAACAAAGACTTCTGATTGTAGAGTCCTTATTTCCTAAACTAACCAAAGTATACATTTTAAAGAAGTATGAGCTTCTTCCCAACCCAGCCAAAGCTTGTACCGATTTTGGTATAAGCTTTGGCTAGACAGGAAGAAAAAAAAATCTACATTTCTATTAGCAAGATACAGGCAGATATGCCTCTTTTTTATCTTGAATACAGGAAGGACTTGCCTGCACACTATGGCTTGGTTGACATAGTTTGAATCTAGGTTTAATGTTGGTTACCAACTTTAGCACAATTGTGTGAACCTATGTCAAGGAGCTACAAATAGACCATTAATATGTAATGTTTTGTTGACAAGTCTAATTTAGAGACAACTTTATATCTTAGGGTTTCACTGTCTGAAGCACATGCCAAGTTGAGTTTAAGAACAAAAGTACTTGAAGAAGATGTTTTGATTGCTGTCTTATTATTTGAATCCTCTCTCACCTTAAAACACGGTAAAACTTACATTAACCGAATTTGTCATGTTACTAAATCCAAATCAAGCATTTGAAAGTTTAAGATCCTCAACTACTGAGGATTGTAAACTTTGCTGAGAAGTGCAGCCCCACAAAAACCAAGTAGTCGATAGCCCTCCTCCTCCTCCTCCTCCTCAGGTTTCTGTTTATGTCGAGCAGTGTTCCCTCTAACGGATTCCCAGACATTGTTGACTACAACTCCCATAATCCCCAGCTAAAGGCCATTGCAGCTAGGGATGCTGGCAGTTGTAGTGAACATCTGGGAATCCCTCTTAGGGGGAACACTGGTCCAGAGCAATACATTACATGGATTACATTTCTATTCTTTCCTATTCCTTAGGATATGTCCAGAGCAATACTAGTGCAAGGCAGATTCCACAGTTTTATTTCTCACTCTCATCCCTGCAGCCCCCAGAACTGCCCCAAAAGCCATTTGAGGGACCCTCAGCAATGGCATTGGATGCAGCAGTGGGGCTGCAGGGAATGGATACCCCAGAAACATCTTCTGCTAGCAGAGCTACCACTAAACAAGATGTCTCCAAGTTTTGTCCCCCTGTAGCCACTGGCACCACATCCCATGCCAATGGTCCTTGACCCTCAGGAATAGCTTTTCTAGCAGCTCTGGGGACTATAGGGAGGGTAGGAACCTGCCTGCACAACTCTAGCTTGCCAATTCCTCTTTCTTCCTGCTGCAGCCTCCCATGTTATCCTGCTCTGGAGAGTTCCTCCAACTCTCAGGAGATTTTCAGGGGATGCAGGGGACTGTAGAGAGGCAGGAAATCTCCATCAGCAGAATGGAAGTCCATGTGTGTAGACTTTAATGTATTTTCTCATATTTAGATATTTTAAATCTAGTTACTGTTAGGAACAGTTCATATAGTAAATCTGAAATACACACATACAAGCTGCTTTTTAAAAACTCTCACAAAAATCAAGACCCTACCATTCAGCCTCAAAAGATGTTTCTCTTTAAGTGAGAAAGAAAAACATTATTCAAGTGTGATCTTCTGTTTCTGCAAGGAAAAAATCTGACCTCTTGCATGCCAGACCAGATTTGATTTGGGAATATACATATGGGTAAGGTTTAACTGGAGCCACTTTTAAGCATGTCTTTACTAAAAAGCAAACAACAGTTTTGCATACTAGTAGTATATTAGGAGTTCACATGTAAAAAATATTTGCAAGATATAGGAACTTGCTGCCCCACTGCTACTTTTTTGACTCACTTGATAAAGCCCATGTCTTTTCTACATCGGGTACTACCACTAGATGTGCATTTCAATATGAAAGTCTCACTGGATCTCAAGCTTCTATATAAAAATGCTCTTCATTCCATATGTAAATATTTTTGCAGTTATCCCATCTCTCAAGAGACATTATATAAACACTGTACTATTCTTTCATTTCCACACAGGTACTTCTATATTTTGCATAGCCCCAAATGCTATTTTCCCATTTGAACTTGTTAATGAGAACTCTCTAAATCAACGAGATGTTTACCTGATGCAGTGCCATCAACAGCTGATACAATTTATTACTACATATGGACCTTCAACACACGTTCTCAGTAGTGAAGATTAACATCAAAAAGTCTATCATGAGATGTTTTAAATAAAGAAGTTTCAAGTTTTCTAAGCATTACTGAGTCCAATTGTATACATTATACAACTGGAAATGTTAATACAATGCTTGATCACACAACTGTACTATTTATATTGTGTTGACTGTTGGTTTAAATCTTGTATTTCAGCAATAGCTATTTTCTTATTCTAGTAAGTGTCAGACATGCCTGGCAATGGTGCAGGAGAGTCCGTCCAAATGGCATGCCAGCAGTCAGATGGAGCTGGGCAGCAGTGCACATGCCACCTCTTTCCACTGGCAGTTGACTCCGCAGTACACAAGCCAATATTTAATACCAAATACTAGCTCTGTTTTTCTTGTTTAAGGAAATAACACAGCATTTGAAAATGTGTATATTTATTTTTCAGCAATTCCATTCAATATATAAAAATAAATACTCAAACCTATTTTTCTGCTATACTGTACATCAGAGTCTACCAAAAAGATAACCCACGCTATGATACAGAAACATGAAAAAAGTGAAGGAACATTAAGATGCTCAAGTTCTGCAGGTTCCCTGATTCCCAACTTAGTTGGTCTTCTGCATTACCTAAATTCACAAAATTCTTCACTAGAGTAAGAAAATCTAGAAATGGATTTTGATGTCAAAAGTCTGGTTTACACCAATGGTTAGACTAAAAATAATAATAATGATATTGTGGAGTGGGGGGAGGAGTTTCAATCTTTTTGAAAGGGGGTATACTAACATGATAAATGTCATGGCGAATTCCCTTATTTAGTGAATGTTCATGCAAGAACAAGAGGAACTTTGGGCAAGAGAAACAAAAAGGATCCAGACTAAATCAGTCATGACCCACTAACATTAGTGGGATGTAATCTAGTCAATTACATTCATTTCAATGATGCTTAGCCAGGATCCTGTCCACCAATTTATTTATTTTTGCATTTTAAATTTTTATTGGCTTTTACAATGGCTTTACATTCAAATTACATTCATTTCTACACATAAGTAAATATTGACTTCCCACGCTTCACAATAACTGTACATATAAACCACTGCTATAATAATTCAAAACATACCTACTCTACACTACTCGATTAGTCTGGATCCTGTCCATCAACTATGAATGACATAAATTTGACGGAGTGCAAAGGAGGCTAGTTTTGCCATGAAGCCACTGGTGATAAAATGCTTTGTGGGAAAGAATCCTGTTAGAAAATGTTTAAATTGAAAGGCTCTCAATAAAAGTTACAAATTAATTTTATATTGGTAAACTGTTGTTCTGTCAACAATCTTTTTGTCACCCTGCAAAGAAAAAAAGAACATCAAATGAAATGGCTGCCGTGCCAATTAGCATAGGCTGAGATATCAAACATCCATAAACACAAAGCAAAATATCTCATCGAGACTGATGCTTGCTTCCATCAGTTGTCATCTTTGTTCTCAACTGAGAGAAATGTACATATTTACATGTAAAGTAAACCTGTCTATGAATAGCATCTGAAAATCAAATTTTAAAATAAATGCAAGTTCTTTCAAGAATGGAAACAAATTCAAAGTCACCTTAAGTACTGAGCAATACAAAGTTCCAAGCATTATTGCCAACCCTCTTCAGCATTCAAACTGAATGGCCTGCCTAGAACTTCCCTACATAATAGTTTATTCTGACTTAATTTATAGATTTCAAGCTTTTTTTTTTAAAAGCCTCAATTTCTTCTTCATATGGTATTTGCATATCATTCCAGCTGAACATCTTATAAATGGAAGACAGGTTTCATTAACAACTACCTCAAATTCCAAGCAGCACTTTCAGTTGCAACAAGAAGAATCTGACAAGTCTTATTTCTGACTACATCTGAATTCAGCAAGGCACACAATCAAAGATTTCACTGCAAAGACAAAAATAGCAACATAATTTGAACATTTTGACAAACGACAAGTTACCTGGCCTATTTAAATCTTTACTGGCACCTCAGAATTAATAAATACACATCAATATGAATTCAGATGGGTAAACGGCAAGAAGAAATCATCATTGTGCCAGCAATACCATTTTGTTAAAAATATACAATCAATCTACTATTTTCTATATTAAAATATTTTGGTTTTTTAATAATTGCTTGCAGAGTAAGTACTACTGCTTATTTCTAAAGGCAAGAAACAAAGTATACTAAGTGAAAACCTCTCAATAACTTACCAAAAATTACTCCTGAACAAAAGGAATCAATTATTTAAAAAGTAACCATACATCTATGAAAATGTAATTTTAATGAAACAAATAATATTTGCTCTTGGTAACATAATAAAGCAACACTCACCATTATCTCTGCTTTAGGAGCAAATAGAACATCTTGAGGATTCTAAACAAACAGAAAATGAAACCTGGACATAATACTCCAGCTGACAAAATACTTGTTTAAAACAAATACATAAGTATTTAATTAATAAACCATCCTGGCTTATTCAGAATTTATTATTTTAAATACAATAATTACTTTCAACAAATGGCAAAAAATAAGCAATAATGCAGTAAAGAGGTTCTTAGTAGATGAGAATAAACTATTTCATGATTAAGAAATTCACTGCCAAATCCTTTGGAAACATATTAGGCAAGAGAATATTCCACATTTTCAGACTTTTATTCCTCTTTCCCCTTGAAGGAACAGTGTTAACTAAAGGTGAGGAGACCTGTTCAGAGCCACTGTAGGTGAAAACCACTAGAATCTCCAGAGTTTGATGACTGTAGACAACTTAACTCCACTTTCGTCCTGGAGTCTCCATGGCTAAACCCCATATGTATGTGTGTGTGCATTTGCTGGAAATTATTACTAGCAATGTCCTGGTCTGTTTGGTCTTGAGATTTCAAGAACTTTCATAGTTTGCATAACAGAAAAGAGGAGACCTGATTCTTTACAATACCCATAAAGCAGCGAAGAACGGTCAGATCATAAGATTACTGCTTAATAGCAACTTGAACCAATTCGCCATGAGAATATACTCAACCCTACAAAATTTGCCTCACACTTCAGAGCTAGAATATGCATTAGTGCTACTGTCTACAGGTGCATACAAATATACTGTTTGCAGCATGAGGTAATGGGTAGTATTGTGCCTATATTGGCCTTTTTGTGGTAAAAATACTCTAATCTGCTCTAAGGAACAATGCCTATTACTCTCAAATGCTGTTGCCATTATCTTTGAAGTGTAGCAGCAGATCACCGATTCCCATATACAACCAAAATTTTGTGCCCAATCTGGCTTACCATTCAAGATATGCATTGCTTGGGAAGTGCCTAGTAGTATTCTTCCTCCTCCATTCATCCTATTTACAAGACCCAAGCATTTGAGTTGAGACACATAATCCCATTCCTCCTCATAGGTTAGCAGCTACAAGTGCTATCAAAAACTAGGAAATCATTAGCACTTCATTCTTTGTCAGCTGGTCCACTAAAAGTGATTTATTTCATAAGACTGGAATTGATTTGTTCTTAGGAACCATAGTCTGGTCTTGATTTGTCCTGTTAGTAATTAAGACATATGCACATGAATATTTTTACAAATATTACATTTCTGTGAGGTAGAAAACATGTCACTTTTCTTAATGTATTTACATGTTTCCTTTAAAACAAGTGTTACATGCTTAAATCAGCTTTAAGAATTTTTTAAATAATTTTTGTTTGCTACAGGTTTTCTCAGTTGCACGTACTTAAATCATCAAGAAAACTAATATAAAGAATACTGTCTCTTGAGAGTTCATGGACCTTGCTGGTTGAAACAAACAATCAAGCTGAAACAAAAAATTCAGAAGCCACTGGACTAGTGTTATCTGATTTTTTTCAGATTTCAATGAATTTTGTTCTGGGTGGCAATATCAAGGCAATGTGTGTGCGCGTATATTCAGAATGGAGACTTCCTGATTAATCCTGAACATGATCTAAAATTAACTGAGCAGACATCAAAAACGTGTGAGGGTACACGCACATGCACACCTTAGAGGGGACATTGCACAGGACAAAGACTTGGTAACAGACTACTCCACTGGCAGTATCTGATGAAAAACTGCAGAATGACCTTCAAGCAGTTTAGCTAGTTCTTCAAAAAGTAAAAAATGAATAGTGCAAGAGTCGCTTTTCAATTTTTTCAGCAACTAATTTTGTCCCGTCATATCAATTGTCCTAATTTACTAACATTAATATAATAGTTTATTGTACAGTTTCACTGAACACAGAGAGTATTTATATTCTATTTCTAATTTATTAATTGAGAAGTACTGAATGGAGGATCTCTCTACAGAATCAGAAGATTCTGCAAAGAAATATCCTGCTTAGAAGCTTTTTAATCAATCCTATTTGACAAGCATGAAAGACGAACAAAGGTTAAAGATTACAGCTTCCACGGCTTTGGGACTACAGCTATTGAAGCAAAAATAACATATTCCCTATAGACTCCGTTCAAACTGAGAACTGAGTACATGATCTTCCTAGCACAATCAAGCCGAAGTCTCAATAAAATGGAAACCCCAGACTTAAATACATTGGTACACAGTGAAGAGGGCAGGGGTCAAGGCGATAGGATGACTCTCTAACCAATCTCCCCATTGACAAAGAGGCAATTTATCATTAGAACTGGGACATCCAGCTGGTGCTACTGATTTATGAAGACATCAGCAGCAGTAATGATCTTTAGCTATCTAATTCATCATCATTTAGACATCTTGGCAGACTGGAAATAACTCAAAATAATCAATACGGGAAGTAGATTTTTTGTATTGTGTTTTCAGCAGATCATTTAATTAAAACTTATATCAATATATATAAAATGGGAAATCTTACAATCCAAGAATAGGATTGGCCAGATACAGGTTTGTACAAGTGCACTGGTAGTATGGCAGTAGCCCTTTAAGATTTTAAAAAAACAACCTCTGCTTTTAGACAAATGCAAGGTCTAATAGACAGAAGCAGAAATTCTGCTGTGTTAACATAACTGGAGTTCAGCCAGCCAGAAAACAAAATGCCAATGTATCTACTGATTAATTACTGCTGGCACAGGATAGAAATGTAGAATTCTATAGGACTCCAGAACTATATAACTCCAAGAGTCAGTAGACCTATTCACATGTTATGTTCAACATTTGTACAAGTGTACAGTGTATCCTGGTATACATCTGTTTACAGGAACAGTTATTCATATGCTGTGTTAAACTCAGGTACAGCACTATACTTCCTACCTGCACCATGCATTTGAGAGGCCTGTACCCAGGTTCACTTTCAAAATGAATGCAGATAGAATCATTCACACAAAAAAGTACATGTGTACAGACATCTGAATACTTGTACAATATGCTGTCTGAATAGGGCTATAAAGATCTAAACCTGGATTTTGTCAATACCCTTCCTGTTTGTACAAAAGCCCCGCAACATCTGGAACCTAAGTCCTATCACCCAACTATCTACATTAAACTATCTATCTACTGTTAAAAGTGTACAATAAAAAAACTGCTAAGCAAATTACTTTTGATATATATCTGATAAAACTGCAATTCTCTTATAACTGAGCACTGCCTTTTATTTTACATACGTATAACCCAGTAAGACAACGGATTTAAAAAAATTCTCTATACTAGGGTGCATTATATTTATGTATACATGTATACTAATTGTCTACCTCTGTTCCCAAGTTATTGATGTAGTAAACACACTACTTTTAGTATCTGATAAAATCAAGCCTAATACTTGAATACCACACCCTAAATTTTGAGCACAAATATACACATTTTTTAAAAAACAGTTAAAGGCATCCTTTACTCCATTTTGTAGAAGTCTGAGCCAGATTATTTCAGTTTCTACACAAGGGGGAAAGGAGAAAGAGATAGAGGTCACTGGCCTGCACTGGGGGTGGGAGTGGGAGGAGCCCAGTCACTCAGAGAACAGGCCCCCTCCCCACTCTTTTCCAGTTTGGTTAGAAACCACAGTAGAACAATCCATGCCATGAGAGAGGAAAGCAGAGGGGAAGGAGGGACTGCCTCCCTCACTGGACTCTGCCTAAGAAGGAAATCCAATCACCAAGGCCATCATCTTCTCCATCGCATTTAGCTGCCATGTTGGAAAGCAGATCATAGGCACTTGCCTCTGTGACTGGGCTCTCCTGATAGGCAGAGCTAGCCCCACTCCCCCCATTTTTCTCCACTGAGGCTTGGACCCAGGCCATGGAAGAAAGAGGAGAGCGAGGGAGGCTGCCTTCACAACTGAGCTCTGCCTACATGGAGAGCCCAGATACGGAGGCAAGTGCATCTAACCTCTTTTCCTCCATGGTGGCTCAATGTTAAGGAGAAAAACAGTTTGCAGGGTGGGCGCTTGCCTTGGTGAATGGGTTTCCCCTGAAAGCAGAGCCCAGTCACAGAGGCACCCCCCCCCCACACACTATCCTCCATGGCTGCATCCCCACAAAAAGCTACCCCATCACCAGCCAACAACAAAACACCACTGATTAGAAGATTGTAACACGATTGTTTCAAAATGGTGTGTGCACACATGCCATTTATAGCAGGCTCATTGAATGAACAGTACTTACATAGCAGAGCCATCTTATGCATGCCTACTCAGAAGTAAGTAGGCTGGTTTTGGCTGGTGGTGGAAGTCAGAGCGCGCAGGAGGAGAACCCCCGCCTGGACGAGAGGCCGCCGTTGCTGATGTGGTAGGTCCCTTGCCGGGGGACCAGGAAGCCCGCTTCAAGCCTAATGCCCCCCTTTGTTGTTGTGTGTAGTCGGTGTATCCTGTCTAGCTGTTCATCTAGACTTCCACTGCATGCACTACACATGCAGATGGAATAATAATAATTCCCAACTGAGCTCTTTTCTACCAACAGTAGTGAGATGGTAGAATCAACTGTACCACTCAAGATTGCAGGCAGAACTATATCATTTTAAAACACTGCTTTCCATAGCTTTAAAAAGCCATTCCGTGTAAAACCAACTCTAGTGGTTGTAGCCCAGCCCAGTCAGCTCCCGGCTTTACTAGTTTTCTACCAGCATGGAAGTTTATTTTGTTGTTGCTTAAAGACACTACCTACCTGTGATCTGCAATAGCACAGTCCGCTCGGCCACTTCCTCAGTCCGTAACATGGTGTGGTGGCGTGATAAGAGCGCCATTCTGGCGGACTTGGGGCGGGGGTCAATCGCTCTTCTTCTCTCGGGCTAACCTAAAGCAGAGGAGAGGAAGAGAAGACAGACTTCGTCAGTATCACACGCACTGCGCGGAGCACCTGGGAGGATCAACAGGATAAGCACGCCACACACAACAACAACGGGGGGCATTAGGCTTGAAGCGGGCCTCCTGGTCCCCCGGCAAGGGACCCACCACGTCAGCAACGGGGGGTTCTCCTCCTGCGGGGCTCGACTTCCACCAGCAGCCAAGACCAGCCCCGGCTATTTAGAGACCGACCAGCCGCTCCGGGTCCGGGAGAAGGCCGAGGCGAGGCAACCAGACCGCCTCTAGAACGGCGGGGCCTCAGAGGAGCCTAGGCCACGAAGCCCCTCTCCCTCAGCCTATCGCACAAGGGTACCCCACAGGCAGGCGTACCTTTCTGCAGCTACAAGCTGGGAGAGCCGCTCGCGCGCTTTCTAGAGCGGCTTCCCGCCACGGCCGCGTGAGCGCCCAACGGCTGAGACAAGCCACGCGGGCCAGACAGGAACCGGAATGGGCCGTTCCTGGACCACGTGACGCCCGGACGACCCTTCCCCCCCCCCCGCTTTCTCTTCGGTTAGCCCGGCTTTTTCTGAACTCTATAGGCCCGCCCTCCCGACCATATAAAGCGTCTTTGAGGAACGTCTAGGAGCTGAACCGAAATAAAATAACTGTCTTCATGAAAAACTCGACCATTATGACAACAAGGGAGACCGCCCCCACGCGCTAAACCCAACTCCGGCAACGCGGACCGCCTTCTAACGCACCTATAGAGCTTATTCTCCTGCTGCAATAATGGCACGCCCTCTGGCGGTGCGGTGCGAAATCGCACTCAGGTTCTTCAGTGATTGGCGCGCGAAAGGTTGGCGCGCAGAGCTTCATGGAAATCGTAGTTCCCTGGCGAAAGGCACCGGCTTTGGGGAGGCGGTACCCACTGGGACTTTAGGTCCTAAAGCGGCTTTCGTTGATGACATCATCATTGAGACAGAAGGGAGGCAGAGCTGACCAAAGAAAATAACATGCTGGAGCAGGCTGTGTTGTTACGTAAAAAGTAGCATTGTCGTCGGGTCTCATACTAGTCAGTCCCAAGTATGGAGGCGGCGACCGGTCCAGAATCCAGATCCATCACCAGAGCCCAGGTGCAAGTATGGATCTAGATGATGCATCGCCAGGCCACATCCCAGGCAGAGCGATGCAGGAGAGTCGCCATCTGGAAACGGGGCATCACTCCGCAACGCCCGTGTTTTAGAATGTTCCTCAGGATCTCTCTGGACAGCCCCACGCGCTGACTGTTGCTTATGGCTAGGGCTGCACTCCTGTGCACGCTTACCTGGGAGTAAGGCCCTGAACGCAGTGGAACTTAACTTCCGAGCAAACATGCATAAGAGTTGCTGTATAAGCGGGTGTCTGTGCTCCGTGTGCATGCCAAAGTCAGAGCAGAAGGGTCCATTTATGCCAGAACAGCAGTCTTTTTGAGAAGTGAATGTGACCGATGCAGGGCACCTGGCTTATGCATTGCAATTTAAAAGCCTCATCAATTGTAATTTACAACACTCAACACAGGGCATGCTACAGCTTCAGAATTGCTCCTGTGTGGGTGGTGGCAAAGGGTGTCTGTTTCTGAAGAGGTTTAGATAAACATCTCGGGTATTGTAAACGAAAGAAGGACAAGTGGTGTTCTTCAAATATGTGGGTTTTTGAGAGCCCAAACAGCAATTGAACTCACAAGAATGTAAGGATGTAAAACAGGTATATGTGTGCAAATATGCATTAGCAGAAACATTTCAACACACAACTTAACATATTCCCTTCCCACCCCCCTCACCTGCTCAGGGAGACGACTGTGGGGAGACATGACAGAGGTCTATAAAATCATGCATGGTGTGGAGAAAGTGGATAGAGAGAAATTCTTCTCCCTCTCACATAACACTAGAACCAGGGGTCATCCCATGAAATTGATTGCAGGGAAATTTAGGACCAGCAAACGGAAGTAATTTTTCACACAATGCATAATCCACTTGTGGAATTCTCTGCCACAAGATGTGGTGACAGCCAACAACCTGAATGGCTTAAAGAAGGGCTTGGATAACTTCATGAAGTAGAGGTCTATCAATGGCTACTAGTCGGAGGGCTATAGGCCACCTCCAGCCTCAAAGACAGGATGCCTGAGTACCAGTTGCAGGGGAGTAACAGCAGGAGAGAGGGCATGCCCTCAACTCCTGCTGTAGGCTTCCAGTGGCATCTGGTGGGCCACTGTGTGAAACAGGATGCTGGACTAGATGGACCTTGGGCCTGATCCAGCAGGGCTGTTCTTACGTTCTTAAGACCAACCCACAGGAAAACATGCAAACCAGCAGCCTGTGTGCAGAGGTGGCCCCATTCACCCTGCCCCCCATGTCTGACATCAGATGCGGGGGGCGTGGTCTGGCTCCTGAACGGAGCTCCGCAGCTCCATTCAAGAGTATATGTCAGGCCAGCTGGCCATTTAACTCCCGAAGGAGCCGCATGGCCCTTTTGGGACCTAGTCTGGGGCTGGCACTGCATTTGCAGCGCCGTGAATGCAGCGCTGGCCATTTAACTCCTGAAGGGGCCACGCGGCAACAACAACAACGCTCTCTTGCCACCTCCTCCTCTGGGATGGGATTGGTTGGATAAAATAACCAGAGCAAGCAGCGGGAGCGCACACAGGAAACAGATCTGCAGGGACTGCGGAGAGGAGCCAATCCTATGTGAACTGTCCATTTAATCCCCCTAATTAAACATCTTCGAATCTGCTGCAAAGCAGATTCGCTCTTCAGATACCCTGTGGCATGAAGCCATGTGTAAAGAACTCCCTGGTCTCCGTTTGTTTCGCACTTCCCTTGTGCAATGCCATCATGTGTGCAAGCGCACAGGCATGCACTACTATGGCCAGGTGGAAGTGGTTCGGTGGGCTGCTTATGGCAAGACCTGACCCACCCAGTATTGCACAGCCGTACACATGAGGAGGAGATCAGGGTGGCCATGCATGCAGCCTACTCTCAGCGCCTGGCTGAGCACGTCGGGATGAGATTGTGTGGGCTGCGGGTGGCTGCAGCACTCAGCCACTGCCCTCTCCACAGTTGCGCTAGGCTGCCTGGCGTAGTGGACTGGCAGTGCGGTGTGGCCACCACCCTGAACATTTCAAAGAAGATTTGGGGTGTGGGGGGCCCAGATTTCTACCTGAAGGTTTGGCGGGGAGGGCGTCCCTGCTGCCTCTCCGCACATGTGCTGCTGTTCTTAAAACTCTGCTGCAGTGAGCAGTAGAGATGTGCACAAACCGGCACTCGGCCAGTTTGGTGGTGGGGGGTTACCTTTAAGGAGCATCTCCCTCACTGGCTCTGTCTGCAGTACTGCTGGTGCGGGGCAGCAGCTTACCTCCTTGCTGCCCCAGTCAGCATTGGACCAGAAGTGGCTGGTGCGCATGCACCTTAAAGGTAACCCCCCACCGCTGAACCAGCCCAAACTCTGGACCTCCAAACCCGTTTGTGCACATCCCTCGTGAGCAGCAGAGCTGGGAGCCCGAGGAAGAAGTCCTCCAGCATCCCTCAGTCTACCATGCCAGGAGCACGGTGTCTTGAGGGATTTCCCCAGAGCCAGATGTTCTTGCTGCCCTGTTCACTGTGCACTTGGGCTGCATGGGCGGAAGGATTCCAGAGCGATTCTGACACTTGGGTTGCCCAAGCCTGGGTTAGGCTGCTCTTGAGAACAGCCTTGAAAGGAGTCACTACAGTTCACAGCTGTAGTAACCCCCTCAGTCCTTTGTCTGACAATAAGTCCGTACACACAGCCAAAAATGCTTGCAAGGTGCAGAGCTGGTGGGGAGGCAGCCTCCTGCCTGCCTTCCTGCACACAATCTCCTTACCTTTCCAGACTCTGCTGCTTGCCCAAACCACGATCGGCGCCGTGGTGAGCAGAATCGGGCTTGATCCCAGCGCTTCACACAGGCAGCCCAGGCTTGGCTGCTCATGTGAAGAGACTCATGATCAACTGTCCAAGAAGGAAGGGGATTGTGCACATCCTTTTTTGTACCACTGGCTATTCCATTCCTTGCCCTTGAGATTCTGGTGCTGGTGTTCCTAATTTATAAGCACAGTAGGGGGAATAGGTCTGCACAGAGATTATTTGGCACTCACTGCATAAGACACAGAATCCCAATCCTGCTTCAATGCAAGTCTGTTAAACAGGCTTTTTTATTCGATCAGGCTGTATATTTCTGTTGAAGAGGCTATTACAAAATATTGTCAAAAATAAATAAATATAATTTATTATGGTTTACTATAACAAAACCTCAAATTTGATGTGTAACCATGTAAAAGGTTAGTAAAAATATAAACCATGTAAAAATTTGAAGTTTTGCTGCTGTCATCTGATTCAAAGATATGTAATTCACATACATTTTTTTAAAAATGTATATAAAACAGTCTGAATCTAGCTGATGCTTTACAACATTAAATAAAACAGATCCCTGCCAGCAAAGCAGACAAAGGGAGACATAAAATATAAATTAAAAATATATGTACATAAACAATACTGTATATTCAAAATATTCTGTGTAGTATGCTTTTGGCTCATATATACAGCTGTAATTACAATACTATACCCTTCAGTTAAATGTTTTCTGTGTTAATATATTCTCTGCCAATCACATTTGTTCCCTTAGAGACCACTTAGAACAGAGCCGTCTTTGTGAAAAGTAGAGACTGGGGGATAAAGTGTAAAATGAATAGAAAAATGAGATTAAAGTCATGACTAGTCCCACATTATGGATCAGTTGGATACAAGTACGTTATTTCATTTATGCCCATATGACAAAGATAATCATGAGCTACATATTACTAATCATGAGAGACATATTTTTAATGGGGGACAATTCAGAGAAGATTGAGGAATAAGACAGAACAATACCTACATAAAGGAGGTAACCATGCCATTATGCCTGGAAAGCCCATAGAAACAACAGGGACAGGGGCATAGTGAGATCCCTGGGGGATACCCCTGGGACAAAATCCTATTAAGGGGCCTTCCCATCACACACAAATTGTGTGCACGACCCCAGCACCACACCCCCTGCGCCTAACGTCAGATGCAAGGGCTGGGGCAAGAAAATCTTGCCATCCCTGTCCCACTGCTGCTATTTGTGTTGGCCAGGGTGGGGGGAAGCTGAGTGGGGTGGGTGGGTGCTGTGGCCGGCAGGCTGGCCTCTCCACCCGAACCGCGCACCTGCACATTTCGGATATGGAGTCGCATGCCCGTAACATCACGGGCATGTGATGTCTATATCCAAACTGCACAGGCGTGCAGTTCGGATGGAGAGGCCGGCAGAGAGGCCACTCGGCCGGCCACCCCACCCCCCAGGCCAACATAAATAGGGGCAGAGGTGACAGCCACACAGCTCAGCTGGAGAGGCCGGAGGAGAAGCTGACCGGCGACAGCGGCTGCCGCCGTGTGGCCAGGGGTGACCTGCTTGGGGGCCCCGTAAAGGCCCTCTGGGCCTAGGGACATTTGTCCATGTAGCACCCATGAATAGGGAATATGCTGAGACCCACAGAAA
The DNA here is from genome assembly GCF_027244095.1 of Hemicordylus capensis. NCBI lineage: Eukaryota > Metazoa > Chordata > Lepidosauria > Squamata > Cordylidae > Hemicordylus > Hemicordylus capensis. Next base: position 266,532,531 of record NC_069660.1, read on the forward strand.
TGCAGGGAATATGCTGGGACGACATGGCAGGAGCACTTTTTCAGTTTTGGGTAGTGAGGGAAAGATTTAGATACCTGCTCTTGGATACACTCAACATGAAACTGCAAATAAATGTATGTTAAGAGCATTTGATAAAGTTGTTTTTTTATAGCAAAGTTATGAACTCATGTCAAACAGCCATGTTTGCTTTTATTTTTTAAAGTTTACTTTTTAAAAATAAAGGGTTTCTGCCTTCAAACTACATAATTGGTATTGACCCATTTACTTGTTTATTACCCCTGCTAACTTGGCAAAGAGGCACCTTTTAACGTGGTGATTCTCTTTATTTAGCAGGGGGAGAGTAACTGGCCCTATCCACTCCCAGCACAGTATCTCTAGTGTCTGTTGCTGGTGTCTGTCTTATGTTTCTTTTTAGACTGTGAATGTTTTGGGGACAGGGATCCATCTCATTGATTTGTTTGTTATTTCTCTGGGCAAACCACCCTGAGCCATTTTTGGAAGGGAGGTATAGAAATCGAATTACTACTACTACTAATAATAATAATTATTATTTATTTACACAGTCAGACAGGTGTTATTGACTAGTTTGTTTTATCCAGACATTGAGTCCTTCCCAAGGACCTGGGATGCCAGAATTTTATAGTCAATTGTTATAGATATCGTCGCAGAATATAGGCTGTTCCCAGTAAAGCTGCTTTTTGTAATTGGCTGATGGTGATTTCTGTGACCCCTATGGTGTTGAGGTGCTCTTCAAGGTCTTTTGGAATTATTATTATTATTATTCAGTACATAAAAACAATAATTCGGTTAGAGATGTTGGAATTCTTGAGAAATAATCACATGTGGCCTAACACCGAGCAGAGAGGGCAATTCTGCATCTGCCCTACTTCTGCCAGTGCAGCCCTTTATCTGGAGAGTGATGGCAAAGCCACAGAGAACTTCTTGTGGACCCTGCAGAAGCTAGAGAGATGAAGACTTCAGGAGGAGTAAAAAGCAGTGACAAACAGTCCTTCCCCTTTTCCTCTGTTTTGAGGCTGCTTCTTCCAACCAGGCTAAATGGACACATATGAAGTTAAAAGAAATAATTTACACTTCTTTTTAATCTCAGTTTCTTACTATTTCAGTGATGGTCAAGATTCTATAACAGAATGCTGGCAACAAGCTAACCTGCTTATTCATGGCTGTCCTTAGAGAGCCCTGGTGGGGTGCAGGGCCCTCTGACAGCTAATGTTAATGGTAGCAAGAAGTGTGGAGGGCCCCTCTCTTTGGAGGGATTGGCCTGCTTGCCTTGCCCTAAGGACAGCCCTGCTTTTTCGTATTGTGAGCTGCTTCATATTTTCTATTTTATCCTGTGCCGATATTGTACATGGTACAACAATTGCTGTTGCAGAGCACACGCTTGATACGTGTACACATTGCAGAAAGTTTCCAAATTATCACAGTTCATCCATAGCATGTACCAGTTCTCCCAATGAAGTGATGTTTCCCAACCTAATGTGTGAAATGGACTTGTTATGTGTTAACCTGCTATCCTTAGTGATAATCAGTTTAGAAATCTTACCCTGTCACTTTAGGGTGGTTCTGAAAAAAAGCTGATGGTTTAGTAACCATCTAGAGCAGGCTTCCTCAAACTGCAGCCCTCCAGATGTTGCTGAACTACAACTCCCAGCATACCCAGCCACAATAAATTGTGGCTAGGGATGCTGGGAGTTGTAGTTCAGCAACATCTGGAGGGCCGCAGTTTGAGGAAGGCTGATCTAGAGGGTTTCATTGTTTTAATACATCATCACAAGAACTTCCTTTCTCCTTGTGAAAGTTGGAAAGGGCAAAAAGTGTTAAATATCATCTTGTATAACCTTTAGGACTTTCTGGCTGCTGCACCTCATCCCCTCCTTCCCACTACTACCGTTTTTCTTTGCGTCTGATTTCTTGTGTGTACATATGTATAGCTTGTTTCTCAATATATTTGAAATCTCTAGAAGATCTTTTTATTTCTAGCTCAATTTAAGGTGCTGGTTCTTACCTTTAAAGACCTATATGGCTTATGGTCAAGGTACCTGGGACTACCTTTTCCCATCCAAATCTGCCTGACCCATTAGCTCATGCAAGGAAGCTGCTTGCCACCCTCAGAGTCTCTGCATCCTGTCACCCTCAGAGTTGAGGTGAGAGAACAGGAATGAGCTTTCTTTATGGAAATAGCACTGGAGCTCCAATTCCCAAATCCCTCCCCCCCACCCCCAATAGCTTCCCTACATGCCTGTGTGTCCTCTCGGCATCCCCATGTGCTCCAGTTCCATCCTATAGAAGAGAGCCCCACCCTGCCATCAGTGGAAATGTGAGGGATGTAAGGACATCGCTGTGCTCAGAATTGTCACCACTACACAGTTCATCACCACCACATGCCCTGAGGCATAGCTCTGCTAAAAACAGTTCAACAAGAAAATAAAACTAAAACTTCACACAGAGGCTAGACAGACATCTGTTGGGGATGCTCTGACTCTGGATTTCCCAAAACGAGCAGGGGATTGGACTAGTTGGTGTATAAGGTCCCCTCCAATTTTGAGCCATGGGGGTGATTCAAATTAAGCTTGAACTAAGGGCTAGCTAGTGTCATGATTGTTTTGAAAAAAAAACACCCTCAATATAACAAGTTATAATGAATCCTATACTTTAGACAGGGAAGCTTCCCATATATTCTTCTTAAGTGCACTCTGATTTTCTTGGTTTCTCAGGGAATTTTTGCTTTTTTAAAAATTTTGACAACTCATAACAATTTTCAAAGTATTTAATATAAATCTCAGGTGTAGCATAATTATGTAAATCTTGCATAACAGTATACATACAAGAAGAGAAGATGTCTGGCTGATTTTTTTACCATGCATTTAATTCTAGCCACTGTTATCTACATGCAACAGACTGAACTAACCAGGCATGCAAGCTCTGTTTTCTGGAATGAGCACAACAGATTACTTCACCTATAAAGCATATATGCATGTTCTAGTGTAGCAGTAACCTCTTGCCCCAAGTATTTAGTACTTGGGGCAAATGTATTTAGTACATTTCAGCCATAAGTCAAAGAGAAGCACAAACAATATTTAATTTATGTATTGTAAACATATATTTTTGCTAAATTCAATCTACAAAGCTGCTTACATTGTTTATATGCCACACTGTTGATCTGCTTTACAGTAAAGCACTTTACTATGAACACACTTTCACTTTATCAGAAAAAAGAGGCAAATAAATCTCAGATTATCTAAGATACTGGGTGATATATGTACAAATTGTGAATTGAATGTTTAATGTATAAATTTTCTATATCTGGGGGGACTTGTTAAAAAAGCAGTGATTGAAGTTTTTCAAAATTGTTTTATTGCACTGACAACCAATACCTCACACTGATGTTGTCGTGACAGAGAATCCTATGTGCAAGGTCCACATGCATGCAGATCTGGCATCTTGTTGCTTCATTGAACCTCTCCTTGATGTGATCATCCAAACACACTATACAGGCTTTTTTAAGGAGCTGAGTATGTGCTGCTTAGCCCATCACAGAAAACAGGTCAATCAGTAGCCATTAGCTGCCATTGACTACTCTGTGTTCTGAGGTAACAGACTTCTGAATACTTCTGATGTTGGGAGCAAACAATGCACAAGGTTGTTGTTTTGATGTCCTTCTTGGGTGCTTCCAGGAGATATCTGGGTGGCCACTGATGGAAACAGGATGATGAATTAGATGGATCCTTAAGTCTTACCTAGCTGGGCTCTTCTTACAGTCTTAAAAGTCTGGGGACATGTACAGAGAAGGAATACACACCTCTGGCTCATGATCAATGTGTCGGGATTTAAGGTTACAGACATCATGGGATGCAGTCCATATTTCATAAAAACTAATGAAAATCCTCCTAAATGATCTGAGCGATTTGAGATTGCCCATTGCATGGATTTGTAAAGGCCTGTTCACATGTTACAATTGACCACTTCCTTCATACATGGGAGTAATAGGTTTGCACCAGCAGCAGTGACATACGGGTCAGGAGTCCAAGGACAGCAGCTGCGGCAACATTTGCAAAATGCAATATATATTTTGTCATTTCAGAAACTGTGGAAGTTGCCTTAGGCAGAAGGACAACGTGGCCACGGTTTATACAGTATTAGTTGACTGCTTCTGTATTTGAGGAAAACGGCCTAAATAATGTATGAGCCATCCTTAAGTTTTAATATGCCCATCTATTTCAGATGCTGTTAGTTGTATGTGTTGAAAGATGTATTTTAACTTAAATAAATCTGGCATAATAAATACAGCAGTATTGAAAAGAAAAATATAGGTTACATTTGTGATTTTGCTGAAGTTTCTGCTTGACTTGCATTTTCTGTCTGCACAGAGTGATTCAGGAACTGTCCTGTAGCTCCAATGTATAACCTCGATCGCATTGGCCATTTCTATTTAAAAAATACACAAAAAGTGCACAAATTGATGATTATTGCTTAGGTGTCATGGTTCTGAAATTTAAAAAGATAAGTACGTTAATATTGAGGCTATATGCACACCAAGTTGCATCTATAGTTTTATTTAAGGAGATATCTACAGTTTAAAACTTTTAAAATCTCTGTACTTGAAAAGCAGCAAACCAGCGTATTAGAGAATAATGGAATTGTAGTATACTTTTAATACTGTGATATTTAATGACAATTGTTCCCATTTTCATTCCTATTGACATGTTCTATATCATATTTAGTGCACAGATTATTACTACTGCTATGCTGTTAAAACAGATCTCTGCAGAAGGTTTGCAACTAGAGAAAGGAAGAACAGGCAGAAAAGATCAAGGAAAAACACAAATAAGTTTTTCACAAGTTATTTCCTGTAAGAAAGTGGTATTACCATAGCCAGAACTGAATGGAGAAGAATAGATTAGGAAGAGTGTTTTCACATAATGTTTAAAGCTACAATGAACCTTTTGCACATTATTTATGTGTCTGTTGCAAATGTTGCTTATGTGAGATGCGAGGGGGGGGGGAGAAGACACCCAGTTTTAAATTGAAATAGTAAATGTAGATTTTACATTCAAATTTGTTTGTTGTAAATCACCCAGAGACATGAGTTCGGAGAGCAGTATACAAACATCAGACAGACAGACAGTACCAAAAACAAAAGAGGATAAGTACCAAATAGGAACAGTAAATCCCAGTGATCTCAATGGAACTTGCTATGGGTAAGCATGCATAGAATTGGGCCCCACATATCATCTGTGAAGGCTGCCATAGATACCAGGTATCCACCAAGATACCAGGTGTCTTGGAGAATTCAACCATCCCACACATTGCAAGATGAGATGAAAAAGAAAAATCATAAGCATGCCTGATCTAGGCCAATATTCCTACAAATTGCTCCTCATAGCAAATCGTTAGCTGCTGAACATTCAGAAGGATGAGCCCCAGAAACTGCCGGGGTGGGGGGTCTTCTTGATTTTAGTAGACACCAGCTGAAACATTAGATAACAACTGAATAACTAGATATGCAGTTTGGTCCTATGCATGCTTAAGTAAGCCCATTGAATTTAATGGGATTCCCTCACAAGTATGTGTGAACAGGACTGCAGTCTTTGACATTGTCCAATGTCATCAACATTTATAAAAACATAGCACATGGCTAGGTAAGTCTGCTTCTGCCTTCTGAAGCATTTTGTGCAACTCAAACAGTTATCACATCCATAGCTTATTGGAAGATGATCTAATAAGAAAAAAATATGGCTTATATTTGATGTGCACAACTGCAACAGTGTACAGCATGGCTTGTTACAATGCAGCTATAGCAGAATTTTGTGTAGTGCACCTGGGGCATGTCTACCCCAATTTGCTGCTTGGCAGCTGTTGATCTTCTCGCTTTCCCATAATAAAACGCAAAGGGACCATATAACACCGATTTTGAAAGAATTGCAGTGGCTGCAGATATGTTTCTGAGCAAAAAACAAAGGTTGGTCATTACCTATAAAACTCTGAACGGCTTAGGTCCAGGGTATTTAAGAGACCGCCTTCTTTGTCATGAACCCTGCCGCCTATTAAGATCAACTGGGGAGGTCCAGTTACAGTTGTTGCCGGCTCATCTGGTGGAGACTCAAGGACATGGCCTTCTCTGTGGCTGCCCCAGGGCTTTGGAATATGCTCCCTGTCCAAAAAAAAGAGCTTCTCCATCTCTGATTGCTTTTAGACACACCCTTTAGACACACCTGTTTCCCCAGGATTTTAATTAAAATTAATTTTAAATTGTTTAATTATTTTTATTCCGTGAAATTGCTTGTTTTATTCTGTGAATTGTTTTTATCTATGAAACTGTTTTGTTTGTTTTTATTTTAAATTGTAATTTGGACTGTGTACACTGCCTAGAGATGTACACTGCCTAGAGATATGTGTGTGTGTGTGTGTGTGTGTGTGTGTGTGTATCAATATCAGGTCATAGATAGACAGATAGACCATACCAAACTGGGAGACCTTTTTCTGACTGAAGGCTGCAATCCTAAACACACTTTCTAAGGAACAAATCCCATTGTATCCAGTGGCATTTAAACATATTTAGGCTCTTACTCATGGGAAGAGGCGCGGGCAGGATTGTTATGTGCAATACAGCATCAATTAAGTACAATACAGAAACACAATGAGAGACCTACGTTCAGCTCATTCAGGAAGAGCAGTGCTAAAGAGCCCTAATGTGGAAAGCACATGCATACAAAGTCATCTCAACTGTTCCATAGCCTAGCATGGCTTGTCTTAGTCTTGCTGCCCAATGAAGAGGCCTCTGCAACTCAAAAAGCTTTCATAGCCTTACTTGATTTGGTCCAGTTATACCACCTTGCTTCTTTCTGCATGGCTTACCTTCACTGGATGCAGGTAGCCGTCCCCTCTCAGCATGCCCAAACCCTCTCCAGGCAATTCTTCTTCATCCTGCAGGCTGCGGGTTAAGTGGGCAATGTATGTGGTGGCCAAGAGCAGCACATCCAGTTTGGAGAGCTTGGTATCCGGTGGCACAGAGGGCAAGGTCCTCTGCAGCTCCAAGAAGGCATGGCGCAGGGTCTGTACACGGCTGCGCTCTCGCGCTGCATTTGCCGCTGCTGGTCTGCCTACGGTTGCCCCAGCCCGTTGTCCTGTCAAGGAATCAGTGCCAGACACGGAGGGTGGCAGGGAGCTGGCGTCCAAGCAGGGCACGGAGAACTCCTTGGAGTTCTCGGGAACATTTCTATAGTCCATGGATGTGAATGAACCTACGGTCAACAAAGACACTCATGGCACTTATTTCCAGTACTTAGAATCACAATTTGAGATATCATGATTGGTATTATATTATGATATTCTTATTTGGCATTTCTGCAGCACTTTTCAGTATGCAATGCTTTACCATTCTCTGTTTTTATCATTTTGCTTTTCATGGTATGTGCTATTGATAAATGACAGCCAGTTCAGAAGTAGAGCCTGTAGCCTAACTCTTCTGTCCAATTTGTATGGCTATCAGCTAGGATGGAGTTATTTTGAACAGGGTAGAATCAAACCCACAACCCTGTTGCACTGGTTGTCACATGCACAATTTGCAAATCAGCAGCCCAGTGTAGAAACATTGTGATGATGTACAAAACCAACTCTTGTAATCATTATAGATAGTTCACACATTTGGTTCACCTGGAGGTGGCTATAGACCACCTCCAGCCTCAGAGGTGGGATGCCTCTCAATACCAGTTGCAGGCAAGCAACAGCAAGAGAGAGGGCATGCCCTCATCTCTTCATTATGGGCGTTCCAAAGCATCTGGTGGGCCACTATGTGAAACAGGATGCTGGACCGGATAGGCCTTGGGTCTGCTTCAGCAGTTCTTATGTCCTTATGACCACAATTCTAACAGCCTTGGGGGGTGGGGGGAGGGGGGCCTAGAAAGCAATAAAGTGGACACACGAACATGACAGTAAGTTTCCCTGAAATCAACAGCACTTACTTTCAAACATTCATGTTTGGGTGCTAATACAGTGATAATTTTTATTGGCTCAGTTTCACTTTTTATACCAACAGAAGCTCCTTGTCCAGTTAAAAATTATCCATCTTATTTGGTGTCTTATTTTGCTTGACAGATGGATGTTTGCTAAATAAATTCCAGTACATAATTTTGGCCCTAATTCTGCAATCTGTGAAGAAAATCAGTGCATATTAATTTATTGTAAGTGTATAAAATGCACACTCACACAGAATCTGACTCCATTAAGTAGGCTATGAATTTGGCAGTTAGTCTCTTTCAAATCAAAAATACATAAATCTCATCCCTAATTTAAATATAATTCTATTTAATATTCCAGTTGAACAAAAATTATTAATTTTCTCCTCTAATTTAAACAAGGTTCTTTTTCACAAGAGGAAAAGTGAAAAGATTTGCTAATAAAATAAATCATGGCAATAAATTAGAATGTATCAGAATTAATCCAGAAATATTTGGGTTTGAATAGCCTATACAGTATAACAGAGACTTTTGTTTTAGTTCAGTTTGGCTGAGAGATCACCACTTTGGAAATTATTGACACCAAGAGAAGAACTTCAGACCGTGTAAACTGTGTGTTTGTTAAGTGTACAAAGGTTCTTTTTTTAAAGGACAAAATTGGCTTTTTCTTGTTCTGTACAACAATTATGCAAGTAATAGTTGAATATCTATAGAGATAGAGATAAGAGCTGAAAACTCCTAATGTACTTCAGCACTATTAAGATATTTTTAAAAGGTTTTGCCATTTACTTAAATAAGATTTGGATTGCACCTATACAACATGAAGAGACACAGGTTTCTGCCTTCTCCCGTTTGCAGCAATTTACAGATTAAATTGAAAAATCTTTTCACAAGTTTGTCAGTGTGATGTAAAAAGAACATTTCATCTTGCACTGATAAACATTTGCATTATAATGGTTTGTGTCTGTGAATGAAATCCATTACATTTTGGCCAGGATCCAAAAGGTTACTTCAGGCACACCTCAGAGCTTGCCCAGTGGGATTTTGTTTTCTGTGAAGAACAGTTTGCCCTGTAGCACTGGAGGGCGGGCGGGGGGAGGTGGACATATTCCCTGGAATATGCAGAACTACTTGTGTGGTTCTTTAGGTCTTGGCTGTTGAAGATAGACAGGCAGGCAGCATGAGTGTGTGTGTGTGTGTGTGTGTGTGTGTATACACACACATACACACACACACACACACACTGGTCAAGACCCAAAGAATCTTCCTTGCTTGCCTAAAATGCTTTTGCACAAGCACAGCGGTGCCAATTTTCATTTCCTACTGCAGCCATTTGCATTGTGTTGGATGCTGTTAGAGTGCTGGACTAGGGAGACAGAGTTCAAATCCCCATTCAGGGGATTCAGTGCTGGACTAGGATTCAGGGGATTCAGTGCTGGACTAGGGAGACCCGAGTTCAAATCCCCATTCAGCCATGATACTTGTTGGGTGACTCTGGGCCAGTCACTTCTCTCTCAGCCTAACCTACTTCACAGGGTTGTTGTGAGGAGAAACTCAAGTATGTAGTACACTACTCTGGACTCCTTGGAGGAAGAGCGGGATATAAAATGTAGATGATGATAATGATGATGATGATAATGATTATGATGCTCTGGATGCTCTCCCAGTCTACATCTTGAGCTTCCCGAAGGATGCAGGAGGCCAAGATAGGAAAGGGAAGTGGATCAATTCCAGAGGTTCCCTTCACAGCTCTTCAGTCTGCACTCATTATATATACTGTATATAGTATGTATACCCACATATGGGTATAATATGATCCTAAATTTAACCATGGCCAGTCATGGCTACAGTCCTAAATTCACTCATGAGCGAGTAAACCCATTGAACATAGGTTGTGGATTGGTGCTGTAAGTCTCATTGGAATCAATGGGATGTAAACATTTAACTGTACACTTCAGTTACATTGGATTCTTGAGGACCTAGTCATGACTAATTTTTTCCCCTGGATTATCCCCATTGCAAACATGTGTGTCTGTTAAAGCTAGTACACTTCTATGTGTCTTAATAATACATAGCATAATAAAATATAGGGTATACAAATATATCTAGTTGGAGAGAATATATCCCCCTTTTTTTGTTTTGCTTGATATCTGGCCCACATAACTCAAAATCTTGCTGACTTAATTAAAATTGGAGAAATAAAATTTGGAAATAAAATTTAAATAACATTGGAGAGCCAGCGTGGCGTAGTGGTTAGAGTGCTGGACTAGGACCGGGGAGACCTGAGTTCAAATCCCCATTCAGCCATGAAACTAGCTGGGTGACTCTGAGCCAGTCACTTCTCTCTAACCTACTTCACAGGGTTGTTGTGAAAGAAAAACTCAAGTATGTAGTACACCGCTCTGGGCTCCTTGGAGGAACAGCAGGGTATAAATGTAATAATAATAATAGTATTACTCAACCGTGGGACTTTTTGTGTGTGTCCAATGGACCTATATAGCTACCTATTATTTTTATGTGTTTTGGAAAGTGCTGAATTCAACTGTCCAGGCATCTTAAAACCAGAGAAAGATTTTTTTAAACCTAAAATAGGATTTTTACAAAGCAGTGGGTAGGTTATTTGCCCACCAACCATTAGGCAATGATTTCTTTTGACTCTTTACCTAAAATTAATCTCTAGCTTTACTAGTTTAAATCTAACCACATTTTATTTTACTTCTGCTATCTACTTTGCAAGGGTCTTGGGTATTCCAGCCAGGGACAGATAAGAGTAACTTGAGATATTATGTACTTTTTAAAATGAGGGAACAACAATTTTTGTTTCTTTGTCCCAGTATCCCTCTGTCTTACACTTAACCTCATAAGCAGAAGCTAACTACTTGCACTCTGTCTTAAGAGTATTACATATGGCAGATCTTGGGGCTTTTCCAATATGCCCTAATTTTGTCCCCCTCCCTGATTGTTTTGTTTAAGATCAAGTCAGAAGAAGAGTTCTGGAGAGTTCAAAAGCTTGCTGACCATTTTGTGATATTAATAATGCACCTCTTAATAAATATATTAGCCTACTTTGGTAGTTGGATCGTAGCATATTTTGCTAGCAGGAAAGGAGGTACAATTGAAAAATTGGTGTCACATCCCTACACCCATTTTAGACTTTGGAACAGGGGGGTGTACCCCCACCCGCAAGAAGAGTTTCCCCCCAAGCTCCATACAAGTGAGTGGACACTTCTGGTCCATTCGCTTGTATACTGAGCAAGGGGGGAATGGCTGCCACTAGGAACAGTCCCCAAAGTGGATGACACTCAAGTAACTGGGGACAAGATGGAGTTGTGTTATGTCCGCAGCCCTCCCCCGGGATTTTACAGATCACATTGCAAGCAATAGAAACTTTGCTGCCTTTACTGCCCACTATGTTAGGCCACCTTGGTTCTAAATATATTGAAATTACATAAAGTACCCATAGGAGAGAGGGCATGCACCTCTTGCCTTTGGGCTTCTAAGAAGCATCTGGTGGGCCACTATGTGAAACAGGATGCTGGACTAGATAGGCCTTGGGCCTGATCCAGCAGGGCTGTTCTTATATTCTTAAAAGGCGATTATGTTTCAAATGCCCATATTTGCATATGGTTATATAGGGTGATGAATGTGTCTGATTCCTGGCTCTGTTTTGAAATATATATTGCATTCAGCACAATTTTGTAATATGTAAATATGTTTACTTTTTAGATTTTGGATATTGGCTTTGCAGCAGCCTGTAGCTAAAGCAAACAATAAACCTACTATTGTATATGTATGCATATATTACAGTAAATGTCTGATATGCAGTGTATGATTGATTTTGTGCCTGCCACAAATAGACATTTCCTCACTTTTTGGACAAACAGTTTGAATGCTGACAGTCACATGTAGGGAACTATTAACAATCACCACTGTATCTCCATGCTTTTGGAAAGTCACAACATCCGTCTGGAATATGGCCACCACACTTCAGGCATTTGCAGTAACATACGTATTGGCCACAATCCAAAGCAGTAATATGTCCACACAGAGGAAAGCAACAGCCAGAGCTTCACTGCTGCTGCTCCTGCAGCAACTGCAGCTTTACTCACACAGTATATGGAGAGAGGAAGTGAAATGCCTTTCAGCATTATTAATAACTGAACACTATTTATAAGGAATATTTTATACAATACATGCCATTTGCCGTTTACACACTTCATCAGCCGTATGAAACGAGGATTGGTTAATCTGGTGTAAATCCTTTTATACTTTTAGTCTGAAGGTACACTTAGTCATCCTGGTGCAAGTCTGCACGCATACCTTTTAACAAGATCCCAAAGACATTACTGGTCTTGTGGTAAAGGTAAAGTGTGCCCTCAAGTCGATTTCGACTCCTGGCGAGCACAGAGCCCTGTGGTTATCTTTGGTAGAATACAGGAGGGGTTTACCATTGCCTCCTCCCACACACTCTGAGAAGATGCCTTTCAACATCTTCTTATATCTCCGCTGCCCGATATAGTCTGGTGATTATGTTTCGAATGCCATCGTCTGGGAAACATACCAGAGGAGATTCGAATCGGCAAACCTCTGGCTTGGTAGTCAAGCCATTTTCCTGCTGCGCCATTAGGTGGCTGGTCTTGAGGTAAAAAGCATGAATTGCCCCTTTTGCTAAGCAGCCTGGATTGCATTTGAATGGGAGACTACATGTGAGCACTGTAAGATATTCCCCTCAGGGGATGGGGTCGCTCTGGGAAGAGCATCTGCATGCTTGCCTGCAGAAGGTTCCAAGTTCCCTCCCTGGCATCTCTAAGATAGGGCTGAGAGAGACTCCTGCCTGCATCCTTGGAGAAGCCGCTGCCAGTCTGTGTAGACAGTACTGAGCTAGATGGGCCAAGGGTCTGACTCAGTATTAGGCAGTTTCCTATGTACTTACAAGGTCATGATGAAATTAGTGTGGTGTTTATAACCCCCCCCGGCCCCCCATCGCTAAGTTCTAGCTCTTCTTTTTCTGTTTGGTTTTGTCCAAATCCCTGAACACAGTTTTTAATTTAATTTCCACCACAGCTCAGGTCATATTATGTGCCTATTTCCATGTATACATTTCATGTTTCAACCAACACTTTTTTGGTCCATCTTGTGACCAAACAAAACATGCTGCAGCATCCAAAAAACAAACTAGGGGCTGCTGTGAAGGTATTATTTTGTTACCAGTGAAAGCAGTTTACACTGGGAGGATTTTAAAATAAAAGATGCTTACACCCAGTAGTGAATACAATCGACTAGCCTTTTATAATCAAGGCTGCAGTCGTAAATAATCTGAAGTCCCATTGAACATAGTAGAACTTACTTGGGAGTAAACATGGATATGCTTGTGCCTTAAATCTACCACATCCATGTGTTTGCTGGGCTTTCAGAGTCCTCCCCCACCCCCACCCCCCGGCTCAGATGATGTTGGTCAGTCATGAGAAAGGAACAAAGACATAAGGGGTTAATCACAAAAACTGCCGCCCTAAGCATTCATTTGAGCCATCTAGTTAGGTTTTTATGGGTGTTTCAATGCTTGTATGTAAAATGCTTTGGCAGGCTTGTCTGAAAGGCAGTATATACATGCCTTAAATAACAAATAGATTCAACTTCTTTCTAAATCAACATTGCTAAGATGAGTTGTCAGATGCATGAAATGCACAGATCAAGACATGCCTATTTGCAAGTCTTAATTGTTGGAATCTACTGCCAAGGAAGAGCGGAGTTTAGGGTCTCAAGTCCTACTGTTATGATAAGAAAACTCTTTAATAACAACAAACAGTACTTTTAAAAATGTGGCATAAGCTTTCATGGGCCACAGCCTGCTTCCATGATTATTACTGAAAAAATAATAAATTTTTTGCTATTATTATTGTTTATTACCACCACCACCATTATATTTATGTACTGCTTTTCTATAGATAGATAGATAGATAGATAGATAGATAGATAGATAGATAGAATAAAATAAATAGACAAATAAATAAATAAATATCTATTATTTATAAATATTATTTATTTATTTATTTATTTATTTATTTATTTATTTGTTTGTTTGTTTGTTTATTTTACAAAGCAAATGGAATAAGACAGCGGTCCCCTAACCCCAAAGGATTCAGTCGAAGGAGGAAACACGAGAGACAGACACTCGGAAGGACGCTGTGCTGAGCTGAATAGAGACACTTGCGCTCCCCGGCTGTTAAATATAAGAGACCCACCACTTTAAAAAGTGCCTCTCTGGCCAAACGCTCAGTGAAGTGGTCTCTGCTCCACCAAAGCTTATGCCACAATCAACCTCTTTAGTCTTCTAGATGCCGCAAGACTTTGCTATTCCCGCTGCCACAGGCTAACCCAGTGACTTCCCTGGGATTCATTCTGAAAAACAGTGACAGAACGATAATTTCATTTACTAGCCAATGAAAGTTGTCATTTCCCACTAAAAAAAGATTTCGAGATTTAAATCATTGCTTTCAGGGTCACTGTGTCTTTTCCTAATTTACTGGGCAACCCAGTCAACAGGTGCTTTCCAGAGCTCCGCTGTCAATGCCAGTTTATCTGAGGCGCCTGTACGGCCGCCGCATCCGAAGTACGCGCGTTTCGGGCCGGGATGCCCGTTCTGTCAAAGTTCCCCGAAAAAGTTCCCTTCTCCCCCCGCCCGCGCGATTGAATCGCGGGGAAATGATCCAGCATCCTGCCCTGTGCGCAGAACCGCCAATTGGAACTCGAATCCTTTCTTGCAGCAAGCAAGGCATTGGGAGTTTCCAGCACTGAAAAACCGCAGCCTTTATTTCAATGCTGGCTGTTGATTTCCCATCCTTAAACATCAGCAGCAACTTCTGAGATCCGAGAGGATTCTGACCCCCAACGCAAATTTGCTCTTCATTTTACCCCGCAGTTAGCTTTCCAGCTTGAAATTACCCACCATCGTGCAGTGAAAGGGTGCAAACCCTCTCAGCGCAAGCCTCTGCATGTTTACTCAGAAGTAAGCCCCACTGTGTTCAATGGGGTTGCTCTCCCAGGTAAGCGTGCAAAGGACGGCAGCCTACTCTGTCTTTAATTCTTGTTCTCGAAGGTTTAGCAAGCCCGTTTCTCCGGGCTATATAGAAAGCTTCTCTGAAGTTATGCTCAGGGCACGCATTGAGACTGACTTCCAGTTCAAAGTAGCAAGTCCGCATCCAGGCGGTCTTAACTGTTTGGAAGGGAGTTCCCGTCCCATCATTGACACTTTACCTCCAAGTAGATACGTTTGGGATCCGGCTATAAGGCTGCACCAGTAAGTACTGTAGAGACAGGGAGGGGGTCGAGTTGGCCAATCGGTCAAAAGCGCGCAATGGGCTATTTAGCGGGGGATCCGAAAGTTGCAAAAGAAAGGACTTACTTTTATCTCCTGGAATGCCTACCCGGGAGGAGAGAGACGGCTGACCCGTGCAGATCAAAGCCCAGAATGGGAGCTGCGCCGGTCTCTTTATAGAGGGAGCTGAGTACCCACCTCCTGTTCGTCTCTTGCTGCTGCTGCTGCTGCTCCTCCTCCTCCTCTTCTCACATCGCCCCCTGTCCTTCCTGCGGCGATCTCAAACTCTTTCCCTCCAAGGGGCCGAGGCTGCTTTCCACGCAGAGCAGTGCTGTCTGGCAGCAAAGGCCTGGATCTCCCCTGCTTCTCTAGGTCTCTCCCACTCCCGACAACCAATTTGAGTCCCAGGGGTTTCCTACTAGGGCATACTCTGGGGCTTAGAGTATGCCCTGGGGATGGTTAAGGCCAGGGCTAAGCCCCCAGCAGAGGTGAAATCATCAGCCCCAAAGAGGGCCTAGGAACATATGCAGAGTGCTGCATGGATAGAACATGCAGAACCAAGCTTCAAGGTCAAAAGGACATGGCTAAGCCCCGGCACCTTAAAGGTAAAGTGTGCTGTCGAGTCGGTGTCGACTCCTAGCGACCACCACAGAGCCCAGTGGTTGTCTTTGTTAGCATACAGGAGAGGTTGACCATTGCCATCTCCCACGCAGTATAGATGATGCTTTTCAGCATCTTCCTGTATCGCTGCTGCCCAATATCAGTCTTGGGTTTTAGAAATTAAGTGCCGCTTCTTATTCTGGGATCCTAGACTAGAAGTGGGTGGAAAATGGACTGATTCGTCAAACGGCTGCCCCAGTCAGAAGAGGAAAAGGGAGGTCTGTTCCCTCCTAATTATTACCCCTCGTCTCCCATTAGGCTGCAATGTGGGAGGCTAGTAGTCCTCCATTTCTTTCTCTGCCTTTGCCCCATCAGAAATGAACACATCTAGAGAATTATTTTGAAGTCCATTTGATAGCTCAGCTTGCGGAGCAGCAGGCTTTAGGAGGCTTGGCTTCTAAAACCCCAAGGCTGCTAGAGTGACTGCAGCTCTAAGAGGCAGGTTTTTGTTGGGTGGGGCTGTGTCTTGGTGGTACCAAAGCACTCATGTCGCATGCAAAAAGTTCCAAACCCAGTGCCTGGCATCATGAGTGGCTCTCTAGTGAGGAGTGGTCCGGCATCTGCTTCAAGTGACAGATTGACAGAGGAAATTGATTGGCTGCTTCTGCTGGCCTGCCTCCTTTGGCTTCCTGCCTCACCCACTGTTTCATTGGTGGGCAGGGGCCCCTACTTCCTTGTGGCAGCGGCAGCATCCCAGGCCTGCTGCCGCCACCACAGCTCTTCCTTCTCCCTCCTGCTCATCCATCCTTCTCTCTGCCCTTTGAAAATGTAGCCGGCAGTGAATAGCAGTGATTGGGTGGCTGCCTCAGGCCCTGCTCTTTTAAAGGTAAAGTGTGCTGTCGAGTTGGTTTCGACTCCTGGTGTCCACAGAGCCCTGTGGTTTTCTTTGGCAGAATACAGGAGGGGTTTACCATTGCCGTCTCCCGTGCAGTCTGAGATGATGCCTTTCAGCATCTTCCTTTATTGCTGCTGTCCGTTATAGGTGTTTCCCGTGGTGTTTCCCATAGTCTGGGAAACATACCAGCGGGGCTTTGAATAGGCAACCTCTGGCTTGATAATCAAGTCATTTCCCCACTGTGGCTTAAAGTTAACAGGGAGGAGGGCCTGCACTGGCTGATTTTCCCCAGACACAGCACCCTTAGGGATCTCTAAGGACAGCCCTGGCAGATGGAATAGAAGGAGGTGGTGGAGGGGGGGGACACCTCACACTTCAATCTCCTCCATGTCCTGCCTTTTCAAACAGGGTGGGGGAAGGTGAGCAGAAGGAGGAGGAAGAAGAGCAGTGGTTACTGTGCCGCTTACAGATATCAGAGAAATTGATTCACAATCACAGCACATTCTGTGTGCCACAAGGGAGAAGATCAAGGGGAGTGAAATTGGTGTGCAACAGGCTTTGCACACCATGAGGATGGGGGTTGTGGCTTGCCAAGCTGTCTCAGGCACCAGTGGGACTTTGGCCAGGCCTTCAAAACGCTTCCAAATAGGGCTGAGAAAGACCCCTGTGTGAAACACAGGCACAGGCAGCTTCCTATGTTAATACATTGATTTTTACAGCATTTGGCTGTAAATGGCTATTTAACCTATAAATCATGAGGAACACCTCCATCTTAGATGCTTTAAGGATGCATCACTGTAAGTAGTAGGCATTTAAGTGTTTGGCACTTAACACACTATTGGCATCATTGACTCTGTTTCCTCTTGCCCAACTTATCTGCAAGTAAATCACATTAATTTCATTGTAAATTGCTTCCAGTTAAGGTTGTTTATGATCACAGCTTTTATGGGCTATGCTGGAGTCAATACACCCAGCTGTAGCATCATTGTGCCAGTTGTGACCCTATGTCCTCCCACCAGCAAAGCAAGGTAGAAAGCAGTAGCAGCAGACTATTATGGTGTCCGTGGAAACTCCACGACTATCCATCAAGCACAACCTTGCACAACCATACCTTCACTTCTTTGCCCATGCAGGTAACTGCACCAATCTATACATACACAGTGACATCAGAACACATTATGGTGCCATGGACACACCAAGGTTGACTCCAGGAGGCCTGGACAAACACCTTCCTACCTAGGTGTGCTCTGAGTACCTCACATGAAGGCTCTGGTTGGAAACATGGCCTCAGGGATCTGCTAAGAACCCTGGACAGTGCCCAACAACGCTGACTCTGGATGCCAGCCCAGTCATATACAACACACAACAGAGCAGCGAAGGAGTGCAGTGGGTTGAGACACAAGACACAAGGCTCACCTCAGAGAGCAGTTTGAATTCCCTGGCAGCCCCCAGAGCAACAGCCTTCTGTTGACCATCCATTTATCAGGCAGTCGGGAACAGACAGTGAATAGAGTAACAGGAGTTAAGAGCTGGAATGGACTTGGAAGTCTTCTAGCCCAATCCCCCCTGCGCAGAGAGCTGGAAGCTGCTACAGGCAGTGCCCCTGACCAATGGCTGTCCAGTCTCTATTTGTAAATAGGAGGAGGAGGAGATCCCACCATTGCCTGAGGCAAACTGTTCCATTATCAACAGTAAGGAAATACTTCCTGATGACTAATCTATACCTGCTTCAGTACAATTTCAGCCCATTGATTCTAGTCCTGCCCTCAAGAGCAACAGAGAACAAGTCAGCTCCTTCTTCTATGTGACAGCGTTTTTGATATTTGCTCTCATATCTCCCCTTGGTCTTTTCCAGGCTAAACATACAGCTCTTTAAACTGCTCCTCATAGGACTTGATTTCCATACCTCTCACCATTTTTGTTGCCTTCCTCTGAACCCATTCAAATGTATCCATGTCTGTCTCTAAATGTGGTGCCTAGAGATGGACACAGTGGTTGACATCCAGACACTAGCTCTCTTCAGACATTTTGAAAAAGGACACTGTACATGATTGCAGTGTCCAAAGTGGAAATGGAAATGCCAACCCTGGTGCATCGTTGGCTCATGACTCACCCTCTCATACACACTCATCACAGTTGAAGCGCTTGTCAGAAGAGGCAAATGCCGTAAGCATGATTGATTGTGTTTCCGTAATCAGCAGACTGGAGTTGAAGACGTGATAACAGTTTCAATAAAAATACATCATAACAAAGAAAAATAAATATTTTACAATGTAATGTCTGCTATCTTCAAGGCTACTTTTAGAGATGAAATAGCCACTTAGAGACAATTCTAAAATCATTGCATTTTAAAATGTACAGAACTTTTAAAAAATTGTTATTTTACCAGTGCGTTGTAAGATCACATTTCTGTAAGATGATTTAAGTATAGTTTCATTCTGCAATAACTTTCAGTGGGTCATTTCCAAAAGCAATTTTCACATTCAATAGCTGCTTTATTATTGCTGCAATTCCGAGAGAGAGAGATTCACATTATAAAGGACTCTGTGTGTGTGTGTTTAAAATTATCCACAAGAATTTGTTTGGATAAATTTAATCTTGATTTTAATAGCAAATAATATATATTTTTAAAGAAACATACTTCCCTGAAACAGTGTTTCCTTTTGTTCAATGCTATCATATTATGAACTGCTGTTAGAAAACTAATGGTACCAAAAGGAGAGAAACAAGTTGTTCTAGTAAGAACTCATCAGCCTACTGTATTTACCTTTCACTGTCTCTACAACTGGACTAAATTTGGTTCAAATCGAGGTCCACAAGTTAGATCTCTTGCACCTCAAATGTCCATGCATCTGCCATCTTGGATCAGTGTGGATGACATCATTACAAACTACACCATTGAGGTGTCCCTGTGTGTCACTCACTACAACTGTACCAAATTTGGTTGAAATCAGTTAGACAGTCCTCAAGTTAGTGCACTTGCGCCTCAAACATTCACACATCCACCATCTTGGATTGGGGTGGATGACATCATCACAAACTACACCATTGGGGCATCCCTATGTGTCCATACAGCTGCAGCAAATTTGGTTCAAATCGATTAGACTGTCCACAAGTTAGGAACATAGGAAGCTGCCATATACTGAGTCAAACCATTGGTCTATCTAGCTCAGTAATGTCTTCACAGACTAGCAGCGGCTTCTCCAAGGTTGCAGACAGAAATCTTTCAGCCCTACCTTGGAGAAACCAGGGAGGGAACTTGGAACCTTCTGCTCTTCCCAGAGTGGCTCCATCCCCTGAGGGGAAGATCTTACAGTGCTCAGACTTAAAGTCTCCCATTCAAATGCAAACAGGGTGGACACTGCTTAGCTAAGGGGACAAGTCATGATTGCTACCACAAGACCAGCTCTCCTCCTCCTCAGGAAGTTAGTGCACTTTCACCTCAAAAGTTTGTGTCCACCATCTTGAATTGGATTGTATGACATCATCACAATCTACACCGTTGAGGTGTCCCTATGTTTCCCTACGGCTGTAGCAAATTTGGTTCAAATCAGTTAAGCAGTTCACAAGTTAGCCCACTTGCGCCTCAAAAGTTTGCACGTCCGCCATCTTTGTGTGGATGTCATAATCACAAACTATGCCATTGAGGTGTCCCTGTGTGTCACTCACTGCACCTGTACCCAATTTGGTTCAAATGGGTTAGGCAGTCCACAAATTAGCCCACTTGAACCTCAGTTGTTCATGTGGCTGCCATTTTGAATTGGAGTGGATGACATCATCACACAGCACACCCTTTGGGCATCCCTATGTGTCCCTACAATTCTGGTAGCAAATTTGGTTCAAATTGGTTAGGCGGATCACAAGTTAGCCCACTCGCGCCTCAAAAGTTTACATGTCCGCCATCTTGAATCATTGTGGATTACATAATCACAAACTATGCCGTTAAGCTGTCCCTATGTGTCCCTACAACAGTACCTGATTTGGTTTATATTGGTCCAGGTGTTGCGAAGTTGATAGGGACACACACGGACGGACGGATGCACACAGACAGAATGCCGGGTGATCTCATAAGCCTACTGGAAAGTAGGCTAAGGAGCAGATAACTATGCCAATTTCCTTTAAAATACATTATAACCTTTCAGTTTAATCTCTTATAGGGATAATAAATAATGCACTGGACAACTCTTAATGACCAAGATACCTTTTGATGCATCTGTATAATATGACTGTGCTATACATTGATGCATCAAGTTTGTGTTTGCTACACTGTGTTACAGAAGAGCTCATAAAAGGAAAGTATGGACATTAACTATGACTATAAACAGTTGGACTGCTACTTGTAAACCATTTAAAACATATTAACAGTAACAGTAACAGTAAAACCCCTGCTAACTTGGCAAAGAGGCACCTTTTAACATGGTGATTCTCTTTTATTTAGCAAGGGGAGAGTAACTGGCCCTATCCACCTACAGCACAGTACCTCCAGTGATTGTTGCTGGTGTCTATCTTATGTTTCTTTCTAGATTGTGAGCCCTTTGGGGACAGGGAGCCATTTTGTTTATCTTATTTATGTGTTATTTCTCTGTGTGAACTGCCCTGAGCCATTTTTGGAAGGGCGGTATAGAAATTGAATGAAAGAATGAATGAATGAATAAATAAATAACGGGTACTGCTTACACATCATTTTCATTGTTTTCTATTTCATCCCCCTCATCCCCCCACCCCTCACTGCATCAAGTGAGTCTGATTCTTCACCCTGTGCCCTTTCATCTTCTAAGGCAGAAGAATCTCCAATTTGATCAAGGCTTTCTTTTGCATCACTTCTTTCTAGTTTCTCTTCATCATTAAAGGCAGCTCCTTTTGTTTTATCAGTAACCTTCACTTCACTGGAGCCCACTGCATTCTGAAGTCCTGCTAATGCTGGGAAACCAGGTAGTGTCAATCCTTGTAGTCCTGGAGGTAGAAACATAGATGGAGAGAACAGGCCAGGAGCAGTGGAAGACAGAAGGAAAGGACTGGAAGTCATGGAGCTGGCAGCAGCAGTCTCAGCAGGCAGGGTGGCGTGCAGGTAGAAGCAATTCCTCACTTAAACTGTAGGGGAGGGTTGGAGAAGAAAGACTTGGGAGGAAAAATGGAAGATATGGAATATTTGGTTTGATGGCAAGTGGGTTTCAGTAAAATGTGGTGGGCTGGATGCCTAAAATGCTGGGCAGATCTGCACTCCTGGCAGCAGCAGTTGCACTGGCAAATCCATCTGCAGAGTCTGTAGCAGAAACAGTGCCTGTACTTTTCTTGGCATCTTTGTTCTCCTCTTTATTCTCTGCCTTCTTCACTTTTGAAGTGCCATCTTCAGTTTCTCCTTAACTGGAAGAAGCACCTGTTCTCAGGTGATTCGGGAATCCACCTAGTCCAAACATTCCGGCTAGCTCTGTCATAACTGGCATCTTCAAAGGTGGCATGGCAGCTGGAGCTTTAGGCTCATCATCATCATCCTCAGCAGCAGCTCCTCCTCAAGGGAAAGCCCATGAGATCTGAAAGCTAGAGAGATTGTTTATGGAAGTCAGTGGCTGCAGGTGTGATTAGTGTCCTCATCTTAAACCTATTTACTTGGCAGGAAAGGCCCATTCACATGTTTTGTTCAACACTCATACAATGACTGTACTGTGTGCACAGGTACTGATCTGTACACAGGTGCAGTCATTCACATGTTATGCTGAACGCAGGTACAAAAGTACTTACTATCTGTACCATGCATTTGAAGGGCCTGTATCCAGGTTCACTTCCAAAATGAACGCAGGTATAGTCATTCACACAAACACTTGTACAAGTGTACAGACATCTGTACATTTGTACAGCGTAATTGAATTGGGCGAAAGTCTCACTAATTCGGTGGGACATTTCTAGTCCTTCATTTCAATGGAATTATTGTTTGGAATGAAACTTCCAGAAGGGCAGTTGTGTGAGTCTCTTGCAGGAAAAACAAAAGGAGGCATGTGGCACCTTAAAAACTGAACACATTGTAGCATGAGCCTTTGACATGGATTTACTTGTTTCTTACTACTATTATTTAGAATATTTCTCTATACCTCTTTCCAAAAAAAGTTCTTAAAGCAGTTCACATAGTGAAAGGAATGAGAAGATGGTTTTCTGTTCCAAAAAAGCTCATATGCTCAAGAAATACAAGGAGGATATCAGCAATAGTCTGGGACACTATGCTGGGATTAATAGGGATGGTTGTTCTATCTCTGCTAAATATGAGAATCACCACTTGAGTAGGTGCTTCCTTGCCCTAAAGTTAATAGGGCTAACTTTAGTCCACAAAACATAGTCTACAATAAATATGCAACAAGACTGCTTGCTACTTTTGTTAGACTGGATTTCAGTGGTTTAGGACCATGTTCTTAGAATGTTGCTATATTATTATTTGTAAAATGGGGGAAATTATGGCTTAATTTCGTGGATTGCTAGGTCCTGAATAAGAATGAAAGAATACATAGCACAGTGAGAGTGCAAATTAAACTGGGTGTATGAACATTTTTTCAAGGGATTTAGTTCTTCTCAGCCTTCCCTATCACTTCTTCAAACTTCACTACCAGGTCCTCCAGGAACTCCCAGCTGGATATGCAATAAAGTGGTTGAATCAATCCCACCAGTGCACTTTCCAGCCTAGCTGTTCAACAGCAGCAAAACACCTCCATTCAGGCAAGTCACATTCCAAATGTAAACAGCAGGGGGAGCAGTCTCACGGAAACTAACAACCCGAAAAAACAGCAACTTTCATACACCGGATATACGACTTCCTAGCTCTATATGGCAGTGATTAAATTCGAAATGAGGCATTGGAAATGTGAATGGCACCCTGCTGTAGTGATCTGCCCGGACCGGTCTGGAGGCCATTCTACAGGCCTCCGGACTGGTCCAGACATGGGCGGTTTGGGTTTGGGTGGATTGGGGTGGGGTGGGGGGTTCCTTTAAGGGTGGGGGAGGGTTTACTTACCCCTCCCCCGCCTTCCCCCCTCCAGCGTACGTATTTTCTTTAGTAATCGGTGCAGCAGGATACCTCCCTGCCTCCCCTTCCCCCGCTTGGCTGCAAAAGGCTTTTAGAAGCCTTAAAGCCTTTTGCAGTCAAGTGGGTGAAGGGGCAGCAAGGAGGTATCCTGCTGCCCCGATTACTAAAGAAAATACGTGCGCTGGAGGGGAGAAAGCGGGGGGAGGGGTAAGTAAACCCTCCCCCACCCTTAAAGGAACCCTACCCCCACCCCAGTGCCGGACCGCAGCTCCACGGTTCCGTGCACACCCCGACCCTGCTGTCTGCGTAGTGACTGTGGTGTCACAACACAGGAAGTGTGGAAGCACACTTCTGAGATACGACGTGACCTTGTTGCAGGGTATAATCTGGAAAGCGCCCAGTAGGATTATCACCCAGATTCTAGGCTTCTTATTTGGAAGGAAGCAACAGCGAAGCTTCATTAATTAATTCATTTTACTTAAAATATGCCTATCCCACCTTTCAGGAAAACAACTTCCAAGACTGCTAGCCAGAAGAACACTCATTATTTTATTTATTTATTTATTTATTTATTTATTTGATCTCTATACTGCCCTTCCAAAAATGGCTCAGGGCGGTTCACACAGAGAAATAACAAATAAATAAGATAAACAAAATGGATCCCTGTCCCCAAAGGGCTCACAATCTAAAAAGAAACATAAGACAGACACCAGCAACAGTCACTGGAAGTACTGTGCTGGGAGTGGATAGGGCCAGTTACTCTCCCCCTGCTAAATAAAGAGAATCACCACATTAAAAGGTGCCTCTTTGCCAAGCCAGCAGGGGTACACATGTCCCTTGCTCCACAGTTCAATCACAAAACCAATTTTGACATATAGTACATTCATAAGGAAAAAGAATTAAAACCACAACACATGCACCTTGTGGCACAGTTCCCATGCAGATCTTTTGGATCACAAATCAACTTGAGCATAGTGCATTTGTTTTTTAAGAAAGGTGTTTATTCAGATGTAAAAGTTCCATTTCCACTAAATGTGAAGTACTCTATGGATAGAGATAAGTCTTTATGGCAGCTTTATTTAACTAACTAACTAACTAACTAACTAACTTATTTATTTATTTATTTATTTATTTATTTATTTATTTATTTATTTATTTATTTATTTATTTATTTCAGGGGAAAATTCATTAAAAATCACAGGGTTGACCAATTTCCTTGAAATAAAAATACACAAAGTCCTGCCATCCTAGACTACATGTACACCCAATTTCAGAACTCTAAGTCCAGCCATTCTGAAAATGTAAAGTGTTGGGCAAAAGTAGGGGGGCATGTTGCTTTTTTGTGTGTGTTTTGTTTTAAGACAAAGGGCAAATTCCTTCACATGGGGATAGAATGATGGCTCAAGTGGTGGTTTCAGTTCCAGAGTTTTTTGTATTTTTCTGCCATGAACAAGTCACTTATAGGACTTTTTGGAGATTTTTTACATTTAAAAAAACATTTAAAAAACTGATCAGCTTCAAAATCAATGCACAGGGTGCTGATAACCTGTCCTACATCTATGCCAAATTTCAGGACTCAAGGCAAGCCATTCCAGAAATATAAAAGGGGAAATCATGGGCCCTCGAGGAGAGTGGGCACATGGGCCTGGGTACCTAGGCCCATGCCTAACAAAACCCCTGAATATGATCCATGGAAAGTTCAGTGCAATAAAACTGTCTTCCTATAGCACCTGAAACCTTATAAAGTGGGTGTGGAGCCTGGGCAGTCCTTTGACGAATCAGGGTCAGGCAGTCACCTCAGGCACCTGACTATTTGGCCACTAGCAGGGTGGCAAAATGCCCCCACTGCTGCAATCAGAGCAGATCTTGGGGTTGATCTGACATTTGCAAGCCTTGCAAGGAGCATCCCTCCTTACACTCCTTGCAAAGCCGGCAGGAAACATGAGGAAAGAAGAGGGTTTCTGGCAATTTCCCCTCCTCCTTGCCCTCTGCACCACTTTTAAAGCTTACAAGGGTCAATTTTGAATGGAGGCTGAACCCCATGAGGGGCAAGGAGCATTTGACTTTTACCTCAGGCATTGCAATACCTTGGACTAACCCTGGTCAGGCAAGTGTCCCTGTGAAGACAATTCAACAATCAGTGTGCCACCACTGAGAAGGCCCTTTCTCTGGTCACCATCCACTCTAAGGTAGTGACAGAGACAGGTGAAGATATCTGCAGCAAGTCTCTGATGAAGATATTAATGAACAGTCAGGTACATATGGGTGCAAGCAGTCCTTCAGATACTCAAGCCATATAGGACTTTGTAAAATCATTACCCTGAATTGTGCCCAGAAACTAAATGGATAAATAATTATTAATACTGGAGTCACAAAATATAGTCAAGTGGTCATTTCAGTTAATAGTCTGGCAATCACAGTCTAACTCAACTGAAGATTTTACTTCACTGGAGCTTATTTTCATGGATGGGGTAAAAATCAGCTTAATTGCCTGAACTTCATCTTTACTGCAAAGTGGATCACACTATCAGCGTCTATTCCTAAAACAGAAATTATGAGAAGTAAATAGAGACCATGAGAACAAAGTTATCTTTTGATATTGCCATAACGATGAATGAGAAGAATTATCATAAAGTATATTGACTCTGATCACAAGTACACATGTACTTGGGAAAAGGACAAAAGAGTGATGTAGCACTTTAAAGACTAACTGGCTGGTTGTGGTTGAGCGTTTTCTTCTGGAGCAGATGCATACCCACAGGTTGCAGTTCAGTGTAGGCTAGGGGCATGATCCAGTGTTGGTAGCACCAAAGAGAAAGTAGAGAGAAATGTACCTCTGTGATGAGGTACTGACTGGCCATGATTGTTTCTTATTTTGCAAGAGGACTGTGCACTACCCCTCATCCTACTAGATGGTTGAAACTATAGGCTACCAGCACAGGATCATCAAAGTCCCAGACCAGTGTGGTTTGTGTGTATCAGGCAGTCACTTACAAACATAATGGGGAGGGGGCATCCTCAATACACTGGCAAGAATGCATGGTGGGGTGCTATTCCCCCTCTGGGCACGCAAAGCACAGTGAGCAGCTTTTCCTGTCCCTTCTACATTTCCCTGTCCCAGTTCTGTTTCTCAAGTTGTGAGTCATGCAAAGCACTCTCTGTGGGCTGAGCAGCTGTTCCCAGCCCTCAGCCCAGATAATTGCTTGACTGCCTGCTCACCCTCCCATCCCAATGGGAAGGGTATACTGTATATACTCGAATATAAGCCGAGGTACCTAATTTTACCTAAGAAACCCAAAAACTGATTGACTTGAGTATAAGCCTAGGATGGGAAATGCAGCAGCTACTGGTGAGTTTCAATAATCAAAATAAATGCCAATAAAATTACATTAATTGAGACATCAGTGGGGTATATTGTGACCAGTATGTACGGCACTTTATTACAGGGAGACATTTTAGCACAGGCAGATAGATGACTCGAGTATATGCCGAGGCTGATTTTTTCAGCACATTTTGGGTGCTGAAAATTTCAGCTTATACTCGAGTATATATGGTACTTTCCATCAGGACAGTCAGTGCCTGCTCGACTTCCCTTCCTGATGGAGGCTTACCTTGCTTTCTTCAGTAGGAGTGCAAGCCTTCCTTGTCCTCTACTTCTACTCCTGCCTCTTGA
This sequence comes from Hemicordylus capensis, assembly GCF_027244095.1. NCBI lineage: Eukaryota > Metazoa > Chordata > Lepidosauria > Squamata > Cordylidae > Hemicordylus > Hemicordylus capensis. The sequence goes on from NC_069660.1 coordinate 266,559,996, forward strand.
CCTCACTTTGAAAAGGAGAAGTGTATTTTCTAGTGTATGTAAATCGCCCTGAGTCATTTTTTGGAAGGGCGATATATAAATCAAATACTTGGATGAATAAATAAATAAATATGCTCTAAGTGTATGCTCTAGGGCCATACTGACCTAGAGCATCTCTGTGGAGACACTCTAGGCCAGCACTTCTCTGGTCTTAATATTTATTTATTTATTTAATCAATCAATCAAATTTGTGCACCACTCCAAACTCATCTCTGGGCGGTTAACAGCAGCATAAAACAAGTTAAAAGCATATACAAAAACTTAAAACAATTTAACAATTTAAAAATAAACCAGAGATTAAAACCTTAAAAATGTAAAAAGCTGAGAAAGCTTGGGCGAAAAGATGGTTTTTTCAGGTGTTTTAAAAAAATTGCCAGAGTTGGGGAGGATCGTATCTTAACAGGGAGCGCACACCACAATCTCGGGGCAGCGACTGAGAAGGCCCATCTCCATGTAGCCACCAAAAAGGTTGGTGGTAACTGTAGACGGACCTCCTCAGATGACCTCAATGGGCAGTGGGGCTCATAGGAACATAAGAAGCTGCCATATACTGAGTCAGACCATAGGTCCATCTAGCTCAGTATTGTCTTCACATACCGGCAGCAGCCTCTCCAGAGTTGCAGGCAGTAATCTCTCTCAGCTCTATCCTGGAGATTTCAGGGAGGGAACTTGAAACCTTCTGCTCTTCCCAGAGCGGCTTCATCCCGAGGGGAATATCTTGCAGTGCTCACACATCAAGTCTCCCATTCATTTGCAACCAGGGCAGACCCTGCTTAGCTATGGGGACAAGTCATGCTTGCTACCACAAGACCAGCTCTCCTCTCCAAGAGGAGAAGATGTAGTGAGGAAGATGCTCTCTTAGATATTCTTCATGCAATGGTGGAGAGGCAGCAGTGAGCAGGCAGGTGAGGTAGCACTTCTCCTGATGGGTCTGGTATGCGAGGTTTGGCTGTACCCCAGCACAGTGACCCTGTTTGCAAACCCCAGCAGCAAACAGAAACACATCTTGAGAAATGGGGTACTAAACTTGAGTATTGGATACCATCCAAACATTGGCTAGATCAAAAAACCTCCTGCTAAACAACTGTCTGAGCACTTACAGAAAGCCAGTAACCTCCCCCTAACCCCCCCCCCCCAAAATTGGGGCATGGTTTAACCAGGGGTAAGTACTTTTAAGGCTCATTTATTTCAGTGCTTTAATATGCTTAAATCTCTCCCACTGAAATCAAGAGGACTTTGAAGTCCTTTGCATTGGTTGGATTGTGTCCTTTGTTCTGAAGCAATCCCTATACTACTTATTTAAGAAAACATTTCTACGAAACTCACTTTATTAGAATGGCTGCCTGAATGGCTATATATTCTTTGTTGCATTCAATTAGCAGGACATTTATTTGGAGCTTTTGATTTCCTCTGCCCTCACCTTTCCCTTTAACTCCTAGCTCCAAATCATGGCTGAGGACATGTTGCTTTGATATGAAATCCAGGATTGCTTCAGAATAAAATCCAGAGCTGGCACAGAGCCATACTTTCCAAACTGCGGACCATGAGATGCAAATAGATGCTCTCAACAAACCATTAGCCGGCACCTTATCTCACTCTCCACAAGGAAATAGTTGCAAGCTCTGTGAATTAATCATCTTTCCATTAGAAGCCTTGAAGGCGTGTGCACGATTGAAAGCAATGCCTATATTCTCTAGATACAAATGTTGAAACTGTTCTTCATGAAAATTGTTTGGGTTAGGATAAAGTAACCATTTTGCTGGAGGGGAGTAATTTAAACGTTGGGCTCGGAGGTTAAACAATCTTTTCATAAGTTCTTTCTTTCCCTCCATTATTCTTTTTAGAATTTGCCAGTATTGACCTTTGCTTTGCCAAAGCGTGGAAAGTCATAGTTCCTCATATTTTCCAATTACCTTTCCCTGCTTTCCCATCATTAATACATATTAATGTTAAATGCCCAGATATATAAGATTATGATTCTTCTAAACTGCCAAATAAAAAGAAAAGGCATCACATTCAAATAGCCCAAATTAAGCTAAGCTTTATTTTAGTTATTTAAAATTTATATATAAATGGAAAGGTTGTGCCGTCAATTCAGTGTCGACTCTTGGTGACCACAGCTAATCCTCTCTAATAAAACGCTTGGTGTCCGTCCGTGGACGGACACGAAGCGTGCGTTCGTGCCTGGCCTGTTCTGGGCATGCGCAAAGCGCATGGCCAGAACAGGGCAAGGGAGGCACGAAAGGCAGGACCCGGTGGCCATCTTGGGCGACCAGAAGCGGCCGCCCCGAAGAAGCCGGAGAAGTGGCGGCGGGGGAAACTGACCTTTAAAAAAATTGCTCCCGCGGCCAACGCCGCCAACCGCCCACCCTCCCTCCCAGCTGCCGAGTCCCCCTTACCCTGGCCGACTGCTGTCGGCCGAAGACAGCCCTTAATTTAAGAGGCAGAGAGGAGCTCGCAAGCAGAGCTCCTCTCTGTGCAAAGCCTCTTGCCGAACTGCCGCTTTGGGCGCTTGCGTCCCTTGCGCCCAAAGCGGCAGTTCGGCAAGAGGCTTTGCACAGAGAGGAGCTCTGCTTGCGAGCTCCTCTCTGCCTCATAAATTAAGGACTTCCTTCGGCCAACAGCAGCCGACCAGGGTAAGGGGTACTCGGCAGCTGGGAGGGAGGGTCGGCGGCGTCGGCGGCGGAAGCAATTTTTTAAAAAGTTACATGGCCTCCGCCCCGCCCCCGGCCTCCGTCTCCCCGGCCTGGCGGGGGCAAGTCCCTGGGCCGATTTGGCCCTTAAAGGTGGGGGGGGGACACAAAGGAGCTGGGAGGGCGGCCGGATGGCGGAGGGAGGGGGAATGGCGGCGGGGGGCCAGGAGCGCCGTTACTAGCGCCCGTTATTCAACGGGCCAAAATTCACTTGTATATAATAATTATTGTGGATGATGTGGTGACATAACCAGACACAGGGGGAAGACAGAATAGGACATGCTTATAGTAAATAGCAATGATTGCACTTAGTCTTTAGCTACATGGTTCCTCCAGATTTCTGAACATTTTTTGTGTGCATGTGTTCACTATGCTTTGCACTGGGTGTTTTCAACTACTACAAAGCATTTACAAAACATAATTGTTGATTTTTGTCAAAAATTTGGACCCCCCCCCATCAAACTTCATATGGGGAGGGAGTCATCTCCATACAAATCTGGGCAAATATTTTGGATTTTCCACAAACTGAGGTACCGCATCCCAATGAAGAGGAAAAAATAATTAAAAATAAAAATAAAGGGGACAAGTTTTACAGGTTTCACCAAACATTAAACTGGATGCAGGGGATGTGCATGGAGGCCAACATCACAGGACAACATGTTGCTCTGGTAAGAACTAATCTGCCTACTTGCCTTGCACTGTGACCGTAATTGATAATTACCATCCTCACAAGTTAGCCTTCAGACTTAAATATTCACATGTCCACCAACTTGAATTGGGGTGGGTGACATCATCATAAAGTACGCCATTGAGCAGTCCCTATGTGTCACTACACCTGTAGCAAATTTGGTTCAAATTGATGAGGTGGTTCACAAGTTAGCCCACTAGTGCCTCAAGTGTTCACACGTCTGCCATTTTGAACTGAGGTGGATGACATCATTACAAACTACACCACTGAGGTGTCCCTATGTGTCACTCACTACAACTGTTCCAAATTTGGTTCAAATCGGTTAGATGGTACTCAAGTTAGCCCCTTTGTGTCTCAAATGTTCACATACTTGCCATCTTGAATCGAGGTGGATGACATTATTATAAACAATGCCATTGAGGCATCCCTATGTGTCTCTACACCTGTAGCAAATTTGGTTCAAATCAGTTAGGCAGTTCACATGTTAGCCCACTTGTACTTCAAACATTTACACGTCTGCCATCTTGAATCGGGGTGGAGGACATCATCACAAACTACACCATTTAGGTGTTCCTATGTGTCACTCACTAAAACTGTACCAAATTTGGTTCAAATTGGTTAGATGGTCCAAATTTAGCTCACTTGTGCCTCAAATGTTCACCTGTCTGCCATCTTGAATTGGGGTGGATGACATAATCACAAACTACGCCCTTGAGCCATCCCTATGTGTGTTCCTACACCTGTAGTAAATTTGGTTCAAATTGGTTCAGGCTTTGCAAAGTTGATGGGGGAAACATTCAGAGAGAGAGAGAGAGAGAAAAAAAAAAACTGGGTAAAATCTCATAAGCTTACTTTCCTTAAGGAAGTAGAGTAGGCTAGAAATATGGTAGGCCTGCATTCAAAGCACATAGAAATAATTTGGGTGCCCAAGGGGGCTTTTATCCTGTGGTTCTTGAAAAGGTCTCCCTGCTGCTCCAGCATGTTGTATGGAAAATAAATTTTGAAATGGTGGCAGTTTAAAAAACCAGTTAGTAATATAACATGTAGGCCTGCTGTCCAAATATAAAATTAAATTAAATTAAAATTAAAGCAATCAACTTGCTGTGCCTGAACCTTCAGCTAAAGTAGCGTTTGGGTTCTCCTGACATTTACAGTAATTAAACACAAACAAAAAAAGCAACCCCCCAAAAAACTCTAGGGATGAAACAAGATCACTAATATATCTAGTTGATAAATTGGAGTAGTTTGAATGTATATATGTGTGTTTGTGTTTTTTCAGTATATGAATATGTGTAAAACACAGGCACACACACAACCATATATATATAGGGATACTTGACCAGTAAGAACATTACATTTGGACGGCTGCTAATAACAGTTCTGTAACATTAATGAGATCAGACATTCAAAATAAATAGGCAGGGTGTAGAATTATCCCAACCAAACATTGGGAATGAAATTTTGATTGTGTGATAACATAGACACAATAAATCAAATCTTTGACCCAGGAAGACAGAAAAATAAAGTCTGAATTATTTGTTGCCCTTTATATAGCCAAGAAAATTAAAAGCTTAAACTTTGAGTATAATTTGTAATTAGGAAATGGGGTCTGGGGAAAAGGTGATTTAAAGGACAGACAGTAAAGTCCAGGATATTAAAGAAATGGCAAAAATGCAGTATTAAATAAACTTAAGTTGCAGTTCTCATACTGCTTATTCTGGAGTAGTCCCATTGATTTTTATGGGATTACTTGAACTAAGGATTTAGGAATTACAGCTACAATAACTTCAGGTTAAACAAGGTTTCCTTTGAGGATGTTGGCTTTCACACAGTTATGAACCCAATTAAGCTGAAATACGTGAACTTAACTGAGCTTTCTCCTAAACACATTTACTTGCAGCACTAAGTTTCAGTGAAATCAATGTTTCCAAATAAATGTGTTGAGGACTGGAACGTAAATTGAATTAAGTTCCACACATCTTAGTAGACTACATGTGAAAGATGCATGATTCAGTGCCCCCCCCCCCCACTTTCTTCCTAAAATATAGCCATAAGGGGCTGGGCATGCATACTGCTTTTTCCTGCAAGTGGTTTATTTTATCAGATCACACACACACAGAGCTACTTTCTCACCCACAGGAGAAAAGATACAATGCCTTCTGTAGGGGGCGGGGGAGCTGGGGGGCATTCCTGTTAATCAAAACTGCCTGCATGGGAAATGGTTAAATACCATATCTTCTCCTACCAAGCAAATTTGCACCCCTCATGAATCACAGAATTTTAAAGTTGGAAGAGACCATGGAGGTCTTTGAGTCCAGCCTCCTGTTCAATGCAGGAACCTGTATTTCAGGGTGTGTGTTTTTTTAAGAGTTGGGAGACTGCTTTTAGATCTTGAGCATCTTGTCCAGTTTGGCCCCGAGTTGTGAATCAACCTAGATGGCATTCCAGGATCCAAAGTACAAAGCAAAAGATTGTACTTTTTGTGACATTAAAATAAATAAATAAATAAATAAATAAAGCAGGCCAATCAAAATCCCAAATTTTGGATTTTTTTAAAAAAAGAAGACTAAAAAGGTACCATAGCTAGGAATAGAACACATATTCAGTATGCCTGGGCGCTTTCCAGACTAGACCCTACAATGGGGTCAGGACAAATCTCAGAAGTGTGCTTCCACACTTCCTGTGTTGCGACACAGCAGTCCCTATGCAGACAGCAGGGTGCCATTCACATTTCCAATGCCTTGTTGTGAATTTAATAGCTGGGATTTAGAGCAAGGACGTCACATATCCGGCAGGAAAAAGTCACTATTTTTTCGGGTTGTTAGTTGTTGTGGGACTGCTCCCCCTGCTGTTTACGGCCCAAATGCGACTTGCCTGAACGGAGGCATTTTGCTGCTAATGAGCAGCTAGTCTGGAAAGCACCCTGGTGCTCCAAATGTTGTCCTTGATATCACTGGAATTATATGAGACTGGAGAGCTTTTGCCAGTTAGGGTTGCAAGAATTCCCTATTTACATTGGTGCATTCCTACTGGTTTTGATGGGCCTACACCAAAAGGGATTGCAACAGTGTAATGCTTAGCTTATTTTATTTGCACATGTGCGTGCGCGCGCGCACACACACACACACACACACACAATATGAAATGGGAGCAATGATCTAAATGGGATAGAGACTGCATTCAGTTTTAATTTTTTTCTGATAAAGAAGTTCACACACCTTATTTTAAAATGTTTATTTAAGAAATTACACTGATACATCACATCTATTATACAAAATATTGATTTTCATATTGTGAAATGTTGCTGTGTTAACAGTGAAAAGATGTTTTAAAATAGCCCTATGTTTTTAAAAATATAGAGCTATTCTCACTGGATTTAGCTTTTCTTCATAGCTGCCTCTGATGCATTCCACTTGTTCTGTTAGTTCTACAACAAGACATTGTCTTTCCAGCGTCTGCTTATAGAGGCATTTGCCTAAGGAGATGAGGTTCAAACAATTCTTTCTGTACACGCTGAGAATTTCTTACAGCTGAATGGCTGAGGAGTAAACAAAATATTATACACATATTTTAAAGATAATAATTTTTGATACAATAGTAATAGTTATTATCATTTGTCTTCATGATTTCACTGTGCATATTCCATGCTAAATACTGATGTTTAAGCAGAGGGCAAACGGTGCAGCTGGGGGAGAAAGGGAACAGGCTTCCGTCTAAGGTGCGTGCATGCGCGCGCATACCCCAATCCTTAGGCCCAGTGCAGCCATTTCTGATGAGTGCACAGTCTCTGTTGCACCCACCACCACTGCCCAACTGCCTGGCCCCCCATTTCCCTCTCCCTGGTTGGCCCTCCTCTTCCTCCCCGGCACCAAACTCTGAAAGCCTGCCGCTGAGCAAATTATTATTTCATTCCACGTGGAGGAAAGCTGGAAATGGGCTGCAGAGAGCAGAGCCCTTGCATTCACTTTATAGGAGGGGATGTGGAAGCAGCCTGCCATCCTGCTGCACTGCTCAGCGGCGGCCTTTCAGAGTTTAAAAAAGCAGGCACTCTCCCCTCCTTGCCCCCCCATCTCTGTAGCCAGCTGCCATCACCGCACCCCATCCCACCACTGGCAGCGGTGATTTTTAGGGGGCAAAAGGGGGAACTTTCCCCTCGCCCCCCCTCCCTGCAGCTAGTGCTGCAGGGATGGCTTTTTAAAAATTAATTTAAATCTGTCAAGGTGGGGGCCTGGGGAGTCCTGTCTCTGCCACTTCCACTGGTAAGTTGGGGTGTGAGGAAAATTGTTCAGGGGTGGGGCTGTGAAGAGAAGAAAAAGTGTTGTTTCAGGTTAAAATGCTGTCTTTCTCCCCTGCTGCAAGTTAATGTATTGGCTGATATCAAAGCTAGTCAGCTTACTCCTGTGGGTGGGTTCTGCAGAAATAGCTTAAACACATAGAATTATGGCTTTCTTAAACTACTTTGGTTCTGAGCCTTTCACATTTTCAAATATACATATATAATTTTGTAGCCTAGAAATTTGTTTGGATTCTGTGGATGCTAAAAGAAGCCTATAGATTGTGCAAAAATCTCTCAGGCACTGTTTTTGAAATGTCCTTAACTTGGCCCTAAGCCAAGTCCTTCTCTGAAGGACTGCCTACTCACTTTATTTATTTACCACCACAGTGGCTTATTTCCAACCAAAACAGTTGAAAATTGTCTACAAAAATTATTTTAAAATGAAATTAAAAAAAATAAAAATAAAAATATATAATTTATAAAAATTTATAAAATTTATTTAAAAAATTAAAACAATATATAAAATTTATTTTAAAAATTTGTGCAGCATGCTTTGTACGGCACTTTAATTATTTCTGTGTGTGTATGTGAATTATGTGCACACAGTGCCTTGATACTGCCCCCAAAACAAAACTCTTTTCACTCACTGATGATAAGAAACACTGAAAGGGAATGAGAGAAATTGGGGAGGGGGAGGAGGAGGAAGAAGGTGATGCAAGGCTATGTGCACCTTGCCCCCCCACCATCCAAGGTGCATTGGAATCCAATCCAGTCCACCACCAGATTTGAGTTTGATACCACTGGTCTAAGCAGCAGCTGTACTTTCACTCCTTCACATGAAGCCAAGTGAGCAAGCAACAATCACTGTTCTCTGTTTCTCCAGAAGCGGGGAGTAGCAGCTACAGGAGAGTGGATAATTGGGCCCAAACCCTGCATGGAGACCAAATGCATGAGGGGGCCCAATCCCATAACCGCAGCAGAGGGACTGGGATACAGTAGATGGGTTGTTGCCATTGGCCCCACAACACTGGAGTCAGCCCTTGCCTCAGCCCTTTCTCCAAATGGTGTTAAAGAAACCTGAACAAAGGTTTTGAGAGGATAATAGACATGAAGCACTTACATCATGCTAAAGTGCCAAGTATCATAGTACTAAATATAAATTCAAAGTCTTACATATAATCTGGAACACAGTGTACCACAATACAGAGCAGAAATGAACAAAGTGTGCCATGCCAAAAGTGTCTGTAGAAATAAAGGTTGGTCACCTGTAACTGATGATCTGATAGTGATCCGTTGACATCCATTAGAAATGGGTTCTGCGCCTGCGCTGAAGCCTATCGGTGTGGACTACCATAGCTCCTCTTGGCACTTGTGCCCCACCCCACATGAGCATGTGGCTATTTAAGGCGGGAGGAATCACCAGCACTTCAGTTCCTGGATGACTGCCGGAACAGGCGATCATCTTTGTAGCAGCAGGTGAGTTCTGTGTTGTAGACTTGAGCACTACTGCAGAGGGGAAGTTTGGGAGGGTCTAAGGTATGTCAACAGATCACTACCAGATCATCAGTTACAGGTGAGCAACCTGTTTATCTGGTTCATGATTTGTTGAATCCATTAAAAATGGGTGTTGATGGCATAGTGCTTTATGTGTTTGACATGGAGTTCCAGTGCAATATATTGAGTTCCTATCTCAAATGTACTTAACTTAATAAATCTTATTTACTTTATACCGCACTACAATCTCCATGCTTGTTCTTGACCAACTGCAATAATAAGGCTCTGGACTACTTTGTAACTGAAGTGGGCAGCTTCCTCTTGGTGCTTTGCTAAAAATCACAAATTACAACATTATGAAGAGCAACTCTGAGGACCAGGTTGCAGCCTTACAGATGTCTTTGAATGATATGCCTGATGGATGAGCTGTTGAAACGCCGTATGCTCTAGTTGAGAGCACTTTTATGGATTTTGGCGGCGGCACTTTTTGCAACTTGTAAGTCATGAGGATAAGTTCTAACAGTCAGTGGGATAACATTTGTCTGGATAAAACTTGGCCTTGTGATTTTCCTTTGTAGGATATAAACAGTCTTTTCGTCTTTCTAATCACCCTTATTCTTGACAGGTAAAATAGAAGTGTCCTCCTGGCATCAAGAGAAGTCATTGGAGTGCTAAAGAAGGTAGGTAGCATGATATCTTGATTTATGTGGAAATTTGTCACAACCTTTGGCAAGAATGCAATATCAGGGCATAGTAAAACCTTATCCAGGAAGAAGCACATGTAAGGTATGTCCATCCTCAAGGCTGTTAGCTCGCTCACCCTGCGGGCGATTGTAATTGCCACTAAAAAGGCGGTCTTAAGGGAGACCAGTTTCAGGTTAGCAGTAGACGGAGGCTCAAAAGGGGTAACTGTTAGAACAGAAAGGACCAAAGATGTATTCCACTGCTTCAGTGGTTGTCGAACCGGTGAATTGTTGGTGAGACCTTTCAAGAAACTCTTGTAGCAGGGGTGGGAGAATACAGTCTTCCCATCCCAGCCCGGATGCTTAACTGAGATAGCTGCTAAGTATACTTTAATGGAGACATTAGAAAGCACGGAGGTCTTTAGTGTAGTCAGATATAGCAGGATTTGGCATGCTGTGGATTTCAAAGGCCGCATAGCAAATGAACCACATAGCATTTGAATGCTATTCACTGCCATATTGTCCAATTGTAACTGCACTGTTTGCCCCTTCAGCATAGGAAGAAATGCTTTCATGGCTTGAAACACTGCCAGGAGCTCCAAGAAACTGATGTGGAGCTGTCTCTGCTGGTAGCTCCATTGACCCTGTACCATGCTGCCATTGCAGTGACCTCCTCAGCCCAGCATCGAGGCATCCATTGTCACCCACACCATGGGAGATTCCAGTTGAAACAAGACACCTTGAAGCAGGTTCTCTGTGTGAGTCCACCAACCCAAGGACTGGAGTATTTGCGGTGGTATGTTCAAGTGTTTTGGGGGGCTGTCCGCATTCAGACAGAAGGTGGATATGATCCATAATTGCAACTGTCTCATTTTCAGGTGTGTGTAGAGAACTGTAGTGTTGCAAGAGGCCATGAGGCCTAAGAGGCGTTGAACCTGCCTCGCATGTTGTGATGAGTTCAAATGGAACTGATGTACAAGCTCAGAGATGGCGTAGAATCTCTCCTGCGGTAAATAGGCATTCCCCATCCGAGTGTCCAGAATAGCCCCTACATAGGAGACTGACGTCACTGGAGTCAGATGGGATTTTTTCCAGTTGACCTCTATCCTGAGGACTTGGAGAAGGTGCAATAAGTATTGTATCTGAGAAAGTAACCCTCCTCTGTCTTTTGATGCCAGTAGCCAATCGTCTAGGTAAAGGTAAATTGCCAGTTCCCTGGTCCTGAGGTGTGCCACAACTGTAGCCATGCACTTTGTGAAGACATGGGGGGCAGTGCAGAGGCCAAATGATAGCACCTGATATTGGTAAATTGAGTTGCCCACCGTGAATCTCAGATATTTGCAGTGTGATGGCCTGATCCCTATGTGAAAATAAGCATCCTGCAAATCTAACACTGCAAGCCACCACTCCTGATGTAGAAGCAGCAGAATATCTTGCAATGTCATCATTTGAGACTTTTTCACCTGTACAAACTTGTTCAGATGTCTCAGGTCCATTATAGGTCGTATTCCACCATCTCTTTGGGGGATTTGAAAGTAGCGGGAGTAGAATCCCTCCTGCCTCTGTGCTCACCACACCAGGACAATCGTTCTCTTGTTCAACAATTCTTGCACTTCCTTATGTAGTGCAGGAGTCACCTGTGTAAAATGCACCCCTCTGTACTCCAGATGTGCTTTGAACTCTATAGCGTAGCCCAAAGAGACTATCTTCAACACCCATTAATCCAATGTTATATAGTGCCAAGCATGGGCATGGATGGCCAATCTGATGTTGATGATTGAAGATGTTATTCATGCCAGATAGGCACTTAAAGCTACGTTGTTGGAGTAGACTAATGTTTGAACTAGGCTTGAGTCCCCTGTTGATAAATGGTGCGATGGGCTGTTGTCTTCAAAGGTGCTGCTTCTGAGCCTCCACCTGTTTATTACGCTGGCCCTGACTATTTTTGTTTTTGGATTGGTAATGCTTTTTATTGTATGGTTGGAAAGACTTTTTGAAATCTCTGTGGTCCTGCTGCCTATAATTGGAACCCGGCCTGTTATAAGGTATGAATTTTGTAGTACTGTAGGATGTGGATGTGGACGTTCAAGTCTTCACCATGAACTTCGACTTTTTAAGTTTTTCCATAGTCTAGTCTATCTGTTTTGAGAACAAACCCTTTCCATCAAACAGAAGCCCTTCAATCTTATCTTTCATGTCATATTGAAGGGAGGACGATCTGAACCATGCATGGCACCTTAAAGTGATTGATGTGGTTATTGATCTCGACTCAGATTCCACCAGGTGCTTAGCCGTACTTAGTTGTTGTAGTGTCATGGCTTCCGATTTTATCATGGGTTTTTTGAAACGTGCTTTGAACTCCTCTGGAGTAAGGTTGTTCATTTCTTGCTCCAAGCTATCCCAGAGACAGTGATTGTATTTGGCCATGCAGACTGAGTAATTGGCTATTTTTACTGATAAGTATGCAGTGGAGTAGATACAGTATTTCTCCCAAGTACATCTAACTTTCTGCCCTCTTTATCCGCAGGAGTCATATGTCGCCTGCAAGATCTGGAGGAGGTAGCACAGATTATAACAAGAGAATTGGGTACTGGGTGTTTCAATAGGTATGTATTTTCAACCTCTTGCACTCTGTAAAGGCCTTACATTCATACCTATGTTGAAGAGATTGGATGTGGCACTTCCCACACACACTGTGCCACTTTTGAAACTACTGGCACAAGAGATAAGGTGACTGGTTGCGCCAAAATTGCCTTAACCATAAGGTTGTACATGGGGTCATCAATAGTAGCTGTCTGTGTTTTTAGATTAAGTCCCAGTGCCTCAGCCATAACTTTTAACTGAACATGGAAGGTCTTCATTTCCTCTGTTGGGGATACATGTGAAGATGTCGCAACATCTGGAGAGGGATCTGGGTCAACTGTCACTGTATCTGACTCCGTCAGAATAGCCATGATGACTCCAGGAAGGTGCTGGCGAGGAGTCTGGCTCATGCTCCCATGCAGGTATTTCCCGGGGAAAGGAAACCTCAAGCTCTGGAGGATCAGTCTGTACAGCAGCCGATGTCTGTTGTCTCACTCTCATCTAAGTTTGTTTAGATGTCATCACAGGTTTAGGCGGCTGCAGAGGCGGCACCATCTGGGTTTGAGTGGCCTCTACTGCAGTTACAACCTTCCTTACTGTCTCAGGCATGGAAGCATCCCCTGCAACCAGTGTCTGCATCTGAAGAGCCTGGGAGTAAGCAGTCGGCAGCGGATTTTGTCTCTCAAATGTGGATTTCTACGTCCTGTCTTCCTTGTAATCATACGCTAGCCCCAGAGAATCCTTGGCAAAGCCACATGGTTGGGTAGCAGAAGGTGTGAGGTGTGAGAAGCTGCAGGTGTGCCAACTAGTTGTAATAGCCAGATGGGTAGCTGTAAGTGCATAGCACACAGGTGGGTGTTGTTGAGAAGTAGGTATGTCTGACAGAGCTCAAGGCACTGAATTGGATTCATGTTCCGCAGATTGTAGGAATCCCTTAAAGGTTGAAGGGATAGTATTAGAATCCAACACAGAAAGCAAAGATTGTGCTGTGTTGGGGTCCTAAGCTCCATCCTCCTCCACATCTGCCCAGTCAGCATCCTCGATCTTGAAAGTAATCAGTATCTGACAAGCTGGAGTCACAGTTTCTGTCAAAATTGGTGTGTTGAGTGTAGTGGGTGGCTCTCCCACCATTGGTGTCGACGGATATCTCACTGGAATAGCTGCTGGGGAAAGAGAGGCGGCTCTCAGGCTGACATAGGCCTCAATACCGAGAGATTTGGTGTCAAAGGTCTTGATGTCAAAGGTAGCACAGCAGTAGTTGAATGCATCAACGTCTATGACTCTATGTCGATGCTGTCGAAGTTGACCTTGATGCCGATATGTTTGTTGCCGAAGTTGAGGCTGGCTGTATCGATGTCGACAGTTCTGGAGCCAAAAAACTCATTGTCGGCGGTCTTGTCACTGTTGTTATAACATCTTGTGCTGACAAAGGAAAAGGAGTATCCTCCTATGTCAATGCTTTCCTCTTCTTTGGGGCAGGTTCCGACGCCTCCACCATTTTGTCTCCATGCCTCTTCGGTGTTTTGGGAGACTTAAACACAGGTCTTGAGGGTTTAGACTGGACTGAAGCCTCAGCCCTTGAGCCAGACGGTTTAGATGACAATTTTGCCCCCTCCCAAGTGGCACAGAGGGGAAATGCTTGACTAACAAGCAGAAGGCTGCCAGTTTGAATCCCCGCTGGTATGTTTCCCAGACTATGGGAAACACCTATATCAGGCAGCAGCAATATAGGAAGATGCTAAAAGGCATCATCTCATACTGTGCGGGAGGAGGCAATGGTAAACTCCTCCTGTATTCTACCAAAGAAAACCACTGGGCTCTGTGGGCGCCAGGAGTAGAAATTGACTTGACGGAACACTTTACTTACTTAAGATGGACCCGGGGGATGCAAGACAGCGTCATAAAGAGCAGCCTGGAGATGAAGCTGTTGGAGATCCAGCTTCCGATAGCATCAACCTTTTGCACCAGTAACCTTAATGACCACTAGGGACATTGGAAGTAGAGATAGATAGTTAGAGTCCCCTTCTCTTTCCTGTTTATCTCCGCCTAGAGTTTTCTATATTAGGCGGTATTCAATCAATCAATCAATCAATCAATCAATCAAATAACTCTGCCTCTATGACCCCTCTATGGATAGAATGTACTCAGGAACTTCCTGAATGTAACTTCCTTCTCCTCCTCCTCAGAATGCTTGTAGCGCTCTCTCTGACCACCATGCTTCTAAAGGTCTCTCTCTGACCAACATGTATCCAGCTATTAGATATAGGTCTTTTCAATCACCATGAACCTCTGAATAAAGTAGATTAGTTTAACCTTACATGAAATCACCATGCTTATCATTTACAAGCTGTTGCCCCTGAGATTCTGTTAACTTCAACACTGCCTACAGTCTTTGGAGGAGGCGGCATACAAGAAAATTTTAATAATAATAATAATAAAAACTTCTGCTGTAATGGGAATGAGTTAGCTCCTGAAATACTCTGCTACATATAAGTAATTTTCTCTAACAGAAGCTCCCTATTATGATGGGTTTGCTTCGAGAAAGATTGGCAAACTCTACATTAAGAGGTATTGTGGGCTTCTCCAAGGCATATTAAGCACAAGTCATGCCCATTTTGAGAGGGCAGCTTAGCATTACATTCAGTACATCTTTTAAAAGTTTTTTTTGTCCGAGTTTTGGTCTGACGGTTTAGGGTTATTCATAGCCATCGTCAGTGTTCCGACTGCGGTTAGTCAAGTTATCCATCTGATCTGTCACTTCAGTTAGTCCATTAACGTCAAAATATAGTCTTAAGCAATCCAAAGTCCAGTAACCAATAATTCAGTTCGATAAATATTTTTCTCTTTCTAGAACTCATGAAGGAAAAGGAACCAGTACGAAGGAGCCACAGTGACTGAGGAACTGATTGCTACAGTGGTCACAAAGGAACTGAAGTGCTGGCACTTCTTTCTGCCTTAAATAGCCACTTGGGGCGGGGCGCAAGCGCCAAGAGGAGCTGTGGTAGTCCATACCGAGAAGCTTTAGTGCAGGTGCAGAACCCATTTCTAATGGATTCAACGGATCATGAACCAGATCAAACAGTTACAGATTATTCTTGCAGAGTTTAGCTATTGTATTGGTGGAGGTTAATGCTCTGATAACAGTACATGATCTGGCCCTGAAGGTGTCTATGAAGTAAAGGCCCCTGGTAGTGCCTGTGTTAGTTATTCCTCTCTTAAACAGCATTGGAAGCTTCAAGGGAAGTATAAAAGTATGGGGGCGGAGGAAGTAGAAGAGTCTGCTTCAATCTTTCCCTTACTGACATTTTTTTGCACAAAATTACCAACTACTTTTCCATCACAAAGACAAAATCAAATTGGGGAGAATAATTTGAGTAGATAAACAATAGGAAGGAAAAGGGTTCAACAACCAACCCTTCATAATCCTCTGCTGAAACAGGTAGCCTCTGGCAACTGGTTTTACGTTTTAAGACTACTCACATGTCCCTTGTGTATAGTTTGCCACAACCTTTGAAAATAATGGCTTTATAGGTGGTTACTTTAACAGGTTTGGGTTCTGATAGCACAAGAAAAAGTTACTTTAAAAATATCTTATTAACTGGTTTTCCAGATATATAGGCTTTTAAAATTTATCTACTGGTTTCTGAAGGATGCACATACCTGTGTATTTTAATATGTCTGTGGTAAAGAAAAAACACATTCAATAAGGGCTAAACTAGATATAATATTTGGTGTAACATTATCCAGACCAACCTTTTTAAATCTGGAAAAGATGCCTCAAGACCAGCTCTCTTCTTGTAGGAGGAGAGACCATAAGGACAACTGGGATCGAAGAAATAGCAAAATGGCAGTAGGGTGTGTTTATTTAACCCCTTCTGCACCTGCTCCAAGTTATCCCTGCTCCAAGTTACACCCCCTCTACAGCTTTTGCCCTTTCTAAATTCAAACTGTATGTTTGAAATCTCAGTGGGATAGAAAGAGATCTGAAGTAGGGAAAACATGGGCACCACCACCAGAAGTTACTTTTCCAGTTCAAAAACGAATGTCACGGTGATTTTACACACTTCTGCATGTAACATTTAATTTGATCCTAAATGACCACAGAACATAGGAAGCTGCCTTCTACTGAGTCAGACGATTGGTCCATCTGGCTCAGTATTGTCTACACAGACTGGCAGCAGCTTCTCCAAGGTTGCAAGCAGAAGTCTCTCTCAGACCTATCTGAAGATGCCAGGGAGGGAACTTGGCATCTTCTGTTCTACCCAGAGCGGCTCCATCCCCTAAGGGGAATATCTTACAGTGCTCACCTGTAGTCTCCCATTCAAATGCAACGAAGGCAGTTCCTGCTTAGCAGAGAGGACAATTCATGCTTGCTACCACAAGACCAGCTCTCCTCTTGAAGGAGGAGAAACCATAAGGACAATACCACAAAGGGCTATGTATTGTAAGATACGATATAGGCTTAACAAGAGATTTGTCATGCAATATGATCTGATAGAAAGAACAACCATAGAAGCATTTCTGTTTTGAACATTGATATCAGTCTTTTAAAAGGATATAGTATTTCTAATTGTGTGGGTCCAGCTTCTCAAAACTTCATTAGTGTCATGCACTAGTGTGGATAACAAGAAGTAGGCCTTCAAAGATGTTTGACAGGAAACATACCTGATTTTTTCAGTAACTCTACTTTCTTCTTGGGCTGTTGGTTGGGATTCTCTGTTGGAAGGAATTCTGTGTCCCTCAGACACAAGAGCAAAATTTGGTTTTTCTCTGGCCACAGGGTAGTAGAAAATAGGAAAATGGGGATGTTCTGAGTCATTATCGTCTGCAAGATACAAAAGGATAAGAACGTTTACTATTCAGAAGCCTTACCCAAATTATTAATTAAAATGATTAAGATAGAGTTACATCTGCAAACTATAATAACAAAGCAAAACTGATATATGGCTTGACAAAATCATAAACTAGAACATGTATATGAAAGTACAGTATAGCAACTCTTTCATAAACTGCTATAAACATTACAGATGTGCATGTTTTACATCAATGTTACTGAGACCATTATCTGAGCAGGATAGTCAGTAAAAATTAGAACCAGCAAAAAGTTATGGAGAGAGGAAGAAAAAAACCTTCACAGTTCCTAATTTTCAAGCTCAGCTAAATTGTAGAAGTTGATACGGATTAGAAAGCTATAAGCAGCTTTATAAAACTCTGTGCACAAAACCTGAATTTGTCATCAGTGATATATGGCCCTCCACTGGCAGAAATACTATTGCTGTTCAACAGCACACAACAAGACTTTATAAATCTTTAAAATAAAATGATACTTTATTCCAAATGTGTTATGGTAAAATTATTTTGCCCTAACATGAAATTATTTTGTCCTCCATGAAGTTCGTAAACTTTTCAGCCACTTATATACCATTATCAAACTAACTGTTATTGGAATGATTGAGCTGTACCATAAAAGAGTAAAACATTCCCTGGCAATAACCTTCTAAACAATATAACCTGGCTAATCATCTGTTGAGATTTTTTTCTTCCAGATATACTCTTCTCTTAATGCTGATAAACAGGTTGCTCACCTGTAACTGATGATCTGGTAGTGATCCGTTGATATCCATTAGAATGGGTTCTGCGCCTGCGCGGAAGCCTCTCGGTGTTGAGTTGTACAGCTCCTTTTTGGTGCCTGCGCCCTGCCCCACATGACCACGTGGCTATTTAAGGCGGGATGAAGTGCAGGCACCTCTGTTCCTTGGAGACCGCCGAAGCAGTCATGTAAACAGGCAAATTCTACTATAGCGAGTTAAGTACTACTGTGGAGGGGAGGTTCAAGAGGGTCTAATGGATATCAATGGATCAATACCAGATCATCAGTTACAGGTGAGCAACCTGTTTATCTGGATCGTGATCCGTTGAATCCATTAGAATGGGTGTTTAGTTAGCTCCATAAGGAGGAGGGAGCAGTAGAGTTATTGTAACACCCTTCTGAGGACACCTCTCCCAAAATTCGCCTCCGCAGCAGACCGCAAGTGTATAGCGTAGTGCCTTACAAATGGTTGTTCAGAAGACCATGTAGCGGCCTTGCAGATGTCTTGAAACGATATGCCAGACAGGTGAGCAGCCAAAGCACCAAAAGCTCTCTTAGAATGCGCCCTGTTGGTTTTTGGCGGTTGAACTTCTTGTAAAGAGTATGCCAGCCGGATGGCTTCAACAATCCAGTGTGAAAGCCTCTGCTTAGACAATGCCTGTCCTATCTTCACTCCCTTATAGGCGACGAATAGTCTTTTTGAGGAGCGGAAGGGTTTAGTCTTTGAAAGGTAATAGAGAAGTGCTCTACATACATCCAAGGAGTGCAAGGCCTTTTCCAATGGCGTAGTCGGCAACTTAAAGAAGGTAGGAAGCACCACGTCTTGACTGATGTGGAAGTCTGTCACAACCTTAGGCAAAAAGGTGATATCCGGCCGGAAGAGAACTTTATCCGGGTAGAACTGGGCATAAGGGACATCCATTTGAAGGGCCGTGAGTTCACTGACCCTGTGAGCAGTGGTGATAGCCACTAAAAAAGCTGTTTTCAGGGATGCCAGCTTCACTATTGCGGAATGCATGGGTCCAAGTGGCGGTTCAGTTAGTGCAGAGAGGACCAGCAAGATGCTCCACTATTCCAGAGGTTTCTGGATGGGAGGATACAGATTGGTGAGGCCTTTCAGGAAGCTCTTGCATGAGGGATGGGAGAATACTGTTTTTTCATCCCATCCTGGGTGGCGAGAAGAAAGTGCAGCCAGGTGGACCTTTATCGAGACATTTGATAGCTTTCCCGATTTCAGAGTGGTCAAATAAAGCAGGACCTCATGGACGGAGGCCTCTTTAGGGCGGAAAGCATGGCGAGAAGCGGTGATAGCAAACCTCTTCCATTTGCTAGCATAGTTTTTTCTTGTAGATGGTTTACACTGATTTAGCCTGATTCGCTTCAGCAGTTGATCTTCCACGCTGTCAGTTGTAGAGTGAGCACTTCCGGACATAGAAGGCGGCCGTCTTCCTGAATCAGGAGATCGGGATGGTTCGGGAGTATCTGATAAGTCGCAGCTAGTTTGAGTAGATGTGGAAACCATGCTTGGTGGGGCCACCAAGGCGTGACCAGGATGCACTTCACATGGCCTGCTAGTAGACGCACCACAATTCTGCTCACAAGAGGCAAATGGGGGGAACATGTAAGTCCACAGTTCCGACCAGTCCATCTGGAAAGCATCTCCTAAAGACTGTGGTTCGTGGCACGCCCTTGAACAGAACAGCCTGCACTTTGTGTTCTGTGCTGTAGCAAATAAGACGACCTCTGGGTGACCCCAGAGCAGGAATATTTTGTGCAGGTATGTATCATTCAGTTCCCACTAGTGTTGGGTTCCCGTTGAGAATGAACAACTGAGGCCATCCGCCAGAATTTTGTCTGTGCCCTTGATGTGGATGGCTATTGGGGTGATGCTGTTCTTGATACACCAATGCCAGATCTGAATGCTCAGGGCACACAGTGACCTGGAGACTGTCCCGCCCTGCCTGTTCAGGTAGGCGATGGTGGTAGTGTTGTCTAAGTGGAGTTGTACTACCCTCCCTCTTAGCATTGGTAGGAAGGCTTTCATGGCTTGGTAAACCGCCAGTAACTCCAAGAAGTTTATGTGGAACCGGCGTTGGGAGTGGGTCCAGAAGCCCTGTGCCAATGTGGTATTGCAATGGCCACCCCAACCCTCACCCCAACCCTGGAGCAAAGCATCCGTCGTGACCCACACTGACGGGGCCTGTGCTTGAAAGGGCACCCCTCTGAGTAAATTGGGGCGTCCTGTCCACCAAGAGAGGGATTGTAGGATTGGTAGAGGTAGATGTAGTTGTTTCGTTGGGCTGTCTCTGTTTAGGCAAAAGGAATGCAGGAACCATAGCTGACGCTTTCACATTTTCAACCTGGTGTATCGTACAGTTGACTTGCAGGAGGCCATCAGGCCTAGCAGACATTGTATCTGATGTGCTGTTTACAATGGATTGTGTCGAAACTCCCAAACCATTAGTTCTATGGTCTGGTAACGTTCCTCTGGCAAGAAAGCTCTCCCCGCATCTGCATCTAGTACTGCCCCAATGTAAGATATGGTGGATACTGGGGTCAGGTGAGACTTCTTCCAGTTGATTTGTATTCCTAGGTCTCAAAGAAGGTCCAGCATGTACTGAATCTGTAAAAGTAACTCTTTTTTATCTCTGGACGTAAGCAGCAGTCGTCTAGATAGGAGAAGAGCTTCAAGCCTTTTGTCCTTAAGTGAGCCACTATGACCGCCATGCATTTCATAAATACACGCGGGGCAGTGCAGAAGCCGAACTTGAGGACTTGATATTGATATATTGATGTTCCTACGGTGAACCTCAAGTACTTTTGGTGGGACGGTCGAATCCCTATATGAAAGTAGGCATCCTTTAAGTCTAACATTACAAGCTACAGTACCTTTTCACTTGAACGAACTTGTTGAGATGTCTGAGGTCCATGATTGGTCGTATCCCGTCATCTCTTTTTGGGATCTGGAAAGAACGGGAGTAACCCCCCCCCCCCGCCGATTTGCCCATCGCACCGGGACTATCGCCTTCTTGCGCAGGAATTCCTTCACTTCTAGTAGCAAGGCAGGTGTCGCCTTTGTAAAGCGAAGGCCCCTGAATAGCGGGCATGTCTTGAACTCTATCGCGTAGCCTGATGTGACAATCTTTAGGACCCAGCGGTCTGATGTTATGTGGCGCCATGCTTGCGCATGACTTGCCAATCTGATGTTGTTGTTGGCTAGTAGTACCGGCAGGTTGATAGTATAAGCCAGGTGGTCGACCTCCTGGATGTTTTGGGAGGGAGAACAAAGGTGATGCAGCGATAGATGTGGATGGTACGATTGGCTGTCCTGTATCTCAGGGTTGCTGTTTGGTGCCCTCCGCTTGTTTCACACGTTGTGTAGGGGTATATCTACCTATTTGTTGCCCAGGGCATTTATTAAAAGGTTGGTAATTCTTACGGAAGTCCCGGCGTTCCTGTGGCCTGTAGGACGTATGGGGACGGTAGTAAGATCTTTGCTTGTTAGAGTTCGAAGTTGAAGTCGAAGAAGAAGTGAATGTTTTGGCCATGAATTTTGATTTCTTCATTTTTTCCATAGTTGCGTCCGTTTCCTCTGAGAAAAGGCCCTTCCCATCAAATGGAAGACCTTCTATCTTATCTTTCATGTCCTATTGCAGGGCTGCCGATTGCAGCCAAGCATGACAACAGAGGGTAATTGCAGTGGTGATAGATCTAGATTCTGATTCTGCTAAGTGTTTAGCCGTGCTCAGTTGCTGACACATGAGATCCCCTGCTTTTTGTAAGGTTTTACGAAAGCGAACTTTAAGTTCTTCTGGAGACAATGAGTCAATGTCCTTCTCGAGATTCTCCCAAATGCAGTAGCTGTATTTGGCCATGCAGGCCGAGTAATTAGCCACCTTGACGGAGAGGCAAGAGGTGGAGTATAATTTTCTTCCCATAACATCTAACTTTCTGCCCTCCTTATCTGCCTGAGTGGTATGCCGGCAACCTGATCTGGATGTGGTCGCACAGTCAATGACCAGTGAATTTGGGACAGGGTGCTTGAATAAGTAGGTGTTATCCTGTTCCTGAACTCTGTAAAGACCTTCTAACCTCTTAGACGTTGGTGTGGACGTGTGTGGGACCTGCCAAGTGCACTGAGCAGCATTTGAGATGATGGGCAGCAGAGGTAGAGCTACCAGTTGTGCTGACTGGGACCGGGCCATGAAATTGTAGACTGGATCATCAATGGTCTTGACTTGTGAGGATAAATATAATCCCAAAGCGGTTGCCATCTGCTTCACATGAGAGTGGTATGCGCTTAATTCCTCCGCCGGTGATACGTGGGTGGGTGTGGCCATGTCCGGCTAGGGGTCAGCCTCTACCATTTCCGTGTCGGACTCAAAGTCAGAAGAGCCATGGTGGGTGTCATCTGACGGAAGTTTGGAAGGAGAGTGGTGTGAAGGCCCCCCACCTGGTGACTCTACTGGTGCGGGGGGGGGGGGGGGGAGGCAAGGGCAGGTCCTCTGTTTGGACCGCTATGGCAGTGACATGCTGAGTAGTTTGTGTCGATCTCATAGACATATTTGTCATGGTTTGGGTTGAGGCATTGGAGAGCACCAGTTTCGGGGCAAGAGGGGCTCGGAGAGTGGACAGAGTGGTAGAGCAGTGGTAACTGGAGACACAGTGGTCAAAGACCTGGCTCATTGCCAAACTCGATCCTCATCATAGTCATAGGCCAGTCCTGGTGAAGACGCACCAGGTAATGCTGTCTCTTTGGATGGGGATGTTTTGTGACTGAAACCGCATGTGTGCCACGGCGTTGAGGTGGAGAGTTGTGCAGCGTTCAGTAATTGTGGGTTGGACTGGGGGGGCTCATCCTCTGAGCGCGGAAAGCCATGGAACATAGAAGGAGTGTTAGCTACCGAGTCCAACATTGTAAGAAGAGACTGTGTTGTCCCCGGATCCAAAGCCGTCCCCTCTGTATCCAAAAGGTCGGCCTCTTCAACTGCAAATGTCAGGGGAGCTCGGAATCGAGGTGTAATAGCCGTAATGTTCGTTGGTGTATTCAACACTGAAGGCTGCGCTCCATGTCCCGTCGAAGGGGACCATATCGGGGTCTGTGCTGGTTGTAAATCTCGCAAAGATGGTATCAGCAGTGTCGGCATTGGAGTGGAAGGCATCCCTACTGGAAGTTGAATTGAGGTTGGCGCCTTCATCAACGTCGACATCAATACCGACATGACGGCAGGGCTCGATGCCGAGGTTTCTCTCAGTGTCGATCCCGGCTTCAGTGTCGTCAGCCCAACTTGTTGTGCTGTTGTCGATGTTGATGGAGTGGCCGATGTTAAGGGTCCAGTCTGTTCAGCCACTGTCGGTGCCGATGGAGTGACTGACGTCGAGGGTTTCAATATCGACACAAAGACCACTTCCTGAGCCGATTTCAGCGACGGAGTCGAGCTCGATGTCGATAGCTTCCGCGTTTTCGCAGTGGGCTCAGCTGCAGCCGCCATTTTATCTCTTGACCTCTTTGAGGATTTAGGGGTCTTTACAGTGGGCAACGGGGTTTTAGACTGGGCGGAAGCCCCCGAGCCATGCGCCTGAGGAGATTTTCTTCTCGCAGCAGAAGGTGCAGCCAAAACGTCATCATAGATCGCGGCCCTCAAATGAAGCTCTCGTGTTTCTTCTCATTTGTTTAGAAAACGATTGGCAAATCTTACATGAGGAGGTAACATGAGCTTCACCCAAACAGAGCAAACACAAATTATGCTCATCTTGTGAGGGCAATTTTGCTTTGCATTTCTCACAGTGTTTGAAGGTCTTTTTACCCTTTTGGGTATTCATAGTTACTCACGAAGACGTAGTCGTTAGCAGTCCGAGGTCAAAGCCAGCAGCCGTTCAATCAGTTCGTCAAATAAATACTTTTTTGAGTAGACAGCAAATGTTAAGCAGTCCAGGTTCTAAAGCCAGAAGTCAGTCCGATCAGGTGGTATAACAGAATCATCACACAGAGAATCCTTTTCAAAAGCCAGTCCAAGGTCAGAGCCTGAGAATACAAGAATATTAGTAGAACTTTTGGAGAGATTAAGGAACCAGAACGAAGGAGCCATAGAAACTGAGTGAACCGATCTCCACGGTGGTTGCAAAGGAACCAAGGTGCCTGCACTTCCTCCCGCCTTAAATAGCCACGTGGTCACGTGGGGTGGGGCACAGGCGCCGAAAAGGAGCTGTACAACTCGACACCAAAAGGCTTCTGCGCAGGCGCAGAACCCACTCGAATGGATTCTACGGATCATGACCCAGATCCTAAATGTTCATAGGCTGTATGAAAATATAGGCTGTATACCAAAACGCGAATATGATGAATTCTCATTCATTGTGCTTTCTGCCTTGTTCTTTTTTCTGGCTTCTCTGGACGCTTTCCAATTCATCAGGAATTGCCTTTCCATTTCTTTTATTTCTTTCCCATCAAGGGATTCTGAAAATATTGGAACATAAGTCAGCAAAAAGCCAGGTTAGTTTGGATCATTCATTTCCCCCCCAGGCAGGGCTTTGGTATCCTTAGGAACATGGTTGCAGGGAAGTAACAGCAGGAGAGAGGGTATGCCCTCAACTCCTGCCTGTGGCTTCCAGCGGCATCTGGTGGGCCACTGTGTGAAAAAGGATGCTGGACTAGATGGGCCTTGGGCTTGATCCAGCAGGGCTGTTCTTATGTTCTTAACACAATGCAGCAGAGAAGCTCATCTCAGTAAATACTGCCCTTTCCCTACCCATGCTGTTGCCATTGTGAGATGAGATTTGTTCCCCTGGTTGCCATCTGCTATTGTACCAAAACCCACTTTGGCTTTCTCCACAGTAGTTGATATAGGACAGAGAGAAGGCCAGAGAAGGTAGCAGCATCTTAAGAGTGGTCCTGTCAGTACAACTCTGCACTAATCAGTGACTTAGTGGAGCTTTCAGTTAATGTTAGAGACAAGTGGATATAGCCATGTGACTTTGGCCAGTTTGTCTGGTTACAAAATGACACCATAGCTGTTCTAATACTACTACTATGAATATTTATATACGACTTTTCAACAAAAGAAGTTCCCAAAGAACTTCTAGAAGTTTACTTAGCTATAAATAAAAACAAAACAAAATTAAATTAAAATAATAAAGACTAGCTTTTGCTGGTACAGTAGCAGCCAAAGCAGAAGATAAAAACTGGGCTGGTTCTCCTCCAGTAAGGTTTTTTAAAAGTTCATTTCATCTTAGTCTATGCTAGCATGTAATCACAAAAACACCAGGAGAAACAGGATTATCATATTTACACATAATGAGCCATTGTGTTGGGTGTGGCCTAATGTAGAGCAGTGGCTAAAATATAGAAATAAGGGCCAAACTAGTCTATTACATGATTGGGGCCTGTGTGAGTTTCCTAATGAAAATAGCATATATTGGGGGCCCCAAACCAATCAGGACTGCCACTGGAGGAAGGAGGTTTAATCCTTTGCCCCAACATGGTCCCAAATTAGATCCCTCCCTCCGAGTGGCTGCTCTTTGCCCCTGGAGTAAAGCCCCTACTGTCATCAATGGGAGCTACACAAAGAACCCACAGGGAGAACCCAGACTGTAACCACACTGGGGACAAAGTGTTAACTCCATTGTGACAGTCCTGGTCACGTGCAGGCCCCCCAGTGCATGCTATTTATGTTAACAAAATCAACCATACAAGTCCTAATCACATTATATATGTACCGTTTAGTTTCACCCTCAGATTCAGGAGACCATAATGAAATATCTGGGCAATTTCTGAATTACACACTGCAATAATTTCATAACATGTTCGCTAAGTGTGCTGCCTGTGATCCGTACTGCCTGCAATCCAACATCGCTTGCAGTGAAGTGCCGTCCATATTTCTAATGCCCTATTTTGGGTTTTATTGCTGTGCTGCAGTACTAAAACATTGCATCTGAGTTGCAGGAAAGTAGCAATATTTTTTCATTGCTGGAGGGTTGCAATGATGTTGCCCCAGTGTAAGTGGTGTGGTGTGGACGGTTCATGGTGTGTGTGTGGGGGGGCGATCTGTCCATTTTGCCCCTTCCTGCTTCGGTTTTATTTGTCTTTTTATTTTATCTCCCCCCTGCCTTCCTTTTTTAATTTTTACAGTGTGCAAAGGGGCAGCTGCATGCAGGTGGGCAGAGCCTTAAGAGCCAAGAGGCTCTGCCCGGGCTTGCTTTGCTCACCACTTTTCGGGGGCAAAGCAAGGGGGACAGCTGCCTTGGCTCCCCTGTTGTGACCCTCTTGTTCAAAATCCACCCAATCCCCAACTCCTCTGATG
This sequence comes from Hemicordylus capensis, assembly GCF_027244095.1. Classification (NCBI taxonomy): domain Eukaryota; kingdom Metazoa; phylum Chordata; class Lepidosauria; order Squamata; family Cordylidae; genus Hemicordylus; species Hemicordylus capensis. The sequence continues at coordinate 266,586,342 of NC_069660.1, forward strand.
TTTATCTAGGGGCCCTCTCCGCCATTTTTGTTTGTTTGTTTTTCTGGATCACTTGTGCAAGGGTGCAAGACTGCAATTAAAATCTCATTTTGGAGTGGTGCTTTCCCCGCCATTGGTTTGTTTGTTTTGCTGTAGTGCTTGCGCAAGAGTGCAATGCTGCAATTAAATTCTTGTTTTTGAAAGGCGCTTTCCCTGACCGCTTTGCACAAGGGAGATAAGATTTTTTTTAAAAAAGACATCATGTCATCCCTCTGCGACTCCCACTGGCCTAAAATGGGGCAGGAGGAGGGGGAAGATAACACAGTTCAAGGAGAATATGGACATCCCAGCACCTGGAAACTGCGTTGCGGTTTGGAACGGTTGCACCATTCCATCACACCTTACAACACTTCTACTGGCACAAAGCTCGTAATCTGGAAAATGTCCTGGTTGGCTATGAAGATCACTGGGTGACCTTTTGCCATCCTAACCTACTTCACTGGGCTGTTATGAGACTAAAAATGGGAGAGGAACTCTCACTTCCACTCACCTGGAGCTACTTTCACTCACCTGGATGAAGGGTGAGTGGAAATATAATAAAGAAACAGCAATTAAGCATGCAACCTTTTGCACAATTACCCAAGAGGAAGCCTCACTGAATTCCGTATTCAGTTGAATTCCTTTGAATATAAGCAGGGACGGTCATATGAATCTCAAATGATGCATGTTTTGTGTTGGGGAACAAAAAAACATTTTACCAGAGTATTTTGATTAACACCTCAGCCTTGCAAAAGTTAGTTGTTCACAACAATTCTTTCTAGACTGTCTGCCTGCAGACATATACATATCTTAGTCATTTACAGTCTAAAATAATAATAAACAGCAACAGTCTACTTATTAGAGTTACCCCCCCTTACTCATTTTGAGGCAATTCTTACTCACCACAGGTGACCAGGGAAGTAGCTATTTACAAGCCTGAAACTTCCCAACTCAATACATGTTTACTTAGAATTAAGTACTAACAAATTCAGTGAGGCTTCCTCTTGGGGAACTGTGCAAAGGCTTTCATGCTTTATTTTATTGTTTATTGTAATGTAGCATAGTTTTAAAATATAAAAATAAAATATAATTTATTGTAAAAGGTAGGTTCTCTGAAGACATTTCATTTTACCAAGAGTTTTCGATTGTAATATAATCCTGTCCCGGTATTTTGGTTTGTGGCAAACAGGATTCCCATTTAGCTCTATTTTGCATAGCTTGGTCCATACACTCAGAACACATTCCAAGTCCTGTAAACACCAAAAAGAAAGAAAAGAAAAAGAAAAAGCATAAATATCTATCCCAATGGTGTAATTAAACTATTTATTCAATTAAATCTAAACGTTCCAAATAATTATCCATGCAGCTAACTCCAATCACATGTCAGACTCAAGAATGTTAAATTAAGCAATGAATATACTTTACATACAAAACAAAAAAGGGACGCTTACTTTTCTTATTCCTTATTCCTTACTTTGATCAATCTTTTGTGTTTTTAAGTATAAAATATGGGCCAGAATTCAAAACACCATGTGGAAGCACAAGCACCACTTGCACACAGTTATTGTAATTGCCATAGCTTTTAATCAAAGTATGTGCACAATTAGTATTTAATAGGCATGTGTGAATCAATTTGGATTTGAATCAATTAGACCCAAATCTTTTCAATTCGGGTGATTCAAGCTCGAAACAAATCTGCCCAGACATTGCTGGCCAAATTCGAGCTCCAATTAAATAGCACCAGATTCAATTTGAATTGATTCAAGATTCAGGTTCCTTCTATTAATTCCCCCAGCTTTCATTTTTTTAAAAAGCTAAGCTCTAGCCCTTGTAGAAGTTGAGTTATGGAGCAAAATGTGTGGTCACTATATTTCAAGTGTTTGGATTCTTTGGTGTATAATAACTTTTCCTCAAATGAATCCTTATGAGGATTCATTACACACCTTCATTTCTTCTATTCATTTTGACTGTCTTTGGATAGTGCCAACCGTCAACTGCCATGTGCCAACTACACCCCCCTCCCACCCGCAAGGCAGGGGGTACTACTCAGTTTATGTTCTAGGAATTTTTTCAAGTGTTTAGACTCTTTGGTGTCTAATAACCTTTCCTCATAATGAATCCCTATGAGGATTCATTACACACCAAAGAGTCTAAACACCTCAAAAATTCCTAAAATATAAACTGTGTGCCCCGGTGGCTTGTGGGTTGGGGGGTAGTTGGCACATGGAATGCCACTAATTCTCCACCCCCACCTGCAAAGCAGTGGGGTCAAAATAAACAGAAGAAATGAAAGTATGTAATGAAGACACCAAAGAATCTAAACACTTCAAAAATATTATTTTATTCAAAAATAAACTGAGTACCCCATTGTTCAGGGGGGTGGGGGTGTAGTTGACACATGGCACTTGGCCAAACACTTGAAAAATAGTGAGCACACATTTTGCTCCATAACTCCACTTCTTCAAGGGCTAGAGCATAGCTTAAAAAAAATTAAAGCTGGATCCATGTTAGGGTTAGGAATAGGGCAACTTCGAATCCCTATTATTTCCTATGGCAGAAATCTACAAAATCAGTAAAAAAAAAAAAATCATTAAAAATCAACCAAGTGCCCCACTGCCTTCAAATTTGGGTGGTAGGTGGCACCCATGGGGACTTAACCACCAACCATATTTGGTGCTCCTTGGACCTTTAGAAGTGGGCCGAATAGATCCAAATTGAATCAGTCATGGGAAGAGGGTTGCCAGTAAAAATCATTTTGCATGCTTGCAAAGTGGCATGGGTTTGGATGAAGACCAAAGTGTTTTGTAATTATTATTCCACTGATATACAAGACAATATATGCAACAATTTCCTTCCACATCTATGAGTGGTCATTTATCCTCCTGGAGCCTAAACAGAAGGGTGACTGTTGTTTCTCTAGTGTGGGTTTCCTTTTTGTTTTGTAAGCAATGTGACCTAGATCAAACTTTTTGTTACTACAATATATAAATAAGGAAATATGAATTGCAAGTTTTGGCAGGCTTGGGCCTTGTCATGGTTATGCATTGTCCAAATACATCCCAATGCCGTTCCAGATCTAACAGCATTAGGCAGTTGAATTGAAAGGAATTTGCTTACTTCACTAATTGAAATTAATTAATCCTTTTAATGCTTCTATTGATAAAATTTGTTACAACAAACCTGTAGCTTTACAATAGCTATTATTACTGTGCTTGCACTATACTTCTAGAATTCATTCAAAATCTCTTATTAGAGTTTTGTACCCCAAATCAAAGCAGCACACATGTGGAGCTCTTTCAAAATGGTTAAAATCCTCCTGATCAGCTGTTTGATAGGGAACAAGTTGAGAGGGGAACTGAATTCAGCCTTCTTCTTCCCTTTCTGAATGTTTGAGTGGCAGAAGTCTAATTTTTTTTTTTGAAAGGTCTGTGTGTGTGCAGAACTCTTGGGCAGTGTGGGGAACTAAGTTTGAAGCACCTGTTTGCACATGAGGCTCTCCATTTAGTTGAGGATATTTGAGCAAAATCCCACTTTCAAGCACATAGTGCTCCAAGCTGAACCAATGTGTTGGCATTTTTATTTTGAATGTATAGCACACCTTCTCAAGTTATTCAGTACAGTAACATTTGTTAAAATCTCTTCCCAGTGTCTGTCTAATTATCCAGGCACACTAAGTCAAACCTAAAAGGTAAGAGAGCAAAGGCTATAGACCTCTCAGGCTGTAGACTTTCTATTCTTTCATACTTTAGAAAGGTTATGATTCTTTGGAGTATTAATGGCAAAATCCCCAGAGGAGTCATGCTGAGTGGAAAGACAGTCGAAGAGAACATGGGCAGAAGTGTGAAGAAAAAAAAAGATAAAGCTTTCCCACTGTGATGACTTATCAGAGAATGAGCTATCTGTATGAATGCTCTGCTTCTGCAACATTAATCCCAAAGAAAAGTTTTCATTAATATTTACATGCATCTGTGATTTGCAGATATATTTTATTTCCCAAACTGAAACAAATGCTGAGAACTTGCTCACATTTATCTTTTGTTATCCTTGCCATTCTCTTTGTTGTTTTCACCACTGTTGAAATATAGAATGTAATTTTTTTAAACAGAGACCATTCTTGAGCACATACTCATGCCTTTGTTCTCTTTATTATTTATATATTCTAAACATATTTCTCTATTTTCAACAAAATTTCTCAAAGCGGCAAAAGAAATAAGATAGTTTGCTGTCCTAAAGGGACTGACAATCTAAGTAAAATAAAATGAAAATAAAAAGTGAGATACCAGCAAATGACACAATATATTTGATAAGACAGAATTTGAATTAATTCTGAAAATTTATTTCAACTAGAGTACTTTTGAAAATGTAAAACAGTATAGATTTCTCAAAACCTTGCAAAGTATAGAGCTAAACTTTGATGAATGTACCCTCAGAATTTGCAGATTTTTGTTGACTACTACTCAGTTGATAAATGATTCAGAACATGCTCACGCCAGTGTATGTTTATATAAGAGTGTAGTAATCCCATGTTGAAATATGATTACCCTTTGGATACGCTCTAGTTGTTCATTGCCTTCCTGTCTCTAATAAAGTGCTTTCACTTGCCAACCTTTCAATAAGCTGTACTAAAGGGACCAGACACTTTTTTGGGCAGTCTCCGTTTGATAAATGATCATGTCATGCTATCACTTAGAGGTCTGCTCCAAAATACTAAAGAGCAAATTATATTCTAGGCACACTGGGGGGGTGAAAGCCTTAGATGACATCCGTAGTACTGGCTATAGCCTTCTTCCCAATTAATGATGGCCATTTAAGAACCTGCATTTGACCAGTGTGCTCCAATTTTTATTGGCTGTGTCTAGCTCAAGTGCCCTAAGTACATCTGTAGACAGCAATTTGTCATCATTCTGACGGTCTGCCATTATCTATTTCAAAAAATCCATATTTTTTCTCTTGTTCCTGACTGAATTGTGAAGTGAAGGAATTCATCTTTTTGATATCCTGTTGTCATAATCAATAATGGCCAAAGGTTGAATAAATTAAAGATTTACAACCATATCCTCAGAACACTGAACCATCACAAGCCCTTCTGGAATAAAGAGGACTTGTACTGCTACAGATATTTTAGGATGACAGCCTTACAATGTAAATTTATATGCCATAATCCAGTGCATGCTGGGGTTTCCCACTCTCTTATACAGAATGGGAACACTATCCATGCTTAGGCATATTCCACTTGGTGTACATAGCCTTTCCCTCACGAAACACTTGACTGTAGCAAATATTTTAGGGATCATAGTGTTTGTTTTATAAGGGTGTTGATACCTTTGTTATTCTATACAAAAACGAGACAAAGTATTTCTAAAAAAACCTTTATCAAATTAAAAGTAATAAAACCAAAGATTAATAGAAATATTTGCATCACTTTGTAAATCTCAGGTTGAAAGTGTTTTAAAAATATTACCTAGCAATTTTTGTATATTATTGTTATGCCATCATAAGGACATCCAATGAAGTGTGCAGAAACAGACCAGAAATGGGTGCGGCCTGCTTGGGGAAGTTGGAAGCGTTTTCAGGCTGAGGGCCCTTCCCAGCAACTATCAAGCCTGAACCCCCTCAACTTGTTGTCTGTCTATTAAAGAGTGGGGCTGCTGAAGCTAGTGCAACACTAAGTGCACTCTTAGTAACTGATGGCAACTTGGTGGAGACAGTGACCCATCTAGGACACTAACTCTACTCTTATGAGCAGAGGCGTAACTAGGGAAAATAGCGCCTAGGGCAAGCACTGAAATTGCGCCCCTGTCCAAACAGGAATGATGGGACTTGTAGTCAACAATATCTGGAAATCCTTGTTAAAAGGAACACTGTACCATCTAGACATGGTTGTTGATCAAAACCTGAAAACATGAGCCATCTCTGTAAAAGACTTAGAACAACAGTCAGGAGTTATGCGAGGATTCCAAGTGTCATTTTCTCTGTCTCATCTCATTCTTTTTAAAAAACATGACTTTGTCCTAGAGGATCACCTGCCCAAATAGCCACTAGCAAAATAGGGGAAGAAGAAGGTGGTGGTGGTGGGTCTATAAACCAGTGAATGATCCCTGCCAGCCTTTGTCTTATGATGACTGTTGGCTCATGATGGGGTATATGTGCATTCACCACACCAGTGCTTACTTTGATACCAAGACGGAGGAGGATACATTAGTTTGCCACACTAGACAGAGGCATTTGCAACAGGAGCAGACTGCCAAGTTCTGCCAGGGCCAAAACCAGCCCCTGCCAGACTAGGAAATGATTGTAATTTGCCCCTTCCTGTCACAAGCAGTGTGCTGTTCTTTTATTATTGACTCTTAACTCTCAGATATCCCAGTCATGGATGGAAAATTCAGGGTCAATTTACAAGAGACACATTTTCTACATGGAAGTTTCTTCTGGGCAGGTGTTGTGCAGAAACCCATGTGTAGTGACCGCCAGGGGCATAGCAAGGTTGGAATGGGCCAAGATGATATTTTAAAATGGGCCCCCAGCCCCTCAAAGTCCAGGGCCTCCACACATCCCAGGCCCCCAAGGATTTAAGTCTGATATTTCAAAATAAGTATGCTGCCTGGAAATACATTTCACTGAATACACACATGCACACTTCACAGTATATAGTGATATACATTGAGTACTATCTATTTGTGCTACTTTTAATTCCTAGAACACTAGCCTAGCAACGCTAATTATTAAAATGGCCCCCTCGCTGCAGATTAGCAAAGGAGACTTTCAACCATGCAGGGTGAGCCTATGTTTGTTTTCTCAGAATTCTGAACAAATTCAGTAAAGTTTGATTCCAGGAGGTTTTTCACATGAGGCTTTTAAAGCCCTTTAACACATATCTCCTCTGGCATTCACATGTTGGCCAGATTTACCCTGAAGTCCCTGCAAGTTATTGGAGAGCAGTTCACACACAAGAAAAATAAAATAAAATAAAAGCACAACACATGCTTCACAGTTCTCACTCAGACCTTCTGGGTTGCAAAACAACTTGAACATAAGTGCATTTATAAATGAATGAAAGAATGAATGAATGAATAAATAAATATTTGTTCCAGAAGTTTTTGCAATTTTTTGACATGAAACAAGCCACTTATAGGCCTTAGATAATTTTTGTTTTTAAAGCCAGCACATTTTTCAATCTGTTTTAAATTAAATATTCAGAGACTTCTCAGTCTCGCCCCACCACCCATATCAAAGCCCTATGGCAAGCAGATCCCTATATACGGGGGTAACCACAAAAAGGAATTCACAGCCTACCTTGCAAAAGCTGTGCTGGATGGTCTGGTCTGCTGCAGGGAGGGTCTGCTGCAGGGAGCTCTGCCAGCCTCCTTCCTGGCTTGCTGGGGCCTGCCGAGTTCAGGCTTCAGGGAGGCCTACTGGGAGGCCTCTCTGGAAGCCCCGCCAACCTGCCGATCAGCTGAGAGGCGGGGAGAGAAGAGCTCTGCAGTTTGCAGGCTGCTCCAATCCTAGGCCTCCCCGATCCTAGGCTGGAGCTGGAGGCAAGTGGCTGAGGGGCCCTGGGGCTGGGCAGGTGGGCAATGGGGTGTGGGTGGCAGGAAATGGCGTGGCACCCCCACCTCGGTGGCACCTAGGGCACGTGCCCTGCCTGGCCCCCCCCCCCAGTTCCGCCTATGCTTATGAGGAAGACACTGTATGAGAACACATCACAACAATCTGCACTGGTCATAACACTACCTTATAATGGCTAAGAGAAAAAAAGAAGAGGTCGCTCGAGAAGGGTGACTGATCTCTACCTCAACAAAAACCTATACTGGTCTATTTTTCACCTGTACTTACTGTTGATTCTCCCCAAGAGAATGCAAATCAGGAGGGTGCATGAGTAAGAAATTTAAATAGTCATGACAGGAGCTAGATCACAAAACCTTTGAGTGGCCTGACAACAACTCTGAGAGTGAAGTGGGTTACATAAGAACATAGGAAGCTGTCATATACTGAGTCAGACCCCTGGTCCATCTAGCTCAGTATTGTCTACCCAGACTGGCAGTGGCTTCTCCAAGGTTGCAGGCGGGAATCTCTCTCAGCCCTATCTTGGAGATGCCAGGGCGGGAACTTGGAACCTTCTGCTCTTCCCAGAGCAGCTCCATCCCTTGAGGGGAATATCTTACAGTGCCCACACACCAAGTCTCCCATTCATATGCAACCAGGGTGGGCCCTGCTTAGCTAAGGGGACAAGTCATGCTTGCTACCACAAGACCAGCTGTTATTCCCCGGATCTTCCCCAAATTCAGACTATAGTAAATAGAAATTATTTCTTCCTTATTTGGATTTTTGTCTCCTGATTTAGTTGGGGATATGGCAGATGATTTGTCTAAATGTCAATTCACTTGACTCAATTGAGATAATCATTTCATTAAGAAACACCTTCTGCTTCATGATAACTTCTGTAATGTATGGGGTGATCAGTGTCTTATGACTTCAACTTTAGTTGAGAAAATATTGGATAAGATAAAAAAGATTAGACCAATTAATTTCAGGACTTCAGGCTACCCTCACTGTAATATGTTTCTTGATAGAATCAGTTGTTCTGTCTGCTGCTCCACCTTACTGTGCTAAGAACAGTAATCTAAGGGGCAACCTCAGAGATTCTCAGGCAAAACAGAACACAACTTAATTTCCACAAGAAGAGGCAGATGGCTCCTGTCTCTTAACCCCAACCAGTAACCAGCCTTATGACTTTAGTGTTCTCCCAGATGAGAAGTAAGAGGAATGTAGGCCAAATACTTCACCTTTAAAGAAAACAAGTTATTAGATGACTCTCTTCCAAGTTAAGGATCCAAAGATTCAATGGTAACCATAGATGAATATAGGAGTAACTCTACTGGAGACTCCCCTTTGCCCGCACCAGATAAATCGACATATAAACAGGTTATACAAGCCCTTCTGGATAGAATCTTATTCACACACACACACACACACACACACACACACACACACACACACACACACACCCCTCCCTCACTTGAGATAATTGACAATTCTTATCCAGTCTCCAGACGTGCAACAGGGGGAAAGTGCCTCCTCATTAATCATCCACAACTAGAAAGTGAAGAGACCAGGTGGTGCCTTTGCAAGCAAATTTGCCCTTCTTCGAGAACTCCAGGACTTAACAGGCATTGCCCTAAGATGGAAGGATATATCCTGAATATATACTTTTCAAATGGTCTAAAAGGAAGCGCAGAGTTGAACTCCAAGCACTCTAGACTATGCAGGGAGATCTGGAATAACACGATACTTTCCACCTCACATAATTTGTTAACAGAAAGATGGCGTTTATTGGCCAAGCCTCTCATAAAGGAAGACTACTGCAGATGAATAAAGAGAATGAGAACTTTTGCCTCCATACCCAAGTTTCCTGGGAGAACAGCTTATTCTTACAAAATAAAACCTAAATATGTAGATAGCACAAACCCAAACCTTCTTGAGGTTTCTAACAGTTAGGGGTGTGCATGAAGAGTTTTTTGCTATTTGATTCAGCCTCAAATCAAATTGCAAGAAAATGAATCTATTTGTTGAACTGGCTGGCCATAGCTGGCTGATTATAGCTATTGAGTGAGAAAGGGACCTTAGAAAGATTGTGAAAATTCATTTGGATGAAAAGGGTAAGCTTGTTTCCATTTTTATTTTAGTTTACAAGGTGATGAGTATAGGTGTATAACAGAGGTCAGAAGTAATTTTTATAGAGTCGGGATATTTTATTCATAGAGTCTAGAGGCGCATTGCTCTCATGAGAACAATACTTAGAAAATCACTGAGGAAGACTACAAGTCAAAATGCGCCTGTCTTTTTAAGGATCTATAAGGACTCAAACTCACCTGGAACTACAAGACTACACGATTAAGTCAACATATGTCTGAGGACTTTTACAATACTTGAATTACTTAACCAGCATATGTTTGAGGACTTTGAATATATTATGACTTTTAAAATAAAAAATAAAATTATATTTATATATATATATAAATTAAATAAAAATAAATAAAATTAAAATAATCCTTGTTAAGTTTTAAGTATTTTTATGCAGCACTATTAACCTTTATTATTAAAATATCCATTTATATTCTTTGTGTGTGTGTGTATCTCTCTCTCTCTCTCTATATATATATATAACCTAGGATCATACTACAGTTTTTTCCTGATCTTTTGTATTGCTTTGGTTTACCATTTGGTTCAGGTTCATACCCTGTTTTGTTTTGTGTCCGACTTGCATTCTCCCAGACATCTTGGTTTTTTTTAAAAAAGTCCTAAACCTGAGGTGGGTGGGTGGGGAGGAAAGAAGAAGCACCTTTAAGAGGTTGTAGTGACAGGGATGGTCTATTTATGCTCTGCGTGCCACACACAGTGCTATCTATAGCACTGTGGTGCACACAGAGTTTAAAAAAATAAATCCCCACAAATAAGGAAGCAGGCTTTATTTTTTGGTGAGTGGGGAGAGTGGCTGTTAGCTCTTTACAGCACTGACCAACCGCCCTCGACACATGCTTCGCGCCTGCGCACATCAGTGGTTTGGCGCCTCACTGCTCAGTTTCTTGATGGCCGCTCCAATGCAGCCTTCCCTCTTAATGTGTGGATATAGATCATCCTGCTTGCAGTGCCTGAAGCACGGAAGGATGGGAGGGTTTTATGAAAGTTACTGGATCCCTACCAGATCACCTGTTATAGGTACACAACATGTTTATCTGGGTTGTGATCTGGTAACATCCATAAAAGTGGGTGTCTCACGAGCTTCACTACTCCTGAAGAAGGGAGCAGCAGGCACCTACTGCAAAACTCGCTTGAGTACATCTCTCCCACAATTTGCTGCTGCTGTAGAGCGGAGGTCCACCACATAGTGCTTCATAAACGCATTCTCCTCCAATACCCATGTCACAGCCATACAAATATCCTTGAAATTTTTTCCAGACAAATGTTCTGCCAAAGACGCATATGCCCTCGTAGAGTGGACCTTCACTGCTGTAGGAGGGTCTAGCTCCTGCATTTTGCAGGTCAGGGAGATAGTCTCTACTAGCCAATGATGTTGGATATGGAGTTCCAGTGCATCAACCTTTTGCACCAACTGACCACTAAGGGCATTGGGAGTAGAGGTAGTTAGTGAGGGTCTCTTTACCTGTCCCTGAGGGTCTCTTTACCTGTCCTCTACTCTTTGACCCCTGCCATGACTCCTCAGGTACTTCCTGTAGTGAGTCAGTCCTCTTCCTTTCTTCCTAGAGAGAAGGTGGAAACATCTCTCTCTCTCCCTGCCTATTCATTATGTAGCCGATAGATAGAATAGGTCTTTCCTATTTCAAATGTACTTCACCAATAAATCAACTTAGTATTTAGATTGTACAACAATCTCCATGCGTGTTCTTTAAATAGCTGCAACAACTAAACTCTGCACTTTACTCTGTAACTGGAGTGCATAGCTTCTTTTGTAGACACGCTTTGCTAAAATAATAACAAACCCCAACAAATGAGAGATCCTTTGTCTAGAAACTGGATGTCCCCAAGTTTATAAGTGACCAACAGTTGTTTCATCTTTCTTATTGCAAACATCCTCTGCAAATAGAATATAAAAGCACGTCGTACATCTAGGCTATGCTTCACTTTTTCCAGTGACGACTCAGGATTCCGAAAAAAGGTGGGTAAGACAATATCTTGATTCATGTGGAAGTCAGAAATGAACTTGGTCCTGAATTCTGGATCCAACCGCATTACTACCTTGTTGTGGAACTTTGTGTATGGTTTGTCAATACACAATGTGGTGAGCTCGCTCACCCCTTTTCACCATAGTAATGGCAATCAGAAACACTATTTTAAGCATCACTATTTTAAGTTTAACCATTGCCATGGGTTCAAATGGCCTCTCTGTTAGGGCCAATAGGACCAGAGAAAGACTCCATTTATCCATGGTTCTCCGCATCGGCGGGTACTGATTGTTCACCTCTTAAAAATCTCCTATCATCGAGGTGACTGAACACAGTTTTCCCATCACACCACCATGCAAGAAGGAAATGGCAGCCAAATGTACCCTCAGTGAGATGTTTGCCAAGCCTTCCACCTTCAACACTGTGAGGTAACACAATATCTCTCTTATGGAGGCATCCTTGGCTCTGAAGCCCTGTGCCTTAGCATGTGCTCTGAACTGTTTCCATTTTGCATTATAGTGCTTTCTCGTGGACGCCTTTTTATCGTTCAAAAAAATGTTGTCTAAAAGTTTATCCACCACACCGTGAGTCTTAGCGTTTGTAGGTTTGGATGTGGCAGATGTCTGTGCTCCTATGTGACCAGATCCATCATCTGCTTTAACCATACGTGTAACCCTGCTGACAGTCTGAGTACTCACTGAAACCATGGTTGTCTTGGCCACTATGGAGTTATTAGTATGCAACGAGTGCCATCCTGTAAGATCTTTGCTACTACCCTTTTGAGTAATGGTTATGAGGGGAACAAATAGAATAAGCTGTGTGTCCATTGGAACTGGAATGCATCGCCCTTTAATCACTGTACCAGACTTGCTCTTGAGCAGTATTGACTGCATTTGGTATTGTCCTTTGTCGCAAAAAGATCTACAGTAGGCTGTCCCCAGGACTTGAACAGGCTTTTCAGGCAGCTTGTATTTATCTCCCACTCATGTTGTTGAAGGAGCACCTGTGACCTGCTCAAGGCATCCACAAGGGTATTGCTTATTCCCTTTATGTGTATTGCTACCAAATGGATCTTCCATGGTACGCACAAGTTCCATATTAATTATTCTATATTAAACTCCATATTAAACTCCATATTAATTTAAGCTGGCTTAAATTGCAGAGGGAGTGGGGCACTGTCTCTCCCTGCTTGTTCACGTATGCTATCGCGGTTGTATTGTCCATCTGCAGTTGAACTGTCTTCCTGAACAGATCTTTTGGAAACAACTTTAGAGCCTGAAATGCTGTGAGCAGTTCTAGGAAATTTACATGCAGAGTCTTGAGTTGTGGTCCAGAGCCCCTGTGCTTCCAGGCCCAACATGTGAGCACCTCCAGCCTGTCAGAGAGGCATCCAACATTATGCAGACTTCCGGTACCAGAACTCTAATGGGGTTCCCACTAAAAGTTTCATTTCTTTTCTCCACCATATCAGTGAATTCAGAACTGTGTCTGGTATGAGTAGAAGACATAGGAACATAGGAAGCTACCATAACTGAGTCAGACCATTGGTCTATCTAGCTCAGTATTGTCTTCACAGACTGGCAGTGGCTTCTCCAAGGTTGCAGGTAGGACTCTCTCTCATCCCTATCTTGGAGATGCCAGGGAGGGAACTTTGAAACCTTCTGCTCTTCCCAGAGCGGCACCATCCCCTGAGGGGAATATCGTGCAGTGCTCACACTTCAAGTCTCCCTTTCATATGCAACCAGGGTGGACCCTGCTTAGCTAAGGGGACGAGTCATGCTTGCTACCACAAGACCAGCTCTCCTCTCCTCTTGATTCTGGCTGTCCACATTCAGTCTGAATGCGGACAGGTACCACTGTTGCAGTCTTACACTGAGGACCATGGCCATGCAGGAGGCCATCAGACCCATCAACACTTGAATTGTTGAGCCCAATGAACCAGATTCAATTGCACTGCTAGAACCAATTTCCGTATCCTTGGAAACTGGTCTTCTGGCAGGTAGGCTCTCTGATGAACCATATTCAGAACTGCACCTATGTAATGCAGTCTCTTGAAGGGTATCAAATGGGACTTCTTCCAATTGATTTGGATGCCCAACCTTTCCAGGAGAGTTGTCACGCAAGTTATCTGTGAAAGTAACTCTTCATTTTTTCTGTCAAAAGCCAGTTGTTGAGATAGGGAAATATTGTCACATCCTGTATGCGTAAATGTGCCATCACTACAGCCATGCATTTGGTAATTGGTGCTGTTGTCAGTCTGAAGGGTAGCACATTGTATTGGTATATGCTCTTGACTACAGTGAATCTTAGATATTTTCTGTGGTTCTCCTGTATGCTGATGTCAAAATATGCGTCCTTTAGGTTCAATGTTGCAGAAGAGGCAGGATAGCTTGCAAGCAGTGTTCCCTCTAATAAGGATTCTCAGATGTTGTTGACTACAACTCCCAGACTCCCCAGCTGCAATGGCTTTTACTTGGGGGTTATGGGAGTTGCAGTCAACAACATTTGGGAATCCTTATTAGAGGGAACATTGCTTGCAGCGTAATACATCATTGCTTGCAATGTAATTGTTGGAATTACATTGGAAGTGTAGGACTTGGAAGTGAAGGACTGCGCTGGCTCATGTCTCAATGACAGAGGGGGACAGACTAGTGAGTCAGAGGGCTAGAGAGGTCAAGACAGTGGCCATCTCTTCTCTACTACTCTGAGACTATCCCTTTGATATGTAAATTGCTAATCTCAGGGACTTCCTTCCTTCCTGGCCTCTCCCTTTTCCTCCCTTTTCTTCTCCCTTGCAACATACAAGCTCCTCTCTCTCTCTCTGCACCATGTGTGCAGAGATGCAGAATCCATCTGCATCCAGCTAGATAGATAGATTAGAGATCCCATCTCCTCACTTTCCTATCTAGAATGGAGTTCTCTAATAAATACTCCTTATATTGATTTGAAACTATGAACTGGCTCCAAGTTATTTTACTCTCAGCATACACACATGCCTAACCAAATTCCGCTGTGTTGTACCTCTGTGCACTCTGCTATAATGAAAAAGCGTTTCTCTTACCAGAGAGAATTTCCAGCAGTAATCATGTTGTTTTCGCTGCTGGGGAGCTTTACCACATGTCCCCTGGTTGTTCTTATTCTTCTGGTTGAACAGAATTCTTCTGGTTGAATATTACTAGAAGGGTCTACAGAATTCCCTCCAGTTGTTCTGGCGGTAATTACTTTGTCTACAGCCATATGGTTGGTATCTAGATGCTGCAAAAGATGATGTCGCAGACGTAAAAGTCTTTGCCGTGTACTTAGATTTTTTCCACTTTTCCATAGTGGTATCAGTGTCATCACAGAACAGACCCTTGCCATCGAATGACAGGGCCTCTATCTTATCTTTCATGTCCTGCTGTAGATCAGTAGCGTGGAGCCAAGCATGCTTCCTCAGCAGAGCTGCCGATGCTAGCGAGCGAGACTCTGTTTCTGCTAAATGCTTTGCATTACTTAGTTGCTGTCTCGTTGCCGATATTGTTTTAGCAAATATGTCAGTAAACTTATTTTGGAACTCCTCTGGTGTCACACTATCTTGCTGTTGAAGGAGAGAGTCCCATAAGGAATACATGTACTTGGATAAACACACTATATAGTTGGCGATCTTAATAGCTAGGCAAGCAGTTGCATGCGCTTTACGTCACAACACATCCAGCTTCCTCCCTTCTTTATCTGCTGGTGTGGTATGATGTTGCAAACCCTTCAAGGTGAATGCACCATCAATAACTAAGGAGTTTGGGTTAGAATGTTTAAGCAAGTAACCATTCACCTCTTCCTGTATTCTGTATAGGGTCTCCAACCTTTTGGAAGTCAGTGTTGATGTGTGCATCACCTGCAAAGCCGTCTTAACAGCCTTCATTATGACCGGGAGCATAGGTAAGTAAACTGGTTGAGCCACATTTGTTTTCTTTATGAAATTATATACAGGATTGTCCAGATCACTAACCTTTTGTTTCCAGTCCAAACCAAGCATATCCACCATCTCTGCAATTTGGAGATGATAAGATTTATTTCCTCTGCTGGGGAAATAGATGCCTCCATTGGGACATGTTCCTTAGGGTCCAAATTGTGACCAGTAGATTCTGAATCTAAGGAGTCAGACTTGTAGTCATCCTCTGAGGATGCTGGTTCAGCTGAACGTGCACTAGGCTTATCCAGAAGATGATGAACAAGAGCTGGAACCAGCACCTTTACTAGTCCCTGAGCCTGTAGTGTCTGGCATTGATGTTTGAGTTGAAGATGGAGTTAATGTTCAAGTTGAAGTCTGAGCTGATGTTTGAGTACTGACTGTACACATTCTCTTCCTTGCATCATGGTCCAAACACGTCTGCATTGACATAGTTCCTGCTTTGCTGGTTTTGGCACCAGCAGTGGCAAGGCCACTTACACAGCAGCATCCTGATTCAACATCCTCAGGGGTGTTGTTTGAGTAGCAGTTTGTACTGTATCCCAAATCACAATCCTTGGAGGAGTCATTTGAGTAGCAGTCTGAACCAGATCCTCATTCAGCACTCTTGGGGGTGTCATTTGCGTAGCAGTCTGTACTAGTTCCATATGCATCTTATATGCTTTCCACTTTTAAAACTCACCATAGTCATCTGGTTGCACCAGGGTGGAGTTCATAGATGTGTCACCCCATCCTCCCACAGGTAACAAGCCTAAACTCTAGATTAGAACAGATTATAGAAGGCATCTTCAGCACCTCCACCAAATCTTCCTCCTCGACGTTGAGACCCTGGCTCAAGAAGCCTTGAAATACCGACGCTGAGGGAGTGCTCTCACCGGATTCTAGCATGGAGAGGATGTTCTGAGCTGTTTTGGGATCAAAAACAGCTTTGATGTTGTCACTGGCGTTGACATCAAACACCACAGGTGATTGGTGTCTCCGCCCCGACATCGATGTAGACACTGGGGTTCTTGGTGTCGACTGAGATTGGAGCGGTGTAAGTGCTGGTGACAAAGAAGCCGCCCGGCAGTGAGGTACAGATGTCGATAAAGTAGGAGTCCTTCCCCTCTCCAGCATCAACTTTGATGGCGATGGATGTGCTAGGCAATGTAAGCCAGATGGAAAAGGGGTTGCAGTGCTGGGTGCTGATGGATGCTGCTCCTTCTGCTCACTCTTCTCCTTATGTTTTTTAGGGGGAGGAGAGTCCGATTTGTCCTCTTGCCTCCACTTCTTATCCTTCTCCCAGTGGCAACAGGAATGCCCCTCCAAGGCTTGAGGCTCCTTAAAGGGTGAGCCCTTCGATGTCAATGGCCCAGGCATTGGTGATTTAGACTGTGTTTGCATTGCAGTCCCCAATGTTGATCTCGATATCATGGCCGTCTCTGGCGATCTTGAGACATTTTTCAGTCTCAGTGCCTCTTCCAATAAAGCCACCTGCAAACACGCAGCCCTATTTTTCAAAGTTTGTTTCGAGAACAATCTACAGACAGAGCACGAGCAATGAGGTGCCAAACCGCTGATATGAGCAGGCGCAAAGCACACACAGTGGGCAGTTGGTCGGCGCCGCAAGGAGCTAACAATTTCTACCCAAAGTGTTTCGCACAGGTGCAGAACCCACTTTTATGGATGTTACCAGATCACAACCCAATGAGTCCTATATATTTTCAGGCAAATCTAGATGCCAACAAATTCATCCTGGCCAGGGTTATTACTCTTTATGGCCAGATGATCATGGCTCAGTTAATTAAAATTACTGACTGACAGCCTCAGCTGCAAAGGAGGTCCAGTTTTCAATTTTATCTTGGAATATATCTGGCTGGAAATCCCATAAAGGAGATGATTATTTTCTTAGAATACTTCAAAAACATGATATAATTTGTATACAAGAATCCTGAGTCAGTGAAAAGGAAAAGTATAAACTATATATCCCACGCTATAATGTCTGGTCCCTCCCAACAAAACAATCAGAAACCAAAAGTAGCCCATCTGTAGGCTTGGCTATTTTTGTGTCATTAAGGTAGGGTTTCCAATATGAGCTTCTAGACTTTCAGAAGAGAATTCTGGCCCTTGTAATTAAAATTATAGCCAACAATAGAGTAAGATTAATTTGTATTTCCCACCTAGGAATTCCAAGTATTATGAGGATGGATTCTGGGACTCTCTCTTCATCTTGGTTGAGTTACTAGAGGAGTCATATCCTCACCAGTAGTAATTAAGGATGTGCATGGAAGTGGCGGGGGTGGTTCGAAGGCGGAAACAGTATTTCCCTGATAAAAATTCTGTATAAAATCAATTATATAACTATCAATAGGAGAGAGCCTGCTGAGCTGACATAAATAGGGATTTTACTTTTACCTTTCAAAGGGGTGTCAGCATTATACACTATGCTTGTCTACCAGTAATGTCACTAGACAAAGTGATTGACTTTACTGTAATGCCACATGGAGACAGTGACTACCAACCAATTTGTGTACTATTAATACTATCCTCTAATTGCTTCCAGTTAAATCAATCAGATGTTCTAAGCCAGTCAATGACAAAAAATGTTAAAAGACTTTTGGGACAATCAAGTTTCTAGCACTGTTTCTTCCATTCTATCTTTAGATATTTGTTTGTTGCTGAGGGATCAGACGTTGAAATCCAACTGTGATTCTTCATCAATCCTGAGTATTTTTCAAACATTAATGGAGACAATTAGACATGTCTTAGAGATACCCATAGTAAAAAATAACTAGGAAGAACCAGTTGTGGTTTGACAAGGAGTGCCAAAATAAAAAGAACAACGTTCACCAACTGATAAGATTAAAATGAAATTTTACCCCACAAAATTTAGGATTTTTAAAATCTAAACAAGAGTACACACTACTTATAAAGACTTAAAAAAGCTTCATTCCAAAGTCAGCTCTGGAAAGATTTGGCACTGGCAACTGAACTTAAAGCTCAGGCAAAATTCTGGTAAACAGTAGATTATGGCATGAGGGCTAATCATATCAACAATGCCCCATATGCCCCCCGGCTTAAGGATGTCCCACTTCCACTCTGTTTTTAACATAAGTTCCCCTGATACAAATGTACTCAAACTCTCCCTAGAATTAGATCATTTGGACAACTGGCCACCAGTTCCAGAAGCTGAATTGCTGGTATTTTTCATCATTATCAAAGGGAAAGGCACCAGAAGTTGGTATTTGTGGGGAGATATTCAAGGAGAACTTGAATTGGTGGGTCCCATTATTCTGTCATATTTTTGATCACATAAATTGCCCAGGTAATAATATACCATCAGGATGGAACCAAAGCATAATAATCCCTATACATAAAAAGGGAGAGAAAACCCTACCTTCCCATTATAAGCCAATAAACTTGATTGAGATAGTAGCAAAAATATATGCTAAGTATTTGCTCATTAAATTGGAGTCCTGGGCAATAGAAAACAATGTGTTCAAAGAGCAGGCAGGATTTAGGAGCGGATATTTCACCATGGACAACTGCTTTGCCTTCAATCATCTCATAAACTATACACAGTCTAGGAAGGGTAAGTTATTTGCAGCTTTTGTTGATATGAAAGCAGCCTCTGACACTATTGATCAAGAGTTACTGTGGTCAATGCTATCTTTTAATATTGACAAACGCCTCTTGCTTCTAGTTAGAACACTTTATTCTAATGCTTCTGTGAAAGCGAGGCTGTCTTCTTCAGGCTCCCTTACCACTCCAATTCCAACTAGCAGAGGTGTAAAGCAAGACTGTGTTCTGGCTCTCTTTCTCCAACTTATGGAGTACAAATGCTTTCTCTTTCTTTAACAGTCAGTGGCAGAAGTGTACCCTTCCTGTTATACAATGATGATATGACCTTTCTTTCTTATACCTAAATAGGACTTCACAGACTGCTGGCCAGTTTGGAGATATATTGCCAAAGCAATAAACTAGCAATTAATTATAGAAAGACCAAAGTGGTGGTTTTTGGAGGTGGTATCAAAAAACATAGATGGTATATTGGACAAAATGAAATAGAATAGACCTCATCATATTGTTACTTGGACATATTATTTGCCTCCATCTCTTCATGGTTATCTCATATAAAAGCTGATAAACTAAAAGTAGATCAGATAGTGGAAGGAGTCCTCAATTTTTGGAATATTTCTGGGGGAAGAAAGGTTCCTCCAATATTGAACCTATTAAAAACAAAGGTTCAGCCCCAATTACTCTTTGGTTCTGAGATCTGGTGTTTCCAGATTTCCAATGAGATGGATTGTGTTCAGAACAGAATTTTAGGAACCATACTAGGGACTACTAGATGCACTCCAGCCCAGTATTTACACCTGGAAGCAGGATAAACAGGTTGCTTACCTGTAACATATGATCTGGTAGTGATCCAGTGACATTCATAAAAAGTGGGTTCTGTGCCTGTGCAGACCACTTGGGGCAAAATTAGTTAGCTCCTCATGGTGCCCATAACTACTGTCCGCGCGTACTCCGCGCCTGTTATTTCTGGTGGTTCGGTGCCATTTCCCTTGGTTTCTTTCTGACTGCCAATGTGATCACTTCTGCAGGTATTTTGGCTCCTCAGAAAGTTACTTCAGCAATATTAAAGGCATTAAGGACTTTAAAGGATTTGACAACGGACTGTTTACGGCTATTCTTTTGGATTGTATAACTTATATTTGTGATTTTACTGGTAATTTGACCCGGAACACTAAATAGATGGAGCTTATTGGATTATTCTTGTGATTTGTCTGATTTTACTGGTAAATTGACCCGGAACGCTAAACAGACATGATTATGCTAATTGGACCATTCTTGCGATTGACTTGGTGGAAAACCCGGTGACTAATACTCTGAACATTATACAATTACTCTAAAGTACCTCATGAGTTCAAAGACTACCTTTAAAAGGTATATGGGCTACAGAGGCAAGCTCCCGTCCATGGATGGGCATGACCTTTGTTTATTGTGCTTGGGAGATGGACACAACGTGACTTCATGCACAGTCTACAGTTCCTTATCAAAGCAGACTTTGAAAAACTGTGCGGGATACTTGAAAGTGGCTCTCTTTAGGATTCACTTAGCTCAGAGAAAAAAATTCCCAAATCTCCTTTGACATCGGGCTCGATGCCAAGATCGACGCAGAGAACTGCTTTGGTAATGCAGTCTAAATCCTCGGCATCGGAGGCTACAACGTTGTGAGCAGGTCCATCTTTTAAGAAGCCACATGCTCCATCAGTTCATAAAGACTCCCATCACAAAAAAGACAAGAGAAGAGTGGAGGGGAATAAATCTGACTCTCCTCCCCGCAAGAAACATAAAGACAAGTTGGACAAGCTTAAATAATACTTCTCCCCACTATATATTATTATGTCATCAGAAGCAGGTTCAGACTCATGCTTCCTCCCTTTCCCTCCCCTACCCTCCTCACTATGTGTAGATGTTAAAAGCATGGATAATTCTCAGTGTCATTATATGCAGGATTAAGGAGAAGGGAAGCAGAATCATATGGACAGCCCCCCCACCACGAAGAAAAACAACCATCTTCTACTACTACAAATATTTATATACCATTCTTCAACTAAAGTTCTCAAAGCAGTTTATATAGAAGAACAAATAAAAAATACACAAGATGGTTCCCTGTCTCCAAAGGGCTCACAATCTAAAAAGAAACATAAGGCAGACACCAGTAACAGCCACTGGAGGGATGCTGTGCTGGGGTTGGATAGGGCCAGTTGCTCTCCCCTGCCTTTGCTCAGCTAGCAGGGGTGCAAATCTTGCATTTTATTTCTCATGAAAGGAAGAAATTTCACTTTCTGATAAAAGAAAATGCAAGATTCAAAAGCTTGAAATCTTTCATGAACAAAATTTGGTCCAATAAAATTTATTACTTTTATATACAACTTTTCTGGTTACAAATCATAAAAACCTGATCCTTCACTCTTAGAACCACCTAATGGCACAGCTGGGAAATGATTTGACTAGCAAGCCAGAGGTTACTTGTTTGAATCCCTGCTGGTATGCCTCCCAGATTATGGGAAACACCTATACTGGGCAACAGCGATATAGAAAGATGCTGAAAGTCATCGTTTCACACCGCGCAGGAGATGGCAATAGTAAACCCCTCCTGTATTCTACCCAAGACAACCACAGGGCTCTGTGGTTGCCAGGAGCTGACACCGACTCGACAGCACACTAGAGATGTGCAAAAAAAAATTTTTAATTCAATTTGTGCCCAAAACAAATCACCCCTGATTTCTACCCAAATCTACCCCCTCCAAATCACCCAGATTTGATTTGTATTTGCTTTGATTCGTATTCAGACAGATTTGGACCACTTAACAAGGTCCTAGGGGCACCACATTTGGGTGGTGGGTAGGTCCCCATGGGTGCCACCTACCATCCAAATTTCAAGGCAGTGGGACACTTGGTTGATTTTTAATGGCTTTTTAAAAAGATTTACTGATTTTTAACATTTCCACCTTAGGAAACAATGGGGATTTGAAGTTGCCATATCCTAACCCTAAAATGGATCCCCAGCTTTCTTTCTTTCTTTTTTAAAAGCTAAGCTCTAGCCCTTGTAGAAGTGGAGTTATGGAGCAAAATGTGTAGTCGCTATTTTTCAAGTGTTTGGATTCTTTGGTGCATAATAACGTTTCCTCAAAATGAATCCCTTTGAGGATTCATTGCACACCTTCATTTCTTCTGTTCATTTTGACTGTCACTAGCAAGTGCCAGCTATCAACTTCCATGTGCCAACTATACCCCCCCACACACATGCAAGGCAGTGGGGTACTAATTTTAGCCTCTGCCTAGACTGGCTCCCACATCCCACACCCCTTCCAAACAGGTTAGCAACATTGTCAAAGGCAACAGTACCAATCATCTGTTTAGTGGCCTGTATACAGTGCAGGAACTATATGTACACCTTGTGGCGTTGGCTGTGAGACTGTTCTCACCTCATAGCAACCTTTAATGGGCTCTGAAAACTGTTTCTATGAACAGATCACTGTGTTCAAATTTTAAAAATTTAAAAATTTTAAACTATGATTTACAATAAAAAACCTCAGAGTGAAATGGAACCCCAACTTCCAAGGTCATAGAAAAATATCTTACTGTATATATTCACAGTATATTAATTGTAAATTGCCTCCTCCAAACAAAGCATTCACACTGTTGACCTTAATAAAATCAGATTTGGATTGTCTTTTTAAATATATTTATCATGAGTACTGATTACCTCAACGTCCTTTACATTACTTATCAATCTTCATTTTCTTTTTATTACCTTTACATGGTTAAGTTGGTTGTCAACAGCTATGAGATGGTGGACATTTTCCAGAATGGCTAAATCACTTAGTTCATCAATATTGTTATTGCTGATATTCAAAACCAGCAAAGATTTCTGCAATGAAGCAAACCAAACACTTCAATAGATAAAGTAAGGTTTTTTAAAAAAAACAATAGCCATTGAAATCATATGCACATTTACTTGGGTGTATGTCTGGCTGAACTTATATCTGAGTAAACATGCATAGAACCATGCAGCACATCTCTAAATCTCATCAGCAGCTCATTTTGAAGTATTTTATCTGAAACTAATAGTTAATCATCTAAGGAACTTTCATAATGAGAACAGTGATATAATGAAGAAAAGCTGAACAAAATAAAGACCTTGACCTGTCCCTTCTTTTTCAGCTTCAGTTTTGAAGTGTATAAAAAGTAAGCAAGTATCTATCTATATATTTAATTCTCTTGGTGTGCCTTGGAATGTGCGTCCCAGTGCCCCGCTGATTGGCTGGGCGACAGAGGCACCTGATTGGCTGAGGTGCACCCAGGAGGATTGGTCGCCGTGGTGGCGGGCCGGGCCGTGGAGGCCAGAGGCAGAGGCAGAGGCAGGCAGAGGCAAGGCCCGGGAGGGGGGAAAGAAGGGGGGCAGAAGTGGTGGTGGGGAGGAGAGGCAGCTGGGCCCGGCATGGGCCAGCTGTGGTCAGGAAGCGGAGACTGGGGCAGAAGGTGCGGGGAAGAGGTAACCGCCGGCCCCAAAGAGCACACAGGTGCTCTGTGCGGGGTTGGCTAGTTAACTTGAATTTTTCAGATAGAAACTGAAACAAATTAGTTGATTTGTGCAAAGTAACATGGTAATTACCACCTTAAGTGGTGCAGCGGGGAAATGTTTGACTAACAAGCAGGTTGCCAGTTCAAATCCCTGCTGGTATGTTTCCCAGACTATGGGAAGCACCTATATCAGGCAGCAGCGATACAGGAAGATGCTGAAAGGCATCAGCTCATACTGTGCAGGAGGAGGCAATGGTAAACCCCTCCTGTATTCTACTGAAGAAAACCACAGGGCTCTGTGGGCACCAGGAGTTGAAATCGACTTGACAGCACACTTTAACATGGTAATCACTTTGGCTGTTCTTTTCAAACCTCCTCTTGCTCCAATGGGTCTATCTTATTTTCTGCAATGGGAAACAGTGTGGAGGGTTAAAATTGCTATTCTACACTTGATTGTCTATTTATTAAAGAAAATAAGATTATTAATACAATGTTCCAATCAGCAGTATATTTTGATGCAAATACAGAACATAAGATATTACAATCTTGCACTTCTTCAATAAAGAAGTGATGGCCACTTAGATGTTCAATGTAGTATGTAAACAGTCTTGAAAATAAGAATTAGCAACTTGGGTGTTTAAGTAAGTGATGGCTATGATCAGGGGTTTTTGCTAGGTACTTAAGATCCAGGGCCCAGGTCCACAGCCCACCTTTTGATAAGGTATGCTTGATAATAAACACAAGCATACCCCCCAAGAATAATTACATATGTTTTTTAAAGTCTTTAATATTATAATGCAGCACTTATGGTGGAAGCAGCGGAGAGCTAGGTGAGGCTATGAGTTATCTCCCATGCTCTGTGCAAGTGCCTTCACTGCTGCACTCCTTATTTATTTATTTATTCATTCATTCATTCCCCACCCAAACTTATGTCTCTGGTGGCTAACAACAATTTTAGAAGAGGTCCTGGAGGGGGATGATGAAATTTGAGGCTCTAATAAACTGATGTCCTATGGACCACAAGCTAATGATGCCCCAGCTACGATCCAAAGAACTGTGCAACTAGTTATGTCCAAGGATGCTTTGAACTTGTGCTTCTTAGCAGCGTGTGCCTTACTGCCTCATTCATTTCTTCTAAACAGAGAAAGAAAAGGAGGCGTTGCTTCTAAATTAAGCATAGTTACTTGGAAGTAAGACCTACTGACCAAATACTCAGTGCCAAATACCTAGTAAGCAAATGCCAAGTAAGTATATTTAACATTGGGGATGTCAAGCATATTCTATTACCTGATTGTGGAGTGGGGCGGAATACAGTATAAAACTTTATTAGAACTGCATAAACAAAATAAAAGATTTCTAGAACACACTCTAATTGGTCACTCTAAATTTAAAACATGTTTTTAATGATGTGGAAGAAATATAAACCCTTTGGAGTTCCTAGGTCTGATGGGAATGAAGCTTTCTGACAAACAGAAGTAAGGTAACTGAATATACAATAAATTCCACAATAATTTCCATTGTGATTTTTTTTTAACAATCAATATTGATTACCAGATATCCAAATACTATGTTCTTACTGCTAGTGAATGAAGACTCCTGGGATCAAACAAGAGTTTTTCTCCTAAGGGAAGCTGCTGGCTTTCAACATGCAATTCTCTCAGTTCTTCTAAAGTCTCTAAACCCTCCACTACAGTGATGTGGTTGCCACCCAGATACCTTAAGAGAACATATTAAAAATGCTTTACTTTTATGATTTGTCAAAAAAACAAAACACAAAAACAAACATGCTAAAAGTAAAAAAAATATTTGTTGTGATCTTACTGAATAAGAGAAAACAATGTATTATACTATCACCCTGATCCTAAAACCATTTACCTAGAAGTAGGTTCTACCAAAGCTTAAGTGGGTTTTCTACCAAGCATACATCTTTCGAATCTGTTTGAGAGTAGCCAAACAGAATTAGAATGTTTTAAATAAAATAATATGCAGGAGAGGACATAATATAGGTCAGAACATTAACTTGTACATACATTCTGATACAAACATGAAAAAAATTCTACATGTTTCAAATATCAGTTTCTAATCTAAAGCACAACCTAGCCAAAGTTAAACATTTTAAAGTCCCATTTATTTCAATGGGCAAGAATTACATACATGTTTCTTATGTTCATCAATATCAATGAGACTTTAAAGCACTAAGCTAAAGCTGCAATCTAAGCATGCTTACTAGGGAGTAAACTCTGTTGAACTCAGTGGTACTTACAAACAAGTAAACATGTATAGGATTGTACTGTAGGGTTGCAATCCTATGCACACTTTCATGGGAGCAAGTTCCACTGAATACATTGGATTTACTTTGGTGTAATGCTTGCCTATGTCTTGGATTTAAACAACATGCAAATGTAAGCAACACGTGAATGTAATTATTATGCAGTCAGTGCAATATGTATTTGTATTTGAAACAACATATAGGAATATTCAGTACACTTAATTTATTATTTTATTTCTTAGGTACATTTATTTATAAATCAATAAAAACTGAGAAGAATCAGGATTTTTCACTTACAGTTTTTCAAGTTTTATTAATGATGTTAGATTTTCAATTCGTGTAATGCAATTGTTCTGCAGGTACAGGTGTCTTAGGTTTGAAGCAAAGTCCAAGTTATGTATTTGTCTAATTTGATTATCATACAGATAAAGGACATTAAGGTTTTTACACAGAGAGAGGTCATCCTAAGAGAAATAATGAAAGTGTTACTTCATTTACTCAAGAGGAACTGCTTGAGTATTCCAATATTTCCAGATGTGGATTTCCCCCACCCCTGCTTCATGGTCTGTTATACTTTCACAAGCAACATGTTTTCTTAAATCCAATAACATTAACATACCATCTTCAGCAAGTATATTCACAACTGTCCAGTGCATGAATGTTATATTTAATTATCATGGCTGGGATACAAACAACTACACAACTGGTTCCACATGTACAAGGGGTACTGACTTGTGTTTCTTTAGCAGCAGACTCCCCTCATTTCACATGGCAAACTGCTTTTCAAACTGAGGAAAATTCCCCAAGCATTTTGTGATATGACATAGAGGTCTAATGTTCAAAGTAGGGCGAAGGCAAGAAATCTACGGACGCCTAAACTAGCTCTTTGGATCCTGGCCCATTTTTTTCTGCTCACAATTATATTAGAATTGCAGATTATCCCAGAATATGGGGACATGATTGCATGTATGTTACCTTTCTTTTCAAACTTCAAGCCAATTTCTGAAGAACATCCATTTACTGCCACTGTACTCAAATATGCTAAACACCCCACATTCCAATCTTACTGAAAATGATTTCATTGCCGATTACAGGTGCATGTATTTAATAAAATTTTATCACCTTGGGGCTTTCAAAAGGAGCTCCTAAAACCATTTCCAAGTTAATAATTGTACTGGTATGAAATATATCATATCAGATTCCCCTCCTATGCCTTCTTTGCTAACCATTAACAACAGAAACATGCAACAAAATGAAATACTGGCTAAATGTTCAATAAAAATAGAAGTTGTATTCTCAAATAATGAGGATATTCTTACAATTATATCTATATTTTTATTAGACAACTTGAGATGAGTGGTTTTCCTCAGGTGCTGAGCCAAAGATTCATCCCTGCGATTCTTCTGATTAAGGCTTTTCGCAATTAGCTCCAATGTTAGTCGAACCATACTTTTTGCAATAAATTTAATTTTCTACTTGGAGAGTTTGATACGTAAATATCCTTCTCTTATCACTGCTTTTGAAACCTTGAGCCTTAAAATAAAATTAGAAAGTTATAAAATACCATATTACACAGTATCATTACATTAGATGATTTTGCTGCAATATACTTTTCTCTTCTCAACAAATGTTTGATTAGAAAAGGATTTAATAGAAGTCTCTTCCTTCTACTTCCAGATTCTTAGCCATTGCCCTAATAAATAAAATATTAATGGCAATATTTGTCATCCCAACTTTTCTACAGAATGTTATTTTAACCCGAACTATGTTTACTTGGGAGCTGGCAAGCAATTAAGAAAGTCTCAATAGACTGTTATGAATGTTATTTGAATATACCTTTACAAATTTGCATACTAATAGAGCCAACAATTTTGAAGAGCGGAAAAAACCACCATGTTTTCATGCTGCAGACTTTTGTGTAAGCACCACCTTAGGGCCAAAATACTTATTATATTAATCAGGGGCATAGCAAGGTTGGAGTGGGCCCAGAGACAAGATTTTAAAAATGGGCCCCCCCTCACTGAAGCTCAGCGCATGAAATAAAGAAATCTTAAATGAGGCTGAATAGTGGTAACAAAAAGGATAGTTAGGTTATATCTATATCTCTCTGTGTGTGTGTGTGTGCGTGTGCGCGCTACAATAGAACATCATCTCAAATTATTTTTTTAAAGGTTTTGTAAATTGTGGACGATGCAAGTCATTTAATGGTACTAGTGAAAGACATGCTGTTCTGGTAGCTCCAGGTCTTAACACTCACATCAGTTTCGGAGGATGAATACAACTGAAGGAAGCCCGGGCAGGTGTGCCCAGGGAGTCAATCATGTTACTTGCCTCTGCCCCCCCCCCAGGCAGTGGGCCCCCAGACAACTGTCTCCCTCTGCCCTATTATAGTTATGCCCCTAATATTAATAGTGTGCTTGGCCCTAATGTGCTTTGTTTTCCTGGGCTAAATGGCAGCCAAGGTGAAGGGCCCAATTCACATGAGGATCGTGGTAATGGAGGGGGACCTTAACTTGTTGTCCTGATTCAGATCAAATCCCCTGGGTGGGGGTGGTCCTGAGTCAGATCAGGACCTCAGCAGGGTGCAACAGTCTCTATTGGCTGTCTCCTTGGCTGCCATTTAGCCCAGGAAACCAAGCTCATCATGGTCAAGCACTTTATTAATATAACACGCAGTGTGGCCCTTAGCAGCAGTACTCTCTCCTGTGTGAGAGATAAGAGGGAATGCCTTTGCTCAGATGATGCTTTCAACCTGAGGTTTTTTATAAGTATATATTTTAAAATAGTTTATTTAAACTAATGCTGGATTAATTCAAGGGCGCTTATTAATAAAAATATGTTCAGTGCATTCATTAATCTCAGATTAACTGACTGAACGAAACTGAACGAAACTGAAACCTCACATGGAAGTAAGTGAATAATCAAGGACAGGATTAGGGCTGCAGGTTACAGTATCACAAAGCCACAACGTTATTTTTTTAAAATAAAAAATTAATACTTTGACCTTAATATTATTTAAAAAACACAAATCCTAATTGTACAAATATCTTTGTTTTGTTTCATTGTGTATTGGGCAACTGAGAAGCCAAGTTTCCTGCTGCACCACTACCAGAACACTAGACTTTGGTGAACTGAAATCTCAAGCAGAGCTAGAAAAAGGCTGACATGAGTGGATGTCAATTGAACAATCTACAGTATGTGGATTGTTTATATTATTGAAATTATGTACACAGTACTCTTTACTGGAACAGACAAGCAACAGCTCCTGGGGCTTCCTCTTCCATGTCCCCCCAACAGTCCTAGAAAATAATTTGTTAACAGAATTCTCCAAACTGTACACATGATGTGGATAAATATACAATTGATTCAAGTAAGATTAAATTCTATATTGGATAACCTGAGATAGCCACAGATTCCTAACATTCAGATTTGCACTTCTGTTTCAAAGCATGTTTTGGGAACTTTTCATGAAACCATACTGCCATTTCCATCCACAAATGTCTCTGGAGTTATTTTTTAGAAAATTAAACAACAACAACAAAGCTGTGTTGCATTTATATCAACCCTCCCTATATAATAGATGAAGGTGAGCCTCACTGTATGTGAAGAATGAGTTTCTTTTCAGAACTGTTAGAAATCTAATGCAGAGATGTCAAGAAGGTTAAAGCAAACAACAACAAAACCTGGAGAAGGGTTGTCAAGAAATTACAGAACATTACTGGTGTTCACCACCCTTTTATCAAAGGAGTGGTTAAAAAAACCAAAACCTTTTAAAACCAAAAGCTCTAAATCATACATGTGAGAAGTAGGAATTGTGTGACCTGTCACTGGGATCATCCATGCTTGGAACCAACTCTGTGATACTTGCCCAAAGTTACCAAATTCTAGATATCGCTTGCAATATTGGCAGCAGAAAAAAGCACATTTTCTCAGCTGTCAAATGTAATGTTTATTTATTTGTCACATTTCTATACCACCTGAACACCTCTAGACGGTGAAATTTAAAATATTTAAAAGTCATAGTTGCAGTCTGAATGTTGGGAAAATGCGGATGGAAACATTCTTGAAATAGAAACATTCCCTTAAGACATTCTATTCCCGCGCTAGAAGCGAGTAGAGCTGCTTGTTTATTGTACAAATAATAGTAAGTCGTAACATGTCAGATCCAAACTAGATGCGACGGCGTGTTTACACGGAGCTGCTTGCATCACGTAGAAAGAGGCAGTTTTCTGGTGGTGATAGGAGTGGGGCACAAACGCAAAAGTAGTACGGAAAGACGAAGGCTGAACGCTCCCTCCCGCGCCCCGGGCCAGGACCTCTCCATTACAGCTCCACTCCCCAAGCGTTTCTCTCTCTCTCAGTGCAGTTATCGGAGTCCTCCTGGCTGGGAGCAAAGTAGGAGGGTTTGCAGTTGTCAAGTTCCCCACAGCGCTAGCCACACAACAAACCACACAGACCTTTTTTCTGTGGAGGGGAAGCAAGGCATCCCATTATGGCCGAGATTCCAGAGGAAAGTTACTCTTTCCAGGCAGGGCCGTCAGTACTATTTTTATCTCCACCTAATAACGGCCCGCTGTGGAGGATGGCGGTCGGTCTGTCTGTCTGCTACAACTCCTGCTGCTACCCAGTCTCAGAAGAAACTGCAGCAACGCGACCGCCGCCGCACACTCCTGGAAGAAAAACGCCCGGCCAACTCACGTCTCAAAGGCCTGTTTCTATGGAGACAGCCGAGCCATCAAAGCCAACGGTTCATTGAATCTCCGTTTCCCACCCCATTCATTCACCCCTCACAGAGTCCTGTGCCCCCTCAACAACCCACACCCTCTTCCCACCGCCCCCTCCTATTGGACTGCCGCCACCTCCCGCTCTCAGGACACGTCGCTTTAGCGCCTGAGGACAGAGGAAAAGAAAGGGAAGAAGAGAGTCCAGGTTTCCGCTCGAGGCGGAAAATGTGTTGCTATGGCGACAGAGAGCTGCCAGCTGTTTCCGCCATCAAACCACTTCCACTCCCCGTGGCGGCGGGGAGGGCGGCGCGTGGAGAGGCAGCGAAGCACACTCATAACACGTCGCGCGTGCACCCAACTCACGCTACGGAGCACACCTTACGCCACGTCGCGCGTGCACCCAAAGCCGGTGGGGAGTCTGGGGACTGGAGTGAGAAGGAAGGAACTGCGCGCATGCGCGCTGGCTATTCTCTTTCTAGGACTTGCTTAAGGTAGAAGGTGATGCTGGCGTGTTATGCCGTTGACATTCGAAGGTCGAACTCACTACGTCACAAAGGGGGCTTGATTCCATGAATAGGAATAGGCGTTTCCATTTCAGTGGGGAGAGCGCACGCTATAACGCCTGAATTGCCACTTGTTTAAAAACAAGAGTTCTTCTTAAAGACGTGTACTTATATGGTGCATAACACAAACTTATTAACTTAATTTTGAATTGTTCAGATGTTGATGGAACAAAACGAATTCTGAGGCCTGGGGTCAGCTTACTTCTGAGGCTTGGGGTCAACCTACTTCTTTCTTTCTTTCTTTCTTTCTATTTAAAATATTTATACCCCACCCCTCCTGTACACTACTGCTTGGGGTGGCTCACTACAATAAAATAGATACAAGACACAATAAAAATAATAAAATAACCAAATTGAACAAACAAATTAAAAGGTTAAAAACCACAATCATTATTAGGTTAAAATTAAAAGTTATTTTAAAAGCCAAAAACTGAAAATTATAATAAGCTAAAGAACCTACCAAATATAACCCAAAATGGAGAATTAAAAAGCCTCCTTTAAAAGGTGTGTTTTAAGTTGTTTTTTAAAAACACTGACGGAGGGAACATGGTGAAGTTCCAAAGCCGAGAGGCCACAACCAAAAAAGCCCTGTCTCTAGTCTCCGCCAACCGGATCTCTGTTAGTGGCAGGGCCATGAGCAGGGCCTGAGACGAAGAGCGGAGGGCCCTAGCAGATTCATATGGGGGAATGCGGTCCGAGAGGTATCCCAGCCCCAAGCCATGTAGAGTTTTAAGGGTGAAGACCAGCACCTTGTTGAATCTAGCGTGGAAGCGGACTGGTAACCAATGAAGCTGCTGCATTATGGGTGTGATGCTCATGAAACAACTTGCACCCACAAGCATCCTTGCAGCAGCATTCTGAACCAGCTGAAGCTTCTGAACAGTCTTCAAGGGCAGCCCCACGTAGAGTGCATTGCAGTAATCCAATCTGGATGTTACTAACGCATGAGTGACTGAGGTCACGTCCTCTTCCTGCCACTTACTATGAGTATGCATGCATGTTCCCATACATGACGGTTTGAACTGCCTTGCAGCTGACCCAAGTTCTTGTCCTCCTCTGCGTCTAGCTGTGGGACAATCATGAGCATACATACAGCTAGTTGTATGCTTTAAATCAATGGAACTTAAAAATGCTCAACTTCGGCTGGGGTGTACCCTTTATTTTCCCAGCATTCAAATTGCATTTTTGCAATTGCATTCCTCTTACCTACCATAAATGCATCTATAGTGATAGAACTGTGTTTAATGTGTAAGCATAAACACAACACTCCTGTTATGTGTAAGCAATAGCAATAGCACTTACATTTATATACCGCTCTATAGCCGGAGCTCTCTAAGCGGTTTACAATGATTTAGCTTATTGCCCCCAACATTCTGGGTACTCATTTTACCGACCTCGGAAGGATGGAAGGCTGAGTCAACCTTGAGCCCCTGGTCAGGATCGAACTTGTAACCTTCTGGTTACAGGGTGGCAGTTTTACCACTGCGCCACCAGGGGCTCCTTAGATGATAGAAACTTGAGTGCCTGAAGCATTAGATGATAGAAACATTAGATGATAGAAGCATTAGATGATAGAAACTTGAGTGCCTGAATGGGCGTTCTTGCTCATCTGTGGCTATGGCTACATCAACACAACCATGTGCTGTTTTGTAGTGCAGCTTTGCGAAATGGACCTTTACGTCTGAGTTCTTCACACGCAAGGGCAAATCTCTGCACTGCCACACAGTCCATGCGTAGTCACTCATATTCACAGTGTACGTAAATGCGTGTGTACTTCAAACTGCAGCCACACACAATGTGCTAAAATACAATCCCCATCACACCCAGTTGCAGTATATTACAGCTGAGGATGATGGGAGTTGTAGTTCACCAACATCTAGACAGCTACACCTTGGCTACACCTAACGAGGACCTGCCCAGATCAGTTTCTGCTCCTGCTGGACCAGCCTCTTTCTTTTACTGCCTTTCACAGCAGCGGGGGAAGAGTGGAGAGGTTATAAACACCTCAGCTGCCCATCTCATCCCTAGCCCATTGCCCTCAACTTGCCCTCTTTAGAATGGGATATGGTACAGAGAACGAGAGAGGCACACTGCACAGCACTACATCGCCATCATAATCATCCTGGTAGTGAAATAACTCCCCGTAGCTGTGGCAGGTCTCATAGACCCCAGAGCCGGGAAACTCCCATGAGAGTGCCCATAAGAGAGTGCCCATGAGAGTCTCCCATGAGACGCCACCTTCTAGCCCACTTAGTATGTCATCTACGACACCCAGGCAGCTTTCCTCCCCCTGCCCCGGCCACCTTGGAATCCATGTTGGTGAGCTTCTCTCCCCGTCCTGCCCTCCAGAGCCTTGACCAGGTTTCTGTGCTGTGTATGTACAACAGCTTGCAACTTTGCGCATGTAGACTAACAGGAAAAAGAAAGAAAGAAAGAAAGAAAGAAAGAAAGAAAGAAAGAAAGAAAGAAAGAAAGAAAGAAAGAAAGAGTTCTGCTAAGGGTTGTGGGGAGGGGGTTCATGTTTTCCACTTCTGGTAACTGGTCCAAAGCAATAGGATTTTGACTAGGACTGTTCTGGTCAGTTGGTTGACTTTGATTTAGTCTCCCCTTCAACAAGTGATGAAAGCTATCAAACAAACAGTGCCAACCATCTGTTCAGAGCTGCACACTGGTATGTGTGGGGAGCTATCCAAACCAGTGCCAGCTCAGATGCATACCACATGTTCAACCACTTGTACTATATGCAGAAAGCCATGCTGGAAACCATGCATGCAGCACTCCCTTTGATGCATGCAGATTCCACCAGTCCAGCAATGGTTACTAGATGGAAGCCTGCTTCTGTGGTCAGGGGACTAGAGCTGAGAACTCTCTCCTGCTGTACTATTCAAAAGTGAGGAAGTGCTTATTGAGCCTTTTTAAAGCAAAGCAAAAAGAAGAGCCATCACATAACATCAACAAGGTTACCCACCTTCCCAGCTCCCTGCAATTCCTTTCTAAGAAGCTCCCTTTTCAGTGTGGAAGCATGCATCTTTGTATCAGGGCTAAAGTAAAGTGTGCCGTTGAGTCGGTGTCAACTCCTGGTTTACCATTGCCGCCTCTCGCGCAGTGTAAGATGATGCCTTTCAGCATCTTCCTATATCGCTGCTGCCCATAGTTGTAGGGGAGACGGAATTAAAGTCAACCAACTGACCAAAACAGTCCTAGTCAAAATCTTGTGCTTTGGGCCAGTTACCAGAACTAGAAAACATGAACACCCTTAGCAGAACCCTTCTCTCTCTCTCTCTCTCTTTTTCTTTTTCCTGTTAGTCTACATGTGCGAAGTTGCGAGCTGTTTTTTTTAGACTGTGAGCCCTTTGGGGACAGGGAGCCGTCTTATTTATTTATTTTTCTATGTAAACCACTTTGGACACTTTTGTTGAAAAGTGATATATAAATAATAATAATCATAGTCTGGGAAACATACCAGTGGGGATTCAAACCAGCAACCTCTGGCTTGATAGTCAAGGCATTTCTCGCTCCACCATTAGGTGACTAGCCAACACTAAAATCCTATAGTTATTTTTCTTGTAAAGGCCCACTAGAGGTGCTAATCCTGTTATCAGATCAAAAATTTTTGACTGATGTTTGAGGAAGGGGGAATTGCACTTTAATTGCCCCCCCCCAAAGTTTCTGTCCCTCAAGTGCAAGTTTGTTGCAACTTCCCACAAAGTTGAAAACATATCATATGTGAAAATCCATAATTTTTAAAACAAACAGAGAGGGAGGGGGAGAGAGGGAGAGAGAGAGAGAATTTTTAACTTATTACTTAATGTCATCGCAGGGGCGTAACTATAATAGGGCAAGGGGAGACAGTTGTCTGAGGGCCCACTGCCCAGAGGCAAGTCACATGACTGACTCCCCCAGCCGTACACCTGCCCGGGCTTTCTTCAGTTGTATTCATCCTCCGAAATTGATGTGAGTGTTAAGACCTGGAGCTACCAGAACAGCATGTCTTTCTCTAGTACCATTAAATAACTTGCATCGTCCACAATTTACAAAACCTTTTAAAAATAATTTAGGATGATGTTCTATTGTGGCACATAGGTTATATACATAAACTAGTGTTTTCAAGCCCGTTAAAATAACGGGCGCTAGTAGAACTTTTTTGCCGCCTATCTCCCCCTCCCCCTTTCTGCTGGGCCCATTGCCTCCTCTGGTCTAGAGTGGGGTTCTTTTTCTGATTGTTCTGCCCTACTCGCTCTCCCTGTCTCCTGGCCCACACTCGTGTATCTGTTTTCCATCCTCCCACCCCACCCTCTTCTTTTCTTCCCTTCCCTCCTCCCGCACTCTCTTTTTTTCTTCCCCCTCCCCCTTGCACCTCTGTCTCTTCTTTTCCCCCCTCCCCTCTGGCCCACTTTGTTTTGCCCTTCCATCTCCCCCCCCCCTTTTTTTTTACTTAGGAGGCTAGTCATCGAGCATATTTTTTGTTTAAATATTCTTCTTTATTTTTTCAACTCAGTATTAAACTTAAGTAACTCATTTTATTCATTTGTCTCTGGGCCTACTCCAACCTTGCTACGCCCCTGTGTCATTGTGAAATGGTTTGAATACTTGAGTTTGGCCACACAAGCTTTGACTTGCTGCTTCATATGATAGTCAGGATTGCAGCTCTATGCCCCTGCCCCCAGTTCCTGCTTTTTCACCTTAAAAAAAATAAATATGATATTGCGTTTGTTGGTTTTTTGCAATGTTCAAACTACAATCAAGTATTAATGCAGTAAACAAGGGGAAAGTGGCTGAGGGAAGGTGAGTCAGGGAATGAAGAAGGGGGAAAAGGTGTGAAGCAGACACAACAACCTAAGTACTATACTCCTGGAAATTAATTTACCTGTGTGGTTATACACAACTGCTTGCACCTCTGTATGGATAGGATTTCCAACTCCTTTGACAGTTCTTCAGCCTTTGTCTACAGTGGGTGGGTTCAGACATAACAGTGGAAAGCAAGTAAAAGAAAACCACCAGCTCCTGGCGGGCATGTGCTCCCAGTACGTCTGCCTCTTTGAATGTCATCCGAACCCCTCTGATGTCTAGTGGAGAATGTCAGGTTCGTTCCCTCCACTGCCTGACAGTCTCCTCCCAACTGCAAATGTTGGCTACAAATGTCAGACGAATGTTGGGTGATGGGGGGAACCAGACATTCTCCCCACAACATTGGTAGGTCTGGATGACACAGAAGAGGTGAAAGTATCGGAAGCACACTCAGGCCTGTAACCAGCCTCAACATTTGAGCGGGGCAAGATTGCAGAAGTCAGGGGAGGCAAGTCTTGCCAGGAACTGGCGGTTCTCTCCTACTTACTTCCCATTGTTCTATCTGAACCTCTCTGTTAGTAATTTGTGGCGGGCTAGCAATATTAAATTTTCAGTCTACCAGTTTTTTTTTTAAATGTACATGTGAATGTACTGTAGTTGCTAGGAAACTATTAAATGTACCCCCTAGCCCCCAGGCCCTTAGCAGCTACAATACATATAATTTACACAGAACCGTCTAAAGGAGAAGAAAAATGGCTGGGCTGAAGTAAATGGACTCCCTTCATTGGGACTCAACAATAATAGTGGCAGAGAGGAGAAGCTGAAAGTCTTTCAAATTATTTTTAAAATATACATTTTCCTTGGTGCTGTGTGCTATAGCAATTACAGCAGTAGCAGTATACCAGTAGTGCAATATCCTGTTCCTTTATAATGCAAAGCTGTGGCGCAGCAGGGAAATGCTTGACTAACAAGCAGAAGGTTGCCGTACTGTGCGGGAGTAAACCCCTCCTGTATTCTACCAAAAGAAAACCACAGGGTCTGTGGGCACCAGAAGTTGGCACACTTTACTTTACTTTACCATGAGAATACTTGCGGGGGAGCAGCACAGATGCAGCAGGGATAGCCTTGCTGGTGGGGGACTAGTCATAACCCTCTCTGTATCCACTGCTTTTTAAAAAGAAAGGGGAAATGTATCATGTGCATGCCTGTGCTGGAGAAAGGGAGCCTTTTGTTTTAAACAAATTCATGATATAGCAAAACATTGCTGCAGGTGGAGAGCGACAGCAAGAGATCCTGCACTGGGATGGCTCAGTAGGGGCACACTCCACTCCTAAAGAAGGATTTCCGGAAGTTAATAGTTGGGAATGGGGAGGGGAGTTGTGACTCTTATCATTCTTGTGACTACCACTACCCAATACATATTTGTGCCACAAGTGCAACATTGATAGCCATAACTGATATGCTAGCCGAGAAAAAAATTGAAGTTTTAAGTGATTGGAAAATGTAATGTATAGAAGAAAGAAGCATGGCTGAGTAATAATTGTGCATTTGCTGTGAAAATCAAAAATATTTGGAAAGGGTCTTAAGAGTTGTTAACTGGCCACTTGCTAGAGGCAGCTGTAATTCTGAGACCACTCTTGTACTAGAAGCCTGTATTAATGAATTTTTAACTGTAGATGCAATACAGAACCAAGTTATTCATAATCAAATCTCACTCAGGTTAATGAAAGATAAGCATGCTTTATACTGGATTAGCACCCCTGGACTGTGATAACAATTGCAATTATTTCAATTGAATATTTGAGTAAGCAATGATGTGCTTTTTCTAATATAAAAATTTCCTTCTCTTCTTAATATTTGGCAAGGTCTATAACACTTCTAATTCTTCCAGGTTTAGAATTTCCTCTGCCAACCTATCAAATTACAGAAAATACCACAAGATGACCTTATTCCTGTATTTCAATTTGCAATCCAAACTTACTATGCCCTGAAGGTTCATGTTCAGAGAAATGCAACTTTTTAAAAAAAAAAAAAGTTTTATATTATTAAACTTCATTTAGGATTTAGATTGCCCTCAAACCTTAGACCTTCTCATGGCTGTCGGTTTTGCAGGTGTCTAATGGTGTCTATATTACTAATTTGGTTAAAAAGAAATTATGAGAAGTTTAAGAGAAAATATTTGTTCATAAAGATTTGAAATAAGATTCTTTTCTATAGACTCAGAACATTAGACAATTGTCTGCATACCTTCAGTGTGGCAGAAATTTGGCAGAGTGCAAAATACTTTGTCTTCAAGAATAACATTTGGGAACTCTGTATAAAACATAATCAAGGACTATATATGCCTTACCATTTGTGGATCAGAGCCCAGATGGAAGTGTACCAGATTGTTTTTGTAATGCCACTCCTAGCTCAAGGGTTTCAATAAAACACTGAATGGGAGGATGGGAGAGGGTCTGAACGGGCCCTTTCCAGGGCAGTAGCCATGCCCCCAATGTCTGGCATCAGATGCAGGGGGCATGGCCAATACTGGAGATGGGGCCAATCAGCCCCTGCAGAGCTTCCCCAGGCAGCAGTTTGTTTAATTGCTGACTGACTGAGAGTTCCTTTCCCTGCCTCTGCATAGGGGAAAACGTGCTCCCTTTTTCAAAAGGGGCAGGGGAGCCGCTGGCTGGACTTCATCCTCTGGCCACAGGTAAGCTCCCTACGCCCCTGCTTGGAATCTTCTTCATTCAAGCATGCAGATACTCTTCCAAGAGTGGTCCCATCCCCTAAGGAGAGCATCTTCCAGTGCTCACTCATGTCGTTTCTCATTCGAATGCAAACCAGGATGGACCCTGCTTAGCAAAGGACACAATTCATGCTCACAACCTCAAGACCAGCTCTCCTCAACCCTGGGGCAAAGGCACTCAGGGTAGCAGGTGTCTAACCCGACCCCATGCTGCAGGCTTGCTAGACAGTCATTCCTTCCATGCTCAAGGGGGACTTACCCTTGAGTAAAAAAAGCCTTGCAGCCTGCCTCTCTGCTGTACTTGGATGCAGGAATTAAGTTGCCCCAGCCACCCCCTGGGCAGCAGCAACAGCCTGGCTCACCTGCAGCTCCTGTCGTGGGTAGGGATGTGCACGGAACCAGCTGGCCCGGTTTGGTTTGAGTCTGAACTGGACTTGAACCTGACCAGACCAGTTTGGTCCGGCACCCCTTGAACACTCCCCTCCCCCAGTTTGGTTTGGTCCAGGGTGTGGGTTCGCAAATATATATTTTTTAAAAATTATCTTTTCTTCCCTCCAGGGGAGTTCCTTGGGGCGGCAGGCACCCCTCGAACACTCCCCTCCCCCGGTTCGGTTTGGTCCAGGGGGTGGGTTCGCAAATATATATATTTAAATTTATCTTTTCTCCCCTCTGGGGGAGTTCCTTGGGGTGGCAGGTGGGTCTGCAAAGGTTCCCCCTCCCCCTGCCAGCCTCCAAAACCACCACCTCCAGCCGTTCTGGCCAGTTTTTCGGCTCATTTGGGCCTGCATAGATTGGCGTGGCGGTCAAAATGGCGGCCACTCTGCATGCGCTAATGGCCTCTGCGAGGCCTGGCATGGCCCAAGGCCTTGCAGAGACCATTTACGCATGCACAGTGGCCACCATTTTGACCGCCATGCCAATCTACTGAGGCCCAAACAGCCAGAACAGCTGGAGGCAGTGATTTTGGAGGTCGGTGGTAGGAGGGGAAACCACCGCAGACACCCCCCCACCGCCCCAAGGAACTCCCCTAGAGTGGAGAAAAGGTAATTTTATTTCATTTTTAATCGCGAACTCCCCAAAATGTTGGGGCGGGGGTTCAGTCCAGGTCCAGACTGAAATGTGGGGGAGGTTCAGTTCGACCCTGAACCATAGAACTGAACTGGTTCAACATTGAACTGGTTTGGGGTCGAACCAGTTCACTCATCCCTAGTCAAGGGTGAGTGTCAAGGGAGGCTGCCTCCCAGCCTTCCTCGCCGAGCTGGGTGCCAGTGGTGGCTGCAGCCCCTGCTCCTTGCAGTCATAGGAACACAGGAAGCTGCCA
This sequence comes from Hemicordylus capensis, assembly GCF_027244095.1. Taxonomy (NCBI): domain Eukaryota; kingdom Metazoa; phylum Chordata; class Lepidosauria; order Squamata; family Cordylidae; genus Hemicordylus; species Hemicordylus capensis. Next base: position 266,626,459 of record NC_069660.1, read on the forward strand.
TATACTGAGTCAGACCATTGGTCTTATCTATCTCAGTATTGTCTTCACAGACTGGCAGCAAGTCCTCCATGCAGTCCTCCTCCGCCTCGTGCTACTGCCACAGCCACCTGTGGCTCCTGCTTGGATGTCTCTTCGTATCTATACCTATTCCTCTTCTGCTGTACAGGTGGCCGTCATTATTCGCGGGGGTTCCATTCCCACCAATTTCCGTGGGGAATGAGAACGCAAATAAAGAGACTGTAACCCTATGGAGATTGGGAGTTAGATTCCTTGAAAAAATCACTAAAAAAGCAGGGAGGGGGCAGAAATAAGGGTAGAAAAGCATAATACCTTCTTCGCCAGATCTCCAGGAATGTCCCTCCCCCCCCAATCCTCTTATTTTTCATTTTAATTCCTTTCTTTTAAAATAAAAAGTGACAAAATGGCTCTGTGCTCTAAAATGGCAGCCGGATGGAAATAACTTCAGAAGTCATTTCTGGTCACTCAAGAACTTAGGATAGTTGAAAACTGCCTATATTTCATGCTGCAGATAAAGAAACTAGATCTCTAATACCCATCCGTGGATACATGAAACTGCAACCTGTGAAACCATGGATAATGAGAGTCTCCTGTATTTTCTTAGATTTCTACTTATGGCTCTCATTACATGGTTTCCTTTTGCTGAAGATAGAAATGGGGACATAGACCAATAGAAACAGTTTCAGCCCTTGGAAGACTTTAAGTTGACATAAAATGCATATTACTTTTAAAAAAGAAAAAAAGAAACCCTTTTGTTTTCTAAGGTACCTTCAGTACCTAGAAGTGCTGAAAATCAAAATGAATCTGGATAATTCATCATTGGCATAGTGATTTTTAAGATGGCTCCATATTAATAATTTTCTTTTGTTTTAAAATACATATTATAATTTCAACAGTTCTTATTGGTGCTATTTAAGTGGCAACAACCAGCACTACCTTTCACAACTCATAGTAAAACTATATTTACTTAAATCCATATTCAAATGATACATCAAATGAATTCATGTTGCTTTCAACAAGTGGAGAAAAATGCAGATGGTTGTAATTACAAAACTGTATGTAGGCACATAGATTAATTTCCCTCCTTAATAGTAACACAGTTGCTGTTATACACAAGCCCTCAGGTAACTGGGTCTAAAATAAACAAAGAAATTTACACAGGAAATGACAGATGAATTACATAGGAGTTGAATGCTGGCTTCAGTAAAAATTAAAGTTTCTAAAACAATACATGCATATACCATGTTTCCCCGAAAATAAGACAGTGTCTTATATTAATTTTAGCCCCCCAAAATGCACTAGGGCAATTAGCGGTACATCAGAAATTACTGCTAGGTCTTACTTTCAGGGAAACAGGGTATATGCATGTGTGCTCATGTGTGCGTACACACACAATATCCTCTCAGAGGGTCTGCAAATGTGATTCATTATGATGTATTCACACAGTATTTTCAACAGTTGTCAAAGCGCCAGTTCGGGAACAGACTTTAAAGAGAGTGGAGCTCTGCATGCGAGCACCTCTCTCCTTCTGTTAATAGATAAGCGGATCAAGCGGAGGACGTGTTCCGGGGGTAAGGAGGTATCGGCAGCTGGGCGGGCGGGCGGTTGGTCGGCGGCGGAAGCTGCGGGGGCAAGTGCCTGGGCCGATTTGGCCCTTAATGGGGGTGGGGTGGGTGGGCTTGGTTCCCAATTCAGCTGGGAGGGAGGGTCGGCGGTGTCGGCCGCGGGAGCAATTTCTTTAAAAGTTACATGGCCTCCGCTCCGCCCCCGGCCTCCGTCTCTTTTGGCCGAGGCAGCGGCTCTGCCGCTGCCTCGGTCAGTTTCCCCCGCCGCGGCTTCTCCAGCTTCTTCGGGGCGGCCGCTTCTGGCCGCCCAAGATGGCTGCCGGGTGCCGGCCATCGTGTCTCCCTTGCCCTGTTCTGGGCATGCGCTCCGCGCATGCGCAGAACAGGACAGGGAGGCACGGACACATGCTTGGTGTCCGTCCACGGACAGACACCAAGCATTTTATTAGAGAGGATTCAATAAGATTTGGAAAAACAAGAAAGAGTTTGCAGCAATGAACCAAAATTCCCAGGATTAGTTCCCCAGTCCCAACTCAGATAACCTCATGACTTGCTGCTTGTTGAGGACTAGTTTCTTATAACAGGGACAATCGTTTTTCATTGCTGACCAAGTCCCAAGTACCTTCTGTCTCTAATGAAAGTTGTTATTCTGTTCATTCATTTTTTATAATATTTTGCCTAAGCTGGTTATAATATTCCCGGTATGGGAATAATATGCTATATTATTCCCGGCATACGCTTCCCTGTGGTAGCTATGCAACAAACCCCAGTACCACTAAAAGACCAAATGACTCAATTGAATCTAGTAGGGGAGGTCCCTCAAAAAAGGAGCCCCTCCTGGGTGCTTTGTTACATCTGTGTTACCGTTAGGAAGGTTATTCTACTTGTGGGATTAACAGTTTGGGGGTTATTGAGTTTTATTATGCAGGATCTAACCTCACTAAGTAGGACTGGGAGTCTTATGACATTAGCTTTGCTGAAAGATGAATTGAATATGATCAAACTAATTTTATTGTTTAATATTGTATGTTAAACATAATATACAATATGTCTATGGAGGCGGTAAAACTTGTCAGTCTTAATATCAAGGGCTTGGGAAATCCTATCAAACATGGTATACCCAAAAAGAGGAAAGGTACCACTAAGTCCAGGAAGATGCCAGCATGGCTAACGGGTACTGTCAAGGAAGCCATAAAAGGGAAGAAGACTTCCTTCCGAAATTGGAAGGCCTGTCCAAATGAAGAGAACAGAAAGAAAGACAAACTCTGGCAAAAGAAATGCAAGGCAATAATAAGGGAGACAAAAAGAGAGTTTGAGAAACATTAGCTAAAAGCATCAAGGGGAATAACAAAAACTTCTTTAAATACATCAGAAGCAGGAAACCTGCCAGGGAGGCAGTTGTACCATTAGACAATGAGGGAGTGAAAGGGATTATTAAGGAGGATATGGAGGTAGCAGAGAAGCGAAATGAGTTCTTTGCGTCCATCTTCGTGGCAGAGGATACTGAGCATATACCTGTTCCTGAAGCAGGCCTTTCGGGGATGGCAGCTAAAGAACTGAGCCAGATAGAAGTGACGAGAGATGATGTTCTAAACTGTCTGGAAAAACTGAAAACTAACAAATCATCAGGGCCAGATGGCATCCATCCAAGAGTCCTCAAAGAACTCAAATGTGAAATTGTTGACCTCCTTGATAAAATATATAACTTATCCCTGCAATCAGGTTCTGTACCAGAGGACTGGAGAGTAGCAAATGTAACACCAATTTTCAAGAAGGGATCCAGGGGTGATCTGGGAAATTACAGGCTGGTTAGCTTAACATCCGTTCCAGGCAACTTGATGGAAAGCATCCTCAAGGATAAAATTGTAAAGCACATAGAAGAACAGGCCCTGCTGGGAGTGAACCAGCATGGGTTCTGCAAAGGTAAATCTTGCCTGACCGACCTTTTGGAGTTCTTTGAGAGTGTCAACAAGTGTGTGGATGAAGGTGATCCAGTTGACAGGACTTCCAAAAAGCTTTTGACAAATTTTCTCATCAATGACTCCTGAGGAAATCATGGGATAAGGGGACAAGTACATGTGTGGATTGCTAACTGGTTGAAAGACAGGAAACAGAGGGTAGGGATAAATGGAGAGTTTTCGCAATGGAGGGAAGTAAGAAGTGGGGTCCCGCATGGATCTGTACTGGGACCGGTGCCTTTTAATTTATTCATAAATGATCTAGAAGCAGGGGTAAGCAGTGAGGTGGCCAGATTTTCAGATGATACCAAACTCTTTCAGGTAGTGAAATCCATAACTGATTGTGAAGAGCTCCAAAAGGATCTCTCCAAACTGGGTGAATGGGCGACAAAGTGGCAAATGCGGTACAATGTTGGCAAGTGTAAAGTGATGCACATTGGGACGAAGAACCCCAACTTCAAGTATATGCTGATGGGATCTGAGCTGTGGGTGACTGACCAGGAGAGAGATCTTGGGGTCGTGGTGGACAGCTCGTTGAAAGTGTCGACTCAGTGTGCGGCAGCTGTAAAGAAGGCAAATTCCATGCTAGGGATCATTAGGAAGGTGATTGAAAATAAAACTGCTAATATTATAATGCCCTTATACAAAACTATGGTGCGACCACACTTGGAGTACTACATACAATTCTGGTCACCACATCTAAAAAAGAACATTGTAGAACTGGAAAAGGTGCAGAAGAGGGCAACCAAGATGATCAGGGGCCTAGAGCACCTTTCTTATGAGGCTAGGCTACAACACCTGGGGCTATTTAGTTTAGAAAAAAGACGACTGCGGGGAGACATAATAGAGGTCTATAAAATCATGCATGTTGTGAAGAAAGTGGATAGAGAGAAATTCTTCTCCCATAACACTAGAACCAGGGGTCATCCCATGAAATTGATTGCCAGGAATTCTAGGACCAGCAAACGGAAGTACTTTTTCACACAATGCATAATCAACTTGTGGAATGCTCTGCCACAAGATGTGGTGACAGCCAACAACCTGGATGGCTTTAAGAGGGGTTTCGATATCTTCATGGAGGAGAGGTCTATTGACGGCTACTAGTTGGAGGGCTGTAGGCCACCTCCAGCCTTGGGGGCCAGGGTTCTCTGGGTACCAGTTGCAGGGGAGTAGCAGCAGGAGAGAGGGCATGCCCTCAATTCCTGCCTGTGGCTTCCAGCAGCATCTGGTGGGCCACTGTGCGAAACGGGATGCTGGACTAGATGGGCCTTGGGCCTGATCCAGCAGGGCTGTTCTTATGTTCTTATGGTAGGGTGCAAAATTATAACTGGACCTAGTGTTCCTACAAGAAACACTACACACACACACATACACACACACACACACACACGTTACAAATGGATGATTCAGAGACTTCTAAGTCAAGAGGTACAGCTATTATCTTTTTACAAATCTTTGCTTTTAAAGTGTTTGATATTAAAAGAGCTCCCATCAGAAAGGATTTTTTAAAAGGAAGTCTTATAGGTGAGCAAATCACCTTGGCAGCAGTCTATGCTCCAAACTCTACTCATCTATAATTACTTAATTTATTTTGGATAAGCTATTCAGTTTATAGAGGGTAAATTGATTGTTGGAGGAGATTTAAATCTAATTTATGATCAGGAAATACACAAAATCAATAATCAGCTGCAAAGAGCAACCCCTGTTTTAAAAGAGGTAGCAATATTAGAAAAATACGCATTGACCAAGGCATGGCACATATTGCAACCCCAAATGATAGATTACATGTTCTGTTAAAGCTGTCAGGACTCCTATACTAGAACTGACTATATCTTAATATCTGAAAATTGGATAAATTATCTTATCTTATAAGTTCTCATACTCACACTGGCTACCAATAAGTTTCTGGGCAAAATACAATGTGCTGGTTATAACCTATAAAGTCTTAAACAGTTTAAACCTTATGTATTTAAAAGAACATCTTCTTCGCCATGAGACCCATCACCTATTGAGATCATCTGGGTGCTTTCCAGGTTACATGCTGCAACAGGGGTAAAATGCTTCGGCTTGGCAGGATCATATTGAAAATGGCCCCCAGAATTTCAAACTCCTACAATGGGAAAATACAACTATTTTTCTGCAACAGACTTGCAGAATTATTTATTTAGCAGGGGAAGAGTAACTGGCCCTCTCCACCCCCAGCACAGTACCTCCAGTGACTGTTGCTGGTGTCTCTCTTATGTTTCTTTTTAGATTGTGAGTCCTTTGGGGACAGGGATCTATGAGGGCAAGGGTGTGGCTATTTTAATTCATAAATCTTCTAAGTTAATTTTTGCGGGTCAATGACCGAATAAACCTCTCTCTCTCTTCCCCCCCCCATCCACCCTCTCTCAGTTAATTGTTGAACAGGAAAGAGTAGATGATGAAGGTTGCTTTCTTATACTTATTGCTAGTATCAGTGGTCAATGTTTGGTGTTAATGGACCAGTCACAGATTCCCCAGAATGAATACATAGCTGTTTTGAACATTTACATACTTGACAATTGATAACTTGATTATTGGAGGGAATTTGAATCAAATGCTTGATCCCCTTCTTGACTGTAATACCCTCTCATCTAGGCTGCATTCTCAGACCCATACCACACTTAAGGCCTATATGTTAGATTTTAATTTAGTAGATATATGGCATCTTCTTAATCCCGCTCTATGAGGATATACTTTTCTTTCTTCTGTTTATAAAAATGGGTTTAGGTTGGATTATTTTTTTACATCTTGTTCTTTAGTATCTTGAGTCCAGGTATGCAACATTGACACCATGCATAGCAATCTCAGATCATGCCCTGTTTTGTTGGTAGTTCATCTGGAAGGTTGTTCCAGTACCTAATTTAGGTGGCATATGATTATATCCTTGCTGAATGAGCTACAATTGACTGGAATAAGAGATGGAAGTTTTTTTTGTTTTAACAGGGGCTCCATTACATCATTACCCCTGGTTTGGGATACTTTTAAAATTATTTTTATTTACATGTTATATTCTGCTCTTCCTCCAAGGAGCCAACTAATGTACAGTGCAGCAACAATAACAACACAAGAGCTCGGATATAAGATCAATGGACCTGTAAAAAAAGAAAGCAGTACATCACCTAAATGGAAGATTAGATTAGAAAATAAAATCTCCAGGCTTAGATCAGATGCTAGTAAATTGAAAGATATGAAAGACAAGAAGCTGAAGAATGAAAACACCAAACAGTATCTGATCCAAAAATACCACCTAGATTCAAGGAAAATTAGAGAAGTCCTGGAAATAATAAAGCAGCAAATAACAGCAGTGTCAAAGAAGATTAGCAGATACGAAGCCAGAATCACACAACACAGGCAAAATCTCCAATTCCAGTCGAATCAGAGACGTTTCTACCAAAGCATAGAAGGAGAAACTGCAAGAAACCTAGAAACACCAAATAAAGAAGAAACAGTGCAATTCTGGCGGAAATTATGGGACAATAGATTATAATAAAAAAGCAGGCTGGATGAAAGAGGTCAAAAAATGTAACCAACAAATGCAAGATCTAATAATAACACCAGAATTAATAAGTGAAAGAGCAAAGAAAATTAAAAATTGGACTGCTCCAGGCGATGATGAACTGCATGGCTTTTGGCTTAAACACCTAACAAGCCTTCATAAACAACTATCAAAACAGTTCAATCACATTTTGCAAGGAGGTGATATTGAACAATGGCTAACAACTGGGAAAACTCATCTCATAATGAAAAACCCAGCAAAGGGTGCAGTTCCAAGTAATTATAGACCGATAACCTGTCTGCCAACCATGTTCAAATTATTAACTGGAATAATAGCAGATGAAGTGATGCAACACTTATTAACTAACAAACAGCTTCCAGTTGAACAGAAAGGAAATTGCCTGAACACCAGAGGCACAAAAGAACAGCTGCTGATCGACAAAATGATTTTAGAAAATTGCAAGAGAAGAAAAACCAATCTAAGTGTTGCATGGATTGACTACAAGAAAGCCTTCGATTCATTGCCTCACACATGGATACTACAATGTTTCGAAACAACTGGTGTCAGCAAAAACATTCAGATATTTTTTCTTTTTAAAGCAATGAGCATGTGGAGTACACAGTTAACAATCAATGGTGAGACACTTGGACAGGTTAGCATTAGAAGAGGCATTTTCCAAGGGGACTCACAGTCCCCTCTGTTGTTTGTAATTGCCATGACCCCACTTTCACAAATACTAAACAAAACAGGCCTCGGATACCAAACATCTAAACCATCCAGTAAATCAACCATCTGCTGTACATGGACGATCTGAAGTTGTATGGAAAGTCCCAGTCAGAAATCAAATCACTGCTAAACACTAATTTAGTATACAGTGTACTGTGCTTGATTGGCCAGCAAACTCGCCTGACCTGACCCCATAGAGAATCTATGGGGCATTGCCAAGAGAAGGATGAGAGACATGAGACCAAACAATGCAGAATTGCTGAAGGCCGCTAATGAAGCATCCTGGTCTTCCATAATACCTCATCAGTGCCACAGGCTGATAGCATCCATGCCACGCCGCATTGAGGCAGTAATTGCTGCAAAATGGGCCCAAACCAAGTACTGAATACATATGCATGCTTATACTTCTCAGAGGTCCGATATTGTTCTTTTCTTCAATCCTTGTCTTCTTGGTTCCATGTAATATTCTAATTTTCTGAGATTGTGGATTTGGGGTTTTCATGAGCTGTACGCCATGATCATCACAATTATAACAAATTAAGGGTTGACTTATCTCGCTTTGCATGTAATGCGTCTGTCTCATATATCAGTTTCACCTTTTAATTTGCATTACTGAAATTAATGGACTTTTGCACGATATTCTAATTTTCCGAGTTTCACCTGTATGGTTTGGTCCTGTCTGGTTATTGTGCCATCTTGGCTTGAAATTCATATAGTTGTTAATATGATTTTGCAGCAATCATTGCCTGACACAGGGGCGTAACTATAATAGGGCAAGGGGAGACAGTTGTCTGGGGGCCCATTGCCTTGGGGGGCCCCCCAGAGGCAAGTCACATGACTGACTCCCCCAGCTGTGCATCCGCATTCTGGGCTTCCTTCAGTTGTATTCATCCTCTGAATTGACGTGAGTGTTAAGACCTGGAGCTACCAGAACAGCATGTCTTTCTTTAGTACCATTAAATGACTTGCATCATCCACAATTTACAAAACCTTTAAAAAAATAATTTAGGATGATGTTCTGTTGTGGCACATAAGTTTATATAAATTTTACTATGCTTTTTTTTTACCACTATTCAGCCTCCTTTAAAATTTCTTTACTTCATGAGCTGAGCTTCAGTGAGGGGGGGGGGGCATTTTAAAATCTTGTCTCTGGGCCCACTCCACCCTTGCTACGCCCCTGGCCTGACAAGGCATGTTTTGTTGGGGTACATCCCCAGCATATGGAATCTAGTATTATATCAAGAAATGTGGATTCTTTGCACTTGGGCAGGGGACGGATAACCAAAAGGATTATAAAACAACACCAGAAGGATAATTTACTCCTGAACTGTAACTTTGGATAACTGATACATGTTCCTTGTCTGCATTTGAACTGTCCCCGCCCCCCGCCCCCGCTGAAGGTAAGGCAAAGAAGAATTTTCAGCTATTTGATCGAATTTTAATGAATTGTTTATGCGTTGAACATAAGATATATATCTTTAGAAGAAGACATATCTCTCCCCCGCAATTTTTCTCCCGTGTTGGTTGTCTTATTATTTTTCAGGGATTTTTTTCTTTTTCAGTTATACTCACATATATTATTATTGTCCTCAATCATGTTCTATGCAATGTTGTAATCTCATTGTAATTTTTTTTAAGGGGTGTGTGTCTTTTATGGATATAGACATGATGCAATTGTATGTTCTCAAAATATAAAAGTCTCAGAACCTGACTACCCTATGATGCTGGAATTGGCTCTATTATGATCCTATTCAATCTATTTGAGCAAATCCAGTATTTATTAATAAAAAAGAGTGAACTTGGTACATGCAACTCTGGGAAGAAGGTGTGTGTAGAAATGTGCAAATATTGTTTTAGATCAGTGCTAATCTAAAAATGAAATTAAAAATGGCCTGAATGTTCCTATGGACACCAGCAGGATACTGCCTAACCTGCCACATTTCTCACTGTTCTCTCAACTTTCTTTATCCTGCCTTCATTAACAGGTGTCATATAACACAGAGAGACTTATGAATATACAGAATGATTTAATGAGGAACAAATGGATTGAATTTTGTGGATCTTCAAATGCTATACATGATTCCTACTGTTTCATATTTTAATATATGTGTATGACTGCATGAGAGCTTGTTTTTCTATATGAGATTTGCACCTGGCTTATATTTATACTGAAGATATTTTGATGCAAATACAAAGTTCCTTGTATATATAGCAGGGCCAGTTCCACGAATTAGCATCTGGTGAGAAAAACGATATCACCTCCCTCCACCATGAAAAATACACTTTTAAAGAATCAACATTTTTTAAAAAGAGGATACTTTTCTTCCCTCCTTTAAATGATTTTATTGCACAAAATAAATATTTACATTACACATTTCAACCTTGGTAATGGAGCAAAGAGACACTTTTTTTAAAGTAGTGGTACTCATACTTAGCAGAACAGTAATTGTTCCTGTTTATTGTTGCATAGAATCTTTTCCAGTGGCTGTTTGCTGACATCTTCCTTGTCTTTTTCGTTTCAGATTGTGGTACAGGGATCAGCCTTTTCAATTTCTTTCACTATGTAAATTACTCAAACTTTTTTTGGTTCAAGTGGGTAGTACATCCATGTTCATAACAATAATCTTATGCAGTAGTGACAGGTGTGCCACACTGTCGGGGCCTTTTAGCTCCAACGAAGAAGGTGGTCAGACAGTCGGTCTCCCCTTCCTGACTTATTGCAAAGTGGCATACAGGAAACTGCATCACCCTCCCTTCTTGGACACTGAGGAGTATGGGAAGAAGATAGCTCTTACCAAGTCCTTCTTCCACCTTCTTGACCTTAGAACTTCAGCCAGCCTCATGCCCGTGGCTGCATTTTAGGATATGCATTGCCCCAAATGGCACTCATATGGTGCTTTGTTCTGTCATACAGTCCTCAAGCTGGCTCTGACATAGCACATCTTCATGATTGTTTAGTGATAAGTGTTCTAAAACACTTTCTGTAGTTTTCAAGCCAATCTCTCTGTAAGGATAAGGCTAGACGTGGAAGTAGATGGAGGAATAGCATGTATGCCAGTCTTCTAATTTTAGATGCTTCAACAGTACATTGTAGTGATTTGACTAAAAACAGCAATGTTTTTAAATAATAAAACCAAAGAGCACAGCAATTCTTTTGTCTCCACAAGGAATTGTAAAAGGAATAAGGATCAACTTTATACTTTGTGAATATGACTCTGAAAAATTTGACCGAAGTTAATCAAAATGTGCCCTGAAGGAAATTTGTCCATTTTGTTAGGTCATTACAAAGTTCAGTACAACAGTATTGAACTCCAAAGTAAATATGAATGCTGCTTAACTTTACAAGAGGCTCCTCAATGTCAGTAATCTCTCTGTTTTTGTAAAAAGAGAGAGTCGTACATGCTAAAGCAATTAATCCCCAATATCAAATATAGTTAAACTGTTGCTTTCCTCTAAGTGCTTAAATTTTACAATAACTTTTTAAGCTGGTTGTGAAATGTTTCCAACAGATACTGGATAAAGAGTGGAACTTTAGTAGAATTGTGTATAATACTATTATTACAAATATCACTTTTCAACAAAAGTTCTCAAATGTGTTTACATAGAAAAATAATAAATAACAATTCTTCCCTGTACCATGTTCCCAAAGGGCTCACCGTCTACAGAGAAACGAAAAGGTAGACAGTCACTGGCAGGATGTTGTGCTGGGCTTGAATAGGCACACTTGTTCTCTCTGCTGCTAAGACATAAGAGAATCACCACTTTAAAATGGTGCCCCTTTGTTCAGTTAGCAGGGTTTATTCATTCAAAATAAAAGGTACAAGATCCAATTCCTGTATGCTATAGAAACACACACATATTCATATTCCTCCCCCTCCCCCCCTCTCTCTCACACACACACAATTTCAGAAGGACATGAGCAGAAGAAAAAACCACAAGTGCAACTCAACTTAATTCTTCAGTACTAGCTACATCTTTGTTACATAGCAAACCGATTTTAAAACATTATGTTAGACTTATATTTGCTAAATAAGTGGGTGGGGAAGGGGAGAGAAATCCCCTATGTTATTTATGTAGCACTTTCAATTTGATAGATTGTTTGCAATCCTATGTATTGTTCATGTCCAAAAATCTTGCAATTCCAATCTTTTTTTTTAACCCAGCAATTTAACATCTTCAACAAGGTACAGCTGTGTTAGTCTGTTGCAGGAAAAAGTGTTGTGGTGCCTTAAAAAGCTGACAATTTTATTTTAGCATAACATTTCATGGACTAAGCCCACTTCATCAGATAAGAACATAAGAACAGCCCTGCTGGATCAGGCCCAAGACCCATCTAGTTCAGCATCCTGTTTCTCACAGTGCTCCACCAGATGCTGCTGGAAGCCACAGGCAGGAGTTGAGGGCATGCCCTCTCTCCTGTTGTTACTCCCCTGCAACTGGTACTCAGAGGCATCCTGCCTTTGAGGCTGGAGGTGGCCCACAGCCCTCCAACTAGTAGCCGTTGATAGACCTCTCCTCCATGAAGTTATCCAAACCCTTCTGAAAGCCACCCAGGTTGTTGGCTGTCACCACATCTCGTGGCAGAGAATTCCACAAGCTGATTATGCATTATGTGAAAAAGTACTTCTGTTTGTTGGTCCTAGATTTCCCTGCAATCAATTTCATGGGATGACCCCTGGTTCTAGTGTTATGGGAGAGGGTGAAGAATTTCTCTCAATCCACTTTCTCCACACCATGCATGATTTTATATGTCTCGCCGCAGACAGTCTTTTTTCTAAACTAAAAAGCCCCAGGTGTTGTAGCCTTGCCCCATAAGAAAGGTGCTCTAGGCCCCTGATCACCTTTTCCAGTTCTACAATGTCCTTTTTTAGATGTGGTGACCAGAATTGTACACAGTACTCCAAGTGTGGTCACACCATAGTTTTGTATAAGGGTATTAAAATATTAGCCGTTTTATTTTCAGTCCCCTTCCTAATGATCCCTAGCATGGAATTCGCCTTTTTCACAGCTGCCATGAATTGAGTCGACACTTTCAGCGAGCTGTCCACCACGACCCCACGATCCCTCTCCTGGTCAGTCACCCACAGCTCAGATCCCATCAACGTGTACTTGAAGTTGGGGTTTTTCGTCCCAATGTGCATCACTTTACACTTGCCAACATTGTACCGCATTTGCCACTTTGTCGCCCATTCACCCAGTTTGGAGAGATCGTTTTGGAGCTCCTCACAATCAATTTTGGATTTCACTACCCAAAAGTTTGGTATCATCTGCAAATTTGGCCACCTTGCTGCTTACTCCTGGTTCTAGATAATTTATGAATAATTTAAAAAGCACCGGTCCCAGTACAGATCCCCAGGGACCCCACTTCTTACTTCCCTCCATTGTGAAAACTCCCCATTTATCCCTACCCTCTGTTTCCTGTCTTTCAACCAGTTAGCAATCCACACATGTACTTGTCCCCTTATCCCATGACCGCTAAGTTTCCACAGGAGTCTTTGATGAGGAACTTCGTCAAAAGCTTTTTGGAAGTCCAGATGCATGACTCTGGTGCATGCATCTAGTAAAGTGGCCACTTATTCACAAGAGATTATGCTAAGATACAATGCAATAGATAATACATCATATTGTATCAAAAGAATATGATGAAAAAGATTATGGAAGAGATTGCCTATAACCTTACTACTGTATGTTTCAAATAGATAATTAAAAAGTGGTTGTGTCAGCATACCAGGGAGTGTGCTGTGTAAATCTTTTGCACAAATGGTCTCATGTGTACAAAACACCTCTCCCTAGAACACTCTGGTCTTTATGGGTATTGCAAAAGAACATCGCAGCACCAGCATAAGTTTAGAAGTCTAAATCAGTTAACAATGTGATGGTATGCAAAGGATGTAGGATTTAACCAAAGCAAGTCCCTTCCTTCCTTCCTTCCTTCCTTCATAAAGCAACTCTAGTTGTCTTGCCTTTTAAAACACTACCACCCAAAACAGCAAAATTACTGGATAATCCCTCCTACAAGGATAGTACAAAATTATCTACTCAGAATAGAGGATTGGGCAGTGTATGCTTCTGTCATATTGTTAAATAATAAAATGTATACCTTGATTAGGAAAAAAATCAATACAAATAGTTCAAGAGTACTGATGAGCAAGTACACAGAGAAACTCTGAATCTTAAATGTAGTGGATGTCTGCAAGTACATCACCAAGACTTTGTATGCAACATATAAGAATTGTGCTTTAGCAGCACTGCTTTATGTAACTAGTTACCCAAGAAAACTCTCTTGCTCAGAAAAGTTGCCATTGCAGTTTAACTAACTTTAAAATAATCCAGAAATATAGAAGAATGCTGAAAGGTAAACAGTGTGTTTTCATTTAAGTTTATACAACGAATTCAGACACAGTGCAGACTCCAGCAGCATAAATGAATTCCTGTACATGCACGATTCCTATGTCTGCATCTTATCATTCACACAGCAGTTTCCCTGAAATCCTTTGCAGCGTACATTCAAACACCAAAACATTGACTGAGAATAATTCCAAGTTCCGTGGCCACCTTCTGTCATGCTGCTTATTTTCAAAAGGTTTCAGTGTACTCCATTGTATTATTGCATTGTGCAGTATTTTGACTGTTCAGAATAAGAACCCACTAGACAGTTTGTTGATTTTAAACGCAGCCTTCGAGCTGGAATTTTATTATGCACTACTTCCAACATATTTTAAATATGTGGAAATGCATTGTTAAAACAGTTGAAGCTGTTAAACCTGCTACTTCACTCTGCAAAGCACCACTCACATCACAATGAATCTTTTATTTTGATAGAGCTTTAATCAGCTAATTTAATTAAAACCTTAAGCAATTAAAACTTTGATCAGATGTTTAAGACCATACCAATTAATCAAGCAAGTTGTGCTTACGGACTGGAGTACCCTTTTTCAGCAAGATGGAGCTCAGTCAAAGAAAACTTTGGGCTGCTCAACCACATCTGTGCATTGTGAAAGGGTATTCAACACAGCAAATACTGTGAACAAGCTACACACATCTCTTGACTCTGCCAAAATAAGCTGCTGGTGCATTTACAGTCATAGCTAAAGCATGCTGGTTGCGAGGATGTTTAGTATCTTAAACTATCCAGAACCCAGTTAAGAATAGAAATGCCCCAAATATCTGCAATCTTCTATTCCCAATGTGAAAGCCGTATATTTGCTGCTGCAGATAAGTGTCCCAAGCATTGATATTTTTCATTAAAGGAAACACAACCACTGGACGTGCAAGCTATTGTGCACTGATGCACAATTCAAATCTGCATCATATTATTTGGATATATACTTCTGAACTGGGACTATGAAGCTCAGTTAAACCGATTACAGAAAATAATATGCATGCAATTTGCAGCAATGATTTGAACTGACATTGCAAAAAGTCATGTATCCACTTTTGCAATGACAGTGTCCAGGTAAGAAAGCAAGTAAATATGAGTGGCAGGTGTGGAGGAGAGGCCCCACTCATATTTAAACCATATATTTGCAAGGTATGCCAAACACTGGGCAGAAAGCTAGAAACTTGAAGAGACAACCATAGGATCAGAAATAGTGTGCTGGACCTCCATGGAGGTATACATCACCAGAGGTGATGAGTTGCATGCATGTATGCATGCAGCTAAAATATACCAGAGGGGTTTGCAGTTCAGCAAAGAACCTGGCTCCAAGACATGTACTGATTGAGGAAGACCAGATTATGCAGCCTTTTCCATACTTTAGTGAGAACTACAGAGCCAAATAGGCTAATCCAGAAACAATTTACGGCTTCTGGCGCAAGAGCTTGATGTGAGAAGGAGAGAGAAAGAGAATGATGAAATTCAGAGATAAAATTAAACAAAGCAAAATGAAAAGAGCACCTGGCCATTTTAAAGAGATCTTTATTGCAGATTGACAGAGATAAATTTTAAAGCTCTATCATCCAGAAACAGTCACATTTACTGCTCTTTTGAAGCAACAACCAAAACTTTATGGTAAAGAACAGAGTTACAATAAATTTCCAAGCACTGTTCTTAGAACTGGGCAAGGAAGTAGCAGAGATGATTTAAAGTACTACAAATTAACTGAAGAGTTCCATTCTGGCTTCAGTTCCAAACTGAACAAGTCCAAGTAGGTACGTCTCTCTCTACCTTGAAGATACTTATCAGCTGGTGGTGTACTTCAAGCAATATTAATTTGATTAAAAAGTTTGTCCTTAATAACCTGAGACATCAATCCATGTATAGCTTCTATGGTGGTCTTGCAGCTGAGGGAAAAATAAAAGCATAAATTTAAAATGGGCTAAATGCAATTCTGTCACTGTATCAGAAGTTATTCAACTGTCTTAGGAGCTCACGGTGCCCATAACCCTATAAATCTCCACCCCTGTCCAGCAATGAAAAGACACAACAATTCAATCCACTGTCAAAGCTATTTGCTTTAAAAGGTAAACCCTCTTTATATACAAGTATTCAGTTTCATACTTTATAGGTTTGACACCTTCAGTCTACAACAAAAAAATTCTGTCTGTTTTACTATGTCAGTAATAAGGTTGCCTCTGAAACTTGGGGCATATGTATGGTCAATAAAAAGAATGGAACAGTGCGACAATTCTTAGCATGCCATTACACAAGGCTGTATGGCGCCTCCAGATTCAGAGGCAGTATGCCTGAATGTCAGTTGCTGGGAAGTAACAGAGGGAGAAGGCTATTTTCATACATCTCCCGCTTGTGAGCTTCCTGGCAGCTTCTGGTAGGGCCACGGTGGGGAACAGGTCTCTGGACTAGATGAAGTCTGGGTCTGCTGAACGGTTTTGCTGACACGGGTGTCAAATGTTTCCTTTTTCATTACATACTCTACGTGCTCTTTATGCCAGTAAACTCAGGGTATGGTCTGAAGGCACACAATACAGCTACACAGCTGAAGATGAGCAGATCTGGCCTGGATGGGAGACTGCCTGGGAACCATGTGTAACTGCAGTGAGGTCTAGAACATGGTTAAAGTGCAGAAAATAAAACAAGAAGACCGCACAGATGCTAAATTCTTCACTATAAAGTTATATAGGAAATATTTCCTCTTTGTTCAGATAATTTATTAGATGCTGTTCAGCCAGGGCTACCAGAGCAGCTTAGAGAAATAACTTATAAACAAATCTAAGAGTACAATAAAGTACAGTAACAAGAAAGCAAAGAGATAAAACATTCCAGTGTAAAAGTCCAATCAAAAGAAGCCATTCCCATCAGCTCTATAAAATAATGGAGGATAGCTTGTAGTGAACTACACTTTGTTCACTCTGTAGGCTGGGATCCAAAGTGCCATGTTTTGGTGTTCCACACATGCAGAAAGACTTTCAGTTTCCCTTTTCCAATGCAGGCCCCTAATACATCCTGAAAAGCAGCTCCCTGCTGCCCCACAAAGCCCACCAGCAACAGCCATTGAAAGGATATGGCTTTGGGCTTGAAAAGGGTCAGTCATTCTTCCCTATATATAAAGAGAATCGTCACTTTGAAAGATGTCTCTTTGCCCAGTTAGCAGGACAGCTTGTGTTACAGTGATAAGCATTCTTCCTTAAAATACTTTCCTGAATGATTACCAACTTACCTGTCCCTCGTTGCTTTGGCTAGTTTGTCTTCCGATTTTCTATCATGGGACTCTAAACCCAACATGAAGCTTCCTCGGCCTAGTTGTGCTTCTGACTGCTCTAGTTTTTCTGATAGGTCAAAGACTTGCCCAGTGGTATAGTCCGCATTCTGCATTTTGAAGGTATTTTAACATTGCATATAGAACTGTTATCTATGTTGCTACTTAGAACAATTCATATTAAGCAAGTAGTCAATCTTAACACATATTTACAAACTGCTAGAGATTATTTTGTGTATCAAGCAACTGCACTGGCAGTTATCATAGAAAACTGCAAAAAGTAACGAGTCTACTATCATCTAACACAAAAATGTGAAAAAAATTATTCTTTCATTCATTCAATTTTTATACTACGTAACCCAAATGGCACCAGGTAGTTCATATGAATTCATGGCCAATAATAGAGAAAGGCAGAATGCAAGCCTAGGACTTGAGCCTGCTTGCCAAACCATGGTTTAGTGTAATGTCTGTACTGGTTAACCAGCCAGTTGTACCTCTTTGCCTTAGAATCAGTGTTATCTGATTTGGAAATTGTGTGAGAATTACAATTCCCTTATTCTAGATGTTTATTTTGGTCTTTCAAATTACTGCAATAGTTCCAGGTATGTATTTGCCTCACAATATATATCTATAGCAGCTTTGTTCAAAAACAAAACAAAAAACAAGCAGTTCTGGAAAGAAATAATCCACTTGCTTTTTGAGTGGCTGCCATCTTGGATTGGGAGGCATGAAGTCATCACATACCATACCATTCAGATGTCCCATGTCCCTATTAGGGATGTGTCAAACCAGTTTGAACTTAACCCTGTTCGATTCAAACTGGCCCAGTTTAACCTCAAACTGGACTAAACAAAAGGTGGATGGTCAGAGTTCAAACCAGACCAGGCCCAGTTGGATACAGATTGGTTCAAGGGGCTCTGCTTGTAAAGGGGAATCTGGTGAGGATTCAAGCAAAGGGGAATCCTGCCTTTAAGAGGGTTCTAAGGGTGGGAGGGAGGGTTTGTGTGTGTGTGTCAAAAGAGCACCTTACTGGCTTTGGCGGTACAGTGGTGGCTCCTCCTCCTCCCTGCCAATGTTCCCCTCAAACGCACAGGCCACCAGTGGGACACGGGGAAGCACCATCAGGGTTTAGAGGAGCCACTGTGCCACCGAAGCTGGTAAGATGCCCTTTTGCTGTCCCCACAGCTGCTCTTAGATCCCTTTTAAAGGCAGGATTCCCCATTGCTTGTAAAGGGGAATCCTCACCAGATTCCTCTTTAGAAGCAGAGCCCCTTGAACCAGTTTGACCGACTGGACTGCTGGCTGGTTTGACCAAACTGGCTCGTGGACAGGCAGTTCAGTTCGAATTCAAACTGAACCACCAAAACCAGTTCCGTGTATACTCCTAATCCCTTTGTGGTACTAAATTTGATGCAAATTGGTGCAAGCATTGCAAAGTTGTTGGAAGAAACACACACACGCACGCACGTGCACGCACACACACACACACACACACACACACACACACACAGCACGAATTCAATCTGAACCACCAAAACAAGTTTCGTGTATACTCCTAATCCCTTTGTGGTACTAAATTTGATGCAAATTGGTGCAAGCATTGCAAAGTTGCCGGAGGAAACACACACACACACACACACACACACACACACACACACACACACACACACGGATAGCAAGGCTATCTCAAAAGGATGTGGAAAGTAGGCTAACAACTTCTGCTCTTAGTGAATATTGCTTTGGGGTAATGGCAACACACATCTACAGGAACATTTAACTGCTAAACAAGAGAAGTAGGCTTTCCCAAGAAGGTGCAAGAAGTTGGAGGCAGGAGCTCCTTACTTACCACTTCTAGCTTCCTTCCTCACAATCGATTCATGTTAACTGACACTGCTGGGCGGGTGGGGGTGGGGGGAATGGGACCATATCCTGTTGTCCATGAGCATGCATACTGTGCAGGCTTTTCTTGGTTTTCAGCATAATGGAGGTATGTGTGTTATTAGCCTATTTCACTAAGGTTCCCTTTGATAGTCTTGCCTACAGGTCCCTGCCTTGAAGATTGTGTGTTTATTTTGGTGACCCCTACCAATCACAAGCGAGTCAAACTTAAAGCAATACTTACAGTAAGCAAACTAGATGAACTAAGAGTGTTCACCCAGTATTTGTTCCACAGAAGCTCAAGCAACTTACGATCTAGAGAGGATTTAAAATAGGAAACTTCTAAAGCATAATACCTGTAAGGGGAAAAAAAAGAAAGATATGAAGCTATTTTTAAAAAGTTGGTCTCTTAAAGAAGTTTCTATGTTTTAAGCACTCTCCCATTTGGACAAAGACCGAGAGCGCAAAGGGGATCAAGAAACAAGACCACCACTATTCATTCTAAGAACAATTCAATATACCACTTAAGAGGGCTGTTTCATGCCATTTACTTAGTAAATGACAAGACAATATGGTGATGAGCAAAGAGATGGCAAAAAAGATCTGGAACAGAGTTCCTCACATGCCTATGTATGCCTACGTTGTTAGACGAATACAATAAAATTGTCTTGTGCTTAGTCAAGCCAATATAATATGCACCAAAGAGCTAGAGATAAATATAAACTATTTGAATACATAGATATAGCTTTAAAAAAAGTCTATCCCACTTTCCCATTAATATAGGCCCACAAAGTGGCTCACAGTGTTATACAAAGAAAAAATTGCAATGTGAGACATGTAGGTTGTAAATAACAGGAGTTAAATAGAGAGGGTTGTATCCAAACAACTGGCTCTCTGAACTGCCATGGTTTCTTGGATCATGAATGTGCGAGGAAGAGGTAAAACTATGCATTCCCTCCTCTCCCCTCACCTTTCTTCCCTACAAACCAGGATCAACCTTGGTTTGCAGAAAGCAGTTTAACAGACTACTGCACCTTCTATTTTGCTGGTTGTGCAAGAAGGACAGGTGAGGGGGAGAAAGGAGTGCACAGGCTTTTCACTCTTTCATGATTCAACAAATCATGAGTGCTCCACTTAGCAGGTGTTTTCCTTGAGTTGCTATAATAACCTATTATTTCTTTCCAAGGTGAAGAACATTCAAAAACATCTGTATTAGCAAACCATCCCTTACTGTTTGCAGTGCACTCCAAAGTCTTCTATTTTATTAAGTGGGATGGTCTGATATTCAGAAGGGCCCTCATCCGGAGGTTTGTATCCCTGAGGGATGAAAGAAAAAAGGAACAAGAAAAAGTGTAATGCAGCATCCCTTTAATTAAATCGTGTTTTTAAAAAGATAAAAAATAAATTTCACTCTGGACATTAAAATAGATTATTTCACTCTGAACAAAGACTATTTCAGTTTCACGTGATGGTTTGAATGTTTATGCATGGCTAGTTACATAATCCAGTTGCAGATCCAGAAATTTGAGAATGATGTCAGTATTGGTTTCACTTTTCTTTGGTTTCACTTATCTTTTGTTTGACTTAGAGTATAAAGGACACACTGGCCAACATCCAGACTCCACTGACTTGCCAGGGTTTTCCATTGTGCAATGGGAGGGGGTTGCAATCCCCCCTCCCTTTTGCAGCTGCCTGTGCCTTCTGAAACTTTGTCCATGTGGGCTAGGGGACCCTGAAGGAGATAGCTTTGGGAAATACAGACAGCTGTAGAGGGAAGGGTGGGGGGGGGGAGAAATACCTAAAAACCACCCTTCCACTGCTCATACAACTACTGTTCATACAACCCTGGTGCATCGGAAGAACGTTAGCCTGGATACAGGCTGCTGTTTCTCCTCCTTTGTTATAAATCACTGCAGAAGCTCACTTCCTGAATTTAGTCTGCAACACAGGAGTGCTTTCATATGTCACGTCTTTGTTCAGCACCCTCTTAACAACACAGGGAAGTTTTAAGACACGTGGTACATGTTCTAGCAGCTTCTAAAGCAAACATATTAGCCCTTCCCTTGCAACTTTCTAAACAAAGGTATAAGTGTTCTAAAGTATGATATAATTATTAGATTTCCAAAGGGAAAAACTTTTTTTGTTGCTTCCATGGCAAAGCCTGGTACATCTATCAAATTATTGTAACTAAAGTAGAACAGGCATATTTAGATACTAAAATAGCATGTGTAGTCCTGAAATATCCTATTAAACTAAATCAGGTACAGAGATCAAAACCCTCTCACAAAAATCCTGTAACAGGTGTCCCCTTAATAACATTAACAATAAGCCGCTGCCAGTCTGTGAAGACAATACCGAGCTAGATAGACCAATGGTCTGACTCAGGATATGGCAGCTTCCTATGTAACATTCAATATAGAGTATACTTTAGTTGTGCCACTGCTTGAGTATCAATCTATATAATGAAGTAGGGCATGTATTTGTTTCTAAAGGAAAGTATTAAAGAAGTCTATTTCCCTTGACCAATTTAATCTTAGACTTTTTTTCCATAATTAATAAAAATTCTAACATTCTTTTATCATTTATCCTGTGGGTAATATGCACATATTTTAAAAAATCAACTTTTAAAACTTGGTCAACAATATTCACCATAAAATATAAAAGGTATAGTCAAAATATAAGTTTAACAACTGTTCCACAGTCTTCCTATGTCAGTAAATAAATGCTTAAAAAACGTATACCAATGTACCAGGAGAAACATTTAGTAGTAGTGGATGTCAGTGTATTTAAAAATAAATGTAATGAACTTGTTACCTTAGGATATGTCCTAAAAGCTCCAAGATTTACTTTTCCTGCAGATATTGTCCTTGTTGGGTCAATCTATAAAATGTATTTGAAAGTTATTCACAATTCACTAAGAATCAGTAAAATGGCATTTTCACAACTTCAGCTCAAATTCATCTTTGTTTTAGTTCCAAAGTCAGCTTCCTGTTGATATCATCCTTTGGAGAAAATGATTAAGACCCGTCTAAAAACATTTCAGTATAACATGTGATTTATATACAAAATCCAAAATTCTTATATTTGTATCCCTAAGTTTTAATTGCACAGAAGAAATCAAAGAGGGAAATAATCCAGAATTCTGTTCTTCCCAACTGACTTTTCATCTGTTGCCACAATATGAGTTCAAATCTGGAAATATTTGCTGATTTGAGTTTTAAAAGTACTTATTTACCCATACAATCATTCTAATGAATGACTATCTCTTGAAGGTAGTCTCAGTAAGAAATGGATATGCAAATTACTAACTTACTATTTACTTTTGCCTGTTGTAATCCGGAATCCAACCCTTAAGACTCTACATTCTATCCAACAAGCTTTAAAGTACTTTCTGATACTGTCCTGAAATTTAAATGAACTCTGCATTATATTATACAATAAAAACTTTTTTTAAAAAAAAGCTTTTCTATAAACCCATATTAGAAAAGGACAGCTGATTCAAAGTTCACATTCTTTAGGGTTTATACAGAATGGTGTGCTGCACTGCTTATATGAGTTTTAGGAACAGAAGTGTAACATATTATTTTCAGGAGGATATTTAATCATGTCACAGAGAGACTCAACTGAGTTGTCCTTTGCTTCTAATAGCACAAGTAGTCATATTCTCATGGTGACAGAGGCAGAGCTCAAGAAACCTTGAAGGAATTAGGAATTACTTCTCTTAAAAAGGTGAGTGTATACTCCTTTTCCTTTCCTTTCCTCCTTGTTTTAATTCCTGTACTAACCAAAACAAGTGAGTTAAAGGCCATAATGCTGTAAAGGACATTTGTGAAACGGAAGCAACTATTCCCATGAACATGGTTAAATGAACCGAAGTGGAGGTCTTATTTTGTACAGGATATTAATTGTTTTTCCAGGTTAGGAAGTGATCCTACAGATATTGGCTTGAATAAGTTGAGTCTGATTTCAGCTGTAATAAACTGATGGTGGTGAAGCAATAGTAATTAGACATAATGATAAATATTACATCCGTCTAACAACTGAAAATATCTCCACTCACTGTGAACAAGTTTTCCTCCCAAATAGCATTCACTGAATTATACAAAAAGCCAGCAAGAGAAGAAAAGCTACATTAGGGCAAAATATCCAGTATTATCAAAGCAAAACAACTTAAGTTTACCATCAAGTTATCCTGAGTATTTCACTGATAAAAGCACCGAGTTCCCATACTATACTTACAACCACAGCCACAAATGGTTCTTGAAATTGCTGATTAAGCATCTGAGTACTGACATCAATTCCTGAAAGCCAACAGCCATAGCCAGGGTGGCTGTGATACCATCCAATTGCATTTTCTAGACGACCAACCTAACCAAAGTAAAAAGGGTGAAAATATAACACATTAAATACTTTTCACAAGGGGATCACTGCCCTCTTTTGGACAGTTAGCAAACTGCAGATTTTATTTAAAAATAAAATGAAATAATTAGGGGTGTGCCGAAACATGATTTCGTGTTTCCAGATCGTGGGCACCCCCCTTTAAATTTGAGGGCTTACATAGCCCCTTTAAAGCGGAGGAGAGCAGGTCTGTACCTGCTCCTCCTCCACTCGCTGCCATTGCTGCAATCCTGGTGCTCCCCCTAGCTACACCCATGTGCTGGCGGGGCATCTTCTAGCTGCCCCTGCATGGCACCGGCACGCACATGGCCTATGCGACAGGCATAGCTGGAGGAGTGCCAAAATTGCGACAATGGCATCACGTGGAGGAGGAGCAGGTACGGATCTGCTCTCCTCCACTTTAAAGGGGCTGTGTAAGCCCTCAAATTAAAAAGGGGGTGCCCGCGACTTGGACAGCTGGATCATATTTCAGTACACCCCTAAAGAATAGCCCTGCTGGATCAGACAAGAAGACCATCTAGCCCAGTGTTGTTTCCAAAGGTGGCCAGCCAGGTGCTTTTAGGAAACCGGCAATAATATCTATGCCAGCATTTCTTTTAAGAACAAATTTGGCTTCATTGTACACTTTTTACATTCAGAAATTAAACTGGATAACTTGATCAGTCTGTTATGTTTCCAGACTTCTATAACAATGCATATGTACACAAAAATGGATAAAGTGTAACACTAAGAATGTGTATAAAGGAACTGCAGAAGCAAGAGGGGGTTTGGAAGTTACAGCTTACTTTACACATATTGGTTTGAATCCAGAAGTGTAAGTACAGCTCTGCTCACACAACTGTACTCGCCTGTCTGCCCCCTCCCCCACACCGCAGCCCCCTAAAAATATGTCCAAGGGTCAGGAGATCCTCCAGAGCATCATGGGATGGAAGGCAGGGCGCTGTAGTGGGAATAAGAATCAGCCGAAACTGGAGAGACTCTGCCTTGCTTAAATACAAGTGCCTTTCTGCTTGCACAAGGCACCTCTGAATACAACCCATCGTTCACAAGTTACAGACTGAACTATGATAAACTAGCCAACCCCGCACAGAGCATCTGTGCACTCTTTGGGGCTGGCGGTTATCTCTCCCCCACCTTCTGCCCTAGTCTCTGGCCGCTTCCGCAGACAGGCCCAGGCTGCCAGGCAGAGTGCCACCTCTGTGGCCGGGCCCACGGCCGGGCCGAGTGTTGACTCCGCAGCCCGCTGCTTGCCTCCGCGGCCAGGCCCGCCGCCGCCGCTTGCCTCCTGGGTGCGCCTCAGGTGCCTCCGCCACCGAGCCAATCAGCTGAGCACCGGGATGCATATTCCAAGGCATACCCAGGAGAATTATATATAGAGAAGATTGCCAGGTGCTTTAGTGCATATTAAATTGCTAAACAGAAGTTAGTCTCCCTTTTAAAAAATTTTTACCTGCTTTGCATTTTCTATATATGCAGCCATATATTCATATGCAGCAGCCTGAGCATTGACTCGTGTTTCAGTGCCCTCCACTGGTAAAGCAAAGCTGTCCATAATTATCATAGTTTCACCATCCACTTTTCCAAGCATTAAGCCCATAACTTCCAAGTTGCCTCCTGATCTAGCATGCATGACCATCTTCAGGAGCGCTAGTGCAGAAATCTTGCAGTACTTGAAATAGTGGTGACTGCAATTAAAAGACAAGAGATGTTAACACTTTGTTTGCAGTTTTAGGTGAGGAAAATAAGAGAAATGCAAAGCACAATTAAGAAATTCTTGGGTTATCAAAGGGAGGAATACTTGCCTTGATAACTGCAGCCAGTCATTAAGATCTAACAAAGTCCATAAAGGCAAGCTGCAGCAGTGTTCCTTGTAACAGGGATTCCCAGATGCTTTTGACTACAGCTCCCATCATCCCCAGCCAAAGGACACTGCAGCTGCCTAGGATGATGGAAGCTGTAGTCAACAACCATCTGGGAATCTCTGTTACAGGGAACACTGATGGCGGAGCAAGGATGCTGGTGGTCCCTGTTCAGCCCACCGCCACCGGCCCCTGCCCAGCCACACCCCCTGCATCTGATGTCAGACGCACTGCATCTGATGTCAAATGCAGGGGGTGTGGCCATGTTAAGCAAATGGGGTCATGTGTCCTTTTTGTGAGCAACTTTGGCTGGCATCACATTTGCAGTGCAGCTGGGAGCACCTCTCCTCTCTGCTTGCAAAAGCAGAGACACGCATTCCGGCCAGGCTGGGAACTCAGAATTGGTTGAAGTTTTTCAAAAATAGAGCTGTGCTGCAAATGTGGTGCCGAAGTTTACTCACAAATGGGGTGCATGACCCTGTTTTTGATTGTGGCCACACCCCCTGTGTCTGACATCAGATGCAGGGTGTGTGGCTGGGGCACCAGGCACGGGCCCCTGAACACAGCAGCCAGGGCTCTTCGAACCCACTCTGCACAATGGTGGCTCTGCCCCTGGCTGGCATAAGTATGGTGTTCAGCTATGGGAAACCCAGGTTCAACACTCTGCTTCGCCATTCTTAATTTCAGATCAAAAAGCTGTTTGGATTTCACATTTGTGAAGATCCCTGTAAATTGCAGCAATGCTTACTTGAACAGAGAGGAAAATCAGAACTCATTTTTCAAACTATGTGAACTGCTTCGCCTTTGGGCCTTTGGCTTTGCAGCATATGACAGTTCAGGATTTTACTGCCTATCAGCATTTGCTTTTGGGGGAAGCCAGTTTTCTAATCTATAAGCATGCCTCTCTTTTCCCCCAGCGGTGGAATGTAGGGATCACAGCATGCATGTGCAGGCATTGATCACTTCTACCTTCCTTAGGTTCACCTTTTGTCTTCTTTAAAACATCCAAATGACAGCCAAGTCCGGCTCCCTCTTCATCTCTAGGATCTCCAAGATCCAAGCTTTTCTCTCTGCAGCTCATCAATTACTGTTAAAACTACTTTTAACGCACTACCATTAAAGCCTTCAGTCACTCATGCCCTGCTGCTAGTCCCTTGGCCGGAGTTCTGCGACCACTTCCTTGCCGGCCTCTCCTTCTGCCATCTCTGCCCTCTTGAGCCCGCTGAGAAGATCAGACCGGCTCGAGGCTCTAGCCAGGGCAGGGGCACCACCACCCTTCTCTCTCGCCACCCCTCCTGGTCCGGGCACCAAGCATCATGGGGGAACCAGGCTCTTGGAGCAGAGGGACCTGCCGCCCTCCTCGCGCCCACCAGTACGACTTACTCCTTGGTCCACGGCTTGGCCGCCAGGATCTCCTGCTGTTGCTTGCGATCGTACTTGTAGATCTCATCGATGCTCTGCGCCTCTTGCATGTTGTTGGCCATTTCCCAGGTCTTCTGGGCCATCCCGCTCCCAGAGGGGCCGGCAGCTGCCATCTCACCGGCTCCTCAAGGCCGGGCCGAGCTGGGCTCCGCTCACCGCTGATAGGCGCCTCACTCCAAGCCTTCTGGTCTGGCCTGCCACAGCAGCCCGAACCAAACACGGCGGAAGTGAGGGGGAGTTGCTCTCCAATGGTTCCGCCCGTTCTGAAGGACTCGGATAAGCTCGCCCCCTAGTGAAGGCAGTGGACTCGGCCTCCCACGAGGAGACGGGCTACCCCGGCAGCTCTGGCACGCTCTGCCGCAAACGTCTCCTTTCCTGCCTAATCCCAGAGCTGTGCTGTTGGATCGTTGTGATTACTGAGCAGCTGCGGGGGGGGGGGGGGGGGGATGCTGCCTGTAACGCCTTTTACTATATTTCTGAGCGCCTTATAACTGAAGCGCCGATCGTGGATATCTTGTTCTTTTGAGAGGGGAGCAGCGGGCAAATTCACATTTTTAAACAGGTTTCTTATCTATAAAAGGCAGCTTCGTGAAGCATGACGGGCGTGTCTTTCCCCCTTCTCTGTCTTCAGCTCCTGGGATAGTTCTCTTTTGCTTGCTGTCCCTTTACTGAGTTGTATTCAATGCACTTTCATTTTTATTCTCCTGTTCTTCCTTTATTGAGTTTGACTTTCATTATTGGGTTTTTATTAAAAATGGACCAAATCAAGTAATAAAATGTAACGTTTTTAAAAATTATTTTTTTTTAAAAAGCAAACATGTTGTTTTTTTTTAAGGGGGAAGAGTATTTGCTGGCAATGGGGCGCCTGTTTTTCCAACGGGGTGAGTGGGGGTTGTTATGGAAAGGTGGTTATCCTCACTTAATAGAAGAGTGTATTTCTTCCGCCACTATTTCCGCAACCAACCCTACAAATACGGGAGATACACCTCTCTCCCCCCACCCCCCGTATTTGGATATACTCTGTGTGTATGTATATATGTGTGTGTGTGTGTGTGAATTTTGGGTGTACAATTGTATATAAGGTAAAGTGTGCCTTCAAGTCGATTTCGACTCCTGGCGCCCACAGAGCCCTGTGGTTGTCTTTGGTAGAATTCAGGAGGGGTTTACCATTGCCTCCTCCCGCGTAGTAGGAGTTGATGCATATTGTATCTATATTCGTTGTAGCAACTGACTCTAGTAAATGAAAGTACAGAGTACGTTTATTATTTATTATTACATTTATATCCCGCTCTTCCTCCAAGAAGCCCAGAGCTGTGTACTACATACATAGGTTTCTATTTCACAACAGCCCTGTGAAGCAGGCTAGGCTGAGAGAGAAGTGACTGGCCCAGAGTCACCCAGCTAGTCTTATGGCTGAACGGGGATTTGAACTCGGGTCTTCCCAGTCCTAGTCCAGCACTCTAACCACTACACCATGCTGGCTCTCTTTAAACAACAACAACGACAACCTCGCCAAACACCTAAAATGGCTCTCAGCCGTCGTTTTTGCTGTTTGCGAGTAGCAGCAGGGCTCAACCCCGTGTGGTGAAAACAGAATGTCCCTCTCTGGCCGGAATAAAGTGGTGTTAACCGAATGCCTCTCTCTCTTTCTGAGCATACACAGAGTGCCTTCACTTCTGAGCAGCCACAAGCAGTTCTCATTCAGTTCGGACTCAGAAAAAGGATGGCAGCCAGGCTCAAGTTTCCGACAGCTCTCCTTTTATTAATTTATATATACACACACATACTCCCCGCAAAGGCTGAAGTGAACCCCTGCCTGCCTCCTCACCCTCCAAGGTTAGGCTTTCTTCCTGGCGGTGGGCAGCAGAGGGAGCTGTCGGCTCGCCACCTCACCCTTGGCCTCTCTCCTCCTGCCGTTAGGTTGGCTCCTCCCTGAGGACGGAGGGCTGCCGTGCGAGTGCCTGAGAGCGGCGGCGGGAGTTAGGGGCTCGACAACTTGCCGGAGGCTGGGCCTCAGGAGCCAGCGAAAGGTGGGGTCAGGGTGGCAATAACTCCGGGTGTTGTTGGGGTCCGACGTGTCTCCCGCAGGCTCGCAAAAACAAAAGCCCCAACAACAAAAGCCTGCGCAACAACTCGGGTGGCTTTTTGGAACGAGCTGGAAAGTACACGTCTGTCTGTCTGTCTGTCTGGTGCGAGGACGGGAGCGTCTTCCTTTTTCCCCGTCGTGGCGGAGTGAGTGGAAGCGCGGGGTTGGGATAAGCGTCTCTCTGCCACTCTGGGGACGCTGAGGGAAGTCCCAGTATCCGAATTAGAAGAGTTTGCGGGAGGAGGGCGGGGGAACTACCCTGACTGGGAGTGTGTGGGGGCGCAGGGGACTAAATTTGGGGGAGAGGATGGTGCACCTCGGACTCAGTTTTGGTGCTCGTACAAAGGAGTCTGCCCTGCTGCTTCAGAGGGGAGCAGGCTGCGTGCTCTGTTTTCGTGAGGACTGTCCGAGGGCCTCCGTTTTTGTTGTAACCTGGTTGCCTAACAACGCCGTATAGGCTCTTAAAGAGACCGACGACCTTGGACGCCTGGAAGCTGCGGCTGCTCTTCTCTTCCAGCCTACCCTCTCCCGCAGCTCGACCCCAGCCTTCCCTGCTCCTCGCCCTGTCTTGAAACTCTCTTTGATGTCTGGATCTGGAGTTTTCTGGTTTTAGATCTGAGTGTGATCTGTACTCTCCAACTGATTCTGCTCTGCTTGTTCTTATCCTATGAGCATAGATGTCTTCTGTGCAGCATAGCATAAATATTGCCTTAAATGAAGTATTAACTATGAAAACCTGCACTTCTTTGTAAGTGTGTGTGTGTGTGTATGCTGCTAGTGCCCTGATTATACCAGCAAATAAGGGCTTAGAAGATGGACTATTTCGGATTATGTCACCAGTGCAGTGTGTCATAAATTAACCATGTTTTAAAGCACCATATTTTTATTTGTGCTAATTGATAGTCCCTTTTTGTGGTACAAGTATTTATATTATTCCACTTTGATGGTTATTTATTGGATGAATTAATATATATATAGTAGCTTTCCTTTCTCATAGTAATTAATCACCTATTGAAAGCACCGACATTGATCTGAGCAGGTGACTTTTTTCTGTCGCTTAGATAGCTCTTTTAAAACATGGCAAATATATGTTAATATAGCCTGTGTCTATGTGTGACATTATAGAACTTCTGTTAATCAATGTTTGAATATTTTGGCACAGGTGTAACATTATACTCCTAATTAGAAACTGGCATTTAAAGCTTTTTTACTGAACTAGGCATGTGTGATAATGTCAGATTCTAACTTCTGAAAAGACTATTGCTAGAAATTGACATTATTACAAGTGTACACATTGATATATTTATAATTTATAATATATCGACGTACACACACACACACACACACACACACACAGAGGAAGCAGTTACAAAGTAGTATCAGCAGTTACAAAGTAATATCAGCAGATTACTGTGGAAACATGTTTGTCTAGTCTTTAGGATGCATGAAAATGTGTGTCGTTCATTTTATCAGTGCTAAACTAATGTGATTAAGGATTTAGAGAAATCGGAAAGGGAATTTATTTTTAGCATTGATTGTCTTGTATTGGAAGTAAGGCTTCTGAGTTATCCTAGGATGCTTTCTCTGTCTTGATTTATGTTTGAGCTACTTTATGTATTGTATTAAACATGCAAGCTGTTGCTTGAGTTTTCAGGTGAACATATAAGCATGAGCTCACACTTACTTTAGTAGTTATGTAAAATAGCAACATATTGCTATGTTAATCTGTTGCATAGGACACTTATTTCAGGGACATCTATTTCTCCCTTTCTGCAATGTTGTTTTCAAGCTATGTTCTTATATTTGTTTTCCTCCAAATCTCTGTGTCTATTCCATGTAATCCAATTGGAAAGCATTCGTTTTATTTATTTAAAAATTTTATGTCTTGCATCTCCATTCAGTTGAAGGCATAAGGCGGCTTATAAAGTAATTTAAAACAATTCAGTTAAAACACAATTATAATAGATAAAATAGTAGCAGCTACAGACATAGAGCAATACTTATACACTCCAAACACTTGCTGAAACAAAAATATTTTTGCTTGTATGGGAGAACCCATGCAAGCTGTAACATAGCCAGTACAGTTGTTGTAACAAAGTTACAGGTGGCCATTGTTGTTCACAGGGTTCCTTTCTCGCCTATAAACGTGAGTATGGAAACCGCAAATAAAGAAACCTCACCAGCATTGCCTCTCATTTTTATGATCAGTGAGTGGAAAGAGTTTTGTCCTGGGGGACAGCATCAAGTCAGTGTGCACACGAGTGACTGACTATTGCACCATACAAAGCACGACACGTAAAATTTTTAAACCTTTTTCCCCCTGTAGGGGGAGCCACTGTAGCCTCCTGTCCTTCCTCGACCCTCATCCCCAGCTCTGGTATCTCTGGGCAGGGAGCCACTGCCACCTCCTCTGCAGCCATGGGAGAGGGGGAGCCATCTCTGCCACCCGTTCCCGCCCCTCACAGGCCCCCACCTCTCTGGGCTGCCGGCAGTGCTCCCTTTAAGGCATGTGGTCCCTTTAAGGCATGTGCATGTGTGTACGCAGATACTCAGTTAATTTTAGATCCCACTTAGGCTGAATCAGGAAGGCCCCATTCTGAATACACATGCATTGATCCTGCCACCCAGAACAAAACTCATTCTGCACACAGATTAAAAAAATTAGATCCCTGGCTGCTGGGGCGGGGGGAGCCACTCGGGGAGCCTCCCATCCTCTTCTGGCTGCTCGGTCCTTCAGCTGGAACTGGAGGAGGAGGAAGTCCAGCCAGCTTGGAGGAGGGAGGAAGTGGTGGTACACTGTTCCTTCTAAGGCGTGTGCACCTGCATGTGCTCACAAGTTTTTGGATGTCCACTCAGTTCATTTTAGATCGTGCTCAGGTTGAATCAGGAAGGCCCCATTCTGAATGCAGGTGCACACACACTCACTGCCTTGATACTGCTGCCCAGAATAAAACTCATTCTGCACAGAGATGAAAAAAATTAGAGGGACCACTGTGGTGGCATGGTGGTGACCCAGCTGGGGAGAGGGGGAAAGCACGGCAATTCTTCCTGGCCGTGGAGTGGGGGGGGGGAACAGGGTGCCAGGGTGTTGGGCAGCAGTGGCGGGTGCAGCAGAGTCTGCGTACCCCCCAGAAACTGCTGCGTGGGGGCCTGGGAGTTGGTGCGCATGTGTGCACGCATGCACCTTAGAGGAAACAGTGAACCTCACCCCTATGGGAATCTAGTGGTTAGGTTCCTACACACACACACACACACACACTTCCTGAAAAGTGGGAGGGAGAGAAATAAGAGTAGAAATGAATAGTAACTTGCTCTTCAGGGCTCCAGAAATGCCTTCCCCCAACCCCCAAATCGGCTGAGTTTTTGGCAAATATTTGCCATTAAAAAAACAAACAAAAAAACCCCCAAACCCAATGAGCCTCAAAATGGCTCCATGTTGTAAGATGGCAACTAGAAGTGACACTGGAAGTCATTTCTGTCCACTCAGCAATTGCAAATAGGTGAATTCTAGCCTATTTTTGTACAGCGGATAAAGAAACCGGGTCTCTAAGACCTGTCCACTGATATGCGAAACCGCGGGTGCCGGGACATTGGGTAACTAGGGCCACCTGTATATGCTTCTTATATTACTAGCTCATATCAGCACTCTAGCTTTGACATTCTGGATTCCAGCATTCTGGATCATGAGCACCTTTCAAAGATGGTTAGGAGATTGTTGAAGTAGTGTTCTTCCACTTAGAAGATTGTTAAGATCGCAGCTGGTACATCAACTGAAATAGTGTGAAAGGACTCCTGGCTATGGCGATCACCTAATAATCCAGGTTCAGAGTAGGCTTGAGCCCGAAATGTCTCAGCCACGTTGCGGCGGCGGTGGCTCCTTAAGGCTGGGGAAGGGTGCACTTACCCCTCCTGCTGCTTCCCCCCACCGGCACTCCGTTTTTACCGAAACCCATGGGGCAGCAGTGTACCTTCCTGCTGCCCCTTCCCCCTTTCGTTGCCATAAGTTGCTGGAAGCACCGGCTACATGTGTGCCTGTCGTGTGCGTGTGCCTGCATGGCAGATGGAAACGCGTGCTCGTGCAACGGGTGCACATGCAGCCGGTACTTCTGGTGACTTATGGCGACGAAAGGGTGAAGGGGAGGCAGGATGGTATGCTGCCGCCCCATGGGTTTTGGTAAAAACGGAGCGCTGGCGGGGGAAAAGTGACAGGAGGCGTAAGTGCACCCTCCCCCCGAAATGGCCTTGGCTTCCGAAACATTTTGAAGGCCTCTATAATGGCCTCCGAAACGTTTTGGACTCAAGCCTAGTTCAGAGCCAGGTTCAGGAGTGCTTCCTCGTTGTGAACATGAGATGTGAACACAGTCCACACTGTGAACTATTAAAGGGTTGGTAGCAGTACCATTTTTATTCATGTCCTACAGTAGTGTTACACATGCAGTGTTAAACTAGTGGCTGACATCTGGACAAACACTGTGCAAGCAGGAGGGAGGGGTGATTTTTTCTTATCTTCCTTCTGTTGAACGGCCTTAGGGACAGATATTTTCAGGAGGCACTGTGGGCTTCAGAGGGAAGGAGACAGTGGAAAAACCCCTGCTAACTGAGCAAAGAGACACCTTTTAAAGTGGTGATTTTCTTCTATTTAGCAGGGGGCGGGGAGCAACTAGCCCTCTCCAACCCCAGCACAGCATCCCTCGAGTGGCTGTTGCTGGTATCTGCCTAATGTTTCTTTTTAGATTGTGAGCCCTTTGGGGACAGGGGACCATCTTATTTATGTATTCTTTATTTATTTTTTAACCGCTTTGAGAACTTTGGTTGAAGAGTGCTATATATAAATATTTGTAGTAGTAGTAGAAAAATTATTCCTTTTTTTGTAGTGTGTACAGCATTGGTCTGAATGTCAGTCATTAAAGGGTAACGCTTAGGACTAGGGGCTTAGATGCACATACAAATACAATATTATACAAAAGAGCTGGAGTGCTGCAATCAACTCTAAAATTTGACTGTTGGGATAATTTGTGGATAGTCCCTTACAGACTCAGAAATTATGATACTTGACATTTTACCTCAAATAGGCTAGTCTAGTGTGTGTGTGTGTTCTTTTCAGGGCTGTTCCTGCTCCAATATGACAGCAGATGGGAAGAGGAGTTAGAAAGTAGTTGATAAACCAGAGATGCTGTAGTAAAAGTTAATCTCATGTTTACATCATCTCTGTGACTTTGCAAATCAGGGAATATATGAGCATGAGTGATTTGGGTTGGGATCTTCTACTGCCCAAGCTATCTAGTGGATCCTCCTGTTGATTTTGCATTGTGCTATACCATCCTAGTCGACTTTCCCTATTGAGTACTCAGAGAGAGCAGAGTTGTTGGCAGGGTATTAACAGCACTGTCCAAGACTTACTTGCTGATCCCAACCCAGAGATTATCACACATAGCAATAGTTGTGCCCACCCTGCTGTGCATGAGAATCCTCTCATAAACAGATGGCGGTGATTAGCTTTAGTAGCACTGATGATCCATTGAGGAAGAGCCTGTCTGGTTTGAGTTGAATGTGATAGTTCCCAGGCACAGGAATCGGTACTACCAGCTCTAAACATTTGCCCCTGACCAGGATCAGGAAGGGGCGCTGTGCATGTAGCATTGGAAGTGCTCTGGAGCTTATTTCCCACTCAGAGCTCTTCTGCACATGCAGATTTCAAACCAGAGGGCAGACCACTAGTGAACACCCATGTACCCTTGCTTGTCTAGGTAATCTGGGAGACTCTACTTAATCATCTCTGGAGAAATTAACCAGCCATAACTGGACTCTGATATAGGTTTTTTGTTTGTTTGTTTATTGCATCTGAGCCAGCGTGGTGTAGTGGTTAGAGTGCTAGACTAGGACTGGGAAGACCCGAGTTCAAATCCCCATTCAGCCCTGAAACTAGCTGGGTGACTCTGGGCCAGTCACTTCTCTCTCAGCCTAACCTACTTCACAGGGTTGTTGTGAAAGAGAAACTCAAGTATGTAGTACACTGCTCTGGGCTCCTTGGAGGAAGAGTGGGATATAAATGTAAAATCATCATCATCATCATCTAGGTATTCAAGTTTACTCCAGTGCTTAAAACTTGATACCTTGGAGAATGGAACTCCTTGTATTTTTAAAATTGTGCTGTTTTATGATGGGATCTTGCCTCTTAGTAAAACAATTTGTTTAATAACTAATATACCATATATTCCATAATCATGCAATATTCCTCTGGGATTCACAAAGGGGGGGGGGTCATTTTGCTTTGCAATAAGCTGTATTTTTTGTGTGAGGGTAGTTGTACAGTTGCAGAGTTAATGACTGATTATTTTGAGACCTCTTGCAAAAATGTGGATTATAAAAAAATGAGAAGCTACATTTTCCCCTATATAATCTGTAAATCATGATTAACACAGTTATTTTCCTAAAATAGCTGTTAGAAAAAAATAACATTTCTGCTGTTTTGAAGTAGTACTGTATGCATAAAGAACTCTGTATGTTTTGCAGAATAATAATAAAAAATGGCTGACAACCTGGACCAATTCATTGAAGACCAGAAAGCCAAGTTGGCCCAAGACAAAGCAAAACTTGAAAACGATCCTCCTTACATGGAAATGCCGGTGAGATTTTAAAACCACCACCACCAAGACTGAGATTAAAAGCATTACTCTTGTAATTCTGTCTGAAACCTTAAAAAAAAAACCTTTAAAATATTTTATTCAATACACTCTCCTTTATTGTAAATTGCAGGAAGATACACTTGACCAAAATATAGGGATGTGGGTGAAATGCTATTTGAGCACTGAATCACTGCACATCCCTGGCACCTTTGACAGGTAGGAGAGTAGGTAGGAGACCTGCTCCTCCTCTGCTCACCACCACATGAAGTTTGGCTGCACTCACCCCAGCTATGATCATGCGCAGGCGGGGTGTCTCCTGGCTGCCCTCACTCAACACCAGCATGCACATGCGTGGTGGACATGTGTGTGCCAGTGTTGCGTGAGGGCAGCTGGGAGATGCCTCGCCCGCATGCGATCGTAGCTGAGGGGGAGTGCTGCCAAACTTCCTGGCAGTGAGTGGAGGAGGAGCACATATGGACCTGCTCTCCTCCCTGTTAAGGTGTGGGGGATGTGCAGCGATTTGTTGCTTGAATCTCATTTTGTGCACATCCCTACTTGTATGGTGCAGAAATGGGGACAAAGCCCAATATCAGTTACAAATATTTTAATGCTCTTTGATATGATAGAATTGGCTGAATATTTTTAGACAATCAGTGTTGGCAATATGGTGTGTAAGTACAATGTAGCATGAACAGACTCAATAGTAAGACTAATCAAAACTGATCTTTTGGGGATTTGAAAATGGAAAAGAAAATAATGGCAATATTCTGAATTTAATTTTAAATTTAAAAATTTAATGTGAATGGCTTGTTTTGTAGTGGTATTCATATGCTGAACTTGAAGAATATTCATTCTCATCCAGCAAAGGTAATAAGTGTGCAGAAGCTACAGGTAGGATTAGGAATGAGTCCTGCCTGAAATGCTGAAGAGCTGCTATGAGTCAGAATAGACAGTGCTGCGCTAGATGGACCAATGATCTGACTTGATTTAAGACAACTTCCTATGTTCCTTTGTCCTTTGAAACAAAAGGATGGGGTGTTTCAGCTTTGCCTGTTTAGTAAAAGAACAGAGGAGCAAGAAATTGATCCTAACTTAAGAAGGAGTTCATCTCTTGTAGGGATGGGGCTGGGAGCAACATAACAAAAGGGAATGGAGAGCAGATTGGAGAAAAAGGGGGAGTGGGGAAGAGGAGAGTTGGTCTAAAACCGCAGTGTGTGAACTTCTGTCAGGGGGTATACCTTTCCTTAGTCTGCAAAGAGATCCTGGAAGCAGCATGGAGATGAAGGTCAGAGACCTCTTGCACAGCCAAAAGCCCCTGGGAAACAACCCCCGTTTCCATTTGGGTGTTCTGGAGTGGTTGTGCTCAGAGTGTGAATTCTGGCAGTTTGATATTTATACCCCCACATTTACTGAAAGTGGCAAAAGATTTCACCAGCCATAGGGTGAGGTGTGAGGAAATGTACACACACAGTGTTCTCTGCTAGATGTATAGGATTAATCTGAATAATTCCTCTGTCTGGCATGGTTTATTGAGGAAATGGAGGAGGAACCCAGTTCCTCTTTTGAATACTGTGATTATACTTATGCTATTGTTTTGTGAATTCAGGTGGTCTCCTTTTAGGAAACCCTAATATTGAATTTAGATGGTTGAAATATTGGATCTAGATGGTCAGAATTTTAATATGAACTGGTGAAGCTTTGATTAGAACAATCAAGAGAGGAGGAATGAATAATTCCTGACTGGAAGGTCTTGCAATCATGAAGGGAAGAAATCACTTGGCCAGATAATGTTTCCCAAGTTCGCTTTTTGATTTAGAATGGAATTTTGGTCATATGCATATTAATCTTGAATGCTGCTAGTCTAGTTTGCCCAAGGTCTTCCTGGGTTGTTGGATTACCTTTCAGTCCTTCTTTAACAAGTGAAGGAGGGGAGCTAAGCCATCTGCCTCACTCAAATCCATTTAAAAACATCTTTCTTTTTGGTCTTGGGCTTCATAAATATGTAACCCCAGTCTTGGTTCTGCCTGGGAGACTCTCAGGTTTGAGCTGGGCTGAGGAGGAGGTCTGTTCCAACAGAATCTTGTTCTAACAAATATCTATCTAAAGTGTTCCACAGTTAACAAACAAGATGTGTTGAAAGTGACTTTAGTATTAGAATTATGTTTTTCCCTGCCATTATGTGTAAGCAAGCATTAAGTAGAGCATAATTGATTTAGTAGTACCTCCTATAACTGGAAAATGCTAGGAAAATTCCATAGTTCCTTTATATTCAAAAAACCTCTCAAAAACACATAAGCATATTCTTCCTTAGAAACTAAAGAAAGTTATTCCAGTGTCAATTCTGCCTTATCTGTTCTGCATTCTCTTTCAGAACAAAAGTGCAGAGAAACTTTCTGAGACCAGCAAAATGTTAATATCCATGGCTAAAGAAAACATCCCACCAAACAGTCAGACTGGTGTTCACGGTATGTGTGTGTTAGTGTGTTTTAGTTTGCACTAAAATATAGCATTATTGTATTTGACACTTTATTGAATTTCTATCTATATTCACATTCAACTATGCAGAGTCAAGGTGACTTGAGCATGGTCCTCTCCATGTAAACGAGAGGAGAAAAATAAAATAGAAGTATACATGATGTGTATTCATAATAGCAAAGTGCTATCAAGGAGCTAACACCCTCTGTTGTGACCTAAAGAGGGATTCTTGTGTAGTGGGATTGTTTGAAGAGATTTAAATGCTTTCTGTCTGTCTTTTGGAGGAGCTATTCCCATATGTGATGTGATATATGGCCTCATTGCTATTGTGTGATAAACCAGGTTTGCATACTGTTGTTCAGCTGTCCTCAGTGCAGTCATGCTTGAGTAGCAGGAATATGCATGAAAGGAATTTCGCGTTCTATTTCAGACTCAAAACAAAATGAAAGCTGAGCAAAACGTTTTGCCAAAACAGCGGTTGAGCTGGCTGCTTTGATGAAACAACTCAAAATGTTTTGAGTGTTTCTTCCATAGGGAACAATGGGGAAACTCAAAACACGCGATGCGTGCCCATTTCTTTGTGGGTTGGGTGGTAGGTAGCACCCATCATGCCCTACCACCCAAACCACTTTGGTGTCCCTAGGAACTACTCATGGGGAACAATGGGGTGTTTTGAGTTTCCCCATTGTTCCCTATGGCCAGAACAAGCTGCACTCGTAGAGTGCATGTAATTTGCAGTGCATTTTGCAACCCTGCCTTGAAAAACCCTGCAAAAGCACACAGTAAAAGGGTATCTATCCACAGACCCAGAATGTCCATATACCCAGAATCTACTGCCAGCCGCAGTGTCTGTTCTGCAATAACATAATTGGCACAAGTTGCTTTCTCACACACAATTATGACTTCAAACTTCCTAGTATTGCAACAGCTGCCACAGCAGCACCATTAGCAGCAAGCATAGCCATAAGCTCAACTAGAGCAACTTCAGCCACATTTTGACTGAGTACACCTTGCAATGCAGATTGCAGAGCAGACCAGAGCAGTGAGTGAAGCACAAGTTAGTCTCAAAGCCAGAAATGGAGCTCATCACAGCAGTCACCAAGAAATATGTTCGTGCGCACATGTGCGTGCACACAAACACACAGCTGCCACTATCCATTTCTTGCCACAACACTATCTTGCAAACAAAACAAACCACCACTCAAGGAAATCAGGCACACAAGTTCTGCCTTGTCAATCTGAGATCCAGCAAAACCAGATAGTTGTAGCAGCAATAGCAGAGCATATTATGCTCAGTGCTGAGAAAACCACAAAATCAAACCTTCCTTCCTCCTCTCCTGATGTATCCTCTTCAATAGAGGCATAAGGGTTCTTTCTGCCTCTCAGTCCCTTTTGAATACATTTTTACATTCCCTCCTTTTTGTGTTCCCTCCCCTTACTTCCTCCAGCTGGTCAGGGCACAATTGCCCATGGCAACACTTGTTTTGTATGATAAGCCAATCAAGAAGCAAGGAGTCCACAAACCAATCAGCATGGGAAAAACAGGCCTCCAAAATGGGCTTGTTCCTCTCCAAGCTTGCAACAGGCCCTTTTAAAAAGAGGGTGTTCTGTTTCGAGCTCAAAACACTCAAAAACAGCCCATTGCGAGTTGAAATGTTTTGTGGTAGCAACATTATCACATCCCTATTGAATAGTGTTATCTTGTCTGCCACTTTCCTGTAAACCTGCAATATGTATTCCACTATAATATGTATTGTGATGTAGTCTTCCCACTTTTTAATATCTGTTTTATAGTTTCACACAATCTTCTTTCACAGCCTGCAGTTTTTTAAAGTAGAAAAATTGCACTTTTCATTTCTGTTGCTCTTTACAAGAGTAAGAGCAGTGCAAATCGATACTATCTTATATTAATATACATAACTTCTGTCTCCTTTTAGTAACCTGCATTTTCCGGTGTTTCACTTCCTCTTTCTATATAACCTACATATTTTTCTTGAGATTTCTCTCTACTTGTATACTCCAGTTGGGCATCAGTGATAGTCAACACTTACAGAGCATTCTTGCATCAAACTGGTTGTTGCTTAGCAACAGCTTTAGTTTCCTT
This sequence comes from Hemicordylus capensis, assembly GCF_027244095.1. NCBI lineage: Eukaryota > Metazoa > Chordata > Lepidosauria > Squamata > Cordylidae > Hemicordylus > Hemicordylus capensis. The sequence goes on from NC_069660.1 coordinate 266,666,750, forward strand.
GAGTAGTTTGCTCTCTGCTGTTGAGTTTAATTTATTCTCGTACATGCTGTCATGCTTCTATTTTTTGCGACTTCCATCTGTGATCAAGGTTTTTTTCATCCCGATAATGACATATGAGTTTGTGACAGAATGATTATTGAATCTTGCCCTGAGCTAATTACAAACTAAAATTTCAGAATATGTTTTCGTGAGAAAACTAATGCTCTTTTAAAAACAGACCTGGGCTTAGGTTCTGGGTTTATTCCTAGTAGGGCTTTTGGATCAAAATTGAGAGAGAGAGAGAGAGAGAGAGAGAGAGAGAGAGAGAGAGAGAGAGGTAAGAACTGTGTTGCTTCATTTTTGAAGCAATGACACTTTCAATTTTGGGTATGTAGAGTTGCCAAATGCCTAGCTGAGGAAAAATGTTCTGGCTGCAAGACATTGCAGAAGCATTTCCTTACATGGCTGTTAAACTTAGGACTGTGCATGCTCATTAGATTAGCAGTACTGCTCCCCAGAAGGCAGACTGAAGCTCTTTAAATAAGCAGTACTTGGTAATGAAAAGTATATTGCCAAGTCTCTATCACCTACCCCAGTAATAATGCATTTTTTATTTTAAAAATATATTTATATTAAAATATTTATTTTATCTTGTTTTTATAACAAGATGCGCATGAGACCCCAGGCTGGAAGGAGGATCAGAAGAAAGAACAGTCCTAAGTTGTATGATATGAGGATGCTCTGTAGGCACTATTTAGCCAAGAATATCAGATCAATTACATTCAGTACCCAGATTTGTAACTTGCATATGCATTTTATTTAGCAAGCATTGATAAGTGAGCCAATACCATTCTGTGTCTAGAGAACTGTACTTTGATTTGGTAACTCCAAGTTCAAATCCTACTTGTGGCATGGACCTGCTGAGTTCAGTTGCAAAACAAAACAGTGATTTGTGCTAACCATAGTTAAGAAACCATACAATGTCTTGAGCTTCCAGATGTACAAAAGGCAAACTATGGCTTAGAGCTTCTTGTCTGCTTTTGTTTCCCATCAGCTCAGTACTCAGCTTCATGGGTGGAACAATGAGTATGTGTTATGTGGCCTGTGAATTCAGACATATCAAGTTGGTTAGTGCAAACTGCTGTTTTACAAACCAACTTCAAACATAATTTCAGATCATGATTTGTCAGTACCAAACAAGCCATGGTTTATGGATAGGTTTGAGTTCAAAAGTTAAAACAAATTGGTTTGCCTAACCAAATGATAGTTTCATATTATGTCTGAACTCAGCTACTGTGGTTTTGACATGTAACAGTATCTGCTACTGTTCTCTGTTCCCCATCTGAAAAATTAAATACAATACAAACTTACCTAACAGTGGTGTTAGGACAAAATACAAATATAAAGCACTTTGGAAACTAATCATTCTGGATAAATGACAGTAATGCAATGAAGTCCAGAGTGGAATGAGTTTTCGGAATGAGTTTTCTTCGGGCAGCACTATCAAGGCAGTGTGTGCACATGTGCATTCAGAATGGGGCCTTCCCGATTCAGCCTGAGTGGGATCTAAAATTAACTGAGCTGATATGAAAAAATGTGTGAGTGCGTGCATGTGCTCACTCCTTAGAGGGAACACTGGTCCAGAGGCATCCTTAAATTGCATACCTTCAAGTGTAGTCTCACTGAAAAATAGGCTGTAGCCCTACTCTTAGATCAGATGGTCCAACAGCACCTCTAGCTTATCTGGACGGAGCTTCATCCCGCCCCCCCTGAATGCAACATTCAGATTTCCATCACCTCCCTAGGATCATATGAAAACAAAAGAGAGAGAGAGCCAGGTATCATTGGCCAATTGAACTTTTCAGCCCAAATTCCTGGCCAAATCCCCCAGTGGTTTCATGAAGACAGACTCGTGTGGTACCTCCCAATCCAAGTGGCAGAACAGTTATTATTATTATTATTATTATTATTTTTACATATATATCCCGCTCTTCCTCCAAGGAGCCCAGAGTACTACATACAAGTACTACATACTTGAGTTTCTCTTTCACAACAACCCTGTGAAGTAGGTTAGGCTGAGAGAGAAGTGACTGGCCCAGAGTCACCCAGCTAGTTTCATGGCTGAATGCGGATTTGAACTCAGGTCTTCCCGGTCCTAGTCCAGCACTCTAACCACTACACCACGCTGGCTCAGAGAAGTCCACTAATACCACTTCCTGGGACCTACTGGCGAGGAAGGACTAGAGTAACTTAAATACAGTACCACTCAGGTTTAATCTTGACAGGTAGAGTAGAAGGATGCCATCATGATATCAAATGCTGCTGAAAGTTTCTGACACCAACTCCTGGAGAGGTCACGTGGATGGAATTAAAATAGATCAATATAGTTCCTGCCTGCCTGCCCCTTGCACCACTGAAAAACTTGGTGAATGTAACTGCGAAGGTTAAACCCCTCTATTCTCCTCTGCCCAAGTCTTAGTGATGCATGCCAGTTTGACACCTTCATCTAGGATCGAAGCATGGATGGCAGCTGTTTTCCCTTTTGCTTGCTTGGCATTAAGCAGCACAGTCTTAAGCCCCAGTGGATTGCTAACAAGATGCCCATGAGACCCCAGGCTGGAAGGAGGATCAGAAGAAAGAACAGTCCTAAGTTATCTGATCCTCCTTGCCCTCACCTGGCCTGCCAGTCTCTCAGTGCTGTATCTCCCTTTTCTCTCACATGCTCCAAATAGCGGTACCACCACCCTCCTCTGTCAGCCCATCAACCTGAACATTGAAACACATATGATACTCAGCTGGAGTCTTGAGTAGTTCTTTTGTTCACTTTTCCCTGTCTGTAAGAAATGTACTGATTTTTCCAAGGCTGAAGACTACATATGTTTAACGCAGAGTATTCCAAAGTTAGGTTATCCTAAGGCTGAGGGTAAAAGTTATGTTTCTTCTTTTCAAAAAAGAATGTGATTTTATAGACCCTTTAATGAGATTAGCTTATGTCTGAAAAGCTTAGTAGAAAACTTGTGAAATAGCACTTGATGTAGCAATATATCTCTGAAAATGTTTAGCTTTAGAGTTTAATATTTTCAGTATACTGACAGTAGGTAAAATGACATCACTAGAAATGACCTAAAATAACAATTGAGCTGCCTGCCATCAGAGGCCTATGGGTAAACATCATGGCAACACCCAAACAAGTATGTACTCCATGTTTTAATTTTTGTATCCTAAGCTACTATATCTTAGAACATAAGAACAACCAAGCTGGATCTGACTAATATTGATCTAGTCCAGCATTCTGTTTCTTTGACCAGCTGGATGCCTCTGGGAAGCCCATGCATGGGGCATGAAGGTCATGTCTTCCCATTTGCTTCTAGCATTTGTTATACAGAAGTATCTGAATCTGCCTCTGTCGATGGAGGTTCCTTTAATCATGGCCAATAACCGCTGATGCAGTTGCAGATAGAGATGTGGGGATGAAACATTTCTGTGAAAATGTTTCCATAATAGAACATTTCCTGGAAATTTTCCCCATGCAGTATTTTTCTGTGGGGAAAATGTCCACTTCAAAAGTTCTTTCTTCATAAAGCTTTTGAATTTTTTTTCAATATAACAGTTAAACCATATTAATTATTCCCCCCCACTCCCTGCTCACATCAAATATTTCAGTTCAAGTACTTGACTACTTAAAAACTTTGAGATACAGAGTAGGAAATTATTATGATGGGCTTTTCTTACAACATATATGCCAAATTATGTGCCAAATCAAATCACAATCTATTTAGGGCATCTGAAAAATTTCCATGTACATTTTTCTAAAACAAATATATGCAAATGAGAAATGTGCATGTTAAAAATTACTGGAATTTGTTCCAGAACACTTTTGATTACATACTATGCATGTGAAATGTATATTATTCTGTGTATCAGCATATTTTACTTACCAATGTAGGTAAGCAAGCAAGATAAATTTGCCCTTACATTTGGTTTTGCTACTCAGCACCATTTCTAGCTTCAGTTAGTAAACTGCAAATGCATGTGGCAAAAATGCAGAACTAAGACTTAGCAGAAACGTTTGTTGTAATTAACTAAATGCTGTTAACCCTGGAGTTTGTGAAATCCAGCTGACAATGAAAAGAAGTCTACCATCTTTCTAGGCAGATGTAGATTGGCTGCCTTTCAATGAGCTGCAATGATCTGTTATAGTTGGCCACATTTGTTGAAGTATTTCAATGATGTCACAGAAGAATGACTCATGTCTAGGACGTGCCATTTCTATTATTGCATTGCAGTGTGTTACAAAGTGGGAAAGATCTTTGCCTTGAAATGCATTGTTGTGTGCCTGATTTGCAGACTTGCCATAAACTAGAACTTAGTTTAACAAAGTGTTGAATATGGGCCTAAAGGTTGTGTGTTTGTAGAAATATTTTGTATCCCCCATACTTGTTGGATTATTTATTTACATGTTATATCCCACTCCTTCTCCAAGGAGTGGTGTACATTACCACTTATGTATGTTCTCACAATATTTTTACAGCTAACTTCCATTTCTTTACAGCTTAATGACTTTTAGTGAGAATAGAGCTAGGTCATTTTCAAAAGTATTTCAAAATGACTTTACCTAATTTAAATAAATTCTGTTCTTAAACTGACGTGCTCTTCTTTCTCTTGTTTTGGCTAATGCCAAAGAATTGCCAAGGAATCAAAATATAAAAGGCAATATCTTCCTAATTTGCTGCCATTCATTTATTATATATTTTAATATTTTATTATTATAGGTCGGGGATTATATAGAATTGGATTATACTGATTTTACTAATCTAGATCCATTTCAAACTGGCTTTAGAGTGGGCTATGGGGTGGAAACAGCTTTGGTTGGCCTGATGGATGATCTCTACCAAGGAATGGACAAAGGGAGTATGACCTCTGTTGGTTCTTTTGACCTTTCTGTGCCTTTCAATACTATCGACCACGGTATCCTTCTGGATCACTTGGAGGATTTTGGAATAGGTGGTACTGCTTTGCAGTGGTTCCATTCCTATCTCTCTGATAGATTCCAGATGGTGTCACTCAGAGATAGCTGTTCTCTGAAACAAGAGCTATTGTATGGTGTCCCTCAGGGCTCCAAACATTCTCCAATGCTTTTTAACATCTACATGAAACTGCTGGGTAAGATCATCAGGAGATTTGGAATAGGGTGTTATCATTATGCTGATGACACCAAAATCCATTTCTCCATGATAACATCATCAGGAAATGGCGTAGCCCTCCTAAATGCCTGCCTATAGGCAGTAATGGACTGGATGAGGTATGATAGAATGAAGCTGAATCCAAGCAAGATGAGGTACTCATGGTAAGGGATCATTGATCTTGAGGGATCATGGCGATCCCTCAAGGGGATCCCTAAGGAGATCATGGTCTTGGAGGGACATGATAGATCTTCCTGTTCTGGATGGGGCTGCACTCCCCCTGAAGGAATAGGTACGTAGCTTGGGAGTGCTTCTGGACCCAGGCCTCACTCTGGTTTGTCAGGTTGAGGCTATGGCCAGGAGCGCTTTCTATCAACTTCAGTTGATACAGCAGCTGTGTCCGTTCCTTGAAGATAATGATCTCAGAACTGTACTGCACTCTCTGGTAACGTTTAGGCTTGACTACTGCAGTGTGTTCTAAATGAGCTGCCTTTGTTCTTCGTTCGGAAACTTCAGTTGGTTCAAAATACAGTGGCAAGATTGGTCTCTGCGGTGTCTTGGAGAGACCACATTAGGCCTGCTTTAAAGCAATTGCATTGGTTGACAGGAGGTTTCTGGGCAAAATACAAAATGCTGGTAATTACCTTTAAAGCCCTAAATTGCTTAGGACCGGGTTACCTGGGAGAGTGCCGCCTTCTTCATGATCCCCACCACACATCAAGGTCATCAAGAGAGGTCTTTCTCCATATGCTGCCGGCTCATCTGACAGTGACTTGGGAGCAGGCCTTCTCTGTAGTTGTTTCTGTGCTGTGGAATGTGTTTCCTATAGATATTCATGGTTTAACATCTTTACCAGCCTTCAAAAGAGCCCATAAGACCCCCCCCCTTTTTAGCCAGGCTTTTATTAATCTCTGAATGTTTTACATTTTAAATTCCTGTTTAAATTTTAATTGCTGTAATCATTGAATGTTTCACATTTTTAATTGCTGTTTTAATAGTTGGGGTTTTTTTTTATAGTGTTTGTTTTGTGAACAGCCTAGAGCCTTTGGAGTTAGGCAGTATATAAATTTTATATAGATATAAGGGGTGGTGCTGGAATTAACTGAAAATAACTGTTGTCATTGGTAAATATCTGACTACGTAACATCTAATATGTGATATCTGCACACTACCAATAGCTGTTTATACCATGGAAGATGGGTTCCCAATCTGTGGTACTCCAGATGTTGTTAAGCTACAACTCCCATCACCTCCCAGCTACAATTTATTGTAGGATGTTGGGAGTACCATAGGTTGGGAAGCCCTGCCATTGAAAACGAGTCAGTGTTGTCAACTGCCTAAGGGCTGGTTCACATACACATGGACATCACTTGCTTCCTTGTTTTATGGCTTCATCTGAATGTTTGAACTGGCTCTGTTGAAAAGCATTGTGGTAGCAGTGATGTGAAGTGATAGTACATCTCTATCTTTGTTGGCTGATCAATACATACAGATTATCACTGCAATTATTAAGTGATAGGCCAATTTATATGTGAAAGCCTAAGAGCTGTTTCATATGCTGAAGACCTATGCTTTACAATATATGTTGTGTGTTTTTTGCAAGTAATTGTTTGGATGTGGGAAAATTAATTTGCCCTCTTTGAATAAAGTCACACACATGTGCATCAATATTGTTTGTATAGATAATGTCTAATTATATTTTGTAGACTATGGCTTAAGCTTGCCTCTTGGGGAAGAATATGAACATAAAAAACACAAGCTAAAGGAGGAACTCCGACAAGACTACAGGCGTTATCTTTCTCAGGTAAAAGCTCCCGACTCAAGGCCTTGCATCTGAGTTGTCAATGTGAACTTGCGAAGTCATTTAAAGTACCATTACAAGTAGTGGCAGCTACTTGTAAATAGCAATAGCAATAGCACTTACATTTATATACCGCTTTATAGCCAGAGCTCTCTAAGCGGTTTACAATGATTTAGCATATTGCCCCCAACATTCTGGGTACTCATTTTACCGACCTCGGAAGGATGGAAGGCTGAGTCAACCTTGTTGATGTTGTTTAGCGCCAACATTGAGCTAGTTGCTGTACAGAACATAACTGACAAGAAATCCTTGAGATGGTTCTGTGGAAGAAGGATTTGGATGAGGAACAACTATGTCTTCTAGAGAGAGTGGAAGATGAGTTTAAGTTGCTGGAGAATCAGCTGTAGAGGGCTGGGGTTAGAGGAGCAGGAGGGCAGATTATCTCAGACAAGAGCTATTGTATGGTGTCCCTCAGGGCTCCAAACATTCTCCAATGCTTTTTAACATCTACATGAAACTGCTGGGTAAGATCATCAGGAGATTTGGAGTAGGGTGTTATCATTATGCTGATGACACCAAAATCCATTTCTCCATGATGACATCATCAGGAAATGGCGTAGCCCTCCTAAATGCCTGCCTATAGGCAGTAATGGACTGGATGAGGTATGATAGAATGAAGCTGAATCCAAGCAAGATGAGGTACTCATGGTAAGGGATCATTGATCTTGAGGGATCATGGCGATCCCTCAAGGGGATCCCTAAGGAGATCATGGTCTTGGAGGGACATGATAGATTATCTCAGACATTCAAATGAAAAAGGGGTTGAGAAGATAGTTGATGTTAAATGTGGTTTCCAACCCTACAGTAAATTGTAGCTGGGGCTGATAGGAGTTTAGTTCAGCAACATCTGGAGCTCCCCAGGTTGGGAAACACAGTGATAGACAAATCAAGGAGGATTGATATTTATTTCTGGTCAAAAATCTTGGAAAGAACAACATCTGTGTTCAGGAACATACAAAAAGCAGTGTGGAATAGATCATGAGGAGACTAGAGATCAAAATGTGAAGTCAAATATCGCTTATATATTTGAGATATATAGTGAAAGTTGATGCTGCAATATCAGAAAGTGGTCTAGAAAACAGTTTTAAGTTTTCGAGAGACAAGCATTCATATACAGGAGAACCCCATTATCCACTGGTGTTCCATAAATCCGTGAATAACAGGGCATTAGGGCAATGGGGATTGGGGTGTTAGGTTCTGAGGCATCGAGGCATCGAGACAAAAGGGCGGAAATGGTGCAAATGGGCTGGTGCAAACAGTGCAAGGGGGCTGGTGAAAAGGGGAAAAAATTGGCTGAAAGTGGGGGAAATGGAGGGAGGAGTGCTTTACCATGCTCTGTGTGTTCCCAGCAATGTCCCCAGAAGTTGTTTAAAAACAACAACAAAAAACAAATGTGGTCCCCACCCCCCACAAAAAATCCCATTCTCTCACTCAGCAAAAAGATGGCACAAAATGGCTCAAAATGGTGGGCGGAAATGACCTTGGAGTCATTTCTGCCCATCCCCAACCTGTGGATATGCGAATGTTTACCCTTAACGCTTTTTGTAAGCTCCCTTAAACATTCTATAGAGAGGCAAGATATATATTTATTAAATAAGTAGATACATCTTTTGCGGGGAGGGCTTAAAGTAAAGTGGGTTTTGATAGAAGACATTTTATGAATAGTCTATTTTCTTAACTTTTAGGGTATTTCACAGGCAAAAAAGAAGGTAGGGTGCTTGCATTGTGCTGTTCTTCAAATTAATATACAAATTTGCTTGACTTAACAGATGTGTGTTATTAAAAAAAATTGAGCCAATATTTGTGCTTTGCTGTGTGCAGTATTTGTCTTGATATTTGTGAGCTTGCTTATTATAAGATCAGCCATGCATTCTCATTTTCTATTAATGTCATCTTAACACATTGATTGTGTTGTCTGTATGATTTGACTGCTGAATTTAATAGACTCATCTGCATTAGGTTTTGTATGATGAATGTTTGTTGCAGGGCATGCTAAAGTTGATGAGTCATTTTATGGGGGTATCATCAATTTGAGTTAATTTCCTACTACTACGATGAATACTTATATACCGCTCTTCAATCAAAGTTCTCAAAGAGGTTTACATAGGAAAATAAATACATAAATAAGACGGTTTGCTGTCCCCAAAAGGCTCACAATCTAAAAAGAAACATAAGGTTGACACCAGCAACAGCCACTGGAGGGATGCTGAGCTGGGGGTGGATAGGATCAGTTACTCTCCCCCTGCTAAATAAAGAGAATCACCACTTTTAAAAGGTGCCTCTTTGCCAAATTAGCAGGGTAGTTCAGTTGGAATACTCTCAGAAAGAGCTTTTTATTAGTAAATTATACCTTCTAGCACTTAAAAAAATTTTTTTAATCTGTTCGCAGGTTGCTGAAAACAGATTTGTCAACAGTATAACTGTTCATGTCAATGTATGTGTTTATTTGCATATATAGACAGAACTCATTGATGATGCCCCTCTTCAATTTTAAGTAAACTACTATTTCAATAAATTAAGTATAAATAGTATGGCACAAACTGCAGTGTCTTCTGTGTGGAACTTCCAATTATAGATTTCCTTTAATGAAATACTGCACCTTATTTTACTAATATCATAATCTCTGTGTAGTAAACTATTGTGATGTTTGGGTTTCTAATATCTGATTTTGTTAAATGAAAATGTGTTATGAATTGAAATATGTACAAGTTCTAAATTAATCTATTTTTATCATGTAAGAAAATAATTAATGTTTAATAGTAATATTTTCCAATGCATCCTTTAATACAAAACATGCGACTTCTATATTAGCCTTTCAAACTGAATGCTTGTTCTACAGTATCTATAATTTTGTAAAGTATTCCACTTTACACAGTAAATAGTTAGAAACAGCCACAAATAATTCTGTACAGCAATATTTAAATTAGTTTTGAGAAGTGTCGTGGAGTAGTTGTTGCTAGACTGTTGGACTTGGACTGGGGACATGGATTAAAATCTCCACCTAGCCATGAAGCTCACTAGGTGATCTTTGGAAGTCATTGGCTAGGTTCAGACATTGTACTAAACCACGATTTAGCATAACTGTCACAAACCAAGCCAGGATATCAAATGGGAGCTGAACCACAAACAAGGGATAGAACAAGCCAGGATTTGTCCGATTCAGATACAATAACAATTTCTGACTTGTTTTTAAACCAGGAAGAAAAGTTGCAAATTTCCTACCTTCATACATGTGAAGCAAAGACTTACTGTATTAATGTTAAGCCATGGCTCAGTCCTGGTTAACCATGATATCTGAACCCAACCACTGTCTTTTAGGGTAGTTGTGAGGATAAATGGATGGATGGGTGGGAGGGAACCCTGTATGCCAGTCTGAGCACCTTGGAGGAAAGATGGAAAGCAATTTTGAACAACATAAACATGTTTCACTTTTAAGGGTTAGTTCTCTTGGAACATGCCCTAAGCAAAATAATTGAAGTGAATGCATTTGCCAAGAAATTCTTGATGGACTAGAGTAAGTGATATGGATTGATTAATGTGCCAAATGAGGGCATGTTTACAGTACTGTACAGTCTGCATTGGACTCGCGGCTCCTGCTTGAACAGCAGGTGGAGGCTGTGGCCAGGGATGCCTTTGTCCAGCTTCAGCTGGTTCTCCAGTTATGGCCTTTTCTCGACTGGCAGGCCCTGGCAACAGTAACTCATGTCTTTGTTACCGCTCGTTTGGATTACTGTAATGTGATCTACCTAGAGTTGTCTTTGAAAATGATTTGGAAGCTTCAACTAGTCCAGAATGCAGCAGCCTGCCTCCTCATGGGTGGCTGTAGATTTGATAGTGTCACACCTCTTTTACGGTCACTGCGCTGGTTGCCTGTTTGCTTCTGGGTTCAATTCAAAGTGCTGGTTCTCACCTACAAAACCCTTATGGGCTTAGCACGTGTATATCTCCGGGACTGCCCATCTCGGCCGGTTGTATCCTGGCCTGTGAGGTCTACTCAGCTGGCCCTCCTTAGTGTCCCAGGAAGTGTTCCCTCTAACAGGGATTCCAAGATGTTGTTTACTACAACTCCCAGAATCCCCAGCTGCAATGGCCTTTGCTTGGGGATTCTGGGAGTTGTAGTCAACAACTTCTGGGAATCCCTGTTGGAGGGAACACTGGTCCCAGGCCCTGGTGTAGTGCGTGGTGCCTGGGCCTGTAGGAGGGCCTTCTCTGTGACCGCCCCTCTAATTTGGAACACTACCCCCCTTCATTCTTTCTCCTAAAGACTTCAGAGTAGGCAGTATATAAGAAAAAATTAATTTAATTTAATAAATAAATAAATAAAGTCCCTTTTATTTCAAATAGTAATAATCTACGTTGGCACATTTCAGAATATAAAGGTTTGAAGACCATAACTGCTGTTCTATGGTACATGTTGATTTTGTTGTGATTTAGAATAGTCTGGATGTTGTGTTTTGCTGGCCAAGCAAAGTGTAGATTTTGGTTTACATAGTCCTTCTGACATTACTTTTATTTTAATCTCTGTTTGAATTTTGTAATCCATTATCTCTCTTGAACATTGCTGTTTGAATGAAATTTGATACAATTTTACATTTCAAGTCTGAATACCAGTTCAACCCCTCAAACTATTTTCAAAAAGGAAAGAAAACGTTACTCTGAGAGAACTGACATGAATAAATATCTGAATTAGGGTTGGTGTACATATTCAAGGCATTATTCTGCATTTCAGGTTCAAGCTCCATCGAGACTCAAACCTGTTTTAAAAGGGAACACGATAGATGTGTAAAATGCTGAAATGTGATGGACTGCTTGAGCATTGAGATAATGGAATAAATTTGATATTTATGCTTACAACACAATTTTCTTTACCAAATCCTGCTTGCCTTGTTTGTTTCACTTTGTCTATTTGTATATCTGCATTTTAATTATTTTTTAAATGCAGTTATGGACAGGGATCTACAAATTTAGGCTTAGCTTACTAGCCAGCCATTATTGGTCACCACCAATCCCCATTCTTCCCTCAGATCCTTTTCTGTCACATAGGCAGAAAATCTGCTTCTCTCTGAGGAGAGAAGCAGATCTTCTGTCATTTGTTCTGGGATATGGAAATGGTAAGAAACAGCAGGAACCCTCTCCTGCTGCTCAGAAAGAATTCCTGCTGTTTCTTATCTTCTCAGAAATGGCAGTGGAAATTTTCCTCTGGTGAGGAGATCTGTGTGGTGCTGGGTATCCTGCTTGCCAGAGTACTGGGGTCGCTTGCCAGAATACTGGGGTCACTCACCACTGCTGAGCTGGCAAGTGGATTTGTAGATGCCTAGTTATGGATACTTAATTTTTGATGTCTTGGATTTGTCTCAGTTCTCTCCAATATGGATGGGGTTGTACACATCTAGAATGATGAGTTTGCTATGGAACTTGTATGATGAGAAAAAGACGGCAGCAACAAAATCCATATACATGAAAGGTAGTGAACCATGACACTCCGGAAACAGCTGATCTCCAGACTAATGAAGCACATGTGTAACAAGCATAGCTGCACTGGCAAAACAAAACAAAATAAATTGCACAGTTGCACTAAAAACCAAACATTTGTGGAACTGTGCTCATATAGAGTGCAAACGTTCCCTTTAAAACAAATGAGGTTTTGCTTTAAGAGCTTGTGTTCCAGACTTGTGTTGCATCACTGCAAGCATTAATCTGGAATTCAAATTCCAGACTTGGCACAATTAGCTAGTGCTAGAATCTTCTTCAAGAGCTTCATTAGTCAGGATGTTAGCCATTCAAAAGTATTTACTGTACTGCTATAGTCTGCAGAGGTAACACAATTCATCAGGACATTTGTGTAATATAGACTTTTCTCCCTGTCTGTGTTGAGTAGATGTCACTTGTGGGCAACAAACCATGGAAGACTTATAATTTTTTGCTGCATAGAATTAATGTTCAAAAATTTTGGGAAACCATGTTGGTCCATTAGGGATGGGGGTCTGGAGAAGCCAAAGTAGGACCTATGTTAGGACCAATTTAAACATCACAAATTGGTGAGCAAGCTTTTGAATTCTCTAGAACTTTTTTGCGGCTGGATGTTAAGCAGAACCAGGGCCAGGAAGGCTAGGGTGAATTTTTGTAGTTATTTGTAAAGTTGCCTTAGGACCTGTTTTTGCACATACCTGGTAACCATGAATTTGAGAGACTGTGTAGATTTCTACAATTTAGGCAATTGTGTTGATGGCAGTATTATTTATTATTAGTTATATATAGCCTTAAAAAAAAAAGTCCCCAGAGCAGTTTATATAGTAGGGGTGGGGGGACACACAGAACTCACTATGGATTAGCTTTTTGCATGATGCATGAGCATTTAGAAAGCTACTTCCACAGCAGCATGCTGAAAACTGCTTATGTTGAGTTCTTTGTGTGGTGCTGGCATTAATAAAACCACCAGTCACAATTTCAGAACTCTTTTCAGTTTATTAGGAAGATAGATTATTCTCATAGATCAGCTTACCATCACTTAAGCCAATTTTTTGGCAGTTTCACGGTGGTGTATTGACCTGTAGTCAGATATCTGCTTCAGTGTAGATCCATCTCTCACCATAATCTGTGGCAATTAAAGGGCTGTATGAATTATCTAAGTGATAGCAATAATTTGAGAAGTGCAGAAATAATACAACCAGATTTATCTTGCAAACATGTAGATCTTAAATTCACTGGTATTAACTAGTTTAGAGCACATTGAGTCATTGACTTTTTTTTATGTAGAAGAAGTATCTTGCATCTGGTGAAGTTGACCCATATACTCAGGGAGTATCACTTCCTATTGGTGAGAGGAGGTCTGCTAAGGTAGGTGCACAGAAATTCGGTAAATATTGCATGGTGTTTGCCATTTAATACACAGACTTTCCAATACACACTCTCTTTCTCTCTCTACACACACACACACACACACACACACACACACACACACACACACACACACCATATGGTATACTTTACCATGCTACTTCTAAAAGGTTTTAATTAGATGCCAGTGTGGAAAATAGTCTCCTTGCTTAGTCACTGTGTGGTTGTGCATGTGTGGTTAAAGTAATACGAAGGATAGCAGTCATGTTCTATCCATTCCACTTTGTATTTTGTGCCTCCTGTGGAGGGAGTAGTATGTTACTGGCCTATGTGTAACTATTTAAAGCAGTTAAATCTCTCTTCAGCCTATGTGACTGAACCTTATTTTTATATATCAAATTTATCTTTCTTGAATGGTAGCCTACATTTGCTTGAATGGTAGCCTACATTTTGCTACATTTGGTTTCCTACATTTGTTTTAATAGTCCTATAATGTCCTAATTTGATCCTGTTGCTTCGTATTTCTTGCTATCCTTGACCTTTCTACATTTAAGATGACAAGTGAGGCTTTGCCAAATACAGGTGCCCCTCATAGTGAGAAACTATTGAAATCATTGCGTGGTTTAGTTCATTTCTCTGTTTTAAAGTAGTAACCTCTGTACGAATCCTTTAATTTACACATTTAGTGTTAAAGATACATAGGCCACCTTCAGACATAGCGTGAAAACTCTGGTAGATGAACCTGCGGTTAATCTTTGGAGCCGGAATCATCCTGCAGATGATCGTCCAGCCGTGGTTTTGCAGCCCCCAGCTTCTGGGCAAAGGGAGCCCCTGCTCTTCCTGGTCCTCCGAGGTTGTATTCCAGCAAGCTCCTAGCTGCTCTCGTTGCCAGACTGTGGGCAAGGTTTCAGGATGTCAGTAGAGTGGCAGCCATTGGCCACGATCTCCAAGGGGGCGTTTCCAGGGCGATCATGCCTTTTTGGCATAGACTGTGCCCGCCTTTGGCAGGAAATGACATTTAAATCCTTTCCCTCAAAGTACTTGCACTGCCGCTCTCGCAAGAGTACTGCAACCATAAGCACAAGTACTGGTACCAGGGGATGGAGTGGGGCACTAGTTTTATGTTACTTGGGGAAAGGCTTATGATGACTTCCTAGGAGGGGGTATGTATATGAGGCCTGGCAAAGAATCCTGGGCTTTGGTCCGCTGTGACAAAGGATGCTCTGTTCCCTTCCCTTCCCTGGATGGAAGATGTCAGAAGGTCTTGCATGCAGATTGCAATGACAGGTCCTGCATGCCCCGCAACAGATACAGGCAATAGATATGTGGAGGTACATGTTTTCACAGTTTTTAGATCGTGGGGCAACAGGAGGATTTCCTTATGCAGGGTTTCCGCAGGCTTCATGGGATTCCTCAGGCTTCATGGGGTTAACACATGGGCAATTTTGCAAAGCAATGTGGTATCAGTACTCTAGCACAGTGTTTCTCAACCTTTTTGGAGTCAAGGACCGCTAAATTCTTCGTGCAGAGTTTCAAGGACCGCTACACTCTTCATGCGCAGTTTCCCGGACCGGCAGTTAGTAAAGGGGTTTCAAATCTATCTATCTATCTATCTATCTATCTATCTATCTATCTATCTATCTATCTATCTATCTATCAGACTTCTATACTGCCCAAAACTTGCATCTCTGGGCAGTTTACAATTAAAATAATATAAGCATTAAAATAATTAAATTTGGAATCTTTTGCAAACATGGAATATTAGGGGTTCTCAACCTTGGGTCCCTCAGTTAAACTCCCATAACCCCCAACCACAATGGCATTTGGTCATTATGGCTGGGGATTATGGGAGTAGAAGTCCACCAACGTCTGGATACCCAAGGTTGAGAACCCCTGAATCTAAAAGCCTGGGTGAACAAATTTGTCTCCAGTATGTCTTCAGTATGTGTGGGGTGGGGGTGGAGGTGCTTGTGATTACTCAATGGAGAGGGGATGTTGGGCCATTAGAAAAATTCAAAAGCTACATGGGGGCAATGAAAACAACGCACAAGCAAGCTTTTGAATCCCCCCAAATGCTTCATCAGGCTGGATGTCAAGCAAAGCAAAAAGGAGGTGAGGAGAGGAGAGCAGGGCAAGCTCAGTAGAGCCGGAAATCTACAGTTTAACCCTCTCATGATGGAGGTGGAGTTTTAGCAGGAGTTGTGTAGTCGCAGGGCAGGATCCAGACAACGTTAGTCACGACCACCCACTGAAATTAATTTAGTCATCTCTCATTTGTGTCAATGCTGCTTGGTCATGATCACCTGACTTGATCTGGATCCTGCTCTTAGATGTGCACTTTGTGAGGTGGACCTAATGAAACCCGTGCAGCTCCTCCAAAACTCGTTAAATTCGTTACATGGCAGGTGCTGGGAATGGGGTTTTTTTTAATGGTGAAAGAAAATGTGAAGAAGAGCGGTGGAGACCTGGCATTAAAAGAAAGGGGGTGATTCTGAGATGGCGGAGGGTGTGGGGCGTTGTAGTGGTAGATGCCTCATTTTCCTCGCTGGGGAGACGAGGCACTGTTCAGGGTGGGTGAGGCAATGGTGCACCGGACTGCACTCGGAAGGTCGCCTGGGTCCAAGAGCTGCCGCCACTGTGCTTGCGCACCAGAGTGTAGCAAGTGTTCCCCATCCTCTCTCACAATGTGCACTTCTGTGCCCCCCTCCCAACTCCCCTGCGGGAGCCAATCACACCAGCCTGCCTTTGGGGCCACGCAGCTCACGTGGTCCCACATGCTGCCCGCGCATACCTGCGAGGTGAGCCAAGGCGGCCCTCCTCCCTCCCTCCTCTGCTTAGCCCTCACCGCGGCATGATCCCGGCCAGAGATTGTCCCCCGCACCCGGCGAGGTCATAAAGGGGACCGCCGTCCTCCACCGGCGGTGCAGACCAGGGGGTTACAGGGGGCAGAGGGACCACAACACCCCACCAATGCAAGAGGGAAACAGCGTTCCCTCTCAAGGCGCCTCGACCACAATAGGCAGCTGGGTTTCAATCAATCAACCTTTGGCTGCAAACAATGAGCATGCAAGAACCAGCAGCCCTTCAAGTGGCAGCCCTTCAGGTGGCATACCTTCCACACCGCATACAATTTGAAGCTGTAAAGATAGGGAATAAAATAGCTGTAGGAAGATCACAGCAGCACGTGGAGGCAAGGGACAAGAAGGTGATACTCTTCCTCTTCCGTACCATGTGCAAAATTGAGGAAGTGAGTGCCTTGATTGCAGTTGTTGGGGGCGGGGTTTGACTCCCAGTCAGGGACCGGCGCTCAACCCTTCGGGGACCGGCAGCGGTCCCCGGACCGGTGGTTGAGAAACTCTGCTCTAGCATGTGTGCCCTTTGTTGGGAAATAACAGAGTTGCACAGTTTCTGGTGTCATTGGGGCCCCATGTATTTGTGCACAAATTTCTGTAGTCCTTAATCGCTGCTTTGCCTGCTTTGTCATCCCATCCCTTTTGTGTAGATTGACCTGGCGGGGGGAGCATAACAGAATGGGAAAGTGTGTCACCTCTGATGTAGTTCTTTACCTGCCTTAAAGATTAATATGTGGCGTCCCTGTTGGGTGATGGCAGGAGGAGTGTGAAGACTGCAGAGGGTGGGGCAACTGCTCGGAGAGGCGGCTAGCAAGAAGTGTGGCCAGCATAGAATGGGCTGGTCTGAGCTGCCCTCCCTGTGGTTTTGGGAGCTGTCACTGAACAAAACCCAGGTTATGAAAGCAGCAGAATTTGGACAACACGATGCCACCTTCAAACCTGAGGTTTCTGCAGTAAAACTCACTACAAACCGAAGGTTTAAATTCAAGTTTAGCATCAAAAACCAACTCACAGTTGGGTTGCGAAACTGCAGTTTCACACATTCAGATGAACACAATCTCAAACTTCTGGCACGTTTGCCTCTAGTTTGACATTACTTCCCAAGGCGGCCATATAGGACGCATGAGGGGCAAACAAGTGTCCTGTGACAGAGATTTTTGTTCGAGGCAAGAAGTAGCTTAGTAGTCTTAAAAAGCTAGTGGTCTTCAGTGGATAGGATAGTATTATACTTTAGATGTAGAAGACAGATTGAAATCAGTGTGGGGCCACTGTTTTAGTACAGAATACAGTATTGGAGGATGTGGACTCGGGAGACCTGGATTCAAATTCCCGCTTGGCCATGAAGCTCACTAGATGACCTTTGGGCAATCACTCTCTCTCAGCCTAATCCACCTCACAGGGTTGCTAGCGTAAAATGGGGAGAGGGATCGGGGACACCACCCTGAAGTCCTTGGAAGAATGACTGGTTATAACTGTGATAGCTAAACAATACATGTCTCCTTAGCCAGATACTTAGAACTGGACTGCAGGTTAATTTCCCATCTCCCAGCTGCACAGTCTAGTAGAACTTGCCACAATTGTCAGAGCCATTAGCAAATTATTTGGCTTCTGCCAGTGGGTGCCATTAACGTGGAAGTAATTAACCAACTGTTTAGGAACAGCATTTCTCAATTTACCTCTTATTTTATGTCTTTACTGCTAAACATGGTAAAGACTACTTAAACTATTTCGTACCCTCATACACAAATGTAAGGTCATGTTCTCCTAGTTCTGGTTGATAGATTACTTTGAATCGGATGCATTTTGGCAGCGTTATCAGTCTTTTGTTAAAGTCCTGAAAAAAAATCTGGAGTTTTGTTTTGCTTAGATATAAACATCAGCATTTCCCTAGCATTTTCTGTAGTACAAAATACCTAAATTTAGAAATAAACATATATTAACAAAAACAAAAATATAACACATTTGTCATAAATGAAACATAAGTGAAAACCCAAAGCCCCTCTGCAGTGTTATTGCTAAGTAAGATCTCCATAGTTATTATTGATACGTTGTAAACATTATAAGAACATTCTAATAACCAGTATGTGGTGTTAAGACTTTCGTATGTAGTTACGTTTTTCAATATTTGTTTTAGGACAGGTTAAGACTTGAAAGAAACAAAGAATACAATCAGTATCTCAGGGAAAAGGAAGAATGGAATGAAAAGCTAAGAAGAGTAGGGAAGAAGCACACAGAGGTAAATGACAGATTTTGTTCCATTATTACAAGCAATGAGAGAATAGTCTTAATTAAACTACAGTATAGAAGGATTAGTTCTACAGGGTATTCCATAGTGATCCTCAGCTCTTTTGTTGTTTACATGTTAAAATCTGTTTCTGTGTACAATATAGTTCTTCCGTGTACAATATAGGCAGATTAATATCTGTATTTTGAAGGATAAAAATTAATAGTGTTTATTTTTTAATTGTAGTTATAAAAACTATATAAAACATCCTTTAACATTGTTACTTTCTTGCCTTTTCTACCTACTTGAGAATGAGGAAATGTTAATAGATACCCAGTTGTAGTGAAGGATGCTTTCCATTATGTGATACTTCTGATCTGGATAGTGATCCCAAAACAGTCATAAATAATGGGTTCTGCATCTGCTCAGACCACTTTAGGTAAAATTCGTTAGGTCCTCGAGACACCCCCAACCACCTCCTGCATGTGCTCCACGGTCCGTTTTTTACATCAGTAGTTAGGCATCTCTCTTTCAGTTTCTTTCTGACAGCCATAGTGATCACTACTTTGGATTTCTAAAGCTCCTCAGAAAAAAACTATTGTTAAAAAGTTAGTTTAAATGGCTTGTACGCGGAATGGCACAACTTCTCTATGGATTGCGATACGTATTTGGAAATTTAACAGTGCATAGATTATGCAACGTTTAACAGACTGCTAATACCTTTGAAGAGTTAAACTTGGTCTGTGGTGGAATTTATTGGCTTGACTCGGAACTGGAAATGACTATAATTTAGGAAACCCTTAACATGCTTCACATGAGTCCAAAGGCACCAAGGGAATAGACCACCTTTAAAAGATGTGTAACCTGCAAGGGCAAACTTCCCTCAACAGATGGCCATGAACTGTGTTTGTTGTGCTTGGGAGAGGGTCCTAGTGCATCAGCTTGCTGAACAGTCCCAAGCTGGACAGGGCAAAAAGGAAGGGCGAGACTGAAACTGCTGCCCCGCCGCCAAAGAAGCATTGGGATAAAACGCAAAGAAAATACCATGAAAAGACAGCTGAGATGACCTCCTCTCTGATGGGGTTACAGCATATGAAATGTCCATCAGCATCGAGAGAACATCATCGACCAAAGGATGTGCCAGCATCAAAACCACGGCATAGTGCAGCTTCGCTTTCACTGGCACCAACCCCACAGCAGTCTCTGATGCTGAGACTTCCGCAATTGGTAGCAACGTCTTCGACATCGAAGCAAAGTGGTGATCACCTGTTGCCTTCAAAATTGAACACGATGCCGAACTTGAAATGGAGGTTGCATTAGATCTGTCAACGGTGATGGACATCATGAGACTTATGAAGTCTGGAAAAAGTACTCAATCGACAACCATGTTCAAGGGCTTCCTTAGTCAAGGGCTAGATATCGAGGAAGGAGTGGAATCTGAACAGATTCCTATGATACAGAGGACACCTTCGGTATCAGACAGAAGCCTGTATGGAACCACCCCGTTGCAAGGGTTGCTACCAGACAGAGGATGGGGAGATACTTGCATTGCCTTATCTCCAGAAGAATACTCACAGTTTAAACTATGGCATTCTCAAAAAGCAGCCCCGCCTATGATGCAAATGGCAACACAGGTCATGCCAACCAGAAATGAATACGAGGATTCATCAATGCAGACTAGCACACAACCCAAACCATATTCAAAAATAAGGGATGCTGCTATTCAAGCAAAACTTGCTCCACCGCCAATAATTCCACCACCACATTTACAGGTGGCAATGACCATTCAGACCCAAACACAGTTGCCAATAGATCATGCATTGAGACATACTATGGCAACACAGACTGTGCCTATACCCAAAAGCATTGCAACAGAAACAGTGCTAACAAGGGACACAATTAGGGCTAGTGCAGATAAGAGAAATTCTTCAACAGAAAAAAACATGAGACAGACTTCTGCTGTAGGGACCACATCTTCAGCAGAAAGCAATGAAGATGCTCGCAAAAGCAAATCCAGACATAGTGCCAAGGTGCAATTGTCCACGTGCACCCTTACGGTAGTGCATGGAGACTCTTCGGATGAAGAGGATGATTATGCAACTGATGCCACAGATTAAGAGTCTGTTGAACACATCCCCGAACCGAACCAGAATGTGTCAACAATGTCGTCTATATCGCCAATGGAGGAAATGAAATCCTACCATCAACAAATAGCAGAGATGGCTGAGGTACTAGGATTGGACCTGAAACAGAAAACTACGGATCTCTATGATCCAGTATACAATTTTATGAAAAAGACTGCAGGTCTGCAACCGGTATACTTACCAATGTTACCTGTCATTACAAAGGCAGCAAAGGCAGCTTGGGAGGTTGTCCAGATTTTCACGCTTACGTCAAAGATATTAGAAACACTGTATAGGATACAAGAAGAGGAAAATGAATATCTTATGAAACATTCTGTACTGAATTCATTAATAATAGATTGTGCATCAGTTATTTCGATTTGGAAACAAAAATCTCTGTTTTTTAATTCTTGATTTTGTTTTGGTTACAAAACCTCGGAAATTGCCATTTTTGGGCACAAAACGTTTTGTACCTGAATCGAAATGTACAATCCTAGATTTTGCAACTATGAAAAAACAAAATACTTTGCACCCAAGGAAGTGACACTAAGGGAAGTATTGGTTTATCTCACATCTTTAAAGACAAAGGGGCTTGTGAATGTCTCGATCAAAGTGCATTGGGCTGCAATATCAGCATGCCACAGCGGATGGGATGGGGAAACAGTGTTCTCCCACCCAAATGAGCCAGCGTGGTGTAGTGGTTAGAGTGCTGAACTAGGACTGGGGAGACCCGAGCTCAAATCCCCATTCAGTCATGAAACTTGCTGGGTGACACTGGGCCAGTCATTTCTCTCTCAGCCTTACCTACTTCACAGGGTTGTTGTGAGGAGAAACTAAGTATGTAGAACACTGCTCTGGGCTCCTTGGGGGAAGAGCAGGATATAAAATGTAGTAGTAGTAGTAGTAGCAGTAATAAAGTGCAAGAAATTCATGGAAGGCATAAATAATAAGTATCCTCCAGTACGACTGCCCATGGACAGATGGAGTCTGTCACTGGTGCTCTCCACGTTAACAGTGGAGGCCGACTTCGGAAGGGCAGTTCTTAAAAGGGTACTACGATAGATTCTGGCTCCCACCTCCTCTAAGGAAGCTCATAAGTCACCCATTATTTATGACTTGTGGGATCACTATCCAGATAAACAGGTTGCTTACCTGTAACATAAGATCTGGTAGTGATCGCAGGAGGCGGTTGGGGGCGTCTCGAGGAGCTAAAGAATTTTACCCGAAGTAGTCTGTGCAGGTGCAGAGCCCATTATTTATGAATGTGTGGGATCACTACCAGATCATCTGTTACAGATAAGCAACCCGTTCTTCCTTATTTATGTGTCATCTACAAAGATCACATAAGTTTTGATATCCAATACAATACCAGCTTAATACTGCAACAAGTGCTACTAATATTGTACAGTCTTACCTAAACCCCTCATTGTTCTGCCTTTTTTGTGTGTTAACAGTGAAAAAGGCTTATTACAACTGAAATGACTAAAGGTAAAAAACTTTTTGTATGTAATGGGAAAAAATGTCTTTGTATTTAACAGCATGACACGAACACACAGAAAAAAAGCGCTTCTGTTATCAGATCCCAGCCAGAATTACATATCCGAGGTTTATCTCCAAGAAGAGATGAATACTCCTTCAAGAAAGATGCTTGTACTTCTACTGAGGGCTATGAATTGCTACCAAATAAGAGACAATCATTAGATCAGTATCACAAGCCAGATAATGAAAGTGGACATAGGAACAGAATATTACACAAAAAACTTGATGAAGAATTGAAAACTTCCAACAGAAAGCACCAAAGGCTGGGCAGCAAACCTGATATTTCTATTGGAAGGCATCGTCAGTTTAATGAGGACAATTCTGATGATGCAATGGACCCTAGGTTTCGATATGAAAGTGACTATGATAAGAAGCCATTGCGAGTCTTTCATACTTTAAGGTAACTTTAATTATCATCATGCTGCCTTTAATGCTGACAGCCTCTTGCATTTTATTTCAGTTGCCCTAAGTCAGCTCTGTTCATTCCTCATGTTTTGAGATGTGCCAGAACCAGCCTTACTGTAAAGAAAGGACAAACGGTTCACATTGGATGGTAAATTACAGAAAGGATATCATTCCTTTCTTCAGTTTCTGTGTATAGTTAAAAAGAAAAAAAGAAAAAAGTTCCAGTCTAGAACAAGTAGAAGGCAGTTCTGTTTTCAGGGATTCTCAGGGACTGATCCCCACTCCCCCAGCAGCCCACCCACCTCAGTTAGCATACTGCTTTGCTCTAGAGAGTTCCTCAACTCTCAGGAGCAGATTTTCAGGGGTTAAGGTGTGTGTGAGGGTGGGGGGATCAGTAAAAATTACTTCCTCCTTGCTCAAACTGATGGGCCTTTTTAATACAGAATGATTTAGGATACAAGCCTTCTTCCCTTGGGTAAGAAGCAGCGTTGCCATAAGATAATTTTATTTATTTATTTATTTATTTATTCATTCATTCATTCATTCATTCATTTGATTTCTATACCGCCCTTCCGAAAGTAGCTCAGGGCGCTTTACACAGAGAAATAATAAATAAATAAGATGGATCCCTGTCCCCAAAGGACTCACAATCTAAAAAGAAACATAAGATAGACACCAGCAACAATCACTGGAGGTACTGTGCTGTAGGTGGATAGGGCTAGTTACTCTCCCCTTGCTAAATAAAAGAGAATCACCACATTAAAAGGTTCCTCTTTGCCAAGTTAGCAGGGGTTATGCCAAGTTAGCAGGGGTTAGTAATGTAAAATAATGTTGGACTGAATAGATTAAAAAAACTGCTGTAGGAATTATGCAAAAACCATAATAGCAACCATAAGTATCTAACTTACAGCATTAATCAACTTCCATTAAATATTTGCTCAATCCTTTGATAATGTTATGCCTAATTTGTAGCAGTTATATCTTCAAAATGGGAAGAAGGACTTTTAGACAAATGGTTTTCTTTTTAATACTGCAATTCCTTCCTACCTAAGATATTTTCTAAGCATGGCTTTGGAATGTGTTTGGCCCTAGGAATCATACTAGAAACGTTTGCCATCACATACTCTGACTTCTCTGTAACCACAAGGACTACTAGTTGAATACGTTTGTAAACATATTCTTTTGATTCAATCAGTAACCTATTGGCTACATGAAACAACTCTTTTTAAAGGAGACAAATTGCCAAGAGTTGCTTAAAACTTGCTTCTGTAATGGGAATTGTATAGCAAATTCAGTACATGTTTTTTGTTCTCTTACTTCTCACTTCTGTTTCATTATAGAAGCCAAGGCAATTCTTCAACTGAGCAGACTGCTCCTTTTGGTGTTCCATATGCAACAGGGCTCATACTTGGTATGTATAAGGTTATGTTTCCATAGCTTCTGTAACATTTCAGTATATTTTTACAGAGTATAAAGGTTAATGGTTTTTAAGTTACTAGTGCTTGAATGTAGAAGATCTTTGTGGTGGTCTAGTATAGTTCACAACATGGATTTTGCACCTGTGCAGTAGTTTTGTGGAAGGATTCACAAGCTTCTCAAAGCACTCTGAAGCTCTGCCCTTCACACATGGAGCACACTAGGTAACTTTTGCACCAGAATGCTTTGCGTGTCAGTTCCTTTCTGTCTGGCATTGTGTGTGCTTTCCTTGGGATTCACTCCTTTGTTGTCTTTGGTTCCTGGAAAACAATAATTTAATGTTTTTCTTACTTGGTTTTATTGAAATTTGGAACAATTTTGGCTATTCTTTGCTTCATGTCTCGATTTTATCTGCCTTTCTTGATCTAATCGACTCTAGAAAAACTTTCAAGCAGTGTTTCTCCTGCCACAGGACCGTGCCCTTCTCCGATAGGCAGGACCTTTGTCTCCTTTGCCTCAGACAGGACCACAATCTTTGCACCTGTGTAAGATTTGCTTATCCTCCTCAAAGCAAACTTGGAGGAGTAGGGAGTTGTGCTTGAGTGCCGCTTTATATGAAACTACATTACACCCTCTGACCCTGATGCCATCGACATTGTAAACCTCAGCTCTGTCAAAGCCAAGCTCGGCTTCAAAGTCTCTCTTGCAAGAGACTGCACCTGGTGCCTTCAAAAAAACCTAGGGAACTTCTGAAGGAAACTCACCACAAAAAGTGCAAACACAGGGAAGGTGATGCCTCACCGCAACCCAGACACTACAAAACTTTGTCAACATTGATGTCTCTGCCACTGTCATCAACGACCTTGCACAAGGCATCATCTTCAACACTGACCCGTTGATCACCCTTGACACTGGCTCTGGCTTTGAAGTCAACTCGTCCATTGTCCTCTACATTGATAGCTCATCCACCTTCCTCATCGATATTGTCAACACCGTTCTTAGGTCAGACATTGTCTCTGTCCACAGTTCAGGTTGTCGGTTCTCACTCTTCTCCCTCCTCTCCAAAGATCATCAAGCCAACCTCAATGTCGACAACAACTACCATGCTAGCTTCCTCACTTGGTGCCTCCAGAGTTCATGCCTCTCCTCAGCCGCTCCTGATGTAGACTGTTTTGCAACCTACATTGCCTAGGGACCCTCAGCTCCTGTCTTTGATACTGACATATCTGGCCTTTGGGCCAATCTTCCAATTTGGGCCAGTCTTCCATTGGCGGTGTCGATGTCAAGGACCTTCCTCTTCTGCATGATTTTGACACCAACCTGGGATCACCTATAACTTACGCCTTCTGGCTCAACCTTTAAGGGCTTCCCTCTGCAGGGTCTCAACATCGATGAGGAGTCTGAGTCTAGCACCCCATTAATACCTAAAACACCATCTGCTTCCCCAGGGCAGGCCTACATATTCTTCACATTATCCAGCTCATTCACCATACAGGAGACAAGTGGATTACTGGAGCACCCCAGGAGCTCTTGATCCTGGTGATGTAAGGGGGATGGGGAGGTTCAAGGATCCCCTTGACATACCTTCACCTTCTCTCCCCTATGATTATGAGGAGTTCAGGCTTTGGAAACTCGGAAGGCTAAAGTCCACCTCTAATTCTCAAAACCAAACTTCTCTCTCTACTAGGTCCTCACCTTTCAAGCACCCTCTGGACCTTCCCTCTGTTCCACAGCCTCTGGCAGAACAGCCTACTAGTCTATTCTACTTGAGCAGCCTATTGTCTCCTCAACTCCTCTGGAAGTTTGCTCTGTTCTGGATAAACAAAATTCAGATGATTACACTTCTGATTCAGATGTTGACTTTATGGTCATGGAGAACTCTTCAGATCCTTCTACTGATGATAATGTACCAAACAATTGGTCCAGTTCTCCTACTGCGAAGACTAAATCCTATCATATACAGGTAACGGAGATGGCCAACGTGCTGGGCCTAGAACGTAAGTCACCGACCCTGTCTATGACTTCATGGTCTCTACTTCTACTTCTTACCCTGAAGTTCTCCCAATGCTTCCTCTGTTAGTTAGTTCTGCAATGTCGGTATGGGAATCTCCACCCACTTCCACTTCTAAGCACTTAGAGAATTTTTACAGGGTACAGGAAGAAGACTGTAAATTCCTGT
Source organism: Hemicordylus capensis (assembly GCF_027244095.1). Classification (NCBI taxonomy): domain Eukaryota; kingdom Metazoa; phylum Chordata; class Lepidosauria; order Squamata; family Cordylidae; genus Hemicordylus; species Hemicordylus capensis. The sequence goes on from NC_069660.1 coordinate 266,693,348, forward strand.
TTAAACACCCTCCACCTAACTCATTGGCGGTGGACTGTGCTATGAGCAATAGGTCTGGGTGACAACACTCCGCACCAATTGACAAGGAAGGCAGGAAGCTGGACTCTGTTGGTCACAAAGTTTACTCCTCTTCCTCCATTTCTATGAAAATTGAGAACTATGTGGCCTGTATGGCCAAGTACCATTACTCAGTGTGGGAGAACTTCAGAGATGACATTAAAAATGCCCCTGAAGCAATCCAGACAAGATATCGAGAACAACTTTCTAAATCCGCTAATATTACACGTCAAAGCCTAAGTACTGCAAAACATCTTACAGAAACAGAGTCCCGAACACTAGCCAGTGCAATCTCCCTTCGTAGGTAAACCTAGCTACATTTCTCCATCAGGACATGCAGGACAAAATAGAGGATCTCCCTTTTGATGGAAAAGGCTTATTCAGCGCCGAAACCGACAAAACAGTGGAGTGCTTGAAAAAAATGCAGATTCACGACTAGAACCTTTACTACTGCTTCTACCCCTCAGTCTTATTCACAAAGGTTTCAGAATTCTGACAAGCCTAAATTCCAGTTCAACCGATCTGTTGTAAGGAATACTGCAGACCATTCCAACACTCTCAAAGGCGCTCTTTTCCACATAAACAGAGGCAACTCCCCAAACTGAGAAGTCAGGACCAATCTAAACAGGGCCTTTGACTTTTTTGTCACCTTGCCCATTGCAAATTCACCTACACCTGTCTGTCTCGCCCCTTACTTAACACCCTGGCGTCATATCACATCTGACACCTGGGTGCTAGGTATCTCCACTGGCTATGCCATAGTGTTTCACACTCCCCCCACCTTTCTGGGGGAAGTTCAACCCCTACTCTACTAGCTGAGGTACAAGAGCTCTTATCCAAAAGGGTGATCGCTCCTGTTACCCCCAAAACCCAATGGTCAGGGTTCTGTTCCGGGTACTTCCAAGTCCCAAAGAGGGATGGAGGCCTATGTCCTATCCTAGATCTGTGCTCCCTTAAGGAATATATCTACACAAGAAAATTTCACATGTTGACTGCAACTATTGCTTCCCTTCTTGGTGGAAAAAGAGTGGCTCGCTACTTAACTTCAGATGCCTACTTTCATGTGGCAATACGATGTCAACACAGGAAATATCTCAAATTCACCATGGGAGACTAGATTTATTAGTATACGGTTCTCCCCTTCGTGCTCTCCACAGCTCTATGTTTGGATCCTTGCCTTTGGTCTCCACTGCTCCATGAAATGTGTAAGTGCTGCTTTGCTCATCTGGGGATGCAGGGAATTTCATTATTCCCCTTTCTGGATAAATGGTTAACCACCTCGACCAATAAGGACACATTGACCGATAAAATCAACTTGGTCCTCTCTCTTCTGGGCAACCTTGGCATCCAAGTAAATTGGAAAAAGTCCAGTCTGTCACCCCAAAAGTTTCTGCCGTACATAGGAGCAATACTCAACATGGAGGTCAAACATGCGTTCCTCGCAGAGGAGTGACAGATTTCAATTGTGAATCTTATTCACTTTCTCAGATCCAACCCAAAGCACTCAAACCATCTAATGTCTCTTAGGCCTGATGGTGTCCTGCATGTCGACTGTCAGTTACTCCAGACTGCATATGTAATGCCTCCAACTGTGGTTCCTGTCTAATTTCAAACCAAACACAGCCAGCCAACAAATGCGACCTGTAGAACCTCAAACTCTGCTGGACTCTCTTCTCTGATGGACTCTGCCAGAAAATCTGTTTCATCCTCCTACACCAACAATGATTGTGGTGATGGATGCTTCCTTAAAGGGCTGGTGCACTCACTGATAGGGCCTTCATGCACAGGGCTTGTGGAACCACCAGGAGGCATCCCTACATAGATGAACTTCTTGCAGTCCTCTTGGCCCTGAAGTGTTTCCTCCCACTCTTATCTGGCAAAATTTTTTTCAAGGCCCATTCTACTAGAGCCATGGCTACCTCAGCAGCTCACCTGTCTGGCATTAACTTCTCTGAAACTCATAAGGCTGCTGTGTGGTCCATTGACCTGCCCTTTGTAAAACACTACACCTTAGAAATCCATTCCATGGCTGAGTCTGGTTTGGGGCATGCAGTACTGAAGAACTTAACATCCTTGGATCCACCTCCTTATATGGGAGCTTGCTAATCACCCATGTTGTAAAGGATACCAGACCACCACAAAGATAAACGGGTTGCTTACCGGTAACTCTTGCTCTTTTGATGGTCTGGTATCATTCACAAAACCCACCCAGCCTCCCCGCCTAACGGATGAACTTACCTGCTCGTGAACTCCAGTTTATTTTTATTTATTCATTCAGTTTTTATACCACCTTTCATAATGTATCTCAAGATTTTATACAAAAGTTAAAATACAATAAAATTCCATTAAAGTTACATTTAAAACCTTAAAATTTATTAATTAATTATTAATTATTTCATTTTATATCCCGCTCTTCCTCCAAGGAGCCCAGAGCGGTGTACTAACATACTTAAGTTTCTCCTCACAACAACCCTGTGAAGTAGGTTAGGCTGAGAGAGAAGTGACTGGCCCAGAGTCACCCAGCAAGTATCATGGCTGAATGAGCAGCAGGAACTGAGATACCAAGCGCTCTGGTGCCAAAGATACCAAGCACACTTTGTGCATGAAGGGTGGAGTTTCAGAGCACTTCGAGGAGCTTGTGAATCGTTCCGTGGCGGGAGCGGGGGTACTGTGCAGGTGCATAGCCCATGTTGTGAATTATACTGGACCATCAAAAGTTACAGGTACGCAACCTGTTTAAACCTTTCCCCTTTTTTCTGACCTCTCCTCTGAAAACAGTGAACTGTTTCACATAAAGCTGCAGAAAAATAGTACTGTTCTAGCACTTCAGCCAATTGGCATTTTTGAAACATGTCGCTTGAAATGTATTCAAGGGCCAAAGTAGATGAGATGCAGGAGATCGGTAATCAGATCTTCTTCATCTTGTCTACCTTGGACCTTAAATCCATTCTATAGCAGTGCTTCCAGGTAATGACAGTGTGGATTCCATTACTCTGCAGCTCCTTCCCACTGACAGTTGTTCAAATGTTCCTTTTGACCTTGTCTCTAATGTGAAAAATGATTTGGTTGTGAGCTGCAGAGCGTTATGTATACTTGACTCCAGTGGTATTTATGTATGCTCACTGCTTTTGGGATTGTACTATAATGGCTGTATTTTAGCTTCATTGTCAGAGTGGGAAAGTAAGCAGAAGATATTTTGGTAAATATACTGGCTTATTTACTGTGTAACCACCTGCATTTCCATCACTGGGGCATGCTTGCTGGCTCATTGAGCATGGAGAGCTTGTCAACGCTTCTTACAAATGTTCAGAGCCTCCATGGCCCTTAAACATTATGTCCACACTATAGTACATTTCTCCCCCTTATTCCTAATGGGGAAGTGTCCTACGGTGATGATGCGATTCATAAGAACAATGGAGGCTTTGCAGGTTTGCAAGGAGCATTGACAGGCTCTCCATATTCACTGAACTAGTGTGCACACCCCTGATGAAAGATTGGGGGGCTGTGGCAGCCTGCGTGGTATCTAAGCCACTGTTTTGGAAGTAGTAATGTTTCTTGATACGATGGGAGCTGCAGAATTATATAAGTGACAGTACTCTGCTGTATCGATGGCATAATTTAGTTGAAATGAGAAAAGAAAGTTATATTTATGTTACTTTCCTCATTTTTAGCGGGGCAAGACAGAGAACGTATTCAGAGAAGAAAAGAACAGTATAGGCAAGATCTGTTGGAGCAAATGGCTGAGCAGCAGAGAAATAAGAGACGGTAACAGAAGCTGTTGGACAAATAATTTTTTCAAATGGTTTATTTTAAAAATTTGGGTAGATGAATTATTAGCAATGAGCAGGGGTCAAGAAATGTCGGCTCTGTTCACCAGTCAGACACAAAATTTACTCACTGAGTAATTACGTTGGCACATACTTGTCGGGATTTTTTTCACACATTGCAGACTAGTGGATTTCCTGAGCCCTTGTAATGAGATTATGAGAAATATGAAATGAAAAATCTTTATTATCAACAGCATGAAATAACGTGTTACATCAGCCTTTTAAGTTATTTTTCCTCCCCAAATTATTCACTTGAGAGCAGCGTCCTCTGTGGCCTACACTATGGTATTTGTCAAAAGGATGGTGTAACAGGTTTTTCAGACTGCAATCCTGTGCTCAGTTATGTTTATGCAGACCCCATTGAATATGATGGTTTAGGCGTAACTAGATGCACAATAGCTCTTTGGTTGGTAGATATTCCCCCCTCTTTCCATTTGGCCCTTAAGGGGTTATGTTGTGTTTTAGTCTCTTTAATCCTAAAGTCATTTGACTAGAATTTAAATCGCGTTTCAGGCCACAGTACAGAAAAATACACGACTAGCTCTTCACACACTTGTTAGAGCTTTGGATGTTTTTCTTAAGCAGCAGTCCCAGCTCAGGGAAGTTATAAAAGACAGCTTGTGATGTGGCATAGGAGTCTGCTGTTCAAAGAAAAAAAGTCAAAGGTTACCTGGGGAGTCCATATGCCCTTTAGCATGCTGTTCTAGAAGCATTATGTCTTTACTAGTTGTGTTTTTTAATTGGATTTCTTCAGACAAAGATACAAAAATGTTGAAATACAGATGAATGGGAACAAGTTGTTCTAGTAAGAACTAATCAGCCTACTTTCTTTTCACTGTTTCTACAACTGGACTAAATTTGGTTCAAATCGAGGTTCACAAGTTAGATCTCTTGCACCTCAAATGTTCATGCATCCACCATCTTGGATCAGGATGGATGACATTATTACAAACTACACCATTGAGGTGTCCCTGTCTGTCACTCACTACAACTTTATCAAATTTTGATCAAATGAGTTAGACAGTCCTCAAGTTAGTGCCCTTGCACCTCAAAAGTTCACACATCCACCATCTTGGATCAAGGTGGATGACATCATCACAAACTACAACATTGGGACACCTCTGTGTCCATACAGCTGTAGCAAATTTGGTTCAAATCAGTTAGACTGTCCACAAGTTAGTGCACCTGCGCCTCAAAGGTTTACGTGTCCGCCATCTTGAATTGGGTTGGATGTCAAAATCTAGGCTGTTGAGGTGTCTCTATGTGTCCCTACAGCAGTTGCAAATTTGGTTCAAATCGGTTAAGCGGTTCACAAGTTAGCCCACCTGAGCCTCAAAAGTGTATGCTTCCACCATCTTGATTCAGGGTGGATGACATCATCACAAACTATGCTGTTGAGGTGTCCCTGTGTGTCACTCATTGCAACTGTATCCAGTTTGGTTTAAATCGGTTAGACAGTCCACAAATTAGCCCGATTGCACCTCAGATGTTCACATGGCTGCCATCTTGAATTGGAGTGGATGGCATCATCACATACCACACCATTTAGGCATCCCTATGTGTCCCTACAGCTGTAGTCAATTTGGTCCAAATCGGTCCATTGGTTCACAAGTTAGCCCACTTGCGCATCCAAAGTTTACGCGTGCACCATCTTGGATTAGGGTGGATGACATAATCACAAACTATGCCATTGAGGTGTCCCTGTGTGTCACTCACTGCATCTGTACCTAATTTGGTTAAATTGGTTAGACAGTCCACAAATTAGCCCGCTTGCACCTCAGATGTTCACATGGCTGCCATCTTGAATTGGAGTGGATGGCATCATCACACTCCATGCTGTTTGGGCATCCCTATATGTCCCTACAGCTGTAGCAAATTTGGTTCAAATCGGTTAAGTGGTTCACAAGTTAGCCCACCCGAGCCTCAAATGTTTGTGTCAGCCATCTTGGATCGGGGTGGATGACATCATCACAAACTACGCCGTTGAGGTGTCCCTATGTGCCCCTACAACTGTATTTGGTTCATATTGGTCCAGGCGTTGCAAAGTTGATAGCGGGGGATGGGGGGAGACACGGACACATACACAGAATGCCAGGTGATCTCATAAGCCTACTGGAAAGTAGGCTAAAAACGCTGAATGGCTTTCTTCCTTGACATGGTATATCTATCTCTGTGAGACATAGACTGTGCTTGGCAAATGATTGCTCACCCTGCTAACTGGATGAAGAGGCACCTTTCAAAGTAGAGATTGTGTTATATAGCAACTGGCCCGGTTGAACCCAAGCATAGCATAGAACCATCTTCCAGTGGTTGTTGCTGGTGTTTCTACTGTGTATCCTTTTAGACTGTGAGCCCTTTGGGGACAGCGAACCATCTCATTATTGCTGTTTTGTTCTTTTTTTCTGTGTAAACAACTATGCGAACTTTTTTGTTGAAAGCAGTATATAAGTGGTAGTAGTAGTATTTTGGATTTTATAGAAGTTTGACTACTTCTGACAAATACATTCATGAAATTGCAGAAGACTAAGCAAAAACTTAAATTGAATGTATCTAATCTGGAAACAGATGCTACATTTAACATTTTGTCCAAAAAGAAAATGACATACAGATGGCCCTTGTTATTTGCGGTCTCTGTTTCCGTGGTCTTAGAGACCCAGTTTCATTATTTGTGGGTAGAAAAATAGGTGAAATCCACCAATCCGTAGTTTTGCGTGGCTGGAAATAAACCAGAAATGATTTCTGATTTAATATACAGCTGCCATTTTCCAGCAGAGAGCCATTAAAAAATATATTTTAAAAAAGATTTTATTATAATTATTATTTCTTGTTTACACAGTCAGACAGGTGTTATTGACTGGTTTGTTTTATCCGGACAGCGAGTCCTTCCCAAGGACCTGGGATGGCTGAATTTTATCATCAATACTGTTGGTTATTATAGATATCGTCGCAAAATATAGGCGGTTCCCAGTAAAGTTGCTTTTTGTAATTGGCTGCTGGTGATTTCTGTAGCCCCTATGGTGTTGAGGTGCTCTTCAAGTTGTTTTGGAATTGCACCTAGGGTGCCAATTACCACCGGGATTGTTTTGGTCTTTTTCTGCCACAGCCTTTCAATTTCAATTTGTAGATCTTCGTATTTTGTGATTTTTTTCTATTTCTTTTTCTTCTATTCTGCTATCCCCTGGTATTGCTATGTCGATTATTTTAACTTGTTTTTCTTTCTTCTCAACTGCAGTTATATCTGGTGTATTGTGTGGCAGATGTTTGTCTGTTTGTAGTAGTAGTAGTAGTAGTTGTTGTTGTTATTATTATTATTTTACATTTATATCCTACTCTTCCTCTAAGGAGCCCAGAGTGGTGTATTACATACTTGAGTTTCTGTTTCATAACAACCTTTTGAAGTAGGTTAGGCTGAGAGAGAAGTGACTGGCCCAGAGTTACCCAGCTAGTATCATGGCTGAATGGGGATTTGAACTCGGGTCTCCTCCGTCCTAGTGCAGCACTCTAACCACTACACCATGCTGGCTCTTTTTGTGGCTAATATTCAGCCATTTTTGAGATCTGGAGAATAAGGTACTGTCCTCCTTTGCTCTTATTTCTGCCCTCTTGCTTTTTTGGCCACCTATCCACCCCCCAACCCAATTGTTAGGAACATAACCCTGCAATTCCCATTGACTCAAGGTGACAACAGAAACCCTGCGAATAATGAGGGCCACTTGTGTATATATATTTATTTGAGACTGTAATTGCCCAGTGCAGATGTGATGTTTTCAGTATTCTAACTATGATTAGCTGATGAAGAATGTGCAGTGCACTTGCTTGTTCCTTCAGTTTCCCATGAAACTGAGGGCCAGAAAATTTAGGACCAATAAAAGGAAGTACTTTTTTCACACGGTGCATAGTTAATCTATTGATTTTTTTGCCATGGGATGTGGTGATGGACACCAGCTTGGATAGCTTAAAAAGGGGTTGGGACAAAATCATGGAGAACAGGTCTATCAATGGCTATTAGTTGGTGGCTATAGGTCACTTCCAGCCTCAGAGGCAAGCTGCCCTCCAGATGTGTGGACTAGAAGGCTGCGGTGTCAAAAGCTGGCTACCCACAGAATGGAAGGACTGAAAGGCAGAAGAAGTCAAAGCGCCTGGCATCTTTGGTATCGAGAAAGTCAGGCTGTCTTCAGCATTGAGATATGGCTCAAAAAGCTGTAGAAAGTCAAGCTCGACGGTGTACTTTCACCAGAGTCTAGCATGTTTAGTAGTCGCTGGGCATCATCAGGTCCCAACCTGGCTTCCATGTCGTCATCCTCGACATTAATACTTACTGAAGGAAACCAGTGAAGGACACGAAGCTTGCAGAGTCAGGTGGGCTGCCAGTGAAGGTGATACTAGTTTAAATACGAAATACTAAATACTAGTTTCAGGGGAGTAACAATAGGACAGAGGGTGTGCTCTCACCTCTTGCCTGTGGGCTTCTTGGAATCATCTGGTGGGCCACAGTATGAAACAGGATGCTGGACTAGATAGGCCTTGGGCCTGATCCAGCAGGGCTGTTCTTATGTTCTCATTCTCTTGTAAATCTCAACCCCCCATTTTATGCTTCATTGTAACATTGTTAGTGCTAACCGTGATTATTGCTAAACTCGATTGCCCTCCTAACCAAGGGTTGAAGACTATTTCAAACTTCTGGTTATAAGGGCAGTCCTGGTTTACACACTGCTGCAAATGTCATACATAAATTTCTCTTTGCTGTCTATGGTTTAGTATTATTATTTTTTATTTATTTGATTTGTATACCGCCCTTCCAAGATGGCTCAGTATGTGGGAAAGAGGAGGAGGAAGATGGTTAGGAGATTCCCAGTGTAATATAAAAGTTCTTATTAATTTTATCAAGAGCTCTCATGTTAAAGCTTTACTAGGAAAATATTCATATGTTTTAGCTTCGTTGATTGATTTTATACTTCTCTTTTCTGACTCTTGGTTCTGTAGAGGAAGGGTATGAATGTTAGCAAGAATATTTGTGTATGACTCTTTTCTGTGTGTTGTTTTTCCTCTAATAGTGAAAAGGAACTCGAGTTCTCAGTTGCTGCATCTGGAGCTCTAGACCCTGAGAAAAAGGTAAGAGATTTTGTTCAGCTGTTGTCAGGTCTGGCTAACTATGGATCTGGATCATGATCCGTTGCACTCATAAGAGTGGTTCTGTGTCTGTGAGGGACCATTCGGGCAGAATTGACTAGCTCCTCAAAGTGCTTAGCCCTGCCTCTTGCACGTGGTGTGTTTCTTCAGTTTGTGCGCACTAGCATTTTCTCCTCCGTTCCTTTCTGACTGCCATTGTGTTGGCATCTTGGACAGTGAGCTCCTCGGACTGGAACAATTTCTGTATAAAAAGAATAAAAATAGTTTAGTTTATTACGTGTAATGACTCGGACTGGACCAGATAATTCTTACTCTAAATACTTTTAACTTAGTTGAAACAAACGGACGGTTAATTCAGTAATGACCTTGGATTGGACACAGACTTTCATTCATACTTGGATATTTCCCCCCTTATTTCTCAATCCTGTTATGGATAAGAAAAAGACTTTAAAACGCTGTGTTTGCTGCAACGCTAAACTTCTGTCGGCAGATGATCATGATTTGTGTTTGCTTTGTTTGGGGGAAGAAGACAACATCTCCACCTGTAAGATTTGTTTAACTTTCTCTCATCAAATGAGAAAGAATAGAACACTATGGCTAAGAGCTGCCTTTTATGATGAAGCGATCGCCCTGGCACTCCAATACTGAGATCTCTGATTGACGTTCCCATGCCATCGACATCAGGTATGGTGTCGAAGTCTATATCGAGCGTGATACCAAAGCCAAAGCCGCGGACTGGCGCCTCACAGTCTAAATCCTTGACCTGAGCTTCTGCAGCAGCTTCTACTGAGACATTTAAAGCACCAAAGCTGCCTACAGATTCATCCCATTGTAAAAGGCATAGGTCTTGGCATCGGGGCTCTGATGCTGGAGAGGCACCACCACACAAGAAACATTGGGATAAGTGCACATGGTCTACCACTGAGGAGGCCTCCACCGTGTCCCGAGCCACTCCGTCTCCGATTATTCAATTGGCACCGACGCTGCCTCGACTTCACCCTTTGACCCTAGAAGTAGTGGTCCTGGATCGTCCATCACCAACAGCTCAACATAAAATGTCAATATTGACCTTAACATCGAGAGCAGTACCAACCACAGTATTGTCTACCCGGCGTCGAGAGCATTTGTGCTCGCCAGCCACAACACCAATACAATCACCTTCACTGGCAGCCCAACTGACTCTGCAAGCTTCGTGTCCTTCACTGGTTTCCTTCAGTAAGTATTAATGTCGAGGATGACGACATGGAAGCCAGGTTGGGACCAGATGATGCCCAGTGACTACTAAACATGCTAGACTCTAGCGAAAGTACACCATCGAGCTTGACTTTCTACAGCTTTTTGAGCCATATCTCAATGCTGAGGACGGCCTGACTTTCTCGATACCAAAGATGCCAGGCGCTTTGACTTCTTCTGCCTTTCAGTCCTTCCATTCTGTGGGTAGCCAGCTTTTGACACCGCAGCCTTCTAGTCCACACATCTGGAGGGCAGCTAGAGACTATGTCTCCACACAGGGCTTGATTCGTGAAGAGGGTTGTAGAGATGCAGCACAAATGCATATACGTTTCCCTGGGCTTTCATCAGACTATATCAGAACTATAAACTTTGGAAAGCTTGACGTCAACTGTCGATGTTGATGGTTCATATGGCTACACAAGTCACTCCTCCTCCAGACTTGCCTGCTCCAACTGCGATGTTAGTCTTGATGTTGACGCAGGTCACTCCATTGCCACTGCCAGCTCCCTCTGTGACTTTGCTATTGATGCAAGTTACTCTTCAATACATTTTCCCACTTTACTCTCTGTTGAACAGAGTACTGGTGGAAATCCTTCAGGAATCTGCAAACCGTATCATGATTGCTCCATGGTGGCCCTGGCAGCTAGGGATGTGCATGGTCCGGAGCAGTCCGGACCAGCACCGAAGGGGGCCTTTCTTTTAGGGCGGGAGGGCTTGCTTACCCCTCCCTCCTCTTTGCCCCCGCCAGAGGCCGTATTGTACCTCGTAAATGGGGCGCTGGAAACCAGCCGCCCCCGCCGCCCCCCACGAGCGGATTAGGGCCAAAAATTAGTAAAGTACTGCCGGGACGAGGCCGGGTAGACCGGGCCTCCGGCGGAAGTTCCTTTAGATGTCGTAGCGCGCGCGTGTGTGCGCCCCAGGCCCCAGTTGGGCCACAGACTTTGCCGAGAGAGGAGCTCTGTTCGCGAGTTCCTCTCTCTTTTTGGAAACAATGCGGTGAGCACTCGGGGGGGAGGGAGGGCGGGACGGCGGCAGTACTTTACCAATTTTTGGCCCTAATCTGCTCGCGGGGGGCGGGGCGGCGGGGGCGGCTGGTTTCCAGCGCCCCATTTACGAGGTACAATACGGCCTCTGGCGGGGGCAAAGAGGAGGGAGGGGTAAGCAAGCCCTCCCGCCCTTAAAGGAAGACCCCCCCACCCGGACCCGAACCGGCCAGGTCCGAACCGGTCCGGCAGTTCGGAGGCCTTTAGAATGGCCTCCAGACCGGTTCGGACACACCCCTACTAGCAGCCATGGTTTCAGCAAGTACTCCTACTGTCAAAAGGTCACCACAGGCAACTGCCTCAACACAAAGATTTTCTTCAAGAGAACAGAAGGCTCCTCCATCCCGACCTAAGGACTCTGAACTTAATAGCGTGGAGGATAGGCTCCTGAAGGACATCCTCCTCAATGACTGGAAGAAATCCACTCATGTCAACTACAACAGCAAGTGGAAGCTGTTTATGCTCAGAAACATGGCTCCCTACCTCATAAGACTACCTCCTGGGAGGTATTGCTTTACCTCACATCTCTGAAGCACCATAACCTGGCCAATAGGAACATAGGAAACTGCCATATACTGAGTCAGACCATAGGTCCATCTAGCTCAGTATTGTCTTCACAGACTGGCAGCGGCTTCTCCAAGGTTGCAGGCAGAAATCTCTCTTAGCCCTATCTTGGAGAAGCCCGGGAGGGAACTTGAAATCTTCTGCTCTTCCTAGAGCGGCTTCATCCCCTGAGGGAAATATCTTGCAGTGCTCACACATCAAGTTTCTCATTCAGATGCAACCAGGGCAGACCCTGCTTAGCTATGGGGACAAGTCATGCTTGCTACCACAAGACCAGCTCTCCTCTCCTGATATTTGATCCTTGATATTTCCATCAAGGTTCACCCGGCAGCTGTTTCTGCTCGCCATCTGGATGGGGCAGGAAAACCATCTTCTCTCATCCAGACTCAAAGAGATTCCTTAAGGGATTGAACAACCTTTATCTGCCTATTCGGTGGCCCACTGGCCAATGGAGCCTATCCCTCGTTCTAGCAGCCCTGATGAAACCTCCATTTGACCCCATGGCTATGGCATCTCCTAAGTTGTTCATGTTGAAAATGGCCTGTCTATAATGTTGGCTCGCCATGTTGGCTTGCCGTGTCAGCGAGCTAAATACTCTCTGAATCGATGTCCCCTATGCTAAGTTTCATGAGGATAAGGTGGTGCTTTTCTTGGACTTCCATATTAATAGTGACATTGTTTTACCTACCTTCTTCCGGAATCCCACAATGCCTCTTGAAGCACTTGTTGCATTCCCTGGATTTGAGACGTGCTCTCCTCTTCTACTTGAAACTGACCAAGCTCTACACAGAAAGTCAAGAAGACTTCTTGTAAGTTACAAAAGTAATGTGAAAGGCTCCCAGATATCAAGACAGAGACTCTCCCACTGGATCGTGGAGTTGATATTTCTGGGTTACAAGCACCAAAAAGTGGACCCTCCTAAAACCATACGGGCCCATTCTACTAGGGCTTATGCTACTTCTGCTGCCCACGTGGCAGGAATCAAGCTCAGAGACATTTGCACTGCAGCAACCTAGTCCTTGGAGCTTACCTTTGTCAAGCATTATGCTTTGGACCTTCGCTCTGCAGCTCAGGCCAATTTCAGGAGGGTGTGCTGAAAAGGGTTTTACCTTAGTGTAGTACACCTGCCTCCAGACTGACAGGTCATTAGTCACCCACATATGAGTGCAACTGGTCACAATCCAGATAAACAGGTTGATCACCTGTAACTTTTGATCTGGTAGTGATCCATTGCAGTCATAAGACCCTTCCAGCGGCTGTGCTGCAGTATGCAGTATGCAAAGTGACAATATGTATATTTGCAGAATGAAAAGCCACTACTTACCTTGTAGAAATGTACACTACTTCCATAAGACATTGGATTCCAATGTCAGTCCTCCAGGAACTGAGGAGAAAACTCTAGCCTGTCAAAACTGAAGAAATGTACCACTTGCAAGGGGTGGGGCTAAACGCTTTGAGGAGCTAGTCAATTTTGCCCCACTGTGGGCTTTCAATAAGCTAGCTTTGGTCACACTTCAGATTCTTCCTACAAAACTCAAAAAAACTCTTTAACAGCAGAAGTGTTCTCCATCCTAAATTAAGGCTTTCTCTGTCTTTTATTTCATTATATCTCCACAGTTTTTCAGCTGTGGGAGCAGGAATGGAGTGAAAGTCACAATAACTTGGAGATATTGCTTTATAGCAATAATTGTCTATATACAACTGCTTGTTGACAGAGGCAGCATGACACTGACTGACATAATGACCCAATCATTGCTACTTACACTAGTTTTTAAATTATATTATATTATATTATATTATATTATATTATATTATATTATATTATATTATATTATATTGTCGTCAGCACTGTTTAAAATTGTCACTTGGAGTAATTCAAATGAAATGTATTTCTGGTCTACAAGGATATACAAAAACAAAACAAATGGATTTCTGTGGTATTATTGCCTGGATATAACACTCATTTCAGAATATTGTTGTAATCTTCAGTCCATGAACAGTTTCACCCCTTGCAATCCTCTGCTAGCTCTCCTAGTTTTCTTAGTCTCAAAATGTCAAATAATGAATCTGTAAAAACAAAAACAAAAAACACCCCTGGTGAATCCCTTAACGGGTTATGAAGCCCAACCTGTCCTCCCTCCCGCCTGTGAGAATTTGAGTCAGTTTTCAGTGCTCAGAGCTCCCAACTAAGATCATGTAGAAAGGCCACAAATTTGCCCGTGATGCTGAACTACTTCTAAAATTATGTTATTTGAGGGCTCTTGCACTTTGATCATGTGCCATGGCCATAGTTGTGTCATTGGCCTCTGATATACAAATGAAATGTGTGTGTGGCATTTTTGTTTTGCTTTTGGTTGACAAACTAGTTGGAACAAGGCTAGAAAGATGACAGTGAGCGCTGTGTGAGTGAGGAAAGTTGATATTCTTGGTACTCTACACCTGACAAAAGAAAGCTAATATCTTGCATTGTGTCTGTCATCTTGCCATCCTTTCGTAAGTCTATATCTAACAACAAAAGGGCCTGGTTAAAGAAACCCTGTGTTGCTAGCAGTGTCTGTATTTATGGCATCTTTCAAGTATATAGACCTTTCTAGATGCTGTATGTTTCTTGGGTGATGTTCCAGTTTTGATTAAACCAGATAACCACTGCTGCCAAAGTGCTCTATTTCTGCTAAGCTGCTGTTCCCCTGACTCAGATCAGTAACTATAGCTGCTGGGAAACAAAGGTTTTATGCCCAATAAGAGTGACTGTCACGCATTTGTTTCTGGGAGTTTGAACTGCTTCGTCGACCCAGATGGTGGGTTTGAACTGGTTTGGGGGCCCATGGTTTGGTCTGAATTAATTTCAAATTTGAACTGAACCGCGGCAAATGGTCCGTGCACACCCCTATAGTATGCCTACTGTCATGGGCAGATATTGGATGGCGCTCCATTGCATCATTACCAGGTGCTTTGGTAGTCTCTGCCCTATCTTGAGATGCCATTGTGAAGTGGAGGCTATGCAGTTGCTCTCATCATCACTGGAGTGCTCATCTCTCACAGTGTTTTAAAAAAATAAACATTGGCTGCTCTGCCTCAGCTGCGCTTAACCCCTTCCATCATTCAAGTATGTTGGATCAATGGACTTTGGTTAATGGGACTAGTACTAATAAAACTGCTAACAGAAGGGTGTGGTAGTTTTCTGGAGAGGAGGGAAGTTTCGGGAAAGTCCCTATATTGTCAAGCATGCTCCCTTTCTGAGTGAGAGGCAGAGGGCCCAACTATTTGTATATTTCTGGATGAGTTATGGTTGCTTTAGGGAATCCACCATAGTGGGATATAGATCGAAATAGGGAACCACTTAAACTAGTTTATAGAAGAAGAACTAATTAATATTAATGCAATTAATGGCTTGATGCAGAAAAGAAAATTTGTGTTAGATTTAAGCATCCTAAATTCTTTTTTGTTGGCCCCAACTACAAAAAGGATCTTTTTCAAGAATTTGAGAAAATTAAGAGAGATTGTTAATTGCCAAAGGGAGAGGAAAACTGGTGCTCAGGATCCCCTTTGGATCCCAGCTGAAATAGATTGTGCAACATTCCACTAGGCAAGAACTTTCATCAACTTTGAATACAGTATAACAATTTAATTTTTAGAAAACTCTTAATAATTTAATGTAACACTATTTTGTATCTGAATTGTGCAGTACTGTAGTTGTAAGTACTAACTCTATTGTATATACTGTCTTGCAGCTAAGTGAAGAAAAGGTAAACACTTTAACATTGCTACTTTGTCAACAACTGTTCTACCAAATTTGATATATAACTGGTTAGGCATGTAGGGTTCCAGAGGTATTGGAATTCTCTGGTCAGCAATGCAACTAATAATGTAGCAAAAACTGTGATAAATTAATGCAAAAGTAAACCCATTTTTCCACATATCTATGCAATCTTTCGCATATTAATGTTCATGACAGTTAAGATGAATTTTAAGGTGTATGGCAGTTGACAGGGAAATGTTGAGGGATGGTTTTGAAACCTGCATGCTTTTTGCATTGTGCATGGCATTTTCTTTTTCCCCCTCCTGTGGCCTTTACCAACTATCAATAAATATTATTATTTAGCAAATTAAAAGTGCATATTGTGGGTTTTCAAATTCAAAAACAAATGCACTCATAATCTTTACTAATAAAATAGTAGTGCATCAAAAACATGTATTGTATTTTTAATTGCTAATGTTTCAGAAATGTTTATTGGGCATATTTCAGTTAATTCTCCCCCTTCAAGTGCTAGAGAATGTTATTCTTCATTAGAAAGAACCTTTTCCAAGCTTTCTCTAAGATTAACAGGAGTGCTAATGGTAATATGAAAAGTGGTCTTTTTATTACTTGTGAATTCAACTAAATGTTTAGCATGATAATTTTTTCTTGGAAAATAATTTGGTAATAATACAGTACAGCTTTTGCAAATATGTTCTTTCTGTGGTGGCTCTTAGAACTGAAATAGTTTGAGTGCCATATTATAATAAGTAATAAAACAACTTTTTTTCTTCATAGCCCGACAGACTGAAAGAGCTGGGATTAACACCACAGATTTCTGAGGAGAGAATTCCACCAGAAAGACCCAGACTAGCCTTTCAAACACCTACACCTGGACCTTATTCCACATCTGCACCTCCTATCTCACCCGTGAATGAAGATTTTCACAGAGGGTTGTCCACTACGCTTGGAGAAATGTTAGCTCCCAGGTAATGTTCTTTAGTGTTCACTTTGCAACTGGTTGCTTGGCAAGACATGAGCTGTATGTTGTGTTAAATTTCAGTTGCCACAGAAAAACAAACCATGTTGGATATTCTGTTCCTCTCATCCAGTATATATTTCACAGATGGATGTTGATTCTTTTATAGAAGTCTGTAATGTTTAATGTTTAAGATATTTTGCCTTCTAGACAGCCATTTTGTGATGACAGCGTTTCCCAGTACATGTTTTTAGTACGTTTCTCAATGATGTAAACTGTATATAAAATCAAGACTTATGTAGATAGTTTTAATGCTGAAGCTACTGAAATGAATTGATTATATGCTTTCATTTTCTTTCTGCCCTATTAGAAAGTGCAGCATAAACTGAAAGGTCCTGAGATTTATAAATGAGGGTGTAGCTCTATGTCTACATGAGTATTCCCACTGAAATAAATGGGAGTATTCAGTGCTAATTTTCTGAAGTCTGTCAGTTAGGCTGAGGGATTGGTACTCTGAGCTTCAGCATGTACCTAGCCAATTAGGAGCAGAGGAGGAGGGTCTTCAATCTCCCTCCTTCCACTTCTCGAACGGATACATAGCTGAGGATGTGTTGGCTTCAAGTCATTGAAGATTTTATTATTTATTTATTTATTTGATTTATATATCGCCCTTCCAAAAATGGCTCAGTCTAATAGTATGGCTACAGCATGGGGAAGGAGGAGGTCTCTAATTACCCCTTGGGAGCCCTTCAAGTACTCCTAAAACAATTTACAGGAGGACCTTGCTATTCGTGGGTCTAGCACTTGCGGTTTTGCGTATCTGCAGTCGGATATTTAGTACCTGATCTTGGTATAAGCAGGAAAAAAGTGGACAAAAAAGGGTTAAATCTGTGGGTTGGGGTGGCTGGAAATGACCTCGGAGGTCATTTCTGGCCACCATTTTGACTGCTGGAGAGATTGGGAACCATTTTATGACTTAAAATGGAAGGCAAGAAACATGATTTTTGGTTTATTTTCGGCCCCGTGCGTGATGGTGCAGCACGGTAGGGCAACTTGAGGGAACATTTGGGGATTATTGGGGGGAGGCAGGGCTAAACTTGGAATTTTCAGCATCTGGGAACCTACCCCCCTGATTCCCATTGCCATAATGCCCCGTTATTTGTGGATTCACTGTCCGTGGGGCACCCTATGGAACGGAACCCCCACGAATAACTTGATTCTCCTGTATGTGTATTATGCAACAACATTGTCACCTGCAAAGACCCTATGTAGGTGGGTGCACAGGTCCTGGAAGAATTTTACCTGAAACAAGTCTGTTTTGCCTTGTGATACACCCATGTCTTTTGAAGTAGTACAACAATTAAAAGTGGGCAGTGAATATAATGACTTTCTTTGAGAAGCATTAAGTAATCATGTGATATGGAAAAAATTCCCAAATGTTTTTGCTCTCATTTCTTCTCGTTGTGATGCATAGTATTTTTTTTTAAACCCTGTGTCAAATACATTCTCCTTTTATTTTGATTTAGAATTGCACCCCTTCCTCCACCACCACCACCAATTCTGACAGATAATTACCGGACTCCATATGATGATGCATACTACTTCTATGGAGCCAGGAATCCTTTGGATCCTAGTCTTGCATACTGTAAGTTGTCTGGGTTCATGATAAGTATTTTGCCACATGTTCTAGAAAGATTGTAATAGATGTTTTGAAGGTTATTATGATATCCAGTTACACAAATTGTTCACTATAGTGGAACTGGATTGAATATAGGAATGTATAAGAGTTTCAGAAATCGAGAAAGGGTATTTGGGCATCTCTGAGCTCCTGGAACTGAGTTCAGTCCCCTTCCAAATTTCATTGCAGCTTCAAAAGCCTTGGTGCCAGCCCTCTTGTCTGAGTTCTGCTCCCACTTCCTTTTCCACATTCATAAACTTTCCAAGTTGTGAGGTAGTGGCAGGAAGAAAAACAGCCTCCTGAAGGCTACTCCTGCTGTGTTTGAAGCTATACTTGCTGACATGAATGCTGAGAAGTACAGCTTTGATCTTTGTAGTGGTCTGGTATCCTTCACTGTGGGCTTTGCACCTGTGCAGCAGTCCCGCAGCCAACTCCGATATTGACCTCAAAACCCACTCCAACTTGCCTAAGTGCCCACAGATACAGTCTTTGATCCTGACATTGCACTCCTTTGACAATATCGAAGGACTTTCCTCTTATGCCTGACTTTGACTCCATTCTTGGATCTCTGATGAAGAGAAGTTTAACCTTAACCCTTATATCCAACCTGACCCAGAGCGCACAGACAATTTATTGCAGGCCTGCACAACATACAGCCCGTGGGCCACACCCATCCCCCGAGGCCTTTTTTCTTTGCCCCCTACTGCAATCTTCTGTTTTGTTTTTTTTAGTTTCAATTTCCCTCTGTGGTTTTTTTAAAAATTCCAATTCCGGCCACTGCACAGCCAAGGGTATGGCTGCTGGGCAGGGTGTGTGTGAGGCAGTAGTCCTTCTCTCCCCCTCGCCCCCGGTGGTGGGGCTGCGGCTACCAGAGTGATGCCATGGCCTGCCATTTGGCCCGGCATCTCTTCCCAATTGCGTGGCGCACCCGTGAAGTTAAGAGACTCTCTCTCTCTCTCTCTCTCTCCAAGTCTGCCCCATTCTTTCCATCTTTCTTTCCCCATCTCCCTTTTCTCTTTCTCATAAAAGTCTGTGTGATGAAGGATCAAAGTGTAACTTCCTTAACAAAAATTAAGAGAAAAGCTTCACTAATTTTTTTCCTTACAAGTGCTCCATGTTAAGTGTGATGATTTGGCAGAGGTAGAAAGGAAGAACAATGCATTTTATTGTTATGTATTTTGTACAGATTGTATTGTGTTTATTTTATTAGAGTGAATTTTAATTCAATTTATTTTATTTTAAATTAATCTTGGCCTGCCAGATCATCAAAATTAAATTCTGATTAAATTCATTTTAATTAATTTCATTTCATTTGATTTAATTAATTGATTGATGTTAAGTGTTAACTTGAATAATCGGCACCCTAAAAATTGACCTCAGCCCCCATGAGCCAGGTCACGGTCTGTTTCAGCCCACCAGGTCATTTGAGTTGTGCACCCCTGATTTAGTGCCCCTTGCGATTGATGGTATCCTGCACGTCAGCAGTGAATTATGCCTGACTGAGCACGTGACGCCTCCGACTGTGGCCCTGTCCACTTTCAAACCGAATATCGACGACCGGCAACTACAGCTTTTGGTACCACAAGCTGTACTGGACTATCTTCTTTGGTGGACTCTGCCACAAAATCTCAACATGGCCTGCCATTCCACCTGCCTACACCAACAATATCTGTTCCTGCAGATGTTTCTCTGAAGGGCTGGGGTGCTTATTGTGCAGGCCTTCATGCACAGGGCTACTGGAACCAACATAAGGCTTCCCTACATTATCAGTTTTCTAGAACTTCTGACAGTCCTCTTGGCCCTGAAGTTGTTCCTTTCACTCCTTTCCAGCAAAACGATTCAAGTGCTACTAGAGAACACCATAGCAATCACATACATAAACTGTGAGGGGGCACAGACTCCAGATCCCTCTGCAACCCTGCTGTTCAACTTTGGGACTGGTGCATTCATCACTCAATATACCCCTTGGCTCTCCGTATAAGGGGTGCTGACAACGTCTTGGCAGTCTCAGCAGAGAGACTGATGCAGCCTGCCAGCACGAATGGGAGCTACATGAAGATGTCCTCACCAAACGTTTCCAACTATGGGGGACTCCCCAAGTGGACCTGTTTGCTACACAACAGAACAAAAAATGCCCACTTTTTTTGCTCCAGAGTGGCAGTGGGGAAAGGGTCCATGGGAGATGCCTTTCAGATCCCTTGGGAGGGCCAACTGTTCTACCTCTCTCCACCCTTCTCACTCCTGCCCAAAGTCTTAAGCAAAATCCTGCTCCACGAAACGAAATGCATTCCACTTACATTGTGATGGCTGAGGCAGCCTTTTCTTCCCTCTCCTCTTGTGACTGTCTTGGGTCCTAAGTTTGTCTCCAACAATGTCCCGGCTTCTTAAATCAGAACAATGGCAAGGTCTTTCACCACAGCCTCCAGACGCTGAATATGACTGCATGGAGGCTGAACTTCTGGATAACATTCTTCTTCATGAAAGAAAAGCTTCCACCAGATGCAATTACAGCCACAAATGGAAAAGATTTTCAATTTACACACAATCCAAGGGATTTGACCCATCTCTACAGCATCTGTATGTCAAGTCCTCCTGTATCTCACCTCTATTAAGCAATCCGGACTTTCTAATTCCTCTATTAAAGTCCATTTATTAGCACTTTCTGCTATGCATTCAGGTTGGGGTTCAAACACCCTTTTCTCCCACCCTGGTTGTAAAATATTTCTGAAAGGCTTGAATAACCTTTTTCTGCCAATGAGGAAACAGATTGAGCCCTGCATTCTTTCTCTAGTCCTCTAGACCAGGGATTCTCAACGTGTGGGTCCCCAGATGTAATTGGACTTCAACTCCCATAATTCCTAACCAAAGGCCACTGGGGCTGGGCCTTATGGGAGTTGAAATCCAATAACATCTGGGGACCCACACATCGAGAAACCCTGCTCTAGACTCTCACCAAGCCCCCCTTTTGAGCCTCTATTCTGGTCTTGTGGTAGCAAGCATGACTTGTCCCCTTAGCTAAGCAGGGTCCACCCTGGTTGCATATGAATGGGAGACTAGAAGTGTGAGCACTGTCAGATATTCCCCTTAGGGGATGGAACCGCTCTGAGAAGAGCAGAAGGTTTCAAGTTCCCTCTCTGGCTTCTCCAAGATAGGGCTGAGAGAGATTCCTGCCTGCAATCTTGGAGAAGCCACTGCCAGTCTGTGCAGACAATACTGAGCTAGATGGACCAATGGTCTGACTCAGTATATGGCAGCTTCCTATGTTCCTATCCTCTGCACCGATTAAATTACTCATTATGAAAACAGCATTCCTATCACCATCAACAGAAGGGTTAGTGAATTGACTGTCCTGGAGGTCAAAGTGCCTTTCGCCACTTTTAGCCCAACAAAAGTAGTCATGCACACTGATCCCACTTTCTTACCCAAGGTAGTCTCTAACTTCCACATTAACCAAGACATTATTTTACCTACCAGTATCACCCCTTGAACACTCGCTACATTCTCTAGTTGTTTGTAGTGTGCTATTATTTTACATGGATAAGATTAAAGACCTTAGGAAATCAGAGAGACTTTTTGTTACCTTTGATGGAGCCAACAAAGGTCAGCCTGTCTCCAAACAAAGACTATCCAAATGGCTGATCCAGCATATCCACTTGTTATGAGAAGCAAGGGTTGACACTGCCATCCACTATCAAGGCACATTCTACCAGAGCAGTGTCCGCTTCGGCTGTTCACCTGTCTGGTGTTAACTTTTCTGATATCTGGAAAGCCACTACTTGGTCTTCTGACCTACCCTTTGTCAAGCATTATGCCCTAGACATCTGCTCTGTGGCTGAGGCTGGTTTGGGGCGTGCAGTCCTAAAGATGACCTTTTAATTGACATCCTTGGATCCACCTCCCTATATGGGAGCTTGGTAATCACCCACTTTGTGAGGGATACCGGACCACCACAAAGATAAACAGGTTGCTTACCTGTAATTTTTTAATCTTTTGGTAGTCCGTTATCATTCACAACACCCAGCCAGGTTTCCCATTTATTTGTCATATTTACCATAACTTATTTATTTTGTGAAGCAAGAACTCCAGTTTACACAGCGACTGTCCAGGAACTGAGAAGGAAAGCATTCTGGTGCCAAGAAAGGGCAGAGCTTCAGAGCACTTTGAGGAGCGTGTGAATCCTTTTGTGGGGACTGCTGCGCAGGCGCAGAGCCCACATTGTGAATGATACTGGGCCATAAAAAGTTAAGGATAAGCATCCTGTTTTTCTTTATCCCACTTACTGACAAGGAAAACAAAACCCTATAGTGCCCAGGGTTCTTGTCATTAATTGATTATTCAGGCATGCTCAGAAGACTTCATTACAGAGAACTGGAAATATAGGGAGAACTCAAGGCTTTTGAAATCCCTCTTGGCTTCTCCCTTTGCAAAGGGAGGCAGGGTGGGAGGCTGGCCGATAGAGCTGTAAATGATAGAGAAGTTTCCTGAGATGGGTCTTCCTGAACTTTGGAGAATTCTCTAAAAACATTTGGAAAGACCCATTCCAAATATAGTTCGGCAGGTTTTACCAATCGTTACTAGAAACACTGTGGATATATGGGGACCTGCATTTGCTGTAATTTATAAAACTGTCTGTGTTTAGAAGTTGTTTTTCTTAACCAACTGAATTAGCAAACTATTTTTCACTGAAATGTTATTCATTTAATTCTGCATTTTCAAGATTCAGTGTCCTTCCAAGACCCCTTAGATTGGCACACCAATATGTGGGGTGGGGGTTAACTACATGCAATACACACAGATGTAACAGAGCTGCAATTTTGTTTGTGGTTTCTTTTTTTTATTTTAAAGCAGTCCTGAAAGACAAGAATATAGAATAGAGGGAGGTGTGTGTGTGTGTCTGTGCTTAACATTTTTGCTGCATTAAATCTCCTCGTCATGGGGTTGTAAATACACTCATGTGTTTGGGACCCCACAGGGGAAAAGCTGCATTGGAGAAGGTGATTCGGAGCAGGAAAACAGTTAACCCTTTCAACCTGCCATTTCTCTGCTCTAAAGTCTTCTTTCTCATGTCTCTTCTATTTAAAACAAACGAACACAGTGTTGGGTCTAATATATATATATCCCTTGCCTATTTCAGTAAAGCTTAATTCTCTATTTGGGTTATGCTGTTAATTTATAAACATTTAGATCCCCTCCCCACTTCAAGATAGAGAAGCCTTCAGCACAAAATCATGGAGCTTTTGAATCATGTCTTTGACCCAATTTGAAGAATCTGCCCAAATATCTATTTTTATTTCCATATTAAATACTTGGCACAATTCCTGGACATTGTGCATCTCTGCATTTAATTTATTATTATTTATTCGATTTCTATACCGCCCTTCCAAAAATGGCTCAGGGCGTTTTACACAGAGAAGAAATAATAATAATAATAATAATAATAATAATAATATTAGATGGATCCCTATCCCCAAAGGGCTCACAATCTAAAAAGAAATGTAAGATAGACACCAGCCACAGTCACTGGAGGTACTGTGCTGGGGGTGGATAGGGCCAGTTACTATCCCCCTGCTAAATAAAGAGAATCACCACGTTAAAAGGTGCCTTTTTGCCCAGTTAGCAGGGGTTCAATTCAAGTTTGTATCACCATAAATTATTAATCTAGATTTCAAATGCCTTTGTTTTAGATGGTACAAGCGTAATGGGAGTGCAGCCTGCCCCTGCTCCTCCACCTGTTCTTGAAACTGTTCAAAGACCACTTCCAGTGTCTGCGTAAGTAGCACTAGGATTAGTTTGATTTTTGGGGGTGTTATTTCTTGGGGAATGTGGCTTTGAAATAGGATAATATGGTGGTGGGGTGTGGGGAGACAGCTTTCACTGATGGATTGTGGAGGAAGTTGATGGATTGTGGAGGAAAAAGTAGTGAAGTATCACTTGAAACACATTTCAATATGAAGCTAGTTTAGTTTTTGCTTTTAAATTATATTGCATCTCTTACTCTTTTGAGCGCAGATGTAAAATTGGAGCCCAAGTCACAAATGATAGACCAAGAGGTCTGGGAGCATTTCCTGAAGAAAAACCAAAGCCTTCAAAAGAGGCTACTTTAACTTACCAACAAGAATTGCAACAGCAGGTATGATATAATTGGTTCAAAAATGGATTTTCCACATTAAACAATTGTTGTACATTTTAAAAGAAACTTGATTAATCTCTCACTATTGAATATTCTTTTCTTAATGGGTCTGGTTATATTCTAATAAGACATAACAACATGAAATCCATTATAAAGCCTAATCACAAGTTTTTAAAAAGTGAACTTTATTTGTGTTGGATTGGACTCTGGCATGTGAGATTATGCCGTGGGAAAAAATTTCAGTTATTTTATTGTGCTGAATTTTTATCCAGAACTACAATTTTTAAAACCTATATGCTACATGTAAAATAGAAGGCTTGATCTATGCTACTGGGTGCAGTGTCAGCTCATGGAGTAATCCTCCTGGGTTATAACAGAGCCCAGTTCTCTCCATTTCTCCCTCTGCACACATGTAGCCACTATGTCAGACCATTATGGGGGACTGGGAAGCTTGTCTATACCTCTCCTATTCCCATCCAACCCTTCATTTTCTCCATCTTTGTGACCCTTGACTGAGTAGTGGAAGAAGGGCTGGATAGGGGCATGAGAGATGCATATTAACTTGCATTTCCTGTAACATTCTAGACATGTTTACATGGGGGTGGAGGGAAGCAAAGTCCTTTAAAACTCTAAACTGCTAAACTCTAAACTGCTCATGTTTTGATTATCTTGGGGGAACCTCTTGCATATGAGCCACCCCTCACCTCCATTTAAGATCTTTTGAGTTGGTTATGCTCCATGTTCTCTCTCATATTGAGACTAGAATTCATTCTACAAAGAGCAGGGCCTTCTCTATAGCAATCCTTAATTGTATGAAGGGTGGATGTATTTATTTCAGAGGGCTTTTAAAAAATGTAGTCTTCACTTGTTCTGGTTTTTTTTTAAAAAAAAAATATTGCTGCTAACTGTTGTGTTGTTTGTCTGTCTTATTGGATACAGTTTATATTGTTATAAACCACTATGACACTTTATGAATAGTGGTATAAATATATTGTAAATAACAGCTATTTTTATGGCTTTTCATGAATCCTCTGCATACAGTTGTAGGATTGTATTGAACCTGTATGTTTTCTGCAATATGAGTTATCTGGACCTTATGACTTTCAAATGTTAGTTTCCTGATGTTTCTTAGAAGTCATTAACAGATGGAGTAGAGTGCTAAAGACCTATTATAAAAACATTAGGTCCTTTAGGTCCAGGAGCACTCCCAAGCTACGTACCTGATCTTTCAGGGGGAGTGTAACTCCACCCACAACAGGCAGATCTAAACCATCTCATGGGTCCTGGTCCCCCACAATCAGTACCTCCCGTCTTATTTGGATTCAACCTCAGCTTATCCCTCATCCAGTCCATTACCGCCTCCAGGCAGGCATTTAGGGAAGATATGCCATTTCCTGATGAGGTTGGCATGGAGAAGTCCAACCTCATGTCCAACTGTGGTGGACAGCTCATTGAAAGTGTTGACTCAATGTGCAGCAGCTGTGAAAAAAGCCAATTCCATGCTAGGGATCATTAGGAAGGGGAATGAAAGTAAAACGGCTAATATTATAATGCCCTTATACAAAACTATGGTGCGACCGAGTACTACATACAATTCTGGTCACCACATCTAAAAAAAGGACATTGTAGAACTGGAAAAGGTGCAGAAGAGGGCAACCAAGATGATCAGGGGCCTAGAGCACCTTTCTTATGAGGCTAGGCTACAACACCTGGGGCTATTTAGTTTAGAAAAAAAGACGACTGCAGGGAGACATGATAGAGGTCTATAAAATCATGCATGTTGTGGAGAAAGTGGATAGAGAGAAACTCTTCTTCCTCTCCCATAACACTAGAACCAGGGGTCATTCCATGAAATTGATTGCCAGGAAATCTAGGACCAACAAATGGAAATACTTTTTCACACAATGCATAATCAACTTGTGGAATTCTCTGCCACGAGATGCGGTGACAGCCAGCAACCTGGATGCCTGGATGGCCTGGATGGTTTGGATAACTTCATGGAGGAGAGGTCTATCAATGGCTACTAGTCGGAGGGCTATAGGCCACCTCCAGCCTCAAAGGCAGGATGCCTCTAAGTACCAGTTGTAGGGGAGTAACAGCAGGAGAGAGGGTATGCCCTCAACTCCTGCCTGTGGCTTCCAGCAGCATCTGGTGGGCCACTGTATGAAACAGGATGCTGGACTAGATGGGCCTTGAGCCTGATCCAGCAGGGCTGTTCTTATGTAAGTCAATCTGGGTTTCATCAGAATATTGATGACACCCAGCACCAAACCTCTTGATAATCTCTCCCAGCAGTTTCATGTAGATGGTAAAAAGCATTGAAAACAGTATGGAGCCTTGTGGGACTACACGCTTCAGTTCTCGCTTAGCGGAACAACAGTCTCCAAGTGACACAATCTGGAATCTGCCAGAGAGGTAGGAGCGGAACCACTGTAAAACAGTGCCACCCAATCCCACCTCCCTCAGGCAGTCCAGAAGGATACGATGGTCGATGGTATCGAAAGCTGCAGAGAAATCCAAAAAGATCAGCAGAGTCACACTCCTTCTGTCGATAGCCAGTTGGAGATTATCCATCAGGCTGACCAAGGCAGTATCGACCCCATAGCCCACACAAAAGCCAGTTTGAAATGGGTCTAGATATCTGCACCATCCAAAACTGCCTGGAGCTGAGAAGCCACCCCCCCAACCATCTTGCCCAAACATGGAAGATTAGAAACAGGTCTGTAATTAGCTAACTCTGAGGGATCCAGCATAGCTTTCTTCAAAAGTGATCTAATGATAGTCTACTTAAGACAAGGAGGCATCCTACCCTCTCTCAGAGAAGCTTTTATAATATTAACCCAGACCCTCTCTGATAATATGATTATCAGATGCGATAAGCCAAGTTGGGCAAGGCTCAAGGGAACAGGTTGTAGGACGCACAGTCTGAAGCAGTTTGTCCACCAGTGTGGTGCTGTTTAAGGCGGACACTATGTTCCTCAGTTCTTTTTGGACTGCCGTTGTGAACAGACCTCGTGCTGTCACTCCTCGTTCAGATTAGTTCCTCTTCTGAGAGTTCATGATCTTCAAAAAAGAAAAAGAAAAAAGGATTGTCGATTAGATTTTATTGATTACGGAACAACTTGACTATGATGACTGCTACTGATGACGAAACAGACTGACTACGGAAACGGATTATGTTTGAGGAGAAAAAATGGTTTGAGAGGTGTGTGGGCTGCAACGCAAAACTCCCCTCGAAGGATCTTCATTACTTGTGCCTTATTTGTTTGGGTGAAGGGCATAATGTGTCCACATGCAAGATCTGTCTATCTTTCTCGAATCATACGAGAAAAAATTGGGCTCTTACGCTTTGTGCCGCAATCTACAATGATGTCTTGAGCCCATCGATGCCCCCCTCCCATCAAGATTGATATCAATGTTGACACAGATGGCTGTTCCATTGAAACAGTCAAAGCACTCGGCACCCTCTTCAACTTTGAAGGCTATGAAGAGCACTAAGCCTCTGAGTATTTCACATGGGAGTGCTTCTGCAGGGCATTCAAAGTTGAAAGGAAAGTGGTTATTTAAGGAAGACTCTACTTTGGCATCTAGTCTCAAGAAAGTGAAGACCATTGACTTGACAGGGGGTTGAACCCCCTCTCTGTTGGGTCTACAAATGATCAAGTCTGAGAGCCCTAAGATGCCGATGTCAAGAGAACCTCTCAACATCAAACAGCTGAAGACGTTGATGTCGAGAGCAGGGTCGATTTCACCGGCTCCTACTCCAGTCCAGTCTTCTGCACCCTCGCCACTGACAGATCAATGTTCAGATGTTCTGTTGACACTGAAGACTCTGATTCAATGTTGCCTGATGCAAGTCACGCTCCAATATCGACCACTGGCAATGACCTTCAATATCGAAGATTGAGAAAATTATAGACACCGCGGTTTGGACCCAATTACGTCCCGAACTCTGCTCTCCATGCTGGATTTGAGTGCACACCTTCGATGACAACATTTCAGGGGTTTCTGTCTCAGAATGCGGACTGCCCACAGGAAGACCTGACAGTCACTAGGGTACGTGCTCCTGCTCCAGAACAGCCCACTGCACCTCATCGTCCAGTATGCTAGGCGCTATCTGCTGCTCACCTAGCAAGCACCTCTTCATGGCACTCATGGTTTCTCTTACCGATCTGTGGCTGCTGCTACCTTGGCTTCTGCTGGCATGAGGATATCTTCTCCAGGGTTCCCCTATTATTTTAAGGGCAACTGAACATGGAAAATGGCCCAACCTAAATCATATTACCCTCTAACCCCGTGTCTTGCACACGTTCAGCCAGTCCACACTCTGGCCAGCTGCTACACCTCCATTTATCGCCAGAAGATTTAAAAAAGCGATTCAAACCGACTATGACTAAATCTTCAGCACTCACACACCAATAACTCAGCGCGGCAAAGCATTTAGCTGAAACTGAGTCTAGATCTCTGACAGCTGCTGTCGATAAGACAACGCACCTGGCTTCACTTCTTCATTACAGAGTGATATGCAGGAGAAGGTCGAAGGTCTGCCGTATGATGGAAAAGGCCTCTTCAATGAGGAAACGGACTCCACCATGGAGAAATTAAAGAAATCAAAATTTACAGCAAAGACTTTACAGCCTCTTCTTCTTTCTACAGTTCGAAATATGTCATATTCTAAACAGAAGTCAACGTTTGGGCAATAAGACAGGAGGCAATTCAGGAAACAATACTGGCCTTACAACAAACATCCCTATCAGAACAAGAATTAAAACAATCAAGGACAACGTACCAAGCAAGCGGAGCCTCAGAAGCATCTATGAGGTTTGCAATCATCCACTGTTGCAGTTACATCTCCTGACCCAATTCTCTCAACACCTCCTCCATCAAGGGCAATACCATCATGGTGTGCAACCAACTCCACCAGGTTTGCGACCCCATTATTGATGCCAGTAACCAACTCTATCAAGCTGGCATGCCATGCCCCTGCAGGGCACTACATAACATCAGACTGCTGGATCCTCAAGATAGTTTCCATGGGGTATGCTATAAAGTTCAAGGTTATTCCGAAGTTCTCCGGGGTGAGATTCATTCAACCTTCGCTGAGGGAAGAGGTGAAGCAGCTGCTAGCAAAGGGTGCAATTGCCCCTGTGCAGTGGGCACACAGACGGGAGGGTTTTACTCCCAGTATTTTCAGATACCGAAGAGGGGAGGCAGAATCTGACCAATTATGTATCTTCGTCACTTAAACAAATTTGTCCATGTGAAAAAATTCCAAATGATCGCGTTTTCAGGAGATCTTACCTATTCTATATCAAGAAAACTGGCTTGCAACACTTGATCTAAGGAATGCCTATTTTCACATTGGTATCAGGAAGGTGCACAGAAAATATCTAAGATTCACCGTGGGAGAACAAGTATACCAATACAAGGTATTACCCTTTGGCCTTTCCATTGCCCCCAGGATATTCACCAAGTGCATGGCGGTGGTGGTGGCTTGAGAATGCAAGGCCCATCAAAAGATCAAAATGAGTTATGTTATCTGACATCCTATACATTAGAGCTCCTTCAGGACTTGAGGATCCAAGTCATTTGGAAAAAGTCTCACACAGAACCTGTACATGTTATAAGCTACATTGGTGCAGTTCTAAACATGGAAATGAAACAGGCATACTTACCCCCAGGAACGCTACGATTGCATCAGGGAGATGTTTCCAAG
The DNA here is from genome assembly GCF_027244095.1 of Hemicordylus capensis. Taxonomy (NCBI): domain Eukaryota; kingdom Metazoa; phylum Chordata; class Lepidosauria; order Squamata; family Cordylidae; genus Hemicordylus; species Hemicordylus capensis. The sequence goes on from NC_069660.1 coordinate 266,723,441, forward strand.
AACATCCAATTCAGCCTGCTTGACTCATACAAATACTGCTAGGCCTCATGGCATCCTGCAATACAATAGTGTGTATACACCGTTAAAGATGTGAAAATTTCAGCTTTGCTTGCTTTCAGTATTCCTCCCGAATGTAGACAGCCAACAAATGCGTCTCAAGATCCCCGCTCAGATACTATGCTCTTTGAATTGGTGGATGAGCAAAGGAGACCTCTTAGGGGATGTCCCTTTTCAGATGCAAAATCCAACTATTTGGATAACAAAGGATGCATCCCTACTGGGTTGGGGTGCTCACTGCAGTGGCCATCAAATACAACAAAAACAGTTCCATTTCAGTTTTTTGGAACTCCTAGCTGTTTCAGGGGATGAAAGCCTTCCTACCACTTCTAAAGGGCCAGATAGTTCAAGTACAGCTTGACAAGTACTGTCCTTGACTACATCAACAGACAGGGCAGGACGGTGTTGTGATCCCTTTGTGCCCTCAGTCTACAGCTTTGGTACTGGTGCATCAAACACCAGATCTACCCTATAGTAATTAACATAAAGGGTCTGGACAATGACTTAGCAGACAGTCTGAGTCACACTTTTGCTCAACAGCAGCAGCACGAATGGGAAATAAAGACAGAGCATGTTGCACCACTCTTCGAGAACTGGGTCTGTCCTACTATAGACCTGTTTGCCACATCAGAAAACACGAAATATGTCCAAATTCGTTCCAGAGCAGGTCATAACCCACAGTCATTGGGGGATGCTTTCCAGATGGACTGGACTTGGGAGATCCCTTACATGTGCACACCACAACTCTTGATCAGTCTTGTGGTAGCACGCCTGTTTGCCACTCTAGTATTGTGTATTCTAGTGACCCCGTGGTGGCCAAGGCAACCTTGGTTTCCACAAGTACTCAGATTGCCAAGAAACAGGCGCCACAGGTTACCATAAGAAACAGATCTTCTAACACAAGACAACTGCCAAATATTACATCCAGACGTGCTCACACTACTTCTGACAGCATGGTGAATAGGTTTCTAACAAAGATATTGATTAACCAAAGAAAGCCTTCCACAAGACGTAATTATTTGAGAAAGTGGCTTTGTTTCAAAAAAACTATGCAAAACTCAGAGGTTTTAACCCCAAACAAGTTGCAGTCAGAGAGGTTCTTCTCTATTTGACAACTTTAAAATCTCAAGGTTTGGCAAATTTGTCACTGAAAGTCCATCTAGCGACGCTCTCATCAAAACATCCTGGCTGGGAAGACACAACGCTCTTCTTGCATCCTGATGGCAGAGCTTTTCTAAAAGGCCTCATGAACTTATACCCACCTATTCAAACTCCGGTGGAACAATGAAGCATATCATTGGTACTCTTGGCCTTGACTCAAAGCCCTTTCAAACCACTAGGTACTGCTTCTATCAAATTAGTGACTTTGAAGACAGCCTTCCTTATAGCCATAACAACAGCTGAACGAGTTAGTCAACTAACAACTTTGCGTATAGACTCTCCTTTTACCAGAATTTATCCTGACAAAGTGCTGATGCATTTGGATCCTGACTTCCTTCCCAAGGTAGTGTCAGACTTTCACCTTAACCTTGCTATACTACCTAGATCATACAAAAGGTTTCAGGACCACCAAATGCCTTTTTTGTCACTTACAAAGGCTCAGCTAAGGCTTCCTGAATTTCTAGACAAATAATGTCCCACTGGCTAGTGGAACTAATTATACTGACTTAAAGATCACAGAACATAGATCCTCCAAAAGCTATCAAGGCTCATTCCACTCGTGCCTATGCTTCATCTGCTGCACACTTATCTGGTGTAACTTTTAAGGACATCTGCAAAGCAGCAACATGGACCACAAAGTTACCATTCATCAAACACTATACCATAGATTTACGCTCTGCGGCTGAGCCAAACTTTGGGAGAATTAGTTTAAAACAAGTGTTATGATGACTATTACTGCACCCTCCTCCAAAGGGAGCTAGCTAAACACCCATTCTTATGGATCTCAACAGATCATGATCCAGATAAACAGGTTGCTCACCTGTAACTTATGATCTGGTAGTGATCCATTGACATCTATGACACCCTCCTGAACCACCCCACTGCAGTAGTTTTCTGCTATGAGCGTAAAGAGAGTGTGTGCACTAAGATTCCAAAGGTGAACTCACCAACCCGTCCTCATCAGTGGTCATCCAAGAACTGAGGAACATGGCAACTAGCCCGCCTTAAATAGCATCATGCTGGAGATGTGGAGGCCTGGGCGCAAACGCCTTGAGCGGCATTCCACCGCATTCAACCACGAGGATCCTGCGCAGGTGCCGTACCCATTCTTATGGATGTCAACGGATCACTACCAGATCATAAATTACAGGTAAGCAACCTGTTTATGCCTTTCAATAAAATCATTTTTTTTTAAAGTACAGAAACAATTGTACATTTTTGTAAAAATGAATTGAGGTAACTGTCACACATGGAAGGTTTTATACCTTAGCAGTTGAATATTTTGATCTAAATATGAATTAAAAATATTCCCATATTAATAATGCATGTGATTAAAATGAACTCCATTTTTTGCAGATAAGGGAAAGGGAACAACGTCGCAGGCAAGAGAAGGAGGAAAGGGAACGGTATGATGCCAGATTAGAAGCTGAAATGAGAAATTACAACCCTTGGGGAAAAGGAGGTGGTGGTGCTCCTCTCAGAGATAAAAAAGGAAACCTCATAAGTATGTTGAAAGTCAGGAATATTCCTTTTTACATACCTTCATCTATCTATATTTGTTTATTATTCTGATATAAGTGGCACTTGATAGAGTAAAATGGATGTACTACAGCGAATTTACAGCATAGAAGAACTGGTTATTCAGCAATAGCTTCACTGGCCTAAACGGAAGCTGCTTCTATGAGAATGAACTAAAAACAAGGCAAAACCTACTGGCAAAATGCAATAAGATTTAGCACTGAAAACAAGATACAGATAAAAAAATGAAAGAGAGAATACTGATATATTATAGCCAGACCGTGGAAATGAATATTTGTGTGCCTCATGTTACATACTCTCATCAGAGCGTTAGATCAGCATTGCAGCATTTTCATTGAAGTTTTAAGTGTGTTTGTTCGATTTTATGATGGAGGTTGATTTAAAAATAAATAAATAAAATACAGCATAAATGATCTTTTGTCCAACGAACCTACACATGTGTGGTGAGGAGAACTACTTGTGCAGTTAGTGGTTTATTTGAATTTCTCAGCAATGGAGCTCTTGCTGCCAGAGCCAAGCTGCAGTTGAAACTTAAGTTAAACTTAAAAAACAAAAACTATCTGGCAATGAACACAGTGCCCTTCTCTCCTCTATACTGTAGCTTGTTTGGATCATAGTGGTGGTTTCTTGAGATGAATGGTTTGTTTGCATTTATACTGACAGATAAAACTTAGATTAAAAATATAGATCTTTATGATAATCCATGTTTGCTCACAAAATGGGTTCTGCACCTGCACCATAATCCCCATGGAAAAATTCTTCAGTTTCTCGAGGTGCTCTATGACTCCACCCAACACATGCAAGGTGTGTCTGTTGTTTTTGGCGGTTAGAGCACCCATTGCTCAGTTCCTTCTTGATATCTGATGCATTTTATGTTGTGAAAGATTCGTTCCTCATTCGAGCTACAGTAGGTTCCTGTGAGAAAAAGAAATTATTCATTTACTCTGGTTTTTGATGATGGAGAGTTTAACATTTATTCTTGTGATTGTGATTAGGACTTGTACTAATGGATGGTAAAAAAAAAATAATTTTTTTTTAAAAATATAGTTCTTGTGGCAGTACTCCCGCTTCCTCAGATAGGCACAATAAATGCTTAATTTGTTTAGGTGAAAACCACAACATTTGGATCTGTAAAAGCTGTTTGTCATTTTTGAAACAATCAGTGAAAAGCAGAGAATTCCGAACTTAGAGCAGCTTTGTGTGAAAAGGCATTAAGACAACAACCCTGATGCTCGGTTGCCGCTACCTTTGATATCAACATCCTTTATGTTGGCCGATAGTAGACACTAGGGATTGAGATTGACATCAGAGTCTTAGTAAGGATATACACCAAATGGATTTTGCATTCTGTTTTGAGCACAAAATGAAATGCAGATGGCCGAAATGTTTCATTGAACCTGTGGCTGACGCTGTTTTAATGGAACAAACTCAAGAGAGACTAGCGTTTTGGGTGGTATACAAATAGTAAATAAATAAAATGTTTCAAGTCTTGCAGCCATAGGAAACAATGGGGAAACTCAAAACACCCCATTGCTCTCCTTGGGTAGCTTCTAGGGACTACAAAGTAGGTTCTGTGGTAGGGCATGATGGGTGCTACCTACCCCCCAACCCAGAAAAGAAATGGGCAATTGGGTGATTTTAAACAAATTTTTAAACTTTCCCCCACCCCACCCCTGGATCCTATAGGGATTTTGGGGAGAGGTTAAAATATGTTAAAAATTGCCTGCTTGCCCATTCCTTTTTTGGTTTGGGTGGTAGGTAGCACATGCCCTACCACATAACCTACTTTGGTGTCCCTAAAAACACCCCATGGGGAACAATTGGGGGTGGGTGGGTTTCCTCATTGTTCGCTATGGCTGGAACAAGCTGCACTCAGAGTGCACAGACAAGTTTTACGTTGCAATTTTCAATGCATTTTGCAACCCTACCTTGAAAAATACTGCAGAAGCACACAGTAAAAGGGAATCTGCCCCTCCCAACATGTAACACACATTTCAAATGCAGTCCAAAAATGGCCAAAAAGGAATAACTGACTCAGCATCCACTGCCAGACACAGTGCCTGTGCTGCAGTAACATCATTGGGACAAGTTGCACTCTCTCACACAATTATGACTCCATACTTCCTAGCATTGCAACAGCTGCCACAGCAGCACACTTACTTAGCAGCAAGCATAGCCATAAACTCAAATAGAGCAACTTCAGACACATTTTGACTGAGTCCACCTTGCAATGCAGATTGCAGAATTTGCAGAGCAGACCAGAGTAGTGAGTGAAGCACAAGTTAGCGTCAAGGCCAATAAATATTCACACACACACACACACACACACACACACACACACACACACACAGCTGCCACTGTCCATTTCTCACCACAACACTATCTCACAAACAAAATAAAAGGAAAACATGTACCCAAGTTCTTCCTTTGTCAATTTGATACCCAGCAAAACCAAATAGTTACAGAAGCAATAGCACAGCATATTATACTCAGTGCTGAGAAGAGGCTCAAAATAAGGCCTCTTTCTGCGTCCCAGTCCCTTTGAATACATTTTGAAATTTCCTCCTGTGTCTCCACCGCCCACAGTTGTCCATAACAATATTTGATTTGTATGATGCTTCCAATCAAGAAGCAAGGAGATTGTACGCCAGTCAGAAGCCAGTGCCAGAAAACCAATCATCAAGGGGGAAAACAGACCTCCAAAATGGTGCTTGAAATGTTTTGATTGAAACAGGGTTGTTCTGCTCTGAGCTTGAAACAGGCCTTTTAAAAAGAGAGTGTTCTGTTTCGAGTCAAAATGTTTCATCATTGAAATGTTCTGCACATCGCTATTCACCAGGGGGAGAGTCTCAGACTCATCGATTGTAAAAATAGCATGCTGAGTCAGTTTTTAAGAAGCCCAAGGTTCTCAGCAGGGAAGGTAATTCCTGTTGGCATAAGAAAAGAAAACATCAGAGGGATGACTCTCCTGGCCGCTTGAGATCGAGAGACAGGCATTCTTTGGCATCAACAACTGACTCAACGGCAAAAGGAAACCTTAATTCGCTGCCTTCAATGTTGACTGCTACACTGACTTTGATATTGACCATGGGTTCGGGGAATCTCCCCACACCCCCTCGCCCTCTACAGTACAAATTTTTCCGGCAGACCTCCAGTGTATGCAATCATCTCCTCGGGCATCTTCCTTAGTGTCAAGAGCAGCTTCAACACTGGCTTCAACATCGAAGGTTCAGCCATCTAGTACATCACTAACGGTGGCATAGATCATCTCCTTCAATGCCGAGGACAGAGATGCTCCAACAGACGGTTGCAGACACTGCCTATATCTCACTTATTATAGTGGATTTCTCACTTAAGAATTCCTCAACCAATTCTTGATGTAAATCGCCCTGAGCCATTTTTGGTAGGGTAGTATATAAATCAAATAAATAAATTCTGACCAGGGAAAGGACTCTAATTTGAGTAAAGAACAACCTTCAAGGGAAATCTGCCCAGCTGTGCCTGTCAGACAAGTGTACCTCAAAAAATTTGGAATCCTTGATGGATTCTACACAATCCAGTCCATCAGGATCCACCTTTAGAGGTTTTTAAATGCATGGTTTGGATGGGGATGAGGAAATTGGGCAACTTCTGTTCCAAAGACTCTTTCAGCATCTCTTGCCAGAGTGACTTCTATGTTCGCTCCTTCATATACACCAAACTTTAGTTGAAGAGAGAGGTATCACTACTCAGGCCCAACTTATTCATCAATGGGATACCGAATGCGTTATTGGAGTTCGCCTGGAGCGCTAGACCCTAGGTTTGTACATCGACTTAGGCAGTTCAGGGAACCTTGTTGTTTTCCATCACTTGGACTCCCTTATGACTTCACAAATACAGGCTGTGGAAATGGAGAACATAGAGAGAGAGAGCTCTGGTAGAAATGAAAACTCAAAAAGACCCTGCACAGCCAAAAAGCTCATATAAGAAATAATTTTTTTAAAGGTCTCTAGCGCCGTCCCAACCACAATGTCCTGTGAAAAGTTGGTCAGCATTGAAGCTCTCAATATGGAGATAACCAAACTCACTGTAAGAGCCCTGATGTGGAGATCATCTACTACTATCTAACGACTTTGGATTTAAAAAAAAAAAAACTAATAAAGAGGAAAAGTCAAATGATGATTATGATCCATTCTACGGACTCAGATGAGGGTTCTGTTCAAAGAAACAAGTTCTAGTAACAACTAATCAGCCTACTTTCCTTTCATTGTCTCCGCAACTGGACTAAATTTGGTTTAAATTGAGGTTCACAAGTTAGATCTCTTGAGCCTCAAGTGTTCATGTGTTCACCATCTTGGATCGGGGTGGATGACATCATTACAAATTACACTATTGAGGTGTCCCTGTGTGACACTCACTACAACTGTACCAAATTTGGTTCAGATCAGTTATTCTTCAAGTTAGTGCACTTGTGCCTCAAAAGTTCACAGATCCACCATCTTGGATCGGGGTGGATGGCATCATCACAAACTACACCATTGAGGCATCCCTATGTGTCCATACAGCTGTAGCAAATTTGGTTCAAATCGATCAGACTGTCCACAAGTTAGTGTACTTGCATCTTAAAGGTTTGTGTCTGCCATCTTGAATTGTGTTGGATGACATCATCAGAGTCTACGCTGTTGAGCTCTCCCTACAGCTTCAGCAATTTTCGTTCAAATCTGTTAATCAGTTCACAAATTAGCCCACTTGTGCCTCAAAAGTTTATGCGTCTGCTATATTGAATCGGTGTTGATGATATCATCTCAAACTATGCCATTGAGCTGTTCCTATGTGTCACTCAGGGACAGCTCAGTTTAGTTTCAGTTTGGGACTGAAATCTCCAACCCAAGAAGTTGGAAGAAGGACTCAGTCTACAACTTCATATCCTCATCTACCTCTACACAACCGGGTATCACTGCCCATGCTACCCATTTTCACAAACTCGGCAAAATTGGCTTGGGAGGCCCCATCAGCCTCTATCTCACTTCGAAAAGATTAGAAAATTTCCATAGGATTCAAGAAGAGTCGTGCCCTTTCCTTTTCAAAAACCTGCCGCCAAACTCCCTTGTGGTGGACTGTGCCATGGTCAGTAAGTTGGGGAAGAGGCATTCAGCCCCATTAAGCAAAGGAAATTGGATGCCGTGGGTTGTAGGTTTTACTTAGCATCATGGATGTCTATTAAGACAGCCAGCTACATGGCCGGCTTGGACAAATACCGTTACTCTATTTGGGGCAATTTTAAGGATGAACTAAATTATTATTATTTCTTGTTTACACAGTCAGACAGGTGTTACTGACTGGTTTGTTTTATCCAGACATCGGGTCCTTCTCAAGGACCTGGGATGGCTGATTTTTATTGTCAATGTTGTTGGTTATCATCATCATCATCATCATCATCATCATCATTATTAAATTTATTTATTTATTTATTTAATTTCTATACCACCCTTCCAAAAATGGCTCACGGCGGTTTACACAGAGAAACAATAAATAAATAAGATGGATCCCTGTCCCCAAAGGGCTTACAATCTAAAGAGAAACATAAGATAGACACCAGCAAGAGTCACATAAGATAGATACCAGCAATATGTACCAGAAGGTGTTCGGGACAAATTTAAAGTTGTGCTAGTGAAGTTGGATTATGTTACTAGACAACACTTAAGCACAGCTAAACACCTAATGGAAATGGGAATGGGAATTCGTTCCCTTGCAGGCACAGTGTCCTTCAAATGGTATGTATGGCTTTGGTCAACCTCCCTTCATATTGATATTAAGGACAAGATTGAAAACTTGCCATTCAGTGGGGAAGGTCTCTTCGGTTTCCAGACTGACGAGACAATGAAGAAAATGAGAACATCATGGTATACTGCAAAACAATTTACCTCTACACCAGTCCTACAACAGTCCTACAAGAATCCCAAATACTGAGCAAAATCCTTCAGAAGAACACACCATGTAATCTACTCACACCATGGTGGCCTAGACAACTGTGGTTTCCTATCCTCCTGCTCTGACTGTAGATACCACAGTCTATATCCCCATTGGAATCTCTTGTCCCAGGGAGCAGATCATATCTTCCACTACAACCTCCCAAGTGCTGACAGCATGGAAACTCAATTTCTAGATCACATCCTCCTAAACGAAAGGAAGGAATCAGCAAGAAGCAGTTACAAATGCAAATGGAAGAGATTCACATTCTGTGTGGCAACTAAGGGATTTGATCTCTATAAAACCTCTATCAGATGTGTTCTCTTATCTAAAGAATTCTGGTCTGTTGAATGCTTCCATAAAAGTTCATATGGTTGCGCGCTCTGCAAGATATCCAGGATGGGATAAACGGTCTTATTTCCACCTGTTAGAGAGCCTAATGAGCCATTTTGGTTGAGCTATTTTGGTTCAACCGCCCTGAGCCATTTTGGAAGGGCGGTATACAAATCAAATAAATAAATAATGAACCCTGGAGCCTTTTGTTAGCCCTTTCTACGTTAACAGAACCTCCCTTTGAACCTCTGGCCTCTTCTTCACTTAAGTTACTCTCTCTAAAGACAGTGTTCTTAGTGGCTATAACCTCAACAATTAGGTAGTGAGCTAACAGGTCTTAGGTTCCACTCTCCTTACACAAAGTTTTATCCAGACAAAGTCGCGATGTGGACAGATCAAACCTTTAAACCTGAGATGGTTTATTTGAAACTCTGAGACTAAGACATAATCTTACCTTCTTTCTTTATGAACCCATCTGCTCCTCTGGAAAAGTCACTGCACTCCATGGATATCAAAATATCTATTCTGTACTATATGGAAAGAATGGAAGATTTCAGAAAATCCCATATTGTCTCCTTTTAGGGAAAGAAAAAAGGACAACCCATCTCCAGACAAAGACTTTCACACTGGCTAGTTGAACTAATTTTCATGTGCTACTGCATACAGAAGGTTAAGCCTCCACCTGGAATTGAGGTGCACTCTACTAGAGGAATGGCTGGATCAGCAGCTCATATGTCTGAAATAAGTATCATGGACATTTTGTAAAGCAGCTAAATGGTCTTCAGACCTACCTTTAGTAAGATATTATACTGTGGACATCCTCTCAGAAGCAGAGGCCAACTTTGGTTGGGCAGTTCTAAAGAAGGTGCAAAGAAAAGCACAGGCTATGTGGGCTCCAGGACTTCAAATTGACTTGACAGCACACTTTACCTCCCACTGCCTAGGTGAACTTGTCAATCACCCATTTTATGTGGGGTCATGGATTACCATAAAGATAAATAGGTTGCTTGCCTTTAACAGATGATGTTTTGGTGATCCATGTTCACTCATAAGACCCACCTGGCCTCCCTTCTGCTAGGCTGCTTCCATAATAATAATCACTTATTTGTCCTTATCTATCCACATTTCATCAGACCTCATACTGGTCATTCAGGGACTGAGCAATGGGTGCCCTAACCACTGAAAATAATGGATGTGCCTTATACACGGTGGATGGAGTCACAGAGGTGATAAATCTGGAGACAACTATGTAATACTGATAATTAGGCAATTTGAAGCATTATAACAACATAGCAGAGTACTGAGACATGAAGTTTAACTTGACTGAAACCCATTGCTAACATTTTGTTTTTACTTACCTTTAAAGTAAAAAGGGATAATAAAATCTCCTTTTTCCAGAACGTTGTTTTGATCTTCAGTGGGCTTTTAGTTAAAGCATACACTGTACTGTACACCTAATTCTGGCTTAAATTGTGGGCTTTGAGAGTCCTCAAAACTGTGCCATAAACATACCTCTTATTGGAATAAAATATTATAAATGGCTATTTCCCCCTTTTCTTCAGCTGACTTGAATATGATGCACAAGCAAAATGAAGATGCATATCATAATCCAGAGGCAAGAATATATGAAGATAAAAGAGCTATAGTATCTGTTGACCTAAGTTTGGCCTCCCCAAGACTTGAGAATACAGATGAATCTACAAATAAAATAGCAGGTTTAAATAATACTGTACTTTCAGTTGTAAATTTGTGTTACGTCACTGGTTGAAATTATTGTACTTTCTTCCTATGCTGTACTTTCCACTGAAGTCAGTCCTATATTTCCCCCCAAAGTGCTTAAATTTGGTATAGCTAGTAGTGTTAGACACTGTCTGTGTTGTTGCACTAATAAATATTTTTGTATCCCTTGTAGCTTCCTGTCATAGGAGTGTGCATGGAACTGCCAGACCATGAACCAGTTCATTAGAACTGGCTGACGGTTGGATACATGCGGTCGAATTATGTCAAACCAGTTAGACCTGGTTTGAGTGGCTGTGTTTGTAAAGGGGAATCCAGTGAGGATTCCCTTTTACAAGCAAAGAGGATCCCTAACTCTAAAGCAGTTTGGGGGTGGGTGGGCAGAGGGCACCTTACCTCCGACAGCGCTTCCTCGGCAGTGGTCCCTCTACGGCCCACCAGTGCTCCCCCCAAGCATTGCGGGTTGGAACTGGGATGCCTGAGAGTCCGCATTGCTGGGGGTGAGGGTTGATGGGGCCTAGAGAGGCTGCTACCGAGGAGGCGCTGCCAGGGGTAAGGTGTCCTCTCGCCCACCCCTTGAACCCCTTTTAGAGGTCAGGATCCCCTTTGCTTGTAAAGGGGAATCCTTACTGGTTTCCCCTTTACAAGCATAGCTGGCTGAACCAGTTTGAGTCTAACCGGACCCGGTTTGAACTCTGACCGGTCCCCTTTTGGGGGGGCCATTTCAAGTTTGAACCGGTCAAACTGAGCAAGTTTGAATTCAAACCAGTTCCTCACACCCTTATCCTATTCTCCACTGCAAAGCACTCTGTGCAGACCTAAGTGTGGGGTTCCTTCAGGCATGTACAGAAAACATCAAACAGGGAACTGCCAGCATATATTGGAACCACTGGATCATCTTTCAGTTTTCCAGCTAGAGTTGCCCCCTTTCTTTCTTATTGTTTTAACAAGCTGTGTGCAGTTGTTCAGGAACCAAGATTCTGTCAGGGAAGAAAGGTGGCAACTCTATTTCAGAGCCTTGGGTGCTAGTCTATGGATAGAGCTGGAAGTGCTAGCATTTTAAAATGTTGCCATTCTTGGGTTTGCTTCAAATAAATGAAATGGGGAAAAAATAGATCTTGTAATTTAGTTGTTGAAACAAAATATTTCAACAAATATAGTATGACTTGGGGGTATGAGATTGAAATTGATTATGTCCTATTATCTGTATGTTTAAAAGCTGCAACCCTGAAAAACATTCCTTGTAGTTATGATCCAAATAGATACTGTAGAGTTGTGTGGTTGTGTGTGAATATCTCCATGGAGTGTGTGCAGGATTGTGGAACATTTATGTTTAACTAGTCAAACATGTTGAAAACTGTTACTAAAACAACTCTCATACACAGGATTATCCAACAGGGTTGAGAGACCTGGAACTTGGGGAAAATATCTCAGACGCTTAAACGTGTTTTTAGTTTAGAAAATATGCTTTCTAAGGGGGCCCCAATTGTTAGATTAGTCCATTTTTGCAATACACTGCACTTTTGAAGAATCTCACCCCCTTGAAAATCAAACACTTGCAAGTGCTGGAGCTAAATATTTTGTGGGGTTCTCATCAGTTTTGTAATTGCATTATTTTCTTAGCAAATATATTTTAAAAGTACAAATAAGGGATAAATCTAAACCAAAATCAAATGGTGGCATTGCCCATGCAGATGGTGATGCCAAATGCATTTCTTTCCTGTGATAATCCTTCTCAATAGCAATTTAAAGTATTACCAGCTAGTAATAGTTTGCAAATTATAAACTCAAATATACCACATCTCTTTTAAAACGCAAAACTCATTGGGCATGATCCAGTCCCCCATGGACCCTCACATGCAGATAATTTTCCACAGGCTTAATAGACAGCCCTGTTTGATCCTAGCTGCAGCTGGAGGAATGAGAGGTCTGTGCACATTTCATGTGTTCCCATCCAATCCTCTCACCTTCCTCCACCAGTTCAGTATTGGTTATTTATGGTCTGATGGGGAGAGCTGAACAGGAATAAGTGAGATGCACACAAACCTTCCATCCTCCAGTGTGTGCCCCTATGTGCACGTGTAGGCAGAAGGATGAAGGAAAACAGGGTTCTTTTGAGCCTGTTGGGATGTGCAAATTATGTGTGCTTGCTTGCTGCTTTCTATTCTGGCAGAATTTGGGATTTTAGATCCTGGTTTTTAGGCTACAGCAGTAGCTGAAATACTTCTGGGTGGTACACGTGGAAGTGGAATGTTAGTTATATTGATTAAGTTTAAGTTACATGGATTAAACAATTAAACCAGCAGCATTCTTTGGAGCCAGATGCCAAATGTCAGCTTGAAAACCTTTATGAAATGTCTGTTTTACCTAAGTTTGCATATCCTCTTTTTAAAAAAAAAATTAGGTTTTACATATACACAAACATCTCCATTTGCTCGTGGTAATGTTTTTGGTGAGCCCCTGACACCTGAACAGCTTAGGCGGCAAGAATCATACAAGAACTTCCTTCGTTTTCAGGTGAGTGTACATGTTCGTATTGTGTGGACTTATGGACCACCCCCTTTATATTTTTTTAATACTTGCTTGAGAATGAAGTATTTCCAGAGAAAAGCAAATGTGAGGATGTTTCCTGACAATTATTTGCCTTTTAGTGCTTAGTTGTCTTCATCCTTTGACATTTATACCTATAATATATATGCCTAAATACCCAGCTTAGGCCTTGGTTATTTAAGAGAACGTCTTCTTTGCCATGAGCCCCATTGCCTGTTAAGGTCATCTGGAGAGGTCTGTCTGTGGTTGCTGCCAACTCATCTGGCGGCTATTTGGGAACAGGCCTTCTCCGTTGCTGCCCCTGGGCTTTGGAATGCGCTCTCTGTTGAAATAAGAGCCTCCCCATCTCTGGCAACTTTTAAAAAGGCACTGAAGATATATATATTCACCCAGACTTTTAATTAGATTTATAGTTCTAATATTTCTCATGTTGGGTTTCAAATGTTTTAAATGATTGTTGTTATTGTTAATTGATTTGATGTTTTAAATTATTTTAATTGTAAACCTCCCAGGGACACAAGTTTTGGGCTGTATAGAAATATTTTAAACAAGCTGACCTGATGCAGAGCATCTGCGCCCCTCATTTTCCCTTGGTGGCTGCTTCTCCTTGGCCCGCCAGTGGCCGCTTTTCCTCAGCTGGCCCCCTTGCCCCGGCCCACTGGCCCCCTTGTTCCGGCCTGCCGGCCGTCCCCATTACTAATTGGCAGCTCACTCACGAACTCTCGTGAGAGCTGCCACACATGGGATTAGCAACGGGTACGTTTACAAGAATTCTATATATAGAAGTTAAAAATAAATAAAATAAAATAAATAAAATAATAAGTGCTAGAAACTTGAAAGAAAGAGAAAGAAAGAAAGATGGGGTTCTCAAGCTATTGGAAGAGCAGGTAACCTCGGTAAATTATGGTGGGAAGTGCATTAGGTCACATCTGTGGGTGGTGTCAAAGCATTCTTTGAGGAGTATGGCTCAAAGCAAAATCTTAAGCCTAGTTGTAAAAGAAGACTTTCATTTATCAGTAGACTTGGGCAAGCAGGCTTCGGATGATTCACATCTTCAGTAATGTAAATGTTTAAGTTTTCTTATTGCCAGTCAGTCTAAATGCTTAGGTAGCTTTCTTTTTTAGATTGAAGAAAAACGAAAAAAAGAAGAAGCAGAGCGTGAAAAAAGAAGGCTTGAAGATGAAAGGGAAGAAAAAATACTAGCTGAGCAAAGGGCTAGAATTCAGAGAGAATATGAAGAAGAACTGGAAAAGAGGAGAAGGAAAGAGGAGGAGGTATGATATCCAACTTCTATGGCTTTGATATCTTTTCTTCTTTAAAGATAGTGTTGTGTGTCTCAGAAAGGTAGGGTTGTGTGTACATTCTTAGGAAATCTCATTAGAGAGGACATATCTGAAGACCCACCATAAGAATTTGAATGCTTGTGTTAGATGTCAAGATGGAATTTGTAAAAAGCCATCTCTTTTACTTGGGTGCCAGGTATTAACTTCCTCTTTCGGTACTTGACTGCCAGGTTCCTGTCTGAGTGGATTTTATTCATTTATCACCGACCCCTCTAACTTGGCTTTAATCCCCCAAAACAGATGAAGGAAGTTTATACTTTAGTTCCAGTCCTGGCAAACTTGGCAACAATCCCTATTGATTTCAGTGGGATATATTTCTAAGCATATAGCTCTGATCCTTGGGCTTTTGCTTATGCATGTTCTGGGGTGTGGGTGTGTGTGTATGAGTCACACACACACACACACACACACACACACACACACACACACACACACACACACACCATACACACACTTCTGAGAATGCTTTCATTTTGGGTGAAAGATGTAATGAAGTTTTTAGACAGAAAGTAGTGCTTCATGCCCCCTCTCTGTCATCTTTTGAGTAGGAAGCATAGAGGAAATGGCAGCAGTGGGGGAACCTAAAGGCTGCTTGTGGTAAATGGGATGAACAGTTGCCCCCCACCCCAATAACCCTTCCAGTTTTGCTACTTGTGAACAGGGTGCAAAGTTTATGTGTTATGGTGGGGATTGGCTCCATACTACACGTAGCTGCCCCTGACATTTCAGTGGAAGAGGAAACCCATATTTTCAAATTCGTCATCGTTTGCCAAAAATAACATTTTTGTTCTTCACACTTTTTATCTGTGTAGCAAAGGTTGAAAAATGAAGAGCTGTATCGATTAGCTGAAGAAAGGAAAACAGAGGCAGAGAAAAAGAAAAAAGACGAAGAAGAAAGGTGGGATAAGCAGTTTCAGGAGCAAGGCAAAACAGAGAAGCATATAATGATTGAAGAAGACAAGGTAATTCTTTTTTCTTGTCTTCTGAAAAGAAGAAATTTTCTTTCAGGGTGGTGTTGCATCTTTCTTAGGGCCAAACTGATCATGATACTGGGAATGGGATTTGTAGAACATATTAGTACAATCTGCATTGCCTCTTTCTGGGTGCAATTCAAGGTGCTGGTGGGGACCCAGGACAGGGCCCTTATGTGGTTGTGTTCAGTTCATGGAAATCTCTTCCCCCTGCAGTTTGCCTGACACCTTTGTGACTGCCTTCCAGAGGACTGCTAAAACAACTCTTTTTACCAGAATGATAGCCTGGTTTAACTGTTTAGGGTTGCTACTGTTTTTGTTGGTTGCTGCTTTATGGGACGTCTGATTCGTCTTCATCTTGAGAAAGTATTTTATAATGTTTGATTCTTTATAATTATTTGTGGTGTTAACCACCCTTTGTACTCGGAAAGATAGAAGAGCAATATATAAATCTATTAATTAATAAAACAAATGTTGCTGGGAAGCAGCTATGTTAAGGCTCCAGGCAGACATAAAGAGGCTGTTCTCACAAGCAACCTGGGCTATGCTGCTTGTGTGGAGCACTGGGATCTGCGTGGATTCTGGCGCTCCTTCCCAGCCTAACCCCTCTCTTGAGCTGAGGTTAAGGGAGCAAGTGCTCCCTTAACTCAGATGCCTAGATGGACACCTAGAACCTTGTGGGATATGCAGAGGCCGGGATAATGAGTACAGGCGTCTGTTTACCTGCGCTGCTGGGAGCACAGGTCGTGTGGGCAGCTTGCACAACCCCAAGGGGCTGCACATGATTGTCTGCGGGAAGGTAGGTTGAACCCTGCCTTCCCGCCTGCCCGTCAGTGCCGTTGTATGAATAGCCCCAAGCAGACCTCCTCAACAATTTGTTATGGGATGGCTAGCAAATAAAGTTTAATTTTAATTTTATTTTATTTTATTTTATTTTATTTTATTTTAGCGTCCCCCCCCCACTGTTTTTGGACTACAACTCCCATAATTCCCAGCCACAGTGGCGAATAGCCAGAGAATATGGGAGTTGTAGGCCACATCTGCAGAAGGGCTGAAGATGAGCAGCCCTGCCCCAAAGGCATAAACACTATGATGACCCCTTTGTGGGGATCCTTTGTGAAGTACTTTCATTTATGCTGATAACATTTTTATTATTTTAAGACCAGCATTTCATTTTTTAAATTTTTCCTAGACATTGTTATGAAAATCTCTCTTGGAATAAAACACTTAGAATTAAAAAGAGTTGAAATAACATTAAAATATTCCAAAATGAGGTACACTTCTTTCAAACTTTAATTTAAAACATTTTAACACTGAAGAAATCTTGACGTTTTTGAACCAGGAGTTCTTTCAATGCTTCTGTTAGGTGGTGGAACTGTGAAAAGTAGTGGGAGGGGGGCAGGAGGGAAGCATGTGCAACAGACAGTTTCCAGAGAGTTCTACAGTCCATCCAACCATGGCTTTCAGTGCCTGTAGCTGGCCTGACAGGTTAATCTCTATAAATGACTGTTAAGGAAATATAAACTTTGTTTTATGAGCTACTTCCTTCTAATATATACCAAAGCCAAAAAGGCCCATTTCTTTCTTAGGGTTAGGGTTAGGTTTCTTAATTTAAGCAGTCTTGGTCATAACTTGGATCATATTTTGTCACATGATCTTATACCACAGCATAACGTATTCATAATCCATTCTTCACCTAACTGAATTTCAGCTTGCTGTGTTGTATTCGAATGCCTTAACCAATTGTAGTTTTCAAAATCCCTGTGCAGACATTCATTTTATACATGTGAGTGGGTGGGAGACTGTAATCATGGTAGCAGGCCCTACTGTGCCTGCACATCCGAAGTCTGTATGCTAATTGGAATGTGTGCATAATAGGCAATGTGATTGATACACTAGAAAATGAGTATACAGATCATAGAGCTGAAAACTGTGCAAAGGGGTCACTGTTGACAAATTCCAACAATATGTTGATGTTGAATATGCAGGGAGGTGCGGTAGTCTGTTGTCACTAGCACAACAAGGACTAAAGCCTCTGCCTCTTGTTTTGAGAGACTTTCCACAATGTATCTATACAGCATTAAGAAAAACAATGAAGAAAAATGTGGGATGTGTTGCAGTTTTTTAAAGCTGTTTTTTAAAAAATATATATATATAGCTTTATTATGTAAAATGAAGGATATATTTACCTCTAAAATAAAACTATCATAACTTAATGTCGTATAGGGAGGGACTATAGCTCAGTGGTAGTGCATCTGCTTCGCATGCAGAAGGCCACAGTTAAATCCCTGGAATCTCCAGGTAGGGCTGAGAGAAATCTCTGCCTTAATCCTTGGAGAGCCACTGCCAGTCAGTATAGACAGTACAAAGCACAAGATGGACTAATGGTCTGATACTATAAGGCAGCTAAGTAGAAAATAAACCTGGGGCCATTTTTCCTTGCACACACCTAAAAAAACTAACCAAAGCTGACTTTGGGTTCTAGTGAATACTCACCTTCTACTTCTGCCATTTTGTGTTCGCTTAATGAAGGAGGGCTCATTTTTCACCACTTCTTCCTTGCTTCCTTCAACCCCCTGCACTCTTGAAAATATGCTCCTGAGGGTTGGGAAGACCCTCGGAGCAAATTTTCAGATGGTTCAGGAGGCTAAAGGGGGATTTGGCTAAAACTGCACCCCTTCCATACACACACAAGATAGCAGAAGGTGTGGTTTGGATGCAATTCTCTGACTGAGGAAGCAAAGATAAAATGTATTTGCATTAAATGTATTCTGTGAACTGAAGCACTTAAAGAAAGACTTTCCTTAATGCCTCACTATTTTTCTTATAAGCTTCTGAATATGAAGCAAATTGTTTGTATCTTCCCCGTTTTTCAGATTTCTAGACCACCTTCTCCTCTCATCCCAACTCTTCAGAACAAGGGATTATTAAAAGAAGAAAGATCGCTTTTGATGGAAAGCCGTACATCTTACTATACACACGTATGTATGGTTTTTAATAGTGAATAGATTTCTGACATCTCTGCTTTCTGGCAGAAGAGAATAAACAATTTTTCTTAGAGCTAAACCAGCTGCTTGGAGGTGGGGAAAATAAAATAACACCTCAGTTGGCTAATTCTTGACAATGTTCTAATAATATTGACTGACATCTTGAGTTAGGAAGTGCTGGTGCTCGGGAAGAAGTACAGGTGCTGCTGCATTCTAGTAATGCAGCTCTGACAAGGGAGTTTTTTTAAAAAGACAAACCAACAACATTTACCCTTGGAAGCATTCTGTGCCATCCAAAAATATGTCCCTGATAGTCATGCAACCCTCAGGGGCACCTTTTTGCATGCCACAGAGCATTTCTGGGGCAGGGGAACATCTAAAATTGTGCATGCTCGCCAAAAAGAGCCTGCACTGCATTAGTCTTCAAGTCATCAGTAACACCAGAGCTTTCTCCCCCTAACACCAATTCCTCATAATTCAGGATGTTGGCCATTGTTGAAATTTTTTATGCTGCTTTCTTATTTATTGTTCATATACTTTGCCTGCAGACACACATCTGTATCCAGCCTGCTAAGTTGCAGAGAAGCTATTGAAAAGTGCAGTATTTTATCTAATAACAACAAAACCAATTCAAAGAATTCTTCCCTTATAATATTTTCAAATGTCCATCCCTGAGGAACTAGATTGCATTAATGTGTACAGTGTGGAATGGACTCTACAGTTCCATGCTTTGGACCTGCTGTGAATAATCTGTGTTGTTGAAAGTTCAGGGTCTGAGAAGTTCATTGCATGTTAGAATTATTTATGTCATCAAGTTGTCCAGGAATCCCACTGCATGCTGACTGCCAACTTGAAAAAAGGCTTGTTACCTAAGTGAAGTCAATTCTCTGGTGTTTATTTGTGAGAGAAGATTTTTTTGTATTGAATCTTAGTGTTAAGTTGAGGTCTTAATAAGCAATCTGATAGGTTATAAATGCACTCGTTAAAATTTAAAATAGGAAAGTTAAAGCTATGACTATATTTGAAAGTGAGTGGAATAAGTTGAGAAAGTTTTGGAATAATAAGTACAGTTAAGAAGATTTGAGCGGAATAATACTATCAATAGCATAAGAAATAATGATATGGTTACTTTAAAGATGGATGGTACCTTCAGCTAGCCAAGAGAAAATGATAACCAAGTAGCCTGAATAGTCCTACCCCATATTGTCATCTCTCTCTTTTCCCTTTTTCGATATGGAAGTTTGATTGGTACATTATTTTCAAATTTTGCATTGTATTGCATATGTTAAGTGCTGGGAGCAATATGGTCTTCTAGTATTATGAATTCTAAAATGTATTTCTCTCTGTGTGTGTGTGTGTGTGTGTGTGTGTATACACACACACATGTATTATATATACACACACGTGTGTACACACACACACACGCACACACACGCACACACACGCAGATCATAGTAGCTAACTTCTAATGGACTTACAATGCAATATGTGCAATCACAAGATCCTAATCTCTGACTGAGCCTGAATAAGTTGGAAATAATGTTCAGATACATTATGATCTGGATCGTGATCCGTTGATTCCATAAGTAGATGGGTTCTGCGCCTGCGCAGGCACCTCTCGGGCCAACTAGGTAGCTCCTCGCGACGCCCAACCGCCCTTCTGCACGTGCTACTGTTCACTACTTATACTGGGCGGTGGGCGTCTTCCGTTAGTTTCTGTTTGACCGCCACAGCGTTCAGACCTCGCTTGGGCTCCTCGGTAGCGAAAAGTATTTTATTTTCTTGATGGATATTATCGTATATTTGGAATTTGGACTGTGTTTTGGACTGGATTACGGCTTTCGGACTAGTTTTGGAGAAAGATCGGATGGATTTTATTGGATTGAACTGGACTGTTAACGGAGATGGAAACGAAAACGACTTTCAAGCGGTGTGTGAGGTGTCGGGCTAAGTTGCCCTCCACTGACCACCACGATTCCTGTCTGCTATGCCTAGGAGAGGAGCACAACACAGGGGCTTGCAAGATCTGTTGTGCCTTCTCTAAGCAGACGAGGACAAACCGAGCTCTGCGTCTGAGAGCTGCCCTGTATGAAGACGCGCTGCGCCCTCCCACCCCTCGACCTGAAACACTATCGACATCGGCATCGGGGAGGGAGGTACACGGAGCTGTATATGCACAGTCTAAAACCGTGTCCACCGATACACCTTTTAAGAGCCCTTGCAGATCTCTTCTAAGGAACAGAGGCGACGAGAAAAGAGGCTTCGTCAGGAGGCTGAGGAAGCTGCCGGTACGGGGCACTCTAGTCGGAGTGAGCATAGGCGAGAGACCCCTTCATCCTCATCGGTGCAAGCTTCGGAGACGGAGTGGAGTGCAGTACCACGGGCTTCTAGTCCAGTAGCGGATGCTACAGCTTTGGAGAGCACGCGCGCCCCGTCGGCATCGACATCGAAGCTTCCTCCGGCATCGACATCGAAGCCTTCGACATCCTTGTAAGGGAAAACCAGTGTCTAGACAGCGTATTGCACATTGGTTGGTTGAACTGATCCTATTAACTTATAGGCTGCAAGGGGTTACCCCACCTAAGACAGTTCGAGCTCACTCTACCAGGGCTTACTCGACATCAGCAGCTCATCTTTCCAGCATTAAGATGGATGACATCTGTGTGGCTGCAACCTGGTCTTCACAGCAACTGTTTGTAAAACATTATGCAGTGGACCTCCGCATGGCGCGCCAGGCGGAATATGGGCGAAGTGTTTTGAAAAGGGTCTTGCCGTAGAAGGCATCCTTCTGCACCCGCCACCAAAGGGGGGCAGCTAACTAATCACCCATCTACTTACATCCCCCCGTAAACATGGGATGGAAAGACTGTATTTACACATCCTGAATGTAGAAGGTTTATGAAGGGACTGAATAATTTGTACCCACCGCTTAAGGAACCTTTAGAGCAGTGGAGTTTGTCATTGGTTCTTTCGGCATTGACAGAACAACCGTTTGAACCACTGCATGAGGCTAGCCTGAGGTTGCTAACGCTTAAGACTGCATTCCTCATAGCAATAACCACAGCAAAAAGAGTGGGTGAATTGTCTGCGTTGAGAGCAGACAAGCCTTACACCCTGTTCTACCCACATAAAGTAGTTATGAGGCTTGATCCTAGTTTCCGCCCTAAAGTGGTCACAGAATTCCATCTGAATCAGGAGGTGGTCTTGCCAACCTTTTTTAAGGACCCACAGACAACATTGGAGATAACGCTTCACTCGTTAGATGTACGCAGGTCTTTGTTGTACTATTTGAGAGGGACAAAAGAATTCAGAAAGACAAATAAGCTGTTTGTGGCATACAAGGGCACGTGTAAGGGAAAACCAGTGTCTAGACAGCGTATTGCACATTGGTTGGTTGAACTGATCCTATTAACTTATAGGCTGCAAGGGGTTACCCCACCTAAGACAGTTCGAGCTCACTCTACCAGGGCTTACTCGACATCAGCAGCTCATCTTTCCGGCATTAAGATGGATGACATCTGTGTGGCTGCAACCTGGTCTTCACAGCAACCGTTTGTAAAACATTATGCAGTGGACCTTCGCATGGCGCGCCAGGCGGAATATGGGCGAAGTGTTTTGAAAAGGGTCTTGCCGTAGAAGGCATCCTTCTGCACCCGCCACCAAAGGGGTTCTGCGCCTGCGCAGGCACCTCTCGGGCCGACTAGGTAGCTCCTCGCGACGCCCAACCGCCCTTCTGCACGTGCTACTGTTCACTAATACTGGGCAGTGGGCGTCTTCCGTTAGTTTTCTGTGCAGACCGCTTTGCAATCTGCTTCCCAATGTTCTGTCTGAGTCTCATACTTCTGCAGTGGGGTTGGTTTCTGGGCGGGTCTTATGGATTCAACGGATCACTACCAGATCACCTGTTACAGGTAAGCAACCTGTTTATCTGGATCGTGATCCGTTGATTCCATAAGTAGATGGGTGATTAGTTAGCTGCCCCCCTTTGGTGGCGGGTGCAGAAGGATTAAATAAATCAAATAAATCTACTTATGGATTCAACGGATCACTACCAGATCACCTGTTACAGGTAAGCAACATGTTAGCCGCGTTCTTAGCACTGAGGGCTTTCGAACCCCAGCTGAGGGGTGCCGTGGTGCAAATCCACTTGGACAATACTACAGCAATAGCTTATCTGAACAGGCAGGGGGGTACGGTCTCACCAACACTTTGCACCTTGTCAATGAAATTGTGGAACTGGTGCATCATGCATGCCATTTACCCAGTGGCAATTCATGAAATTAACAGCATGGAGAATAAACTTCTGAGAACTATTCTGTTGAATAGTAGACGGAAGTCAACTAGGCGTAGCTATTTATGTAAATGGAAAATGCTACAGCTTTGGAGAGCAACCGCTACTGGACTAGAAGCCCGTGGTACTGCACTCCACTCCGTCTCCGAAGCTTGCACCGATGAGGGTGAAGGGGTCTCTCGCCTATGCTCACTCCGACTAGAGTGCCCCGTACCCGTACTTGGGAGTTTAGAGGATAGAGCTGCCAAATGTACCTTCAAAGAAACATTTGCTAAGCCCTTTAATTTTAGACTCGTCAAATAAAGCAAAACCTGGCGCACTGATGCTTTCCAAAAGACTATGCTTGCAATGAAGACTAAATGTTCTCAGTTGTTGTCCAGTGACAGTCAAGTTTTATATGGAGGGTGAAGGGGATTTTCTATGAAGAAGCTGCTTAGGATCATACAGTAGAGATGTGCATGAGCCAGTGGGAAGCACTGAACTGCATCCTTCCTTTGGGAAGCACTGAACTGGCTCGGACGGCCGCCCCACCGCTTTTCCAGGCATGCTGCTTGTCCTAGCAACAACTGTGTGGGGCTGTGGCGCTTCTCGGCTGGCTGGCTGCCTGCCTGCAGACAGCGCCACAGCCCCGTGCGGCCATTGCTAGTGTGAGCTCTGTGCCTGGAAAAGCAGTGAGGCAGCAGTGGAGCAGGTAAGAACCTGCTTACCAGCTTGTTAAGGGAACCACTCCCCATCCCACCAGTCTGTGCATGAGCCATTAGTGCATATCTCTACCATACAGGGCGTTTGCACTAGCCTAGTGGAATTTTGTACCCTTCTATTTCAAGCTGCTCTTGAAATTCCCCTTGAATTCAGGTCCATGTCCTTTGATTTCAAAAGCAGCTTGCTACATGGCATGGATGGGCTGCTTCTTGAGAAAACCGAATGCATTTCCTGCTTGCGCTCATGTTGCTATGTCATGGTTCTTGGGATGCTTGAAAATAAGAGAGGAGGGAGTTTTGTCCTCTTTTATTGCTTTGATTACTTTAAAATAAAACATATTTTACTGTTTTACTAGGATCTTCCACAACACAGAGTTCCATCTCCTCCAGTCCCAGCTAGAAGAAACCAGATACGTGCATATGGTAAGAAGCCTCTTTGTCCTGCAATATTTAAGTCTTTTGGCTATGCTCTTGACCAAAAGGAATCCCCCCCCGCTCCACCCCCGTGAGTTCTTAAGGGAAGGGGGATGCTGGACTATCCATATTCTGTATCATTTTTAAAAATACTTAATTCCAGAAGAAAGGAAGAATGTAATAAGTGAACTGTCAGAGATGAGGAAACAGCTCCGCAGTGAAGAGCGACGACTACAGGAGCAATTGTTAAAAGTGAATAGTGATGATGACGACATGCAAGCAAAAGGGTAAGGCCTTTGCTTTTGTGCTGAGGCATTTGTTAAAGCTGATAACTTCTCTCTGGCAAGTAATATGCAACTGAACAAATATTAAATACTTTGCAGTGGAATTAAAATTCCATAAAACGAAATACTAATGGAAAGAGCACTACAGGGATTTTTTTTTGTTCTGCTGCATTTTGTTGCCTTATGCTTTTATGGATCATACTCAGCTGGCTCAATCTGGTCATTTCATACTACTCTTTACTAGAGCAAGGAGAAGACTGTAGTGCAACAGCTACCATGGCATCTTTTATGAGAGGGGATGTTGCTTCTTTCCTGGTGCAAGAAAGAGGTGGAAGTGGCTCATAGTAGGTGGCAAAAACCCATTGTGCTTTGCTCATGGAAGGGGTTCTTATGTGCCAGTGACTATTGCTTCAGTGCAAGGGAGTTGGATTCTGTTCCCTGGGGAGCAGACACAGACCTGATTCATCTAGATCGAGATCCATCGATATCCATAAGAATGGGTTCTGCACCTGCGCAGGAACCATGCAGTAGCCATGCCGCAGCTTGTTGAGGCGTCCAAGCCCGCCCTCACTCCAAAGTGTGCTATTTAAAGGCGGGCTGGATGCAACATCCCTAAGTTCTTTTCCGACTGCCTTTGCGTTTGGACCTCAGTCTGCCACTCTTAGTCGGAAAGTTCCTCATGAGTTTTTTTGTGCTTCATTCTCTTAAAAAACCACCTGACTGATATCAGTGTATGACCCATTTCTGGCTGATGAATTATTCCTTGGCTTAATTATCGAATGTGGACCGGCTGATGAACAATGATTGGTTTTGACCCACAGAACGGACTTGACTACCCTTCTTGGCGGGTCAAAATGGCTGGGGCGAAAAAGTCCTTCAAGAAGTGTGAGGGCTGTAACGCCAAACTCCTCTCTAAGGACCTTCATGACCTGTGCATGCCATTGCCCTTGGTGTTCTCTGTCAACGTTGCTGAACTCACCTGCTTACCTGGATGGTCGTCCTCCACGGCGGTCGTCCAAGAACTGAGAGATGTTGCGTCCAGCCCACCTTTAAATAGCACGCTCTGACATGGGGGCTAAAACTACTTATAGCCTAAAGATACTGTAGCTGAGTCTTGTATGGGTTCCTAAATAATGTACCTCTGAGGCACTTTCTCAAACTTCAGAGGCAACAGTTCCCTTCTCACTCACTCATTTGTAGTCTTTTAGGGATGCACCAGTGTAAGTGGATACTTGAATTCCTGCTTAGTTATCTTTCTTTTGATGCCAAAGATATGTATGGATGCTTAACCAAGTGTACAGACAAGTCTGCACTTGATTCTTTTAGAACTTATTAAACAAAGTTTTCAAAATATGGATATTCTCAAACCTTTTAAGTGCTTGTAAATCTACTGAGAATGAAGTTAAGTGAATTTTGGGATTAGTTGCCTTGTATTTAATAAATACAATGAATCAGATAATGATTGTAACTATAAACACCTTTTCTTTCAAATCCTGGCCCTCTATTCCTTGTTGGTTTAGGTTCAGTATAGATTACAAAGACTTTGCTTTACATAGACGAGTGCTGGCCTTTCTCCCAGGTCCTACTGCAAACTGTGCTGCTGGCCCCTGCCCTATGAAGTTATCTAAAAATGGGATATAGCTGGTGGCTGACATCTAGACTAGGGATGTGCAAAATGTTTTGATCTCGAAATGGGCCGCTTCGAGTGTTCCGAGCTCAAAACAAAACACTCTTAAAGGACCTGTTTTGAGCTCGAAACAAAACGACCCCATTTTGAGTTGAAACATTTTGAGTGTTTTGAGTGCTATTTTGGAGGCCTGCTTTTCCAGAGAGAGCTGGTTTACTGATTGGGATCGGTGGGTAGACCATGGCTCTGCTCCGGACTTAGCATGTCAGTCCACCTCGGAGGACTGGTCTACCGGGTAGTCACGGTAGTTAGATTAGTCACCAGGTAAACCAGTCACTGGTAGATGCAGTAGGTAGACCTCAAACAGTGGATAGACTCGTCCTATGAGGTGGGCCGATGTGCTAAGTCCGGAGTGGAGGCCTGGTCTACCTGCCAACCCCAATCAGTAGACCAGCTCTCCCTGGAAAAACAGCCCTCCCCAATTGCACTCAAAACATTTTGAGTTTGTCAAAAAAGCTGGCTTGGTCGCTGTTTTGACTAAAGGTTTTGAGCATTTTGTTTCATTTCGAGCTCAAATCGAAATGCAACATCCATTTTGTGCAAATCCCTAATCTAGACTAATCCTTTGCTGACACACTAAGCTTCTCTATTGTGTGAAGGGGATGGGAGATTTTCAGAAGTCTCCTATTTTCTTTGTACCTGCTTTGACTCATGGTTTCCCAAGGATTCCCAGGGATTTCAGGCGCTGTGAAATGATTTGCTAAACCTTTCACTCTGATTCAGTCCTGAATTTCAGTTTGAATTGGAATATCTCAACAACTTGCTAGTTCCTAACTGGACTTTTAGACATTTTTCTGAAAAGCTTATTGTTTTAAGCATGTGTTTGATCACTTCTAGCAGGAGGAAGGAGAAAATGGATGTATTTGAGATGGCTAGACTTCGTATGCAAGCTCCAGTCAGGCGACCGTCATCAAAGGAGGTTGTTGATCCCTTCAATGTACAAAACATCCGTGACTTCAATGAACTTAAATACAAAGGTTAGTTGTTTTACTAATGAGGAGATACAAAATGACTTCCAACTGTTTCTTCTGCTTCAAAGAGAGATAGTAATCGAATGTATCAGTGCTTCATTGTATGGTCACCACCTACAGAATGCTGTGAGCTTGTGTAGTGCTACAGAAAACCATATGGGTATGTGCACTAAGGCCAGTATATCTACAGGATTTTTAAAAAATGGAAGGCAACATTCCATTTCTTAGAACATTCTTTCTTAGTGGATTGGTGAGTTCATGTGTAACCAAATCATAATGCCATGTCTTGTTTTAATCCAGTATTGAAATATTTTTTCAGAACATACTAGTGAGAGAGCCCCAGGGAACAATTAATAACCAAAACACTAGTTTTGGTAATTGTACAAAGTAAGTGTGTGTGTGTGTGTGTGTGTGTGTGTGTGTGTGTGTTTAAAGGCTCATATGCATCTTTTCCATAGTGCCCTAGAATTTATTTTGGATTGGGAAATACTTTTCATCATAGACAGCTTTAAAATAAGAGCTTATGCATATTCTGCCTGTCAATATTTATACATGTTTCATAGCATCATGAAGAAAACAACATTGTGAGACTTCTGAATGTCTTATTTTATACAACAGATTCAGAAACACGGGTAGAAATGAGATACAGGTATCCTGATCCTCCCACTAATGACGACGCTCTGGACATTCAGCAACAGGCATTGCTAAGGGAGCAAAAAAAGAAACTAAACAAAATGAAGAAAAATGCAGAAGGTAAACTAAGGCGGATCTGATCAAAATGGATGAGGTTTTTATGGGCTGTGCATCTAATATAGCTGTGGGAATCTTCAGTTGTAGGCTTGCTTCATATTTAGTGCTATCTGCAGTATATGTGCATGTTTCCTTCATAAAATATACTGGTAAAATCCACAGCCTTGCTGAAGTTCAGCAGATGGCATACATTCAGTAACCGATGGGTCAGCTTCTGAGTTCTGCACATAAATGGCTGTGTTGCCTTTTAGCCTTTGAAGTCCATGCTCCTTCTCTCCCCTCAAGCTCTTAGCCATTCCCCTGATAATCTAGTGCAAAGCCATCATCCAGTCAAGTTCTCTTATTTCTGCTATATCAGTATGTTCTTATTGAAGTCTTGGGGCGAGTGTTAGGAACATAGGAAGCTGCTATATTACTGAGTCAGACCATAGGTCTATTTAGCTTAGTATTGTCTACCCAGACTGGCAGCGGCTTCTCCATGGTTGCAGGCAGGAATCTCTCTCAGCCCTATCTTGGAGATGCCAGGGAGGGAACGTGGAACCTTCTGATCTGGATAGTGGTTCCATACATCCATAATGACTGGGTTCTGCGCCTGCGCAGACCATGCTTCAGATAGAATTCGTTAGCTCCTCGCGATGCCCAACCGCCAGCAGCATGTGACTGCAGTACCCGTAAGTGGCAGTTAGGCGTCTCTCTCCTCAGTTTCTTGTTGACCGCCTAAGCGATCGCGTCTTCGGATGCAACTGCTTCTCAAACGTCTATTATTTGCTAAGCTCTTTCCGACTGGCTTGGACTTTGATTAATCCTTTCGGACAATCCTTAGCCTACGGTGACTCGGAGAAATTGAAAAACAAACAAACAAACAAACAAACAAAACTACTTGGAATGGATATTGGATTTCCTTTCAGTTTCCCTCACTCATCCCAAATGGACTTTGGATCGGACACCGGACTTCTTAGCAGACCACTTGGACGGATCTACCCTGACTGGACCACAGAATGCTCATCATGACTTCCTTTGGTAATATTCCCCCCTTTGTTTTCTTATGAGTTCCGACAAGGCAAGGGAGAAAACCACCTTCAAGAGGTGCTGTGATTGCCGCGGGAAGATCCATTCTACTGACGGGCATGAACTCTGCCTATTCTGTTTCGGAGATGCCCATAATACTTTGAATTGCTCAGTCTGCTGTACTTTTATTAAGCAGACTCTTAAAAATCGTGCGGCTCGCCTCTAAGTAGCGTTGCTGGAACAGGCGCTACAGCATAAGCCAAGAAGCTACGGTGCTGAGACCTGCGAAAACGCAGTGTAAAGTCTCGGAGGCAACGTCATCAAAGGCCACCTCAATTTCAACGTTGACCACTTTGTCTTCGGCTGCTAGGAAGGCTGCCGCGATGTCGTCGGCCAAGACAGCCGCCTCAACATCGGCGGCTATGACAGCCACCTCAACTTCGGCAGCTTCGGCATCGAGAGCAACCCAGGCCTTTAGGAAGCCGGAGGGCTCGTTGCATTCCACTAAAAGAAAAGGCTCTACACCAACGTTGGAGCCCCGGGCAGAGAAAACTAAACAGCACAAGGAGAAGGATGCAAGCACCCACTCCAAGCGCACGCCTTCCCCATCAGGTCTTTATGTATATCGGAGCCCACGGCATCGAGCGGCCTCTCTTTCTCCGGCACCCACCCCAAGGCAATCTCCGTTGATGTCGACAGAAAGAGCAACGATCAAGGACGCATTGAAGTTTGTTCATGCGATGGCATCAACAGCGCCTTGGACATCGAGAACAGCAACCAAGCAGATCAACGCTATAAATCCGTACACAGGATTCGGAGAAAACGATGCCAGCCTCGACTCCGACATAGGACACATTGACACTGTAGCAATTATTCAAGATGCTGAACTTGAACCTGAGATCAACTTCGATTTTCATCAGGGATATGATGAAGTCCCCGCTCCTATGGATCTTGGGCGTGACACATGTGGCGACAACAGTCCAGATGGCACCCTTCACCACATGTTGCAGTCTGAGGGCAACACCCCTTCTTCTAGTACCTTTCAGGGTTTCCAGGACTCGACGCCAATCCCAAAGACACTGTCCTGTACTGGGCCAACGACACTGATAATGGGTCTCCTTCCCCAGGGCAGATGGCACACTACTTGTACTATCTCTCCAGAAGAGTACTCACTCTTCCAGTTATGTTGCGTGAGAATGATTGCCCAGTTTCACCGAGATGACATCTGAAAGAATCAGCGGTTCAAACTACTGCTCTCACATTATTACAGAGATCAGTCTCCCTACAGGCCAATTGGCCGCCAGAACATGTGCATCTCATCAGCAAAATGAGATCTATCTCTCTACAGATGGCGCAACTCCCCCAGCCAACGAAATGGACAGTCTCACTGCAGACGAATCTAATCGAGCAACCGGTTTTGGCACCCAGACATACTGCGTCTCGGGCAGGTGGTGGTGCATCACAGCGTTCGAGAGAAGATCCTCCTACTTCACCCTTGCCTTCCTCTTCAGAGGATGATGACGATAATGACAGCTAATCTTCGGGCACAACGGAACCAGATGTGCCAGAAGAGCCCACGGTACCAGATCTGAGCGATGATGTCGCTGCCATCCCTTCCATTTCCCCAAATGAGGAGATGAAGGGGTATCACCAGCATGTTGTGGAGATGGCTCATATTCTGGGCATCAACGTCAAGCAAAGGTCACTGGACCTGGATGACCCAGTGTATAACATGATGAGTAAGGCATCAGGGTTACAACCAGTGTATTTGCCGATGTTACCTCACATTTCAAGGGTGGCGAAGTCTGCATGGGAGATTCTCCAGACATCAACTCCTACCTCCAAGCATTTGGAGGTCTTGTACCGCATTCAAGAGGAGGAAAACGAGTATTGATAAAACACCCAGCACTGAACTCTTTGGTTATAGACTGTGCGACAGCGTCAAAAGGGAGTAGGCAACATTCTACTCTGGCAGACAAGGAGGGGTGCAAGTTGGATGTGCTGGGGAGGCGTACTTATTCGACCGCGTGCCTATCAATAAAAATTGTGAACTATATCGCATGCTAGGCAAAATATACCCACTCAGTGTGGGAGCATCTGTACGACTAATGGTCGACCTTGGATTATGTTGACTTCATAAAGAAGTTTGAGGCTACCTTCCTGCGCACAACCACCACGACAAGGCAACAGCTAGCCAACGCAAAGCATTTGGTGAAGTCCGAGTCACACACTCTTACTTTGTCGATTATCCTAAGAGATCATGCTTGGCTGAGAGCTACTCAGTTTCAGCAAGACATGAAAGATCATATAGAGTCCTTACCGTTTGGAGGGAAAGGCCTCTTTTCGGATGTCACGGATGCCACCTTGGAACAGTGGAAAAAATCCAGAGTGACAGCTCGCTCCTTCACTAGTCAGAGATACAGATCTTCCTGATTCCAGACTTACCAACGTTATCAGCCCTATCAAAAAAGACAGGGTCACTACTGTCAAACTGACTGGAGGGACTACAGACGCCAGTACCAACGCTATAACCCCTGACAGTTCCAGATCAGGAACAAAATCAACCAATAAGGCCGCAATAAGGTGGCTCAGCAGCCGAAGCAACAGCTTTGATCGGCCTCTGAGCCCACTAGCCAACAACATCTTGGTCTCTCTTCCCCACGAGCCACACAACAACGGCTCGAGCGCAAGGAACAAGATCAACTTGACGCCT
Organism: Hemicordylus capensis; assembly: GCF_027244095.1. NCBI lineage: Eukaryota > Metazoa > Chordata > Lepidosauria > Squamata > Cordylidae > Hemicordylus > Hemicordylus capensis. The sequence goes on from NC_069660.1 coordinate 266,754,887, forward strand.
GCTGGAAATACCATCAAACTGGCAATCCATGCTCAAGCATGGCACCGTATAACATCAGACCAGTGGGTCCTACAAATAGTCACAACAGGCTGTGCTCTGGTGTTCAGGGAGGTCCCTCCATTTGCGGGAATAAGGTTTTACTCCAGACACTCCAATATTGCGGGAGGAGGTGCAGCTGCTGCTGCTGAAGGAGGCCATATCACCAGTGCAGTGGGCTCAGAGCCAAACGGGATTTTGTTCCCAGTAGCCTTCCAGATATATACTTCCAGATACCCAAACGGGACGGGGGCATAAGTCCGATAATAGACTTGCGCTGCTTCAATCGGTGCATCGAAGTGCAAAAGTTCCAGATGACAACATTGCAAGCCATCCTTCTGAGGAGCAATGGATTGCAACACTCGGTCTCAAGGATGCATACTTCCAAGTCGGCATACAACAGAACCATAGAAAATATCTCCGATTCACCTTGGGGACACAGATCTATCAATACAATGTTCTGCCCTTTGGCCTGATGACGGTGCCATGGGTATTCACAAAGTGCATGGCCGTCATCGTCGCCCACTTCAGGACAGGGTGCCAGGTGCAGTAATCCAGTTGCAGATGGACAACACCACAGCAATAGCCTACGTGAACAAACAAGGAGGTACCGAATCTCGTGCTCTCTGCAACCTTAGCCCCCCAATGTGGAATTGGTGTATCCCAAGGCAAATCCACTTACAGGCTATACATACCAAGGGCGCCCAGAACTGCTTGGCAGATTCGTTGAGCAGGGAGACGGTGTTGCATCAGCACGAATGGGAGATGCCCACAGGAATCCTACAGGACCTGTTTGCGACATGGGGCCACCCGGGAGTGGACCTGTTTGCGACGGAACACAACAGGAAGTGCAACACATACTGCTCCAGGATGGGTCTGGGAACACATTCAAAGGGCGATGCCTTTCAGTATCAATGGATACAGAGCTTGTTCTATGTGTATCCGCCAACTCTGCTCCTCCCACTACCCCATGGGTTGCTAACCCATGGGTGGTTGGCACCCTCGCTCTGGGCCACCCCAGCGCCCCCCAAGTGCAGTTATGGGGCTGCTGAAACCTCCATTCTTCCCTATGGAGAAAAACCTTAAAGCCACTTATGGGGTGATGGGGTGGCCCAGAGGGAGTGGTGGTGTAGTGCACAGAGGGTACTAACCACCCCCATGGGTTGCTAACCCATGGGGTAGTGGGTTTTGTTGTTTCTGAAGTGTTCTGAGTGTAAATTCTTTGGTAGCATATAAGATTTCCAATGACAAACCATGAATCCACTCTCATTGCTAACCTTAAAGACACATAAACTTCAAAACTCACTTTAAAATCAGCACTTTGCCCAATTCCTTTCAAATAATTCTGGTAGCTTCCTTGTCCCCCTTGGGCAGTACCACCCACCGCACTCTGCTCTAGGCCACCCCTTTGCCCCCGAAGTGAAACTATACATTTGCTGACACTTCCATGCTTCTTTAGGGAGAAAAACCTTAAAGACGTGTAAACTTAAAAATTTATCACTTAAAAATCAGCCCTTCGTCCAATTCCTTTCAAATAATTCTGATAGCTTCCTTGCCCCCCTTGGGAACTACCACCCAGCACACTCCACTCTAGGACACCCCTTCCCCCCTGATGTGAAGCTATACATTTGGGGCAATCCTCATTATTCTCTATGAGGAATCCAAAAATACTTTTAAAATCCACCAATAATCAGAGGAGTGTCCGATTGCCTTGGGGTTTTGTGGGTGGTAGGCACCCCTGGGTGCCTACCACCCACCCCACGCTTTTTGCCCTTAGGTGCTCCACAATAGGGGATATGGGCTGGTTCGGGTCCCATTATACCGTATGAGAAAAATAATTAAAAATATTTCAAATATTCATAAAAAATCATAGGGGTGTCCAAATGCTTCGGGGTTTGGGTGGTTGTTGGCACCCCTGGGTGCTCCACAATAGGGAATAATGGCCTGGTTCGAGTCCCATTATACTCTATGAGAAAAAAATAAAAATAAATTTCAAAAATTCATTAAAAATCGTACGAGTGTCCGATTGCTTTGAGGTTTGGGTGGCAGGTACCCATGGGTGCCAGCTACCACCCCACCCATTTTTGAAGGTTCAAACTGGTTCAAAACAGTTTGAACTGGCTCAAATTTGAATCAAACCAGAGGGGGGTTTAAGCAAAACCAAAACCGAACCCCCCCTTCCTGGTTCGAACCCGGTTCGAATTTGAACCGAACCGGGCAAACCGGTTTTATGCACCATCTCTACCTATGATATGGTGTCATCGGATGCTTCTTTAATGGGTTGGGAGGGAGACATTGCAACAGCAACAAGGTCCAGGGAAGTTCACCAGAAGCAGTTCCACATCAACTTCTTGGTGCTTCTGGCAGTTTTTCTGTCAATGAAAGCCTTTCTACCAATGATAAAGGATCAAACAGTGCGAGTCCAGCTAGACAATACCACTGCAATTGCTTACCTGAAAAGACAGGGGGGAATAGTCTCAGGATTCCTGTGAGCCTTGAGTATCCAACTCTGGCACTGGTGCATTCACAATTGCATCTATCCTCATGCAATACACATAAAGGGGACAGACAATGTGATTGCCAACAGCCTGAGCCATACTTTCTCATGCTCAGAACAACACGAGTGGGAGATCATCAACAATTATCAACATCCAATATTCAGAGCCTGGATATGACCACAAATAGATGTGTTTGCAACCTCACTGAATGCCAAATGCAGGAGCTTCCGCTCCAGAGCAGGCCACGATCTGCAATCTCTAGGAGATGTATTCCAATTGGACTGGATCTATTGTACATGTTTCCTCCACTTCCTTTCATAAGCCAAGTGGTGGCAAAGCTTCTACTTCATCGAGTAACTTGTATTCTGGTGACACCATGGTGGCCAAGGCAACCTTGGTTTCCACTCGTACTCAGACTGTACCAACACAGATACAGAAGGCTCCCACATAACCAATATCTACTGTCATGGGAGGAAGGTCAAGTGCTACATCCCGGCATAGCCACTCTAAGGCTAACAGCGTGGTGTATAAATTATGCTAAATCAAAGGAAACCATCCAGTCATAAGAACTATGTAGGGAAGTGGAAAAGGTTTAGATCTTAGCCTGTAAAGGCTTCTGCGCTTTGTCAGCGTCTGTAAGACAAGTGATTCTCTACTTAACTACTCTAAAATCAGAAGGCCTGTCTAACATATCCATCAGAGTACACCTGGTGGCACTTTCAGCGAAACATCCAGTGGGGGATGGAAAAACAGTCTTCTCCCATCCTACCTCCAAAAGTTTCCTGAAAGGCCTTACAAACTTATATCCGCCAATCAGCCAACCAATAGAACAGTGGAGTATCTCTCTTCTTTGATTTAATCGCCATTTGAACCGATGGCAACAGCAAGCCTAAAGCAAGTCTTCCTAAAGACTGACTTCCTGGTAGCAATCACCACCTCCTTCAGGGTGAGTGAGATGACAGTTCTACGCATAGACAAATAGTTTATGAGATTTTATCCAGAGAAGGTCCTGAGGCAAACTGACCATAGGACGTTGTTCTTCCGACTTCCTTCCAAAATCCAACCACCCCTCTAGAGAGAGCATTTCACTCTCTAGACGTCAGGAGGGCACTGCTCTTCTATCTAGTGATGACAAAATCTATTTGCAATTCAAAAAGACTATTCATTACTTACAAGGACAAGGTGGAAGGCAAGTACGTTTCTAGATAATGCTTGTTTCATTGGCTGGTTGAGCTTATTCTGCTAACTTACAAACTACAGAAAATAAGAGCCCCCAAGGTCCATAAGGGCACATTCCACCAGGGCCTATGCAACTTCAGCGGCCCATTTATCGGTCATAGCCTTCAAAGATATCTGTAAAGCTGTTACCTGATCTACAGAAATGTCCTTTGTAAGACATTATGCTATATAGAATTGAGATCTGCAGCAGAGATAAAGTTTGGGAGACAGGTGCTTAAAAGGGTGTTGAAATAACTACTTCTTCCTTCTCCTATATAGCTAGCTAAACACCCATTACTAATGGAGCTCAACAGATCACAATCCAGATAAACAGGTTGCTCACTGATGATCTGGTAGTGATCTGTTGACATCCATTAGACCCACCCGAACCTGCCCACTGCAGTAGTTTAAGTCTATCATAAAGAATTCTCCTGTGACACTGCAAGGATGGTTGCTTGCTCCAGTGGTCATCCAGGAACTGAGGGAGTGGTGTTCCTCCCGCCTTAAATATAGCCATGTGGAAGCATCACAAGGAGCTGCGGTATTCCACACCGAGAGAATTCAGCGCAGGTGCAGAACTCATTACTAATGGATATCAATGGATCACTACCAGATCATCAGTTACAGGTAAGCCACATGTTTCGTTGTTTTTTCAAAGGTGAATAGTTACGTGAACTAAATACAGATCGATCCTGTTGTATTGTCTTGACTTTATGTATGGATCATCACTGTCTACCAGTCAGGACCAATATCTGGTGATACTTTTATGTAGCTTGTGACCAGGACCTCAGAAGTTGAAAACAGAGTTGGTTTAAATTGCATTTGCACTGAGAGAAAATGCAAATAATCATATACATGAATCTTTCTTTTGGCGGGTGGAGGGGAGTAAATTGGTATTTAATATAATTCAAAATTCATTAGTTTCTTCTGCAGTTTTCTACATTGTTCTCCTTCCTTCCCAATTTTTTTCTGAAGCTATGTACAGTGGGTATAGGAAAGAATCACCCCCTTTGATAGACCTTAAATTCTGGTTCCCTTACATCCTGAAATGAAAACACAAAGAAAATTCCCTTCACCAGCTGTACTTATCCAATGCAACCTATAACATCCAACTGAAAAACATCACAATTACAGTCCAGAAAAAGTGTCAGAAATAAAAAACAAGAATTACTGAGATTGAAAAAGGATCACCCCCCCCCAATGTCAATATTTTGTTGAACCACCTTTTGCTTTAATAACAGCCTTGAGTCTGTTGGAATACTTCTCTATCAACCTTGCACATCTAGACGGAGCAATATTTGCCCACTCCTCCATACAGAACTGTTCAAGTTCGGTCACATTGGATGGTAGGTGTTGGTGGACTGCTATCTTCAAATCTCTCCACAGATTTCCCATGGGATTTAGGTCTGGGCTCTGACTGGGCCACATGAGGACGTTCACTTTTTTCTCCTTCAGCCACTGTGTGGTCAATTTTGCTGTGTGCTTCGGATCGTTGTCATGTTGAAAGGTGAATCTTCTGCCTATCCTCAACTGTCTGGCAGAGGGTAGCAGGTTTTCTTCCATAATCTGACGGTATTTTGCCCCATCCATTTTTCCTTCTACCCTAACGAGAGCCCCAGTCCCTGAGGCAGAGAAACACCCCCACAACAGGATGCTGCCACCTCCATGCTTCACTGTAGGTATGGTGTGTTGTGGATGGTGAGCTGCGTTGGATTTACGCCAGGTGTACTGTTTGGTGTTGAGGCCAAATAGTTCAATCTTGGTCTCATCTGACCATAAGACCTTTTTCCATTTGGCATCAGAATCTTCAAGGTGCCTTCTGGCAAAGCTCAAACGAGCTTTAATGTGGCCTTTCTTGAGAAGTGGCTTTCTCCTTGCGACCCTCCCGAACAAGCCACATCTGTGGAGCGCTCGTGAAATTGTTGTCACATGCACAGAACAACCACTCTTTGCCATGAAGTCCTTTAACTCCTTCAGAGTGGCCATTGGCCTCTTGGTAACCTCTCTTACCAGTTTCCTCCTTGCTCTTCCATCCAGTTTGGAGGGCCGACCGGATCCAGGGAGGATAGCAGTCCACCAACACCTACCATCCAATGTGACCGAACTTGAACAGTTCTGTATGGAGGAGTGGGCAAATATTGCTCCGTCTGGATGTGCAAGGTTGATAGAGAAGTATCCCAACAGACTCAAGGCTGTTATTAAAGCAAAAGGTGGTTCAACAAAATATTGACATTGGGGGGGGGGTGATCCTTTTTCAATCTCAGTAATTCTTGTTTTTTATTTCTGACACTTTTTCTGGACTGTAATTGTGATGTTTTTCAGTTGGATGTTATAGGTTGCATTGGATAAGTACAGCTGGTGAAGGGAATTTTCTTTGTGTTTTCATTTCAGGATGTAAGGGAACCAGAATTTAAGGTCTATCAAAGGGGGAGATTCTTTCCTATACCCACTGTAACTACAGCTATTATGGCCAAAAAAACAAAAACAAAAACCCAGTAAATTAGCTTTTGCTATTGTTGGTGTGATCAAATGGATGCACGTAATAAGGATAAGAACTATTAATGGTCTCCATGCCTAAGTGTATTTATGCTCTTCTATAGCTGCTGTACTTACCCTTTCCCCCCCCTTCCCTTGCTGCTTTTGCTTTCATAGCTGTCGTAGATTTTGATGAGCCTGTATCCACCTTTAAATCGAAAGACAGGGGAATGGTAAGCAAAAATAGAACTGGTTGCTTGGTTCCCATTCCAAAGTGGGAGGATATTGACTGGGAGGGAGAGGTGTAAGAATGTGTACTCATGCACATATATATGCTAATTTTGCGTGCCTGGACAGTTACCTTTCTCTCTCCTTTCAAATCCCTCCTCAAAACCCGTTACTCTTCTATAAAGGATGTGGCACAATCTCTTTCTGTGCTGGTTGCTCTCAATTAATTAATCAGTCACTGCCTAGAGATGTTTGTATCAAGTAGTATAGAAATATGATTGATAAATAAATAAATACAATAATTCCCTGCCACATCTTCAACCGCTATTAAGGCTCAACATCCAGATTAGATTACTACAATGTGTTATGCGTGGGACTTCCATTAATTAATTAATTAATTAATATACTGCCTGATTCCAAATTTACTTAATTTATATACTGCCTAGCTCCAAAGGCTCTAGGCGGTTTACAAAAACAAGCACAATAAAAACAGAATAAAACCAACTATTAAACAATTAAAATTTAAAATATGCAAAGATTACTGCAATTAAAAATTTAAACAGAAATCAAAAATGCAAAACATTCATAGATTATTAAAAGCCTAGCTAAAAAAGTGTGTCTCAGGGGCTCTTTTAAAGGCTGGTAAAGATGTGCCTATAGGGAGTGCATTCCACAGCCCAGGAGTGACTATAGAGAAGGCCCACTCCCGAGTCACTGCCAGACGAGCTGGTGGTATACAGAGATGCTCCTTCCAGCACCTTGGAAGCTATTTTGGAAACTTCCATTAGTGCACAATGCGGTGGTGGCTAGGCTATTGACTTGTACTTGCTGCAGGGAACACATCTTACTAGTGTCAGACCACTTCACTGGCTGCCTGTCATTGTACCCATATGATGCAGAAAGCTGAAATGTGGTGCACACATCCTCCAACACCTTGATTAATAAAAGCTAAAAAAAGATGGGGCACATGGACATTTCTCCCAGGAGATTCAAAGTGTACTCAAAATGGTTCCAATACTTACAGAGCTGAACTTTGGTACACATGTAATTCAAAATAACCTGATTACTGGAACAGTCTGGAGGTGGAGCATTTTTTTCTTATTTCCCTCCAAATGGTGGATATTGAATGTATTGGAAAATAGTTACGGTACATCTAACAGCCAGCATTTGGTACACAGAGTTTGCCTCAAGCATGTCAAAACGGAGCAATCGAAAGCCACATGTCGGCTGTAATTTTGGGCTCAGATGATAAGGGCCATGTTTGATGGTTCCTGAAACAGCTGTTGATGGTAGAGGGAGCATTTTCAGTGACAGCCAGGATCATGGCCGAAGGCAGCACAAAAATGTGGATCTCCCTTGCCATATTCTCCAATATTTCTTATGCAAAGGGATGGGCTATTTCCAGTGGAATTCAGACGTGTGTGTGTGTGTGTGTGCTTGCAGAATGGCTTTATTTTATTTGCTTCTTAATCATATTTCTGTACTGCCTAAGATGTGGATCCCTAGGCAGTGCACATAAGCTAAAATACAATATAAAAATCAGGATACAATGTTTAATACAATTATGATATAAATTCAAATGAAAGTAATTAAAAACCTGATAAAACAGGTGTGCCTTTTTAAAAACAGCCAGAGATTGAGAAACTCTGATTTTAACAGGGAGTACATTCCAGAGCCCCAGAGCAGCCACCGAGAAGGCCTGGTCCTGAGTAGCCACCAAACGATTCAGTGGTAGCTGTAATCGGACCTCCCCAGATTATCTTAATAGGTGGGAGCGTTCATGACAAAGGAGGCACACTTGTCAACACCCTGGACTCAAGCCATGCAGGGCTTTATAAGTAATAACCAGCACTTTGTATTTCGCTCATAAACATATTGTCAGCCAGTTCAGTTCTTTTAAGATTGTGAAATCTTAATATGGTCTCTTTGGGTTATCCTGGAGATGAGTCTGGCTGCCACATTCTGCGCCAACTGTAGTTTCTGGACTATGTACAAAGGCAGCCCCACATAGTGTGCAATACAGTAAAGCCTAGAAGTTACAACCATATGTACCACTGTTTTAAGGTCATTCACCTCCAGAAGTGGGTGTAGCTGACATATCAGCCAAAGCTGATAAAAGACGTTCCTGGCCACTGCCTCAACCTGAGACACCAGAGAAAGTTTGGTTCTAGGAGCACCCCCAAGCTATGTTCTTGTACTTTCTGGGGATGTGTAACCATATCCAGGACAGGCAGATCTAAACCATCTCTTGAGTTCTGACCCCCCACCCTCTGTTCTGACCCCCAGTACCTATGTAATGTTTGGATTCAGTTTCAATTTGTTAACCCTCATCCAGCCTATTAACACCTCTAGGCAGGCATTTAGGTAAGTTATGCCATTACCTGATGAAGTTGATATGGAGAAATTGATTTGGGTGTCATCAGCATATTGATAACACCCTGCACCAAGTCTCTTGATGATCTCTCCCAGCAGTTTCATGTAGATGTTAAAAAGCATTGGAGACAGTATGGAGCCTTGTAGAACTCCATACATTAACTCCTGCTTTGCAGAGAAACAGTCTCCAAGCAACACCATCTGGAATCTGACAGAGAGGTAGGAATGGAACCTCTGTAAAACAGTTCTATCCAATCCCAACTCCATCAGGTGACCCAGAAGGATATCATGGTCGATGGTATCGAAAGCTGACAAGAGATCAAAAAGGATCAACGAAGTCACACTCCCTTTGTCAATACCCAATTGGATATCATCAGGCTGACCAAGGCAATCTCAACCCTATATCCTGCCCAAAAGCCAGTTTGAAATGGGTCTAGATAATCTGTTTGCTCCAAGACTGTCCGGAGCTGAAAGGCTACAACCCTCTCAATCACCATGCCCAACCATGGAAGATTGGAGACAGGACTATAATTCTGTCTGAGGGATCCAGTGCAGGTTTTTTCAAGTATGGTCTTATGATAGCCTCCTTAAGGCAAGCAGGCATCCTACCCTCCCTCAGAGAAGCATTTATAATATGTACCAGACCTTCTCTGATAGTATTATTGGCAGATGAAATGAGCCGAGTTGTCAAGGGTCAAAAGAACAAGTTGTAGGATGCACAGTCCGAAGCACCTTGTCCACATCCTCAGGAGTCACAAACTGAAAGTGATCCAATCTTATCCCATAAAGGGAGTTGCTGGACACCTCTTTAGTAAACTCTGCAAACTCTTTTTCTTAACCCTTAAAGCAGAAGTTTCTCTTTTTCAAGTCTGTTAAAGCATTCACTGTATGCTGACTTGATGTGTTGACCACTGTTGAAAACTTGATGTAACTGGCAATCTGGCAGCTTGTACAACTTCTGTTCTTTAGCTAAACCTTCTTTCACAGAGACTGTTTCATCTGAACTAACTTGCCTTTTGGTTTTCTGTGATAGGTGAGGGATGATGAGTTAGATGGATTTGCAAAAAATTCACTTTTGGAATCTGACAGTGCTTTTATTGGTGAGTGTTTTTCAGTAGTACTTGCTCTGTGTATAGTTTTGCATTTGATGTAAAGTACAGAGTTGCTCATCTTGTCTAGTTGGACTTTTTAGATATATTGGCTCACATACCATGCAGCGTCTTGTGGGTAGTTTCTGCACTGCCCTCCTAGTGGTCATAGTGTCGCCAGTTAAGTTTGTGCAATTTTCAGGCATTTGCAGAGCAGCGCTCTTGTACAGCTGTGTGGATTTTTGTTTTCAATGCCATCAGCAGCAGAGGTGATGCAGAAACTGCCTACAGGACACTGGGTGGTATTTGAGCCATTGGCCCATCCTTAGAGCTATTGGACAAAATAAATGTGAGCATAATGGTATGACAGCTACATTTGGAGAGTTAAATCAATATGTCCTAGAGTTAGTGGGAGGGTTCTAAAGCTTGTTAGCCAACACATTATTTGTAGCTTAAATAAACTTTTAGGCCTATCTCATCCAAAATTCTGTTGCTAGCAGTAATCATTTGAATGCTTTTGGGAAGCACACCAGCAAGGCATAAGTGCTGCTTCAGGTATACACTTGTCCTTCATGTTAGCTTTTGAAGTGTTACCAGATGTGTCTGAGTATGTGGTGCTCAACACATTTGAAGCTGGCTCAACCATATTTCTTTAAGCTTATTTTCATACTTGCTTAAAAATCTATGAGTTAATTTTATATAATCTTCCATTTCTAGGTACTGATGGTGAGGCCTTTCCTACTTCAGAAGAACCTGCCTTCAGCAGGAATTTAACTCCACCACCCATATCTGCAAGAGAAAGGAGGCAAGAGAAGAAAAAGGTAAAAATTCATGGGTTCCTGTGAAGTAAAAGAGGGATGTACATTCATAACATAAAGCTAGTCACACTTCGGTCTGTTTGAAGTCAATGGGTTTTTAGTTAACTTGTCACTTCTTTTATTTTCCCCCAATAGGACTTAAGTATAACTAACTGAATTGGGGCCATTCAATATAAACAACATGTTTTTAAAAAATTCCATGTTTTTGTTGATTATAGATAGAAGTATGGAGTTAACTCAGGAGGCTGTTAGACCACCCTTGATTCTGGAAAATCAAGCTGTTCTACAACAGAATGATAGTCATACCGGATCAGAATAATAGGGTTTTATACAGCTTGAGACCTCATCTTTGACAACATGCAGATGCGGGTGTTTTAACACCAACTGTATTGACAAAATTCTTTGTTCTTTGTTGTTGCCATCTTTTAAAGCATTTGTTATTAGCTGGTGTAAAAATCAAAGGCTAAAACTTACAATCGGAAAGCTATTTAATGTGACAGAATATGGTTGTGCGTTGCACAGTTGGTATCTGACAAATTCATGAAGCATATCTCTTTAGTGAAGTATTCATGTACAAACTTCCAGTGTAGTTTGTTGATCATGTGAATGATCAAGATGTCTGCAGATTACTTCACAGACATCCTTCTAATGAGTTGTATCCAAAGAAAGTTATTTATGACCAAACACCATTCAAAATCAATGAAACAACTTGGTTGCAACTAACTTAAGCCTAATTCATTTCAATGAGGTGACATTTTCTTGGCATACAGACTATTGTTTCCTCTGCTCACATATTAAAACCACTCACCTTCTTGCATTTCTTTACAAATACAGGATGATACCCTTTTTAGGTCGAGTCCATCGCCACAACCTGACAGCTACTCTGTGCACTCAGCATCTAGTCTTAATATCGATAAGTTGAAAGCCAGAAATGAAGAGCGACTGCAAAGACTGAATGAACTTCAGAAGAAGACAATCCATATAGGTATGGTTCCTTTGAAGGCTGTTAAAGCTAATGTTTGACAAAATCAAGCATTCACCACACAGTCCCAGAATGTGAAACTCCATATAAGGTGAAGAAATCCAATTTGTAAATACAAAATAAGCAAAAATTGCCCAAGCAGCAGCATTAGTGCTTAAAGACCCATGTCTTAATAGTTCACGTGCTGTTGGTGCAGTTCTACTTCACAGCAAACAGTGCTGTGCTGCATATCCAATGACCAGGATATACTGATACTCCCTAGTGAGAACTCAGCTGAATACTGTGGCCATATTTTGGAGTTTGTGTTTTTTTCTCTTTTTAACAAAGATATTGTCAAGCAGAAGAGCGTGCATAGAAAAGGAACCATGTGCTGGAATTCAATGCACTTTTAAAAAGCTAAAATGCCAAAGGATCTTGAGCAGAAAGGGAGGTGGGGGTGGGTGAGGAGAAGGACCTGATTCCGGCCACTGAAAGGTCCTTCCACATTTTGTCTCATCTTTGAGCTCTTAACAGATATTGTCCTCACTGTTTTGAGGTTTATCCTCATAATTAGGTACAAGCTTACATGAATCTGCTTCCAATGACTGTTTATGCCAATGCACTGCCTTTAAATTGCTGCAGAGGATTGAAGAAATAGGACGGGCTCCAGATTTTCTTTTCTGTGTACTCAGAAGCCATGAAATTAGAGGGCGGAAGTACTCAGCAGCTCAGTGAGGCACCCATGTATGCCGTGAAACTCCTTTAAAAAACAAACAAAAAACCCTTGAAACTAATTTTGCTCTCCCCACTGTCTGTCAGCTTCATATAGAGCTGCTACTGGCCATGCCTGCAGAAATAGATCCACAGGCCCTTCCCCAACTGTAGGTTTGCTACAAGTTCCCACTGTTGGCAACCTCAAGCATCATAGATCTGTGTTGAGAATGTTGCCAATATCATTGCTGTAGTTTGTAGAAATGTAACAAAAGCATTTTAAAAGGTTTGTCCCCAAATATGATATATTCTTTTTTGATAGGTTAGCATTTTGCATCACCAAAATCTGGACTCATTTTTGACATTTTCTTTGTAGAGAGGAAGTGATGGTCAGGGTGAGTAATTGACCCAAACTGGCTTCATGTGACTTTAGATAGATATTTAAATATGCTGGAGATCATCTCCCATTGCAACAAATGCAGTCCGTGCAGAAACAATTACTGCTCACAAACCAACTTTGCTGACTGTACACAGTCTGGTTTGTGTGTGATGGAGGGAGGTTGTATCCAGCCAGTATGTAGTTTATGTTGAACCTCGATGCCTTGTCCCAGACATCACCTTGGGAAAGCCTGCCCACAAGCAGAATCTGCTTATCCCAGCCTTTAGACCTGAATCTGTCTGTAACTATTTTGAAGAAGCATCTTTATAATGTGACTATTCTTTAATAAAGTGGATTTTTCAAAACAAAACAAAACATGAAATCTAGAAATCCACTTCTATAATTCTGATGTGTAATCCCAGTCTTCAGGGAAGTGAAAACACATTTCATGTCAGTGTCAGGGCATTTGTTGTGTATGTGCACTGGCTTGGAGCCCCCGGGTGGGAGTGCAGGTTCTTATCCACTTTCCCCCACAAGAGGAATGAAGCCACTACAATCTGATGTGTGAGGCAAGGCTGCTGTCGCTGTTCCTGGGGTGTGGGTGCCATCCTACTTAAGTGCTGCTTCATAATAACCTCTTGTGTCCTTTTAAATTTACAGCTTTGACGGAATAATCAATTTATGCAGACAAACTTCTGATAAAATCTACCATTCGTTAGATTCTACTCTCTCTGCCTTGAGGAAAGAAAAATAACTCCCACTGCCCAATCCCTGGTTCTGGGTATTTAACTAGATAAGCAGCAGTTAGAAATATCATAAATATGTCTCCTGCCATTTTGTTCTGAAGAATGAAGCTTCACAGCAAATAAAACCTCATTAGAAAAAGAGTTTATGAATGTAATCTCTTATATCTAGAATCGATTTTTTTCTTCTATGTAATATAACAACATAAATAAATCTATAGGCAGACAGTAAACATCACCGCTTCACAGGGTTGCTGGAGACATATATCTGGGTATTTCGAAAAAGAACTGAAATAGAATGTTAACACCTGTACAGTTAAGTACATGATATTTCTAGCTGTAGTATGAAAACAATGGATTGCTACCTGCCCTCCGCCCCCTGGTAAAATGTTTGTGTGTTCCACCTCCAAGTCATTATCTGTTATAGAAGATGGATATTTCTGGTGCGATATTCTCAGGACTGTAAGAACTGGGTGGGGTCATTCTTCCCAGGCTTTTAAAGCTTTGCTTAATTTACATAGTCCTGCCTCTGGAGCACATGGGAAGGATAAACCCACACAATATGACCTCATCGAGCAGCAGAAAAGTAATACCTTTATTGAGTAAAGTTCTGTTGTTGATGGTGGATTCCTCTTATAATATTAAGCTCTCTCAAAGAAGGGTAAGGATTCCTCTGTTTGCATGGTTAATATTTTCTAAGGACTAAGCACTTTGATGTGGAAGAAGAGCTTTAAAAGCCCAACTTGCTTTGGAGGAATTTCCGGATAACTTTCCTAGGCTCACTAAACTGTGTATTCTAGTTTGGGATAAAAGTGAACCTAATCCTTGGATTTAACTTCATTAGATGCATAGCACTGTTTGGAAACTTTCAGTGGAAATCCACCACCAGTTCATAAGATCATAAGAACAGCCCTGCTGGATCAGGCCCAAAGCCCATCTAGTCCAGCATCCTGTTTCACACAGTGGCCCACCAGATGCCAGTGGAAGCCTACAGGCAGGAGTTGTGGGCATGTCCTCTCTCCTGCTGTTACTTCGCTGCAACTGGGACTCAGAGGCAGAGGATGGGAGTTGCAGAGGATGGGAATTGCAGAGGATGGGAGTTGCAGGCCAACAACAGCTGGAGGGCCAAAGTTGTACTACCCTCTCCTACATTCATTGGCAGTGACTCTCTGAGGTTTTGAGCAGGAGTCTTTCCCCAGCCCTCACTGAAGATGCCAGGGATTGAACTGGGGACCTTCTGCATGCAAAGCAGATGCTTGATCCCTGAGTTATGGCCCCATCCCCAGTTGGGTTGTTGCCCAGTCTGTGCCCCCCATCTCTAGGGATGTGCACTAACCTCAGTTTGTGCAGTGGTTCAAAATTGAACCGGTCCGTGGTTTGGCAAACCAGTCCGTTCCAATTTGGCCCAACCATGAATCAGTTTGGCAGTGAGAGCAACGCCAGGGGTTGGGGGTTTTCTTCCCCTGTACATCCTCTACAGAAGCCCTGTTCAGATATTATGCTGTACATGCATGCAGGTGTTTGTACACATGTATATGAAGACTGTATATGCATTCATTTAAAAAGTGAATCTGAGTATAAATGATGTATGAATAATTACGTGCATACACTGTACAGTGTATTGCTTTGAATACAGCTCCAGTTTCCTCCAAACATAAGAACAGCCCTGCTGGATCAGGCCCAAGGCCCATCATCCTGTTTCGCACAGTGGCCCATCAGATGCCGCTGGAAGCCACAGGCAGGAGTTGAGGGCGTGCCCTCTCTCCTGCCATTACTCCCCTGCAGCTGGTACTCAGAGGCATCCTGCCTTTGAGGCTGGAGGTGGCCCACAGCCCTCCGACTGGTAGCCATTGATAGACCTCTCCTCCATGAAGTCATCCAAACCCCTTTTAAAGCCATCCAGCTGTTGGCTGTCACCACATCCTGTGGCAGAAAGTTCCACAGGTGGATCATGCGTTGTGTGAAAAAGTACTTCCGTTTGTTGGTCCTAGACCTCCTGGCAATCAATTTCATGGAGTGATCCCTGGTTCTAGTGTTGTGTGAGAGGGAAAAGAATTTCTTTCTCTCCACTTTCTCCACAACATGCATGATTTTATAGACCTCTATCATGTCTCCCCGCAGTCATCTTTTTTCTAAACTAAAAAGCCCCAGGTGTTGTAGCCTTGCCTCATAAGAAAGGTGCTCCAGGCCCCTGATCATCTTGGTTGCCCTCTTTGCAACTTTTCTAGTTCTGCAATGTCCTTTTTAAGATGTGGTGACCAGAATTGTACACAGTACTCCAAGTGTGGTCGCACCATAGTTTTGTATAAAGGCATTATAATATTAGCGGTTTTATTTTCAGTCCCCTTCCTAATGATCCCTAGCATGGAATTGGCCTTTTTCACAGCTGCCGCACATTGAGTCGACACTTTCAACGAGCTGTCCACCACGACTCCAAGATCCCTCTTCTGGTCAGTCACCGACAGCTCAGATCCCATCAGCATATACTTGAAGTTGGGGTTTTTCGTCCCAATGTGCATCACCTTACACTTGCTAACATTGAACCGTGTTTGCCACTTTGTCGCCCACTCCCCCAGTTTGGAGAGATCCTTTTGGAGCTCCTCACAATCTGTTTTGGATTTCACTACCCGAAAGAGTTTGGTATCATCTGCAAATCTGGCCACCTCGCTGCTTACCCCTACTTCTAGATCATTTATGAATAAATTAAAAAGCACCGGTCCTGTTACAGATCCATGGGGGACCCTACTTCTTACTTCCCTCCATTGTGAAAACTCTCCATTTATACCTACCCTCTGTTTCCTGTCTTTCAACCAGTTAGCAATCCACACATGTACTTGTCCCCTTATCCCATGACCGCTAAGTTTCCTCAGGAGTCGTTGATGAGGAACTTTGTCAAAAGCTTTTTGGAGGTCCAGGTATACTATGTCAACTGGATTACCTTGATCCACACACTCGTTGACACTCTCAAAAAAGTCCAAAAGTTTGGTGAGGCAAGATTTAACTTTGCGGAGGCCATGCTGGTTCACTCCCAGCAGGGCCTGTTCTTCTATGTGCTTTCCAATTTTATCCTTGAGGATGCTTTCCATCAATTTGCCTGGAACGGATGTTAGGCTAACCAGCCTGTAACTTCCCAGATCGCCCCCTGGGTCCCTTTTTGAAAATCGGTGTTACATTTGCTACTCTCCAGTCTTCTGGTACAGAGCCCAATTGCAGGGATAAGTTATATATTTTAGCAAAAAGGTCAGCAATTTGACATTTGAGTTCTTTGAAGACTTTTGGATGGATGCCATCTGGCCCTGGTGACTTGTTAGCTTTCAGTTTTTCCAGACAGTTTAGAACATCATCTCTTGTAACTTCTATCTGACTCAGCTCTCTAGCCTCCATCCCTAATAAGCCTGGTTCAGGAACAGGTATATACTCAGTATCCTCTGTCGTGAAGACAGACACAAAGAACTCATTCAGCTTCTCTGCAACTTCCATATCCTCCTTAATAATCCCTTTCACTCCCTCATTGTCTAATGGTCCAACCGCCTCCCTGGCAGGTTTCCTGCATCTGATGTTTTCAAAGAAGTTTTTGTTATTCCCCTTGATACTTTTGGCTAAATGTTCCTCAAACTCTTTTTTTGCCTCCCTTATTGTCACCTTGCATTTCTTTTGCCAGAGTTTGTGTTCCTTTCTGTTCTCTTCATTTGGACAGGGCTTCCAATTTTGGAAGGAAGTCTTCTTCCCATTTATGGCTTCCTTGCTGGTACCCGTTAGCCATGTTGGCATCCTCCTGGACTTAGATTGTATACCCAAAAGGAGGAAAGGTACCACTAACTGGGCTTCTAGTATTGTGGTTTTGAGTAAACTCCATGCACTCTGGAACGAAGTGACTCTCCTGATTTTCCCTTTCAGCTTTCTTTTCACCATACTCATTTTGGAGAAGTTTCCTCTTCTGAAATTCAAAATGTCCATGTTAGACTTCCTTGGTGATTCTCTCCCCACATGTATGCTGAATTTGATGGCACTATGGTCACTGTTCCCTAGAGGGTCGATGACACTGACATCACGCACCAGGTCCTGGGTGCCACTCAGAATTAGGTCCAAGGTCGCCTTCTATTTGGTTGGTTCCAAGACCAAATGTTCTAGGGCAAAGCCATTTAGCGTATCTAGAAATTTGACCTCTTTGTCCTGACCTGACTGTGAATTTACCCAGTCTATGTGTGGGTAATTGAAGTCACCCATAATTACAGCCCTGCCTCTCCTTGATGCTTCCCTGATTTCCTCCTGCAACTCCCAGTCACTGTCGGCGTTTTGATCCGGAGGGCGATAGCACGTCCCCAGTAGCACGTTCCCTTTCAGGCCTTGTATTGTCACCCACAGGGTTTCTGTGGAGGACTCCAGTCCATCTAGGTTTTCTAGCTTGTTAGATTCTATGCCTTCTTTAACATACAGTGCTACTCCACCACCAAGGTGCTCCTCCCTGTCCTTTCTGTATACCCAGGGATAACAGTGTCCCACTGGTTCTCACTGTTCCACCATGTTTCTGTTATGCCCACTATATCTATTTCTGCATTAGCAACCAAGCACTCCAGCTCACCCATCTTGGCTCAGAGGCTTCTGGCATTGGCATATATGCACCTATACTCAGAGTCTCTCACCTGATGTATGCTATTCTTTTGACTTTTTGACTTGCTGGCACTGGCTCCCGTCTGCTCTTTATGCGGCTCTGCTCTGTCCCCTTCTGTTTTATCTGAATTCTTTGCACCCTCACACTTTAAAGGATGGCTTTTGCCACATGGGATACTGCCCAGCTGCCATTGGCTGTTCCCCAGGCATCATTTTAAAAGCTGCTCTGCAACCTTTTTGATTTTAAGCGCCAGCAGTCTGGTTCCATCTTGGTTCAAGTGCAGCCTGTTCCTTTTGTACAGGCCTTGCTTTCCCCCAAATGTATCCCAGTGCTTAACAAATCTAAACCCCTCCTTCTGGCACCAATGTCTCATCCACGCATTGAAACCCCTCAGTCTCACCCCTGTCTCACTGTACTTGCGCGTGGAACAGGTAGCATTTCTGAGAATGCTAGCTTGGGGTCCTGGACTTCAATACACTACCTATCAGCCTAAATTTGGCTTCCAGGACCTCCCGACTACATTTCCTCACATTGTTGGTGCCAACATGCACCACAACAGCTGTCTCCTTTCCAGCACTGCCTGAGAGCCTGTCTAGAGGCTGCGTGATGTCCGCAACCTTTGCACCAGGCAGGCAAGTCATCAGGCGGTCAACACGTGGGTCACAAACCCATCTCTCTATACCTCAAATGATTGAATCACCCACTACAAGGAGGCCCCCACCCCCCAGAGGAGTGTCCCCTGTGTGAGAGGATATGGGCTCATCATCCACGGAAGGGGTCCCTTCTAAAGGAGCATTTCCCTCTTCCTCAGACCGATGTCGTCCTTGCCCAAGACCTTCATTCTCCCTGACAGCAGAGGAGCTTCCAGCCCTGGAGTGGGATGCCTCTGTCACATCCCTGAAGGTCTCGTCCACATTCCTCTGTCTCTGAGCTTTTCCAGATCTGCCACCTTGGTCTCAAGGGAATGAATTTGTTCCTCGAGTGCCAGGAGCTCCTTGCACCGAGCAAACAACCATGACTTCTGCCCATGGGGCAAATAGTCATACATGTGGCACTCTGTGCAATACACTGGGAAGTGCCCCTTCCCCTCTCCTATAAAAGTAGTATGGGCATGAGGAAGACTAGCATATGGGACACAGTGGCTAGCTCACCATCTCATGGTTTTTGAAAAGATTATGGGAACATGCAGACCGCCATTTCCACTTTCTAACAGAAAGCATGCATTTTATGTTAACTAAAATCTTTCGAACGTATTTCATCTCATTGTATTTGGGCTTGGCACATCAATTCTTGAAGAAGAATAGTAAAAGTTTGAAAACTTAGGTAATTTTGAGTCTGGGAAACATGTTGTCATACCACTAGTGTGCCGTTGAATAATAGCAGAAGCTGAACTTAGTTTCTCTTCCCCAAGGTGGTGATATTTCTCCGGGAAATGCTGATGACATCCTGAAGCAGTTGCCTTCCAAAGATGGCCGAAGGTCTGACTCTGTTGACACTGTGGCAACTGAGCTGTGGCTGAGACCCGGGACATCAGAAACTCTTAAAAGATTTATGGTGGAAGAGTCAAGTCAGGCTAAACTTTCTTCTGAGAAGAACTTACCGTTCAGTTGGCAGGGTCTGTCAACTGCACATGGCTAAATAAATCTATAGTGAAGCCAGCTGTGCCTTTCAAAAGAATGTTTCTCCACTATTGCACTTTTACTTTTTTAAATGTGAATGTCGTGTACAGAAGCAGATGAATGAATCTTGTGAACAGCCAGGCAAGCTGGTATTCTGACAGTGCTGCAATTCTCTGTCTCTTGGAAATTGTCCACATGTTGATGGTAAGATCTAACCTCCGAGCCATAGCTCCTGCACTGTGTCAGTTGAGAACTTCAGGTTATTGCTAAGCATCTTGAAACATTCAGCTAGTTTAAATGGTAAAGGGACAAGACTTTCTGGTTTTCCAGTTACCCTTTTGGTACTTTGCAAAATTACCTCAGACCATAGGTGGTACTAGAAAATTGTGAAACTAATCCTGCGTTTACACTCAATAGCACTAAATATTGTGGCTTGGCTTTATCAAATTTGGACACTTTAAAGTGATGCTTGTTACTACTTCATTCTTTATCCTATACTTTCTCTTCAATCATTTGTTTGAAATGCTATTCTGTCGTGTGTGTATGTGTGAGAGAAAATAGACTATCAGTAGTGAGTACTATTAATGTTTAACTTATGGTCATGATTAAGATTATAAAATAAAATTTATTTTGTTACCAATAGTTGGCCAGTTCTTGTGGATATGGATGCCTTAAAAGCGATGCTTTTTAGAGTTAGTTACAAACTTATATAACAGGAACATTTGGTTCATTATTACACACTTTCATAATCAGCATCAGGCTCAAGGCCTATCTAGTTCAGCATTCTGTTTCTCCCAGTGGCCCACTGGATGTTTCTGGAAAGCCCACAACCAGATGAAGGCATGTCCCCTCTTGCTATTGTTCCCCTGCAACTTGTGTTCAGAGCAGCATCGACTACTCATTGGGGGCAGAGGGGTATTGCTAACCCCACATTCTTGCCTGCTGTTCTCTCACCAAACATACCCTCTCTGTGTGTCTGTCTCTCTCTTGCTTCAGTGCTGCAGCAGCATTTCCACCACTTGCCAGTAGATGGTGCTGGCTCTTGGTCTCTTTTTTCTAAATTCCTTTGTAAAACCATTTTAATAAAGAAATAATAATAATTCGATTTCTATACCGCCCTTCCAAAAATGGCTCAGGGCGGTTTACAAAGAGAAATAACAAATAAGATGGCTCCCTGTCCCCAAAGGGCTCACAGTCTTTCTCCCTCTTACGGTGTTGAGTGGGACTCCTTGCCCCCAAATGAAGTAATTACCATACTTAGTCACTGCCCAAATTTCATATGTACAATTTAATAAATTTAGAATATTTAGAATCAGCACCAATCAAGATATGCCCTTCTTTTCTCCCCCCAATCAAGGGTGAGCAGGGACTAGCCCTGGCCCCCTAAAAGTAGTACCAGGATTTACACATGTTCTTATATGGACATTTTGGTAGCTGGTTAATGAGTGGCTGACATCCAGACTAATCTGACACCAGCAATGATTTTCTGCAGTTTCCACTTCCCAAAGCCATATCCTTAAGGGGCAGGGGCTTATCAAGGTGATAATTTTGGGTGACACAGCCAGCTGCAGAGGAAAGTGGATACTGCCCAGAATTGCCACTCATGCAGCTGAAAACTCTGGTACATCAGCATATAGTCTGGGTGTTGGCCACTATCTAAAACGATGGTAAACTCACCATAGTATACAGTGAAAAACATGAAAGTTTGAAATTGTGTAGATACTAAAGAGCTGCTCAAGAGAACAGGAGAAAAGCCAGGCTAAAAATTCAAACACTAAGTGTTGACAATCTAATCTTCTGTTTTACTTGCTCTTTTCATTCATTTGTACTATAGGACTACTCTTAGACAATGTTACTCAACCCAACAATTATTCCACTTGCAAGGATTCTGAAGGCAGTGTAATGCTTGATTGTATTTTTGTTCCAATATTCTTTAAGAGTTAAACTATTGAAACAAGTAGTTTTACATTACATGGTTTTGATTGCACTGATGAAAGAATTCAAAAACTTTATTGACCTATAACCTGATTAGAATATGCCAGATGAGAACCAATATTGTACAGAAAGTTGTACAGAATTTACATAGAAAACTTTACAGAGCTGTACCATATACATTTTTCCATCTGAAAAAATTTTCTACATCCACTGTAAGACAGAATGCGTGACAATCTTTTCTTTAACCATCAGAGCACAATTCACAGTATGAATACATTGCCAATAAATTTAAAACCATCCCCAAACCATGCCAGATTTGTTACTTGAATATATTCAACATTAAATTCTGTACATAGAGTGAAATCTACATCAAACAACAACCAAAAAAAAAGTGACAGTGGACAAAACTTAGACTTGTTTGCAGTGATTCAAGTTCCAGTCCTGAAGGATCATTGCGATGGCTTATTATATTTAAAAGCCCTATCACAGGTATATTACAAATGGTTGTCAGTTGTGATTATTTCCATCTCTCCTTTTGACAAAAGTTAGCAAGTAACTTTTGGGATACAGACAAAAAAAATCACAACTCAAACTCGAGACTAGTGCATTTGGTAAACAAACTTATGCATTTCTAGGAAATAATACAGGAAATAAAAGAATGCAGGGGAAACTGTATAGTGTTTAGAACTTTATATTACAGACCTGCATCTCTGTACATTTTTTCACAGAAGGATGATTACCTATCTCAGAGAGCCTGAGTGTGCAAAAAATAAAATAAAAAAATTCCAAAATAAGAATTTTACATAGTTGCTAGATCTGTTACCATGAGCACTATTCTTCCAATTTTCTTTACTACAAATATTTTCTCTTTCAAAATACAGCTCTCCTGAGTTGTACTTCTACAGAAGTCAGAACTTCTTTAATATGTTAGTTCTTTGGGTACATCTTATGTTCTCACCCATCATAAACATCTTTTGATCTCTCATTAGCTAGAAAAGTAAGAGGACATCACACTCCAGGCTGGCAATCAGACTGTGTTAAAACTGGCTCTATGTTCAACACAAGCCAGGAAGGGGAATGGGGACAGAGAGAACCCCCACTGAAGTACTAGAGTTTTGCAAGCCTAAATTACAGTTCTGATTTGTACTGTGAACCCGTAAATGCACACAGCCATACAAAGAAACCCTTTTAATGGACACCCAGTGCAAGTTTACTTGGTCTTTTGTTTCTTTCGCAACACTTCTACTGTTTGGCTGTTCCCACCTCTTGATCTGGTGGCTGGGATATTTGAAAGACTACCCCAATCCGCAGAAAAAACCTTCGCAAAACAGCTCGAAGCTCAGGAATCAAATCAAACTGCATTATTTCACACAAGAGAGGATAGTAGAATGATGCATGAGCTTTGAACTGTTGAAAAAACAGAAATGCATTAATTTATTTCTGAAAGGCTAAGTTCAATGTTAGAAGAACATTAATATGAAGAGATGTGGTAAATTAGTAATTATAGCAAAAATTACTGGTATTGTACTGTATCTGCAATGGATACATCACAAATGCAATTCTATCATATTTCCAAATTGAGAAAGTGCACAGCATCAAAACTGAAGCACAAGAGCTTCAAGCTAGTACCGATTCAAGTAGTTTATTCTTGCTGAATAAAAGCCCAAAGCAAACTATCAAAATCTTATTCCGAGCCAATAAATTTTGATATTCCTTTCCTGAAGGAATCTCTCTCAAGACTTGGTTTTTTACCATTTACTCTTGCACACCAGGGTGTGTGTATTCGAAGAGATCATCTCCCAATATTCTGCAGTGCAGATCTTCTTTTAAATCAAAAAATCACATTACTTAATCATGATTTCCTTATGTTCCATGATCCTCATACTATTATGATTCAGCATCTTGGAAGCGGTTAAGCAAAACTACGTGCTCTTTATTATTTGTATTTGCTTCACATCTTCACTAGCATTGCTGCTAAATCCTAGGATTACAGTGGTGGATTGATAAGTTTGTTTTTCAGACTTGGGACTCAATGTCAAAAGAGAGAATTGGGCAGGCTGCAAATCTGTCTCTCCAGTTTTGTTGCTGGATTTGTCTCAGGGAGCAGGAATGGTGGAAAGGCCCTGATTAATGCCCGAAAGGTCTCCACATTAAGATCCTTCTCACTACCATGTGTAGAATTCACGTTTAAAGTTATTTTTCATTATTTTTTAATTCAGCTCAAATAAACCGACAGAACTTACCACTACCATGCTTGTGTGATGAATCCAGGATACTTAGGCATAATGAAATTTGCATTTCCTATTTATTTTTTATTTATTTTATTTTTGCATTTATATACCGCCTTTCGTTAAAAAGATAACCTATGAGGTTCAACTAACTGGGAAACACTGCATATGTGTGATAGTAACTAGGGCCTCCATGTATCCTGAGGCCTTCAAGACATACATTAGACTCTTTCCTGCTGTTCCCACTGTCTCTAGCACAGGGCTGCGCAACTTCAGCCCTCTTGCAGATGTTGGCCTATAACTCCCATAATCACTGGCTACTGGCCACTGTGGCTGGTGACTATGGGAGTTGTACTCCAAAAACAGCTGGGGGGGCGCCTATGTTGAGCAGGCCTGCTCTATCGCATCCAATAATCAACCAGAGCAGGCAGAACAGAACTAAAATGACACCTTAAGGAAGATGTCAAAATGACACCATAAGGCATAACCCCCATTGAACAAGGTGGGGGGAAGACACATGGTCAGGGGGCCTCCCCTAGGTCACTCCCTTGTCCTCTTTCTGACCCTAGCCAGTAAACCAAGCACTTGCTGGCTGGGACCATAAGACATGCCATCCTCCTCCCCGCTCTCTTTCCCGGCTGGCCAATGAAGCACCGGCTGAGAAGTAGTGGGAAAGGGGCCACACAGCCCTTTTGGGTGCTAGCCACACCCCCTACCTATGACATTGACCCAGGAAGCATGGCCAGCACATTTGCATGGGGGAAGGTCTGTAGGCAGCTGCCAGCAAACTCTCTACGCTCCTGCATTAAGGGTGTGTTGGTGCCTAGAGTTCAGGACTTCAAACATCTGGTGTAGGGACCCAAGCCACAATTAATTAATCCAGGAGAATTTTTATATTTCGATTCCTGGATCCATCATTGGACACTTTTGCAAATTGCAGTTTTCAAGTTTTCTACGCATTCAGGATTATTACTCACCCGATTATCACTTATCTTTAGAACTTTGGTCAAGAATAAAAGTAACAGGCTAGTCCAGGCTTCCCGGTGACTTTCTGACGTCAAAGTAAGGAAGTAACTGAGAGCTTCACTACAGACACTGCAAAAACATGCCAATAGGAGAGAAAACTCAAGTGTGTGAACAATTTGCTATAGCAGGAGATTTGACTTTATTCTAGACAATACAAAAACGATAGACGGGCCCTAGATCAGAATAGCAACATGTACAGAAAGGGATCCAAGTAGCTCACCCTCAAGACAAATGCACTAAATGCAACTTCATAAGGCCAGGTGCTTTGAAAATTCCCCACAAGCCTTAACTTGGATAGCAGAGACACTTTTCAATCTTCTCCTATATTGCTCATATTCCTCAACTGTAAAAAGATCAATTGTTGTATGGTGTTTCATGCCACCTCGGATTTTTTTTTAAAAAATTGCAATATATACTCCAGTTGCAGTGGGGTCATTTTAACCTCAAACTGCACTAAATGTTAAACTCACATTGGCCAGCATTTTTTGTTCAGTGTCATTTTTGTGTGAACAAACATTTACTTATTTATTAGATTTATATACTGCCCTTCCAAAATGGCTCAGGGCGGTTCACAACATGATAAAAACAATTAAAACAAATAACAATTAAAATCAAACTATCAAAACACAATAAAACCAATAAAACAGTAAAAGCCCTGAAAATCAGGGCAACAGTTTAAAACAGTTAATCATTTAAAACTCTGGAAGGCCCGGCCAAATAGGTAGGTTTTAAGGGCTCTCTTGAAGGACAGCAATGATCTCAAATTACGAATTACTGCGGAGCATGCATTCCATAGCCCAGGAGCAGCTATAGAGAAGGCCCGCCTCTGCGTCACCACCAGACGAACTGGTGGCAACTGGAGACGGACTTCCTCAGATGACCTTAACGTGTGGTGGGGATCATGTAGAAGAAGGCGCTCTCTTAGATAACTTGGACCTAAGCCATTCAGGGCTTTAAAGGTAATAACCAGCACTTTGTATTTTGCCTGGAAACATATCAGCAGCCAGTGTAGCTGTTTCAAAACAGGCATAATATGGTCTCTCCGGATTGCTCCAGAGACCAATCTGGCTGCCGCATTCTGAACTAACTGAAGTTTCCGGAGTACGTACAAAGGCAGCCCCACGTAGAGCGCATTGCAGTAGTCAAGCCGGGAGGTTACCAGCTGATGCACCACTGTTTTGAGGTCATCCTCTCTGAGGAATGGACACAGCTGCTGAATCAGCCGAAGCTGAGAGAAAGCACTCCTGGCCATGGCCTCCACCTGAGATACCAGGGTGACGCCTGGGTCCAGGAGTACTCCCAAGCTGTGCACCTGCTCCTTCTGGGGGAGTGTAACCCCATCCAGCACAGGGAGATCTAACTCATCCCTCAGAATCTGAGCCCCCACAATGAGCACCTCCGTCTTGCTTGGATTCAGCTTCAATTTGTTCTCCCTCATCCAGCCCATTACTGCCTGTAGGCAGGAATTTGGAGAATGAGTGCCATTTCCTGAAGATGAAAAGGAGAAGTAGATTTGAGTGTCATCAGCATACTGATAACACCCAGCACCAAATCTCCTGATGACCTCACCCAGTGGTTTCATGTAGATATTAAAAAGCATTGATGACAGAATGGAGCCCTGGCGGACTCCATATAACAGCTCCCGTTTTGAGGAGCAACTGTCACCAAGCTCCACCATCTGGAATCTACCCGAGAGATAGGAGCGGAACCACTGCAAAGCAGTGCCCCCTATCCCCAACTCCCCCAGGCGATCCAGAAGGATACCATGGTCGATGGTATCGAACACCGCCGAGAGATCCAGAAGAACCAGCAGAGTCACACTCCCTCTGTCGATCCCTCGGTAAAGGTCATCCATCAGGCTGACCAAGGCTGTCTCAACCCCATAGCCAGCCCTAAAGCCAGTTTGAAATGGATCTAGATAATCAGTTTCCTCCAAGACTGCCTGGAGCTGGTCGGCCACCACTCTCTCAATCACTTTGCCCAACCAAGGGAGATTGGAGATTGGCCTGTAACTGTCTATCACTAAGGGATCTAGAGAAGGCTTCTTTAGGAGTGGTCTAATCAATCCCTCCTTCAAACAAGGGGGCACCCTCCCCTCCCTCAGTGATGCATTTATGATATTAACTAGGCCATCTCCAACAATCTCCCTGCTAGATAGAAGCAGCCAAGTCGGGCAAGGATCCAGAGAACAGTTGGTAGGCCTCACCGCCCCAAGCAGCTTGTCCACATCCTCAGGAGTCACAGATTGAAACTGATCCAATCTAATACTGCAAGAGGGATTGCTGTACACCTCCTCCATAGACCCTGCAAAAACAGTAGAGTCCAAGTCGGCCCGAATACAGGAGATCTTGTTTGCAAATAACCCATTAAAGGCATCACAGCAGAACAACCCCAGGGACTGATTTGAAGTAGAAGGAGCAGAAATCAAACTCCTCACAACCAGGGATAGCTCCACTGAGCGCAAACCTGCAGTCGCAATGCGCACAGATAAAAAGCTCTTTTTTGCCGCACGCACCTCGACCGCATAACTCTTCAAATGGGTGAAATGCTGTATCCTGTCACATTCGAACCAAGTTCTCCTCCACTTGCGCTCTAGTCGCCTCCCCAACCGCTTCAGCCCCCGCAACGCCTCAGTATACCAAGGGGCCATTTTTGCAGCAGGTCGGAAGGGATGCTTAGGAGCAATCATGTCTACTGCCCTGATGAGTTCCCTGTTCCAGGTTCCCACCACGGCATCGACAGAATCACTGGTCGCACCAACGTCAAAATCCTCCAAGGCCTTTTGAAATCTCACTGGGTCCAACAGCCTTTCTGGATGGACCATCCTAATAGGTCCACCACCCCTGCAGAGGTGGATTGCGGCTGTGAGACCAACCTTAACCAGGTAGTGGTCCGTCCATGACAATGGGGAAACCACTGGATCCCCCACCCTGATGGATCCCCCAGTTCACTGGATCCCTCATCCCCCGGAACACCTGCTGATCCAAACAAAAGACCAAATCGAGTATGTGGCCAGCAATGTGAGTTGGTTCAGAAACTAACTGGGATAGGCCCATAGTTGTCATGGCCGCTATGAACTCCTGAGCTGCACCAGACAAGCCAGTCCCAAAGTGGATATTGAAGTCCCCCAGCACTAAAAGTCTAGGAGACTCCAACACCAACTCCGCGACCAGCTCCATCAGCTCAGTTAGGGAGTCGGTTGGGCAGCGGGGTGAACGGTTCACCAGCAGAATCCCCAATCTCTCCCTAGTTCCCAGCCGCAAAAATACGCACTCAATATAAGTCAGCTGCCTCACAGGGGCCCTGGTAAGGGAAATGGTATTCTTACGGACCACAGCCACCTCCCCCACCCACATCCTCTAGCCTGCTCCACAACAGAATAACCTGGAGGGAGAAGCTGAGCCCACACAGGACCACTCGCCTCCCCCAACCAGGTCTCAGTTATACATGCCAGGTCAGCTCTCTCATCCATGATCAAATCGTAGACAATTTCGGTCTTATTCTGAACTGACCTGGCATTTCAGAGGAGCAAGGCCAGACTCTGTGGGTCGTTGGGGCTGCTCCCGAGGCCTGAGAGTTGACAGCGCAGTTGGAAGTGGAAACAGTCACTAAGTTACTAATTTCCCTTCCCCTGTAACGGCCAGCTGCTCTGCCTGCGCCAATTCTTCTATTTCCCACCACAACAGTAATACACTCCCAGCACTATCCCCCTCAAGAGAGCCCAAACACATATTTGATAAAGGCCTGGCACAACCCAACCCCCCAGTCCCACCCTCAAAGGCCCAGCCCCAAAGGCTGGCCCCCTTTGGCGGCTGGCTTCAGCGGCCGCCTACAGGTGGCCCAATGGGTATGCCTTTGGCGAGCCTCTCTGCTTTTGAGCCAACAAGCCCTGAGAGCCACACCTCTCGCATGTAGCTCCCAGAACAAGGCTCCAGGTGGATATCCTTAATGGTCTGGGGGCTGGCAACCAGCCAGCTAGAACTTGGCAGCAGACAAGCAGGTTGCTCCCCGTCTGGGCTGGAAGCACCATAGGAGGCAGAGGGACCAGTTGGTAAGTCCCTGCAGGCAGATGGAATAGCCTTGCAGCTCCTTGTCCCCTCCCAGACATATCAATATTAAGACACTTTTGCTGTTCTATTCCTATACTGCCAAAGGGGAATATTTAATAAAGGGTTGTGGTGGTTGAGTTCTTTGCAGTTGGTGTCATGCTCAAGACAACCCCTCAAGTTTCTTATTTCTGTGAGTTACTTTGGGGTACATTCAACCCCCCCACTGAATTAGTAAAGTACACTTTCTATTTGGGTATTTTAAAGATGGCTTTAATTTAGCCGCTAAGTACATGCAGAACTCCTTGGCTCATGGCACAGTCCTTTTCTGGATGGATTCAACACACCCAACATGCAGCCAGGGGTCATATGGAACAGCTGTAGTTGAGTTATTTGCTGATACATAAGACCATATAATCCCATCTGAAAAGGAACACTGGCACTGTAAAATGAAGGGGAGATGTGCAGAGAAGCCATGGCTGAGTAGTGGGAAGGAAAAGATAAGATGACTGTTCAGAGCCACTAAACAAACCAGGGAAATTACAATAGCTCCTAATCAACAACGATATAGTATGCAACATTAGAAGAATGGTTGATCACTGAAATGACATATATAAAAATAATCAGAAAACGAACTTGTAAGTTCATGTACCAATAAGCACACTCCCAATATGATGCAAATAGTATTAAACAAGGAAGTGTTAATATGCAGAGGGATATGCTGCACCTAGACAGAAATGAGTTCAAGTTAACAGGAAAGCACAGCTCACTTTATTGGATAAAAGTACGCTTGCTAGGAATTAAAACATGTTTTCATATTGTGTTTCCCTTTTAAAGTAAAACACTGTGTGTGTTCACATATAACATTCAATAGCATGCTGGTGTTGTTGCTTAGCATAGTTTTAAAGCAGACTGGCATAGCCAGTGGAAGGGTCCTTACTTTAACAGCCGCCGCTGCACTTCCTCCCAAGCATCTTTGCGGCTGTCATCCATGTACATGCGGAACAGAATACGCAACCCACAGGCAAGACTACTGGTTTCCTGTTTCAACAAATTGGGCTTAGATTTTCCTTTAAAACCTGAAAAACAACATTGCCATTGAGATTTTACTGGATTTTTACTAGGGATGTGCAGTAATTAATTTTTTAAAATTTGATTTGTGCCCAAATCAAATCACTCCTGATTTGTTTTGTGTCCAAATCTGTCCCCCCGAATTAACCCAGATTCAATTTGGATTTGATTTGGATTCAGATCACTTATAAAGGTCCTAGGGGATACCACATTTGGCTGGTGAGTAGGTCCCCATGGGTGCCACCTACCACCCAAATTTCAAGGCAGTGGGGCACTTGGTTGATTTTTAATGTTTTTTTAAAGTTTTTACTCATTTTAAAAATATTTTTGCCATAGGAAATAATGGAGATTCAAAGTCGCCCTATCGTAACCCTAACATGGACCCCCAACTTTCTTTTTTTTAAAGCTGTGCTCCAGCCCTTGTAGAAGTGGAGTTATGGAGCAAAATGTGCGGCCACTATTTTTCAAGTGTTTGGATTCTTTACTGTATAATAACTTTTCCTCAAAATGAATTCCTATGAGGATTCATTATATACCTTTATTTATTTCTTCTGTTCATTTTGACTGTCATTGGTCAGTGCCAACTGTCAACTACAACCCCCCCCCCAATACACACACTGGGGTACTCCGTTTATTTTTTAGGAATTTTTGAAGTGTTTAGATTCTTTGGTGTCTTCATTATATACCTTCATTTCTTCTGTTCATTTTGATCCCACTGCTTTGTGGGGGGTAGGATTAGTGGCATCCCATGTACCAACTAACCCACAAGCCACTGGGTACTCAGTTTATTTTTTAGGAATTTTTGAGGTGTTTAGACTCTTTGGTGTGTAATTAATCCTCATAGGGATTCATTTTAAGGAAAGGTTATTAGACACCAACAAAGAGTCTAAACACTTTTTTAAAAATTCTAGAATATAAACAGGGTAGTAACCCTCTACCTTGTGGGTGGGAGGTGGTGTAGTTGGCACATGGCAGTTGACACCATCCAAAGAGAGTCCAAATGAATAGAAGAAATGAAAGTGTGTAATGAATCCTCATAGGGATTCATTGAAGAAAGTTTATACACCAAATAATCCAAACACTTAAAAAAATAGTGACTACAAACTTTGCTCCATAACTCCAGTTGTAAAAGAGCTAGAGCTTAGCTTTTTCTTTTTCTTTTTAAATGAAGGCTGGGAATCTGGGGGAATTAATAGGAAGAATCTGAATCTTGAATCGATTTGAATCGAATATGGCGTGATTCGATTTGGATCCAAATCTAGCCAATGGACCATAGGGGCGATTTGTTCTGTCTCCAAAACACCCGTATCAGCTAGATGCGGGTACAAATCTTTTTTGTACCCAAATAGATTTGCACATCCCCAATTTTTACCAGCCTGCCTTGGAATAATGCATGTGTGCTGGGGGTGGGGAAAGGGGATGCAAAAGCAAAAAATGATTGTAGGATATTTATGGCATCCATATTCTTTGCTCAGGATGCCTCTACTACTTTAAAAGATTTGAAGTGAACAGGATTCTATTACTATCCTGTGTTTTTAAAACCTTGAACCATTTGGTCACAGTCAACAACAGTATACCAAGTTAGGAGACTAATGGCTAATTCAGAATCAGTGTTCCTTCATAAAATTCAAGGGAAGTGAATCTTTGCCCAGTTTGTATTCAAAGGCATCTGTTAAGAGGAAGCTTTGTTTTGCTACCAGCACACCCACTGCTATGGCCAATGCAATATTCGAAGTCCTTTATACATACATGTAACCTACCTGCTTTCCACAAAGCAGTTCTTTGTTCATTGTTTGAATTGAAAGCTTTAGCAAATTTGTGAGATTCCAACAAACAATCCAACAGCTTGAAGAGCTGCTGTGATGTTAAAAAGCAATACATTCCTTGATCTTGCGTATCAACATGAACATTAAAGTCTACGGCATCCCGCTAAAGACAAAAAACAAACAAGGGATTAACATTCATTATAGCTATCCATTTTGATCATCAGAATGCAACAGTATAGTAACTACAGGATTCAAACTAGGGTTCTGCAGCCCTGGAAAGATAAGAATCTGATTGGATCCAATTCCAATTGAGTACATTGGTTTGCCAATGCGCTGGAGAGTGTCCACATCAAATCACTCTGATAGCAGCACGGTGTGCGATTGGTTCCACTTGGTGTATCACAGAGCCTTACCTGGCAGCAACACAGTGGGCTCTTCAACTATCTTGTAGCATAAAGAAGTTTGCCTAGATAGGCAAAATAGCAGGATTTTAAAACTCCACTTTCCAGAGGCCACATACAGATACATAAATAGACGGCACCTGACTCTGATGACGCTTCACTACGTTAACAGCACACTCTTTTCAAACTGCTGGAGGAGTTGCCAGGACTGTGGGGCTCTTATACATTTATGGTGGGGAGTGCCCAGAAGTTAGAAAGAAAAATAGGTTGCTTAGCTGTAACTGGTGATCTTCCTGGTGACCCATATTCACTCACAACTTAGGTATTGCACCTCTGCAGTAACCCTGCAGAATAAGCTCCATGAGGAGTTCTTTGGCTCTGCTGAATCACGTATATGGTGCGACCATTATTTTGGGCAGGAAAGCACCTTTCTCCTTAGTTCCTGATCAGCCGCTGGAATGAGTGAAGAATATTACTGATGGAGTCAGGCAAGTCATTACTACTATGGAAGTTTCCTAGCAGCAGCGTAGGCTGGGAGGGTGTTGTGAGTGAACATGGATCATCAGAAAGACCACCTGTTACAGGTAAGCAATGATCTTTGAGGTGATCCATGTTCCCACAACTTGGGTGATTAGCGAGCTCACCAAGATGGTGGTGGGTGCTAGGATACGTTTAGAGCACCTTCTTTTGCACCGCCCAACTAAAGTTGGCCTCCGCCACTGAGCGGATGTCCATAGCATAGTGTTCAACAAAGGGCAGGTCTTTTGACCACATGACTGCCTTACAGATGTCTTTCATGCTGATGCCCGACATATGGACTGCTGATGCGGCCATGGCTGTAGAAGAATGTGCCTTGATCCTAGAGGGAGGCTTCACCCCGTGCTGGTTGTAGCACATGAGTGCCGTTGAGCTCTACGAGCCAGTGGGACAATCTCTATCTTGAAATATGTTGCCTCTTATTCTGTCCTTTATAGGAAACAGTTTGTTGATTTGTCTAAATAGTTTTGTCCGAATCAATTAGGGGGTCTGCAAATTGATCTCGAATCAAATCACAGATCTTGATTCATGCACACCTGTAGAAAAGGGCTTCACAATATCAGGATAGTTAGGTAGAGTTTGGCAGATTGCTCAATCTGCAAAACCTATTCAAAGAAAAGTAGTTAATGGTCTGGTAAAACAAGACCCATTCATGGTAACCTGTTATTGAATAAAGGATGCAAATGGGGTATCCAGTAATTGTTACCCCACTATTGATCAGATAAGCCTATGGAAGGATATTTTCTCACAACTGAGATATAAGCGAAACCATTCTATTTCCCACTTTTAAAAATCAGGATTACCTGTCAGAAAGGCATGTATAAACTCGTTACCTCTCTTGTTAAAGACTCTTTGTGTACTGGCTTTTGCTTATTTGGATTATTAGTTTGGTCTATGTTTTTGTGGTGGTTGTTTGCTATTGAGTCACTAATAAGCAACTCACAAGAGTAGAAAATACATTTCTTTTTAGCTCTGTATAAGAAAATCAATAAAAAATAATACTCTTTTTAACACATACTACTTTCCTTCCTGGCAGTTGCCACATAAAACTCCAAACATCATTATGTTTCTCATTTTTCCCATCAAGGCAGCAATGTTTTTAAGTTGCAAGAAAGGAGAGTCCAATGAGCTGCCACCAGGTAAGGCCTCGACTCCCCCACTGATCCAATATGATCCTTATAGCCAATGGGATTGGGCCTTACTAGACAATTTTCAGTTGGACCCAGTCCAATGAAAAGTTGCCCTGTAGGGTCTGCATCTAATCAGGTCTGATTATTGGTCCTGATTAGATGCAAAGATCTATAAAACTCTTTAAGAGGCGTATCATTCTGCTATATTTTCCTCAGAAGCCTGTTAGCCTGAACTATGCTCACTACTTGATGTCCAACCACACAGTTTGCTACATCTCCAAGGCCGAGAAAGGTTACCATTCACATGCACTCATAGCCACAGCAGCAGCTGCGGCTGTAATGCAATCCCAGGTGGCCACGTGTAACACAACTGTATGGGTGTGACAGATTATGTGGGCCATTCTTGTGATTCAGCACCAGCAAAGAAAAATAGCTCTCATGCAGAGGTGTGTGAAGTTCTAAATGGCAAGTCAGGAAATTCTTATCAAAGCATATATATGCTGGTAAAAAGTGTTATCTTTGCGTACTGTGAGGATGAACTAGAAGCATTTCAAAAGTTACAGCAGAAGCAGGACAAGAAAAGCATAACTCACTTCTGCTTTTCCTGTTTCTATAAAAAACTTGAACTGGTTCTCAGAATAAGAGATTTTCTATTTTCTTGCTTGTCATCCTTAAGATTCCTCCCCTAATAGTAGACAGTCTTTCTTATAGAGCATGGAACATGAGAATGAAAGTACTTCTCCAAATACAGTACCAGCCATCTGACCTGTGCTGCAGCTAGATTCTCTGCATCTTCCTTTTTGCTGGTTGCTGGGAAAAACACAATGTTGTCGATTGTTTGAATGAGTTCCAGTTGCACGACACATTTGATCAACAGAGCACCAAACAGTTTCTGATCTGGGAATTCTTAAAAAAAGAAGAATACAATATACTAATTTATTTACTGGAACAACTGTACATCTCTAACAACATTTTGAAGTATTCTGTTACAACTCTCAAGATACTTATACTGGATATGTATCAGTGCAATAGCTAAAGACACATTACTATATCCTGTTCTACCTCTTAAGTACGATAGCCAGACTTGCCACTAAACTAAGTTTAGGATATATCTACTGGATATGTCTACTAAATTTCAATTAATAAATGAATTTCAAAATGGATTCCCAACACTATACATAAAGCATGAGGTATAAAGTACAGGTGTTTAAAAATGCATAGCTATGTTATGGGCAACCACAGCCTGGATGGCTTTAAAAAGGGCTTAGATATTCATGGAGGACAAGTCTATCAATGGCGACTGATCTGAGGGCTATGGGCCACCTCCAGCCTCAGAGGCACGATGCCTCTCAACACCAGTTGCAGGGGGGCAACAGCAGGAGAGAGGGCATGCCTTCAGCTCTTTCCTGTGGGCTTCTTCTTTCCTGTGGGCTTCTGGTGGGCATCCTGTGGGAAACAGGATGATGGACTAGCTGGGCCTTGGGCCTGACCCAGCAGGGCTGCTCTCATGTAGTGAAAAATATTCGGCCATTATTCTTTATGCATTACTATTCTTATTTAAATTATCCCGGTCCAGATCTAAAAGGCTGTCCAGGGCAGCGTGTGGGTTTGCAGCAGCATCTAAAAAATGTCACTTCTAAAGCTTGAACAAATTCTGGAAGTAGCCTCTAACACAGCACGGGAACTACAGGTCAGAAGAACACAAAAACAGGAAGTCCTGCTACACATACAGAAGCATTTGTTATGCACCATAGGGATGTGCACGGAACCGGCGGGGGGCAGCTCAAACATGGAGAGGGGATACCTTTAAGAGCGGGGTGTGTGCGTGTGTGCTTTTACCCTTCCAGCTGCGTTTCCCCCATCGGTGCTGCACTTTCAAAAGGTCCGGCGGGGTGGCCGCCTCATTGCCTTGTCAGACCAGAAGTGACCAGCACATGCATCTCACACGCAAGCCTGGCGTGTACGTGCACGTGCCCAAAGTGCATGCATGCTGGGTAGTTCTGGTTATTTCCAATCCGATGAGGAAATGGGGGGGGGGGAGCAGAGAGGTACACTGCCGCCCTGCCGGACCCTTTTAAAGTGCAGTGCCAGCGGCGGAAACACGGCGGGAGGGGTAAGAGCACCCTCACCCGCCCTTAAAAAGGTATCCCCACCCTGTCTTCAAACTGGCCAAACTGCTGGTCTTTTGAACCTGTTAGGAGGCCTGTAAAAGGGCCTCTGAACAGGTTCGTGCACATTCCCAATACACCAGCAAGGCTCTTTGGAACCCAGCTTGTGCATCTGTTCATATGTTCCTATGTTGTTAAACATCTCTCCTTAAGGAACAACCTTTTCTTCCTTAAGGAAACACTCACTTGCTGTAGGTTTGTTTTTGCTGACCTCCTCACTTGCTGGTGGCCCTACAATGGGCTGAAACGGACGTCTGTCTGAAGATCTTGGCTGCACAGAGTCATGGATATCTACAGATTTTTGTGATATTGTATCCTGAAAAACAGAAAAGACAACAGCATCCCTTCACTCAAGTACATTTCTTAGGAGCTCTCTCATAACCCTGCACAGAAGTACATTGTTGTAAATCTGAATTTTAATTACCACCTGAAAATATTAATTACATATTTGTATTAATACAAATATTTTAATACACATTAAAACTAATAAAACAAAAATTAATACACATTTTATACTGCCTAAATCAACTATCTCTAGGCAGTTCACAATCTTAAAATCAGCAATTTTGTTAACAATTAAGTAGTATTACCAATTACGAAAAACAATTAAATAGAATTATCAAAGGCCGGATGAAAAAGATGCATTTTAAGGCCTTCTTGAATATCAATATTTTTATGTATTCTGAAAGAATGCATAGAAAATTGACTAAGATTCATTTACATTCTAACCTGTGCTAAGAACAGAACAGGATTGTGTAATCGTACCATTTAAAAATAAAGATCACTACTTGTACTGCAGCTACTTTAGAGGTGCACATGCTAGGAAATGTAAAAACAACAACACTAGATTTACAATGGACGATCATTCTCTTCAGCAGATGGAGATTATTCAGGAGTGGATTACTCCTCTTACTTGTTTAAGACGTAAACTCCTAGGCAAACTACTTTTGGATATATTTCCAAACCTGTGCAACAGCAGCAAGTCACCTTTTGGGCAAGTCTGCATAAATCCTGCCCACTGAAGAGATGAAAACTTCATAGTAAATCTAACATTCTTGCTCCTCCAGAGGTGGAAGTTATTTCAAAATTGTGATGTATAACAGCAGTATGAACCATCACATGTGGGATACCTTGCTGAGATGTTCTACTGAGGAACTAATTGTTGGAGCACTTTTATTACACAGAGATGTTATCAGACATGCACCATGGGCTGGGGTTCAGATTCTGGTTTTGTATGGAAGTGTGGCTTAGTATAAGGCAGGATCACTCAATTCAGACCTAACAAGCAATCCTGGCTTGTTCCTAGCCAAAATCAAATTCTTCTGACTTTTGTACATGAAAGGGAAGGAGGTGAGCATGTACTCCAGAGGCTCAGAGATGTTGTGTCAAGCCAATTTAATCCTGGCTCCACATTTCCACTGTTTGAGCTGGCTCAGTTGTAATGATATTTGTTAAACAGCATATTTCTGATGGCATCTCTATGTCATGTCAGTAAGATACTTTTAAATATAATATTTGAGGGTATGTTTTGAGTACTTTTTATTACAACTAAAACAAAAGGTATACTGCTTCTAAAGAAGAACTGAGTTTAATTGATATAGGTTTTATCTTTTCTAGGAGTAAGGCCCTTAAACTCAGTGGGACTTACTGCTGTATAAATATGCATATGATATGCTTCTGTATCTAAAATAATCAGAGTTATCTAAAAACAGTCAGAAGCCATCTATAATGTATAAGTAGTACAGATCCACAAACATTAGTTTGCAGCAAAAACTAGGGACACTCCTCTTGTTTTACAACATGTACATTTAAATAACACATCTGAAAGCATTTCCCTCCTCATGTTCACTTTGCAAACATACCAGCTGTTTCTCTCTCCCAGCAGATGGCGATGGAGGAGCTGTATCTCCCTCTATTGGTCGCCAAGTTAAAAGCCTTGAAAAGAGAAGGCGAATTTTAAGTCTCAAACAGAAAACATTTAAATGTCTGGGGGGAAACAGTAATACTACTTTGAGTTGAAATTATGAACTGAGAGTGGCACTCAAAAGTCAAGAGATTTAACATACATAAAACTTTCAAAAAAAGACGTAACACAAATTATTTTAAATTCTACTGATATGGAAGTCAATTTTTGTCTCAAAACTGTCTTCATCCAAGTCTCCCAAACCACCTTAATATTAAATTTTTGAAAGACCAGGCAGGTTCTGATATTATGCCTTCTTCTTCTAGGTGTGAGGCAAAGTCTATGGCCATTTGATTAGGCTAACTTGTAAGCCATATTGCACTGGAGAGGTGGGAGAGAAATATTTTAAATAAATATATAAATAACTTTCTCCCACACTCTTCACACTTCTTTTTTTAAAAAAAGAGGAAGTCTCACTGGGCCATAAAGCAGAACTCTGAAACTAAGGCCACCCTTCAGAAACAGCAACAGAGCAAGTCCAATTCAAAAAAGAAGAAACAACTGCTCCTTTATTCATGTTATTTGGAAAATGTGTAACCCATTCTTTAGTCCCACAGATGGGCAAATATAAAGTTAACACAATAAACCAATAATGAAGTACATAAATGGATTTTAAAAAATGGAGTAGCAGAAAAATAGTTAAAACCAGAATAAAGCAGACAAAATCCACAAACGGATCAAAAAAGGCCTGGGTGAATAAAAAGGTCTTTACTTAACACAGAATTCTAAGCCTGGTGAGTCTCTGTGGTGAGCACATTCCAAAGCAAGAGTGCCACAATCAAGAATGTCCTTTCAACTTACTTCACTTCAACAGGCAAGTGAATCCAAACAAAGTTTTCAAGGGAGATCTTAATACGCATGCTGGCTCATATGGGAGAAAGTGGCCCTGAAGTTATTCAAGGCCCCAAGCTCCTTAGGGCTTTAAAAAGGCAAGCACCAGCACCGTGTACGGAGTCTGGAAATGGATCAGGAGCTACTGTCGTAGTTTTATAACTGGAGAGAAAAATCCCACATAACTGGACCCAATTAATATCTGTTGTTAGGGGTATGCACAAAACCGGATTGCCCGGTTCAGTCTGACCCAGCCACAAAAAGCCCCATTGGGCATGCGTGACGCCCTCCAAAATGGCCACTGAAACAGGGGACAGGCCCAGAATGGGCCGAAGACCACCCAAACATGGTGATTTGGACATAAATGGAAGCTGGTGGGGGGGCACTTCTGGAGACCCCCCAATTTTTAAAAAGTTATTTAAATAGATAGATAGATAACGTGAACCCCCCAAACAGCCGAGGTGGTGTTTCAGTCTGATAGCGAACCAAACTGGGGGTGGGTGGGGTGTTGGTTAGATATTGAACCATCAAACCGAACCAGTTCAATGTCTAACCTGTTTGTACATCCCCACCGGTTGTCACATTTTGTATTAACTGAAGCTAGTACAATTTCTTTGCAGTTCAAATGTCAAGAGAAGCCAAGAGCTTCTCACTCTGCAGCAGCAAAAAACCCTGATCAGGCAAGGTGCTCTCCCCGCCCCTTGACCAAAGTCACTAGCACTAAAAGCATCACTGAAGGGGCAAGGAGGGGTTGCCTAGAAGATTCTGTAATTTGGCTTGCGGATGTGTAGATCCCAGTTGGTGGAACAGCACAGAAGCAGTGAAGGAGAAGTGTAGATACTATCATAATACCAGAAGTTTATAAATGGATCACCTCTTCCCAATTATTTACAATAGGAAAAACAAATCTTACGCATGGGGGATTGTGGTTTTGAAGATATCGAGCATACAGTTGCAAGTCTTATCCCAGATTTCAAGGGTAAACTTTTCACCATTTAGAATGACAACATTCTCTAAGCAGTTCGTACCAGACCGTGCGAGTTGTTCATTGTCTGAAACACAAAACAAGGCTTTGGTTTGTTCATGATGCACAGAGTAAACAGTTAGCATTGTCTAGAATAACCCGGTACAATCTTACCTTGCTGAACACACCAGTACAGCTGGGCAAATATATCATCCAAAAGGACATCACTAAGTACTTCCAAATACTGCGTGAATACATCACAGATTGCATAAAGTGCATGATTGCAAGTTGTTGTCATCCACTCAGCTTTCTAGGAATAAGGAAGAGGGATTCTCTCAAAAATGAGGGGATTAGATCAAAGGGAGTTAACAGACAGTCAGGAGGGTCAAATTTGATCAGGAAGCTTGGAGGGTGAGGACTTGATTCTGAAGGGCAGAATGTTAATATATATTTAAAAACCAACCAACCAAGAGGAAAATCCCAAATCCCCTTCTCAAAACATACCTCCTCCATAAAGCCTTTGGCTTAATATTTTAATCCACATCTAACAAAGCCTAAGTACATATAGCTACATCTGTTCACATTCTATCCTTGTTTCTCTGACAACTCTTTTGGATCCGTGGGCGATCTGGGAAATTACAGGCCGGTTAGCTTAACGTCAATTCCAGGCAAATTGATGGAAAGCATCCTCAAGAATTAAATTGTAAAGCACATAGAAGAACATGCCCTGCTGGGAGTGAACCAGCATGGCCTCCGCAAAGATAAATCTTGCCTCACCAAACTTTTGGAGTTCTTTGAGAGTGTCAACAAGTGTGTGGATCAAGGTGATCCAGTTGACATAGTCTACCTGGACTTCCAAAAAGCTCTTGACAAAGTTCCTCATCAAAGACTCCTGAGGAAACTTAGCGATCATGGGATAAGGGGACAAGTACATGTGTGGATTGCTAACTGGTTGAAAGACAGGAAACAGAGGGTAGGTATAAATGAAGAGTTTTCACAATGGAGGGAAGTAAGAAGTAGGGTCCCCCAGGGATCTGTACTTGGACCGGTGCTTTTTTTATCTAGAAGTAGCGGTAAGCAGCGAGGTGGCCAAATTTGCAGATGATACCAAACTCTTTCAGGTAGTGAAATCCAAAACTGATTGTGAGGAGCTCCAAAAGGATCTCTCCAAACTGGGGGAGTGGGCGACAAAATGGCAAATGCGCTTCAATGTTGGCAAGTGTAAAGTGATGCACATTGGGACGAAGAACCCGAACTTCAAGTATACGCTGATGGGATCTGAGCTGTCGGTGGCTGACCAGGAGAGGGATCTTGGGGTCGTGGTGGACAGCTCGTTGAAAGTGTCGACTCAATGTGCAGCAGCTGTGAAAAAGGCCAATTCCATGCTAGGGATCATTAGGAAGAAGATTGAAAATAAAACGGCTAATATTATAATGTCCTTACACAAAACTATGGTGCGACCACACTTGGAGTACTTCGTACAATTCTGGTCACCACATCTAAAAAAGGGCATTGTAGAACTGGAAAAGGTGCAGAAGAGGGCAACCAAGATGACCAGGGGCCTAGAGCACCTTTCTAATGAGGCAAGGCTACAACACCTGGGACTTTTTAGTTTATAAAAAAGACTGCGGGGAGACATGGTAGAGGTCTATAAAATCATGCATGGTGTGGAGAAAGTGGATAGAGAGACATTCTTCTCCCTCTCCCATAACACTAGAACCAGGGGTCATCCCATTAAATTGATTGCCGGGAAGTCTAGGACCAAAAAACGGAAGTACTTTTTCACACAACGCATAATCAGCTTGTGGAATTCTCTGCCACAATATGTGGTTACAACGACCTGGATGGCTTTAAGAAGGGTTTAGATAACTTCATGGCGGAGAGGTCTATCATCGGCTACTAGTCGGAGGGCTACAGGCCACCTCCAGCCTCAAAGGCAGGATGCCTCTGAGTACCAGTTGCGTGGAAGTAACAGCAGGAGAGAGGGCATGCCCTCAACTCCTGCCTGTGGCTTCCAGCGGCATCTAGTGGGCCACTGTGTAAAACAGATTGCTGGACTAGATGGGCCCTGGGCCTGATCCAGCAGGGCTGTTCTTTTGTCTGCTCTCTTTGTTAAAATTTAGAAAAAACCCTGGGATACAACTCTGTCTTTTCATTTGTTATGGACTAAAGCAGCATGTACACTGATAGCATTAATAAATAGTAA
Source organism: Hemicordylus capensis (assembly GCF_027244095.1). Classification (NCBI taxonomy): domain Eukaryota; kingdom Metazoa; phylum Chordata; class Lepidosauria; order Squamata; family Cordylidae; genus Hemicordylus; species Hemicordylus capensis. The sequence goes on from NC_069660.1 coordinate 266,796,918, forward strand.
TTTTGAAAGGAAGGTTTGAACAAGTTAGGTAGCTTAAGAGGAAGGGAGCAGCTCTAACTGCAGCAATGAATCCTGGGCAAAATTTTTGCCTCCTGCACACTAAATTGACATAGGAGAATAATGGGAATAATTAATCAATAATACAGCAATCAAAGAGAAGGATAACATAAGAACAGCCCTGCTGGATCAGGCCCAAGGCCCATCTAATTCAGCATCCTGTTTCACACAGTGACCCACCAGATAGCACTGGAAGCCTACAGGCAGGAGTTGAGGGCATACCCTCTCTCCTGCTGTTACTCCCCTGCAACTGATACTCAGAGGCACCCTGCCTTCGAGATAGCAGAGGAAGATAAAAGTTTTTAAAGCCTGACAAAAATGGTAAGTGTTCAGTTGCAGGGGAACACTAGCAGTAAGGGAGCCATTCTGACTTCTTATGTCAGGGAGTTCCACAGACTCAGGTGCCACACCAACTCCCTGTTGTGAATTGTGGAGATGTGAATTCTGAATGTCTGGCCTTTAACGTTAAAGTCTGACAATAAGGGACATCATGGATAATGAAAATACTACAGTATGGTCTGCAGGTGTGGCACTTTCTTTGAAGAACATCTCTTTTGCTTCTATGACATTAAAGAACAATTAACTTGTCATGAGTCATCCTATACTTACCTCTGTTTGTTGTTCCGGCAATTTCATGTTATCAAATATCCGGAAAACAATCCGAAATAAATCCTGCCACCAATGCTTTTCAAAAGTATGGCCATACGTTTTCATTATTTCAAACATAACTGTTAAGCCTCTGAAATAAAAAATAAATGGCAAATATGAGAAACCTGAAGAAATTAAGCTTTCAGCTCCTACAATGACTTTGAAATTTATTTTTTAAAACTTGAAGGAGCATCTTGAAAATACTAAGAATGTAATGGATATTAATACTGAACCATGGGCTTGAATAAGCAGTCTTGCTGAACCAAAACAAGTCTGGGTCTGATTAGTACCAGAATGGAAGACCATGAGGGAATAGGGGCCCTGTCTATGCCACGTGGTGTTCCATCAAAGAAGAAAAGTGGGTTACAGATAAAAGTGTTTAGAATTAAAACTATACCTATACTGTACAGAGTAAAAGTCATACCCCTTTAACTACTGAGCCCACTATGTGGAAGCTAGCATTGGTTGCCAGATTTTACTCGCAATCAAACAAAACTTAGCGACATTTAGGGATAGCTCGTCTTTCTGTTCGGACAGCAAAGAACTAGTTTAAAATGAATCCATATGGCCTGGGAATTTAGTTAAAAGCAGAGAAATGTAATAAGATAAATCCCTGGGGAAAATAACTCACAGTACAATGGGACATGGGATGTGGTTTCTATGGTGCCTGAGTCACAGGGACAGAGCCTTTGTGGACATGGGATTTTCCTAAACTTTCCTTCAAGCACAGCGGTAGGTAATGGAATAAAATGAGCCAAAGTGAACATCCTCCGGTATTTTGAGATTGTGAGTTAAGTATCTAGAAGGATTAGAGCTAAATGGCTGGTTTCCAAGGAATATTCCCTTAGGAATCAAAGATTGTTCTGTTTGCACATCCATATCAGAATTACACTGTCCGAGTGCCATCTGGGCTCAGGCATGTCCCATTCTTAATAAAGTCTCCAGGCTGAGGCCATATGAGTTCAATTTTTGGCAAACCACTCTTTTCTAGTGTGCGTTGAAGGTGTCTACTGATGTTAAGGTAGCTAAGCCTATAGGTTGGAAATTTTACCTTAGCCAGTAATCAAAAACACTTAACCATCCTAGATTCTACCTTAGGGATGCCTGCTTCCAAACAAAGAACTACATTAGGTACGCATCAAGGTACCTGGAAGGTATTTCTCAGGAACTTCATTTGTACCGCCTCTAGCGCAAGAAGATTACTATACAAACCAAGCTGCGCTCCACAAAGAAGTTGCGAGCGAGATTTGGCCAGGAGTAATCTAATTGCTGCACGGACAAAATGCGCACCACCAGAGCAAAAAAAAGGACTGGATAGCTAATGCAGACTTCTGGGCATTTTGAATTACATATTGGAGATGCGCACTACGCTTACCTAAAGCATGGAACACAAAACCCAAAGATTTAAAGATTTAACTTGTTCTAGTTTATGCCTGTCCAATATCCAATGCCATAATCTTGGGTGATTTGCAAAGATAAGTATCTTGGTTTTAGTGTAATCAAGCTCTAGAGCTTGTTGATGACAAAATACAGCCCGGAAACCAGTGATCTGGATAGTGAGCTGTTGTATTCATAAAGAATGGGTTCTGCGCCTGCGCAGGGACCTCGCGGACCAATTGATTAGCTCCTCGTGCCGCCTCCAACTGCCCTGCACGTGATTGTGCTTCCTTTAAACAAGGCAGTTGGGGCGTGTCTTCCTCAGTTTCTTTTAGACCGCCATTGCGTCTAAACCTTGGATCAGTTTGCTCCTCGAAAATTATCCTTGATACTACGGCAAAAGACTTGGAACGGATTCGGAACAACGTACTGGTACTCGACTTTGGACTGTTTTATAGGACACGTATTTGTTTTTCCCTAAATAATAGCCTTCGGGCTTAGAATTAGCCATGAGGCTGATCGGACTATGGTGTCAAAGCCGACGGTTAAAACGACATTTAAAAGTTGTACTAACTGTCAAGCAAAGTTACCATCTACTGATACCCATGATGCCTGCTTGCTATGCCTGGGAGAGCAGCACAACCCGGCGAACTGCAAAATCTGCTACTCTTTCGCTAAACAGACTCTTAAGAATCGAGCACTGAGATTGTGGGCCTGTAACAGATGATCTGGGGGTGATCTGTTGTATTCATAATACCCTTATTCCTTGGAACATGGATCACTATCCAGATCTATTTTTTCCTTTCCAGGAAAATATACCCACAGCGAACAAGTACTTTTGTTTTAGCTTTGGAATATGGATATTCAAATAAAGTTGCTTACTTATAGGATACATAGGTAACTATAATGTATTAGGAGACACAAAACAAAACTGTCTCTGAGGAGTGATCACTATGGCAGTCAGAAAGAAACTCACCAATGAAAAGAATTAGAGAACACTGCATGGTACGTAAGGCTCTTTGAAGGCCCATCCACACAGAGAAGAATGGCAAGGTGTCTGTTAGCCAACTTTGGACTAAACTATGGGATTAGTATAGAAGCTTAAGCGTGATGGAGCCAGGAGCTTGTCTAGCTCCTCTGAGTTGGAATTTCTTTTGTATAATAACCATTATAGCACTACAACAGATCCTCAGTTGAGAGTTTGCATGTAATCTTTAAATTAAAAAGGAGTAATCAGTGGTCCAGTGATGTAATTGATAACTTGTCCCACAGGTTGTCTCTAGAGATTAGATCAAAAGCAAATCTAAAATCAATGAAAGCAGCATGTAAAGTGGTATTGGGCTTAGAAGAATACTTTTTGACCAAATGTTGTAAGATTAAGATTACTGATCTACTGAGGAGCGGCTGGCCCAGGAGCGTATCTAGGATGGGACAGGCAGGGCATGTGCCCCGGGCATCACTTGAAGGGGGCGCCATTTTTTAAATTATTTTTTTTTAAATGGCCAGCAAAAACCAAATGGCCACCGCACATGCTCAAATGGCCTCTGTGAGGCCCTAGGCCATGCCAGGCCTTGCAGAGGCCATTTGAGCATGCGCGGTGGCCATTTTGTTTTCAGCAGCTATTAAAAAAATATTTTGAAAAATGGTCACCACACATGCTCAAATGGTCCCTGTGAGGCCCTAGAGGAAAGTGGGGGAGGGAGAACCTTTGCAGACCCCACCCCCCACAGCCTTAAGGAGGCCCCCTGAAGGGGCTACAGGTATTTTTTAAAATAATAATAATAATAATATAAGTCACTGTACACATATTCAGTTTGGCACTATGTACAGAGAATCGGGGCTTGTGAATACTGAACTAAAGCTTATGAGCTAGGATTGTATTCATTTGCTCTTACTTTGCTTCTTGTGATCAGTGAGTTAAATGTGATGTCTTAATAATATGGCTATTAATGGTGAGTTTGTCTTTGAATAGTGTGAAATCCTTATTGTTAAGGCACACTGGGAGTTTCTTGCTCTCTTTCTCTCATTTTAACTGTCTTTCTGAAATACTAGAATATATTCCAAGCACAGTTTACTCTGCATATCCTTTAAGCATTTTCACAGTATCTGGGAAAATTCAAATTCTCCATTTATTTTTAAAACTTATGTAATAGTGATGCTAGTAGATGCATAGTAGAGAATTAGACAGGCACTTCTGTTTAGTTTTCCAAGTACACCTCCACATAGTATTTGGGTATTTCATGAGCCCCAGCATACTGAAATATGTAGTTTTCCAGCATTTTTTGGTCTGGCTATGTCCACTGCTAAATAGTTTTTGAAATATTAAAAGATTAACGAGCTTGACTTGTATTTTTGAGCTGATATTATGGTAAAGTTATCTGAAAGATGGGTGTCAGATGTTTGGACAGGGGGAGCAATTTCAGTGCTTGCCCTAGGTGCTATTTTCCCTAGATACGGGCTGACCCTGAAACTGGCTTGCTCCTCAGCCAAAATCTGCTCTTCCTCCATCCACCAAAAGTGTTTACATATTGTATCTAAACAGCAGTATATTGTATTGGAACAGTATCTGGTGCTGCAGGCCTATGCCACATAGGCCTTTTTTCTATTAGAAATTAAATTCTAAATGCCATTTCACTTTTCCTCCCCAACTGATGGGTGTCTGAAGAACTGTGCAAGTGGGTGAAATATTACACATATATAGGACAAAATATTTTTTGCTATATAGAGATAAATACATGTCTCAAAATACATTTTAATCCAAATTATAATGCTGTCAACATACATGCATTTAGAAACTGTACAAAAATCAGTGGTTGACAAGCTTTACACGGCCTTACACACAGAATTTTCCATTAGCAGGGAAATACATTCAATACAATGTTAGAAAGAGTATGAAATTGAACTTGGAATTGCAAATATGGATTGTTACCTGGTTCTTACATCTAATTTGCATCGATTGATGATACAAGACAGCTCAAAGAGAATCGGAAACCATCCTCTCACCCACACTCTGTCTTCAGGAGCTACATTCATATCATCACTGGTGTATTCCTTGAAAGCCTTTAGAAGTAAATACAAATCAATGCAGCAGAAACCCAAAAGTCAATTGCAAGTGCCATTTCTTGAAGATCATCTCACCAGTTGGTGCTACATCAACTTATAGTGGCTGACTTCCTTACGAAGAGCGGATGTAAAGACTCTCTGCAGGGAAAACTCCCCCCCCCCATGTGCTTGGTGTTGTGCCAAAGGGCTGAGACCCCAGAGTGCTGCTTGCACCCCAGAAGTTTCAAAACATGTTGCTAAGGATCAGCGACATGTTTCTGATCTTACAGAGCACTTCCAGAGTGCAAGCAGTGCTTGGAAGTCTTAGCCCTCTGGTGCAACAGTGCATGCACAACACTGGCGGGATTGAGCACAGACTCCCAGTGAGTGCCTACAGAGCCTCCTTACATGTGTGCTCCATTAGTCAGGATGTCAGCCAGCAGGTTCAAAAAACAGAGCTATTTAACCATCAGCTATCAGGTCCTGATCCAGACCCTTTCTGCACAGAGCAGTTGTGCACTTGCTTCTGTGTTTAAGCATCTTTTCTGATGAAGGGCGATGGTCAGCACTCCAATGGTGACCTCTAGTGGAGGGGCCAGGGAGAAAGGGAGTGCCAATCATCAGTCTTCCCACTGCCCCAGTCGATTTGCTCTGTCACAATGTTCAATGTCTTCCTCCTCATTCATACATTCAGAGTCTCCAAAACTATGTTAATCAATAATACAGTTCAGTAAAGCTACAATTATTTTGAACCAATGCTTAAAGCTTCAGTGTCTTTGATTGATATTTACCTGATTTACCTGAATCCAAGAATAGGCTTTTTCCAAGTTCTTCAGTGTTAGAAATTGGGAGATTGTTTTAAATTCAGGGCCCTCTTCCTTTCGGGTAAATAGTATTAGTATGGTATAGCCTATATTTAACTCATTTTTTAAAGGGGCCATCTTAAATTTATGGTTGTCTTCCATTTGGGTAAATTTGGTATTGCTTTCCCTTTTAACCTGTACAATTTATACTGCTGTCTGAATTACAAGAACTTATTACATGCAACTTGGAATTGACCTCACCAGGAATGTTTTTAGAAGCAGGTCAAAATTCCTCAAGTAGTGAAAAATAACCATAGCAATGGCTGCAACTGGTTCAAATTAGCTTTCAAAACACCCCATGTTCTATTCAAATCTAAAGTTTAAGAGCCAACTCTTAATAGATGTTGTATGAATAAACAAGTTATACCTGAGGCCTTTCTGATACGTATTTTGCACAATGGCGAATAAGGCGGATTGCTTCCATACTTGTGTCTGGAAAAGCTGCATTGCAAGCAAATTCAGACAAGCATTTTACTGCATCCTGGAAAGAATCTATGGTTGCTGGGAAGTGTTTCTCAAACACAATTGCTGGAAAAGATAACAAGCATACATAGTTAAAGGTTTTAACCAGACAATTTCTTAAACAGCTTCTAAGTTAATTTTAAAAGTTTATGCATTCATCCCATAAAGGAGCAGCAACATGTATTGGCAGAATATACATTTAAACCCCATCCCCGGAAACATTCTTCATTAAGTGAATAGGGTCACAGAGTTCAGAGGTAGAGCACATGCTTTGCACATGTAAAATATCTCAGGTTCAGTTCCAGATATCTTCAGGTAGAGCTGAGAAAAAAACTCCTGCCTGTCTCAGTATAAAGCAGCTTCCTATTTTCCTATTAAAGTATTATAACAAAACAAGCACATTCTGAAGCCAAGGAGTATTTATTTATGTATAAACACTCTATGTATATTTCACTCTTCCTCCAAGGAGTACAGAATGGTGTACATGGTGATGTTTATTCCCACAACAACCTTGTGAGGTAGGTTAGGATAAGTGACTGGGAGATGAAAACTGGACAGAGATAAGAAGAGTCACCCAGTGAGTTTCATTGCTGAACAGGGATTTGAACTCCAGTCTCCCTGGTCCTAGTCCAACACTCTAAACTGCTGTAACAGAATATATTCAACCTCCTGGTAGTAGTCTGTAAGTTATAAATCAGTACTCACTGACAATGTGGCCTGTAGTCTGAAATGCAAGTTCCACTATACTTTCATCCTGATCTGATGCAGCCAAATGAAACACTGAGAAGATATTCTTCCAGCCTGAGCGGATGTTTGCTGCTTGGGAATTTACCATTTGGGCTATGCAACGGACAACCATGTCACGAATAGTTGGGGATCTACAACATAAACCAGTTTTACAAACCATCAAGTTTATTGGCCATAATCCATGCTTTCCTAAAAAGTAATTCCATGCAATTTAAGTGAGAAAGTTCAATTCCAAGTACAGGGAAACCTCACTATTCGCAAACTCACTATTCGCGTTTTCACGTATCAGCAGGTGTCTAATTGACACCTGATTTCATTATCCACAGATATTATAGGGTTAAAACCCATGTACACAGTTCCTAGATGGCTTGAAGTGACTGTGAGGTCACTTCCTGCTGCCATTTGGTAGGCATTTCTAAGCGGTGCCATTTTCTGGATAATTTCTGTTTTTAAAAGGCATTTCCCCCACGATTTTCCATGGTTTGGGGAGGCATTTCACTGGGGAGCATTTCTGGACACAAGGAGATCACACAGAGCAAGGTACAGTTGGGTTTTTGCCTATTTTCACCTCTTTTTTGGACTTTTTAATTCAACCCAGGAACCTAACCCCCCTTTCCCCATAGGCATAAGGCCTTGTTACTTGCATTTTTGTTACTCATGGTAGTAGACGAGTAATGGAACCACCACAAGTAATGAGGGTTGCCTGTGGTTTCATTCATTACATATTTATTACCTGTTTCTCTTCATGATATGTTCAAAGGGTCTTAAGAAGTCCTTCTGGAATCGGAAATTAGCAAGTTCTCCCTTTTCTAAGAACTTCATTGATAACTGCCTTAAGGAGTCTACAGCAAAAATAGCTACGTCTTCATTGGGATTACATCCAACCTAACAAGCCAAATTAGAAACTCATGAAATGCAGAGTCGGCAATTAAAAACATCTTATTTTTTAAAACTGTTTAGCAAAAATAGTAAAATGTTATACACAAAAATATTGAAATATTCAATTTCCTCTCAGTAATATGATTTAGTAGCATAATTACTTTCTAAAAACATTTGATACCTGACTTCCAAAAAAGTAATTATGCAACATCACTCGAATGTTTGTAGTTTCTAAAAATAAATTGGAAATTAATTGGAGCTACCTTCAGTACTCAGAATGTTAATATTAAAAACAAAGAAAAATTAAAAAGAAAATTCAATCAGCTTAGGACAACACTGCTTATATATGGCATAACTGTGGAGTTTATCCTGCCAGTTCAAATAGTCCCACTACCACAACTGAACCATAACTGCTGAGATCTGGTCCAGTAGTTCCACCTTTATTTTCTGCTGTTCTTACTATTCATATAATTAGTAATGGTCAAACACGCTTTTACATTTGAAGTTTAACATGAACATTTTATACTTTAACAATGTTTGAACTTCAATTGTGCTCAAATGTACCTTATTGAAATGATCTCCAATAACTTCCCAGATTCTTGACCACTGTAGCCTTATCCGTCCCATGTTATAGTAAGAGATTTCTACTATCTTCTGCAAGCTGAACATCCGAGGATGAGTTGCAGATAGCAGTTCATCCATAGACACAGCACAAAGCCATCGGACAAAATCCACTGTTAGAATCATATAAAGAATCCAATTAGCATTCTTTTCTTTTTCAAACATTGTATTACATTTAATTAAACTGTGAACAAAACTTACCAATAGCATTTCCATCTAGCCTTGTAGAACCTGTAAATATTCTGCAAGAGATACAATTTAAAAGAACTGCATGAGAATTCTTCATGCTAAATTCCCTTCAATATATATGCAAGTTAAAAAAATAAAAATAAAATTTTACTACTACTGCCCAACAAACTTTACTAGAGACGGTGGCAAAATATTTTTAAAAGGTTTGTCAAACAAATAACCGCTGTTCTTTTCCAGTGTAATAGAGGCATTGATATTGTTCTATAAAATCACAAAAGGCTATCAATGGGAAGACATGAGATATAGTACAGTACCTGTCTACAGCAACAACAACACTTTGCGAACTAGTTTCTCCAATGGATTCTTGAATGCTTGCTATCTGTTTCCAGTCCATATTTCCTCCAACTATATCAGATGCATTCATTTGAAAAAGAGAAGAAAAAAGTACAGCTCATGAGAGGGAAGAATTAAAAATTACTTCATAAATATTTAAATAATTGTTCGTTTGCACTACCAAAGATGGCTTGTTTTCCACATTAGGACAATGGCAAAAATGATCAGTCTTAGAACTGTGTGCCAAAGAGATGGACACATTCATATGGTGATTTGCATAGTTATCCTATCCAGAAGCAGCAGGCTGGCTCATTTGTGTAAACATGGAAAAATACCACCACCCCGCCCCCAGTTTTTCTGTCTGCCACTGGTAGGGATGCGCACGGAACCAGGCAGGGATGGTTTGATAGCACTGGGAATGCTGCTTTAAGAGCGGAGGACGGTGCACTTACCCCTCCCTCTGCACTTCCCCCACTAGCGCTCCTTAATTCCGAGGGGCGGCAGAGTACCTCCCTGCTGCCCCGTTGCCCGGATACAACCGGAAGTATTCGCTGCACCTGCGTGTGCCCGTGCACAGGGCCTCCGAACCGGTTCTGTGCACATCCCTAGTCACTGTGACTTGCTACCTGGCAACACTATGAACAAAGACCCAAGGACACACATTTCCCACTCAAATATCTTGGAATCATAGAGAGTATATTAATAGCACTTATAATCATATTCAAAACACTATTTCATGTCTCTGGTCTGTATAGGTTGAGAAAGGAGATGGTCCTCTCATGGAAAGTCCAGAGACTAGTGCCACTGTTGATCCAATAAGGCAAGAAATGCCCTTGGTCAGGTAACTAGCAGCAGTCCTGGGGTCAAGGCCTTGATTGGATTAACAGAGAGTAGGAAGCTTGATACAACTCCTACCCAGCCCAACTTTAGGACCTTGGTTTTTGCTTAGTGGCACAGGAACGGTTATGCTCTAGCTACTATACCCACCCCAGAAAACACCTGGTAGTGCAGAAAAGGTCCTTGCCATACCATGCAGGGACCAAAGCGGCTCTCAGTTCAGCTAGTGAGAGCATGGTGGAGGTGGAACGGGGGAGAAAATGGCGACAGGCTGCCTACTCCTTTGCAAACAGACACAAACATTTGACAAACATTATTCAGAGCACTGCTTTCTAGCATTTGGTAGTGTATTTGGCACTATGAGCTCTCAACAAGATGGCTTGGGGGCCATGAGGGAAAGAAAGTGTAGAAGTTTGTTCTCTTTCCCAGTACTTTTAAAACCAAAGCTAGAAGGTAGTGACTTTAGCCTTGCCTGAGGCAAATTGCTCCTTTCTACATCCAAGGATAGCAATACCAAAATGGTATGCAGTTATTTGGATAAATATATTAAATTCATTATGAAAACCTACTGAGAATTTTTTTTAACTCAATGCCAGGAATAAAAAGAACAGCACATGGTATACATAAAAAAGTTAAATTTGCACTATTCTCTCTGTTTTCCACAGGAAAGTCATTGATGAGTCTAAACCAAAAACAAGACAAGTATAAAATCCTTTAGCAAGTCTGTCATCTAGTCAGTACTCAGCTTTTAGAATATAGGAAAACCTTGATATTCGTGGAGATTCTGTTCCTGGCAAGCACCACGGATACTGAAACTGCGAATGGGGCTATGGAAACTGGGGCTATTTTTATTTTATTTATTTTACCCTCATATCCCATTCTTCCTCCAAGGAGCCCAGAGCGGTGTACTACATACTTGAGTTTCTCTTTCACAATAACCCTGTGAAGTAGGTTAGGCTGAGAGAGAAGTGACTGGCCCAGAGTCACCCAGCTAGTTTCAGGGCTGAATGGAGATTTGAACTCAGGTCTCCCCGGTCCTAGCCCAGCACTCTAACCACACCACGCTGGCTATGGAACTGTGGGTGTTAAGTTCCTAAGGTGGGGGGAAATGGGCCAAAAATTTGTTTTCTTTTTAAAGAAATTGGCCAAAAAATGGCCAAAAAACCAGGTGAAAAATCTAAAAATTGCTGCTGATGGCGGTGGGATTGTGGCAGAGACGGCACATTTTACCTCTGAAAATCACCGTAGAAACAGCAGCAACAGCGGGGATCGGACAGATCCATCGGGCGCATTTTGTCTTTTTAAATTGCTGTGCAGGTGGCTGATCAGCAGGGATCCTGGCAGAGGCAACAAAGAGACTCCTTCCCCCTCCAAGCCTCTCTTCAAACTGACTGCGGGTTCCAATCTGGAGCCCATTTCAAGTCCCTCTGTGCTCAGAAAGGCTTGAAATGGGCTCCAGATCAGTAAGTAAACAAGTAAACCCAAGCCCTTTACATGTAAAGGGGAATCCTTGCTGGATTCCCCTTTACAAGTATATCTGTGGCCAACCCCCAACACGCAGATATGCGAGTCTGTCTTCCCCCTCACTCATGTATGCCGAGGTTGGTTGTCTATTATGCGAAACTGTGGATGGCAAGTCCGCGATTAACGAGTTCTCCTGTACTCACCTAGTCCTAGGCTTGCAAATTCATCAGGAGCCTGGTCCTTTGTTCCTGTGAAAGAACCTTCTCGGCCTCTCATGGTCCCAGAGATGTATCGTGGTTTTACTCCAGTTCCTATCAACTGTGCCAGTTCAAGCTGACTGATGCATTTCAAAATCTTAAATTAAAACGCAAAATACTAATAAACTAGCTATCAGTTGAAAGACAGTATACTTTTATCCATAACTGTTACTATAGCAGCAAATATCCACCCATATTTTACATGAGCAAAAATTCACCAAGCCCTTTAGCTAACTTAAAAAGACAGTGCATAATACACATATTCCTAAAAGCTTTAATATGTAATTTTGTTTTACAGCAGATTTTCAAAAATTCATTCTATTAAAAAATCTTTCTATGCATAATGCAAATGTATACACTAAAAATGTAATAAAAAGCTAGTATGCATATTTTTATATAGTATAGTAAGTCCAAGAAAAAATAATCTACCTCGTGCCATGAAGTTCCCAAGTAATTTCCATCAGTATGAGCCACTGTAATGAGTGTTTTTATTGTATCAATGTTCTTCTGTTTCATTTCAGTAATACCAGAACTCACTGTAAGTAAAGTAAATCTTGCTAGTGCTTGGACATAAGCATCCCTTTCAAGCTATAGAAAGAAAAAAAAGAAGAGTTTTAATCTATAAATTATTTGGTTTCATTTGCTGTTAGAGATTACTTTACTTGTTACACACCACAGGATTGTATTGACACAGAAGCAAATTCACAGTATTAAAACCTATACGTAGGAAAAATGGGAAAGGATACGAGCTCCTGCCCTACTGTACTCAAAAACATCATATCTCATCCATTCATAAAAAGCTCCTCCCTTGACCCATCCTGTCCATGTGGCATTTCCTTTCCACTCAGTGGCTGACATCCAGAGCAGCCATCCACAGAGAGAGGCTGCTCTGAACTCAACCAGGGTGTTGCTGAGCAGTAAAGTATATGTGGGGAAAGCAATTTTTATGCTCTCCCGTGTCCCTGTAAGGGCCCTTTGCTTCTAAAATATGTCCCTGAGGGTGGCACAGCTCTTAGGGATATATTTTTGAAAGGCAAAAAGCACTTATAGGGCAGAGCAGTAAAAGTTGCTTCACCCCTCTCCTCGCCATGCTGTGCTGCTCAGCAACATTCTGGCTGAGTTCAGAGCAGCTCAGGTATCCCTAAATGGCTGCTCTGGATGTCAGCCATTGTCTACAGGGAACCTACAACCTAATTGTTATCAGTGAGGAGACAACCAACAGAAGGACGGTACAGGACACACATCTATGCCTCTTTAGTTCAGACATTTACCTTTCCCCTAGTCCTAGAGATTCAATTAGCTCCTATATGGCAACAAGACATCCAAGCAGAAATATCAGTATAAGCAGGAGTCAGTGGCCGACATCCTGACTATTACTAATGAAGCACTGGTGTAGCACCATTGCTTCTGAAGAGTTTCAGACTAACTCTGCACCAGTGCTAGTGTGAGTGAGTGAGTGAGTGAATTTCAACAACCTCCCCTTCTCTCAGAAACCCTCTGTATCACCCAAAAGCATGTCCTTGAGGACTGCGGAGCCCTCTGGGACATATTTTCAGATGGCACAGAATGCTTCCTGGGGAAGGGGAGGTTATCTAAAGTTGAGTTGACCCCAACACTCAGCTAACAGTGGCGCTGAATTAATTGAACTTTCCAGAAGCACCAGTGCCTCCTTAATCAGGATGCCAGCAAGTATCACTAACTCAGTGTCAGAGTCTGAATCTCTCAACATTCATCAAAGGCCTTCCTCTCCTCAATTATTCTCCACTGACACTATTATCTTTCTTGCTGACCACGTGCAAAATTGTGGAAAGATATACAGAGTATAATTAACATTTTTAAAACAATGATCAAAGATGTTACTTCTGAAGACTGCAATGTAAGTTATTTGAGAAAGAATGAAGGGTTAATTAACATGTACAACACATAAATCTCTCTCCCCCACAAGAAACATAAGATTAAAATCCAAAACCAAAACACCCGTTCTTCTGAAATACCAATACCCAATCCTATCAATCTTTTCAGTTTCTTGCATAAAGGAACCTCCACCCTGTACAACTCAGAGGTCTGAACTCACCATTCAGTGAATCATCTCTTCCCCTGCCTTTCTAAAATGCTGAAATATAATATAAGTAAATAAATATCTATAAATGTAATTCTCCCAGACGTACCCGTCACTAATCTCATGTGTGGCAGCTCTCCTGAGAGTTCGTGAGTGAGCTGATGATCAGCAACGGCCAGCCGCCAAGAGAGGAGAAACGGCAGTCCAGCGAATGGCCAGCGCCGGGGGTGGGGGGAGCACTAGGTACACAGATGCTCTGCTTCAGGTCAGCTAATATAACATCCTGCAGCTATCGATGGAAGGCTAGGCAGCAGCTAAGTAGAAGAGGTTGGTCAACTTCTACTTTACAGCAGCTGCAGTAATCCTGGGAAGAAGCTGGTCACCACACCCCAAGAAACCAATATGAGCTAGAAACTTCACTCACTCTCTACAACAAATGGAGCCAAATTCATACGTGTTCTAATGACTTCACAGCAAGCTGTCCTGAAAGGCAAAATTTGGCAGCCAGGTTGGTCTCCGGGGCAACCCAGAGATACTATATTACTCCTGTTCTGGGTGAAATACAAGGCACTGGTTATTACCCATAAAGTTGTAAACAGCTTGTGCCCAGATTACTTAAGAGAGCACCTTTTTTTATAGAATCCCCGCTACACGGAGCTTTGATGCCCCCAATGGGTCTGTTTCAAGCAGCAGAGTGCATGAATGAGCTAAGCTTAAGTCCCTCACATTTCTGCCGCTTTCCAAGACTTTGTGGATGCAATTAGCCTGTGGAGATTGGTTTTATAGTTTGGTATTTTTATTCTTGTATCTTTCTACTTCTATTCTTTTATCTTTTGCACTTCCATTTGCAAAGGATATATACTACATGCAAAAACCAACTTATTTTAAGACTGCTATAAACCAAAGGCCAACTTTGAAAGTTCATAGGACAAATCTCAATTATTGATCGTGACAAGTCCTAAGCAATTCCTACACAGTCATTTTCTGAGTTGCTGATTTGGTAAAGTGCATATGCCTCCTTTTATAATAGTCACTTCAAGAAATCTAAACCAAGATTCACCAAGGATTCGCCCTGTAACCTGTTCTAAAATGCTAGGGTTGAGCCCTGGAATATGTGGAATAATAATAATGAAGATTGTTACCAAACTTGTGGAGAATAAACACAGCCAGATTTGCATATCTAGATTAAGAGATGAAAGGCTTTCTGCTAAGATGGCATGTTTTTCAACTGGACTTGTGCTTAGGCACTCCTCTTTACAAATTAACCACTTAAATCGGTGGAAACTTTCACATTGCCAGAAGGAGAGGTATTACATCAATAAGGTGCAAAACCGTTGGCAAATGTCTACTATCACTAGTAATGTGTCAAACCCAACTGTTTTGAAAAGGGTTTCTCCAATATATAGATAATTAGCACAAAAAATTATTAAATTGGCCAATGTGTGCGTAATAAAAGGGCTTGATAATGTGTTAACATACACACATCATATGTACTAATTTGAATTATCAGCACATTTAAGAAAAACAAGGTTGTGATCTTACCACATACAAAAGCAATCTCAACACTTACTTGTTTTCCACTGAATTCAACAAAAGTACGCCTGAAATAACTGAATTGAAATCTATATTTAAAAGTTTTTAGGACAGCAGTAACATAGTATAGAAGGCGTTCACGATGAAAGAGATTACTTAGATCCTTTCTAGTTAGGATTCTGGCCTGGATTTGGAACTGAAATGGCCTAAGATGTCCTGATGGAAGCCCTGAGCTGGGAGATAGATGGGGTAGTATGACCATTCTAATTTTCTTGGACCTTTCAGCCACTTTCAGTAACATAAACTAAAAGGTATCCATTGCTAAGAAGCACTGTTGTTTTATATCTCCAGTCCTTCTTGAAGGGTTGTTCACCAAAGACTGTAATGGGAGATTGCTGTTTTACTTGAGAGCCTCTGGTCCGCGGGATACCACATGAATTCACGTTATTTCCTGTGCCTTTTAACATTTACATGAAATCACAGGATGAGCTTATCCAGTGCTTTTGGAGGGTTTGAGGCACTGATATGTTGACTACACTAATTTCCTTCTTTTAATCCAAAAGAAATCCTGGGGTCAGTCTTGGCATGAATGAGGGTGTGACCGTTATTTTTGGTGGAAGAATACTTTTCTCCTTAGTTCCTGATCAGCCCTGTGGTTGTCTTTGGTAGAATACAGGAGGGGTTTACTATTGCCATCTCCCGCGCAGTATGAGACGATGCCTTTCAGCATCTTCCTATATCGCTGCTACCCGATATAGGAGTTTCCCATAGTCTGGGAAACATACCAGCAGGGATTCAAACTGGCAACCTCTGGCTTGCTAGTCAAGTCATTTCCCAGCTACGCCCTTAGGTGGCTTTTGAGACTATTGTAGTGCATTTCATATGGGCTGCCTTTAAAGACAGTTTGGAAATTGCAATTCATACAAAATGCAGCTACCAAAATGTTAGTTAGCACATGGCAACCTGAGCACTTCTTGATTATCTATTTAATTCCAGGTTCAATTTAAAGTGGTGGTGTTGAGCTTTAAAGCCTGGGAACAGGTTACCACAAGAGACCACCTTTGCCCACATGAATATGCCTGAACTTTAATGTCAGCCTTAAAGCCACTGTTCTCTGGCTCAGTTCCACTACAAAATACAGTTGGCAGATAGTAGAGCCAGGGCTTTTTGGTGGTGGCTCAACAGCTAGGTTCAATAAACTCAATTTATTTCTGCTTTTAGATAGGCTGGGAATGCTTTTTGAGTAGACAGGCATTAGGTGTATAGTCTTTCCTGCAGTATTTTTTGGTTGTGTTTAGAAAATTTTAGAGTCTATAGTCATATTTATGACCATCAGCCACTTTAACTATGTATTATGCAGAAAAGCAGGATTGAAATAAAGTTAATAATGCCACTAATGTCCAAGCTTAATCAGTACTAATCAATCCCTAGAGTTAGAAGCTTTGGAGTGCCTTATAGCCAGAGTAATGTGCGATAAATTTTCCCCCAAATCCCCCCCCCCTTTTTTTTTGGTATCACAGTGAAAGATAACTTCAGTTGATCTCAAAATTAAATGCTGGTAAATAATCACTTCTGGCAAACTGCCTAAAGACAAGCTTATTTCTATTTTATAGTCACATGCCTATGTTAATCTCATCTAACATTCAAAAAATAAATTTATTTATTGTTCAATTTATATACAGCTTTTCATTAAGATAATCTCAAAGCAGTTTACAATATAATTAAAACAATGCATAATAAAATATAAAGGTACAGATTATCTCAAAAATTAATAAATAATACAAAATACAGATAATATAAATATAAAAATCTCTATATACAAATTTAATAACCCATAAAATAATTATAATAATATAATAAAATAACCCATAACACAAAGCAGCAGTAGCAAAACTCTCATTCAAAGCCTGGGTGAAGAGCCACATCTTAACTTCCCCCCCCTAAAAACTGTCAAGGAGACTGAGGAGTGCATTTCAGTAAATTACTTCAGATATTAAAAGTAACTTAAGCAACTGCTTATGATTCATAAATCACACCAAGTATTTGATGTAGTAGCATTGCACAATAGTAAATACTTACAATTAATTGTTCTTATGCAATCTTAGAATTCAGCATTACCTGGATGTTGAAAATGCATGCTATCCTGATTGCACATCGTATGCCTTCCAGGCAAAGAGAGGCAACTTCTGTGTCATCACAGTCTTGTAAACCCACACTAAATGCAGCTAAAAATGGCGTCCAAGCCAACTAAAATACAAAATCCATACAAATAAAATAACACACTTTAATTCTTATTCAACAAAGGTAAACATATACTACACCAAAAAGGTCAAATCAAGGAAGACACGATTTATGCATCTTAGACTTCATATTTCCCCTGGAGTATAGATGAACACACAGATCCTAATTTAATTTGTACTTCTTTGATAGCCATCTCACACTACAGTAGTGATGTGCACGGACCGCAGAGGCGCGATCCAACGTCGGGGGGGGGTGCTTTAAGGGCGGGGGGGGTGTACTTACCCGTCCCACCACGTTTTCCCCTCTGGTGCTCAAGTTTTCAGCAAAATCTTCGGGGCGGCAGCGGTCCTCCCTGCCACCCCTGTCCCCTTGTTGGTAACCAAATGCGGAAGTAACATGTGCGCATGTGCCCACTGCCGCGCTGTGTTACTCCCGCTGATGGTTCGTCGGACCGCCAGACCAGCGAACTGGTTCGCAGGCCTCCAACATGGCCTGCGAACCGGTTCGTGCACATCCATGACAGTCAACTGCATCAACATAAGGCAACATATCCTTGCCAGTAAAAAAAAAACCCCTAACACACAAAGGCACACTCATGGGGCTGGATCAAGAGAAGTATTATGAGAGTGAAAGGGCACTTCTGCTCACATGAGAAGATGTGTGATTTCAGCTGACTTGCCCCTCTTTCAGCAGCCCCTTGTACCACGGTATTTGCTGACCTTTTTTGGCTTTTCACTGTGGTGCTAGGGCTGCACTATGAAGATGGCAGAAAAATCTCACTATAGAAGTGGAACACTGCTAGTGTGTCTCTGGATCCTAGCCAAAGTGTACAAAAAGATCCCCAAAGAGATATAACTAACCATGTGCGAAATAAAAAATGATATTGCTTTCATGATCAAACACCTAGATATATTTTACCCAACAGCAGCACATGCTATTGCCCTCTGAGGAATTAATCTTACAACTGAACTAGAATGACATGCAAAGTTTAGAGAACTATATACAAAGGACAATACTGACAGGAACATAAGTCCCCCAGCCTGCCCCCCATTATTTAATTCTGAAAAAATTGTATACTGTACTATCAAACCTTGCTGTATAGTTAACGAATTTAGGCTGGCTGTAAATCTGAAGCCAGAAAAAGTGATATAGCTGTAGTGGCATTGCCAATGTTAGAAAATTAAGAGATCTGTTGAAAGTTTTAACATACAAAAGCTCTTCCCAGATAAAACACTCACGGGGAGGACAGAATATTCTTAACTTCATTAAAAGATGACTTACCTTGAACATGGGTCTTACATGCTCCAAGTGTGTTGCACTGGTGAAAGGCGCTTGAACATGACTCACTGCTTCCATCAGAGCTTTAGCTGTTTTAGCCATTTGCTCCATTTCTAAGTTATAAAGTAATCGTCTCTGCTTTTCACTAGCCACATCTGTAAAAACAAGTTTTACTATTAAAAGTCTCACAATCCATCTCTCGAGAAAAAATCCCATCTTAAGTCGTTTTCATGCATGTAAACGTATAGGGATAATATTCTGAAACGGAAGGTTCCCCTTGAAACCCTCTATCAAAATCACATTACTTCCACATTCACAATAACTCCGTTGGGCAGTGGGGCGATCGGTACATGAAATGGCTACAACAGAAACTGGCGTGAGTGTCACGAACATTATCAATCCCAAGGAAGGAGAAAGAGCCAATTGTTTAAATGTACCCTTCTGACTAAAAATTTAAACCGGTTCCATCATGAGTGAAATCCAAAAATAAACAAGTTTTGACATATACCTCAATAATTCCCAGTATCACCTGCCCAGCTCCGGGCCTTTATAGGAACGCTGCCTGTGGCCTCAGTTTGCTAGAAGCCCAGCAGAGGAGGAGAAGAGTCCACCTGCTTCCCATTCAGTGCTGCTCAGTGTGACAAGCCGTGTGTATGTACTGTTGGCTCCTTCTGCTGTCACCTGCCTACTCCTTGCCTCCCCTGTTGGACTGCGGCCTGCTGCCTCTGTGGAACATCTGTGGGGAGTGTATGCAGAACTGGGGCCAGGGTGAATGACTCAGCAGTTCCTGGTATCACCTGCCCAGCTCTGGGCCATTATAGGAACACTGCCTGTGGTGGCTGGCCCACCACTGGCGGGGTCACCCCTTTGGGAGAGCCAAATAGGAGATAATGAGGGTGAGGGCCAGGCTGTTTGGCTCAGGATCCCTTGTGCAGTGTAAAGGTGGGTGGGTATTTTAAATCAGCTTCTGCTTGAAATTCTGGGTAAGCTGAGTTTTAATGTGTCTGGGTCTGTCTGGAGATGGGGAGACAGAGAGTGTATCTACTGATTATGGGGCAGCTAGTCCAGTGGTGGTGAGAAATAGAAGAAGTTACGTTGACAGGTCAGCAGGCCATTGCAGGGGACGGGAAATCAGAAACTTAATTGCTGTCCCCCCTTCTGGCTGTCCTGCCAGCTCTTTGACCTTGAAAAACAATGTCAGCTAGGGATGTGCACGCAACCGGCTGGCCCGGTTCGGTTCAAGTCCGGAACATCAATGTTCGGGGGGTTCACAAACGTTTTACAGAGTTAAAGAAATTTTTTTTTAACCTTACTCCCTTCTGAGAAGTTGCTGGAGCGGCGGGGGAGTCCATGGAGGTTCCCCCCTCCCCCCACTGGCTTTACTTATGCCCCCTCTGGCCAGTTCAGCTGGCTGTTTGGCTGGTTTTCAGCCTTCTCCCAGAGGCGTGGCGGCCTCCAAAATGGCCGCTGGGCCACTGGGAGAAAGCTGAACAGCTGGCCAAGCTGGCCAGAGGGGAGCATAAATAAAGCCGGTGGGGGGGGGGGAAGGGGAACCTCCGTGGACTGCCCCCCACCCCCGCTGCCTCCAGCAACTCCCCAGAAAGGAGTAGGGCTAAAATAATAATAATAATAATTTTTTTAAACACTGTAAAACGTTGGTGAACCCCCCGAACATTTGGGAGGTGTTCTGTCTGGGAGATGTTCAGTCTGGGGTCGGACCGAACAGGGGGTGGTTCAGTTCAAAGTCAAGCAGGTTTACACATCCCTAATGACAGCCACCCACAGAGCCTCATATTGCTACTTTGTAATGCCAGGTCTGTCCAGAATCAATCTGAAATCATCCATTATTTGATTCTGGATAAAGGGTCCAATCTGGTATGTATTACAGAGACTTTGTTGGGGGAGGCTGGTGGCCCAGTCTGGTCCCAGCTTCTCCCTCCAGGGTACTCACTTGAGGAGCAGGGGAGGGGAAGTGCGTGGGGACGTGGAGTGGCTGTGGTCTATAAGAACAATATCTCCCTTACCAGGATCCTTGTCAAAGTGTCTGAACATATTGAATATGTGTACCTAAGTTTGGGGACCAGGGATAGATTGTGACTTCTGTTGGTGTACCAATGGAGCCCCTAACTGAGCTGACAGACTTGGTCTTGGGTTTGGCGTCAGAGTCTCCCAGGCTTGTGGTATTGGGGAACTTCAACGTTCACTTTGGGACCAATTGTCCAGGGCAGCTCAGGAGTTCATAGCAGCCATGACAACTATGGGCCTATCCCAAGTGGTCTTGGGACTGATGCATATTGTTGGTCACACGCTTGATCTAGTCTTTCACTCCGAACAGGGTGGTGCTCTGTGGGTGGAGACCCTGGTGATTTCACCATTGTCATGGATGCACCACCATCTGGTTAAGGTTGGACTCACAACCATGTCCCACCTCCGCTGAGGCATTAGGATGGTCCACCTGAGAAGGTTATTGGATCCAATACAATTCCAAGAAGCCTTGGAGGGATTTAGTGTTGGCTCTGCTGGTGACCCTGCCAACATTCTGGTGGAGAATTTGAATAATCAACTCACCAGGACAGTGGACACAATAGCCCCTAAGCATCCTCTTGAACCCACTTCAAAACCGGCCCCTTGGTATACGGAAGAACTACAGGGGCTGAAGCGGCGAGGTAGACGACTAGAGCACAATTGGAGAAAAACTCGACTTTAATCTGACAGATTACTACATAGAGCACATTTGAAGATCTATGCTCAGGCGCTATGTGTGGCAAAGAAGCGATTCTTTTCCTCCTGTATAGTGCCTGCAAGTTCACATCCAGCGGAGTTGTTCAGGGTTGTGAAGGGGCTAGCGTGTGCCCCTTCCTCCTTGAATCAGTACTTGGAAGCAACAATTACTCGCTGTGATCTTTTTAATGAGTTTTTGTGGACAAAATCTCTTGTATTCGGGCTGAAATGGATTCAACTCCACAAATAGTTACAGAGTCTGATGCAGAGCAGCTCCTCTTATGTGATGACCCTGGATCAATTTCAGTTTGTGCCTGCCACCTGCCCTCTTGATCCTTGTCTGACATGGCTTATACTATCTGGCAGGGAGGCTGTTGTAGAGAGCCTGGTAGAGATTATAAATGCTTCTCTGAGGGAGGGTAGGATGCCTTCTTGTCTTAAGGAGGCAATCATTTAGACTGCTTCTGAAGCCTGCCTTGGATCTCTCAGAGTTAAGCAGCTACAGCCCTGTCTCCAACCTTCCATGGCTGAGCAAGGTGACTGAGAAGGTGGTGGCCTCCCAGCTCCAGACAGTCTTGGAGGAAACTGATGGGGTGAATACTGCCTTGGTCGGTCTGATGGATGATCTCCCACTGGGAATTGACAGAGGGAGTGTGTGACTCTGTCGGTCCTTTTGGATCTCCCAGTGGCTTTCAATACTATTGACCAAAGTATCCTACTGGAACGTCTGAGGGAGTTGGGGGGGGGGAGGCACTGCTTTGCAGTGGTTCTGCTCCTAACTCACAGGCAGATTCCAGATGGTGTCTTTTAGAAACAGTTGTTCTTCAAAATCTGAACTTTCATATGGTGTCCCTCAGGGCTCCATATGGTCTCCAATATTGTTTAACATCTACATAAAACCGCTGGGAGAGATCATCAGGAGATTTGGTGCAGGGTGTTATCAATATGCTGATGACACTCAAATCTATTTCTCCATATCATCACTGGGAGAAGGCATAACCTCCCTAAATGCCTGCCTGGAGGCAGTAATGGGCTGGATGAAAGAGAACAAACTGAGGCTGAATCCAGATAAGACGGAGGTACTTATTGTGTGGGGTTGGAACTCAGGAGATGATTTTGATCTGCTGGTTCTGGATGGGGTCACGCTTCCCTGGAAGGAACAGGTCTGGGGATGCTCCTGGATCCGAGCCTCTCCCTGGTGTCCCAGGTTGAGGCGATGGCCAGAGGTGCTTTTTATCAGCTTCAGTTGATACACCAGCTGTGTGCATTTCTTGAAATGAATGACCTCAAAATGGTGGTACATATCCTGGTAACCTCTAAGCTGGATAACTACAATGCACTCTATGTGGGGCTGCCTTTGTACGTAGTCCAGAAACTGCAGTTGGTTCAGAATGCGGTGGTCAGTTTCGTCTCTGGGTCATCTAGGAGAGACCATATTACTCCTGTGTTGAAAGAACTACACTGGCTGCCGATATGCTTCCGGGCAAAATACAAGGTGCTGGTTATTACCTATAAAGCCCTAAATAGCTCAGGCCCTGGGTATTTAAAAGAACGTCTTCTTCACCATGAGCCCCACCGCATGTTTAAATCATCTGGCAAGGTTTGTCTGCAGTTGCCGCCAACACATTTGGCTGCTATTTGGGAATGGGCCTTCTCCGTTGCTGCCCCTGGACTTTGGAATGTGCTCCCTGTTGAAATAAGAGCCTCTGCATCTCTGGCAACTTTTTAAAAAGCACTGAAGACACATTTATTCACCCAGGCTTTTAATTAGATTTATAATTTTAAATGTTATTAAATTACTGCACTATATAAGGTGAAAAAGGTGCATACAGGTGGACCTTCCTATATACAGTACCACTATTTGCCATTTCACAGATACAAAAGGTTAAAACTTACATATCCATGGTTCCTAAATGGCTGGATGTGACCTTGGAGGTCATTTCCGACTGCCATTTTGTAAAGAGGAACCATTTTGTGGCTCATTTGTTTTTTAAAAAAGCATCTCCCCCCGCACACACACAATTTTCATGGGGAAAATGGGCAATTTGGGAGGGGGGCATTCCTGGACAGCTGTGGAGCACAGTGGGGCACTTTGTCTTTTTTCTGGGTTTTTTGACAGCCTCCAGGAACCTCCCCCCCACCCGCCCCGCCTATCCCATTGACTTCAATGCCCTGTTATCTGCAGTTCCCCTGTGGAATGGAACTCCTGCCAATAATGGGGTTCACCTGTATTCTTAGCTTCCTTCCCAAATCATGCAGCTCAGTTCTATTGTATACAGCACTTATACATTGTTGAGATTTTAAAAGTGATCACTGTAACAATTTTAGGCAGCTATGCTAGACTGTCAGTATCAACAAGAATGAATCAGCAATTATCCCATGAAGTCTTATAGGTGTAGGCACTTACTTTGTTTACTTGACTTTGTGGGTATCGTTAACTCTTTTGTTTCCTTCATTGATATCTTTTTCCCTGCTATTTCATTGTAGATGGCAGATAAATATTCTTCAGGGAGATCTTTGCTATCATTGATACCTCTATTCATCTTAATATATTGCTCTTTTGTCATTTTATTCTTTACCTAAAAAACAGGAAAAGCTGATAAGAATTACTCATTCTGGAAAAATGTAGGTGTTCCACAATCCATGAATGCTAGGTGAGCAAATGGTCGTCTTCAGATGTATCTGAACCCAAGCAGGATGCTAGCTAATCCATAAACTCAGGCATTTATTTCCACCAGCTGCCACCAATGTTTAACTATACAGTAGCCTCATACCAATTTAAATCAAAGTGACAATGATAGTACCCTCATCCTTCTAGCAGGTCTGATACATAAACCCTAATCTCTCTTGATTAGTTGATCTATGGGTGCACTTGAGTAATATGCATTCAGATAGCTCTCATCAACACACAATGCATCAAAGAACAAGCACATTTCATTATTTAGTTTCATTATTATCCTGTGTCTTTCTTCCATCATGAAACTCAAGGAAGCTCTGGTCAGCCCCACAGCCACTTAACTTCAGCAAGGCTGCCATAGTATGTGCTTTCAGACCATCGCAGACCTATTAATGCTGGTTCCCTTTACAAAAATGCTCTACTACAGATCTGCACAACTTTGACCCTCCTTCAGATATTGGACTTCCATAATCCCAGGCCATTGGACATTCTGGCTAGGGATGATGGGAGCTGTAGTCCAAAAACAGCTAGAGAGTAAAGGTTGTGCAGCCCAATCTTGTTTTAAAATACTCCTACTGTAAAATCTCAGTGGACCGAAGATACTGGGGGTGGGGGGAGAGATAATCAACTTCAGATTTTACTACCTCTTATTTCTACATCTTCAGTTATTTGCAAGCTAAAGTCAAACCTGAGGCAAAGTTTTGAAAAGTACTAGTTCTACACAATGATTCCCTCAGGTTAATAACTGAGGGACTTTTTGTCAGTTATATGCCAATACAAAACTGGGTAGATGTCAGAACTAGGCTGACCATCTTGAGAATGATTTTTGCTTACTAAAACAGTTGTGTGGATACAACCGGGATCACGTCAAGGATCTCTATATTCCAATTGCAGAATTTATAGTTCTTTAGCTTTCAGAAACAGATCTGATCAATCTCCAACAAAGCGTTGTGTTCTTTCAACATGATATACTAAAATAGTAATAGCATCCAAAATACATTCCATCAAGTGGCTAAAATGATGAGGCTGGATGCTAAAAATACAGTCATCAGTAACTGTGTAAGTTCTTGCTTTGAAAGTAATCCAAGTTACTAAGGGAAGGAACAAAATAATGAGACGGATAGAGCTATTTTATTTAGCTGGAGTGCATTACAAAATTAAACATGAGGTCAGGGTGCATTCAGATCTACACTTTCAAGTGCAGTCTACTTAAGAAAACCACGAGAAGCTGGTGCATTCCATACTGCATCTCGTGATCTGTCAATGTTTGTTTGTGTACTTACAGAGGCAAAGGCCTGAGTGATTGGTCAGACAAGTCTCTCACTGCTTTAGCTGCTGAGAATGGTTATGTCCCTTTTCTTCATGATTAGAGCCTTTACTTTTAAGAACAGTGAACTTTTAAGAACAGTGAATTGAGTGTACTAATTCACCCAAGTGCCTTTTTAATTGGTCGTCTTTCTTTTATGAGAACAAACCTGGCTTCTTAGCTCTCCTGTGTTACAGTCTTCTCCCCTTCCCCAGTTTTTGGCAAATTGCTTCAACATTTATAGATGCAATGGTGCAAATTCAAGAAAAAATAAATTAATATAAGCCTATAATTCTAAAGGGAAATAACATGTATGTAAACATTAGTACGAAGACAAGAAGGGACAACAAAGAAATAAAATGCAACAAGTATATTAGTCTAGTAGTATCCTTGACCTGAACTGAAAGAATAGGAAAGACACACAGACACATACAAAGATTTGTGGAACACAAGGTTGTGTAGTGTTTTATATTATTTTATTAAAGTGGCATGGAGATTTAAGCTGGCATTAAGAGGATCTCAAAAGTGTACCTGTGGGCTGTGGAGATCTGTTGTCAACATGATAATTGAATAAGCCAAGACATATGCAGTGTCAGCACTAGCAAAGAGGGTTTGCCTGAAACAAAACAAAACAATATTTAATCAAGTTTTCCCCATTATCTTGTTTCTTAAATGCATAAGAGCAAGAAAAAGCTGCTTACCCTTGGTTGCACTCCAAGTATCTAGCAGCAAACTTTTCCATTAATCGATCAATTTTCTGAGCTTCTCCTGGAAGACGGAATCCTTCCAAAAACAAGCGCAGGGCTGAAACAAAATCCTTCGCTGAAAAGTCGTGCTGGTCCACATATGCATACATAACTTCCTTGTTAAATTTATCATTGTCTCCCAGGAATTCCCCAGCTTGAGTCTAAATGAAAAACAAAGACAATAAATTCCAGATCACTTCAACTATGACACACATACACAAACAGTGAGAAGTGACCAAAAATATTGCATTTATTTTCCAATCTTTAAAAATAAGGATAAACACTTGAAATATTTTTATATTGGTGCTAGCTAATTAATACTATTGGATTGAATTATGAGAAGATTTATTTAGATCCCATGAACAAAACTTGGACAGGGGAAGGAAACTACCTCAATTTGAAGCCTACTCTGCGAAGAGGAGAAACAGACCTGAGAAGGCAGCAAGCTTTTCTTTTCCTCTAAAAAACAAAACAAAAAACACCCCATTTTCTTCTTCTTCAAACACACAAACAGAAGGAAGATGAGATTTTGAGGGGCTGGTCTCTTTAGGGGAGAAGTCCCCGTGTGTGCATCTGTGTTTGCTTTTTGCAAGGGCTTGTTCTGGGGGTTGTATGGCATTCAGTTTTAACTTCTTTCT
The DNA here is from genome assembly GCF_027244095.1 of Hemicordylus capensis. Lineage (NCBI taxonomy): Eukaryota > Metazoa > Chordata > Lepidosauria > Squamata > Cordylidae > Hemicordylus > Hemicordylus capensis. Next base: position 266,823,893 of record NC_069660.1, read on the forward strand.
TGCCTGGAGAGAGGCATTGGGAGGAACCAACTAGGGCTGAGGTGACTCACACCTGGTGGGAGGGGCCACATTCCCATTGAGCCTGTTTGCCTCAGTTTGAAGCCTAATCTAGAGAGGCGACAGCCAGGGAGCTTAGCAAACAGTATATACAGGTATACAGGAGTTTTGCGTGGAATATAGCAGGGAAGTGTGTGTGGGAGCTTGAAAGGAGCCCCCTTGAAGAAGCTCAGTGGGAAGAGAAGGTAAGTACTAAAGGTAAAGGTAAAGTGTGCTGTTGAGTCGATTTCGACTCCTGGCGTCCACAGAGCCCTGTGGTTTTCTCCCTCCATATTCCCAGGAAAGAAAGTTTAAACTATTGAATAGCTGACAACTGCAGCTAAGACCTAACTTGCAAATAAACAATCTCCAAATACTCTAAAACAGCCGACATAACCAGTCATGTAAATAGAAAGCCAGCAGGGGAGGGGGTGCTTCCCAGTGTACTGCATAGAGTGTTGCATGTATAGAGTATATTGCATAGAGTGTTTGCTTGATGAGCAGAAGTCATGCATGTGTGCTCAGTGCAAGGAGCTGTCTGTTGGAGCCAAGGTGGTGGATCTGGAGATGCTCAGAGAGTCAAGAGGTACATGGAGAAGATGTTTAGGGACATGCTGGAGGCATCCCACTCCCAGGTTGACGGTTCCTCTGAATGAGAATAAAGGTCTCGGGGAAGGAGAACAGCATTCTGAGAAAGAGGTAACATTCCCTTTGAAGGGACCCCTTCCATAAATGATGAGCCCATATCCTCTTGCATAGGGGATACTTCTCCAGGGGGTGGGGGCTTTCTGGTAGTGGACCAGGAAGCCACCACCTTCTCGGCCCATACCAGGAAGTGGTAGTGGGCCAATCATTGTGGTAGAGAGAAATGGGTCTGTGATACGCATGTAGACCGCACAGTGACTTGCCTGCCTGGTGCAAAAGTTGCGGACATCACATGGCATCTAGACAGGCTGAGACAGTGCTGGGGAGGAGTCGGCTGTCATGTTAAATGTTGAACATAAGAACATAAGAACAGCCCTGCTGGATCAGGCCCAAAGCCCATCTAGTCCAGCATCCTGTTTTACACAGTGGCCCACCCGATGCCTCCGGCGAGCCCACAGGCAGGAGTTGAGGGCATGCCCTCTCTCCTGCTGTTACTCCCCCGCAATTGGTACTCAGAGGCATCCTGCCTTTGAGGCTGGAGGCGGCCCACAGCTCTCCGACTAGTAGCCATTGATAGACCTCTCCACCATGAAGTTATCTAAACCCTTCTTAAAGCCATCCAGGTCATTGTAACCACATCTTGTGGCAGAGAACTCCACAAGCTGATTATGCATTGTGTGAAAAAGTACTTCCGTTTTTTGGTCCTAGATTTCCCGGCAATCAATTTCATGGGATGACCCCTGGTTCTAGTGTTATACGAGAGGGAGAAGAATCTCTCTATCCACATTCTCCACACCATGCATGATTTTATAGACCTCTTTCATGTCTCCCCACAGTCGTCTTTTTTCTAAACTAAAAAGCCCCAGGTGTTGTAATCTTACCTCATTAGAAAGGTGCTCTAGGCCCCTGATCACCTTGGTTGCCCTCTTCTGCACCTTTTCCCAGTTCTACAATGTCCTTTTTTAGATGTGGTGACCAGAATTGTACGCAGGGCTCCAAGTTTGGTCGCACCATAGTTTTGTATGAGGGCATTATAATATTAGCCGTTTCATTTTCAATCCCCTTTCTAATGATCCCTAGCATGGAGTTGGCCTTTTTCACAGCTGCTGCACATTGAGTCGACACTTTCAATGAGCTGTCCACCACGACCCCAAGATCCCTCTTCTGGTCAGTCACCAACAGCTCAGATCCCATCAGCGTATACTTGAAGTTGGGGTTTTTTGTCACAATGTGCATTACCTTACACTTGCTAACACTGAACTGCATTTTCCACTTTGTCTCCCACTCCCCCAGTTTGGAGAGATCCTTTTGGAGCTCCTAGCAATCTCTTTTGGATTTCACTACCCTAAATCGTTTGGTGTCATCTGAAAATTTGGCCACCTCACTACTTACCCCAACTTCTAGAACAGGGATTCCCAACAGGTGGGTCCCTAGATGTTATTGGACTTCAACTCCCATAAACCCCAGCCCCAGTGGCCTTTGGTTGGAAATTATGGGAGTTGAAGTCCAATTACATCTGGAGACCCACACGTTGAGAATCGCTGTACTAGATCATTTATTAATAAATGAAAAAGCACTGGTCCCAGTACAGATCCCTGCGAGACCCCACTTCTTACCTCCCTCCATTTACAGAACTGTCTATTTATTCCAACCTCTGTTTCCTGTCCTTCAACCAGATACCAATCCACACATGAACCTGTCCTGTCCCCTTATCCCATTACTGCTATGTTTGCTCAAGAACCTTTGATGGGGAACTTTGTCGAAAGCTTTTTGAAAGATGAGGTATACTATGTCAACTGGATCACCTTTATCCACACACAAGCTGACTCAGATGACCAACACAAGTTGGTGAGGCAAGATTTACCTTTGCAGAAGCCATGCTGGTTCTCCTTCAGCAGGGCCTGTTCTTCTAGTCAGTCAGTCATGTTTATTTACGGTCATAGACCAAAATTTACATACATAATAATACACGTAATAAAGTAATAATATATACATAATATAATCAGGAACATGGACTCATCCTAATCAGCAATTTCCCGTTAGCATAATCTGATTTACCATCTGTTGTCTAGCCTTCTTAGCTGCCTCACAGAACTTAGCAACTTTAAATGTTACTTCCTCCTTCTGATCTGAGAGCAGATAGTTGACGTAAAATGCATCTGTATGCCCTGGGAAATCAGTCAGTAAGGAGGAAATATAACAAGTTCGTAAGTCCCTATAAAAAAGACAGCGGAGTAAGATATGGAAGATAGACTCCTGTTCTCCAGAGCCACAAGGACATAGTCTCTGTTCTTTTGGGATCCCTCTAAATTTACCTTCTAATTCAGCTGAAGGTAGCACATTAAACCTGGCCAGTGTAAACATCCTGCGATATTTAGTGATAGTAATCTTACCCAGGTAATTCGCAGGTTTAGTATTATACATTTGTAAACCTAGGAAAACTTCTTTAGAGATTAAAGATCGATCAGTCTGCATTTCCATATCATAGATCCGCTGCTTTAATATCAGTCTTGCGTGACAAAAACCCATTTCTAATAGACCATCCAGGCTAAAGCCATATAAACTTATTTGGAGAGATATTGACTGCTTCCAGCTAGAATTAAATTTATCAATAAAAATTAAGTGAGCAAGGCCTGTAGAAAAGAAAGACAATCTCAACCAGAAGCTGAGAATGGAAAACCACATCCGGGCTTCCATCTTAGGCATGCCAGTTTCCATCCTCAATATTACATTGGGAGCCTGTTCTTCTATATGCTTAACAATTTTATCCTTGAGAATGCTTTCCATAAATTTGTCTGGAACACACATTAAGCTAACTGGACTGTTAATTTCCTGGATCCCTTTTTGAAAATGGGTGTTACATTGGCAACTTTCTATTCCTCTGGTACAAATTGTGATTATAGGGATAAGTAATCTATTTTTGCAAGGAGGTCGGCAATTTCACATTTGAGTTCTTTAAAGACTCTTGGGTAGATGCAATCTGGCTCTGGCAATTTGTTAGCTTTTAGTTTTTCAAGACAGTTTAGAACGTCATTTCGTCACCTCTATCTGACTCAGTTTTTAGCCTCTGTCCCTGAGAAGCTCAGTTCAGGCACAGGTATACACTCAGTATCCTATGCTGTGAAGACAGATGCAAAAACCTCATTTAACTTCTCTGCAATCTGCATATCATCCCTTTTACTCGCTCATCATCTCGTTGTCGAACTGCCTCCCTGGCAGGTTTTCTGCTCCTGATGTATTTAAAGAATTTTTTGTTATTCCCCTTGATGCTTTTAACTAAATGTTCCTCAAACTCTCTTTTTGCCTACCTTGCTGTCTCTTTGCATTTTTTTTGCCAGAGTTTGTGTTTCTTTCTCTTTTCTCTCCAATTTCACCCTTCCCTGTCTTTTCTATAGAGTTTATATCCAGGAATAAGAGTGTCCCACTGGTTCTCATTGTTCCACTGTGTTGCCATTATGCCTACTATATCTATGCTTTCGTTAGCAACTGAACACTCCAACTTGCTCATATTTGACTGGAGACTTCTGGCATTGGCATATAAGCACCTATACACTGACTCTCTTACCTGGTGTGAGTCCATTTGATCTCCTCATGACCATTTGATCTCTTTAACCAGCTAGCACATCCTTCTGTCTGCTCTGTATCTGGTTCTACTCTGTCCCATTCTGGTTTTTCTGAAGCATTTACACCCTCACACCTTAAGGGATGACATTTGCCAAACCCAGTACTGCCCAGCTCCTGTTGGCTATCCTGCAGACATCATTTTAAAAGCTGCTCTACAACCTTTTGATTTTAAGTGCCAACAGTCTGGTTCCATCTTAGTTCAAGTGGAGCCTGCCGCTTTTGTCCAGGCTCATCTTGTCCCAAAATGTATCACATTGCCTAACAAATCTAAACACCTCCTCCCAGCACCACCATCTCATCCATGCATTGAGACCCCTCAGCTCCACCTGTCTCTCTGGCCCTGCGTGTGGAACAAGTAGCATTTCTGAGAATTTGTGGGGTCCTGGACCTGGGGTCCTGGACTTCAGTATGCTACCTAACAGCCTAAATTTGGCTTCCAGCACCTCCCAAATACATTTTTGAACATCATTGGTGCCAACTGAAAACTAACAGATCACCAGGGCCGGATGGCATCCATCCAAGAGATAGAACTCAAATGTTAAATTGCCAACCTCCTTGATAAAATATATAACTTATCCCTGCAAATGGGCTCCATGCCAGAGGACTGGAGAGTAGCAAATGTAACACCAATTTTCAAAAAGGGATCCAGGGGCGATCCGGGAAATTACAGGCCGGTTAGCTTAACGTCCATTCCAGGCAAATTGATGGAAAGCATCCTCAAGGATAAAATTGTAAAGTACATAGAAGAACAGGCCCTGCTGTTCCTCCTCACCAACCTTTTGGAGTTATTTGATAGTGTCAACAAGTGTGTGGATCAAGGTGATCCAGTTGACATAGTATGCCTGGACTTCCAAAAAGCTCTTGACAAAGTTCCTCATCAAAGATTCCTGAGGAAACTTAGCAGTCATGGGATAAGGGGACAAGTACATGTGTGGATTGCTAACTGGTTGAAAGACAGGAAACAGAGGGTAGGTATAAATGGACAGTATTTGCAATGGAGGGAAGTAAGAAGTGAGGTCCCCCATGGATCTGTACTGGGACCAGTGCTTTTTAGTTTATTCATAAATGATCTAAATGACAAAATGGCAAATGCGGTTCAATGTTAGCAAGTGTAAAGTGATGCATATTGAGGCAAAAAAACACACCCAACTTCACATATATGCTTATGCAGTTGAGCTTTTGGTGACTGACCCAGGAGAAGGATCTTGGCGTCATGGTGGACAGCTCATTGAAAGTGTTGACTCAAAGTGACGCAGCTGTGAAAGATGCCAATTACATCCTTGGAATCATTAGGAAGGGGATTGAAAATAAAACTGCTAATATAACAACGCCTTAATATAAACTATGGTGTGGCCACATTTGGAGTACTGCGTACAGTTCTGGTCACCATACCTCAGAAAGGACATAATAGAACTGGGGAAAGTGAAAAAGAGAGCAACCAAGATAATCAGGGGCCTGGAGCACCTTCCTTATGAGTCAAGGCTACAACACTTGGAGCTTTTTAGTTTAGAAAAAATACAACTGAGGGGAGACATGATAGAGATCTATAAAATCATGCATGGTATGGAGTAATTTGATAGAGAGAAATTCTAATGTTGTGAGAGAGGATTTCTTTCATAACACTAAAACCAGGGGTCACCCCATGAAACTGATTGCTAAGAAATTTAGGACCAACAAAAGCAAACAAAGAATTAACCTATGGAATTCTTCCATAGTGTGAATTTTTCACACAACACATAATTAACCTATAGAATTCTCTGCCACAAGATGTGGTGACAGACAACAGCCCCAGCCTGAATGGCTTTATGAGGGGTTTAGATAAATTCATGGCTATGAGTCTGAGGGCTATAGCCCTCTGTGCTCCTCGGAAGAAAAGCAGGATATCGATGTAACATACAAACAAACAAATATAGGTCACCTCCAGCATCAGAGGCAAGATACCTCTAAATACCAGGTGCAGGGGAGTAACAGCAGGAGAGAAGGTATATTGCCTGTGGGCTTCCCAGAGGCATCTGGTGGGCCACTATGTGAAACATAATGCTGGACTAGATAGGCCTTAGGCCTGATACAGCAGGGCTGTTCTTACTTTCAGGAGGACATGAACTGTGGCTGCCTGCCAACATAGTTACTTCGCACTCTCACCCTGTGTTTGCATACTCCAGGGGTTTACTGTACTATCATTACTTTTGAGATATCAGTGAGCACTGTTTGAGGCTACTAGGTTTTGCCAGTTAATAACCCCAACTTATTTTATTTATTATAATGTTTATACCGCCTCAGCCAGATGGCCCTTCGTGGTTCCGAAATCTAAACACAGATAAACAAATAACTAATTAAAACAAAATTAAAACCAATTTATATGTTTGCACCTCTTAAATTTAAAGTCCTAGACAACCAAAGAACAGACACGCCTATGAGAACACCTTCTCATCTGTCTACTTTCCTTAAAGAACTTCCCACTTAAACTTATTAAATCTTTCATTCCCTGTGCAAAAAGGAAACTCTTTTTTGTAACCAAAAGCCACAGCTCAATGCCTTTATTAGGACCAGCAAATATGACAAAAAGTTTTAAGTAGCAAGTTTTCAAGCTCTCTAGAACTCTTGCATTCTGAGCCAAAGCAGTTTCTGTGTGCTCAAAGTACAATTAGGGAATGTACACAAACCTATGTGTGGCCACTCAACCTCTGCTCTAGTTCTCCAGACATTTGGTTTCTATCCTCTATTTGCTTCATTCCCTGCTCAGTTCTTCCAAACTCTAGACCACTTCTCCTCTCTGACTCTTAAACCTCTTCACCTCTGAGAGAACTGAGCCTGCAGTCATGATGCACTATCCTACATCACAAACCCAGTAGGATTGCAATCAGTAACTCCAGAACCTTGACCATAACTACGACAACATATTTGTGTTATTTATGACGATTGCCACCCTGGGACCTTCTGCCACCTCAGTTTGAAAAGCACTGTTGTCAGATCAAAGGAGAACGCGTTTCTAAATATTGCATCCTCATGCCAAGTCTACACAAAGACCTATACACTGGTGCTCTACATGGCTGTCCAGCAACTATGGAATTATCTCAATCCTGCAGATGTCCTGAAGAATGCAAGGCGGAGTGTCATCCAAAAGAAAGTTAAACAGCAAAGCGCTAGTGTTGTTCTGGTTTATTGCTTTCAAATGGGTGACTCTTATTGCTCTGCTGAAATTTTCAGCAGGGGCAGAGCCACCATTGAGCAGACAGGTTCAAAGAACCCGGGTAGTTGCTAATTAGGGGCTGCACCTGGCATCCCAGCCACACACCCTGCATCTGACGTCAGACATGGGGGGCGTTGCTTCGCTCCTAAACGGGGCTGCACAGCTCCGTTTGAGAGCAAATACCGGCCAGTACTGCACTCGCAGCATGGCTGGGGGCTGCTCTCCCTGCTTTCAAAGGGAGACGTCAGCAGCATCTGACATCAGATGCAGGGCATGTAGCAGGGGGGCCACCGGCAGGAGGAACACAGGCCACCAGCTGGCTTCCTCCACCAGAGATTTTCAGCATCTGTTTGTTTTAAAAGCAATGTCAGACAGGCTGGCAGGATATGTGTTTATGTCTAGAGCATCTGATATTGCTGGTGCCAGCAAAAGCACTTGTCCTCCCACTGCCACCAGCTTTCTAGGAGTGAGAGGTGTTAAACTGTTACTGTCTCGGCCCACTTTTTAATAATTTGGCTATATAAAAGCACTCCTGACTGCCTACTGTAGAGCAGCATCTTTCAAAAGATGAAGAGGATGTTGAGACCTGTTGGTATGTTTTAAAATGTAAAGGGGGGGGAGTTATTGGAAATTATGTTTTTTGGCAATATAGAAAACGGATACAAGAAACCTTAATTTTAAATACAAATCTAAATACCACAGGTAAGGGAGAGGCAACCTTCCTTTAATGTATAACAAAACTGTTCATATACTTGAAATGGGATTATTTCATCATGAATTCATAAAAATCACAAAGGTATGTGCAGAACACACAAGTTGCACACTGGAATTTTTCTGAAACAGCAGTCCCCTGCTCCATATAGCATACTACTTTTATAACTCAGGGGAGAGGTCTTGCTCTAAAAGCTGTACCTGTATTTATAAAACGCAAGCAGCAATGTTCAATACATTGAAAGTTAACAATAGTTTTCTTACAGAGTCTAATCTTTCCTCTTGATGTAAGAACTGGGCAATATCTTCAGGAGTAGTACCAAGCATCCCTTGCTCTTGTAGATACTGAATTCCTCTCTTTGGTTTCTTATTAAATCTGCATATTAAATCTTAAGTTAATTTAAGCACAAAAAATCAGATGTAACACAAGCACACACCTCTGCACGAAGAGGAGAATTTGTATCTTAGCATCATAACCGTTCCAAAACCAGTTTAAAAATCTCAATAATTTGCAAAACAGAATACCCCAACAACAGTATTTTGGTGACAGAAGTTTCAATATGACAAAAGCCTAAATGTCTGAGCCTAGGAGGACTGACCTTATAGTCACAGTAATAACTTCCACACATTCAAAGCAGAGTTCACTTGATCCCACAGACTCTTAAGTGCAGTAGCACTCAGGATCTCCAAAGTAATTAATGATCAGGGATGGGGGTGGCTGAACTGCGCCATTCATCCACCAGCAACAGGTACATAGCATGCTACTAGGAGCATGGATCCCAGAAGGAGCTACCTCTGTATGGCTGTGGGATGCCGAGGATTTCCAACCCCTAAAGCAGCCTCTGTGTTGTTCTATAGGCAGAAACTCATTTCTATGCAAGAATCCCTCACTGGACAGGAATCAACAGTACATCTTTTTATACAGCGGTGGCCAGTGCGGGAGCCACCGGGGGGTGGGGGGAGTAAAGTGGGAGGCACCTTTAACTTTAAACTAGTAGCTGGCCTCCACATGTGTGTAGATGCCATCTGCTGGCCATGCAAATGGGCTCCGCCATGCAAATGGCCAGCAGAGTGGCAGAGCTGATCCTCCTGCATCTGAGGCAGCATGATGAGCCACTGTCCTCGCACCCATCGCTGCAATGTGCGCCAATCCTCCCTCTACCCCCGTCAGATCACTCTCCCAACCCCAGTTCCCCCCATCTTCCTTTACATTGTGACAGTGGAAGCAGACGCTGCCATTCCTGCTCCTCATCCCACACTGCCTTTTCAAAAGGAAGAAGGTGGGGAACAGAAGACAGGAAGTGATCCAGCGACACTCCTTGACTCTCTGCATTGCCCTCTGCCTCTGCCAAGAAGCAGGTATAACAGGTGGAGAGGTGGAAGGGGTCAAGGGCAGTGGAAAAGGTGGTGCACCATTGCCAGATGAGGCAGCACCCTGCCAATGGGGCCTGCCTCCAATCTGCCACCTGAGTTGGCAGCCTCAGCTAGTCTCATTAGCATGGATCCCCCTGCTCACCACCCTGCATAGCCCCAAAGACAAAATATACATTTAAATGATCGGAAAATGCACATGGTGCAATCTTCCATTTCAAATTGCAGACAGAGGTTACACACTCAAATGCTCTCCAGCAAAAATCTATCTCTTCACATGGTCAACTAACCTATCAGGAAGAAGGCAATGTTAAAATCTTCTCTTACACATGGTAACTTTCTGTGCAGTAGGCTATAAGCCCAGAGGAGCAGGCAAACATGACCCCCACCTGCAGTTCGAACTATTATAGTTTGGAAAGTACGACCCTGCATAGTTTTTCTGGCTATTTGAATCAACTGTCATATTTAGAGGAGAGGCAAAAGAAAAACAGAGCTATTAGCTTGGAGGTGAAATCCTAAGAATGCTTCCTAGAAAATGAGCCCCACTGAACTCCTGTGGAGTAGACATGTTTATAATTGGGCAGCAAGATTACACAGTGCCGTGTCAGCATAGCTCCAGGAACGAAGTTTGCAAATGGGGGCAAACTGTACTTTCAGCATTAGATGCTATAGAATCAGGAAGCTGCCTTAGACCCAGTCAGACCATTAGTTCACCTAGCCCATTCTGGAAATGGGGCAGGCTCTGACTGGCAACAGTTCTTTAGGTTTAAGGTAGAAGCCTTTCCCACCACCTGATCTTTTTTTGGGGGGGTAGGGGTTAGAGACATCAGCAACCTGGATCTTTTGACATGCAAAGCATATGCTCTACAATGACCTATGGTCCCAGCTCCAATTCTGCTAAGGAATTAAAAGTGGTAACTGAACGAAGAAATAAATAGGATAATACTTTGCATTTGAGAATTCATTCCATGAGTGAAAATGAACAAACTTACAAATCTATTCCTTGTTCTATTATTTCTTTTTGTTGCTTTAGGACTTCAAACTGCTCTGGATTGTCAGTACCAGACATCTGTGTGCTGTAGCTACCAATTCCTGATGAGGCTGTAGAATCCAGCGAATTTAAGCTTCCATATCTGTTAATTGTTTCAGGGTGTTTGGTCTCACTGTTATCTTGTTCAGTGGGCTTTTCTTGTCCTGCACAAAGAAAGCAAAATGGGTTTTTGTTTTTAAGATATAATACTATATTTACTCAATATCTGTACAATTTTTAGAAGCTTTTGTTTATTTAGTTAAATAACTATTTTATAAACCTCCCTTTCTCCCAGACCTCAGAGTAGTACACATTATCTTACCTGGATGGAGTTATCTTGGCCACAGTTACCCATGCTCTGGTAACCACCCACTTAGATTTCTGCAACGTGTTGTAAGTGGGGCTGCCTTTGAAAATGGTCCAGAAGCTACAGCTGGTCCAAAATAGGGCCACAAGATTAAAAACTGGGGCTGGGCATTTTGATTATATCACGCCAGTGCTCCATCGGCTGCACTGGCTCCTAGTCTATTTCCAAGCCCAATTCAAAAGGCTGGTTTTAACCTTAAAAGACCTAAATGGCTTGGGAACAGGTTATCTGAGAGAGCGCCTTGCTCCATATGTCCTGACTCAGACCTTAAGATCTTCGGAGGCCCTGCTCCAAGTAGTGGTGTGCACGGAACCGGCGACTGCCAGTTTGAGGGTGGGGGAGCTTCTGGTCTGACGTGCACCGAGGTGGCAAGGAGGCAGCTGCTGCCCCACGGGACCATTTTTAGACACAGTGCCAGCAAGGAAAATGCAGTCGGGGGGGGGGAGAACCCTCCCCAGTCCTTAAAGCCACCCCCCCGCCACCTTTGAAATGGCCAAACCACTGGACTTTTGAACCAGTTCAGAGGTACATAAAAGGGCCTCCAAACTGGTTCATGCACATCCTAGCTCCAAGTGCCCCTGTCAAATGAGGTGAGGCAGGTGACGACTAGGGAGAGGGGATTTTCCGTGGTGAGCCCAGTCAGGCACACATAGTGTCATCACTTTGTTTTTTAAGATGCCAGGTGAAGACCTCACTGTTAACTCAGTCTTTTAAAAACTCATTTTTAATACATTTTAAAAATGTTTTGTATTGTATTTTGCATTGTATTTTACTGTTGTGGTGTTGTGAGCCACCCAGAGAACAATGTGTTACGGGGCAGCTAACAAGTTAAAAAATAAGTTAAACATACAATAATTGTTATGACTTGCTTTCCCTGTCATTGCCTATCAGCACATTCAGATTCAAATTGTAAAATTACTATTTAAGAAAGATATACATACAGCTACTCACACTCACACACCACTGACATTGACACAACAAGAATATATTTCTGAAATATGGATCTAAACAGCAATGTCAGACCTGAATATTGGATATCAATAATCCTAAACAAGAATACAACAAAAAGCAGAAAGACTTAAAATCTTACCCTGATTATATTCAATGCTATAGCTCTTTGTAGAATCCAAGCATGCTATATTTTTAGTTATGGTATATATTTGCAGTGCATTATCTTCTTCCACAAAATCTCACACATTAGTGGGGGTGGTTGGGAGACTTTTGAAAATTCTAGTCTTATTTGCAGATTATACACATGGGGCCTAAACCCCAAGTAATGCTGTAGATCCTGTATTTACTTATTTGAGCAAGGTAAGGTGATGCTCTTAGCAAAGAGTAGTATCAACCGTGGTGCATGGTGCATTTTTAGCCAACAGGCCAATAAGCATTTCAAAGCAGCAACTTACCTAGGGTTGTCTGTGAGTTGGGATTGACATACTGATCCTTACTCCATTCCACCATGCACTTTAGTATAGATACTAAGCATTCCAGTCCCTTTTTTCTCAAACTTAGCTCCTGTAAAAGGTTGTACACATTTATGATCATTTAAATATCACCTAACTTATTTATTTTATTTATTTATTATTTACATTTATATCCCGCTCTTCCTCCGAGGAGCTCAGAGCTGTGTACATGGTTATTTTTATCCTCACAACAACCCTGTGAGGTAGGTTAGGCTGAGAGATAAATGACTGGCCCAGAGTAACCCAGTGAGTTTCATGGTTGAATGGAGATTTGAATTTAGGTTTTCCCGGTCTTAGTCCAACACTCTAACCACTATGCTATGCTGGCTCACTTAAACTTAAAAAATAGTTTAATATATTTTATTGTGTTGTGCATTGCCTCTGATTAGATGACTTTTCACACCTTAGTATTTAGATCAGTCTTAAGCTATATCAGGAAAATGCAGGAAGAGCAAAGCTCCAGTTGAGAATACACCTCTAAGCGAGTTCGTATTCACTAGGGTATTGTACTGACGACTTCTCAGCCATACAAACTGCAAAAGAGCTAGATGAGGTGCTAAAAACAACATCTATCTGAATTTTGTCCCTTTTTATCCTGAAATTTCTCCTGGCTATACAGAAATCATAGAGAAATACGTTACCATTCCAGTCTTTCCTAACAGAAAACTAGTCATTACATATAGCTTGTTTGGTTCTTCTTCTTTGATCTATTGTTACTCTGACTCAGATATATAATTAATCCCTTTTATACAGATATAAATTCCTTCGCTAATCCTTACATCTGAGGAGAAAAAAGCACTAGGATAGCTAAACAAGATCCTAAAAACCTATTAAAAAAACAAGCATGAAGTTTCAGGGGGCAACATTAAAGGAAAGGTGGTCATCATTTTCTAGGTCAGTTTAATTAAATGCCTGAGGGTAATTTTATTTTCAATATCCATGCAAGTTGGAAACTTTGAGACAGAGTGCAATTTGTACCTGTATGTTGGTCATGCCAAGTTCTTGGCTGCCTCTTCCTTGAGCAATCTTGGATAGATCATTAACTAGTCTTTCAAATATGTTTGCAGCATTTAGGTCACAATCATAGTTCACATAGATGTCCACTACACTTTGGGCATCTGTAACAACAACAAACATTTACATTGAAGAGCTTTTGTCCGATATCTTTACAGGCATAGTAAGAATAATCCCCAAATGAGTAAGGCATGAGATCCTAGACTATTTTAAAAGCATATAAGCATGCCCAATGGAGTAATACCTGCGCATATCCTTGTCAGTGTTTGAATAACCATCCATTTATGATCAAAGGAGCTAGTGGATGTTTCTAAGATATAAAGAAAAATTTCTTTGAAGAAAACCTAGGGAAAATGGCATGAACAAAGAAAAATTATTTGTCTGTTCCCAGAAACTTGTTCTTCATGCATTAATATCTTTCCCTACTAATTTTTCCTTACAAACCAACATTTGACCTGCAAAATACATATAGCTAGTACAAGATTTATTCCATTAGGGAAAAATAATATTTTTCCAATCATTAGTATATTAATGTTGCTTTATACATTTACTACTTGTATATTTTATTTATTATTTATTTTTACATTTTATATCCTGCTCTTCCTCCAAGGAGCCCAGAGTGGTGTACTACATAGTTAAGTTTCTCCTCACAACAACCCTGTGAAGTAGGTTAGGATGAGAGAGAAGTGACTGTTTCCAGAGGCACCCAGCAAGTCTCACGGCTGAATGAGGATTTGAACTCTGGTCTCCCTGGTCCTAGTCCAGCACTCTAACTACTATACCACGCTGGCTCCATGTTCAAAACTCTGATGCCATTAAAATATTTATTCATGATATTCACAGTGACAACTCAAAGGAAATGATTCATAGAGAAGTTCATGATTATATGTGGCTGCAGAGGTAACAGCGTCTGACTTTAACAATAAGTGCATTTATTCCAATTACTATTCTACCAAATCCATTAAATTGTATTTGGATGTCCTGTTAGGCAAAGTAAAAACTAAAAACAAAAGAAAACATACAGTACACATGCAATCCTATAGAAGTAGAAATGCACTTCATTTCCTAAGAGCAGAAAGGAGAGCATCTTTTGAGAAGATTTGGTACATTACTGTTAAGGAAAGAGATTGTGTCTCACAAACACTAAAAGTAGGTCACATTCACAACCCAAGAAAGTACACGGTTGGCATTGTGTTCACAGCAATGATTTAATTCTTCTGCCCCTTTGCTCCCCAACTGGAAATGATTAAAATAAACAAACTCTGAAAGACTCAAAAGCAGTTTGAAGTACAACAGAGGGAGGATTCAAGAGCTGAAATTATTGCTGGGCATCCACAAACGCTCTGTGCCTAGGCCCTGATGTATCATAGCCATAGTTTGGTGAATATTCTATTAAAAAGGGACACAGGAGTGCCCCTTTAGATAAGGCACTCCTTAAGGCGTCCCCCAGGGCTCCATATTGTCTCCAATGGTTTTTATTATCTACATGAAATTACTGGGAGAGATCACCAGGAGATTTGGTGCAGGGTATTATCAGTATGGTGATAATACCCAAATCTATTTCCTCATGTTGACATCATCAAGAGAAGGTATAACCTCCCTAAATGTCTGTCTGAAGGCAGTGATGGGTTGGATGAGGGATAACAAACTGAATCCAAATAAGACGAAGGTACTTATTGTGTGGGGTTGGAACTCAGGAGATAACTTTGATCTGCCGGATCTGGATGGGTTTACACTGCCACAGAAAGAGAAGGAATGCCATCTAGGAGTGCTTTTGGACCAAACCTCTTCTGGTATCCCAGGTTGAGGAAGTAGCCAGAGGTGCTTTCTATCAGCTTTGGCTGATAAGCCAGCTGCGTCCATTTCTTGAGACAAACTGCCTCAGAACAGCAGTACATCTGCTAGTAACCTCCAGACTTGACTACTGCAATGCTCTCTATGTGGGCTGCCTTTGTACATTGCTCGGAAACTGCAGTTGGTCCAGAATGTGGCAGCCAGGTTGCTCTCTGGGTCATCTTGAAGAGACCATATTACTCCTGTATTAAAAGAACTACACTGACTAACAATACGTTTCCAGGCCAAATGCAAGTGCTGGTTATAGACTATAAAGCCATGAGTAGCTTAGGCCCACGGTATTTAAGAGAACATCTTCTTCACTATGAACCCCATCACCCTCCGAGATCATCCAGAGAGGTTTGTCTACAGTTGCCACCGGCTTGTCTGGTGGCTACACAGAGATGGGCTGCCTCTGTTGCCACCCAAAGACTCTGGAACGCTCTCCCTTCTAAAATAAGAACCTCCCCAGCTCTAACAACTTTTAAAAAGTATTTAAAGACACATTTATTCACCCAAGTTTTTTTACTAGTCTTGTTGTTTTGAATTATTTTAAGATTTTAATTTCTGTTTTAATTTGTTTTATTTTGCTGTAAAGCACCAAGAGTCAGAAGTTTGGGGTGGCATACCAATATAAATAAAAAAAATAAAGTTGAGTAGCAAGAACAAAAGATTCTGCCATTGTAAGACTAATAATTCTATCTCTATTCTTATAAATATAATTGTTGAGCTAACAACTTGAAACTTGGTGTCCATGTTCTTCTTGATGAGGTCTACAAATGTGCCTGATTTCAAAACAAAGTGATAAAAGTTTAAAAGTGCTAAAAATTGACAAATTGATCTCTTTGCCCTAATTTTATCCAGGTGTATCATATATTCCTTTCAATTTTGGTGCAAATGACTGATGTACTCTGTTCAGGCTTGTCTAGGAAGAGTGCCTTTTAATGGTTTGGTGAAGTTTTGAAAAGTGGTCAAAAAATTATTAAAGTTTTTCTGCCCCATTAAAGCTATGGCTAGCAAGTCTTGACAAAGTTACGCAGAGCATGGCCAGTTTGGCAGTGAAGCCAGGATGCTGACACATTTGCCAGTACTCTGACACTGGCAAAGGGAGACAGATAGTGGATTCTATAGCAAGTGCAATGCCTGTTCTGTTAGTGATGGGATGTGAATTCTCAGGGAAATTGGGGGCATGCAATGGTCAGGTGGGGAAAGCCAGGTGGCATAGGCACAAGTGTGTACAAGTGAAAAGATAATTATTGATTTATTATTATTATTTATTAACACAGTCAGACAGGTGTTATTGACTGGTTTGTTTTATCCAGACATCGAGTCCTTCCGAAGGACCTGGGATGCCAGAATTTTATTGTCAATTGTTATAGATATCGTCGCAGAATATAGGCTGTTCCCAGTAAAGCTGCTTTTTGTAATTGGCTGATGGTGATTTCTGTGGCCCCTATGGTGTTGAGGTGCTCTTCAAGGTCTTTTGGAACTGCACCCAGGGCGCCAATTACTGCTGGGATTATTTTGGTCTTTTTCTGCCACAGCCTTTCAATATTCATTTGTAGATCTTCGTATTTGGTGATTTTTTTTCTATTTCTTTTTCTTCTATTCTGCTATCCCCTGGTATTGCTATGTCGATTGTTTTGACTTGTTTTTCTTTCTTCTCGACTACAGTTATATCTGGTGTATTGTGTGGCAGATGTTTGTCTGTTTGCAGTCGGAAGTCCCATAATATTTTTACATCTTCATTTTCTTCAACTTTTTCAATTTTATGGTCCCACCCATTTTTGGCTACAGGTAGCTTGTATTTTTTGCAGATGTTCCAGTGTATCATCCCTGCTACCTTGTCATGCCTTTGTTTGTAGTCAGTCTGTGCGATCTTTTTACAACAGCTAGTTAGGTGGTCCACGGTTTCATCTGCTTCTTTAGAGAGGCGGCACTTGCTGTTTGTGGTTGATTTTTCGACTTTTGCTCTTATTGCATTTGTTCTTAGTGCCTGTTCTTGTGCAGCCAGTATTAAACCCTCTGTTTCTTTCTTCAAGTTGCCATTCTTAAGCCATTGCCAGGTCTTGGTGATGTCTGATTTTCCACTTATATTGTGCAAATATTGACCATGCAGTGGCTTATTTTTCCATTTTTTCTGCTCGGTTCTTGACTTGTTCTTTCTTGTAGGCCTGCTTTGTTTCATTGGTGTTGAATAGTTTCGCATTATTGACCATTTGAAGTGCATCTTCTTCACTGTCCTTGATATATTCTTCAAGGCCTCTTTTCTCCTCCTCTACTGTTTGATGGACTTGCAGCATTCCTCTTCCACCTGAGCTGCGAGGGAGGTAGAGCCTATCGACATCACTGCGGGGGTGCAGAGCATGATTGATGGTCACTACTGAATATACGGACAGTGTTTAGCAGTGATTCGATTTCTGACTGGGACTTTCCATACAACTTCAGATCGTCCATGTACAGCAGATGGTTGATTTTACTTGATGTTTTAGATGTTTGGTATCCGAGGCCTGTTTTGTTGAGTATTTGTGAAAGTGGGGTCATGGCGATTAAAAACAACAGAGGGGATAGTGAGTCCCCTTGGAAAATGCCTCTTCTAATGCTAACCTGTCCAAGTGTCTCGCCACTGATTATTAACTGTGTACTCTACATGCTCATTGCTTTTTAAATAAATATCTGAATGTTTTTGCTGACACCAGTTGTTTCTAAACATTTTAGTATCCATGTGTGAGGCAATGAATCGAAGGCTTTCTTTTAGTCAATCCATGCAACACTTAGATTGGTTTTTCTTCTCTTGCAATTTTCTAAATCATTTTGTCAATCAGCAGCTGGTCTTTTGTGCCTCTGGGCAATTTCCTTTCTGTTCAACTGGAAGCTGTTTTTTAGTTAATAAGTGTTGCATCACTTCATCTGCTATTATTCCAGTTAATAATTTGAACATGGTTGGCAGACAAGTTATCGGTCTATAATTACTTGGAACTGCACCTTTTGCTGGGTCTTTCATGATGAGATGAGTTTTCCTAGTTGTTAGCCATTGTTCAATATCACCTCCTTGAAAAATGTGATTGAACAACTTCAACTTCTTCTTCTTCTTCTTATCATCATCATCATCATCATCATCTAAAGTATTTCTATACCACCCCAAACTTTCATCTCTGGGCAGTTTACAATTAAAATCATTTAAAACATCAAATCAATTAACAATTAAAATCACTGAAAACATTTAAAAACCAAAGGATATATTAGCTGAAGTCCCTCTCTGTTCCTAAGGATTTACTTCTGAGCAAGGATTACAGCATCCCTTTTCTTCCCCAACTCCCATCCTGTCTCGTCTGTCAGGCAGCAAGTGATGCTCTCTACCTTCAAATTTACCGCATAGTTGATAGGTCCTGCAGCCCATCCCCTGCTCTCAGAATGCTGACAGAAAAACTGTCCTTGACTTCCACAGTTCCCAGCTCACTAGCGTCTCTCTCCTATCTCCTAGGCCGTAGCACATCAGGGGCTGGGGGTGGGACACGAGGTGGTGGCTCTTTGTTTTACAGTAGGTAAGTCCATAGGTCATCGATCTTTACTTTTTTCCAAATGGGGCCACTTTGGCCCAAAAAAAACACAGCAAAAAAACCCCAACCCAAAAAACCTTTTGGTATGAGAGTCATCTCTCACCTACACACAGAGCTGTGCTTTTCCCAGGGTGGGGAGGATGGACTTTAAGAGTAACAGAGTCTTGTGAAACCCTGGTCTTATCTTTGATCAGTATTGATGCTGTGTAATATCACAAAATTGTGTTCACTTACAACTGTGCTCATCCTCCATGCACTCACACATTTCTTGGTCATTGAGGCCCAACTCAAGATGGAGAGAATGGGGTGCCTGGCACTAGCAAAGCTGCCCCATGTGGTCGCATGGAGGACAAGCTGTAAATGAGCACAATTTGTGCCAATGGACATCATTACTGATCACATGACACGTCTATTAAGTTATCAGCCCTAGGTTCCAATTTCATGGCTTTGTGGAAATTGAACCAAATTGAGATAGCAATAGCAATAGCAATAGCACTTACATTTATATACCGCTCTATAGCCGGAGCTCTCTAAGCGGTTTACAATGATTTAACATATTGCCCCCAACATTCTGGGTACTCATTTTACTGACCTCGGAAGGATGGAAGGCTGAGTCAACCTTGAGCCCCTGGTCAGGATCGAACATGTAACCTTCTGGTTACAGGGCGGCAGTTTTACCACTGCGCCACCAGGGGCTCAGTGGCCAGATAGCCATAACTCTGATCTTAAACTGGCAGTTCTTTTGAACACCAATAATACACTATAAGCAGATCTGGCTTAATGTTCAGACAGACTGTAGTGACCAGTATCTCCCTCCCTCTAAAGAGTTAATAGGAAGTGAACCCCTGTCTTGACTGACAGGTTGGTGACCTCCAGGGCTTGACATATCAGTCCAACAGGTGGGTGGGACAAGAGAGCTGCAGGTAGGAATTCTTGGAACAAGAAAGGAAGCTGTGGCAGAGAGTGCAGTCTAGCCTGAAGTCTGTGCTGGAGGAGCGGAGCAGGACATGCGGCAATGGAGTTTTGGACTGTAGATCCTTGTGAAAAAGGATTACAGGAGGCATGAGTCTTGTCAGGAGCTTGGTGAGTTCAAGGGAACAGGAAGTCAAGGCTAGGGGCTTTGGAAGTTTAGGGCAGGAGACAGTGTTTTAGTAAGGATTTGTATTAGAAATTCTGTTTCTTTGGGGTGTGTGCTTTACATTGTCCTAAATATCTGTTCTTTGCAACTGAGTAGCTAAAAGTTCAAGTGTGCCGCCCTGGAATCATTGGGGTGTTTTTGAAGTATTCTTGTAACCAAGTAAGTATTTTTAAGTGGTTCTAAAAAGCTAAAAGCCTCAGACGGAACCAGTCTGTAGTGATTAAATAAAAGTTTTTTTTCTTTGTTCTTTACCTTTTACAAGCCTCCAAGGGTGGTTATTAACTGAGCAGGAGAAAAGAGGGAACGCAAACGGGGGATTCCTCTGGTGCAGAACACATCTCAAAGATAGCTTGGCCAAATTAACAATTAAGAATTAACTCCATGTGCAGGCAGATGCACGGGAGAGAGAGGTTTTATTCTTGCATACTGGCAAGGGGAAGCAAGGTGAAATGGGGATTGCTAGTCACCCCAAACCCTGTTGGGAAAGACTTTCTATAGAGGTAGCTTGGTGGCAGCGAGATTTACCCTACCAGAATATTTTCCTAGCTTTTCTGGGTTTGGAAAGTTAAGGATTTTAAATTGTTCATAGGCAGCTTCACTGAGCACACTGCGGAAATGACTCCTCACTGATAGGAGTCATTTCTGAGCTATTTAACCGAGAAGGCTGCTAAGTTGGTTAAAACAGGTTCGGCCAGTTTATTCATTGACTGACCTGAGTCAGGAAAGGAAAAATTTTCCACCACCCACAATCTGCTACACAGACCATGATCCATGCATTTATTCTTTTCTTACTTGTTAGAAGTACCGGTGCATAATAAAACAATAATGGAGCAATGATTAATAACAAGAGCCTGTGTGTCGAGCTGCCGCCCCCGCTTCTGTGGCAGCTCTGTGTGTCGCCCTCTGTGTGTCGAGCTGCCACCCCCTCTTCCCTCAAAGCTTTAGCACTGGTGAGTTTCCCAAGTGAAGTGTCTGCTCACCACACAATCTAACATACATACCTGAATGGAAATGTCAGCTTTCCTAGAAATTCAAATTCCTATATTTTAAATATATATTGTGCCCACAAACAAAAAGAAGGGAGACCAACACTAAAAGCTAGGACGCAAGCAGACTGCAAACAAGTGATGTTGTAAGGTGAGACACAAATGGCACATGGAAAAGCAAGCACTGGACCAAATCCTCAGTAGCAGCACACATCTTGACCACTGGAAAAGGTAAGGATAACCTCCTGCCTTTTTTCATTGAGCCAGACAAGGTGTGTGTGTGGGGGGGAGAGATTGTCACCCTGCATTTTGTCGCTAGAAGGATAATATATGAACCATTTTATTTACAGATCATATATATGCAAGCAAACAAATATACTTATATATTCACATATATAACTGAGTCCGTATTCTATGAGTATTCCTATAAGAAATTCCATATGATAAACAGAAAAGTGAAATTTTGGAGGAAAGTCCCTAGAACAGTGAATAAATTTATTCATTGCAAGAATGGGTTTCATAAATTTATGATGGGTATTTGTATGATGAAAAATTTAATTGCTGCCTTGCATTGAACTTTCAAGTCACAAATTTTGCTCCTAAGAGTACAGATGGCTTCTCACCATTCTTCTTAGACACTGGCAATGTTAATTAGAGCTAAAAGGAGAAGGCTAAGTCCTCACACCCGCTCACCCTGCCAAATAATTGTTTTCAGAATCTGCTTATTATATTAAGGGATGGAACAGAATTCTCCCACAGGTAGGGATAGTTGCCCTAAGCAATTTCACAGACCAAACTCCCACATCATTACTTTTCTTAATAGCAAACCTCAATCCTGATCTTTGCTTGGGCACAAGGTCTAAATGACTAAGGCTGTTAGGAATGTCTGAAAATACAGGATTTTGTATTGGTTCAGAGACTTCAAGTAAAATTACTACCAGGTTTCTGTATACTGTAGAGATAAGTAAGTCATTCAAATCCTATGCAGTAGGGAAATTATAACTGTTTACCCACTACTCCAAGTATACCTGACATTCACAACTTGGACTTGAAGTTTGCATAGAAGTCTTCTTACGTAGAAGGCCCTAGGCCCTATCTGTGCACGCCAATATGTGCAATTCACATGCATTGAGCTCTGTGCATGAAGTCCAACATGGATGTCAGGCAGGGGTGGAACAGAAAGTGCACAATATCAATTCCACACCATCTATAAGATCTGAATAAGGCATAGCTCTGTTTTTTGAATGCTGCAGCAAATAATTCTCATGATCAATAATAAAGAACTACCGTATTTTATGGACTATAAGACTCACTTTTTTCCTCGAAAAATATCCGCCAAAATTCAGGAGCGTCTTATATGTTTTAACAGTTTAATAAGTTAAAACTCTGCAAAACTGGATTAAAATTAAGGTGTGTCTTATAGTCCGTAGCGTCTTATAGTCCGTAAAATACGGTATTTATAATATTTTCCTCAGAACAAGGTGGTTTTCAAAGCTCAATTAGTCTGCAATCAGAACAGAATTATTCTTTAGGTTCCCTTTGTGATTCTAACTGAGCTATGTGTTAGAGACGTGCATGAATGGCTTGTGCATGGGCTTGTGGGGCAGGGAGTGGTTCCCTTAAGGAGCCAGTAAAGAGCTCCTTACAGCTCCTCCCCGCCCCATCACTTTTATGGGTGTGGCGCACAACTGGCTGTGCAGGGTTGCGGTGCTGTTCCCTGAAGCCTCCGTGTGCCACTGGTGGGCATGCGTAACAGCCATTTGCGTGGTCAGCAACACCATGCTGACCATGCAAATGACCGTCACATGTGTGTGCCTGCCATGAACAAGCTGACGCCATGCGGAGACTGAAGGAAACAGTGCAATAGCCCCACATGGCCAGTTGGGCACCGGGCACTATGCCCGGAAAAGCGTTGGGGTGGGGAGGAGCAGGTAAGCAGCTCCTTAAGGCAACAGATCCTCACCCTGTAAAACCAGTTCAAACACCAGCACCCAAGTCGGTTTGGCATTTCCCAGAGGAAGCGCTGAACCAGGCCGTGCACATCCCTATTGTGTGTACCTTAGAGAGAAACTGAATGAAATCAAACACAGCATTGTGCTGTATCTTCAGTAATCTTACCTCAATCTGCATTTTTAGATGAGTCTTAAAATTTGAAAGTAGAGTCAGGAATATAGAAAGTGAAAGTTCAAATACTTCTGGGACAGATGAGACTCCATTTTTAGACAATGCAACGCAAAGATACTGCTTAATAGCATTAATAAACATTTCATTTGTCCTAA
This sequence comes from Hemicordylus capensis, assembly GCF_027244095.1. NCBI lineage: Eukaryota > Metazoa > Chordata > Lepidosauria > Squamata > Cordylidae > Hemicordylus > Hemicordylus capensis. Next base: position 266,847,140 of record NC_069660.1, read on the forward strand.
AAACAGGTCCTGCATTCTGCAGAATGGATAGCAGCAACTGCAATGAAAGAATCTTTGATCGCAATTCATGAGACCTAGGAAGAAAGAATTATGATAGTTATTTGAAGAGATTATTCTCTCTTTAGAAACACTGGCTGACATACTAATTAAATTTACTAAAGTAACTCCCAGAGAAATTTAAAAGGATGAGTTAGAAATGCCTACATCCTGTCAACCCCTTGGCCATTTTGAAACTTTAAAAATTGTGATGAATGCTAGCCCGTTGGTTCCCATAACCCTCAGTCAGCTCTTCTGAATATATATATTATAATATATATATATATATATATATATGCATGAAGGGACAATGGAAGATAGAGCCAAAATAAGAAACAGGTTTATCCTCTCCAATGGCTTTAGAGAGGACTAACTTCTCAGTTGCTTTATGTATTTCCAAAAAGGCCACAACCCATATAGCCAATGTGGCTACATGGTAGGGATGTGCATGGAACCAGTCCAACGCTCCTTTTCTGGAGCACAGAACCGGTTCAAAGGTCTGGCATTTGAGCCGATTCAGAGGGCACTTTTAAGGGACAGGGAAGGTGCTTCCTACCTGCTCATCCCTGCCCCACCACTTTCCCCCACGGGTGCTCAGCATGAGCACAGGACTGCAGCGTTCCTGCTTGCAGCCATGTTCAGCATCGCCACGCCCATGGTTGACACGCCTGTGCACGTGCACATCGGCCATTAGAGTGCACATGCACATCAGCCATTAGAGTGCACATTAGATATGCAGTTCCATGCACATCCGTACTACACGGTGAAGATGAAATTCAATTTTTAATTTTAAAGCAGAACTTTACTATTTTGCTTCCTATGAAAGATATCCTATAAGATTATAAAAGTAAAATTCTTTATTCTTTAACACCAAAAGGAATTTGAGGATTTTGTGAATTATCAAGTTAAACACTGTGCAATAAACTCAGTTAGCGAACAAATCAGCCATCTCATCAGTTACATCACACTACAATATTTTCCCTCTGCCACCGAAGTCAATACATTTAGATTGCCCTGTGTTGATGTTTAAGCTGAACCAGCTATTAGTTTTGTTTTTACATGACATGTTGAGAATCATATTGCAATGAGTATGAGATTTTAGATATGGCATTACATGGGGAAAGTTAGATGGAAGAAGCAAGTGCTAATGTGCAGTCATAATTGCATTATCTAAGTATTTCATAGCAGAATAATTTCAACTTACTTTGGATCAGGTGGCCCATCTGACAGAGGCTTCATAGAGAGTTTACATAGTGACCTGAATACTAGGAAGGCATCCTTTTGTAAAATGTGGGAAAATTTAGCACCAGGGGTAGCTCCTGAAGAATTTCCAGATTCCTAAAGTAGTTAAAGATACTTAGCATTCCTTTTAGCATCAGCAGGGTATATCAAGCAAATCCCACCTTGCAGCAAGAACTGACTCAAATTTTGCATTGTTTAGTAAGAAGTATCTGTATACCAAACTTTTCAAAGTTCATTGTTACTCTGAAGAAGCATGAGAATGGCTAACCAATTGAATCATGAAAAAATGCTAACTAATTCTAAAAGATAATCAGTATTACATTCTTATAGCATAGCAATCAGGTAGACATAGCACTGATTCCATGCAAACCATAGTCAGCAATTCAAGAACCAGCTTTGTGATTATGTTCTCCCTCCTTGCAGCCCTTCCACCTCCCTGGAAGGAATTTCTCACTTCTTTCTTTATGCATGGTTAAATAACTTAGCACATCTGGTATAATTCTGGTTGAAGCTAACAGGGGTTTCCTTAACCCAGGAACTGAAACCCACTTCCAATTGCAGTTTTAGATCCTAGGCAAAGGAAATCCTGATTAGCCTTAATTGTGGATAACATGGATTGTAATTGTTTGACCATGGTTAAGCAAGGGGAGGGTAGGTATGTTCCCAAGACTGTTTCTGATCTGCTAATTGTGTTTAGTTGGTAATCAGTATTGAGTAATACAAAAATATCCAACCCAAGATATGATCCTGAATCTCAGGTCAACTCAAATAGGTAGTTTTGGGGGGAGGGGGAATGGAATCTCATTTTAACTATAATTAGCACTAGAATCACATCAAAATATAAGCAGAATATTAAAGAGTTCATTATATCAGGTTCAAACTATAACGCTTCTTCCATGTTTACCAAACGACTGTGAAAAGTGTAAGCAAAATACTTTTGAGTCTCTCTCTCTCTCTGTGTATTATGTTTATAGAAATAAATAAGTAGTTACTTTTTGAAATTACCACGAAAGTGAAAAAATATCACATCATTGCTGTTACCTCATAGTCAGGGGTTATTCCTTCATTATTTATGTTGCAATATCACATATAAAGATTATATATCAATAATATTTGTCCTGTGTTTGTATATACATAAATAATTAAAATGTAAAGCATCTCCAGGGCAAAATTGCTGCCTTATGAAAGCTTTGTTTTTACACAGCATGTATAATATAAACTAAACATAATTAGGACACCTCCAAACCATTTTAAACTATACTTTTCTACATATATTCAAAACATGGACTTTGTTTAAGGCTATTTTAAGACTTTGCATACATTCTTATACCTGAGTGTCATTGGAAGAGACTGATAACCTGTCATCAGGTAAAGATGGTGTATAAACAACAGAAATGGGTGTCCCTGGAATTCCATTTGCTTGGATGTTTTCACTGTCACTACCATCTTCTGAAGTCCCAATCGGTCCATCAGTCATGCCCTTTTCAGCACTTCTTTCCCCTATATCTAAAGAGAAAAGCATAATGGCACGGAATTATTTAAAAAGCATGATATTGTGAAGTTGGTAATATAAGCGCAACATAGTACTTCAACTATTCATTGCACATTGCCAAAAAACAGAACCTGAAGGTTATCACATCCCAGTTGTGCCAGGAACTCTAGGTTTTAAAACCAGGAATCTTGTCGCTTGAGGCTAGGAGCTAGTTTAGGGAGCTACCTAAATATTAATATTACCTTTAACTAATAAAATAATATTTATTAATATTATTTAATATTATTAATTAAGATTAAATGTTTAAATATTAAATATGAGAATATTAAAATATATTAAAATATAATAAACATTAAAATATGATGTTAAATTATTAATATTTAATAATATTTATTAAAATAATATTTATTAATATTATTTTATTATGCTGTATATTTGTTAAGATTGTTTTGACTATTTGATTGTTTTCAGCCCAAGACAAGTCTGGAACCCAAACATTTGTAATATTTCCCTAATCAAACATAAAGTGCCACAACTGATGTCTCATTAAGTTTCTCAGGAGAGAAAGACAACCTGCTGTGAAGAGCTCACACATACGAGAAGAAGTGAAGAGTGGGGATAAAATGAATCGTCAAATCCTGATAATGAGTTGACCTAGTTTGAATTATCTCAAACACTTTAAAATTTCCCCTTAAAATTAGTAAGATTTCATTACCTTAAAACAGTCTGAGTACCAGTACAGCTAAAAACAGGTGAATGATAGGAACAAAATTAAAGTGCCCTTCAACCTCTTCAATTCCCACTAACTATATTTCTTTTATAAGCTGTAATTATATCAAAGATGTTTAAGAAATTAGCAATCACTGCAAGATAAAAAGTAGCAGCATATCTAAGTGTTGCACAATATCTTAAAACCCTTGCATGAATAAAAAGTGTACTTTACTAATCCAGTCTGGGGGTTGAATGAACCTGAAATTGTCATAGAAATAACAAGCCTGGGAGGAAGTGGGAGGAAACTGGCATACAGCAGCTACAAAGAGAGAGAAAATTCAACCCTTTAATGAGTATTTCCCTTGGGCAGTGCAAGAATAGAGCAGCAGCAAAGATAATGGTGTCCTAACATAGACAAGTAAAACTGTACGACCAAGGATGGCCAGTTTCAGGTTTGTAGTCAGTACAATTGGGAGTGGGTGAGTATAAACAAAAATAGACCTTCCAGAATATATACTATGGGTTTTTTTAAAAAGTAAAAGTAGAGAGGGCATGAAATATGACAGGGCACTTGACCTCATTAGTGTTGGCGAATATGAGCAGTATATAATCATAGAAGATGGATGAAACAATTATTTCATTTTCTCTCCACTTCTCCCAGGTTAAAAGATAACTAATAAATCTTTTTCTGCTCAAACCCAAATTCTTCCCATAGGCAAACTTATTTTGTATTATTTACACACACACACACACACACACACACACACACACACACACACACACACACACACACTTTACCACCACCTCACATACCTCCCACAAAGTTCCTGCAATTCCCTCTCTCGATTCAGCCATGTACTTTTAGGCAAGTACTTACCTCCTACTACTATGTTGACCATTTCCTGGACTATACTTTGTACAACATCTTGTGCTGTTTCTTCACATTGATTTTCTCCTCCATCACTTTTAGAAAGAGCTACAAAATAAAAACAGGAAATGTACTCCAGAGCTTTATGACTCCATATAATATTATATATTATGGAGCTGTGAATCTAGTTAAATATATATTAAGCTAGATTTGCTAGCAATTATTGACTTACCTTGACCAAACTTCAAGAAAGCAATTAAGTAAGTTATGATTATAAAGTAGCTTGGTAAAGAAACCATAATCCTGATACCAAGAACTGCTAACAATCTGCCAGTTATTTTTAACTTACTTTTAGCTAACCAAAACAGACAATAAAACTTCCTACTCTCTTCTCCTCTATTATGACCAAACCACCCATTATTACTTTCTGCAGCCGTTGCTTGGTCAGCTTCTGTCTGTTCATTTTCTGCACTGGAAATATCAGATCCATTTTCTGCTTCTGTATCCTCCTGAAGACTCTTGTCCACATCATTTGTGTGATGGTCCAAGTCCCCTTCATGATCCTGGGATAGCTGGTCAACAGTCTGCTCTGAAAGATGTCTCAACTGAGGTGATTCAGGCTCATGGTGGCTTAATGGTGACTGTTGCAGATGGTGCTGCTGCCGATGTCTCTCCTTCTCCATTTGCTTGGCTTCTTGAAGCTGGAAACAAATTGAATATGTCTGAATAAATTCTGCAGTAATAAAAACCTGTAATGTCATAACAAATATCCATACTATTTTGTATATTAGACAACTACTACTACTACCACACACACACACACACACACACACACACACACACACACACACACACACACTTCCATATGCAGAAGATATGAAATATAAGACTTGTTTCAACTCTTCTAGCCTTCAACTACACCCCACTATATGTAGAATCTACACAAGCATAGGCCTTCTGAGTGCTCAACTCCTCAAATCTGTGACTGCTGACTTTTCTTTTCAGTCATTTCTATATGAAATAAAAGGACTAGGAGAGAGGTTTCAAAGGGCACTAGAGATTAAAGTAGTATTTGAAATAATGTTTAATATGAAATAAAGATACTTACTGCTTGATTTTCCATACGTGCAAATATAACGTTCAGCATCTGTGTGAGAGTAGCCTTGGCTGTTGTTTGATTTATAAGATTTTTGCTTGCAAGGTAGATATTGTAACATGTTCTAACAGCTTGCAAGACTGTTCCTTCATGAATTTCTATATGTTGAGAAGTTACTGCTGTGAGTAGAGCCTAAAACAGAGAAAGAGAAATAAAAGCACAAGTTACTGTCATTAACAACTCAAAAATACGGTACCCAAAGCTCCCATCTCATTTAAGTGTGCTTACCACATGCTCTGTTCTACAAGTGTACTATGTTAAGATACTAGTGTGGTACATCTACTTGGAATGCAGACGTCACATGCACACCAATGTTGCACACATGCAGACCAACACAGATGGCAAATGAATTAAAATGAGATGAGAGCTGCATAGACTTACTGTGTAGTCTGTACCACACCTTAAAAGGAAGCAAGGTAACACACATAGCATTCTCTTCAAAAAAAAAAAAAATGTGAGGAAGTAGTGAATGTTTTAGTCTTTCCATTTATTTAGTATTTCCACTGAGTAAACATTATGCAGCTACTTAACAGAACTGCTGAATTACTGAAATATTAAACAGCACATTCCAGGCAAACTAGAAAATGTGTTGCCTGAATAAGGAATAAAATGTTGCACTTTATAAATCAATGCATAGAATGCCCAGCTACTACTAAACTACTACACATGCATCTGTAATATATAGATCTTATTCCTCTCTGATAAATTGCTCAAGCTTAGCATTTTCCTAGCCCACCAATAAGCACTCATTTCAAAAGGTTCCATCCAATCAACAACTACTCTTCCCATTTACACCAAGTTTCCGAATGCAAGCCAGTTCTAGAGTGAACTCCATCAACCCACCCACAATTTTATAAAGACCTTTTCAATTTACATGCAAGGTTCCCCCGTTTCTGAACAGAAGATGAGTGGCAGCTTTAATTGCACTGATTGCCCGGGAAGAGTGAAAGTGAAAGGATTCCTTGAGTCAATCCCCCATCCTCCAACCAGATGACTGGTTATATCAGAGCTGATAGCTGCAATAATCTTTCTGCTGGTCCAGGTGCAGTGTTAGAACCATCAGTCTTCCAGATATGGACCAAACCATGTCACCAGTCTATTTCTGCTACCACAAATTTTAGTGTTTGAGTTTTTGTTTGTTTTTGAGAAACCCAAACATAACAGCGATATTCGCCAGGAAGTATTCTTTACTATGTGTTAGTATACTTACTGATGAACCATACCAATATATGCATTCAGTTCCAGTTGCTGCTCTATATATCTGAATGACAAAACACCATTTGTGCTGAAGACAAATTGGCATGGCTCAGCTATAACAACACAAAACAATGGTTTCCTGCTACTTGAGTGAGCCTCTGAAAGCTGTAGGCTCACATACTCTCCCCTTACTTTTCCTTTGTGTGTAAGAGGCAACGGCAAAGCTTTTATTTTGAAACAAATCACAGTTCTAACTGAACTCAGGAACTGTGGATCACTTCAAAACACAATTAGGGACAAACAAAACAGGATCAAAACATAGTTTCAGATTTTGGTTTGTATGAATCTGTGGTCTGAAGTCTGGATGTAATACAGAAACATTACTTCCAAATGAAAGTAAATGCAGCAGGGAAGCAACCTGCCTAGAGAGCAGGAGGCTGTTGGTTCGAATCTCGACTGGTGTGTTTCCCAGAATATGAGAAACTCCTATATCAGGCTGCAGCAATATAGGAAGGTGCTGAAAGGCATCATCTCATACTGCACGGGAGAAATAATGGTAAAGCACTCCTGTATTCTACCAAGAAAACCACATGGCCCTGTGGTCGCCAGGAGTCAGCAACAACTTGACAGCACAACCTTTCTTTCTTCTTTCCTCCTCAGGTGGGAGGATAGAGGAGAGGACAATACATGAAGTCATGACTCACAAAGGTTTTTTCACATAGTGGGAAATCATGTTCCCGCTCCTCATTACGTTTGATGTGGGCCACTGTAGGCATCCAGTTAGAGGTCTGATGGTAGCTGACAGCTTGTTGACATCAGATTACCTTTATAATTTGTAGCTGAACCCCTTCATCTGTCTGAGGACCTTGAAAACAGCCACATATTGTTTCAATGATTCTATCAATTAATTTTTTCCCAGGAGCTGTACTATCTGGAGCATTGCCAGTCAAATGTCCATAGGCTATAAGTTTCTGGGAGAAAAGCAAGAGAAAAATTGTGAACAAGCAAGCAAACTTAAACATTGCATCTTCTATACCACTGTCAGGATATCTCTATAATAATAATAATAATAATAATGAATAGTAATGAAATTATTGCAGTAATTTCAAACTTCTCAAGGGAAAAGGATAAACCTGTGATAAAGAAAAATCAAAACCAAGTAGGGACTAGCAAGATACTGGTACACCCTCCCTCATCCCCAGTTCATTATAGCTATAATTTTTCCATCACAAATTAACTAGGCAAACTGTGGTCACTGCTAACCATAGTTGACTTCAAACAGGAATCAGAAGCGGTGGTTTGAAGTGGGTTTCTTATTCTGATCTGGAGACAACTATAGTTAGCCATAGTTTGTTCAATTTGGACATCACCAAAAACAAAAACCAGGTTGCTCACCTAACTGATGATCTGGTAGTGATCCGTTGACATCCATTAGAAATGGGTTCTGCGCCTGCGCAGAAGCCTCTCGGTGTGGACTACCACAGCTCCTCATTACGCCTTCGCCCTGTCCCACATTACCATGTGGCTATTTAAGGCGGGAAGAAACACCAGCACTTCAGTTCCTGGATGACCACCGGAACAGGCAATCATCTCTTCATTTTCCAAATTGCCTTAGTTTTTGATAGGTAGAGTAGAAGTGCCCTCCTGATGTCCAGGGAATGCAGAACTTTCTCCAGAGAAGTAGTGAGCACTCTAAAAAAGATAGGGAGCACAATATCCTGGTTTATATGGAAATCTGTCACTACTTTCGGTAGGAAATAGATATCTGGATGTAGCAAAACGTTATCCGGGTAGAAACACGTGTACAGTTTGTCCATCCTCAAGACTGTAAGTTTGCTCATCCTATGGGCGGTAGTGATAGCCACTAAAAAGGCAGTCTTTCGAGACAAGTTTTAGGTTAGCCGTAGAGAGCGGTTCAAAGGGGTTGTTCGTCAGAGCCGGAAGCACCAAAGATATACTCCACTGTTCCAGTGGTGAGACCCTTCAAGAAGCTCTTGCAGTGGGGTGAGAGAATACTGTCTTCCCATCCCAGGCTGGGCATCATGTTGAAATAGCAGCTAAGTGCACCTTTATGGAAACAGACAACAGGGTGGTCTTCAGTGTCATCAGGTATAGCAGGGCCAGTCACGCTGAAGCGTTTACAGGGCGGAGGCCTTTTGAAGCTGCATAGCAACTAAATCACTTCCATTTACTTGCATAGTTTTTTTTCTAGTTGAAGGCCTCCTCTGGTTTAGCAAGATTTTGTTTAGAAGCCTATCCTCCAAGTTGTTAGCTTTAGAGTGGTCACCCCTGAGTACAGCACCTGCCTGTTTTCACGACAGGAGATCTTGGCACTGTGGAAGTTTCCTGTATGTGTGACCAGACAGTCTGAGTAGAAGCAGAAACCACAGTTGCCGGGGCCACCATGGTGTTATCAGAATGCACGCGGCCTGATTGGTCAGAAGTCGTGCTACTATTTTCCCTTTGAGTGGCAGAGGAGGGTACATATATAGCAAGTGCCTAGACCAGTCTATCTGGAATGGGTCTCCTATCGATTGTGGGTTGTGACCCACTCTTGAGCAGTATGCCTTGCACTTGGCATTGTTAGCTTTTGCAAACAAGTCTATCAATTCCCACTCATGCTGTTCTTCCCTGGTAAACGAGCGACTCAAATCATTGGCTAGCATATTGTCCACCTCTTTATGTGTATCGCTTGGGGAGTGATACAGTTCCTCACGCACAAGTGCCATATCTGAAAACATAAGGCACACAGCAATCTGGACACCGCCCCCCCCCCCACCCAACCGCCTTTCCTGTTCAGGTAGGCAATTGCTATAATATTGTCCACTTGTAGCTGCACAGTTTGTCCTTGGAGCATATGTAGAAATACCCTCATGGCTTGAAACACTGCCAGGAGCTCCAAGAAACTGATGTGAAGCTGTCTGTTGGTAGCTCCACTGCTCCTGGACCATACTGCCGTTGCAGTGACCTCCCCAGCCCATCAATGAGGCGTCCGTTGTTACCCACATCGTGGGAGAACCTGGTTGAAACTGGACCCCTTGCAGAAGGTTCTCAGCATGCATCCACCAACCCAGGGACTGGAGAATTTGTGGAAGTATGATTAAATGTTTCTGGGGGCTGTCTACATTCAGACAGAAGGTGGATATGAACCATAATTGTAATTTTCTCATTTTCAGGCACATGTAATGAACTATCACCTTGCATGAGGCCTAAGAGGCATTGAATCTGCCTTTCACATTGTATTGGACGCACCTGAAATTGATGCACAAGCTCCGATATGGCCTGGAAGCTCTCTTGTGGTAAGTAGGCCTCCCCCACCTGCATATCCAGGATCGCTCCTATGTAGGAGATTGATGTTACAGGATTCAGATGAGACTTTTTCCATTTGACCTCTACTCCAAGGTCTCGGAGAAGTTGTAGCAAGTATTGTATCTGAGAAAGTAACCCTTCTCTGTCTTTTCAAGTCAGTAGCCAATTATCTAGGTAAGGGTAAATCGCTATCCTCCTGGTTCTGAGGTGCGCCACAACTACCACTTTGTGAAGACTGGGGTGGTGGCAGTGCAAAGGCCAAATGGTAGCACCTGATACTGGTAAACTGAAGAGCTCACCATGAATCTCAGACATTTCTTGTATGATTGTCTGACCCCTATGTGAAAATGAGCAGTCTCCAACGTGATTGGAGCCCAACAATATGTGTACTGGTGTGTGCTCAGGAGTTCATGGCCTCCATGGCAATCATGGGCTTGTCACAAGTAGTCTCGGGCCCAACTCATGTGGGCGGACACACTTTAGACGTGGTCTTTGTCTCGGAGCAGTGGCAATGTGATTTGAATATGGGGGATATAGCCATCTCTCCCTTGCCATGGTCTGATCACTCCCTTATCTGTATGCAGATTACCGCTGCTCCTTGACTCCGCAGGGGTACTAAACCCACTTTGATGGTCCACCCCAGGTGCCTTATGGATCCTGATTGTTTTCAGAGGGCTCTTGAGATGTTCCCAGAAATCTGGTGGGCACCTCTCCAGTACAGCTCATGGAGGCCTGGAACACTGAGGCCACGAGGGCTCTGGATGAGATTGCCCCTAAGTGACCTCTCAAGATTTGTGGATCTCGGCTTCCTTGGTTTATTCAGGAGATTAAGGAGATGAAGCGCCTTAAGAGCGCTGGAGGAAAACTAATGCAGAAGCTGATCAAGCATGGTTACTCTCATCTTTGGGAGTATTCCGTGGTGATAAGTGCAGCAAAGTCTGCTCACATCTCCACTCTTATTACATCAGCTGACACTCATCCAGCAGCCTTATTCTAGATTACCTGTTCCCTGCTTGAGGATTTGGATCCAATGGAGGTTCCATCTGGCCGCTGTGACATGTTTGCTAGATTCTTTGCTGATAAAGTCACTCGCCTTCAGCAGGAGTTGGACTCCAATTGCATAGGATTCGATGAGATGGAGACTTCGTCTTGTGATATCATCTGGGATACTTTTGAGCCTGCTGAGGCTGAGGTTGTGGACAGGATTCTCTCTGGTATGGGTGCTGTGACCTGTAGCCTGGACTCTTGCCCTTCCTGGCTTATTAGAGTAGCCAGTGGGAATGTAAGATCCTGGCTTCAGGAGTTGGTGAATTCTTTTCTTCGTAAGGGGTCTGTGATGGCAGCCTTAAAAGAGGCTGTGGTGCGTCCTCTTTTGAAGAAGACTTCTCTTGATCCTGAGGTCCTTGATAATTATAGACCAATCTCCAACCTTCCTTTCCTTGTGAAGGTTTTGGAGAAGGTTGTATGTGACCAGCTTGAGAGAGCTCTGGATGAAGCTGATTTTATAGATTCTTGTCAGTCGGGTTTCCCATGGCATGAAACAGAAACGGCATTGGTCGCTCTGGTTGATGACTTGTATTGTGACCTTGATGAGGGTAGCGCCCCTCTCTTGGTCCTTTTAGATCTTTCAGAGGCTTTTGACACCATTGGCCATGGTATCCTTCTGGAGTGCCTGCGCGGGTTGGGTATTGGGGGCACTGTTTTGCAGTGGTTCCATTCATTGCTTCGTGGGCGCTTTCAGTCGGTGTGTGTTGGTGGCGAGTGCTCTGCCCTGTGGCCACTCCTTTGTGAGATGCCTCAGGGCTCAGTTCTCACACCCATTCTTTTTAACATCTACATGAAACCGCTGGGACAGGTCATCCGTCGATTTGGGGTGAGATTCCATCAATATGCTGATGATACTCAGTTGTATATTGCCACTCCTGAGATGCTGTTTCGGTGCTTGCCCAGTGTCTGGAGGCTATCAGTGACTGGGTGGGCCAAAACATGCTCAGACTTAATCCCTCCATGACTGAGTTGCTCTTGCTTACTCCTCAGTCTGGCAATTGCCGAATATGAGTCTCTCCCTGGACGGGGTTGCACTGAAGGAGGTGGTTCACGACTTGGGGGTCCTCTTGGACTTGCGGCTCCTGCTCGAGCAGCAGGTGGTGGCCGTGGCCAGAGGTGCCTTTGCTCAGCTTCAGCTGGTCTGCCAGTTGCGGCTCTATTTTGACCGGCAGGCCCTGGCAACGTTAACTTATGCCCTCGTCATCTCTCATCTGGATTAATGTAATGCGCTCTACCTGGGGTTGCCTTTGAAGACAACCCAGAAGCTTCAGTTGGTCCAGAATGTGGTGGCTCACCTGCTTATGGGAGATAAGAGATATGATAGTGTGACACCTCTCTTGCGGTCGCTGCACTGGTTACATATTTGCTTCCAGGTCCAATTCAAAGCCGCCTTGGGATTTTCTTAATGAAGGGCGGGGTACAAATTTAACAATAAATAAATTCAAAGTGCTGGTTCTCAACTTTAAAATCCTTCAGAGTTTAGCACCTGCTTACCTGCAGGACTGCCTCTCCCGGACAGTCCTGTCCTGTCAGGTCTTCTCAGGTTGCTCTTCTTTCGGTCCCCAGTCTCAGAGTTCCATTTTAGTAGGGCCCATTGAAGGGCTTTCTCTGTTGCTGCCCCTTTGGAATTCTCTTCCCCGCCGCCCTCAGATTCGGTCTGCCTCCTCCCTTTCAGCCTTCAAAACCTTACTGAAGACATTTCTTTTCCAGCAGGCATTTGCCCTTTAATTTTTTTAATTTTGGTTATTTATCCCCCACCCCCAAATCTTGGATGCTGCTATTGTTTGTACACTGCCCTGAGTCTGTGGATTGGGTGGTATAGTAAATCAATCAATCAATCAATCAATCAATCAATAAATAAATAAATAAATGTGGGGTAACCTGTCCCGTCAGAATTGGTATTTAGTGACGAGAATGTGTCTTGCATTGTCTGTGTCGATGGTGATCTTATTGGAGTCATTGCCAGTGAAAGAGACGTCATTCTAAGTACCGAGGCAGACCTCGACACCATAGGAGTCACTGGCCTCGGTGTCGAAGGCCTCAAGATAGATGAAGGTAGAACCGGAGCAGGAGTTAAAGTGGAGCGCATCTAAGTAGATACCAACACCTTCAATGCCAATGCCCTCAATGTCAAAAATGGATCCTTCACTGGCGATGTCAAGCCCGAGTTTGGTGCTGATGGCTTTGACACTGTTAAGACTACATCCTGTGCTGTTGATGGGGAGGGAGTATCCTCCAATATTGATGACTTCTTCCATTTGGCAGGCTCCGATGCCTCCGCCATTTTGTCTCCATGTCTCTTCGATGGTTTTGGAAACTTAAAAATAGGCACAGAGGGTTTAGACTAGCCAAAGTCTCAGCCCTTGGGCCTGAAAACTTAACAGATGAGCTCGTCCCCTCCTTAGATGGACCCGGGGGACTTTAAAAAGGGCAACCCTCAAATGAAGCTCCCTGTTGCAGCGGGTTTGCTTCAAAAAAGATTGGCAAACTTTGCACGAGGAGGCATTGTGGGCTTCTCAGAAGCAATTTAAGCATAAGGCATGCCCGTCTTGTGGTGGAAGCTTCACTTTGCATTCGGCACACTGTTTAAACCCTTTTTGTCTGATTTCTTCTCAGTTTGTTTAGGAGTATCCATCTATCCGTTGCCCATTAAAGTCAATTCAAAGCTATCCAATCTATCCGTAGTTGTAGTCAATAGCAGTCCGAAGTCAGTTCCTAGTAAATCAGTCTGGTTTTTGTTTTTGTTTTACTTTTCTCTCTAGAACTCACCAAAAAAAGGAACCTAAAAAAGGAGCTACAGAGTGACTAACCACTATGGTGGTCACAAAGGAACTGAAGAGCCGGCGTTTCTTCCCACCTTAAATAGCCATGTAGTCACGTTGGGCAGGGCAAAAGCACCATGAGGAGCTGTGGTAGTCCACACCAAGAGGCGTCCGTGCAGGCACGGAACCCATTTCTAACTGATTCAATGGATCACGAACCAGATAAACCTGTTACCACAAACCAGGAAGTAGAAGGCATCAGCGCATGAAGAGAGAGCAGGGCACATGCAAGTCTGCAACACTATGCTGCAGGAGGAGAGCTGGTCTTGTGGTAGCAAGCATGACTTGTCCCCTTAGCTAAGCAGGGTCTGCCCTGGTTGCATATGAATGGGAGACTTGATGTGTGAGCACTCTAAGATATTCCCCTTCGGGGATGGAGCTGCTCTGGGAAGAGGATCTAGGCTCCAAGTTCCCTCCCTGGCATTGCCAATATAGGGCTGAGAGAGATTCCTGCCTGCAACCTTGGAGAAGCCGCTGCCAGTCTGTGAAGACAATACTGAGCTAGATGGACCAATGGTCTGACTCAGTATATGGCAGCTTCCTATGTTCCTATGCTTCTGAACTAGGCAGAAGCTAATCCCAAACATATCACCATATAAGAATAGTGAATATATCTAACATTTTGACTCTTAGCAGGGAATTTTTATTTGAAAACAAGAGATTAGCTTTTCAACAAGTTGAAGTTTATGAAGTCACTCAACACAGTGCTGTCAATAGTACACTTAAAACAATACAATTAGAAAGATTAAGGTACATCTAGCAACGCAAATGTATGCTGTATATGAAACTGGACAAGTCCTGCAGTGTAGCATGTGCGGTTCTGACAAAATGCAAGTTGTGTCACAATGTGTGATTGCACAATGGTAAATAGTAGTGGAACAGCCCTGTTGCACAGCACGTATTTTAGACACCCGCAGCAGTGCAGGTGGTTCAGAACCAACCACATTACACTGTGGGACTTGTCGGTCTGCACAAATAGCGTTCTACTTGGAAAGGAAAACACACATGTAGGTAGCAAGTTAATGATCTATAATCCAATACAAACCTGCAAACAATCTAATGATGTACTAACAATCCTAGGACACTTGGATTGGCATGCCAATTCAAAAGGTAAGAAGTATTTATCCGCCTCAATAAAGCTTGTCTTTGACTTCACCGGTGGAAGAGTGCTTGAACCAGGCTTTGCTTCTCCATGAGGAGGACTGAACAAAAATAGTTCAAACAGAAGTAGAGTGATTTTAAAAATACAAAATGAACACAGACCATATCTAAAGTTAATCACCCAAACTTGTTATATACTCAGTTTCTCTATTTCAAAAGTCAAAAGTGTCTCTGCTCTTTTTAGGTTTTTCATTTAAACAATCTTTATCTAAAGACAGAAAACAGTCTATCAATTGCAATGAACATGGTGATTTTTACCAGGTCTCTGCAGAAAGTCTGGTATTAGTTAGTATCTGATGGTTGGTTGCATAAGCTGGTTTGTCTCTACAGAATAGTTTTAGTCCTCAATATGGACAAAGGACAATGAACACATTAACGATGTAAGCAGATGCATCTTAAAACCTATAACTTAAGATAAACAGGATTTATAGGTATGTGCACACATGCATGTACACATGTGGAAGGAATCTGATACCTATTTCTCTAAAAAACCAAAATATTTGTTAGATTTTCCTGAGTAACGGTACCTATAGGTATCAAAGACCATTGTCTTAAGATGTGTGATCCTAAACACCACACAAAGAAGCAACTGCACTGAGGAAACAGAATTAGAGCTTTCATAACACAGGTATAAATACCCTGCAAAAGAATGTAGGGGGTAACTTTTACTATTTAATAAATTATAGAATACAGGATCAGCTGTGGAGCCCCGCCGTGGCATAACATCTCTCACTTTGTTGCAAAATGTAAGTAATTCTGAGATCCTGATCAAGACAGCATTTTCTTCATCAGGCACACACACAGTTGTTGTGTTGTTGTTGTTTTTTATGAGTATGCTTATTCATGGTTAAGGAGCACACACAAACAAAGAAAAAATGCAGTTTGGATATTTCATTTATTGGGGGACAACGTGAGCTCTGCATCCCATGACTGTTTGGGAGCTATATAACATCTTTACATGACAGTGTTTAAGGGTTCTTAATTAGAATGTTCTGTTCACTGATCCAGTAACAAAATTAATACTCCTTACAGTTCTTTCACTGTAATTTGAAACCAATAATTAGAAAGAAAAAGTGTGTACTATGAAAATTAAATCTGAAGTGAAACGTGTTTTCTCTGCATTTGTACACTACAGTGGAAGTTTGGATACCCCTAACTTACAACATGTGTGCATGTGGGCTTTCTGCACTCCAGGCTTGGCATTTTAATGTTAAACAGGTCATTTTTGAAGCAGATCCCCTCAAAGAAGGTGGTACATATTCATTCATTTCAGTGTAAACACTACCAAAGATATTTTGAATGTAACTACTAGGTAAAGCTATTCATGCTAAAAGGAATAAAGTACCTTTGTCTTCCAGTTTCTGCTTTTATTTCCTCTGGGGAAAAAACACATACAAAAACCTGATTTACAAGGGTGAGTAAAAGAAGCATCAGCATAAGTAAGGTAACTTCAGTGAAAAATTCAAATAATAAATAATTAATTATGCTTGCAGTATCATTCAACTACACATTAGGAGAACTTTGTTCTTTAAAAAAGTTATTCAGCTCATGTAATACATATTTTAAAACAATATCACATACCCTCCAGCATGTAACGGGTCAAAATAGGGACACATTTGTAAGCATCTCAATTCCCACATATAGCTTACTGGCCACATTTCCCATCCCCAGTACATTTTGTTGAAGGTTCTTCTCTTACTGCTATATTTGCAATCATGTATCTTGCTCAGATAGATATGATAGAAAACTGTAGTTGTCCTGCAATCTGTTACCAACAGTTTTAAATAAACCCCACCAGCATATGAAATGGCAGGCTATGTACTACATGGCATCTTAATATTCATGTATGTACACTGGAGACAATATGCATCCACACTCCAATGAGAGATTTAACCTTTAGAACCCTGAAGAATAAAGTCTAGCAAATAATGCTACTAATGTTAACAAGGCATTCCCAAATGGCAATGCTAGGGACAAATGAAGGGTCGAGACTGACCAGAGATAGGTCCCAGAAAAAATAGGGACTCTCTCTGGTAAATAAGAACACTTGGAATCTATGATATAGGGATGCGCGAGCCAGCTCGAAATCACACTAGAAATTGTTTGGTTTGAAGGCTTGACCTCGAAATGAACCAGGTCCAGTTCAGTCTGAGGGCGAACCGAACTGCTCGGGCAGGTTCGAAGGAGGCTTCCGTAATTGTAAAAATACTTTAAAAAAATTAAGTACTTATTGCCACCGCCTTGGGGGGGGGGTGCTGTGTTGGCTGTGGGGGCATTGTGGCAACCGCAGTGAGCTGTGGCGGCTACCCCCCCCGCCCACCTCCCAAGACTCCCTGGGCTGGTTTGGCCCCATTTCAGCCCTCTGTGCATGGTCTTTTCCCCCTACCGTGCACGCACATGGGCCTTTTGCGTGACCACGCAGTTGTGTGGTCATGCACAGGGTCCATGTGCATGTGTGGCAGCCAAAAAAAATGGCAGCTGCATGCAGACGGCCAAAACAGGCCCGAAACGGCCTTAGGAGGCTTGGAAGGGGGAGTTGCCACAACACCCCCCCCAATGCTGCAGCAGCAATAAGTACATTGTTTCCTACAAGTATTTTAACAATTACAGAAGCGCCCCTGCCCTGGGCCCAAACCAGCTTGAATTCGAGCTGATCCCCGGTTCTGAGGGGGGCAAAACCAAAAAAGTCCGGTGTGGTTTGAATCCAGTTCGGATTCAAACTGACCCAGTAGAACCAGTTTTGTGCACATCCCTACTATGATATCATGCATATAGGACCACAACTATACTCTACATTAACTAATCCCAATAACTGCCCTCCTGGTTACGATCAGACAACAACAAATATGGACAACTCATAAGATTTAATGTAAAGGGCAAGAAAAACAAAAGAAGAGTGCTGATTTCTTTTATGTGTTCTTGATATTATTTAAGAATCGTGATCCAGAAGGCTTTTGTTTGGATTCTCAAAGCAACACACCAGCATAGATATATCATCCATATATAATAATTCACAGTTCCATAAGAGGCATTAGACTGAAAAAAACCACAAACTTCTCAGTTGATCTCATAATAAGTTGAAAAGTTTTTGCAAACCACTCACTAGGGTTGCCAATTCAGGTATTATTATGACCAACTCTTATATAGACTTGCCAGCCTATAACAAAAAACATCCATTTCAGTTGCCAAATGTTCAAACTTCTATTCCAAGCAAAGTGTAGCAAGTAACTGATCTGCTCAAATGCAAAATTTGCATACAAACGTTTAGGAAACCATTCTTCCAGCAGCAAATCTTTAATCCTTCTATGTTTTAAAACAAACTTGACTCAAAACACTATTTCAAGAAACCTATAAACTATCTCTCCTAACACTTCATATTCTGGAATTAACATATTATGGGCTATTGCCCATTTTAAACTACAACTCAGTCAAGTCACTAGCAGGCTCCTTCGTAAATGTTATAGTTTACGGAACTCCCGCATTTTTAAAGTTATCAGCTATATCTTCTTCACTGTTAATTTCATGCTAAGGAGCATTACATGATTAACTGCCAAGAGAATACAGATTGAGAACACCACAATAAGACACAAGCCCAGATTTGTTCTTCAAGTAAATGTCAAAAATATCAGATCTTTAATAAGCTTCCACAGCAGGAACAAATCACACTCCATGGCCTGATTCACCTGATGAACAGATTATTTATTATTATTATTATTATTATTATTAGTAGTAGTAGTAGTAGTAGTAGTAGTAGAAGTAGTAACAGATTTGACACACAATTCATTCATTTCTAAACTGCACAAGTCAAAAGTGGTTTGAACACAGCAACAGGGACTCCAGAGCTTGAAGCAAGTACCCCCTAGATTGAGAATTAGGCCCCTTCCTACTTGAAATACCCAGGACTGTGCATGTACAGGATGGGTACAGAGTAGACTAGTGGTATGCAACGTCAGCCCCTGCAATTGGCAGATAGTATAAAGGAGGGCCGCACAACTTCGGCATTTCTGTCTGTAGCACTTGAGGCTTCAAGCCCTGGCCCAAAGTCTGACCTCAGTAACAGACAGCAGGCACCCCGAGTTGGAAAACACTGATCCCATATTTAGATTCAGTTGCAGCTGTTCATAACTCCAGCCTGGCCCTGACAAGCAGTTTCTGCACTGTGGGATATCTGTGCACCTGTGATTTTCATTGCATACAAATGTTCTTTTACACTGCTTATATCCTCCTATTACATATTTTATTTCTAACTCTACTGACATATATAGGATTATGGAAGGGTAAGAATGCAGGGGTGGAGTTTGCTTGTCTGTTAGCCTCTTAATGTAACAGTACAGCTATTAAGGGAAATATCAGATGAGAATTGATCATACTGTAGAAGCAGAATGGTATGGCTTTTTCAAGCTGATCAAAATAAAATATAAAGTCAACTAAAACTTGGCCACTTTTAGCAGTGGTAGCCTAATTTGAAAATGGCCACTAAGGGGATGAGTGGATTTTGAATAATGTGTTATAGAAATGGTCCAAAATGAACATGATAAATAAAGCAGACAATCTCAGAGATGTGGGGCTGAAATTTTTTTACAGATAATTTTCCAAAATGATTTTTCCTGGAAATTGTTTCTACTCTTTGCTTTTCTGGGGAAGATTTTCCATTTCTAAATTTTTTTACTTGGCTACTTGAAAAACATTTTGAATACAATGAATGAAAATTAATATGGATTTAAAACAAACAAAAATACTGTATAAATAGGTCGAACAGAATGCCAAATCAGACCACTGTCTATTTAGGCCATCAGAAAAAATTGTATAGTAATTTTTTTTTTTAAGGGTGGGGGGAATGCAACATTTATACAAAGAAGGGGGCATTGGCAT
This sequence comes from Hemicordylus capensis, assembly GCF_027244095.1. Lineage (NCBI taxonomy): Eukaryota > Metazoa > Chordata > Lepidosauria > Squamata > Cordylidae > Hemicordylus > Hemicordylus capensis. The sequence goes on from NC_069660.1 coordinate 266,867,053, forward strand.
GGGAAATTTTTCCAGAAAAAATTCCAATTCAAAATATTCCAGAAAACCCACATCTCTGACTACAGTAAGAAGAATACATTTGTCTGCTCCTATGGGTGTACCACATACCATAGTTGCATCAGTGATGTTGACATATACATGAACACACACATTCACACTTCAGTTCACCTTTCTGAAAGGAACACTTTCGCAAACTGGCTGTACTGCATCCACAGTGAATCAGTTCAGTGACTCAAGGAAAAAACCCTTAACCTATGGTAAAATAATCCAAATTGGTTTCCACCATGCTACTTCGATTCAACCATACGCTGATAAGAGGCAACACACAGCAATTTCTTTCCCAGCAATTGTCCCCACACATGAACAGCTTGGTAAACAATATACTGTCACAAGGCATGTGTAGGTAGCACAGCACATTCAGTTGAACTATACATTTTCCTTTCTTCAGACGCTGATGAGCATTTACCATTGATGTCATACTCTAGTACAGTCTACCATTCACCGTTGCTTAGACACTGTTCTAACCACTGACTTTTGACATTTAAAGTGTGTCTTTGAAATCTTACCACATGACCATGTTTTGCTTTTTCCTTTTCTGGCAATGATGATAAAAGTGTCACAACCAGTAAATGCATAAAAAAGTAACAATGACTTGGTCTTCGCTTCGTCAAGTTTTATGATAACATCACAAGATGCTATGCTTCACAGTACCAAACCCACCCATGGTTAAGTAGAAATTCACAGCCAAAAAAAGGAAAGAAAGAAATGAGATGAAACAAATGAAGACTGCAACATCAGAATAAATAGTTCTGATTGGAATTGTTCGTTGTTTTTATACACTCTTAAGAAGCTGTACCAGTTGGTGAGCAGACAAACTGAAGAAATAATTCTATTATAGAATTCTTTCACTTAAGCTCTTTTTTTCTTCTCACAAACTGCTCAATTTATTCATGCTAAGGACAGGCAAGTATTTAGAAAGGCACTAAAGCAATATGCTTCTGGCAGGGCATAAGAAAACCCGAACATCTGTTCAAAAATTAATACATAACAAGGAGGAAATACCTCACTTCAAATATAAAGTGATCTAGTCAGATTAACTGGAGAGGTGCTAACAGTCTAGATAGAACTTCTAAGTTCTTTGCCTAAGGAAGCATTGTGTTACAACAGGAGATCTTTTGAGGCTGTGAACACAAAAGAGATAGATATGGAGCAAAGTGCACCAGCAACAGATGTCAACTGTGCACTAACCCCTCTAGCAAGAGGGGAAAAAAAATATGACAAACAGTAGCTTTTATCAGGAATCTTCCACTTCTGTTACCATTTATCATCAAGAGCAAGTCTGTCCAAACCAACCAGATATTTCAAAGCATTATTTGTATGGTCTTTTTCTTTAAGACAGAACTTCTCAAACTGGGGGGCCCAAGCAACCCAAGAGGGAGCTGTCAGGAGCCTTACCCAACATGGCATGGAGACAGTCAGAGATGGCAGGTGGCAGATGGAGACAGAAGCCAACTACTACTTGGCTCCTCCACTGCTCACAAAGCTAAGGGCAGGCACAGCAATGGCACATTTACCAAGGGAGAATTTCCACTTTGGAGACACTTATATAGTGAGTGCCCAAAGAAGTGCCCATTGCTGTGCTGCCCTTGGTTTTGTGAGCAGTAGAGGATCCAGGTGATTTTCAGCACCTCTCCCTCTGCCTATCTCCCCAGCATTTGTCACCCTGTCCACCATTTTCATTAAATGTGCTTGCAAAAGGGAAGAGAATCGTTTTAAATTTGTAGGATTTCAACTTCAAACATCATTCATTTTATTGTGTAATTACTATATATGGTAAATTTGAATAACAGTAAATTTGAATCTGAGAAAGATCTGCTTCTCTTGGGTATGTCGTATTGAAATTATTGATCTAAGTACTGAAAATCTGCTAAGATTTTACAACAGTGATAATATGATAATTATATTAAGAATGTATTCATTAATTTTTTAAAAAATTTTTCCTCTAGTATATTCCAGTGTAAATAGTAGTAGCACATGCAGCTGATTTAAATGGCAGGGTTGTTCATGCAGAATTTGGTATCTATAGATAATAGGGAAATATGATATTCAGAATATATTCTAAAAAATACACAAACATTTAAATTTTCACCAAGCATATTCCAGGGTAAAAAACACTCAGCTTTTTAAAAAGGGATGAATGCAAATAATATGTAAGTTTTGTTTACGTTGAGAGAGGACCATGGGGTTAAGCTAAAGGTTCCATGAGAAACACATTTTTAAAATACCACAACATGCTTTTTTAATCTTTAATAACACCCTTAGACCATGATGCATATAATACATGGATATACACATTTCAAGGAGAAAGGGAGGCATTTTTTACAAGCATGATCCGCTTCACAGAACAAATTCTTCCCTTGCCCCTCAGCTGCACAAGATCTTACTTCTCATCTGAGCAATCTCCTCATCCATTCCTGCCAAGCTGTGGCATCACCTTCTACTCTGTCTCCCACCCTCTCCTATCCCCAGACCAATGGAGCTGAATGACTGGACAATCATTCCAGTCAGTTATCTGCTCACCTTCCTGTCTCTTATTTTTATTTATTTATTTGTTTATTTATTCAATTTCTATACCGCCCTTACAAAAATGGCTCAGGGTGGTTTACACAGAGAAATAATAAATAAATAAAATGGATCCCTGTCCCCAAAGGGCTCACAATCTAAAAATCTCTTGTTGCCGAGTCAGCAACAACTGTAGCTGCAGTAACTGTAGAATGTACTGTGTACTGCGACTCAGTGTCACAGTGTATGGCAGTAGGGATGGGCCCGGACCGGTCCGGAGGCCATTAAAAAAGCCTCCGGACCCGTCCGGACTGGTCCGGAGCTGGGTGGTTCGGTCTGGGGGTGGGGGGTACCTTTAAGAGCAGCGGGAGGGTTTACTTACCCCTCCCACTGCTTTCCCACTTGGTGCCGTAATCTTCAAAGTAATTGGGGCGGCAGGACACCTCCCTGCCACCCCTTCCCTGACCTTGCTTGCAAAAAACCCCAGCAGTCCTTTGCACACGTGCACGTCACAGAGACGAGCGTGCAAAGGACTGCTGGGGTTTTTTGCAAGCAACGTCGGGGAAGGGGCGGCAGGGAGTTGTCCTGCCACCCCAATTACTTTGAAGATTACGGCGCCAAGCGGGAAAGCGGCGGGAGGGGTAAGTAAACCCTCCCGCCGCTCTTAAAGGTACCCCCCCACCCCAGTGCCGGACCATAGTTGGCGGTTCCGTGCACACCCCTATATGGCAGTACACTGTAGAACTGGAAAAGGTGCAGAAGGGGGCAACCAGGATGATCAGGGGCCTGGAGCACCTTCCTTATGAGGCTAGGCTATAGTGACTGGGGCTCTTTAGTTTGGAAAAGAGGCAACTACAGGGAGACATGAGAGAGGTGTATAAAATTATACATCGAGTAGAAAGAGTGGACAGAGAGGAATTTTCCACGCTCCCTCACAACACTAGAACCAGGGATCAATCCATGCCACAAGATGTGGTGATGGCCACTAGCTTGAATGGCTTTAAAAGGGGCTTAGAAAAAGTCATGGAGGACAGGTCTATCAATGGCTACTAGTCTGGTGGCTATAGGCCACCTCCAGCCTCAGAGGCAAAATACCAGTTGAAGGGAAGCAACAACAGGGGAGAGGGAAGGCCTCACCCACTGCCTGTGAACTTCTCAGAGGCATCTGTGTGAAACACATTCACACATTCCACTGTGTGAAACAGGATGCTGGACTAGATAAGCCTTGGTCTGATCCAGCAGGGCTGCTCTTATGTACGGTAGTATATAAGAGCAAGCTGTTCCAAACCGTACCAGCAAAAAACAAAACCTGTTTCCTTACTCCTGCCAAGGTAAGTTATAGAATTTGTATATTTATTTATTTTATTTATTTATTAGATTTATATACCGCCCTTCCAAAATGGCTCAGGGCGGTTCACAACATGATAAAAACAATTAAAACAAATTAACAATTAAAATCAAACTATTAAAACTCAATAAAACCAATAAAACAGCTAAAAGCCCTGAAAATCAGGGCAACAGTTTAAAACAGTATAGCAGTAGCTCTCCTTGTCTGGGCAATTCAATGGCCATAAGTCCAAGTTTGGTAGTGCGCATAACAAATGGAAACAATTACTTTCCTTCATTTTCTTTTGCAAGTTGGCACTGCGTGCAATATATGGAAGCATCTTGTGTACTGGAACAGTTCACAGTATATTGGAAGAGTTATATGGAGAATAAAGGGACAGCAAGGAAAAACAGGAGCAGGGCTTCAGCTTGCTGATCTCCAAACATGTTTGTTGCCATTTTGTCCAAATTTTGGTTCCCTTCCAGTCAAAAAGAACAACACAATGATCTTTAAAACAAAGAAGTGACATCACCATTATCAATGTCATCTTCATAGATTATTGTTCATGAGAGCACCTGACAGCCGCAGAAGCAGTGAAGCTGAAGCCAGCGTAAGAGTTTCTCTAGGCCTTCCAGCAAACAAATGTTGTTACTTAGTGTTGTGTTTCTCAACCGCCGGTCCGCAGACCAGGGCCAGTCCATGAGAAGTTGAGTGCCGGTCCATGAAGAACTAACACCCCCCCCCCGCAAAAAAAAATTTCAAGCTAGTGGGGGCCACCATTGTGGGGAGCTTAAAAATGAGCTCATTTTTAGGCGGGCAGCCCTTGCTGCTGGGATAACATTCATTTCACTTCCTCGAAATGAACATAATCCCAGCAGTGAGGGCTCCCTGCCTAGAAATGAGCTCCAGGGAGCTCACCTGAGCTCCGTGGATGCTGAGCCCCACCCACTTGGCATGTCATATAATGCACAAAGGGGTGGGGCCTAGGATTCACAGAACCCGGGCAAGCTCCCTGGAGCTCATTTCTAGGCAGGCAGCCCTCGCTGCGGGGATTATGTTCATTTCAAGGAAACGAAATGAGCGTTATCGAGGGCTGCCTGACTAGAAATGAGCTCCCAAGAGCTCCCGGCGGCAGTGGCCCCCACCGGCTCGAAATTGTTTTGGGGGTGCCTGGGGGTGGGGGGTGGGACCCCTTTGCTAACTGCTAGTCTGGGAAACTGTGCACCAAACCATTGAGAAACACTGACTTAGTGAATTAGCAATCACACAAAAATTACAATCTTTTTTTAAAACTATAGCACAAAGAGTTATATCAGTGAATGATTCCACCAACCAGGACTGGGCAATTCCCAGGCACTAGGGAGCCATGGTGCCTAGAATAGGATATTTTGAGGTCAAATCTATCTATCTAGCTATATCTTAAATGTACCCGTCGCTAATCCCATCTCGTGAGAGTTTGCAAGCAGCTGCCAGATAGCGATGGGGATGGGCAGGTGGGGGGGTGAGAAACTGCTGGCCAGGAGAATGGCCAAGCAGCAGCCATCAGGCAGGGAGGACAAGAGGAAAGCAGAGAAGAGAACTAAAGAACTAGTGGTCAACCGCTGCTGCTGCTGCTCTTGTGGGAAGGAGAAGGAGTGGGACTCAGGTGAGGGTGGGGAGGTCTCTGGGGATAGGGGGCTGCCGCTTGGCCAACAGGAGCCAGCAATGCTGCAGCCACAACCAGGAGGAGTGAGGGGGATGGGAGCAACCAGATGGAAGAGGAGGAGCAGGAGTGTGGCTCAGGTGAGGGGGGCTGTGAGGGGGTGGGATGAGCAATCAAGTACTAGTGCGCAGATGCTCTGTGCGGGTTAAGCAAGTTTTATATATTCTCAAAGATTAAATCAAACTTTCCAACTGCCTGAACTTTCAGGAATTTCCTTTTCACTGCTGCAGTGCAGCAGTTAAGCAGCATACCAGATGGGGAACACACATGATCTTCACTTACTTTCTATAAACTCTGCTTTGTACAAGGGAACATTAGTGCAAGACTGAAGGTTGTTCCTAGCTTAAGGACCATCAGCAGGCACTACCAGGTGTGTGCACAAAACTGGCTGGCCCAGTTTACTGAGAGTCCAAACTGAACCTGAACTGGACCAGTTCAGTTTTGCCTCTTATCTAACCCCACACCCGCCGGTTCGGTTTGAGGGGGAGTGGTTCATGAGCATGTTTACTTAAAAACTTTTTTTTAGTAGTTACTCTCTCCAGGGGGCTTCTCCAAGGCCATGGGTGGTCCACGGAGGTTCTCCCTCCCCATGCCAGCATCTACTTTGGCAAAAACCGCCCAGTTCAGGTGTTCTTCAGCCTGTTCCAGGCCTTCCCCCCCTCGCAGTGGCCATTTTAAAGGCCACCGTCCATGCGCAATGGGCCTCTGTTTGGCTTGCGCCATGACCTTCTCTGAGATGATGACCCAGGCCTTGGAGAAGCCCCCCCCCAACAGGTAAGTACTAATTACAGTGGTCCCTCGACTTACGAAGTACTCGACATCCGAAGATTTCGACATACGAACGACAAAAAATACCGGAAGTGGTTGCCGGTTTAGATGCGGCTTCCTCGACCTACGAATTTTTAGATGCGGTTTCCTCGACCTATGAATGTTTCCGGACCTCCGTGGATGCGCTTTTCGACTTACGAAAATTCCGACCTACGAACGTGCGTTCGGAACGGATTATCTTCGTAAGTCGAGGGACCACTGTATAAGTTTTTGAAAACATAAAAAGGCTCACAACCCACCCACCCCAAATGGCTGGGTATGTGTGTGTGTTTCAGTCCAGGGTAGAGCCGAACCAGGTTTGGTTCGACTCGACCTCAAACCTTAGAACTGAGCTAGTCCAACGTATAACTGATTTGCACATCCCTAGGTACTACACTTGGGCATTAGATGTTTGTCCCATGTAAGCCCTTTGCATAGCACATGCACTCTGTTTATAGGAATTATTTATTTATTTATTTATTTATTTATTACATTTATATCCCGCTCTTCCTCCAAGGAGCCCAGAGCGGTGTACTACATACTTGAGTTTCTCCTCACAACAACCCTGTGAAGTAGGTTAGGCTGAGAGAGAAGTGACTGGCCCAGAGTCACCGAGCAAGTATCATGGCTGAATGGGGATTTGAACTCGGGTCTCCCCGGTCCTAGTCCAGCACTCTAAGCACTACAGTAACAGAACTCAACTTGCCTTGATCTCACCACAATTATCTTCCAGTAATCGATACTGGATAAATGTGAGAAGCCTGTGTTCTGAGAACAAGCTTTGTAACCCCTAAACAAAAAAGACCTTAACAACAAAATGGTCAAACCTGCTGTACAGGAAAGACAACTAGGAAAACAATCCTGGTTTCAATAGAACAGCGGAAAGTGAAATTCACAACCCAAACAACATGATGAGAAGACACACCAAAGCTATGAGCCCTTTTTAAAAAATTCAAAATAAGGTGTTCTAAACTGTCTGGAAAAACTGAAAACTAGCAAATTGCCAGGGCCGGATGGCATCCATCCAGGAATCCTCAAAGAACTGAAAAGTGAAATTGCCAACCTCCTTGCTAAAATATATAACTTATCTCTGCAATCAGGGTCTGTGCCAGAGGACTGGAAAGTAGCAAATGTAACACTGTTTTTCCAAAAGGAATCCAGGGGCGATCCGGGCAATTACAGGCCAGTTAGCTTAACGTCCGTTCCAGGCAAATTGATGGAAAGCATCCTCAAGGACAAAACTGTAAAGTACATAGAACAGGCCCTGCTGGGAGAGGACCAGCATGGCTTCTGCAAAGGGAAATCTTGCCTCACAAAACTTTTGGAGTTCCTTAAGAATGTCAACAAGTGTGTGGATCAAGGTGATCCAGTTGACATAGTATACCTGGACTTCCAAAAAGCTTTCGACAAGGTTCTTCATCAAAGACTCCTGAGGAAACTTAGAAGGCATGGGATAAGGGGACAAGTACATGTGCGGATTGCTAACTGGTTGAAGGACAGGAAACAGAGGGTAGGTATAAATGGAGAGTTTTCACAATGGAGGGAAGTATGAAGTGGGGTCTCCCAGGGATCTGTACTGGGACCGGTGCTTTTTAATTTATTCATAAATGATCTAGAAGTAGGGGTAAGCAGTGAGGTGGCCAAATTTGCAGATGATACCAAACTCTCTTACGTAGAGAAATCCAGACCTGATTATGAGGAGCTCCAAAAGGGTCGCTCCAAACTGGGGGAGTGGGCGACAAAAAATGTGGTTCAATGTTGGCAAGTGTAAAGGGATGCACATTGGGACAAAAAACCCCAACTTCAAGTATATGCCGATGGGATCTGAGCTGTTGGTGACTGACCAGGAGAGGGATCTTGGGGTCGTGGTGGCCAGCTCGTTGAATGTGTTGACTCAATGTGCAGCAGCTGTGGAAAAGGCCAATTCCATGCTAGGGATCATTAAGAAGAGGATTGATAATAAAATGGATAATATTATAATGCACTTATACAAAACGATTGTGCGGCCACACTCGGAGTACTACGTACAATTCTGGTCACCACATCTAAAAAAAGACATTGTAGAACTGGGAAAAGGTGCAGAAGCGGGCAACCAAGATGATCAGGGGCCTAGAGCACCTTCCTTATGAGGCAAGGCTACAACACCTGGGGCTTTTTAGTTTAGAAAAAAGATGACAGTGGGGAGACATGATAGAGGTCTATAAAATAATGCATGGTATGGAGAAAGTGGATAGAGAGAAATTCTTCTCCCTCTCAAATAACACTAGAACCAGGGGTCATCCCATGAAATTGACTGCCAGGAAATTTAGGACCAATAAACGGAAGTATTTTTTCACACAACACATAATCAACTTGTGGAATTCTCTACCACAAGATGTGGTGACAGCCAACAACCTGGATGGCTTTAAGAGGGGTTTGGATAACTACATGGAAGAGAGGTCTATCAACAGCTACTAGTTGGAGGGCTATAGGCCGCCTCCAACCTCAAAGGCAGGATACCTCTGAGTACCAGTTGCAGGGAAGTATTAGCAGGAGAGAGGGCATGCCCTCAGCTCCTGCCTGTAGGCTTCCAGCGGCATCTGGTGGGCCACTGTGTGAAACAGGATGCTGGACTAGATGGGCCTTGGTCCTGATCCAGCAGGGCTGTTCTTATGGTGATAAGCAAACATTTCCCAATAGTTAACAATGCTATAGATTCAATGAACCATTCACAGGAACACTGAGCCTTGCTTTCTCTTCCCACTTGAGCCCACTCACCCCAACAACCTACTGCTGAGGGTCAAAGGTCCCTCTAGAATGTGACACAGGAGGCTGCAGCTGTGGGTGTAGAACTGACAATTCCAAGGGCTCAGGAAATCCACTAGTCTACTAGTTTGTGATGAGTGGTAAATGATGCTTGATGAGTGAAAAAAGGCCTGATGAGTAAAGTTCCCACATAGCTCAATGAACTATCTGACAAGTAAAATATTTTGTTTGGCTGGTGAACTAAGCAACATTTCTTGACCCCAGCAATTCCCTATTCTGTTTGTTCACAGGACACTTTGAATCTCAGCCTGTGATGAAGTAAAATTTAATCAGTCTGTCAACTGAACACTATGTTATGCCTAATTTTAAGTTGCAAGTTTATTGGATCAGTTTAATCTCCAACACCATAAAGGTACATTTTCAGTGACAGTCATCCCTCCTTCTTCCTCTTCTCCGTGTATTTATTTTCCTTTCCCAGCCCCACACTTTACCATAGCAAGCATTACTCCCAGAATTAAGGTCATAAGAGCGGGTAGTATCAGCCAGTACTAGCCCTTGCATTGACTAGTGTTCATATAGCAGGTTCTGGAAAACAAAATGCTGCATTATAGCAGTCTAGTTTTTCTTCTGGTAGCTGCTTGTCCCCCACTTTGTTATGTGGAAGCAATTCTTATGCATCAGAGCAGATCATCTAATTAAAAGGCTGACATAAGGAACTGTTTTTATAATTGATTTGGGGCTCCTGTATGTAATACCTCTAAATGTGCTACATGTATTTGCCTAGGAATGTGTTAGTTGATTTTTAAAACAAGCTGAATTCATGTGGCAAAGCTTTTTTTGAGTTAATTGCTGCAGGCTTCCCCCATTTCACAAATGAACTGTGTCAATTTCACCCAAAGGCAGATATTTGGAGGGACTGAATTCCAGTTCAGGAAATAGATTCCTAGAGCTTTTATTCACATTAATAGTCTCATCCGGTCATGAAGAATCATCCAACTAAGGTAAAATTGTGCTGTTGAGTCAATGTCGACTCCTGGCGACCACAGGGCCACGTGGTTTTCTTTGGTAGGATACAGGAGGGATTTACCATTGCCATCTCCTGCACAATGAGTTGATGCGTTTCAGCATCTTCGTATATTGCTGCTGCCTGATAGAGGTGTTTCCCATAGTTTGGGAAACATACCAGCGTGGATTCAAACCAGAAACTTCTTACTTCCCCACTGTGCCCACCTGTATAATAATTATATAAATAACCAGTTTCATTAGTACAGCAAAAATTTCACAAGTCATAGCTAGAAACACCCTACATCACACAGTTAGCTATACCCTATCAGCTCTTGTCTCCAGGAGAGAAAGAATCCCTGTTGTTCTGCCCCTTAAGTTAAAACATAAATGTAAAAACAATATAAAAACAGTTAAACAGATAAAAATAATCAGTAAATATTTATTATTTCGCTATGTAAACCACCCTGAGCCATTTCTGGAGGGGTGGTATAGAAATCAAATGAATGAATAAATGAATGAATGAATAATTTGGGCTGACTTGGACTCCACTGTTTATGAAGAGTCTATTAAGGCGATGTCCAGCAATCCCTCTTGCAGTATTAGATTGGATCAGTTTCAATCTGTGATGCCAAAGGACGTGGACAAGCTGCTTGGGACGGTGTGGCCTACCACTTGTTCTCTGGATCCTTGCCCAACTTGGCTGCTTCTATCTAGCAGGAAAATTGTTGGAAATGGCCTAGTTCATATCATTAACTCATCGCTGAGGAAGGATAGAATGCTTCCTTGTTTGAAGGAAGCAACAATTAGACCACTTCTTAAGAAGCCTTCCCTAGATCCCTCAGCGATAAATAGTTATAGACCGGTCTCCAATCTCCCATGGTTGGGCAAGGTGATTGAGAGGGTGGTGGCTAACCAGGCAGTTTTCAAACTGGCTTTAGAGCAGGCTATGGGGTTGAGATGGCCTTGGTCAGCCTGATGGATGTTCTTTACCAGGGAATTGACAAAGCAAGTGTGACTGTTAGTTCTTTTGGATCTCTCATTGGCATCCGATACCATCAACCATGGTATTCTTCTGGATCACCTGTGGAAGCTGGGGATAGGAGGCACTATGGAGCTCCCTTTTCAGTAGAACTGACCCACAAAAATATCTTATTTAGAAGGGAAAAAGAATCTCAACATGTGTCGCAAATGCTACATTTATCTCTTTATTTACAGAATAACTTGGTGGAGTTGGATTCAACTAGCAAAGTGGAAAAGAGAAATTCTGCAATGCAATATGGCAAAAGAGAGAGTACAGGATCTCCATGATCCATCTAGCTTCTGATGACAGCATTGGTAGGAGAACTCTTAGGAGGCCTCCTGCTCACCAAGGAATGTCTTGCTAACCCGAGGAAACACTGTTCTAGTTGTGTCTAAGAAAGCTAGTCATAATCAATGGTATCATGCTAGAGAGGTCAATGTGAGAATACCAAATTCAGAAAGCCAGGACACAAGTCTACAAGCAAATCCTCTATAAAATGACTATTTGGCTATCTTCCTACCAACAGTGATAACACAAACCAGTAAGTGAAAGTGACTTTTTGGCTTATTTGTGTAAATTCTTTCCTAAACTGTGCCTCAGGACCCCTGCAAGGACATTAATGAACTGCCAGTAGCACATATTTGAAGCAATATGGCAAAAGGAAGATCTCTAGTGGGAAATTCTCATGGGCACCAACAGGAGTACAAAACATTCACTGTGAAACTCTCAGGGGAGCTGAAGAAACAACACAGGGAGCCAATGTGACCAAAAAACCCCAAAACAAAACAAAAAAACAGCACTACCAGAGCAAAGATCTCAGGTGTTGCTTCTGCTGCTTGATACACAGAAAACTGTTTCTGGTGTCACCTGAAGCCTAAGCCAAATTACACAGAGCGTTTTTTAAAAAACTAAAAATAAAAGCCAAATCAGCCTGCAAGAGAGGGCATCACCCTCCCAAGCAACATTTTTACTTGGAAGAATGAAGACACAGGATCTCACCCTCAACAAAGTGTGAAAAAAGTAGCTTGAGGGGGGTGATTTTGAACTAAAAAATAACCAGAGGAACAGGGCTAATTAATTAGCTCTTCTCCATCCACCTTTCCTCCCCTCAACTTGCAGCCTGACCAGGCAGATTTTGGCTTTAAACAAAAACTGAAGGAGGAAACTGAACTCCTGTAACATGTAATTTCATCCTCAGTTTGAATAGTTTTACCCTGATGTCACAAAGCACTACCAGGAGAGAATAGTCTTTGTCACCTAGAGAGGAAACACCCAAATCTTTTGGGAGGATGATCGCTCTTTGGCTTCAGTACCTGTACAAATAAGGGGCATCATGTTGAAGACAGCATTAATGTTTGCTTTGAGTAATGCATGTCTGTAATTCATAAATATGAAATGACAAAATAAATATTTGCACCCTTTTAAGACATGAACATACACTGCATTTTCTTAGACTAAGATTATGCCCAAGTAGAAAAAACACTGTGCAAGACTAGGCTCCTAAGGGAGGGGGAAAAAGTCATCAGTGACCATAAACAGGACACTGAATCAGAAAGTGTAACATTCAATCTATTATGTAAATGTGAGAAGGTGTGGGAATACAAGATAGTCAATCGTGACATAAAAGCCAAGTAGAATTATTTTTTTAAGTCCTGATCCATAAAATGATGTTTACATATCTATAATCAAAATATGCATTAAATGTACACTTCTTAAAGTATCATTGCTTCCTCAGAGTCTTATGTACATAGTACTTTTTTAAAAAGCAGATAGAAAAATTCTGTGTTCATGAAAAATTGTTAATACAAAATTTAACTTCAAAGCATTCCCACTGCTATCACATAGGAGAAAAAATTGCATTTAGTGTGCAATGACTTAAAGCAAATATGTACAGGACGGATGTGCAGAACATTTTGAACTCGAAATATTCCGACTCAAAACAGCCCATTTCAAGCTTGAAACAGAACGCCCTTCAAATGAAGAGCCTGTTTCAAGCTCAGAACAGAATGACCCCGATCCAAGTCGGAACATTTCGAGTGTTCCAAGTGCCATTTTGAAGGAGTGTTTTTCCCTTGCTGACTGGTTTTGGCACTGGCTTCTGTTTGGCTTGTGATCTCTTTGCTTCTTGGTTGGCTTGTTATCATACAAATCAACTAGTCAGCAAAGGAAAAACACACCTCCAAAACAGGGATGTGCACAAATCACAATTTGACATGCAATTCGTAACACATCCCCAACCCCTTTAAAACTGAGGAAAGCAGGTGCATACCTGCTCCTCTGCCGCTCACCGCCACTTCCTGAATCGCTGGCACTCCTCCCAGCTCTTTTCCCATGCCAGTGCTGCTCTAGCCCAGCTGCCCTCGTGTGATGCCGGCATGGACATGACTACCGCACATGCACGGCAGCCATGTGCGTGCTGGCATTGCGCAAGATCAGCTGGCGAAGAGCATCACCAGTGCACGGAAATAGCTGGGAATCATAGCTGATTCAAGAAGTGGCAGCAAGAGGCAGAGAAGCAGGTATGCACCTGCTCTTCTCCATTTTAAAAGAGCCTGGAGGTGTGTTCGGAATCACATGTTGAATCATGATCAGTGCACATCCCTACTCCAAAATGGTGCTCGGAACACGAGAAACATTCCGAGCTCATTCCGTTGGAATGTTCCAGGCATTTGTGTTCTGTTCCAAGCTCAGAACAGAACACAAATCCTGTTCCGTGCACATCCCTAATGTACACCTTTAAAATAAAAAAGTAAGACTTAAAATGGAAGCGATCTCAGAACCATTTATATACATTTAAAATTCACACAAGTCTTTGCAATTATCAAAATAAGGTATGTTATACCGAGGTACTTCCAACACAAAATGTGCATTTTATTTTCATTGCAACTATCTATATTCTATTTTTATACTTCATTTTAAAAAAAAGTTTATTCTAATGACAACAATTTAGATTCAAGATATGCAACTAGGACAGACCAATAGAGTTGCCATTCTCTCTCATATATAGATTTTCTATTACTGAATCAGGCTTTACTTTCACATTCCAACTATTTCCATAAAAAATTTGGATTTAATCCTACACGCCAAAGAAGTATCAATATACACAATTCAAATTTCCCTCTAAACTGTACTACTCAATATTCCACATAATCACCTACCCTACAATAATGCAACTGATTCAAGTACAGCACTTCAAACCTTTCAGCCATTTCTTAAATTTTAAAATTTGAAATTAAAATGGCACTGGGGTCAATTAGATCGCAATTTCAAGAGTGAGGGGAAATGAAACAGTCTACGCAAGGTATGGAGGTAGGGTGGGATATACATGATCCCAATAGGATGACTCTTATTTAGCAATATGGTAGCTATTTTACATTAAAGTTGGAATATACAGTAAAGATAAGGACATGTCAACCAACAAATATTTTCTTAATCATATCACAATTTGAAAGAAAAGTGCATGAGTAAGGCACTAGGGGTTTGTTAGCTTCCAAAGGAATGAACCCTGGGGGTCATTACAGATCCCAGAAACCATCTGCATTGTTGTATCCCTATACTATAAACAATAGCCTTTGATATGAGTACACATTACATTAAACTAAAGCCACTGTCAATGTCAAGGACATCACATTGTTTTATTTACCTATCAAATAGGGGCTATTTGACCTTAGTATCTGGTAAGTGATAAATCTTTTTAAACAAGTGTGGGAGGGTTAAAAATATGCAGACAATTTCCACTAGAATCTCGGCCATGAATTTCTTCTCAAATTTAACTTCACAGTAGTATCTTAGTTCATATGAAATCTGAAACCAAGTAAGAAAATAGATGCACACTCCAGGTGTAGAAAAAGAGCCCCTGGTGGCGCAGTGGTAAAACTGCCGCCCTGTAACCAGAAGGTTACAAGTTCGATCCTGACCAGGGGCTCAAGGTTGATAGCCTTCCATCCTTCCGAGGTCGGTAAAATGAGTACCCAGAATGTTGGGGGCAATATGCTAAATCATTGTAAACCGCTTAGAGAGCTCCAGCTATAGAGTGGTATATAAATGTAAGTGCTATTGCTATTGCTATATAGTTGCTGTGCTATGAAAAATCCATTTCCACCCAACTACTTCTTATCCCAAAGATATGGCCATTCAGAGACTGACAGTGCTACTATATCTGAAGCATATATAGCCATCTTGATTTTTTTTCGCCTCTAAGTAAGGCTTTTGTGAAAGATTTGCATTAGAATAGTAAATACATATGCCAAAACAGCAGTCAGTAAAAGTGTCCAGATTATCAATGGCACTGGCAGCAAACAGCAAGAGTGATTCTGAAACTGCACGCATTGTCTTTCACTAAAATGATCACAAAATTGAACTCAAGTAAGCACGTGAAAAGACTACTCAGTCCACACAATTGTGCCCAGACAGATTGACAAGTCACTGGATCCAGAAGCAAAGAAGAAAATAGCTAAAGTATATTAAACTCAACAGGAGAGAACAAGGAAGATGTCAGAACAAAGCTTTGTCCTTTTCATTTTTGCAAACAGGAGATACAATAAAGTTAAATAGAAAAGTAGGATTTAGGTTTTTAAGAACAAACAGTAACAGCATCTGAAATATATAATGGAGAAAACAGAAGCCGTGTTCAGACCAAGTGAAGTACAGTACACACAGTTACACCAATTGAAACCCCACCCGTGCACCAGTGCACAATGTAGCCCCTAACCCCATGCTCACAACAAGCACAGCATTTGTCTGAAGAGACAAATGCTGTACCCGAGGAGAGACCCTCTCCATGATTAGGAATGTGGGAATGCTAAATGCTGTACTCATATTATGCACGGAAAAACTGGGCTAAATTGCTGGGGGACAGTGTTCTCTCTAACAGGGATTCCCAGAAGTTGCTGACGACAACTCCCAGAATCCCCAGCTGCAATGGCTTCTGCATAGAGATTCTGGAAGTTGTAGTCAACAACATCTGGGAATCCCTGTTAGAGGGAACACTGCTGGGGGATGGAGCTTCAACAGGTGTTCTAACCATGCACAGGGTTAAAGTCATAGGAACATAGGAAGCTCCATATACTAAGCCTGAGCATTGGTCTATCTAGCTCAGTATTGTCTTCACAGACTGGCAGTGGCTTCTCTAAGGTTGCAGGCACGAATCTCTCTCAGCCCTATCCTGGAGATGCCAGAGAGGGAACCTGGAACCTAGATGCTCTTCCCAGAGCAGCTCCATCCCCTGAGTGGACTATCTTACAGTGCTCACACTTCTAGTCTCCCATCCATATGTAACCAGGGTGGACCCTGCTTAACTAAGGGGACAAGTCATGCTTGCTACCACAAGACCAGCTTTCCTCAGAACAGATTAACAAAATAAAATAAACTTACCTGGGGGGATGGGGAGAGTAATATGTACAATCTCTGATTTTGTAAAGTAAGCTAGACTACTGCTTGCCCCTTCTTTAGAACAGCCTAGTATGCTGTTTGACATGGAGTATGCATGTATTTTTGGAGGGCGGTGGGGAGAAGCTCAAAAATCCACCTACAAACACAAATTAGGTTGCCTTATAGACAGAGCAATGAGTAGTCTGAGGAACAAGGGATGATGTTCCCTCTTTCGAATGAAGAAAAAGGCTGGATAGCAGAAAGGATAGAACATATGAGAACAGATTTCTCAGCTCAATCCCACAAATGTCAGAATCTCACCTATAATGCCTATCACCAGAGAACAACAACAAAAAAGTGCTCCAGAAAACAAATGCTACTCATCAATTCAGGAAGAATTAAACTTTGAAACTCCCAGCCCCGAGATCCTGGACTTGCTCCCCACCCCCACTTTCATTCCAAATTGAATTTGAAGACCTTTTTATTCCAGGAGACCTTGCCTTCCCCTAACCACACTGTTGTTGCTCTGTTTTCATGATTATTTTTTATCCCTGTGCCATTATAATGATTTTACAAACTGCTGCTGCTTTACTGTATTATACTGTGATGCCAATTTTTTGCATGTTGCCATGAATAAAAGAACGGAGGCATATAAAGTACATTGCCACTTGTGAAGAATGGAGACATATAAATATCTTAAAATAAATAAGTTTTGGAGTTAAGATTTTTCTTCCTCAGAATTCTGCCTAGAATATTGGAATGAAACAGATTGAGCTAGGATGGCCACATGGAGTCAAGGCTTCAAATTTAACACAAAAAGCCTTAACAAAGTAACTAGACACAGTCCAATCCAAATTACATGATTGTTTCCATGACAGAGAGAAAATTATTATTATTATTATTACATTTATATCCCGCTCTTCCTCCAAGGAGCCCAGAGCAGTGTACTACATACTTAAGTTTCTCCTCACAACAACCCTGTGAAGTAGGTTAGGCTGAGAGAGAAGTGACTGGCCCAGAGTCACCCAGCTAGTTTCATGGCTGAATGGGGATTTGAACCCGGGTCTCCCCGGTCGTAGTCCAGCACTCTAACCACTACACCACGCTGGCTGTTTCACATGCTCTCCCTCCCTCTAATAAATGGAATATTAATGTGAATTGGATTGTGATTATAATTTCTAAGTTTCAGCTTTCCATAACATTGTGGGTGATGCATCTCACAAAACTATCACACAGGAAAAGAATGTGGCCAGATTTACAAATGAAATAAACTCCTGAAAAAATGAAAGTGCAATTCCTTCTTCAGTTACTTGGGTGCAAGGAAGTGAAAGAAATTGTATATTGTAATAGCACACAGAAGGCAGATGCCAGTAAATGTGAACAGCCAATTTCAAAATAAGGGAATTTTATAAATATTGAAATAAGACTGGCAGTGCAAGCCTATGCATGTTTACTCAGAAGTGAATTCCACTGGCTGATATCCAAATTAATGCTGCATTAACAGAATGTTTCCATCATACAGGTGGGGGGAGCAGTTTTCGCCAGTTGCCCCATCCCTCTGCAGCTCTCAGTGCCTTCCGAAAAGGTCCCTCTGAAGATTGTGGAACCCTAAGGGAATATTTTCATGAGACACAGGAGGCTGCACAGAGGATAGAGAACAACCAAAAGTTACCCCTTCTCCTTTGGGCAATGGAAAATTTCTCTTAACCAGTGCAACATTAGTCTAGATGTTGGCTTCTGTAATCAGTGGGGCTTACTCAGACTACAAACCTAAATACAGTATGCTCAGTTACTGGACTCCCTCTTTGACAAGCAAAATAATTAAGTTTGTGTCCAAATGCCAACTATGGCATTAGGAATGTTTACTAACGTCCGTGTCTAACATCCGGACAGTTACCTCTAATCAGATCAGGTATCAGACTCATTTCCATTCTGTTCTGGAGACAGGACGCTGAAAACGAAGGCCTGACTACCTCTGTAAAGGATTCAAACCGTGAGTTAAAGGAGATGGAGACCATATAGGGCCTATTCTTATGACTTGTGAGATCACAGCTAAAAGGTCATCTATGATCACTGAGGTGGGCGCTGCTATAAGAACAGCACAGCTGGATCAGGCCCGAGGTCCATCTAGTCCAGCATCCTGTTTCATACAGTCAGTTACCAGATGCCTTTGGAAAGCCCACGGGCAAGAGGCGAGGGCATACCTTCTCTCTTGCTGTTGCTCCCCTGCAACTGGTATTCAGAGGCATCATGGCTCTGAGGCTGGAGGTGGCCCATAGCCACCAGACTAGTAGCCATTGATAAACCTGCCCTCCATGAATTTTTCTAAGCCCCTTTTAAAGCCATCCAGGCTGGTGGCTATCACATCTTGTTGCAGAAAATTCCACAGATTAACTATGTGCTGTGTGAAAGCTTTTGTTGGTCCTTTTGCTGGTCCGGAATTTCCCAACCTTCAGTTTCATAGGATGACCCCTGGTTCTAGTGTTGTGTGTGTGTGAGAGAATAATCTCTCTGTCCACTCTCTAATAGAGATCTGCTTGAAGCATTTCTGCACTTCTGTTTCGAGGTGCCAAAACACTTCGAGCTGCCCCAGCCAAATCATTTTGGCAAGGGGCAAACAGGCACTTTAAAAGAAGAAAGGTAGGTCTTATCTGCCCCCCTTGATCCTCTGCCACCCCCTGCCATCCCTGAGAGGCACTGTTCGTATTCAGCAGCCGGGCTCTGTTTGCCTGGCTGCATCTTGCTGGGAACAGGAAGTTCCTTGTCCCTAGAAGCCTTTGGGCAGCATTACGGAGGAAATGGTATCTGAGCATGTGTAGATGCCACCTTGAGTCTTCAGCAAGACTGAAGAATTAAGATGGCATCCCAATAGGGGGCAGTGATAGCCCTAGGGGTACTTGATGGGCTCCCAGGGGGATACTCAGAGTCCTCCCACCTCCCTATGCTGAAGCTGCACTATTTGTTCCCCATCTGAGGATTGCTGATGTGTCCTCAGAGATGTCCTCCTACTCTGCTCACAATTGGCTGGCTACCTGTTGAAGCTTAACAAATCACACCTCTCAGCCAGACTGACGGGTTTCAGAAGATAAGCACTGAGTACTCCCATTGGAATTAATAGGGCAAGTAAATTTGTCCTATACATTTCAATAAGACTGCTTATGAGTAACTTAGTCTGGATGTCAGCCTGTGACTGAAGTAGCCCATCTCATAATTTTAACATTTTTTCTGTACAATCACTCAATAGGGTTCCTGTGCTGAAGGTTTGCAACAGAAGGGGTACACTTGTTAAAATGCTTGAGAATCCATGCAATTGGTAGCATGTGCATATCTATACAGGTATTAATCTTTTGTGCTGCACCGAGAAAGGAACAAAAAGAACCCATTCTCAAACATGCAGAAGCTCCTCTGCTTAGTGAGGATTCTTATTTCTCAAAGACGAATAGATATTTACAAGCTCAAAGAAGAAAGATCCCATCTAAGCTTACTTTATGTCTCTGCCTGTGTGGGAAAACATGGCATTCCTGCCACATGGCATTGCTACCACAAAATAATAAACTGCTTTCAGACATGCTTTCAAAGCCCAGCTTTGCAAATAAGTGTTTGAGAGGTTGTATACATCCTGCTCTACCTTCATGTAACATGGTGTCGCATCATTTATTTATTTATTATTAAAAATTTATTGTATACTGCCTTCTCCAAGACTCTAGGTGGTGAGCAGCAGCAGCAATAATTTAATTTTTTTATTTAAAAAAATTAATGGGCAAAAGCCTGGTGAAAAAGGTAGGTCTTGAGAAGGGCCATGAAAGCCACCAAGGAGGGGGCAGAACAAATCTGGGGGGGAAGGGTGCTCCAAAGAAGAGGGTAGCCACAGAGAAGATCCTCCTATGGGGCCAGGCACCACACACTACACCAGGGCCTGGGATGGGGGTGGCCTGGCAGGGAGAGGGCTGAGAGAGACTCCTGCCTGCAACCCTGGAGAAGCCGCTGCCAGTCTGTGTAGACAATACTGAGCTCGATGGACCAATGGTCTGACTCGGTATAAGGCAGCTTCCTACGTCCTATGTCCCTATGACACTAGGGAGGGCCAACTGAGAAGACTTCACAGGACAGGATACAACTGGCCGAAAGAGGCGATCCTGGAGATATATAGCTGCTAAGTCCATAAGGGTTTCATAGATGAGAATCAGAACTCATGGCACCCATCCACTTCAGTGTGTGCTCTCCCCACTTCATCTCTGTTAGTCTCATCCTTATCTGAACACCAGAAGAGGCAAGGATACCACTGCCATACTGTGCTGCATTTGCCATCTGAAGTTTAACAATGCTGTAACAAGTGCCAAGCTTTGCCCACCCTCTTCCGATTGCAAAGCCGGGGTAATCAAGAGGAGGGAAAGCACGTGTAGTTCAAACCATTCAGCATTATGGCAGTTGTACTATGGCTGCACATCTTCTGCTTTAACAAGGACAAAAGGCCAGAAGAACAGAATGGCAAGCATAGCCACCATGCAAAACACTATTTTATTCAGGCCAGGGAACTGTGTTGATGGCCATTTGCCACTTGACTGCTTGCACAGGGGCAACTGCTACATGCTTCAGGCAAACAGAACTGCACAAACGTTTCAAAAAATATTTCTTTATTGGACAGCCATATACGTCTGCTACTGGGTATCTTGTTAACTGCTGCTTGTTGCATACTTTAAAGGGGGCAAAATCAGTTTGAGTGAAGATGTTCAGCAGGAATGCGATTCAGTGTATGAAAGCTCTTGCCTGGAGCCAGGGGGGTGGACTGGACAGTCTTCATATTCCTGTCAGCACAATGAACTAAAGTCAGTTTTCAGTACTCGTGATTAATTGCTACTATATATTGACTGCCCTTTTCTATAGACTATAACCAGTACTTTAGGTGTAGAACATATGACAGGTGGATTAGTGATAATAAGGGCAGATCATACAGCATTTCACACATGATAATTCCCGCTACGGTGAAGCAGCTTCACTGTGTGTACCAAGCATTTTTAATCATCTGAGAACAGGCACTGTCTCTAGACATCAGGCTACCATGTAAGAAACTTATCACTTGATAATTACTACTTCAACTGGTTAAGTTTAAGTGAATTAGTACCAAGAATAACATGCCAATAATAGGTAAGTAAAGTGGCGCAGCAGGGAAATGCTTGACTAACAAGCAAAAGTTTGCCAGTTCGAATCCCCGCTGGTACTATATCAAGCAGCAGCGATATAGGAAGGTGCTGAAAGGCATCATCTCACACTGCATGGGAGGAGGCAATGGCAAACCCCTCCTGTATTCTACCAAAGAAAACCACAGGGCTCTGTGAGCACCAGGAGTCAAAATCGACTTGACGGCACACTTTACATTTACTGTTCTAGCAAAGATTCTGTACCAAAGCCAGGCCAATCTGCAAGTTCATTCAGGACAAAAACAGATTCTCTGGTGTTTTCAAAACAGGCTGACATTTTCTTTGCAAATCCAGTTTGGCATGAACAGGTCCTAGAAAAATGCATTTTAAATTCGTTTAGGACATAGATGGCCAATGGAACTATGGCCTTGCAGACCTATACATTTATTCAACTTGAAAATGCTCATCCATAAGCCACAGTTCAGTGAATAGCATGGATAACATATGTTTGCAATATTACATAAAACTCCATATGACACTAAACAGTAAACATGAACCTACGTAATATGCTGCAAAAGCCAATCACAAAATGCAGCTCAGCACGTTAATTGAAAGTAATCTGAAATAATTGCAACTGGCTCAATATTTTCTCTCTTTATACACTGTGTTCAGGAATAAGACTAATCAAGCAAAGAAAATGCATCTCAAGAATGCTAAGCAAATAATGAAGGGGAATATTTAATATCAACTTGTTGCTGAAAATGTACAGAGCAAGATAATGAGATTTAAAGCAAACTCCTTTGAAAACACACAAAATGAGAAAAGGCTGCATTAGGAACAGACTTACAAATGTTAAATTCCAGCACAGAAGAGAATGAACAAAACACAAATAGAATGAGAACAATGATGTGTATTTAGCAGCAAAATTCTATAATCAGCAGAGCCCATGTGCCTTGAATCACTTAGCTAAACAAGAACTTCATGTTATATTAATTTATACATGACAAAGAACACAAATTGAATCGAATGGTTTTGGTCATATAGCTATGTTATAAGCATGTCTATTTTGCAACAATATCAGTTTCTCCCATCAATAATACGCTATTGCAGAAGATAGAGTAACAGAAAGAAAAGGAGGAAACCAATAAATGAGTGCTTGAGGAAAAACATGAAGAAAAAGAAATCAGATTAAAAGCATTTGCAGTTGACCATGTTGATTTAACAACATTATTTACAGGCTACCTTTCAACAGAAATCTGATCACACTGTGGTTTATAAGAAGTAAACCAATATAGAAACAAAACAATACAATTAATGCAATAAACACATTTTTAAGAATAACATAAAAGAAAGAATAAAGTTCCCCACTAACCCCTCAAATGCCCAGCAGAATAAAAATGTTTTCAATCTCCAAAGAGAGACAAGGAAAGAACATATGTGAATTTCCCAGTCGAGAGCATTCTAGAACCCCAGGAACACTGAACAAAAGACCCCATACCTTAGATGGCTCCCAATTCATCACTTCAGGCCAGTTTAAAGTGCTGTTTATAACCTTTAAAGCCCTATTGTTTGGGCCCAAGGTATTTTGAAGGACTCACCCATGTGAACCTGCCCGCATACAGATATCCTCAGAGAGAGAGAGAGAGAGAGAGAGAGAGAAGCCAAATCCCAACACCAATTTGGAATTGGCTGAAACTGTTTTAATAATAATTTCTCTTTTGAGTCTAAGTATATTTATCATACCAATAAGCCTTTCTCATACTTCATTTTATTTTGGTGCCGTTTTATACATGGCTTTTAAAAAAAAAATTGAAAGGGCAACTTGCAATAACTTCATGAATTTCACTCATGGATTAATTCCAGGCACAGCAGTATCCAGTGTGTTTTACAGGGTGATTCCTTTCAGGTTTGCTTTCTAGATGTGTCGGTCAACCATGCTGACCACGCAAATGGCTTCCCCCTGTGTTTACAGCCATCCGTGAGGGTAGCTGGGGAAGGTAGAAGCGGGGGAGGGGGCACCTGAACAGGAAGCTGCGGCAAGTGGCAGAGGAGCAGATATGAACCTGCTCTCCTCCTTTTTAAAGGTGCCAGGGATGTGTTGCAAATCACTCTTTGAATCGCGATTCATGCACAAACCTAAGAAACATATCTAACTGGCTTGTTAGAAGTAATACCTCCCTCCACATGGAACAGTCCATTCCCATATTTGTATCCAGTTTCCTCCAACAACAATTATTTATATACCACTTTTCAACAAAAGTTTCCAAAGTGGTTTACAAAAAGAAATAATAAATAAATAAAGATGGATCCCTGTCCCCAAAGGGCTCACAATCTAAAAAGGAACGGCAGCAACAGTCACTGGAGGCACTGTGCTGGGGATGGATAGGGCCAGTTACTCTCCCTTTGCTTAATAAAGAGAATGATTTTACTACATGTAGTTCTGCATCTGTGCTTTGTGTCATTAAATGTTCTTGCCACTTGCTTTATGAAGGAAAAACCATTAGAATTCTAAAGAAGTTTGGTGAATATTTGTAATATTTGGTGAAGATAGAGCAGCGCAACTGCAATCCCAAATTCATCAGTAAGCCCCACTGAACCAAATGGAACTTCTGAGTAAACTGGCATAGGATCAGGCTATTGATTCAATCATATCAGTTTTGCTGCTTTTTCCTTCTCACATAATGGGCACTGGGTTATTACCTTGTTTTACTTATCCTTGATATCTGTTACTAAGATGCTATAATTCTTATTATATTGTGCAAAGTAGTACAATAAAAATGTGTTTTCACATTTAAGGCTATCACTTGATACCTTTATTATTTTTTGCTTTCACTCAATTATTTAACACAGATCACTGAACAGATAACCAGCCTAGTAACCTTTTGTAGTATTAGCACTACTCCATCTAAATCAGGAATTCCCAACCTTGAGTCCCCAGATGTTGTTGGACTACAACTCCCATCATCCTCAGCCACAATGACCTTTGGCTTGGGAACCCGTGATCAAAAATGCTAATATATACCAGGATGTTTCAAGAATTCTTAGACCAGATTTCAGAAGTTGCAAAATCATTTATTAGTAAGATTAATCTCTCTCCCACTTGTGTGCATGGACATGCAATTTTACGTTAAGAAGTAGAAGAAACAAGAAGCAAGGCTTAGAAAGTGAAAAGATAAGTTCAGAAATATGACAGAGGCAAAAGAGACTGTTGCTGCAACAAGAAATATATGCTGTTAAAATTGTGATATTAACGAAGAAAAGGAAGTGTGAAAGTCAAGATGATTCATTGTATCAAAAAGAAAAACACTTTTCCTCTGTGAGGCTAATTTAAATGAGGGAGGTTTGCACAGCGGCAAGATCTATCTTTTAAGTCCTCTTATGTTGCATTAAAAGGTGGTTAAGCATTGGAGAGCACAGAGAAAGTTAGTTAAAGAATTAGGATTATGAGAACACAACCCATGACCCCAGAAGCACAGGGAAGATCACACTTTGGGGAAATGCGCAGTTCAGATGTTACAACTGAGAACATCAGTTTCGAAATCAGGAACAGACTAGGAATCTAGGGATGGGCCCGGACCGGTCCGGAGGCCATTGAAAAGGCCTCCGGACCGGTCCGGACCTAGGTGGTTCGGATTGGGGGTGGGGGTCGCTTTAGGAGCGGCAGGAGGGTTTACTTACCCCTCCCGCCGCTTTCCACTGTGGCGCCGTAATTAGTAGAGTAATTGGGGCGGCAGGATACCTCCCTGCCGCCCCTTGCCTGCTGTGGCTCTGCAAAGCTCCCAGTAATGCTTTGCGCGTGCGCACGATGTAAATGTTGTTGGTTTTTTTTACTCTACTAATTACGGCGCCACAACAGAAAGTGGCGGGAGGGGTAAGCAAACCCTCCTGCCACTCTTAAAGCGACCCCCCACCCCAGTGCCGGACTGCAGTGTGGCGGTTCCGTGCACACCCCTATAGGAATCCTGAGCGTTCTCCAACTTTCTTCACCCAGTTTTGGTACTGCACAATACCTGGGCCAAATGCCAAGCTAGGTTAAAAGGTGTCTAAACTCATTTTGAAAACCCTAATCAAAACATAAGTTCCCAAAGTTCATTCTAGCCCAAATTAGCAGTGGTCACACAATGCTGCAACTGGGTAGAGAAAGACAAGGACAAACACAGGCGAGAGTGTACACACAATATTGTAGCCTTGTCTCTAACCCTTGGAACAGAGTGTCTAGTTCAGCTGTACTAAACTTGAGGGGTTTCAGACACTTTTCCATATTTGCTTTGACCAACCTTAAAAAATGCCCCAATTAAACACAGATGGAATACATACAAAGAACTCATGGAAACATTTCAAAAGAAATGGGAAATAATTGAGACAGAAATCCCACAAACAATATGAAATTGTGTAAAGCTCACGTAGAGAAAACCAGGCAAATTGTTATTCTATAGCAAGCACCAAAGAAAAATAAGATGAAGTTAATATTGATCTATGTTGCAAAAAGGAGAAAGCTTGTCTGTCAAAAGAGAAAAGTTAATTTTGAATTTTTTTATAGGTATCCAAAGCAGGGAATTAAGTATCCACATTACTAACATGCTTTGCTCATTTCATGAAGCAGCAGAAAGCAAAGCTAATGGCACTAGCTCAGTTCAGACATTATGACAAACAGTGATTTAATCATGGTTTAGAATGATGATCTCAAGCCTCAGGCATGAGTGTTCCCCCTTACTATTCAAATGCAAAGGGGGAAAGGTTCCATGGATCAGTACAAACAATTCCAGTGGGACTTATCCCTGAGTAAGTATGCATAGGATTGCAATCAGGCAGCTTAATTTTATGAAGGCTTCCTAGAACTGAATCACAATTTCATAGGGCTTCTTCACAGATTAGGAAAATCCAGGAACAGCTGCGTTTGGACAACACAATAAATGCTGGCTTGTTCTTAACCTTCCATGGAAGCAAAAGACTTCCTCTCGTGCGTGCAAATAGGAGTCCAAAAGCTTATGATCATCCTGCTAAAGCATGATTTAGTATAACATTGGAACCAGGCCTCTGTCTATTGCATGAAAACTCCGGTTTGTATTAGTTGTGCTATTTGCAGGACTCCTTGGCACTCAATAAATGAGTTTCAAGAAAACAAAAGGAACATTGAGGGGAGAAATAGAGCAAATAAAGGCCTCATGTAATTAGAATGGGGTAGATCAAATTTAAGATGTACTATCTGACAATTTCCCCAGCACAAGAAAGAAGAATTAAATTATCAGAATAGCACAGGCTTGCTTATTTGGTAGACCCATATACCACTGTCATGAGCTAAGAAAGGGGACAGACAGACAGACACATACACACACCACATAACATTGCACAAAGCTCAAACTGTTTATAAAAAGAAACTGAAATGTGATATTTAGGGAGAAAGTTCAAAATCTAGAATAACTTCTTTTATATCTATGTAATTGCTTCTTATCTTTTTTTTTAAAAAGTCATTCAGCACTTCCATGCTGAATTAGCACTACATAACTTCCCTGTATAAATAGATGTTAAAAAGCAATATCCAATGTGTATTCTTCATATAGACTAGCTATATGTACATTTTAACCATTATTACCAACTAGACACTGTTCATTTGTATGCATGTCATTATATTTTATAATACAATGCATAGACTGCCTTTCTACGAGATGCACCCAAGACAGTATTAAAATATATTCAGCATTAAAAAGTGCACAGCTTTAAAATATATTCAAACACAAAACAATCAAAAATAGCAAAGTTCAAACAGCCTTGGATCCTAGAACAAGTCTTCTCCCGATGAACACAGTAGGCGGACAGATTCCTATGGTGTTGGGAAGACCTTCAGGTACCCCAGACCCAAACTGTTAGAGCCTCTAAAAATCAAAACACACCACCCCAAATTGGGCTTGGAAATGGATTGGGAACCAGAGCCAATCAAACAAAACCAGAGCAATATATTTCATAGATTGGACTCCCAGCTACAGTCTACCAGCAGCATTCTGTATCAGTTTACATTTCTTAAAAAAAACTTTTCAAGGGCAGTCTGACACATAGAGCACATTACAGTAGCCAAGCTGAATGTAACCAATGCATGTGCAATAGCGTCCAGATAGGAGTTGTCACAGTCTTAAAGCTGTTGCACAGGCACTTCTGGCTGCAGCCACTACCTGACTATCCAGTAGTAGTCCCAAACTTTATTATTATACTAAACATTGAAAAAATAACAAAAAGATAAATAGAAAAAATAAAGCAGATCTGGATCAGAATCAACCAATTTTGATTTAGTCCTTCCCATTATTTAGTTATCTGAAATATTTATACCCTGCCCCTCCAGTGCAATACTGCTTGGCTTACAACAATAACAGACACAGATACAAATAATAATATTAAATATTAAAAAGAGTCAGATTAAAAACAATTATTAGGTTCAAATTAAAACTGAAAATTATAAAAAGCTAAAGAAGCTAAAGAAAATAGATGGCAAAGCTTACAGCACTTATAAGGGATGAAAATTCGGAATCTTTCAAAGAAGATTGGGAACCATTTTTACTTTACTTAAAGAACTTTTTTTCTAATATGGATTTTTTAGCAGGGTTTGAAATATAGTATTAACAGCAGGTTGGGTAGGGTAAAATCGAGTAGTAATGTGGAATATCTATGTTTTGAATTATTATAGCAATGATTTATATGTATAGTTAACACAAACCGCACAGATAGGTAAGTGGGAAGTCAATTGTAATTGTAATTTTATTTACAGTCATTGACCAAACAGAGAGTAAAAACTAATAGACATTAAAATGTGTGTGTGTGTGTGTGTGTGTGTGTACGTACACAGTTTAGAATTAGGATGATGTCCCATTATACCTCTTTAAAGCAATATAACTAAACTTAGCTACAGAAATAGAGATTGAAGCATCTTTATCTGAAAGCAGATGTTTTTCAAGATTATCATCGGATTGATCTACCAGTTTACATATTAAAGGAGCAATAAGACGTTCCCTAGGATATAAATGGAATTTACAATGGAGAAGAATGTGTGCAACAGTTTCTGTATCTCCTGACCCACAACTACAGTGTCGTTCCTCTAAAGGCACATCCTGAAACCTCCCAGCTAGAAGTGCAGATGGAAAGGAGTTAACCCTTACTCTCGTAAATATCCATTGAAACTTAGAGAAAGTGATTGTTGACAGATATTTTGCGGGGGAAAGGTCCATCTTAGTTCTTATTACTCTATAAAACTCTGGAAGTACAGCCCAGTTTTCTTGGATCTCAATATCAACAAGGCATTGTCTTACTACTCTTTTCGCATTCGCTAGACCCAGTTCCGGCAATTGAGCTGGATCTAAGCCTAGAAAGGTGAGTTTATTACTTACTGTAGCACACCATAGTGACTGGGGACTAGCTGAGAGAAACTCAGGAATTAAACCAACTGGTCGCAGATGTATTTTCAACCAAAAATAGATAATTAGAAGCCAGGCCCGAGATTCAATTTTTATAAATCCAGCCTCTGTCCTTAAAGTCACATTCGCTGTACATTTTGGAATGCCAAATAAGTTCCTCAAGAACCCTGATTGGCTTCTTTCCAGAATGTCAAACCTTGAGTATGGACCTAATTGAATACCATACAATAATTGCGGAATGACCTTTGCAGTATAGAGCTTTAAAGCAGCTGGAATGAAGCCTGCACCCTGAGTTCTAAAAAATCTTGATTGCTGCTGTGCTACGTTTTGCCGACTCTGTGACCATACTTATATGTGCTGATTTCCCAGCATTTTGTTGAAAAATTACCCCCAAATATTTTATTTGATTTACCTGTTCTAGTCGATGTCCATCTAGCATCCATACAATTTTTTTTACTTTATTGGTGAAGCACATAATTTTAGATTTGTCATAACTGATCTGTAGATGCTCCTCTCTGCAGTATAGTGCTAAGGCATCTAATGCTCTTTTAAGCCCAACCCTGGTTTGAGATAAAATTACTGCATCATCAGCATACATCAGGATTGGGATTTTCTTGTTGACTAGTTTTGGTGGATGAGTGTCAGATGTCTGCAAATGCTTTATCAAATCATTAATATAAAGGTTAAATAAGTAAGGGGCTAATACACACCCTTGTCAATATTTACTTAATTAAATAAATGAATGCAATTTGAATGTAAAGCTATCGTAAAAGCCAATAAAAATTTAAAATGCAAAAAAGAAGCTAAAGAAACTAAATAACCTACTAGATATAACAAAATAATAATATTTAAAAGTCTCCTTAAAAAGGTGTGTTTTAAGATTTTTTTTAGAAACACTGAGAGAGGGAGAATGTCGAAGCTCTTCAAGGAGGGTGTTCCAAAGCTGATTCATAGAACTATTCTGTTTGAAACATCCACAACGAACTTTGAATGCTTAACACATTTGTATGATTTGATCACATCTGATCAAAATGGGGAGGGAATCCATTATTATAAAAATGTAAACTGCCTTAAGTGCTCTGGCAGAAAGGCAGTAAGTACGTAAAAGTAGTAAATAATCGTAATAAGATTCCACAGAGCTCTAATAGATTTACTTCCTGGTAACTGTTGTTTTAAAATTGCAGCCCAACCCTTACCCAGAAGCAAGTTCCACAAGTTTGATTAATGGACGTATTTCCTGGTAAGCATGCGGAGATTGCAACCCTGTTGGATATCAGTAATGTCAGAAATTCATTTAAACTTCTTTTCAATATTTAACTTAAGTAATATTGAAAATTCAGAAACTTAACTATTAACTTTCTAAAGTTAAATAAATTCATCTAACAAAGCTACCTGCTATAATTTTAGATTCTATATGGATTCAGAAAAGGTGCTAAAATTTGCACTAGCAATGAAGTTAAAAATTCCAAATGGGTATTTTTATTTTATAAAAGAACTATATCACAATTCACTGAGAATATCACTCAGGCAAACATCTTTAAATGAATCATAGTACAAACCTCAGTGAAATGAGTGGAAGTTGAACTATACTAGCCATGTTCTTGTGCAATTCCCATTCATTTCAACTGAACTATTGCAGAAGAGTTCTAAGCAGTGAGCTCCTCGGAATACCAGTTGCAGGGGAACAGCAGCAGGAGAGGGGGTATGCCTTCATTTCCTTGTTGTGGGCTTCCCAGAGGCATTTGATGAGCCCCTGTGAGAAATAGGATGCTGGACTAGATAGGTTTTGGGCCTGATCCAGTAAGGCTTTTCTTATGTTTCCTTTCTCTAAAAGTCAGCATAAGCTTCTACAGAAGTCAATTTACTAAGAACCCGGAAATAGATTTGCTTCAGTTTTTGCATCCCAATGACAAGACTCCTTTGCTTCTGTGACTCACTACCATGTCTTTTAAAGTTAATATTTAACAAATGAAACAATATTAAATTAGTTCAGTTTGTTTGTCTGGGTCATCATAAACCATAATCTCATTAAATTATGAAATACCATCCCACTAAGTTCCCAAAAGATCTCTGTGGATGGGCCTATAAATTATTTCATAAGGTTAAACTGTAATATTTTTAACTACTGCTATATCTCATTTGTGACTGTTGTATTTTGCATCAACCTAATTTAAATACCACATTGTGAATTTTTGCTAATCATTTAACTCTCCAGCTGTGAATACTTCCAGTTATTATTTCTGTTTTCCTTGGCCTTGTTCATGTCCATCTGTCAGGATTCTGTTTAAACAGTAGCAGATCCTGTGCTAGATCAACCTAGGAACACATCTGAAAACAAAGCTACCCCAAGATGTCAATGAAACTCTGTGAAGACAGTGTCTCTACATGCAAGATGAACTATCAGAATTGAGGCCTTACAGTGGTAAACAACTATATGATTAGCTATACAATAGAGTTTTTGGTCTTGACTGGAGCATCTTACAGAAGCAAATACTATACTGTTGGCCTCATGAGTTCTCTATTTGAATAATTTCAAAAAGATTATCACAAATCAAAGAGGAGATAAATGGAATTCCATAAGGTAAATTAAAGGTCCATCATTATTATTGTGACAAATATTTATATATCGCTTTTAGGGGCAGGGGGGAGTTCTCAGGGTAGTTTATATAGAAAAATAAAGAAGATGCTTCCCTGTGCCTGAAAAGCTCACAATCAAAAAATTTTAAAACTCAAAGAACTGGCTACTTACAGACACAAGTGTACATTGTGATTTGTGCAAATGATTGTGATGATTAACCCAACCCAGCTCTAGTCACACATAGTTGTGCATAACAAATTGTTCATTTGAATGCACATCTCAATGAAAGCAAAGTGAATTCTGATTGTAGAAGCAGTCCAACCATAAGGCATGGTAAGACAAGTGCCATCATCCCATCGCTATGGACTCACTTCATCTTATTGGGCTACCACCCTCTTCACCCCCCACTGGGCCACCATCCTTTCACTGCACTCAATCCCCCACTCTTTTACCCTGTGATGGTGCACTAGCCACCTTCCATGTTCTCCTCCATCCTCCTCCTCCACTCCTGCCTCCCACTCTGGATTCTGAGAAGTCCAACAGGTGTAGGGAGTGAAAGGAAGAAACATTTTGAACCAGAAACTGTGTTGGCATAGAGCATCTGTTGGCTTATATCACCAGGTAAGGTAAGTGGGAAAGGAACAGGGCCCAATGAAGCAGGGAGGGGAGAGAGACAAAGAGAGAAGACATGCTGGGATGGGTAGGTGGATGGGAGAAGAGAAAGAGAGATGCACTGGGATAAGTAAGTGGAAAGAGATGGGGAGAGAGAGAGGAGACATGCTGGGATAGGGAGTGTGTAGAGAAACAAAATGTGATGGGAGTGCATGGAAGAAAAGGCATTACTGAGGAAAATTATGTGCAGTGCATTGTGCATATGGCAGTAATAAAAGAGGGTCCTGAGGAAGGGGGTAAGCTTAGCCAGTGTGCTTGTACTCCACAGGGAGCGACACTATGTTGCTCCCACACCTTTGGCAGCACAAGAGTTGCAGCCAACCCTGCTGATGTGTGTCCATTCACGGATTCAGATGCATATCTGACTTTGGTTGGAGTTCCCAATCCAGAGTAGAAGACATCTCCACACATGAATCTCCTTCTCTGGATCAGGGTACAGAATTAGTTTCAAGCAGCAAATTGAGTTGATTGGTGATCTGTTTTAAAAAGAGATCTCATGCTTATGAAATGGACAGTGCTGCATGAACACAAGAGCTTGCAAAACAAAATCATGATATTTTATCACCACATCAGTGTTCCCGATAACAGGGATTCCCACATGATGTTGACTACAACTCCCATAATCCCCAGCCAAAGGCCACTGCAGCTGGGGATGCGGGAGTTGTAGTGAACAACATCTGGAAATCCCTGTTAGAGGGAACAGTGCACCACATTCTTAAGGATGGGGAAAATTCATTAACCAGTAGTTCTAGACTACATGAAGTCTTTATTTATTTAAAGTACTTGACATTTTACTTGCCTATTTTTCTCTTTTTAACAAACACAGGGTCAGCTCAATCTAGGAGTGCGTACTTGTCTATCTTCATCATAACTGTAAATCACGTGCTACTTCTACATGTCATGCCACCTAAACACTTTTAACCTCAGTTACTGAAAATGGGTAATTGAAAAGCAGGAAGGATTAAGCCTAAATCCTGGATGAGGGGGCTCACCTTGTAAAACATCGTTCATGTAATGTATTTCCTTTCATTCTGGCTGCAATCACCATGTAATACACAAAAGAAATATCTCTATCCATATATAGATTTCTGATCATCTACACAGATGTACTTCAAAGGCTCCTCATATCACTGCATCCCTCTCTGCTATTATTCGTCCTCCCGACACAACAGCCTTTCAACCTTAAGAGCAGCAGCCATCAATTTTAAATGTGGCCAGGAGGGTGTCACTGACTGTCCCTTGTTTTCCACCATCCCCCTTCCGTTCTGTTATCCTCACTCCTCCTCCCCGCCCGGTCACCTGCTCCCTCCCAGACGGCCTTGTCCTTCCAGGTCAGCTCTCTACACACCTTCTCTGCCTATTCATCCTGGGTGTGTTATGTGCGCGAGGGAGGCGGTGAATGAAAGCCATGTCAAGGCAACCGCCTGCATTTCGTTGTCAACAAGGGGGGAGCTCTCTAATAAAACAAACTCCATCGGCTCAGCAAAATCCGCACGCACAACTCCTCCCTGTCGCCAAGAAAAACGTGAAACACACACACACACGGCCTTCTTCTCCAGCTCCCTCCGCTCTCCCATCCCCAGCAGCTCCATCCCTTACTCTGCCAGATCACAAAGGCCTGCCTCATGCATCAGTGGTAGCACAGGCTGCCCGTCCTCCCTCTTCCTGCTCGCCGCCGAGCTAACCCGAATCCTGCTCCAACAGACACCTTCGCCTCCTCCTTCCCCCATAACCCCTCCCCAATCACCCCGAAAGACCCACACATCACACAGCCTGGCTGGCTTGGCTCTCCCTTGTGGTCAGCCTCTTCCCACCATGACCACAGGCTCCCAAGGCCCGTCCTCCCCGCTGCAGGTGCCTCTGCCTCCCTCTCCTACACCCCCGCCCGCGCCCCAATTTACCTAGGGCCACCTCACAGGCTTTGCGCAGCTGGGAATGATGCGCCTTCTTCACTTCCTTGTCGGCCAGGATCTTCTCCAAAGCCCGGGTCAGGAACATGTTCTTCGTCTTCTTCCCCTCATACATGAGGGCGCGAGGAAACTGAGGGAGCGGGGAGAAGACTGGGGTGGCGGGGAGTCTCTCGCTGCCTCCGGCTGCAGCTGCCCCAGCAGGTTGCCGTGTAAATCCCTCCCGGCGAAGGCTGGGCGACGCTGTGGCAGCCCCCGCTCGTCACTAGGAGGAGAGAACGGGCTCTCCCGGGATCGCGGCGCCCTCAGTCCCAGCGCCGCCTGCTCGCCTCAGCCTCCATTAGCAGAGTCGGCAGCGGCTGCAATAGCAGCGGCAGCAGCAGCAGCCTGCTCTCGCCATGTTGGAAGGAAACTACGTCAAGGCCGCGGCGGCCCGAGTGGCTGCAGAGGAGGAAGCGGCAGCGGCGCTGCTGCTCTGACTCCGACTCCGGGAGGGTGGTGGCAGAGGCGCAGCCGCAGGGAGGGAAGGAGCTGGCGGAGCCGCGCAAGCAAGAACTAGCTGCTGTGGAGAGTGGCGCTACAGGTGTGAGAGGGAGGGGCCTCTCCCTCTACCGCGGCCGCCGCCTCCTCCTCCTGCGAAAGGAATGAGGGATAGCGGGAGCGAGATGCTGAGTGGAGGCGCGCTTCTTGCCTCTCCTGGCTCAGCAGCTTCGCCTTCGAGACGAGGGAGCTTCTCCCTCCTCTTCTCCACGCCACATTTCATTCACTTTTCCTCCGATGCACCCCGCCCGCTCGCAAACTAACACTCTCCAGCCTGAACGAAGGAGGCGGCAAGCTAGCTAGGCGGCTTGCTTTTTCCCCTTTCAAGCTTGCGGGGTGGGGGGGTTGGAGCCCTGCCCGCCTCCGAGACAGATACGCTTCTGTTCACGCGATGACGAAGAGACGTAAGAATTTCTCTGCCACATTTTTGAGCCTGCTGCTGGGTTGGGTCACTGAGCCTCCTCAAGGTTCTCTCTTCCGGTTTTGTCACGGCCGGTACCTCTTCCACTTCAAGGCCTTGGGCGGGCTCCCACCATTCATCGTTATTTCCATTTTAATACGTGTGTGTGTTCACACGCACTTATAAAG
Source organism: Hemicordylus capensis (assembly GCF_027244095.1). Classification (NCBI taxonomy): domain Eukaryota; kingdom Metazoa; phylum Chordata; class Lepidosauria; order Squamata; family Cordylidae; genus Hemicordylus; species Hemicordylus capensis. The sequence continues at coordinate 266,902,415 of NC_069660.1, forward strand.
ACTTTCCTGGAGCAGCGTGGGCAGGCTTGCAGGATCTACTGTTTATTATTATTTCTTGTTTACACAGTCAGACAGGTGTTATTGACTGGTTTGTTTTACCCAGACATCGAGTCCTTCCCAAGGACCTGGGATGACTGAATTTTATTATCAGTATTGTTGTTATTATAGATATGGTCGCAGAATATAGGCTGTACCCAGTAAAGTTGCTTTTTGTAATTGGCTGGTCGTGATTTCTGTGGCGCCTATGGTATTGAGGTGCTCTTCAAGGTTGCAGTTCCCTAGGTGCCCTAGGGAATAATATTATTCTCTAGGTAATAATAATAATTATTATTATAATATATATATATAACACCTGCAAAGAACTGCTGAAGCCAGGTGTAAAATAGTGGGATGGCCAACATATACTTGAAATTAAGGAACAGAGTGCAGCAGGAATTTGTTTTTCAGTACTGAAAGTCCACTCAGGGTCCTTTCACACAGAAATCTACTCCTGCTTTTCCTCCAAGCTTCTTTTAATTTCAGCAGCCTCATTTAAAGGGGGTAAGGGCCTTTAAAGACTGAAATTGGAAGACAGAAGTTCAGAGTCTACCAGTAGATCCCAGGCTATCTTCTATCCATGCCTGGACTAAAGCCCACTTCATCAAATGCATGAAGTATGTGTGACTAATGTGGCCAGGCTATCCCACTGGAATTTGTTACTTGAGTGTAAGTCTCATCACTTCCTAGTCAATATGGTTGGGATTGCTGTCAGGAAGGAGTGCATAAAAACGTCTGTTCTGCTGCCAAGAGGTCTCAAACTTGTCCATAATGACCCTTCCTTTGCTTGAGCCTCCTTGAGGGTAGTTAAGATTAAACAAATCTAAGATAGAAACAGTTGGCAGTAAAGCATTTGTTTTTCAGTTCTGCCTCAAGATAAAAGTATATCACAGTTAGCAGACTCATGAGATGGGAGGGACACCTCAGAACTCAAAAGCCTGTGAAAACTAGGAGTGCTTAGTTGGCACTCATGACTATCCAGAGTGAAGGACTGATGGAAGGATTCTATCTCCATGCTCAGTTAAGCCTCATAACTTGGGAGGAGGCTGGGGACAACCTTGAGTCTCCTTAGCAACTCACCAGGTTTCCTTAGCAAAGCCTGCTTTATGTGTTGAGACTTGAGAGCCCTGGCTTTATTATGAGAGCTCACAGACAGCTGTACCATCCAACCCAAGCATTCACAAGCTAAAATTGTGTCCTGAAAGTGGCACCAAGTGGTAATATTTTTATAAATAACCAGTTATCCACCTTAATTTTTCTATAGCATTCTTACATTTTGTTTTTTTAATATACTAAGGTAACTCTCCAGCCAAAGTTGAGTAGTTTTAATTCCTTCTGAATTCACTTAGAGAAGTTAAGCACATACGTACATTTCTCTCTGTGATATCAGTAAGCACTTTTAAGTCCCATCCATAGAATGGAACTATGCTGGCTTGTGTCCTATGCATTTTCCTGTTTTTTAATTATTATTATTATTATTATTATTATTATTATTAATCTAAAATAATGCTTGGGTGGGGGAGTTTTCATAGCAAAAGGTATGAAAAGATGGTTCATTGTCTCAAAAGAACACAATCGAAAAAGAAACAATAAGGAAACTGCCATTGGAGGGGGTGCTATGCTGAGCAAAATAGAGACAGTTGCTCTTTTCTTACTAAATAAGAGGAAGCCATCACTTTAAAAGGGGCTTTTTTGCTCAGTTAGCAGGGGTAAATTAAATCACAGCAGTATGTTTAAAGAGTATTATATAGTATGTATATCTATCTATCTATCTATCTATCTATCTATCTATCTATCTGAGAAGCAGTATATCATTACCTGACACCTACAACCTCACAATCTTATATGTTGATAACACATATCTCATGAGAGCCGGGAAAATGTTTGATTACATACGTGTGTGTTTGTTTATAAATAGCACTTTACATTTCTATACTATGTTTCTGTACAGATTTCAAGGTATATTACGAACGTCAGCATGGCAATCTCCATACCATTTTCTAAGGCAATTTATGGACACACCTTTTGTTTTTTTAAAGTGTTTTGACTTCAAAATAATACATATAAAATTGATTTTTAAATTTTATTTTTTGCCTTTGGTAAAATTGAATTCAGTGTTTATAGCCAAACTTGACAATGTGGAAGTACAGGTGGTCCTTTTTATTCACAGAGGTTCTGTTCGTGCCTGTAGGCGCGAAAAATGAAACCTTACCCCTATGGGAATCCCCAGGGATTAGATTCCTACACACACAAAAAGGGCTTTAAAAAAAACAAAAACAAGGAGGAGACAGAAATAAGATTTTAAAAGTACTGTACTTTGCTCTCCAGGTAAAACTGCAGGAATCTTTGCTTTAAAGATACACAAAATGGCTCTATACTGTAAAATGGCAGCTGGACATCAGAAGTCATTTCTGGGTCATTTCCAGCCATTCAAAACTGCAAATAGGCTAATTTTAGCTAATTGTTAGAAACTGGGTCGCTAAGACCCATCCACGGATACGTGAAACAGCAGTTGTTGAAACCGCCGATAACCGGCCACCTGTACTTTCACCATATGTACCCATATGCAGGTACATCAAAGAATGCCTGCTCCTAGGTGATTCTACCTGCCTATTTAGGTCATCGAGGGAGGTTCTCCACTTAGTTACCCCAGCTGAAACTCAGCTGATCAACATGAAGGATAGAAACTTCTCAGCGGCATTCCTCAGTCCAGGGGGGTTAACAATGCTCCATTTCTCCCAGCTCTTATGCTGTCTCTTAATTCTTATTGTTTTGTTTTATTATTATCTGTTCCGTGAGGCCTTTGAGACTGAGCTGAGGTTTTCTGATATACCAATACTACCACCACCACTACTACTATAAATATTTGTATACCGCTTATTTATATCTAAGTATTTATATACATAACTACCATATACTGGTGGTTTATGCTGCCTTCATCATTGGTTTTGTACTGTCTTTGGTTTACTGAGTTAATTAAAATAAAGCCATTGAAAATAATGTTGTTAGGTACTTTGGGGCCACAAGGCAAAAAGTGGCATACAAATTTGAAAAATAAAACAAATGTTAAATGTGTATTCATTTATTCCTCTCTCTGTGTTTACTAGTCTGTGTCTAGCTGCTTATGACTATAATGTTTGTACAGAATAATAGCTACTCGAAAGATCGACAGTGAATTGTGTACATAATTATTCTATATATGTCCAAGTTTATACAAAGCCAGTTCCACCTTTGTATATATGAGGAATCATCAACATCTAAAACTACATGATGGGTGCTGATTTTTCTTTAAGTCCCAAAACACTTCTCCTTTAATATTTGACTTAAATCATTTTCCTGTTTGGTGTGGACATATACCATCATTACTAGTACCATTGTTTGCTTTGAAAAGTGTTTCAAAAGCAACCGCTTTGTAATTACCAGCTTCCTGCTGGCTGGACCAAAGGTGACACTCACTGGCATAGCTAGGACAGCAGGGGTCTGTGTTCTGCCCTCACCCCAGTAGGGCCCATGCCCCCTATCAGCACATGCTCCAAAGGCATGCATCTTCTTTCCTTACCAGAGCAGCAGCACTCGCTGCTGCTTCTGCAGGCTGCCGCCAGTATTTATCACCGTGAAGCAGGGAGGGCCTGTCCCATTCCTTGAATAGAAGGGCCATCCCTGTTTCACAGTAAAGGACATCAAATGGGGAGAAACAGCAAGGGTGGTGGCAGGTGGCAAGGAGCCGTGGCAAGGGGAAGCAGGAGCTGCAGTGGCAAGTGAGGGGAAGGAAACTAGTGAGAGACCCTGGAAGAGCCCTCCCCTCCCCACCCCAGGCCCATGTTCTTGAAACACCTTTGGACCCTTGTAGCTCTGCACGTGGTGACACTAAGACATTGATTTAGGTATAGGGTGCCATCCCATACAAAATAGATCCAAAGGGTAATGCAGACTACATGTCAGGAACCTATGCTACATTTTACAGATTTTTCTATAAAGCAGTAATATAAAGAGGGGACATTGCAGCCCATAAATAGGGATTTGTTTTGTTCTCTGGTAAGCTTGGAGCAGATCTGCTGTTATGGGTGCATGAACCATGTGTTTTGCTCTTCTGGTTCTTGGTGCTGTGAGACAACCCCAGAATTATTTATACATAGCGGTGTACATAATCCAAATTACAATACTGAAATTTAAAAAAACAAAACACAGAATAAAAACAATTAAAAACAATTCACAAAACAAATTCACAGAGTAAAATAAACAGTTAAAATTAGTTTTAATTAAAAGCCTGAGAAAACAGGTGTGTCTTAAGGGTCTTTTACAAAGCAATCAGTGATGGAAGAGCTCTTCCATCTTCTCTTCTGATAGGAAGTGGATTCCAAAGCCCTGGGGCAGCCACAGAGAAGGTCCAGCCCCAGTCACCACCAGACCTGCCAGCGGCAACCATAACCAGACCACCCCAGATGATCTTAATAGACTGCATTGTTCATGACAAAGGAGGCACTCTCTTACATACCTTGGACCTAATCCATTCAGGGCTTTATAGGTAATGACCAATGTATTTTGCTCAGGAACATATTGGCAGCCAATGCACTTCTATCAGAATCGATATTATATTGTCCCTTCAGGTTGTCCCAGAGACCAACCTGGCTGCCACATTCTGTACCAGTTGTAGTTTCCAGACAATGCACAAAGACAGCCCCATGTAGAGTGCATTACAGTAGTCAAGCCTGGAACATATGTGCTACTTAATGTACCAGCATATGTACTACTGTTTTAAGGTCATTTATGTTCAGAAATGGGCATAGCTGACATATCAGCTGAAGCTGATAAAAAGTGCTCCTGGCCACTGCCTCAACCTGAGAAACCAGAGAGCAGTTGGGATCCATGAGCATTCCCAAGTACTGATCTTTCAGGGGGAGTGTAACCCCATCCAGAACTGGTGGATCTAAACCATCTCTCACTTCTTGACCCCCCACAATCAGTACCTGTAATAAAGCAATTGCATTGCCAGTAATACTCAACTGGTGTTGGTGCAACTGAGGCTTACAGAGAGAAATGGCTTAATCCAGAAACAGCCCAAGTTTCCAAACTGAAGAGCTGCATACAAAAATGTTCATGTAGTCAGGACTTGCATCTCTAGCTGCTGTTGCTCTTTGCTAAATAACCATCCCAACAGAAGTTTCTGCTGTTACTCATCCATAATTAGGGAGAAACTGAAGAGAGTTCAGATCAGGGGATCACTCAGCATGCAAACAAGTGGGAAGGGTTGCCATGAAGCAAAGAGGGTGGGATTTAGAATATACCAATCAAAAACCAAAAGCTGAACTTTGTGAAAGCTGGAAATGCAAAAGCTGGAGTTTGAAAAAGCAAGATAGAAAATGTATTGACACTTTCCAACTTTGGTGTTGGAGAAGACTTTTGAGGATACTCTGGACAGCCAGGAAAACAAACAAATGGATCATAGAACATAGTATTTTCACTCGAGGCACAAATGACCAGGCTCAAACTATCATACTTCAGACATATTATGCGAAAACTCAACTTCCTTGAGAAGTCCATAATGCTGGGGGAAGTTTTAGTATGTATTATTTATTTAGTTAACACATTTGTATACCACCCCAAATGCAAGTGTCTGGGCGGTTTACAACAAAACAAAACAGATAAAAAGATTAAAACATTTCAACAATATAGATCTTTTAAGATAGGAGTGATATGGTCTTTGCACTTTTGTAGATTTTCTTAATTTTATTCCTTTTAATTTTTCTTATTTTTATGTTAGTTCTCTTCATTTTTTTATTTCTCTTCTGTACTCCAGGGCCCCCTGGCGATTGGCTATTTTTGGTGATACCTTTTTTACTGATAGAAGAAATGGACAGGTTGTTTCAACAGTGACTGGCTTTGGGAATTATAGTGGGGGGAGGAGGGTCTGTTCTCAGAGGCGTAACTAGGGAAAACGGCGCCCGGGGCAAGCATTGAAATGGCGCGCCCCCGCCCCCCCAACATACTACATTATACTTAGGTTTTTCCTCACAAGCGCCCGCCACCGCCGCCAAACCAGGCCACTGACTGGCCGCCAGGTGCCAGCAAAGCAATGGGGGGGGACGCGGGGGGCGCGGAAGGGACCACTCGTGGGGGAGGGGGCGCCGACGCGCTCCCTTGACTGCTGCAGCACTGCTGCACTGAGCAGGAAACATTTGTATTAACAAAAAATTAAAAAAAATTAAAAAATTTTTTGTCATGGCGGCGCCCCCCACGTGACCAGAAAAGATGGCGCCCGGGGCACGTGCCCCACCTGCCCCCCCTATAGTTACGCCTCTGTCTGTTCTTCTAAGGGGGGAAAGTCCTGCCACTTGAGGCGGGCTCTCTCCTTTGTGCCCTCCTCCTCTCCTTCCGGTCATAGTGATCAGATTGTAGCCACCCATGGTCTCAGGATGCTGTTGTTTATTGCCAGATCTGTCTGTAATAAATCCTCTTCCATCTTTGATCTCCTTTTAGATGAACAGGCAGATTTGGCTTGCATCACTGAGACCTGGTTAGATCCAGATGAGGGTGTTCCCCTCACTGAGATGTGTCCACCTGGCTTCTCTGTGTTTCATCATCCCCGAGGTCACAGTTGGGGGGGGCAGTGTCATGGTGATTTTTAAAGAAGATCTTATGTTGATCAGGGGCCCTATCCCACAGGTTATGGGATGCGAATGTTTTTCTGTAAGTCTGGGTCAACGTGACAAACTTGGGCTTCTCCTGGTTTATCGACCTCCTCGTTGTCCATCTGCTGCCCTTTCCAAGCTCCTTGATTTGGTGTCAGGCCTGGTGATTACGACCTCTAGACTTATGATTCTGAGACTTATTCCAATCTTCCAGCTCATGATGGGGGTTTGATGGTTCGGGAGTTCATGAGCTCTATGGCTACCATGGGCTTGTCTCAGATCATTTCAGGCCCGACTCATGTGGGTGGACATACCTTGAACTTGGTTTATCTTTCAGGACAATGGCAGACAGATCTAGTCTTGGAAAATATTGTCATCTCTCCCCTGCCATGGTCCGATCATTTTCTGATTAATATGCAGATTGCAGGGGCCCCCTGTCTCTACCGGGACAGCACTACAACACGGATGTTCCGCCACAGGCGCCTCATGGATCCTGTCGGATTCCAGGAGGCTCTTGGGGACATTCCTTGCAATCTGGTAGACATTTCTTCATCGCAGCTCGTGGAATCTTGGAACATCAAGGCCATGAGGGCGTTAGATGAAATTGCTCCCAAGTGTCCTCTTACGGTTCGTGGATCCCGGCTTCCTTGGTTCTCTGAGGAACTTAGGGAAATGAAACAGACCAAAAGACACTTGCAACATCGTTGGAGGAAAACTGGTGCCAAAGATGACCGAATGCGACTACTTGTCCATATTCGGGAATATTCTAGGACGATAAGAGTGGCAAAATCTCACTATTTCTCCACTCTTATCGCATCAGCTGACTCTAGTCCAGCGGCCTTATTTCGGATTACCCGCTCCCGTCTTAGGAGAGAGGAGCTGGAAGATATTCAATCTGGCCTCTGTGATCAGTTTGCTCAATTCTTTGCTGATAAAGTCACCCGCCTTTGGCTAGAGTTGGACTCTACTTCTGTAGGATCTGATCAGATAGAGGAGATTCTGTCCTGTGATGTTATATGGGACACCTTTGAGTTGGTCGAGGATATGGACACGATTCTCTTGGATATAGGTGCGGCAACATGTTGCTTGGACCCTTGTCCCTCCTGGCTGGTTAGAACAGCTGGTGGGAATGTTAATTCTTGGCTACGGGAGTTGGTTAACTCTTCGCTACGTGAGGGTTTTGTACCAGCATCCCTTAAAGAGGCAATAGTTCGCCCTCACTTGAAGAAACCCTCCCTGGACCCTGAGGTCCTTGACAACTATAGGCCGATCTCCAACCTCCCTTTTGTAGTGAAGGTGTTAGAGAGGGTTGTATGTGCCCAGCTTGAGAGGGTCTTGGAGGAAACTGGTTATCTCAATTCTTATCAGTCAGGTTTCAGGTCTCGGCATAGAACAGAGACAGCATTGCTCGCTCTGGTAGATGACCTTCTTCAGGACCTTGATGAGGGTAGTGTCCCTCTCTTGGTCCTTTTAGATCTCTCAGCGGCTTTTGACACTATCGATCATTCTATCCTCCTTGACCGCCTGCGTGGGTTGGGTATCGGGGGCACTGTCTTATAGTGGTTCCGTTCTTACCTTAGCTGGCGTGTCCAGTCAGTATGCATTGAGGACAGATACTCTGACCCATGGCCACTCCTTTATGGAGTTCCCCAGGGTTCAGTTCTTGCCCCTGTCCTCTTTAACATCTATATGGAGCTGCTGGGTCAGGTCATTTCCCAGTTTGGGGTGAGATTTCATCAATACACTAATGATACTCAGCTGTATATTGCCATCCCAGACCATTCTGGAGATGCTGTTTCTGTGCTTACTCGATGCCTAGAAGCTGTTAAGGTCTGGATGAATCAAAATAAGCTCAGACTGAATCCGACCAAGACTGAACTACTTTTACTCAGCCCTTGTACTGGCCAACAGCTGGATGTGAACCTTGTTTTAGATGGGGTGGTGCTGCCCCCGAAGGAGCTTGTATGTGATTTGGGGGTCCTTTTGGACTCGCACCTCCTGCTTGAACAGCAGGTGGAGGCTGCAGCCAGAAGTGCCTTTGCCCAGCTCCATCTGATTCGTCAATTACGCCCTTAGCTTAATCGGCAAGCATTAATGACAGTGACCCATGCCCTTGTTATCTACCGCCTAGATTATTGTAACGCCCTCTATTTAGGGTTACCTTTGAGGACGATCGGAAAGCTACAACGGGTCCAGAATGCAGCGGCTCATTTACTTATGGGTGCCAGAAGATATGACAGGGTAACACCTCCCCTGCAGTCATTGCACTGGTTGCCTATTCGCTACCGAGTTCAACTTAAGGTCCTGGTTTTGACCTTCAAAGCCTTGCGGAGTTTGGCATCTGTCTATCTACAGACCCACCTCTCCCATCCAGTTACACGCCGGTCAGAACTGCTCAGATGGCCCTTTTGTTGGTCCCTGATTTCCGAGAAGTTTGGGGTGCTAGGACCCATGAAAGGGCCTTCTTGGTTGCTGCCCCACTTCTCTGGAATTCCCTTCCCCTACAGATTCGTTTAGCTCCTTCCTTGTTGATTTTTAACTCTCTATTGAAGACTTTTCTCTTTCGCCAGGCTTTTACCCTGTAGTTTACCTATTTGCATTTCCCCCCCTTTTTCTTCTTGGTAGTTACTTTAGTTTTATTTAGAGTGTAATTTTAATGCTGTCTTGTTTTGCATGTTTTTGTACACCACCCAGAGTCCTCGGAGTGGGTGGTATATCAAATGTTTCTGATAGATAGATAGATAGATAGATAGATAGATAGATAGATAGATAGATAGATAAATGGTCTCTCCAAGATGACCCAGAGACCAACCTGGCTGCGGCATTCTGGACCAACTGCAGTTTTCGGACTACATACAAAGGCAGCCCCACACAGAGCTCATTGCAGTAATCAAGTCTGGAGGTGACCAGCAGATGTACTACTGTTCTGAGGTCATTTATCTCAATAAATGGACGCAGCTGGTGTATCAGCCGAAGCTGATAAAAGGCACCTCTGACCACTGCCTCAACCTGGAACACTAGTGAGAGGTTTGTGTCCAGAAGCACACGCAGACTGCGTACCTGTTCCTTCTGGGAAAGTGTGATCCCATGCAGAACTGGCAGATCAAAATCATCTCCTGAGTTCCAACCCTGCACAATAAGTACTTCCGTCTTACCTGGATTTAGCCTCAGCTTGTTACCTCTCATCCAGCCCATCACTGCCTCTAGGCAGGCATTTTTTATTATTATTATTATTATTATTATTATTATTATTATTATTATTATTATTTTATTGTTTACACAGTCAGACAGGTGTTATTGACTGGTTTGTTTTATCCAGACATCGAGTCTTTCCCAAGGACCTGGGATGCCAGAATTTTATTGTCAATGTTGTTGTTATAGATATCGTCGCAGAATATAGGCTGTTCCCAGTAAAGCTGCTTTTTGTAATTGGCTGATGGTGATTTCTGTGACCCCTATGGTGTTGAGGTGCTCTTCAAGGTCTTTTGGAACTGCACCCAGGGCGCCAATGACCACTGGGATTACTTTGGTCTTTTTCTGCCACAGCCTTTCAATTTCAATTTGTAGATCTTTGTATTTGGTGATTTTTTCTATTTCTTTTTCTTCTGTTCTGCTATCCCCTGGTATTGCTATGTTGATTATTTTGACTTGTTTTTCTTTCTTCTCGACTACAGTTATATCTGGTGTATTGTGTGGCAGATGTTTGTCTGTTTGTAGTCGGAAGTCAAATAATATTTTTACATCTTCATTTTCTTCAACTTTTTCAATTTTATGGTCCCACCCATTTTTGGCTACAAGTAGCTTGTATTTTTTGCAGATGTTCCAGTGTATCATCCCTGCTACTTTGTCATGCCTTTGTTTGTAGTCAGTCTGTGCGATCTTTTTACAACAGCTGATTAGGTTGTCCACAGTTTCATCTGCTTCTTTACAAAGGCGGCACTTGCTGTTTGTGGTTGATTTTTCGACTTTTGCTCTTATTGCATTTGTTCTTAGTGCCTTTTCTTGTGCAGCCAGTATTAAGTCCTCTGTTTCTTTCTTCAAGTTGCCATTCTTAAGCCATTGCCAGCTCTTGGTGACGTCTGATTTTCCACTTATATTGTGCAAATATTGACTATGCAGTGGCTTATTTTTCCATTTTTCTGCTCGGTTCTTGACTTGTTCTTTCTTGTAGGCCTGCTTTGTTTCATTGGTGTTGAATAGTTTCGCATTTTTGACCATTTGAAGTGCATCTTCTTCACTGTCCTTGATTTATTCTTCAAGGCCTCTTTTCTCCTCCTCTGCTGTTTGATGGACTTGCAGCATTCCTCTTCCACCTGAGATGCGAGGGAGGTATAGCCTATCAACATCACTGCGGGGGTGCAGAGCATGATTGATGGTCATTATTTTCCTGGTCTTACGATCTAGCGTCTCTAGCTCTGCCTGGGTCCAGTCTATTATTCCTGCAGTGTATCTGATAACAGGTATAGCCCAGGTGTTTATGGCTTGTATGGTGTTCCCGCCATTGAGTTTGGACTTGAGGATTTTTCTAACTCTCCTGATGTATTCACTTCCAATGTTTCTTTTAACTTCAGTGTGTGCAATGTTATCATCCTGGAGAATGCCCAAGTATTTGTAAGGTTCTTTCTCTTCCAGGTTCTTGATGTTGCTTCCATTGGGCAGTTCTATTCCTTCTGTTTTTCTTATTTTCCCTCTGTCCATTATTAATGCAGCACACTTGTCTAGTCCAAACTCCATTGCTATATCGCTACTGAATATATGGACAGTGTTTAGCAGTGATTCGATTTCTGACTGGGACTTTCCATACAACTTCAGATCATCCATGTACAGCAGATGGTTGATTTTACTTGATGTTTTAGATGTTTGGTATCCGAGGCCTGTTTTGTTTAGTATTTGTGAAAGTGGGGTCATGGCGATTACAAACAACAGAGGGGATAGTGAGTCCCCTTGGAAAATGCCTCTTCTAATGCTAACCTGTCCAAGTGTCTCACCATTGATTGTTAACTGTGTACTCCACATGCTCATTGCTTTTTAAATAAATATCTGAATGTTTTTGTTGACACCAGTTGTTTCTAAACATTTTAGTATCCAAGTGTGAGGCAATGAATCGAAGGCTTTCTTGTAGTCAATCCATGCAACACTTAGATTGGTTTTTCTTCTCTTGCAATTTTCTAAAATCATTTTGTCAATCAGCAGCTGGTCTTTTGTGCCTCTGGTGTTCGGGCAATTTCCTTTCTGTTCACCTGGAAGCTGTTTGTTAGTTAATAAGCGTTGCATCACTTCATCTGCTATTATTCCAGTTAATAATTTGAACATGGTTGGCAGACAGGTTATCGGTCTATAATTACTTGGAACTACACCTTTTGCTGGGTCTTTCATTATGAGATGAGTTTTCCCAGTTGTTAGCCATTGTTCAATATCACCGCCTTGCAAAATGTGATTGAACTGTTTTGATAGTTGTTTATGAAGGCTTGTTAGGTGTTTAAGCCAAAAGCCATGCAGTTCATCGTCGCCTGGAGCAGTCCAATTTTTAATTTTCTTTGCTCTTTCACTTATTAATTCTGGTGTTATTATTAGATCTTGCATTTGTTGGTTACATTTTTGACCTCTTTCATCCAGCCTGCTTTTTTATTATAATCTATTGGGTTGTCCCATAATTTTCCCCAGAATTGCACTGTCTCTTCTTTATTTGGTGTTTCTAGGTTTCTTGCAGTTTCTCCTTCTATGCTTTGGTAGAAACGTCTCTGATTTGACTGGAATTGGAGATTCTTCCTGTGTTGTGTAATTCTGGCTTCATATCTGCTAATCTTCTTTGACCCTGCTGTTATTTGCTGCTTTATTATTTCCAGGACTTCTCTAATTTTCCTTGAATCTAGGTGGTATTTTTGGATCAGATACTGTTTGGTGTTTTCATTCTTCAGCTTCTTGTCTTTCATATCTTTCAATTTACTAGCATCTGATCTAAGCCTGGAGATTTTATTTTCTAATCTAATCTTCCATTTAGGTGATGTACTGCTTTCTTTTTTGACAGGTCCACTGATCTTATATCCAAGGTTTTGTGTTGTTATTGTTGCTGCACTGTACATTAGTTGGTTTGTTTCTTGCAAATTATTGGTTGTTATTTCTGCAAGTGCAGCATTGACATCTTTTAATTCCTGAGCAAGTTGTTTTTTGGTAACTGTTTTTAGAGCTGGAAGTCGAACCCTGGTGGTTATTTGGTTCATGTGCTCAGTTATATTTTGCTTTAGTTCTTGTTGCTTTTCTGTTAAACAGCATTCGGGGTTTTGAGGTGAAGGCAAAGGGGAGGTTGCCTGGTTTTGATTTTGAAACAGTTCAGCAACAGTGGCATCCTTTATTTCCTATTATTATTATTATTATTATTACATTTATATCCCGCTCTTCCTCCAAGGAGCCCAGAGAGGTGTACTACATACTTGAGTTTCTCTTTCACAACAACCCTGTGAAGTAGGTTAGGCTGAGAGAGAAGTGACTGGCCCAGATTCATCCACCTAGTTTCATGGCTGAATGGGGATTTGAACTTGGGTCTCCTCGGTCCTAGTCCAGCACTCTAACCACTACACCACGCTGGCTCTCTTTAGGGAGGTTATGCCTTCTCCGGATGATGTTGACATGGAGAAATAGATTTGAGTGTCATCAGCATACTGATAACACCCTGCACCAAATCTCCTGATGATCTCTACCAGCAGTTTCATATAGATGTTAAACAACATTGGAGACAATACGGAGCCCTGAGGGTTGTGTATACAAAATTTGATATCCATAGGTCATTAGAAAGTATGACTCTATTTTGTACAAACACATTCTTCAAAATATATCATAGATCCTTGCAGTGTGATGAGAAAGTATGATATTATAGAGTACTATGGAGCCAGGGGTAGATGAAAAGACCTTTGGGTCAGTGCTAAAGGCCCCACATTTCTTCCTCCACCAGCATGCAGATATATAACAGAGTAAGTCCTAGTCTGGTATTCTAAAATCATGTTCGCTGATTGCAGATGCAAGATGAACAGAGGCAAGCCAGTTAGCCATGCTCTTATGCCAACATGCTCCACAGTCATGCCTCTAGTTCTCCTCATGTTCAGCTCTTATCTGTGAAGATAAGCATTCAACAAGAGGAAAGTCTCTCTGGCCAAGTTCACACTTAGAAATGAACCTGTCGTTTCCCCAGCCCAAGATATGCAGGGAACTTGAAGTTGGCACTGCAGATGGTGACATAACGTGGTTTGTTGGAAGTATCTCAGTTGAGCCAGAGGTATGCCCTCTTATGGCACATCCCAGAGAGGTGCTGGATGCTATCCCAGCCAGGATCGTGGTGCCCTTCAAATGCCAAGATCTCCCTACATCATCTGCTTTGCAGTCGTTGGTCCTGATGGCAAAGAGGGCTGGGCCACCTGAAATAAACCAGAAGTTCACGAAGAGCATGGATCCAGTGTGCACCTCAGCACTTGGTATGCAAACTAGCTCCATATCTTGGTTACACAACTTAGTTTGACACTCTGAGTGAGACTCTGGTTCCTGCCTTGGCAGGGGTTCAGACAGTCACAGACAAGTCATTTACTGACTTTGCAAGTAGGTCCATGCTAGATGTGAACCCAGACTCTGTGATTTAGGAACCTGACTGCCATCTGCAGATGAGTGTTGAACGTGGGGAGAACCAAAGATGTGTGTTGGGTTGGCTCACCAGCAAGCTCCCATTCATCCTCTCCCTATGATCAGTGAACATGATTTTACAATGCCTGAATAGGTCTCTAAGTGTTCTCCTATCCATGCAGTAATCAACAGCAGGTACAATGCAGAAACAATGGCAGTTTTGCTTCTAATATAGAAGAGATTCATATAATTTTCACTTCTCTGCCCCTGGAAACGTGGTAAGTCATCCTCATGGCATGCAGTTGGTGAACAGCCACCTTATTCTGAGTTGTGGGAATGGTGAAAGAACCTTCCTGTAGGAGGAGAATAGACACACTCTGATAAGGCGATATCCTGACCTAGATCATTATGGCATGTTAATGCACTGATAACAATATCCCCTTATCAGAGTGTGCCTATTCTCCTCCTCCTACCAGGAAGTTCTTTCACTATTCCCACAATTCAGAATAAGGTGACACAGCCCATTTCAACAGCAGAGGACACATGTGTATGGGGGATTACAGAGGATGAGATGTCTCATCTCTGTTCCAGCCATCCTCTACATGTATATATTACCCTATGTACCGGTACATGCACATGTATTATAGGCTGCCCTAAAGTCAGCATACTAATTTATGTCTCTTTCTTATGTTGAATTGCCATACATACTAAAATACCACCCAAGAATTTGTTGTGTGAGTCAAGGGGGCTGCTAGCATGCTATTAACATGTGACCCATCTGAATAACTATGTAAATGCATTCAGATTCAGGGCTAGCTTAGGATAAGGGACAAAGAGTTGCATTGGTACACTGAAGCTGTGTTCAAAGGCTTCCTTTTCTTTGGATACTTCTGTCTTGATGGTAAACTACTTTATTTGTTCAAGGTTTTTGTCATGAGGGTCATGTACTTTATTGCTTTAGAATGCTGCTAGATGTTCAGCTTAATTCAAGGCAAAGCTGCTAACAAGATGCACTGTTAGATTTCCCCGGCTCCACTAGCAAGTTGGCTCAATATTAAACCTTTAGGGCCCATAACTGTACTACTGGCCAATGTACCCAAGATACTTTTAGATTTCTGCATCTTGAACAAGATGCAGGCCCCATCTGGCCCCAAGGCCACATGACAGACCACTCTTAAGAGTGAAGGGACTTTCCAAAGCAGTCTGTCTGCTCTTCTTTTTAATAAGTAATGTATCCCATTGGGTGTGCCAGAACCTAAATACATAATACATAATATTTATGTATTATTTATTTTTCTATGTAAATCACTTTGAGAACTTTGGTTGAAGAGTGGTATATAAATATCCATAGTAGTATTAGTCGTAGTCATAGTAGTAAAGTAGTTCCTACCTTGCATTCCCAGGGTAATTGCATCTTCTTCAAAATCTGTGGTAAATGCTCCCATTTCATTTGCAGTCTGTAATATCTCCATAGATAATTACATAACCTTTGCATTGATTTTTAGCTACTTTCCAGTAGGCTTATGAGATCACCCGGCATTCTGTGTGTGTGTCTGTGTGTCTCTCCCCCACCCATCAACTTCACAACACCTGGACCAATATGAACCAAATCGGGTATAGTTGTAGGGACACCTCAACGGCATGGTTTGTGATGATGTCATCCACACTGATTCAAGATGGCAGACATGTAAACATTTGATGTGCAAGTGGGCTAACTTATAAACTGCTTAAGTGATTTGAAACAAATTTTCTGCAGCTGTGGGGATACATAGGGACACCTCAATGGTGTTGTTTTGATGATGTCATCTACCACAATCCAAGATGGCGGACATATGAATGTTTGAGGCACAAGTGGGCTAATTTGTGGACTGTCTAACTGATCTGAACCAAATTAGGTACAGTTGTAGTGAGTGACACTGGGACACCTCAGTGGTGGAGTTTGTGATGATGTCATCCACCCTGATTCAAGATGGCAGATGCATAAACTTTTGAGGTGCAAATGCACTAACTTGAGGACTGTCTGAGCTATTTGAACCAAATTTGGAACAGCTGAAGTGAGTGACACACAGGGACACCTCAATGGTGCAGTTTGTAATGATGACTTCCACCCCAATCCAAGATGGTGGACACATGAACATTTGAGGCACAAGATATCTAACTTGTGGACCTCGATTTGCACCAAATTTAGTCCAGATGTAGAGACAGTGTGTCATTAGTGATGTGCACGTACCAGTCCAGAAGCCATTCTACAGGCCTCCGGACTGGTCCGAGTATGGGCGGTTCGCGGTTCAGGCGGACTGGGGTGGGGTGGAGGGACGGTGTACTTTAAGGGTGGAGGGACGGTGTACTTACCCCTCCCGCCGCTTTCCCCCTGCCAGTGTGCCTTTTTTGTTAGCAATTGGGGTGGCAGGATACCTCCCTGCCATCCCTTCCCCCTCTCGGCTGCAAAAGGCTTCAGGAAGCCTTTTGCATGTCCGTGAGTTCCACATGTCACGCAGACGTGACACGTGTGCATGACGTGCACATGCGCAAAAGCCTTCCTGAAGCCTTTTGCAGCCAAGAGGGGGAAGGGGCAGCAGGGAGGTATCCTGCCACCCCAATTGCTAACAAAAAAGGCGTGCCAGTGGGGGGAAAGTGGCAGGAGGGGTAAGTACACCCTCCCCTGCCCTTAAAGGAACCCCAGCGCTGGACCGCAGCTCTGCGGTTCCGAGCACATCTCTATGTGTCATGCCCCCACTCAAGGACACTGGAGAGGAGTGGGGGCAGACAACTTACTAGAAGGTGGAGAGGCACTTGAGGAGGAGCGGACCGGTGATGTGAATGGGGAGATTACTGAGACAGGCCAGGGCAAATATTTGGCACAGGAGGGGCCAGCAGGGCTGGGTGACCTTTGGAGAGAAGGGTCAGGATCTGAGCCAGAGTTTTAATGGCCACTATCTCCTTGAGGATGCAGACAGGAAAAACGTCAGCAACAGGTGAGGGAATTACGGAGGAGTTGTCGGCTTGCAAGGAGGCAGCAGGAGCCGGATTTAATCTATGGCAGCTGGTAGGGGTAGAGTGTTGATTAAGTGCATGTTGCTGCTAACTATAAATCAGGCAGCCTGTGCCTTGAACAACTGCTGGAAACAACACATCAAATCGGACTGAGCCTCTGTCGGAGAGATTGTGACCTTGGAATTTGGGCTTCTCACTTCTGTATCCCTGGTGAGTCTGTTAAACCTGCCTATTTAGCAATAAAACTGAAACCTTAGCTACTGGCCATTGTATCATATATCTCTGGCCAGCGTCTTCTGTTGAGTGAACTTGTGACACAGTGAAAGGAAAGTAGGCAGATTCGTTCTTACTAGAACAACTTGTTATTTTCTTCACTTCATTCATATAGGAAAAGGGTACATGCAGTGCTGCATTTGGGGTGAATACTTAACTGACAGTTCTGTCTAAAAGAGCTAGAATTTTTGCATTTTTTCTAATCCTAGAATAGTTGCATCCCTCCCCACCTTAGACAATTGGAATTTCCAAAAGTCATCTATTCAGATATAGCATTGTATGGGGCAGGGGAGGTCCTAACACTCATAGGGTTGGTAAATCTCTCTCATGAGGCAGGGCTCTTTGAATTTGTCACTACTGTTCTGGCAACAAGGGGAAAAATAAATTACAGTTATGAACACCTTTTTAACTGACATCTCTGTGTGTACATGTGTTTAAATACCTCATTTATATAAAAATTCTTGACAGGGATGAAACAGCGTATCAGATATTGTAGGTAACATACCCTGTTGCATAATAATGGTAATGTATTTAGTAATGATCAACCACTGATTTGGATGTTTATTGTTAGGGTTGTGTTGTGTTTGTAGATAATTGCATGAATGGATTATGTTCTGGTGTTCTGAACATATGGCCAGGAAATCTAGATGTTGTATTGTGTAAGTGATAATTCAATGGAAATCTATATGAATGTATATGAATTAATAGGACCATTTCCTGAAATGCGATGTTAATGTCTTATAAATACATTTACAGATTATGTTACTGAACTGAGTGTCCTTGCAACACTACTCCACTTAGACATCCCCTGGGTGTAACAAGCAACATCACTAGGCCTGGAATTGGTCTGCCTGGAACCCTATGTATACTGCCTTAATTTCCATGGAAGAAAGATGGGGTATAAATGAAATGAAGTCCAATAGAATAGGGCAGTTCACGTGATCAACATTAGGAGCTGGGTGTTCTCTTGGTTTTCAATCATGTGTTGGATAAAAACATGGCCAGAGGCAGGGAGCTTGATTGTCAGTCAAGCCCCAGCTAGGTAGGATGATTTTCTTGCCTACCACATTCAGAAGTTGGAGACGGAATCTGGAGGTCAACTGGGCAGGAAGGGTACACTCTTCCTGCCCACCTGGGACTTGACCAAGCTCCCCACCTCTGAGACCTTGTGTTTATCAAACACACAACTGAAAATCGGGTGCTCCCAGCTTTCCGAATTAGCTTTTCTACTCTAAATGTTGATTGAGTGAACTCACTGCCCTAATAAATAAGCAGAATCAGAAAGGGGCTTAGAGGATTAGTGGTGCTGAAGAAAGAGCATTTGTCTGCTCCCTTTTTACCTTTCCTGTAAACTAGGGGGGAGTGGAGAATAAATAAACAAGTGGGCATATGTGCTCTGATCCCTATTCCCCCTATTGTGCCCAACTGCTTGGGAAAGGTAAAAGGGAAGTTGGATGGATGATTCTCTAGTGTGATTCAACTTTGCCCCTGGGCCTTCTAGTACCTTGCACCAATCCTGGCATGCATACAATGCTCCTGTCCCAGGAGAAGCTGGGATCTCCATGAAAGCAGGGATCCGGGAGAGACACAGACTTTGGAAAACTCCAAAGGGAAGAGCTTAGGGACTCAAATAGTGCTGAGAAGGAAGATAGGAGACCTGGGTATAGAAACATACGAAAGATGTTTCTTTCCCATTTTTATGGCTGCTACCCAAGTAGAGTGGATTGGTTCCACCCCTTTGCTGGAGAAGGTTCTGTTGTATGAAGGGCCTTGCCCGGTTTTCTCAGTGCTGACCCTGGCAGTGCAGAAGGACCTCTTGAGGGATTCTTCCAAGTCAGAGGATGAAGGCAGGACTGTGTCCCTGTCATGGTGGGGGTGCTGGCTCTGGTTCTCCTACTGTGGAGAATCCCAGAGGTGCAGGGTTGCTCAAGATTTGAGTCATCCAGTTGCCATCCACTTTCATCCCTTGAATGATCTGTCTCATCCCTAATTAGTGCAGAGTCTCAGATCTGAGGCTATGACACCAACAAAAGAAAGGCTTGAACAGACCATTTGTTGAAAATAAAGAAGTACATTACTTTTTTGTCCAGAGAATTTGATCAGCAGGAAGGGAAACTAATTGGCTTGTTTTCTGAAATTGGAAATTCTAATTAACCTAGTTCTCTCAGTGCATATGTTTACATCACAAACTCCCCTCTGTCTACAACAGCACTGTAGTTTAGGAGAAATACAAGCCTAATAACAGATTATTATTATTTTAAAAATCATTTCTCAGGTTACCAAAATTAGCTTGCATTCAGACTAACATTTTCCAGTGCACAGCAGGAAGGACAATTTTTGCCAATCCCCCTTTTCTCTGTAGCCACCTGTATCCCCTGAAAATATGTTCCTGAGGGCCCTTCAACCCTCAGGGACATATTTTCAGGAGGCACAGAGGGCTGCAGAGGGAAGAGGCGGTCAGCAAAAATTGCCCCCCCCCCCCAATACACAACAGAAAATGTTACTCCATCAGTATATTACTCCGTATCTTGGCCAGTGTCCCAGTCTGGTTTTCTGAATATCTTGAAAACAGCAGCAGTTTTCTTCATGAAAGATTTATGGAGGATGCTAACTAGACTAGCATTTGGGTACAGTCTCAGGCACTATTCAGGGGCAAATCTGTTAAACTATTAGCTATTTAGAAAGTAATTCCAATGGAACTGTCATTGAGGTAATGATGTTGAAGGCTGCCTCTGTTGCATCTTCTCTATATTTTGTTTGTTTGTTTGCACTTACTCTTGCTCTGTGCGATTGGGGTGTATGATACATAAACTAAAAGATGTTCATTATGTGATACGTTCAACCAGTTGTGTAGTTTTGTAAAATTCTTCACCTCTTGAACAAGTCACATGTTACATTTCTGCAGACGTGGAGGCAATAGCTATTTATGACCTCACAACAGAATCCTGGGTTGACAGATTTTAGTGGATGTGCTACCTATGCTACACACACACACACACACACACACACACACACACTTAATTTTTTTTTGAATATACAAGTGCATTCTAGTATTGTAAAATGTTTAAATTCAGATCAATGGTTGGGCCAACATCTGTTTAGAAGTAACAAACAATTAATTAAAATAACCATGTTTGGTCATTTTATGTCACTTTCAGGTAAGTATCTGTGTCTGTGTGCTCATGTATGCATGCTCATACAAAGGGCAACATATGGGTTTGGATTCAGATTTGGATCCTTTGGTGTATGCTTAGATGAGAGAGGAGCTTCCTTTTCAATATGGCCCCCACAGGAACCATTTATTAAAATATGTGTGTAAATGTTGGTCGATCAGTTCTATTATCTAGTTATTTGTCCTGAGAAATAATTTTAAATATTCTTTGTGTGTGGGAATTAGTATTTTATTTACTGGCACAAAGCATTTCTGGAGGTTTCTGTAACTGTTGTGATGTGATCAGTACTAAATGTGAGTGCAATACAGAGTAGCAACTGTTTGGGATTAAAATTAGAAGCTGAAAGACCAGGGAAGCAATACAACATGCTTCACAACCCACTTAGGTTTTATATATGTTAATTCAGTTCCTCCCCTTGCGGGGGCAAAAACCGCTACTTGTGTTGAAAATATTTTCAAGTTGATATTAATAATCTGATAAAACAAGAAAAGGAGAACTAAAGTACAAATACTGTAATTGGTGAGATACTACTGAATGGGAATTTAGCACAGGAAACAGTTTTCCCCTTTTACTTTGAGGCTATAGTAAGATGAATTGCATGGATGGGTTCAGCTGTACAACCCTGTAGGCATTTTAATATCTGTGTTGAAAAGCTCAGGCAGAGAGGTCATAAAGTCATGCGAATTAAGGTGGGAAGCAATGAGACTGGAGCAATAACCACTTTTAACTGCCAAGAATAGATCTTTGGATCTGCATGATTCTTCCTTCCAGCAATAGCAACGACTTATTTTCTGTCAAAATCACAAAAACTGATATTTTAACCCACCCATTATAACTCAGAGGCTTACATGGCTGGAATGAAGTGTTTTAAGTATGAATAACGCAGAAGGTAAAATTGCACAGAAACATCTATTATTCTGGTCTAAAAGGAGATATTACAGGAACACAGCAATAACTTATTTGAACACCTTAGCTATCTATTTACCAAATACATAACCATTTCATAATCATATTGGAAGTGCATTTTGACAAATGCATGATAGTTATGCAAATATTATAATCTCATATCTTGCCTGATGTCTTTTAATAGAGGCTGCCGTTGCATCTCAGTTCAGAAATGCTCATGAGACCACTGTTCCATCTGGCTCAGCATTGTTGACATTGATTGGCAGCTGTTTTCCAAGGTTTGTGACAGGTGTTGTTGCCTGCCCTACCTGGAGATGCTGGGGAATGAACCTAGGACCTTTTGCATACAAAGCATGTGCTATGCCACTGAGGTTGGTACACTACCTCCCCCTGGAGGTGCTCCCAAGCAAGCTGTAGTATATCTACCCAGATGAAGGCAGTGGAGCAGAGAAGTGTTGGTTACTCGTGAGCTAGGAAACTCTTGTCTAGAAATTTACAGAGGGAGAAAATAGTTGCTGCTGATGGATTCTATCTATGTTTACAATTGAGGCACATTTTTGTGTCCGTGAACGAGAGAGTGCTAAACAGTTGGGCCGTGGGCTTTCAGAGAAAGGAAACAAGGTAGATAGGGGAAAGCAGTCAGAAGGGTGACTGTCCATCAGTGGTCTTTAGCCCAGGTGCCCACAAAATCTGTAGCTGGTCCATGCTTCTAGTTGTAGATTTACTATTTTAGAGTTAGATCAAGAAACCAGAATTGGTCTATTCCAGCATTTAAGAACAGCAGTGGCGACCAGAGTAACCATATTCATTGTCAGTCTCTGTGAAGCAATGGTGGCATCCTTGCCTCATGAGTAATACTATTCTTTCACTAGTTTAGCTTGTGAGCAGATGTTTGCTCAGGGTTTTATGCTCAGATATTAACATTTCTGTCATGAGGCACCAGCAACCTGTGCATCTGCACAGGATTTTACAGTTCCCCCCGTTACATTTCCTACTTTCTTTCACATTATTGTGGAGGATTGCAAGTTGCCAAATATGTGTGGCTACTACTGAATTCTTCTTTATGATTATGCACAATCATCCATGTCTAGTTACCATTTTCTTGCACCCTGCTTAGTTAGGATCTCCCTGACCTCGTTCTCACCCCTCTTGTGCTCTCCCTCTGGGAGCAATAGGCAGCAGCAGTTTGGTTGCCCTACACTCCAAGAGCTCAGCTCTGTCAGATCCAAGACAAAAGTGTTCCCAATATGGCATTTTTTAAATGGACGTGGCTAAATAAATAGCTAGCATCTCATTAATACTGCATCTTTACAAAAGAAAATAACCTAAGTTTAAATAAAGAGTAATTTGTATTAATTGTTTATGCCAAGTAATATTATACTTTAAGGTATAATATTATATTATAATATTATATCCTCTATAATAAAAGGCTTGAGTGTGCGCCCGTGTCTCTGCGCCCGTGTCTTTCTCGGCTGTTCTGGGCATGCGCGGAGCCGTATCATCCAAGAAAGATACGGCTGCAGAGACACGGCGGCCATGTTGGAGAAGGAGAAGCGGCGGCCGAGGAGAAGCGGCCGCCGCCGAAGCCAGGTGGGAGGAGGAAGCGGTGAGGGAAGCTGGCCGAGGCGGCGGCGGAGCCATGGCCAAGGCCTGGCCGCGCCTCCGAAGTGGGGGGTGGGGGAAGAGGCAGCAGAGGAAGCTGGCTGAGGCGGCGGCGGAGCTGAGGCCTGGCTGCGCCGCCGAAGCCGGGCGGGAGGGGAGAGGACCCCCCCCACCCGAAACCACCGCGGGAAGAGCCGCCGGCAGCCTGCCGAGCGCCGGCAGGCAGAAGCAGGGACCGGTGGCTCGCGGAGGAGAAGAGCTCCGCCCACCTGCCCCTGGCAGCAGCAGCAGCTGCAGCTGCAGCTCCTCCTCACGGCCAGCCCGGGGAGGGAGGCACAGGCAGCAGCTCAGCAGGGCGAGCCGTGAATGCTCCTGCTGCTCTGGGCGCCTGGCCATCGCCGCCGTCCCCAGGGAAGTGGCCCTGCGCGCGCCTGCCCCGCTCCTCCTCCTCACTCCTCCTCCTCCGGGGGCAGCCCTCAAGGGGCTTCTTCGCGGCGGCCGCCTCTGCCTCCCTCCGGCGGGGCTCTGCTGCTGCTGCACTTTCTAGCGCGGCGGGTCCGGGCCGGCCGCAGAGAAGGGAAAAACGTAACCCAACTAGCGCCCGTTATTTTAACAGGCTTAAAAATACTAGTTATAATATAATATTAGGCAGACTTCCATTTTATTCAGAATTCAATGACTTTATTCACAGCTAACATAATACTTGGATATTATTTGCTATTTCAGTTGTTATACATTAATAATGTCTTGTCTTTATTCTGTGGAATTATTTGTTTTATTTTGAATGTTTAAGAACTTTCTAAGGATATTATACTAGATATAGGCTATATTTATCCTCTTTATATAGATTATTGCTGATATACAATTCTTCTAATTGCATCTTGATATTTTTAGATTTGCACATATGAAAAATAAAGCTATTAACCAAGGCCACCGTTTTCTCTTCATTAGCTCTCAGCAGCCCCTACTGAACAGAAATGTTCTATTTCTGTCATGTGCTGTTGATGGGGATGTTGTGCATATTACATCTGAAAAGGAACCCTGCTGTTTTGTATCTGGTCTCCCCATTCTAAAAAAGATAGAGAGAGAAAACCTGAGTACAAATATAGCCTCAGGATATGATATTTTGACAGGAAGTTCCCCTGCTAACTGAGCAAAGAGGCACCTTTTAAAGTGGTGATTATTTTATATTTAGTAGGGGGAGAGCAACTGGCCCTTTCTAACCACAGTACACCATCCCTCCAGTAGCTGAACATAAGCTTTCTACCTTGTGTTTCTTTTTCGTTTGTGGGCCCTTTGGGGACAGGGAATGTATTTATTTACTCCGCCCCCCCAATGTAAACTGCTCTGAGAACTTCTGTTGAAAAGAGGTATATAAGTATTAGTAGCAGTAGTAGTCCCGTTTTTGTGGGACAAGGGACATGCAGCCTTTATGGTGTCAGATAATGAAGTGTGAAATTACATTATTTATGTCCCCGCTACTTTTTAAAGTGAACTTGCACTACTAACGGGGGCCACTTTCAAGACAGAGATATTTCAAGATAGAGGAGCAGGGAAAAGGGACACAGACATTTGTGTGGTGACCTCCCCCTTCCTCCAGCTTACATGGTTTGACCTTGATGGTGCCAAAAGGTGAATAGGTGAAACTTGGCACTGAAAAGGAAGAAGCCCAGCAGACACTGGCTACAGCAATGACACAGCCAACTTGGCCTTGCATGCAACTCACAACAGCAGACCAAAGAGTGCTGCTGTTCATGTACCTACAAAGAGCATGCAGGTATTATCAAGGAACATTAGGTCTAATGTTCAACTAAGCCATGCACCTGAACTTCTAGAGTGTAGCAGAAACTCACCATTCAGTTTGCTTTTAGCAAATGTACGATTTGCCAGTTAAAGGCTACACTTGTACCGTTACATAAAACATCATACAGTGAGTACACATTGTGCAGAGACATCTTGTCTCCGTGTGAACGAGTCTGCGTAGGTATGTGAGAAAGTTCACATATTTATAACAGGTTCGGGATTTTTATGTTACCAAAGGTTAAGATATAAGCTTTCAGATTTCCTCATTAGCTATTCCTTTTGAAAAGGATGAAAAGGAACAGAAGTGGAATGAAATGGTGGGTGATGAATTTTAGCCTCACCATAAGTGTTCTGTAGAATCCAGAGGAAAGAGTTGTAGCATGCAAGGACAAGGCAGTTCAGTAGAATCAGGAATATTAATAGTTTAATTAAATAGATACTGAAGATCTTCTCACGATTGGTGAGAAGAGCTTCTTCCGGGTCTATGGGAAGAGCGGGCTTAGCCTGCTCTCCCCGCAGACGATAAAAAGGCAGCCCTGGATGGCCAGATTGGCAGCCCACATGACTGCCGGCTCTGTCATGAAGCCAGATGGGGCTGCGAGGATTGGGGGCCACGTGGCCCCCGGAACTTCCAGGATGCCCCTCGTGAGTGTGCAGGGCATCCTGGAGAGACCCCAGAGCCCGGGAGGCTGCTTGCAGCCTCCTGGTTGGGGGTCTACTCGTGTGTTGCCGCACGTTGCAGCGACACATTCACAACACATTCGCTCCGTTAACCTCATTTAAGGAGAGGAGGAATTAGGTGGGCTAGCTGTCTTGGGAGCACCAGGCTCGCCCGTGAGCCCAGTGGTTCCCATGATCCCTGGCTCCCTTAGCCCACTTTCCAGTGATCATAGGAATAGCCTCATTATGTACAGAGAGGCAAGTGCAGACTACTTTCAGTGCTCTTGCTGCTGTTTGTTTGTTAGCCCTGCCTCTACCCAGGACTGGACTAAAAAAATAAAGCCCAATTCAAAAGCTGGCCTGGATCAAGGAATGGATTAACCCAAACCTCCAGATGTTTTGAAGTGCATATTTCCTGCTTATATTTCTAAGGATCAAGGCCTAAGTCTCCCATGTGATGATCCAATCCAAGGAGCTTTGTATTGGAGCAGTAGCTCAGCGTATAGACAAAAGGCCTAATGTAGGGACAACCACACCCATGCATACACAATACCATTGCTGGCACAGCTGCAGCCATTCACAGTGCTGTGCCAATTATTCATCCACCCCCCATCCCCAAAGCTCAGGTTTACAACAATGCTGCTGGAATGGGATGGGTGGAGATGCAGCCGCACTGGAGATCACATTATACACATTTAAAGGGCCAGATGTTGTTAAGAAGCAGTTTACCACTAAACAGCATGGTGGCTTCCTTCAGGGACTTTCTGCACGAAAAGAGCTGTATGTAAGCTGCCCCTTCTCACTTTCCATAGTGCTGCACCACCTTTGCTCAAAATAATAATATGACAGCCCTTACAGGGCATGCCGTTCTTTGAAATTGTGTGCCAAATTAGATAACAATTAGACACCTAGTATATCAATTTTAAACCCAATCAAAATTATTTTTCAAAATATTTTTAAAAGTTCATTGGTTTTGGAGCTGTGTGATCATGCCTATGTGCTTTCATCCCTTTTATTCCTCAAAATCTGCTAATGTTCTTTTTCAGAATAGGAAACAATTCATTAAGTGATGTGGCTTAAATAGATAATTGGTATTAAAAAGAGTATAGCATTGAAATATTGCCAAGCAGGACAATGGAGTGTTTATTCTTCTCATATGTAACTATAGCATTATTTGTACATACCACAAAATGAAATACTCTGTGATTAACATTAACCTGATAATGCTTCTCCCTACTCAAGTCAACACAGATTTCTGCTGAGGAATTCCAATAAGGTTTAATTCATTCATCACTTATCATCACACTGATATATAGGCCATTTAGTAGAAAACGTGTATATACTGAAAAGTAACATTTTAAAAAGAAAGAGCAGTGGTGTGCTATGTGGATAAAACTGCCTAAGCACTGTTTTCCTTCATGTATAAACAAACAAACATAGTATACCTTTCATGGACAATACACATGAGCGGTATACACATTGTTAATGTGGCATAATAACAGCTTCTTTTGACATGTGCAAGGACCAACCCATGTACCTCACTGGGATACTTTCAATTACCAACATAATATATTATTCATAAGCAGAGTCTCTAATGTCCTAATGGTGGGACAACTCTTCCAATAGATGACTTGGCATCTTTCACCCAGGGGAGATACTTTGCAAGGGACTGCAACGTGAAGACAGCTGGATTGTTCTGCCTGACTGCTCTATTTCTGTCTGTCAAGGAGAATAAGAAAGGGCCTTCTGGTCCAGAGATTCACCTAACTTTTTGATAAAAAGGCACTGCAGTGCCTTTGCTCAGAATTTATATTTCGCAATGGTCTGATTAACCTGTAACTCTCCAGAAATTAGAACAGAAGCTTTCTATTTTGTGGGTAATTAATAAAAATAAATCTAGTGTCATATACTCTTTCTTCTTACAAGCCCTATTCAGACATTATTTCCAATACTCATACAATGCATGTACAGTGTACATACAGCCCCAATTCTTTAAGCAAAATTAGTTATTCACACTATATTAAATATAGGTACAGCAGTAGATTTCCTGTCTGTACTTTGCATTTGAGGGGCTTGTACCCAGAATCACTTTAAAAACAAATGCAGGTATAGTCATTCACACAAAAACATGAATGAGTGTACAGACATCTGTACAATTTTACAACATAATGTCTGAATAGGGTTACAGTGCTCTACAAAAGAGACAATATCAGTGCCAAGGAAAAACATAAAATTTTTGAGTGTTTGCTCATTTAAATGTGACCATTTTTGGTGTGTTGATGGTATGTGTACATTTCTCAGGAAACTCCTGCAAATGATTATGGATCCAAGAACCTTCAATCTGTCTGTCTTGCTGACTGCATCCAGCATTGCAGCTGTAATTATTGTAGCCCCTGGTTATTTAGAGGAAGTGGAAATTGGCAAGATCTTTTGATGGAGAGGGAAAAACCTCCTGACTCAGTGCACTACAGGGTCCCTAGAATAAACATCTTAAAACAGCCTGAAGGAATTTCTCCAACTCTGACATGAAACCAAAGGGATCCATTGCTCTTAGCAATTTCTGCGAGGCTGAGACTTTGGTGGAGGATGAACAGGTGGGACTTTGCAAAGCCAGTGTAGGGAAAAGTGAGATGCCTTTACAAATGAGAAGGCTTGTTCACACAACCAGTAATTGGGTAGGGCAAGCATTCTACCCAGGTTCTGAAGCTGTGCACACTCCTGTTTTGTGATCATGTTTGAGTAAAAGGCAAGGTGGTAAGCAGGGGACATGATCATGTGTAAGGCTCATGCTGGGTAGGATGGTTCCATACAACCCAGCCACTGTAGCCAGCTATTTAATGAGGTAAAGCTGTCATATCCAGCACAAGTCTCACACATGTTCACTTCCCCCACCTCCCACTTTGTTTTTTACTCACATACTATCACAAAACGGGAGTGCGCACAGATCTTGAACCTGGGCAGGACCTGCCCTACCCAATTAATGATCATATGAACAAGCCTAGCATGTGTAGCATCCCCTGAAACTAGGATCATTTGTGACATTCCAGGACAATTATTGCTAGTGTGCAAAATGTCCCATGTGTGAGTGGACTTATCCTCCATAAACTTGTCCGATCCCCCTTTAAAGCCACCTAAGCTATTGGCCTTCTCATGGTAGTAAATCACCTTGTTGCCCCTTCATTTTATCCACCTTTAAGCTTAACAAATATATATCTTTTTTAATATGGCGTTTGTGTGCTCTTCATCATCTCCTGTGCTACAAAAGTGAAAGAAGGAAGGAAGGAAAGAAGGAAGGAAGGAAGGAAGGAAGGGCATAACAGCTATTGATCTGCAGCAAGTGTATCCATAAGAACATAAGAACAGCCCTGCTGGATCAGGCCCAAGGCCCATCTAGTCCAGCATCCTGTTTTGCACAGTGGCCCACCAGATGCCACAGGCAGGAGTTGAGGGCATGCCCTCTCTCCTGCTGTTACTCCCCTGCAACTGGTACTCATAGGCATCCTGCCTTTGAGGCTGGAGGTGGCCTGTAGCCCTTCGACTAGTAGGCGATGATAGACCTCTCCTCCATGAAGTTATCCAAACCCCTCTTAAAGCTTTTCAGATTGTTGGCTGTCACATTTCGTGGCAGAGAATTCCACAAGTTGATTATGCATTGTGTGAAAAAGTTGGGTAGTGCAGAAAAAGATTCAAGATTGCTGATACTGATTTATTTTGCACTAGAATACCTAATTCTTCTTCTTCTTCTTCTTCTTCTTCTTCCTCTTCCTCTTCCTCTTCCTCTTCCTCTTCCTCTTCCTCAGAATATATCACAGTATTGTGATATATTTGTGATACCTATACAGCTGTGTATGTCTACACTCTTATACAGTACCTGTAGGACACAAATTAATCATTTAGTTGATGTTATCATCTAATCCCTTCTACGAGCACTGAAGGATGGCTCTCCTGTGCGCACTGGTTCCCAACCAAATGCTAGTGCAGACTGATGTGCCTCAGCCAGTTGTCACATGAGCTGATGTAAATGTGTGATCACTGAAGCAAGGTTTTCAAGCCATGCTTCAGTTGGCTGCCAAGCCTATATTGTTGCAAAGAGGGGATAGATAAAGGAATTATTCTTTCCATCTTTTACCTCCCATGAAAAGGAAGAGCGTTTCAATTCAGAAACTGTACTGTGGATAAATATTGCAGGTAGACAAAGTCAAATATTTCTGGGGCATTATGTATACATCCCCAAAGTTTGCAGAATAGATTGATTTTTAACTAACCAAGTCTTTCTGTAATACTTTACCTATACCCCTAATCTCTAAAACATCAACTTTAAATGCATTTTATTTCATAAGAACATGATCCCTGCTGGACCAGGCCCAAGGCCAATCAAGTCCAGCATCCTGTTTCACACAGTGGCCCACCAGATGCCTCTGGAAGCCTACAGGCAGGAGTTGAGGGCATGCCCTTTCTCCTGCTGTTACTCCCCTGCAACTGCATCCTGCCTCTGAGGCTGGAGGTGGCCTATAGCCCTCCGACTAGTAGCCATTGATAGACATCTCCTCCATGAAGTTATCTAAACCCCTCTTAAAGCCATCCAAACTAGTAGCCAAAACATATTGTGGCAGAGAATTCCACAAGTTGATTATGTGTTGTATGAAAAAGTTCTTCCATTTGTTGGACCTAAATTTCTTGGCAACCAATTTCATGGGATGAACCCTGGTTCTAGTGTTATGGGAGAGGGAGATTTTCTCTCTATCCACTTTCTCCACACCATGCATGATTTTATAGACCTCTATCATGTCTCCCCGCAGTCATCTTTTTTCTAAATTAAAAAGCCCCAGGTATTGTAGCCTTGCCTCAGAAGGAAGGTGCTCTAGGCCTCTGGTCAGCTTGGTTGCCCTCTTCTGTACCTTTTCCAGTTCTTCAATGTCCTTTTTTAGATGTGGTGACCAGAATTATACGCAGTATTCCAGGTGTGGCTGAACCATAATTTTGTATAAGGGAATTATAATATTAGCAGTTTTATTTTCAATCCGCTTCCTAATGATCTCTAGCATGGAATTGGCCTTTTTCACAGCTGCCGCACATTGATTCGACACTTGAGTCATCTAGCTATGATTCATTTGACACATGTTTAATTCATGCATGTTACATTTTCATAAATATATGCATTGATAAAAATTTCATACCGCAGTCCATAGATCCATCTGCACTATTGTGCTTGTGGAACTCCTGGCTTCGTTTGTGATCAGAAGATTGTCAGGAGAGGGAACAGAGGCACACTTACCCCTGAACTTCAGGGCCGAAGTCTAGGGCCTCCACACCCCTTGGGGCCCCCCAAATCCTCTTTAGTCTGTCCTGGGTGGTGTGGTCGCCACGCCACTGGCCCATGCTGCGCCAGGCAGCTAAGTGTGATCATGACACACAGGTGCTTTGAGGGAGGGGAGAGGAGGAAAGAAATATGTGGGATGGGAATATGTTAAGTTGTGTGTTGAAATGTTTCTGCTAATGCATATTTGCATAAATATACCTGTTTTATAGTCTTATATTCTTGTGTGTTAAGTTGCTATTTGTGCCCTCAAGAACCCACATATTAAAAATACTGTGTATGTGATGGCGTGTGTGTATGCGCATGCAAGGGGGTGATGCTTAACTTGTAGAAAAGTGGGGGGCTCCAAAGGCCTTTAGATCTAGGCTCTGAAATTACAGGGCAGGCTCTGTGAGCACTGTAGCAAATGAGCAATCTACTCTTGTGCTCACAGTTCTCTGGATTAGGATCTAGGGATGTGCATGAACCTTGGTTCATGCACAGGTTCAGTGCCAAACTGGTTCAAACAAGAACGAAGCCTGTTTGGCACTGTGGGGAGGGGAGTGGCGAGAGGGATCTTTTTAAAAAAGGAGATCAGGTCCTTACCTGCTCCCTTCCACTGCATGCAGCTACCTGCTTGCAGCGGCGCTTGTCCCAGGTACCTCTGTGAGATGCCAGCTCACACACAGCATCCGTGCATTTGCAGACACAATTTGCATGGTCAGCATGGTATTGCTGACCATGCAAATGGCCCATGCATGTGTGTATGCATTGTTGGGACAAGTGCTGCCGCAGCAAGAAGCTACATGTGGCAGAGGAAAGCAGGTAAGGACCTGCTCTCCTTAAAAAAAACCCACAACCGCACTCGCCGCTCTCCTCCCTGCGGCGCTGAACCTGTGCGCGAATCTTGGTTCATGCGCATCACTATTAGGATCAGAATTGTCTCTGCCTGTTGGCCAGACATGCAGAGGATTTTGAACTTCCACCACAAACCTTGTCCCATATGTGTAATAAGGTTAATCTGCATGCAGAATCCTATCTCCTCCATTCAGTCCATATCATATTGGATCAGGTGTTTTGCCTAAGTAATATTTGTCATGATGGATAGTCTGGAACAGAATTTTTGAATTGTAGTAATGTGATATACATGCATTAATTTTGCAGATGTGCTTTAAAACTGCAAGCCATAAAAGTTGTGGATGCTCTAGAAAGTATTGGGTGACCAATGGCTTCCATTTCAGAGTCCCAGTAGCTGTAATTAAAGGTGACCAATGCTGGTATTGATGACCAGTACCAATTAAAGGTGACTCAGATACTTTTTATTAACAAATGTGCTTTATTTAACTAGTTCTGGTATTACTAAAAACAAAAAAATATAATCCAGTTACAACTGTCATCAAACACAATGGAAATAACAAAGAAGCAAAGGCCCTGGTAGTTGGAAGTTTTTGCTCCAGTCCAGAGAAGGGGAGACTTCTGCAGAGTGTCATGCCCTCGCTCTCAGATAGCGAGGAGGAAGGGGAAGCTGACAGCCCTTCAGCCGATGCAGGGGTGCCTGAGGGGCAGAGCCTGGCTGTCAGTTCCCAAGAGATGGCTGAGGCAGGTCCGGCTGATGTTTCAGAGCAGGCACAGCAGTCTGAGGCAGCAGAGACAGTGACGGACAAACCAGAAGATGAGCCATGCAGGCAAACTCCGCAGCAGCGGCGCATCACACTGAGACCTAATTGCTTTGTGGGTCAGAATC
The DNA here is from genome assembly GCF_027244095.1 of Hemicordylus capensis. Classification (NCBI taxonomy): domain Eukaryota; kingdom Metazoa; phylum Chordata; class Lepidosauria; order Squamata; family Cordylidae; genus Hemicordylus; species Hemicordylus capensis. Next base: position 266,935,139 of record NC_069660.1, read on the forward strand.
TACCAGTGTAAATTAAATATAGATTGATCCACATTGCAGTACTTACAATGGGCATCCCCATCCATATTCTGGTGCTGTTCTACCCCCCACCCCACCCCGATTCCCATATTTTAATCTCCCAATCATTGAGAACTCCCACATGTTCCTTGAAAGCAGGCAAAAACCTTTAATCCTCACAAGAGCCACACCCCAAATTACTTTGTGGGTAATTAACTATTCTACCAGGTAAAATTTAAAGAGCAGTTTTCAAGATCAGCCTTTCCTGGTATAACACCATTGAATACACTAATGTAACCTGACTCAGGATATGACTTTTGATATTTGTAAGGGTTTGAAGCAGTGGTGGCAAACTTTTGGGCAAGTGTGTTACATAGTATCTCCATCTAGCATGCACTGCCCTTGGCATAGTAGTTTTACATCTGGTTGACTATCAGGCAGGGGTGTGCACGGAACTGTGGAACCACCCAGTCCACGTACCAGTTCTAACAAACCGTCCGGGGGTTCGGTTCATGCCTAGAACTGGGGTCGAACCAATCAAACCAGTTCAACCCCAGTTCTAGTGCTTGCAAAGGGGGATCTGGTAAGGATCTCCCTTTACAAGCACTGCAGAACCCTATGGGGTTGGGAAAGGGTGGGTGGGAGGGGGGCTCCTAAGGGTGGTGGCTCCTAGGCCTGCCTGTGCTCCCCCATCAGCTCAGGTCAGCAGGGGCCCCCCATGTGCATGCACAGAGGCATTAGCAGAGGGAGGCCAGCGGCAGCCCGTGTCCAGCTGTAGCGGTGGCCCCCTGCCCCGCCCCCTACATCTGACATCAGACACGGGGACGTGGTCTAGCTCTGGAAAGGGGCTGCGTGACCCTGTTCAGGAGTTAGATTGAGGCCAGCACTGCATTTGCAGCGCGGCCAGAAGCGGCTCTTTCTGCCTAAGGTCATGCTGCAAACGCAGTGGTGGCCATTTAACTCCTGAACGGGGCCATGCAGCCCCGTTCAGGAGCTAAACCACACACCCCGTGTCTGATGCAGGGGGCATGTCGGGGCTGCAAGGCACAGCCCCTGAGAGACGGTGGCCCAGGTTCTTTCAAAGAACCTTTTTGGAGGGCTGGTCCGGTTTGAGCTTGAACTAGTCAAATTGAGCTGGTTCAACTCGAACCTTGTTCAAGACTTGAACTGGTTTGCACACCTCTACTACCAGGAGTAGCTAGAAGCACAGTATGGGAAATGCAGGCAGGAGAGTAGGCTTGGTTTTCTGTGAAAGCCCAGCCCATGAGCTGTTCTGTTCCTGACCAGGCATGCCACAGACTCAGAGGCGTAACTATAGGGGGGGCAGGGGGGGCACGTGCCCCGGGCGCCATCTTTTCTGGTCACGTGGGGGGCGCCGCCATGACAAATTTTTAAATTTTTTTTTGTTAATACAAATGTTTCCTGCTCAGTGCAGCAGCGCTGCAGCAGTCAAGGGAGCGCGTAGGTGCCCCCACCCCCACGAGCAGTCCCTTCCGCGCCACCCGCGGGCCCCCCCATTGCTTTGCTGGCACCTGGCGGCCAGTCAGTGGCCTGGCTTGGCGGCGGCGGCAGGCGTTTGTGAGGAAAAACCTAAGTATAATATAGTATGTTGGGGGGGCGCCATTTCAGTTCTTGCCCCGGGTGCCGTTTTCCCTAGTTACGCCTCTGCACAGACTTCAGCCACATGTGCTGTTTTGTGACACCCAATAGAGTGCTGTGACTGAAAATGTCATAATCTTTCTCTAATCTAGTCTGGATGTCTTGTATAACACAGAAATGTCAGAATAAAACATGGCCCCCCCATTTCACACATACTTCATGAATGCTGTGTGATGGGGTCCCAGTTTCAAATTTTAATATGTAGCAGCACCCAAGTCCATGTAAGCACTGGCTAAATCATGACTTTGGTGGCTGAAAGAAGAAGGTTATCAGTCCTGTCACAGTTGAGTTTGAAGAACATCTATTAGGGGATGCATATATGTGCTAAAAAGAGTGACATGCATATAATTCTCATTGTTGGATTTGTTTTTATTTGTAACCATAGGAACATAGGAAGCTGCCTTATACTGGGTCGGACCATTGGTCCATCTAGCTCAATATTGTCTTCACTGACTGGCAGTGCCTCTCCAAGATTTCAGACAAGAATCTTCCCCAGTCCCACCTGGAGATGCCAGGGATTGAACCCTTTACCTGCAGATACTCAACCATTGAGCTATGTCCCCATCCCCATGATCAGCATCCTTCCAGATGCACTGATCACATGTAGATCATTCTTTCAGCTCAGGGAATATATGTTAAGAATGACTTGTAGTAAGCATTTATGTCAGTGACCAAGGGCCAGTACAAACATTCTTTACACATAATAGGATGCAGAGACATTCACTCCAGGGGCAGATTAACCTCTTTGCCACCCATAGGCAAATAGGCTTTTGCCGCTGCGGGGAAGGGGACACCGAGACGAGGTAGGGGCTCCTACTGCCACCCTCAGAGAGGTACTGCAAAATCTGAGGAGCAGCAAAAGTTGCCGCTCCTCAAATTTTGCTGCCATAGGCCTCCTCTGCTTTAATCTGCCATTGATTCACTCACCTGCCTACTGTACATAAAAATGACACATTCACCATATTCTTTAGTGCCTGAGGCCCTGAACCAACAACTCTGGCTGGTTGGCATATACACCTCACGCTCTATGCCACTGGGTAGCTTGCAGGCAAACAGAACTGCTAGCTTGAGATCTGTTGCTCTGCAGTGACACCCTGCAAATGGCCAGAAGGTGTACTGTAGCTTTTCAGCATAACCGGATCAGGTGCCCTAAGGAGCCAATAAAGTCCCACCTGGCCTTATATGACTGCTGACTCTGGCCTTCCCCAGTTTGAGCCATTTGTTGTTCAGACTGAGCTAATATAGACTGTTAGAAGCACTGCCTGAAAGCCAGTCAACACTGACAGCTATATTTACTTTCCCCTTACATATATTGGTAGGGGGAAAGTTGCCTGAATTCCACAGTGCCTGGAGAACTGCCATATTTACTGGGTGAACTAGCTCTTAGAATACAGCTCATGTTATCTGTCTCCTACATTGAACTTAATGAGTTCACACTGACATTTCCAAAGTGAGAGGAATATGCCTTATCTAATCTCGTGTTATAAAGAATTAGTTTAATTTATGACAAAACTGAAATAGCTTGCCAAGGCTTCAACACACAATATTAAAAGTTTTCATTAATCCCCTACAATCTGGTCAAAAGATATAGGACCTATAATGAATCTTTATATCAGGTGCAATAAGCATTATGTGAATGGGCTATTACTGGGTGAAAGGACATCCAATTTATTGTTATACCTAACTGTTCCCCCTTTGTTCTATTGCAATTTGAGACTAGAGCGAAGAAATATGGGCAAATTGTGTCTTATAGTATTCAGTGTGTTCTTCCTGTGAGATTTATATTTGGAGCATACCAGGAAATTTCTGCATAACAGGTGCTTTATTCTGCTGTCATGAAAGTTAATGATACTGACTCTGGAGGTGTGAAATGGTGGTGCTTTATTATACCCTAAAAGGTATTATTTAATTTATCTTGCACATGTGATTTGAGATACATCCAGGGCTGTGAATAATCTTTGCTTAAAAAAACAACAACCCTGTGCCAAGGCATTTCAGTTTCTTCATCTGTGACCTGTATGAATTATGCAAACTAGGTAAATTTGAATATGCATGATTGTTCTGAATAATTTATTCTGCTTTATTTTAGCCATGAGCTGGAGCAAAGATATACTCATGACCTGTCTCCTGACCACTGGAAACCTTGTTTTGTTCTTCTGGACCCCACACTACTATTCCCACCCCATTTTCTTCCATTTTGCTAGGCACTGCCCCATATATTTTCAGGCTCATTACTGATTTCTACATTTGTGTGATACGATCAGAGAATACAGACTTGACTATGTATAATACTCTTCTCAACAACATCTACGTGTAGAATGAATGTCACAAATTTTATCGTTTGAGCTTCACCAGCAGAACAGGTACAAACTTCTGTGACTGGACATGAGCTATGTAATAAACATGTAAGATGATAATAAAAACATCCACTGCTTCAGACCCTTTGATGTAACTTTTAGTGACACTTTTTTAGCAAGTGCATGGTTATATTTTTAACAGCTAGCATGGTCTCTGTACAAGTTGGCTTGATGAGGGTTTCAGGTAGTAAAAATCCAAAATGGCCAGTATCACGCAATTCAAATGCAAAGGCATATGGGATGCCATTCTTATAAGCCCAGTCCATAGAACTGCCAGAACTCACATCTGAGAAGGAAAAAGAGAGAGGTTTAGTGTAGGACAGTATTGCAGATAGCTATAGCTACATTGCCTGTGGGGCAAGAAGGATCGGTCCATCTTATTTACTTACTTACTTACTTACTTATTTATTTAAGCATATTTTTATACCACCCAAAGCACAAGTTCTCTGGGCAGTTTACAAAACAATAAAAACCACCAATAAAAAAGATTAACATATTTCAACAATTAAAATGTAAAAAGTTAAAACTATTAAAACACAATTAAAACATATCTAATTAAAAGCCTGGGTGGACAAGTAAAAAAGCATTAAAAAGAGTAAAAGAGCCTTGACTTCCCTTTTAAAAGTTGTAAGAGACAGGGAGGCTCTTATTTCAGCAAGAAGTGTGTTCCAAAGCCTTGGGGCAGCAATGGAGAAGGCCCGTCCCCAAGTAGCCACCAGACGAGCCAGTGGCAACTGCAGATGAACCTCTCCAGATGATCCCAATGGGCGGTGCAGTTCATAGCAAAGAAGATGTTCTCTTAAATACCCAGGGCCCAAGCTGTTTAGGGCCCTTAAAAACTCAAGCTGTTTATCTTGCCATGCTACATGTGGGATGCAATGCAATTCTAACTGCTGACTACCAAGGCAGGTCTGTATTGGCACAGCTGGTTCTATCCACCTAAAATGCCCTCACATTGCCATCCCATCTTCTTCCATTTCTGTGCTCCTTAATCTTCTGCATGATGCTGTATTAATGCATTTGTCAGTATTGGCATTCCTGACATCATAGCCATAGCCACTTCTCTGCTGGTACAGTCACACATAGGATTAGGCCTGAAGGATGCAGTGAGGAAATACTTGACTAACAAGCAAAAGATTGCCAGTTCAAATCCCTGCTGGTACTATATCGGGCAGCAGCGATATAGGAAGAAGCTGAAAGGCATAATTGCATACTATGTGGGAGGAGGCAATGGTAAATGCCTCCTGTATTCTACCAAAGAAAACCACAGGGCTCTGTGGGCACCAGGAGTCGAAACTGACTCATGGCACACTTTACCTTTAATTAACTTTAATTCAAAAGAAGATCTAAGCATTACACAATGGAAAATAGTCATGTGCACGGATCGGTTCGGAGGCCATTCTAAAGGCCTCCAGACCGGTCCGGTCACGGGGTGGTTTTGGTTCGGGTGGGGGGTTACACTCAAAACAGGGGAGGCTTTACTCACCCCTTCCAGTAAAAAACTGTATTTCTTGTAGTAATTGGGCGGCAGGGTGCCGCCCGCTTCAATCTCCGAGTCTGGCCGCGGGCTCCTCCTTGGTAGGCATAATCGGGCGGCAGGATCGCTCCAAGTCCCTGCCGCCCGCCCTCTTCATGCTAAGCAAGCCCCCCCCCGTCGGCTGGCGGCCGCCCCCTGTGCATATTAGGGGGTTCCCCCCTCCCCTCCACCCCCTTCTTGCCAAATATCCCCCCCCTCCATTACAGGAGGACGGCAGGAGAACTCCCTGCCGTCCCCCTTCTCCTTTTCCGGGAGTTCTCCTGCCGTCCTCCTGTAATGGAGGGGGGGGATATTTGGCAAGAAGGGGGTGGAGGGGAGGGGGGAACCCCCTAATATGCACAGGGGGCGGCCGCCAGCCGACGGGGGGGCTTGCTTAGCATGAAGAGGGCGGGCGGCAGGGACTTGGAGCGATCCTGCCGCCCGATTATGCCTACCAAGGAGGAGCCCGCGGCCAGACTTGGAGATTGAAGCGGGCGGCACCCTGCCGCCCAATTACTACAAGAAATACGCTTTTTAACTGGAAGGGGTGAGTAAAGCTCCCCCTTTTTAAATTGGAACCCCCCACCCCAGTGCCGGACCAGTTCCGTGCACACCCCTAATGGAAAACAAGAGTGTGGCTAACATTCTCTACTTTCTCCTTCCACAATGGTTTCAACTTGCTTTGTGTACATGGCAATACATGGAAAGTTTATTTTATAAGATGAAGAAACACATTTCTGAAACATTATTTTAAAAGAAAAACTTTCTCATGAGTTACTTAAGTGCACTCCTTGCAAAGACAGGTTAGCTTCTCCCTGGAACTGTGTTTAGCTTATGGAGAGACAAAAACTAGCTGCCTCCCATACACCTGTTGCTGTGGAATGAACTGAGTATAATGCAGTTCATATATCAAGATGGGGTTAGGCGGCCATTAGGCGGCTTAGTCCGCTCTCCCCGCAGACAAGCGCCCACAGATCCTGGGTGGCCAGATCGGCTGCCCACAAGACTGCCAGCTCTGTCACGGAGCTGGCAGGGGCTGTGGGGATCGGGGGCTGTGTGGCCCCCAGAAGTTCCAGCATGCCCTGCGCAAGTGTGCTGCTTTTTAGCCTCCCGGTTGGGGGTCTACTTGTGAGTTGCTGCGGCATGGCAACACACAATCTGGAAGCCCGGGTTAGTGGAGCACTCACTCTGCTAACCTGGGCTTAGGGGAGGGTAACCTTAGCGGGTTACCCGCTTTGGTGAGACTGGGCTTGACTGCGAGCCCAGTGGTTCTCACGCGCGGGCAAAATCGGGCTAGGCACACCATGTGTGCAGAGATGCAAAATCCATCTGCATCCAGCTAGATAGATAGATTAGAGATCCTAACTCCTCACTTTCCTATCTAGAATGGAGTTCTCTAATAAATATCATTTATATTGATTTGAAACTATGAACTGGCTCCAAGTTACTTTACTCTCAGCATACACGCATGCCTAACCAAATTCCGCTGTGTTGTGCCTCTGTGCACTCTGCTATAATGTAAAAGGGTTTCTCTTACCAGAGAGAATTCCCAACAAGGAGGAAGTGTTTTTAATAAGCTGGAAAGCTCCTTAAGCAAACAGAAGTTGTCATTTAAAAAAAACAACAAAACACCTACAGAGTAATGGCTAACAATAAAATATGTTTCTATGTATCATATTTTCAAACCAAGAACCCATGGATTATCCTCCCCCCCCCTTCTTTTTTTTTGCAAACGAAAGTAGGGGGTATGGGAACTTAAAGTGGTGCAGGCTTTCTAGCAAGACATCCACAGAGACTGTTTATGGACAGTCAAGCGTTTTCCCCTGGGGGGAGAAAATGGAGGATTTTTAGAGCATCCCTGGATCACAGGTGCAAGGAGGCAGCTGAAATGCTCTCTCACCCTTCTTCCCTCCATGGGAAGCAGCAGCCATCCCACCAATTTTGTTCTGGGCATGCAGCAATCGCAAGGAGCTGATTTTACAATCGGTAGCAGAGGAATGTACGGAGGAGCAGCTGGGTGTGGGCTTTCTAATTGACTTATAACAGGGCAGCTATTGAACTTGGGTTCTAGGCAGGTGTGGGGTCCTGCTGTGGACAGGGACTATGCACAAAAAACTAAGAAGTAGTCCTCTTAGTTACCTCAGGGAAGGAGGCAGGGGCATTGCTAGGTAAAAGATCCAGGCCCTGGGCCCACAGCCTTCCCCTGATAATTAAACTCAGTCATATCCCACCCACCCCTGAATAATTACATACGTTTTAAGAAGTCTCTTGTCTTATAAATACAGCAACTACAAAGGTGGAAGCAGCAGGAGCTAGCTAAGGCTAGAGTTGCCATGCCCCCTGAAATTCCGGGTTTCACCTGAATTTTAAGCATCTCACCCAGATTGCTTAGCCCACCCAGATTCGACCAGATGCTAGCTTTCATTAAAAAACAAAACAAAACAAACAAACAAACAAACCTAAGCTCTAGCCCTTGTAGAAGTGGAGTTATAGAGCAAAATATGCAGTCACTATTCTGCTCAAAAATAATGTTCAAGCTAATTTACATAATATGCAAATTAGAGACCTGGGTTTGGAAAGCCAGAATATGGCAACCCTAGCTGAGGCAAGGAGCTCTCTCCCATGCTCTGTGCAGATGCCTCCACTGCTGCACTTCCCTTCTGGAAGAGGTCATGGAGGCAGGAGGTGGCTGATGAGATTTGGGGCTCTGAGAAATTCATTTGGGGCCCATGCCCCATGGGCCATCCCCTAATGACACCCCTGTGAGCTAACTTCATATACTATGGTACTGGTCATACATAATTTATCTGATGTAAAGATACATCATTATCTTTAGATTTAAGAAAACGATTATGTACATCCTTTCCCCCATCTTCATTTTAAAATAGTGTGGTCTTTCAATATTTCAGATCAGATGAAACCAACTAGAGCCACTTATGCTGAATTTTTTCTCTCTCTCAAAGTTGCCTAGAGAGTTCTGTTAAAACTCTGACAGTTTTTGAAAACCTAGACTTTACAGATTCTGTACTCTACTGGGAAAAATACACTTAAAATATTTCTCTGTTAGAGAAATCTGACATTTCTCCATCTTTAAAAAGATTGTGCTATAAATCCATCATTTAAAAAGAATGCTGCTCAGATCATGAATGAACACTTGGCACATTAATATACAAATATATATTGAGAGAAAACCCAGAAAGTCTTGAAAGTATAAAATGTATATGCCCAATGGGTATCTATCCACGGAAGCAACTTTTCATACATAATTGATGCAGATCCAGATGTGCACATGGGCACACATTTTTATGATCATCTGGCCCCACTGAATTGGTTGAACGTGTCTTTTGATGTATATGTGGACCCAGATTTTCATCTGGGGCAACCATTTGAGACTTGTGACTAATATATATATTTGGTTTATATAGCGCCCTTCCTAAAGCGGCTCAGAGCAGTTTACATTAAAATTAAAAACATAATAAAACAATTAAAATAAAAATTAAACCAGATTAAAACTAAAACTAGATATAATTAAGCCATTCTAAAAAGATGGGTCTTCTGAAGGCCTCCAAGGAAGATAATCTTCTTATATCCATGGGGAGCATGTTCCACAACACAGGGGCGACAACTGAGAAGGCCCGATCCCCGGTTGCCACCAAATGAACTGGTGGCACCTGAAGATGGACCCCTCCTGGTGGTCATAATGAGCAGTGGGGAACTTGTAGAGAAAGGTGCTCTTTCAGGTAACCCAGACCTAAGCTATTCAGGGCTTTAATGGTAATAACCATCAATTCGCCAGTGCTACTGTTAAGAACAGGCATACCTAATGTGTTTTCTCCAGGATACTCCAGAGACCAATCTGGCTGCTGCATTTTGAACTAACTGAAGTTTCCAAACCACATAGAGCGCATTGCAGCAGCCTATCTGCAAGTTGCAAATTTTCACTCTCTTGCCTCTAATCATATTAGATGGACCAAGTTATCTTCAAAATAGTTTGCTTGCTTGTTACAGAAGAGCCAACACCAACATAGTATATGAAAAAGAAGCTAGCTTGCTTACTGGAATAACTTACATAAAGTGCTAGAGGCCGGGCCATATCGGTATCTTATCCCATAAACTGACTGCAAGGCATTCACAGCATTAAAAGCTGCAGATTCCTGGAAGGGATACATAAATGAACAAATCACATTAATGATATTTACATGAATCAAACCCCCAAACAAAAGCAACATTAATGATTGCATTCAGCTTGCAATGATTAGAGGCAGCTTTTGAACTTGAACTTTTAAAACTCCCCCACCCCTTCAAAAACTACTGTACAGAAAGTTGGAGTGTATGCCTTAGGCATCTCTAGAGGCATCCCTTGTGAGGAAGGATGTATGTGGAGAGGCTATCCCGGAAGCTAAAGAGAGTTCTGGGAGTCCAAGAGCTACTGTTATGTGGGAGAAGTTTTGAGAAGAGATAATGGGCAGGTTCAAATGATCATCTAAACCATGGTTTAATGCTTTGTAAGGATTGCCACCTAATGGCGCAGCAGGGAAGTAACTTGCCTAGGGAGCAAGAGGTTGCTGGTTCAAATCCCCACTGGTATTATATTATATGCTGCTTATTATATACAGCAGTGCTATAAGAAGATGCTGAAAGGCACCATAGCAACATAGGAACATAGGAAGCTGCCATATATGTAAGTTTTGGGTGGTATAAAAATATGTAAAATATAAATAAATAAATAAATAAATAAATATACTGAGTCAGACCATTGGTCTATCTAGCGCAGTATTGTCTTCACAGACTGGTAGTGGCTTCTCAGACTGGCAGTGGAAGGTTACAGGCAGGAATCTCTCTCAGCCCTATCTTTGAGATGCTGCCAGGGAGGCAACTTGGAACCTTCTGCTCTTCCCAGAGTGGATCCATCCCCTAAGGGGAATATCTTACAGTGCTCACACTTCTAGTCTCCCATTCAGATACAACCAGGGTAGACCCTGCTTAGCTAAGGGGACAAATCATGCTTGCTGCGACAAGACCTGCTCTCCTCTCCAGATCAGCTCTCCTCTCTATCTCATACTGCATGGGAGATAGCAATGATAAATCCCTCCTGTATTCTATCAAAGAAAACCACATGGCTCTGTGGTCGCCAGGAGTCAACACCGACTCAACGGCACAACTTTACCTTTAAGGATTGCCTGGGAACTGTATGTATGCCACCCCAAGTTTCATGGGAGAAAAGCAGAATATAAATGAAATAAATAAGAACTTATTTTAATGCAACATCTAGATTTCTTATTTTGCGAGCAGACTTCTCAGAATTCAGCACTTGGTCAGAACCAATTACTTTCCATTTGTCAGTTAGCCTATGGAAGTGGGAGCATTTTTGCTGTGGATTCCTTGAAAGAGCCTATCCCATACTAATTATCTCAGGGGTTCCCAACTTTGGGTCCCCAGATATTGTTGGACAACAACTCCCATCACCCACTGGCCATTGTCAAGGTCATTGTGGTAATGGGAGTTGTACAACATCTGAGGATCCAAGATTGGGAACCCTGGATTACCACGACTATGAATGTTAAGTAATATACAGTAAATGTTGGCTAGAAGCTCCAAACCTACCCCTTTGTTTCATACTGCCATACAACTTCACTGCAGGACTTATAATTGTACTCACTCAATAATTAGTATGAATAAATAAAATAATAACCACCCCTTCAAGACTTAAAGTCACAATATAAACTTTGCATCTGCACTGGAAAACACTGTCTAAGAGAAGATGTAATGTAGGGAGTTGTGTATTCCTCTCTCCAGTTTCAAAGCCCTAAATAATTTAACACACTAATTCAAAGAGTGACGGGCAGCACAGTTCTATGTAGCAAACTGGACAGACGCCTGCTTGCCTTCAACTCAGGAATTATTAAAGAGTCCTCTCATATCTGAATACTGAGGCCCATGGAAAAGCTTTCATCTGCTGGCCAATCTCAACATGCAAAATAAATCTGATGCTTGTGAAGTCTGTCCCAAGGGAGAAACATGGGAAGGGACTTCTTTGTGATTCTGCTTAGCAGCTCAGTGCAATTCATTGCATATATAAAATAAGCTGCAACTGCATCTGATATAATAATGAAGGCATCTAGTTGTGCCTTTTATTTTCTGTACAACATTGTTGTCCTTGGTTGTTTGTTTGCATGTGAGAGTTCTCCTTTGCACTTGATGGTTTGTGACTTTCCCTATCTATCTATCTATCTATCTATCTATCCGTCTGTCTATCTATCTATCTATCTATCTATCTATCTATCTATCTATCTATCTATCTATCTATCGTTGGATTTATATACCGCCTTTCATTAAAAACAATCTCAAGGCGGTTTACAAAAGTTAAAAAAAATACAATAAAATGACAATAATAATTTTAAGCTAAAAATATAAAACAAACCAAATTTAAAATCTATAAAATACAAGCATAAAAACTATACATGGGTAAAAACACATAGAAGCAGCAATAAAAACAATCATGTAAAAGCCTGGCTAAAAAGCCAAGATTTAACAAGCTTTATAAAAACTGTGATGGAATCTAAGGAGCTAATGTGAACAGTTTTCTAAAAACTGTGATGGAGTCTGAGCAAATTCTTCATCATATAATTGCCTTCTTTCCATCTATAGCTATCCCCACCATAGAGATGTGGTGAAGTGTAGGAGTGCATCGCAAGTGACGTGGTCCTATGGTGTGCCTCTTGATAAATGAGTTTTGTTGTCCTGCCGTAGCTTCCATTACTTGCTGTAATTGGCTACTGGACAAGGAATGTGCATAGAATGGAGTGGCACACAGAGATACACTTGCAGTAAATGTGCAAAATCTGAGAAAGCCACTCTGCTCCAGGCTTGAGAGAAGGGCGGGAGAACTTGGCAACCTTGAGCTGAGCCCTGGAAAGACTCAGAGGGCAGCAATGTACCTCACAGCTCTCCTATACTTGCACAAGGTCTAGGAGATCCTTTGCTCTTCTCCATGCTCAGCAAAAAGGTGAGGGATATCCCTGACACTGTGGTTAGCCGATGTCAGACTCAGGATAAGGGAAGGAGCCCCTGCTTCCTCCTAGGAGCTGGGGGTGGGGGGAAGCAAGTCTTGGCCCTACAGCGCCACACGTCTTAGAAGTGTTCCAAAGCTAATAATGACATTTTAATTGAAGTTCCTTCCCTCCTCCTTGAGGGAGAGGCAGAGCCAGTGGCACTTGGCTGGCTACCAAGGCCAGACAAAATTAGTGGGCCCCGGTGGTAGCCTCTGGGCTATTTATCATTCATTCTTTCTTTGTGTGCTTTGCATCAGTGCAAGGAGTAGTTCTGATCCTGCAATAATGGGTGGGATGCTGCTGACTAATCAATCTCCCCCACTGTCCCTCCCTACAATGTTCCCTTCTCTGCCAAATTCTGATAAGCTGCTGGGAAACTGTGCTGGCACAGCTAAAATTCTTGTGCTATTGCAGCTCAGCTTCTGTCCAGCAGTTCTAAGTGTAGCACAGTCGGCTTGTTCTCATGATCATAAACTGGGTGGGACAAGCGTCCTGTCCAGCTTTAGGACCTGTGCACACTCCCAATTTTTGATCATGTGTAAGTAAAAACCTAGGTAGGGGGTAGGGATGTGTGAACAGGTTCGACGTTGAACCTGTTAGGTTCGATCGTTCGGGGTTGAACTGAACCACCCCCTGATCAGTCTGACCCCGGACTGAACACACCCAAATGTTTGCAGGATTCGCAGACCATTTTCATTTCTTTCTTAAAAAAAAATCTTTTTACCTGATTTCCTCTCGGGAATACCCCAAGCCACACAGAGGCCATATGCGCAGGTGTGCGGCTTCCATAATGGCCGCCAGGCAGCCGGGTGAAGGTCGAAAACCAGCCAAAGAGCACCTGAACGGGCAAAGAGGGACATGACGAAGGCCGGCGGACGGAGGGCGAACCTTCGCAGACCCCCCTGCCACCTCCAGGAACTCCCCCGAGGGGGAATAAGGTAATTTTTTAAAAAAGAAAATGGTCTGCGAACCCCTCCAGACTGAACCAAACCGGGGGGGGGGGTTGAGGGGGTGCTGGACTGAACTGGCCCGGTTTGGTTCGAGTCCAGTCTGGACTCGAACTGAACCAGGCCCGCCGGTTCCATGCACATCCCTAGTAGGGGGAACATAAGAACTACCCTGCTGGACCAGGCTCAAGGCCTATCTAGACCAGCATCCTGTTACATACAGTGGCCCACCAGATGCCTCTGAGAAGCCCACAGGCAAGAGGTGAGGGCATGCCCTCTCTTCTGCTGTTGCTCCCCTGAAATTGGTATTCAGAGGAATCTTGCCTCTAAGGCTGGAGGTGGCCTGTAGACTAATAGCCATTGATAGGTGTGTCCTCATGAATTTGTCTAAGCCCCCCTTTTAAAACCATCCAAACTAGTGGGCATCACCACACCCCATGGCAGAGAATTCCACAGATTAATTATATGCAGTGCGAAAAATTACTTCCTTTTGTTGGTCCTAAATTTTCTGGCCTTCAGTTTCATGGGATTATCCCTGGTTCTTGTGTTGTGAGAGTGGAAAAAATTTATCTCTGTCTACTCTCTCTACTTCATGCATGATTTTTTTACACCTCAATCACGTCCCCCCATAGCCGCTTCTTTTCCAGACTAAAAAGCCTCAGATGCTGTAGCCTTGCCTCATAAGGAAGGTACTCCAGGCCCCTGATCATCTTGGTCGCCCTCTTCTGCACCTTTTCCAGTTCTACAATATCCTTCTTAAGATATGGTGACCAGAACTGCATGGAGTACTCTAAATGTGCTGGCACCATTGATTTGTATAGGGGAATTATAATATTGGTATTTTTATTATCAATCCCCTTCCTAATGATCCCTAGCATGGAATTTGCCTTTTTCACAGCTGCCGCTCACCAAGTCAACACTTTTGACGAGCTGTCCCCCACAATCCCAAGTTCCCTCTCCTGGTCAGTCACTGACAGCTCAGACATCAGTGTATATGTGAGTGGGAGATTTTTTTGCCCCAGTATGCTTCACAACACTTGCTTACATTGAATTGCATTTGCCATTTTGTCGTTCACTCACCCAGTTTGGAGAGATGCTTTTTGAGCTCCTCACAATTTCTTTTGGATTTCACTACCCAAAATAGTTCAGTGTCATCTGCAAATTTGGCCACCTCCCTGGTTATCCAAATTTCTATATCATTTATGAACAAGTTAAAGAGCAGTGGTCCCAGTACAGATCCTTGGAGGACCCCACTTCTTACTTCCCTCCATTTAGACAACTGTCCTTTTATTCCTACCCTGTTTCTTGTCCCTCAATCAGTTACTGATCCACACATGAACCTGTCCCCTTATCCCATGACTGCTAAGCTTACTCAAGAGGCTTTGATGGGGAACTCTGTAAAAATGGGGGAGGAGTCATCTACAGCTCTTTGTGATAAGTTTGCCTGTCACTTTGCAGATAAAGTCGCTCGCATCCGTGCTGACCCGGACTCCAGAGTTTTGGCAGTTCCGGCAGACGTGCCTTTGGTACCATCTAGTCCCGTTGTGTTGGATTATTTTCAGTTGGTGCGGCCTGAGGATGTGGACAAGATCCTGGGCAGTGTGTGGGCGACTTCGTGCACTCTTGACCCTTGCCCTTCATGGCTAATAAAAGCTGCCAGGGAGGGGACAGGCAGATGGCTGGAGGTGATCGTTAATACTTCATTAAGGGAGGGCAGGATGCCATTGTGCCTCAAGGAGGCAGTGGTAAGACCACTATTGATCCCTCCCTTGATCCCTCCAACCTGGACAACTATAGACCTATGTCTAACCTTCCCTTTTTGGGCAAGGTGATGGAGCGTGTGGTGGCGTCCCAGCTGCAGAGGGTCTTGGATGATACGGATTATCTGGACCCTTTTCAATCTGGCTTCCACCCCGGGTATGGGACTGAGACTGCCTTGGTCGCTCTAGTGGATGACCTACGCCGGGAACTAGACGGGGGAGTGTGTCCCTGTTGGTTCTGCTGGACGTCTCGGCGGCATTCGATACCATCGACCATGGTATCCTTCTGGGCCGCCTCTCGAGTATGGGAATCGGAGGCACTGCATTGCAGTGGTTCCGGTCCTTTCTTGGGGGGAGGGTCCAGAAGGTGGTGCTGGGGGACTACTTCTCAGCCCCGTGGCCGTTGGCCTGTGGGGTCCCGCAGGGATCGGTCTTGTCCCCCATGCTGTTTAACATCTACATGAAGCTGCTGGGAGAGGTCATCCGGGGATTTGGACTGAGTTGTCAGCAATACGCGGATGACACTCAGCTCTATCTCTCCTTGTCATCTGATCCTAGGGAGGCGGTGGATGTCCTGAATCGGGGGCTGGAGGCCGTGATGGGTTGGATGTGGGCTAACAAACTGAAATTAAATCAGGATAAGACGGAGGTACTGTTGGTCAGTAGGAGAGCCAATTGGGATGAGGAGATTTTACCGGTTCTGGATGGGATTGCACTCCCCTTGAAGGAGCAAGTACGCAGCTTGGGGGTACTACTGGACCCGGCTCTGCTTTTGGAAGCTCAGATGGAGGCGGTGGCCAGGGGTGCCTTTGCACGGCTTCGGCTAGTGCGCCAGCTGCATCCCTTTCTCGAGAAGGCAGATCTGGCCACGGTCACCCATGCCTTAGTCACGTCGCGGCTGGATTACTGTAACATGCTCTACGTGGGGCTGCCCTTGAAGAATATCCGGAAACTGCAGCTAGTGCAAAACGCGGCATCGAGGGTTTGATCCAGAGCTGCCCGTTGGGAACACATCACCCCCATTTTGAAAGAGCTGCACTGGTTGCCGGTTCGTTTCCAGGTCCAATTCAAGATGCTGGTTTTGACCTTTAAAGCCCTTAACAGTTTGGGCCCGGGGTATTTGAGGGACCGCCTGCTCCCAAGGGTTGCTGCCCGCTTGACGAGGACACCTGAGGGGGCCCTGCTTCGGGTGCCGACAATGAGAGAGGCCCGGCTGTTGTGCACTCAGGACAGGGCCTTCTCTGTTGCTGCTCCTAGACTCTGGAATGCTCTCCCAGTGGCCATTCGTTCCTCGGACTCCATCACGGCTTTTAGAAAGCTTGTAAAGACTTGGCTTTTTACCCAGGCTTTTACATAATCGTTTTTACTGCTGCTTCTGGGTGTTTTTATCTGTTGTATTGTTTCTATGCCTGTTTTTATATGTTTTTATACTTTTTAGCTTGATGTTTTTATTGTCTTTTTATTGTATGTTTTAACTTTTGTAAACCGCCTTGGGGTTGTCTTTTAACGAAAGGCGGTATATAAAGGCAAAAATAAATAAATAAAATAAAATAAAATAAAAAGCTATTTGGACGTCCAAGTATACTATGTCAATGTGGCCCTATTTCACTCCAGCTAAGCATGTCCTGTCTTCATTAGAGCTGGGGGTGCAATGCACTGTGTGTGGCTGCAACCCTATAGCAATCCAACCTTTCATGCACTACACTGCATTGTAGATATAGAATATGACACAGCTGTCCTCTTCATTGCCCAATCCTCTGCAGAATCAGGCATGCCTAATTCTACATAGGATCAGGCTAAGTGTCTAAATGTATGGTTAATGTATTCTGTGCCCCAGGATTCCTAGTATTGTAACATTCCCTGAGCCGAGACAGCAAAATGGAAATCCTGGATGTTTGAAAGAATTCCTAGGAGGCCCAATCAATTTTTTAAAATTTAGAGGAGTCTCACTATGATGTTTGAGAAGCCCTCCTACAATGAATGCCAAAAGCAGACACCTTTTTTTTAAATCTGAAAAGAGCACAAGCAACCAAAATACTCCAAGTTCTGTACTTACTACACAGCTGAAATTTGGAATAGTCGCATACTTATAGGAGTATGGATATAGCAACATCTGAGCATATGCATGAAAGGACAAGTAGGCTTTTATTTGTTTCCGGTGTTTGCGAAGAAAGTGAGCTACAGCCTTAACTTCAGGTTCAGATTCAGGAAAAGGACCACAATATGTATCATCACAGGGGTGAATGGAAGCACCTTCATCTACACATTGAAAAGAAAGGAATGGTGAACGTTAACACATATACACAATTAGATGACAGTTTCAAATGTGTACGGGCATAAGTCAGGAACTCCAATATCAGGCCGATGCTGAAGGGCCTTGGTTGGTTTCTGTCAACATATTTACAACAGATAAAAATAATCTCATTTGGACCAAGTGGATCCAAAGTGGTGTAGAAGTTCTTTAACTGGCCTGATTGTGTTGACATAGCATAATAGCAAATTTGAGTTACAGTATGTTTTATTAACTTTTTAAAAAATATTCTGCACAACTCAAACTCTTAACATAGCTGTTTAAATTAAAGGCATTATTTCAGCCTGCTTGGATCCCACCTGTAGAACTGAATCCTATATCATGGTGGTTTCATGGAAAATAGGTTTCAAAGATTTTATGGACCTTCCACTATGGAATATACAGATTCAAAAGCACTTTCTTCCTCTTCTCTCTCTTTTCCTTTTTTGCAGCTTCAGGCACTGGCAGCAGAGCCCCTCTTGTCAAAAATGGCAGCTGCCACAACACAATGGCAGCTATCAGTGGAGAAGCACTATCCCACACCCGCAAGAATTCCCTAGAATTATGCTTCATACACAGCTCTGTGTGTGTGTGGTGGGGAGAGTGGCCACCAAAAGGGGTTCTGCCACAGACACCGCCTGCAGCAAACAAGTCAGAAAGAAATAATCATTGCTTCTGCTGCTCACAGTGAGCTCCTTCCTGTAAACCTGTGGACACATTTCACCCCCACTAGCTGAAATGCTATCCCAATTTTCCACCTGTGAATGAGGTGGAAAATTTGGAAAGGAAAGTGTGGGTATTTTTTACTGAACCTTACTTTGATCCAGCAGGGCTCTTCTTAAGTTCACCACCCACACGTCCTGTGCTAAGGAAAATTAATTAGAAATAAGCTCCTCAAACACAACCTTGGTTTATTGAAATCCTTACCTGGTTTCTGAGCTGTGGTTTATGAAGGTTCTTAGTCATGCAATGAGATCTTGACTGCTGCATTTCTGCTGCCACAAGGGGCTTATTAACAACACTTTTAAATAAATATTCTTTACGTAATAAGTGCCTTCAACATTAAGGGGATGATGATTCTTAATAATATGTGAAGTATAATAGGATTATATAATTATCTTGATAGCTAAGTAGTAACTAAGCAGTGCTTACCATAAACAGAGAAAAAACTTTGGCAATGCTATCTATGGTCTGGGATATTATCATTTTTCTTCATACCATCAACAAGAATTTGAAGAAATATTTCTGTCTGGCCACAGATGGGTATGCTTTGGGTAACAGGAGAGCAGATGGTATACTCCTCACTGAACAGAGCATGGCCAAACCATCAAGCCTATAAGAGCATCCTGTTTTAATGTCTGGTCAAATCCAATAGTCAAACTTTCTAGCATCAGGAAACACTTTCCATATCAGCTTGTCACTTCTTGTCAAATGCAAGTAGAAAACTAACACAACAAGCAGCACAACTGTACTAATTGTTTTAATTAACTTGAGCAGTTTGTATAGGGGAAGAGCATCACAAATGTGATTTCCCCACATGCCATCTGATGTGGTACCGTCCACTCTATCCACCTCTGTCTATGCATTTGGCCAGTGCTATTTCCTGGGAGAACAAGGTTGTTGTGTTGGCAGTATCCTAGTATTTTCAAATAGATGATCGTGTCCCTATCTTCGTATCTGAAATATTGGACGCATGCTACTAGTCTTTTTCAAGAACCCCTGATAAACTTCCAAAGAACATCATGGTATCCCAGAGTATACTTAGAAACCACTGCTATACCCTACAAAACCAGATGTTTTCTAGAATATGGATGTGTTCTGATTTCTACCATAAGTACTGTAATTTTAATATAGTTAACTGAACCTCTCCATCTTACCCAAAATGGTACATAACAATAAAATGGTAGAGGATAGGGCCATGCACAAAACTGCCTGGCCCAGTTTGCTTCAAGTCCGAACCGGACCTGAACTGGACCCCACCCCCATCAAACTGCCCTGTTTGGTTCGGTTTTTCCCCCCAAACTCCCCCCATCCCCCTTTTTAAACTTAACCCTCTGGGGGGCTTTGCCGAGGTGGTGGTGGATCTGTGGAGGTTCCCCCTCCTCCTGCCGGACATCCTTTATGCAAAAATCACCTAGTTCGGGAGGTCTTTGGCCCTTTCTGGACCTATTTCCCAGCATGGTGGCCATTCTGGAGACCACCACACATGCACAGTGGGACCCTGTGTGGCCTGGGAATTTTTGTTCTTAAAAAATGGCTCAACGAACCCCCAAATGGGTGTGTGTGTTCGGTCTGGGGTCGAGCTGAACAGGGGGTGGTTCGGCTTGACCCTGAACCGTTGAACCAAACCTGTTCAGATTCGAACCTGTTTGCACAACCCTAGTAGGGGAGTGCATGGCTGCATATAAGCCCTAAGTTAGCTCAAATTATGTCATTTTAGGTATTTCCCAAAACTTCTTGTGAACCAGGTTTGGATCTATGGCAATATAAGGTACTGGCAGGTGATTGGGCATTCCTGTAATCTTTACCTTCTGTTACTGCCATTACATTATGGTAGATGGCAGGAGATGAAGTTGCAAGAGAGATAGTATTTGGCTGAAAAGGTATGGTATAGTATAGTAACTCAGCCCAAGATCAATCTGCCACAACTTGCAGATGGCAGCCACACAATCTAATCATCAGTTATGTTGTACTGCTATTTGATTCCTTGTTGCAGCACTGGCTGCATGTTGCACAATGTTGTGTGGATTATCTGATGTGGTTGCAAAGTAAATATGCTAGTGTCCCAGAAAACAGTGCAGTAAATACCATTTTTATTGTGTCCCCTTGCCATCATTTTGACAAGGTTAGTAAGACAGAGAGACAATACTTCCAGACAGAAAGTAATCAATCATAAGGCATTTGTATTGATTCAATAATTACTTTACACTATCATAATTAGAATAATTAGTTGGTACTTTTGAATGTATTAAAATAACAAATAAAGTAACTCCTTTGCTGATGGAGTTTCACTGGCTGCCAATAGGTTTCCGGGCAAAATACAAATTGCTAGTTATAACTTAAAAAGCCCTAAATGACTTAGGCCCTGGGTATTTAAGAGAGCATCTTCTTTACTATGAGCCCCACCGCCCATTGAGGTCATCTGAGGAGGTCCATCTCGGTTGCTGCCCCGAGACTGTGGAATGCACTCCCCACTAAGATACGATCCTCCCCATCTCTGGCAATTTTTAAAAAAACATCTAAAAACTTATCTTTTAAATCAAGCTTTCTCAGCCTTTTAAAATTTGTTGGTTTTAATTTTGTGACTGATTTTAAATTGCTGAATTATTTTAACTTTTTATATGTGTTTTAATTGTTTTATGTTAACCGCCCAGAGACGAAAGTTTGGGTGGTATATAAATGTGATGAATGAATGAATGAATAAAATCTGCCTTCTTTCTAGGAGATCTAACTAACAGCTAAAATGGCATATTTTAATTTTAATTAACATTTTAATAAAAATTAATTTAAGAGCCAGCATGGTGTATTGGTTAGGATGCTGGACTACTGAGGAGGCTCAAGACTCAAGTTCAAATCCCCATTCAGCCATCAAACTCACTGGGTGGTACTGAGCCAACTGCTTTTCTCTCAGCCTAAACTACCTCACAGGGTTGTTGTAAGGATAAGCATAAACATGTATGTCTGGATGGTTACTCTGGGCTCCTTGGAAGAAGAGTGGGATATAAATGTAAAAATAAATAAATAAAATACAAATTCATAGGTTAGCAGCCTTTATGAGGCAGCGGTTCACACTGCCTAAAGGCTTTTCAAACCATCAGAACTGCAATGTTCCAATATTATCCCCACAGTCAAAAGAAATGCAAATACAAATAGCTCAACAGAAATGCTATATGCCAATGTAAAGCTCTAATTTTCTCTCAATATTGTTGTTTTCTTCATCTAATATTGTTCATACAGCTAAACTTTTCAGGTCTAGAAAGAATAAGGCTAAAAGGGAATGCAGTAAATGTCAGCTACAAACACAACAAGACAATGGAAATACAGGAAATGACAGCATTGCCTCCGAGGTTGTTTCAGAAGATGGTTGAATTCCCAGTCTCCTACTGCAGGAGTGCAAAGCTTAACATAAACTCAGTATGCTGTATTATCTTAGTATGGAAGACGGAAAATATAATTTATAGTGCACATTTCACAGTGGCTTTCACACTGAAACAAAGAAGTGGATGCCCTGTGGCGTTTATAGCATTCCCATCACAGAAAGCAAGGGAGACAGCTTTTTCTCCTTTGGTCTGTGTGAAAAGTGGCCTTTTCTCTAGCTGTCTGATGATGGTTCTGGCACAAGTTTTAGCAGGCATGGATCTCCCATGAGGCAAGGCCAGGCCTCAGGCACTGAGTGCATCAATGGATGGCAAGTGTGGGCACCTTGCCCCCCGCCCCCACTGCAGGGGTCACCCATCTACTTGCTGCCACGGCCCCACCCTCACCTCTGCTGCTGCTTGAGTTCCCCCTCCTGGCCTTGCACTCTCCTCCCCAACTCCACTCAGCTGCCCAAAGGTCAGTACTTATATCATCCCTTTTCCCACTCACCTTCCAGGCTCACACCCTGTTCTTCTCCTGGTGTTGGCGCATGCTGCTGCTTGCTGTATCAGGCTGCATGTGCTGTCTCCAGTTCCACCAGACCTTGTCTCTCGCTGCTGCGGCACTCTCCCTTCCAGCACCAAGCTTGTCTGCTTTGGGTGCTGAAGAGAAGAGCACAGTGATAGCAACACATGAGCCCGATCCAGACCGTATGCTGCACGAGTGTACAGATGTCTGTACAGGGGCGTAGCAAGGTGGGCCCAGAGACAAGGTTTTAAAATGGGCCCCTGCTTCACGGAAGCTCAGCTCATGAAGTAAAGAAATCTTAAATGAGGCTGGATAGTGGTAACAACAAGCATAGTAAAATAGAGCATCATCCTAAATTATTATTTTTTAAGTTTTGTAAATTGTGGACGATGCAAGTCATTGAATGGTACTAGAGAAAGACATGCTGTTTTGGTAGCTCCAGGTCTTAACACTCACATCAATTTCGGAGGATGAATACAACTAAAGGAAGCCCGGGCGGGTGCGCGGCTGGGGGAGTCAGTCATGTGACTGGCCTCTGGGGTCCCCCCCAGACAACTGTCTCCCCTTGCCCTATTATAGTTACACCCCTGTATCTGTACACTCAAATTTGTGTCTGTGTGAATGACTGTACCTATGTTCAATTTAAAAGTGAGCCTGGATACAGCCCTTCAAATGCATGGTACAGACAGGAAGTGTACTTCTGTACTTGTGTTCAGCATAACATGTGAATGATTGTACCTGTGTACCGATCTGGACCTGCGTATACTATATGCTCGTACGAGTGTTGAACATAACATGTGAATTGGACTATGGAGGTCAGTGAGACTAGGGGTGGCACACACTGCCTGATACAGCAAGGAGCATACAGCGCCATGCACCAACTCCAGCACACGGTCAGAGAATACACCAGAAGGTGAGGGCAAAGAGGGACAGCACAGGGTCAGCCTCTGCCTGGTGGGCAATTCTAGGGATGAGAGGGTAGGCCTGTGTCAGTGCTGGGCTTATCCAGGGGCAGGGCTGGTGGGGGGTGGGGCTGAGGCAGCACGTTATGACTTACCTCAAGCAGTGAGAGGCAATGAGCCTCCTCTGAGTTTTATTTCTTAAGGTGAAGAATTTCCTTCCCAACTAGCCAACCCCGTACAGAGCATCTGTGCGCTCTTTGGGGCCAGCAGTCACCTCTCCTCCTCAGTGATGCCTCTGCTGCCTCCGCGGACTGCTGCCTCCGCGGACGGGCCCGCCGCCGCTGCTTGTCTCTGTGGCTGGCCTGCCGGCGGGCTGAGTGCCATCTCCGCCGGTGGGCTGAGTGCCGCTTCCGTGGCCGGGTGCACCACTGGGTCAAGTGCCGTCTCTGCGGCTGGGCCCACCGCTGCTGCTTTCCTCCGCGGCCGGGCCCGGTTGCCTCCCCGGCCATGGCTTCCACCTCTGGTCTCCTGGGTGTGCCGGCGCCCAGCCAAACAGCTGGGCCCCCGGGACACACACACACATATATAGATTCTCAGTTACCCAACACTCATGTAAGGTTATGCTTATAAGCTCAGGATATTGGTGCCAAACCCAAAATACTGTGAAGGCATTTTTATCATCTTGTTGCCACAGCCTGTTCTTCTGGATATAATTCATTACAAGAATGCCTCAGGACTCTGTCAAAGTTTCCAGATTCCATTGCATTAGGTGTATATGCTTCTAGTGATGGGAAGGATTTGAGGGAGGACTAGGCCTCATAGGACTATAGGAATCTGCCATATACTGAGTCAGACCATTGTCCATCTAGCTCAGTATTGTCTACACAGACTGGTAGCAGCTTCTCAAAGGTTGCAGGCAGGAATCTCTCTCAGCCCTATCTTTGAGATGCTGCCAGAGAGGCAACTTGGAACCTTCTGCTCTTCCCAGAGCGGCTCCATTTCCTGAGAGGAATATCTTACAGTACTCGCACATCAAGTCTCCCATTAATATGCAACCATGGCAGACCCTGTTTAGCTAAGGGGACAAGTCATGCTTGCTACCACAAGACCAGTTTTCCTCTCTAAGATGCGCTGTGAGCAGGTCTCACTTAGAGCAACTGCTAGGAGGGTGGGCCTTTCCTAATAAGGGAAACAGCTGGGGAAAATTAAAAAAAGAAGAAGAAGAAGGACCAATCCAGAGCACTGGGTGGGAACTACACCCATAGCCACCAGCATCAGCAGAAGAAAAAGCTTTGTTTTGTTTGTCTGTTCTGTCCCAAGTGTGCCCTAAGGAAGCAGCTGGCTGAGAAGCTGCTGAGGAAATGAGAAGGTCACAGCATGGAGGCTGGAAACAACAGGAAGATCCCTGCCTGTGAGAAATAAGCCAGGGACCAGTTCTGTTAGATGCGTGAGGGAAGTTATTTTCCTTTATTGTATTCAGGGGCACACCTAGGTCCAAAAGCAGCCTGGACTTGAAAGAGGGCCCACCGCTGCCCCCACCGCGAGGCCCACCTTAATTTTTAAAATAGAATAAATTCCAGCTGCTGCCCACCGCTGCTCCTGTCTCCAGGGAGGGGGGCTCTAAATGATCGGGGGGCTCCCCAGAGCCCTGCCGCTGCCCCATGCCCATCCTGCCGTTGCCCCACACCTGTTGCTGCCCCACACCGATATTTGCCATCTTCACCAGCGGTGGTGAGAGGCGAGGAGAGCAGGCCTCCCAGCCACTGTGGCCTGTCTAGCGGGCCTGCCTGTGCAGTGTGAATATGGAACGTTGCATGCCATGATATCACCAGCATGCGGCGTTCCATATTCACACAGCGCCGGCGCGCCGGCTGGACAGGCTGCCGCTGCTGTGCAATGAGAGGAGGCCTGCTCCACTAGCCACTCACCTCCCACCCCTGGTGGTGAAGATGGCAAATATAAGTGTGGGGCAGCGGGATGGCACTGAGGAGGCAGTGAGCAGGGAAGGGGGCGGGGCTCTGGGATGCCCCCCCCATCATTTGGAGATCCCCCCAGGAGGCCACGGACCTGGTCCCTGAGGTCCGTAGCTAAATCCACCTCTGATTGTATTGCTTGAATCTCAGTTGCCTGGTTAATTAAAACTTATTTCTCTTACAATCAGATTTATGAAGAGACAATTGTTCTTATTGCATAGGCTTGTTTTTCTTTTAACCGAATAATAAATCCTTTTTGGTGAAGTGTGCTACTCTTCATTTTGTGTCTGCCTTAGTCACACGTCTCTGGAGGCCTAGGAATTCTCAGCCCCTTCTAGGCAGGGTTTTGCCACTTTACATCCCCACCCCCATCCAGGAATCTTATATGGAGAGAGTGGTTTGTCCCACATTAAAATAAAGTGGGTGGTGGCAGCATACTGTGAATCCCTTATAGTCAAGTATTCACCTCAGTGAACTCCCCCCTCCTCCATAGCAGGAGCTATGACAATGCTGTATAACAAACAATAATAAGATTGGTACTATGGGGTTTTATTTACTGGTTAAATTAATTCCATAGTGAATTCACTGGCTGATCCAGAAATCAAGACTTCTTCCGCTGGACTTCTTTCATCTTAGTTATTTATTGTGTCAAGGAATAAAAGGGCATATTGATACTGGTGGAATATTAGATGACACCGTTCTCATGATAAAACCAGGAGTACTTAAATCTTCATGTTTTACCATGTGTTGTTTAATAGTAGAGGTTAAAGAGGGAAGTAAGGATGCATGATTAGGCTTAAGAGAAGGTTCTAGTGGATTTCCAATTATTCCTATTAAAAAGTAAAGGGATGGGTGGGAATTTAGAAGCTTCCGGTGTCCCTGTCCAGCGGCGTACTGTCCCTGGCTTGTGTCACTGTCTAGTGGGAAGTGGTCTCCAAGGTCTGCAGCAAAAATCTTTCCCATCCTTGCTATATGGATTTTTTAACTGTAGCTGCCAGGGTTTGAACCTGGGATCTTTGACTGAGCTCTCAAATATAGACAATCTAGATCTGAAATCTAGTGTTGCTTATGGAAGTCAAGGTTAAAATTAGAAATGCAATTAAATAATTGCATTTAATATAAACTAGAGAATAGTCAAAGTCAAATGGTTATAACTTCTTCTTGCAGCCCATAAAGAATAAAAAGCAACAAAGGTAAAGTTTGCGTAAAGGTGTTCATGTCAAAAAACAGAAGGGAAACAGAGCTGACATAGAAATGTTGCCTAAAAGAAAAAGAAACGATCCAGCCAGCTGAATGCCAAACACAAGAAGACAAAATATAAAAAATAAATGCTCAAAACGTACCTGCCCTCAGGCACCTGTGAAGAATTTCAAGGCCTGAAAACTGGAGGAGTCATCTTCATAAGAATACAGAGTGATGGTTTTTTAAACAGGTCAGGATAACATAAACTATGATTTTCCTATTCATTTTTGACTCATTGAGAGAAGCAATGGAAGATGACAAATGTTCATGGGAATCAAAGCAAAGGACTTCCAACTTCTAATTCTATCATTGTTGTTAGTTTGCTGCTTATCCTTGGGCAAATATACTGCAGTTCTTTCTCTCCCTTTTGCTTCTGAAAAATCATTTACATCAAAAAGGACTGTTTTAAGAATCAAATAGCTATAAGTTCCTGCAGAGGAAGATCCGTATGGGAGTACCATCTGAGCAGAGCAGCATGAACATGTGTATTGATGGAGTGAAAGATCAGATTGATTGAACATGAGGAATGAATTCCCAAGTCTTCAGTTGGAAACATTTTATGTAATAACAGCTAATAAAAAGAGCCACCCAGATGTAAGCTAATGCTTCATATTTTAAAAAGGCAATTGATGTTTAAGATTAAAGCATTTACTCATTTCATTCTTTTCCATTTTGTATAATAGGAATGAAGCAGACAAGAAACATTCAGGTAGATAGGGCTGTGCACAAAACCAGATTTTCCTGGTTTGGTTTGAGTTCAAACCAGACTTGAACCGGGGCCCCCAGTTTGAATAATGGTTTTATCAAACCAGCTGCTGATTTGGCTCACATTTGAACCAGGGTCAAACCAGTTCTAGCAGTTTGCCCATAGGGAATAATGGAATTTTTAACTGGCCCATTATTCCCTATGGGTAGCACCCAGGGACACCAAAATGGATTGGGTGGTACATCATGATGGGTGCTACCTACCACCCAACCCACAAAGCTATCAAACAGTCAGGAAATTTTTAATGAATTTTTGAATTTTTTCAGGGTCATCAGCAGATCAAATAACCTATTGACCCTGAAAAAATTCAAAAATTCCTTTAAAACAGCCCAATTGTTTTGTGGGTTGGGTGGTAGGTATCACCCATTATGACATATCACACAATCCATTTTGGTACCCCTAGGCACTACCCATAGGGAATAATAGTCCAGTTCGAATTCCCATTATTCCCTATGGGTGAACCAAAGGGCACTGCAAGTTCACACACATTAATTTTTTTAAAAAAGGTATTCTCCCACAGAACATGGAACAAAGCAGATGAATAAAGAATAAATGACCCATATTCTGTGCCAGTCACAGTGCCATGCCCAGTGCCCAATGATGCATCATTGCAAGAGCCACAAGTTGCTCTCTAGAGTGGGCACACACAATTATTGCATAGCAACAGTAGCAGAGGGCAGCACCCTTTTGACAGAA
The DNA here is from genome assembly GCF_027244095.1 of Hemicordylus capensis. NCBI lineage: Eukaryota > Metazoa > Chordata > Lepidosauria > Squamata > Cordylidae > Hemicordylus > Hemicordylus capensis. The sequence goes on from NC_069660.1 coordinate 266,962,901, forward strand.
GAATATTAGAATAGCCCTGCTGGATCAGGCCCATGAGCATTCTTCTCATGGCTGGGTCACTTTGATATGTCTGGAGAGCCTATGGATGGGCATAAAATAGTACAAATAATCTTTGTATTTTAAAAAAAAACCTTACAATTTTTGCAGTCACTTGACACTTAAGAACTCTCTCCCCCCATGAAGTTAACTCTTCAAACAGCTTTGAGGAAATATCCTGATTTTAACTTGGTGTTTAAGCTGCCCCTCCCCAACCAGAATGTCCAATAAATACAGTATTTCTGAGAAAGCAAGATAACATCCACAGTCTGTGTTAAGTCACAGTCTTCTCCCCATAATAATTTAAACAGAGCTATCAAATACTATTCTACTTAATAACACTGTTCATCAGTGCAGGCGCTCTCCTTGACAACCCCCCATGGCCACGCCCACCCCCAAAGCCAGAGAAGCGTTCTGTCTCTGCACGTCCCCCCCTCCACTACACACCTGCTGTTCATAAAGTTGTTTCAAAATATATGACTACTAACCCCTGCTAACTTGGCATAGAGGCACCTTTTAATGTGGTGATTCTTTTTTGTTTAGCAGGGGGAGAGTAACTGGCCCTATCCACCCCCAGCACAGTACCTCCAGTGACTGTTGCTGGTGTCTATCTTATGTTTCTTTTTAGATTGTAAGCCCTTTGGGGACAAGGATCCATCTTATTTATTTATTATTTCTCTGTGTAAACTGCCCTGAGCCATTTTCGGAAGGGCGGTATAGAAATCGAATAAATAAATAAAAAATAATAAATAAAGGGCCTGTTTCAAGACTGGAGCAAAACAACCCCATTTCGATCAAAACATTTTGACATTGTGAGCACCATTTTCGAGGTCTGTTTTCCCCTCGCTGATTGGTTTTCTGGCACTGGCTTCCGACTGGCTTGTAATCTCCTTTTTTCTTGGTTGGCTTATTATCATACAAATCAAGTTTTGACATGGGCAACTGTGCCCCCATTGGCTAGAGGGAAGGAGGAGGAGGAAACACAAAAGAAGGGAATTTCAAAATGTATTCAAAGGGTCTTGAAGGCAGAGACAGCCCTTATACTGTGCCTCTCTTGAAGAAGAGGATTCATCAAGTCAGGAGAGGATGACGAAAGGTCTGATTTTGTAGTTTCCTTTTCTCAGCACTGAATATAATATGCTGTGCTATTGGATCCTATCGGATCCAATAACTTTCTCAGAAGGACCATCCTAATAGGCCTCTCACCCCTGTGGAGATGAGACATGATTGTGAGTCTAACCTTAACCATCCATGACAATGGGAAAAATCATAGGAGTCCCCACCCATGGAACACTACCATGATCAGAGTAAGAGACCAGATCAAGCATGTGTCCAGCAACATGTGTCAGTCCTGAAACTGCTTGGGATAGCTCCATAGTTGTCACAGCCGCTATGAACTTCTGAGCCACCTCGGACAAATTGGTCCTGAAGTTGGTCCCATCACCAAGAGCCTGAAAGACTCCAATGCCATGCCCGAGACCAAGTCCATCAGCTCAGTTAAGGACTCTGTGGGTAATGAGTTGATCGGCACACCAAAAAAGTCTACTCCTGGTCCCCAAACCTAAGTACACACATTTGTTATGGTCAGACACTTCAACAGGAATCCTGGTAAGGGAGATGTTATTGATCACAGCTACTCCACCTCCCCACCAATGCCCCCTCAGTTGCTCCTCAACAGAGTACCCTGGAGGGAAAAGCTTGGACCAGACAGGGCCACCAGCCTCCCCAAACCAAGTCTCTGTGATACATACAAGGTTGGCCTCTTCATCCATACTCAGATCATGGATGATTTCTGATTTCTCTGGACCAACCTGGCATTACAAAGGAGCGAGGTGAGGCTCTGTGGGTAGTTGGCACTGCTCCCCAAGGTCAAAGAGCTGGCAGGACAGCTGGAAGGTGAAACAGCTATTAAATTTCTGATTTTCCTTCCGCTGTTGCAGCCTGCTGACCTGTCAACATTACCTCTTCTATTCCCCACCATCTAGAATTACATGGTGGTGAATTATAACACCAGATGTTGTATCTATTCCAACATTTAGTTCTGCACTGCAAAGACATGGTATTCAACATTTCATGTATCTCACTCACACTATGCATTAACACAGGGATCACCTGATTAAGGACTGTTGTTGTTTTCAAATATGCCACACCTTGTTTGTTTTGAACTATACTGTGAAGGCTATTGTTGTGACCCTGGTCCAGAAGCCCCACAATGGGCAGTTCAGGGGCAGAAATAGGGTAGAAAACCACAGTCCTATCGACTCTACCCCCTCTGCTACACCTAGAGGAGGCACTCCTACCAGCATTCTCAGACTTAGGAGAATCCTCTGATGACCAGCCTGCCAGGGTAGAGGCCTCCCAACCTTGCTAAAGTCAGTGACTGAGGAATAGGGCACTGCTCCTGTAAGTTCCAAACTAAACTAAAGACCGGAGTCAGGGAGCAGAGATCAATTTAATCCACTCTCATTTGCTACCAGAGAATCTACTTTCAGAACACCTCAGAAACAACAAAACCCAGTACCCCATGGGCTTGTGGGTTTGGGGATGGTTGTCACCCTATGTGCACTACACCACCACTCGCTCTGGGCCACCCTGGTGACCCTTAAGTGGAGTTATGGGACTGCTGAAATCCCTATTATTCCCTACTGGAAAAAGTTTAAAGACATGCAAACTTCAGAAATGCTTTAAAAATCATCCCTTTCACCAATTTATTTGAAATCTGGATGATAGCAGGCACCCATTGGGGCACTACCATCTGACCCACTCTTATGCCCCCCAAACCCCCATTCTGCCCTGAATCTGCCCCAAAGACATTGCCATCTTCAAAAATCAATTAAAAATCACCCCTTTGCCCAATTCCTTTGAAATCTGGGTGGTAGCTTCTACCCATTGGGCACTACCATGCACCCCACTCTTTTGGCCCCGGGACCCTTTTAAAAAATCTGAATTGATTCCGATTCAGAAATTCAGGTACAAATCGAATCTGGGGTGATTCGGGGGAGTGGGAAGATTCAGACCCAAAACAAATTGGGGGGTGATTTGATTCGGGTACAAATAAAAACAACAACAACAAATCAATTCATGCACATCCCTGTTGTCAATACTGACTGGCAGCAGCTTCTCCATGGTTGCAGGCAGGAGACTCTCAGTCTCAGCCGCATCTCGGAGATGCCAGGGAGGGAATTTGGAATCTTCTGCATGCAAGCATGCAGGTGCCCTTGTTAGAATTTGTAATTTATTTTCAAAGCGCCCAAACAAAGGAAGCTATCCACTCCAGTTGCAGAGTAGAGTGCAGAGTGTTGTTGCTGCAATTATCAAAAGAACACACATGGAGACTGTTGTACAATCTAAACTAAATAGGCTTATATTGGTGGAGTACATTTTTGGATAGCAAAGACCTAGTTACATAATGGATAGGTGGAGAGAGAGAGAGAGAGAGAGAGAGGAAATACCTCAGGAGTCAAGGTAGGGGTCATAGAGTAGAAGTAAAAGCAGGGATAAGTAAAGAGACCTTCACTAACTAACTCAACTCCCAATGCCCCTAGTGGTCATTTGGATAGTTGTTGCAAAAGGTGCACTGGAACTCCATCTCCAACAGCTCTTCCCAGAGCAGACCCATCCCCTGCATGGGAATATCTTACAGTGCTCTCACATGTAGTTTCCCATTCAAAGGCAAACCAGGGTAGACCCTGCTTAGCAAAGGGGGCAATTCATGCTTGCTACCACAAGACTAGCTCTCCGCCCATGAGGCTGGGACTCTGCTTACTCCTCCCCCTGTGGTGATATGCTGCACTGCAGCAGCGTTTCAGTTTGTAGGACCTACAGTTTTCAGTTTCCAGGCTCTCTGAGGGACTGTTATTAGTGTCCCTGCAGCCAGACATTCTCCTGGCTCCTGACTGTCTCTGGTGCATTCCTGACTCTTGGCTCCCAGCTTGTCCCCTGCTGCCTGGCTCTCCCAATCCTGACCCTTCTAGTGTCCACTGCTCAGCCCTCATTCCCCAAGAACATAACTTTCCAAACAGCTTTGAGGAAATATCCTCATGCCTGCAGTGTGAGATTAGGAAGAGAGAGGAGAGGGGGGAAAATAAAATGATAAAAAATGAAATTAAATTAAAATAGGGATTTTTGCTCTTGGCACAATTACAACAGAATAATCAAAACTTCTGTATAATTTGCACTGCTACTCAGTACGTTGATTATAAAGTGGATATATTGTTTACTATTCAAATTCAGCCTACTTCTAGACTTACCACACCATTTCACTTTCCAGTTACGATTAGCATCCACACCATGGCAGCGGAACCTTGAATTCCTTGATCTTGTTTTCCTCCAAAATCGATCCTATCAATAGGTTTTTAAAGCATTAAAAATAATCTAAAAATAAAGCAGTATCACACTCATATAACAAATCTTTGTAAAGACACTCCATAATATATTTATTTTTATTAAAAACGGTTCTCCCACTTATTACATACACTTTGCATAATCTAAAATACTGGATTAGGTTTTATGAGTGAAAATCTCTTTGCAAGATAGACCAATTTCTTAATGTTGAAAAAAATATCACGTACATGTGTCCAACTAAAATGGTATCCATCCACATTAAAAATAGGCATGATGTAGAAATAGAGTTGATTTAGCATTCTTCTCATGGCTGGGTCACTTTGATATGTCTGGAGAGCCTATGGATGGGCATAAAATAGTACAAATAATCTTTGTATTTAAAAAAAAACCTTACAATTTTTGCAGTCACTTGACACTTAAGAACTCTCTCCCCCCATGAAGTTAACTCTTCAAACAGCTTTGAGGAAATATCCTGATTTTAACTTGGTGTTTAAGCTGCCCTTCTCCAACCAGAATTTCCAACAAATACAGTATTTCTAAGAAAGCAAGATAACATCCACAGTCTGTGTTAAGTCACAGTCTTCTCCCCATAATGATTTAAATAGAGCTATCAAATACTATTCTACTTAACACAAGTTACTGTTTGTCTGTGCAGGCGCTCTTCTTGACAACCCCCCATGGCCATGCCCACCCCAAAAGCCAGAGAAACATTCCATCTCTGCGGGTCCCCCCTCCACTACACACCTGCTGTTCATAAAGTTGTTTCAAAATATATGACTACTATATGTAGTCTAATTTTGCTACTACCATTGAAACCAAGAAGCATCTGCTGTTGAATTCCCTGGGATCCAGAGACTGAACTCCAAGTCAGATGTTATTACAGGCCCCCTAAAGGTAAAGTAAAGTGTGCCATCAAGTCGATTTTGACTTCTGGGCCCACAGAGCCCTGTGGATTTCTTTGGTAGGATACAGGAGGGGTTTACCACTGCCTCCTCCTGTGCAGTATGAGCTGATGCCTTTCAGCATCTTCCTATATTGCTGCTGCCCGATATAGTACCAGTGGGGATTTGAACCGGCAACCTTCTGCTTTGTTAGTCAGGCATTTCCTCGCTGCGCCACTTAGGCCCCCTACAGGCATTTTAATAGCCATATGCTATTCCATGTGGCCATGGTATTATGTGAATATTGTAGCCACTTGGACAGAAACAATCTTTCCCACTCAGTCATTAGTCTACTAGTGGGGAGCTGAATGATGTACATGTGACTGATCCCACCTAGGTGGTTCTGATATTTCCATACTTTTGCAGCTGCACGGGGTAACGCCCATGAGAAGCATCTCCCAATGGCTGTGGAAAACACATGTGTGGCCCACACTGAAGGCATGAAAACAGAACAGGGGACTGATCATGTCATCAAACCTATTAATTATTACTCCAAGATCAGGTACACTGGAACCCTGTTGTCATGTTGCTGTAGCCGTATGGAACTGCATCACGTGGAAGCAACTCTCACACCTTTAAAGCAGTGCCTATTGCCACACATAAAACACAAGACTGAAATTTATACCACTGTTCATGCACTGCAGACCATATTATGATTCTGAACAGCAGAAGGAATCAAGGAAGCTGAACTGACTCACTACAGCACATATTTTCCCTCAAAACTGCTCCTATTTGCAAGTAAAATATGACTCAGAGTATTAAGGTCTTAATGAATTCTCTGTGCCCGGCTGATGAACAATTATACAGGAGTCTGGTCTGGCAATGGTCATTTGAAACCTTCTTCTGTATGCCCTGGCTGCTGCAGGAATAGCTCTCTTTTGTTATCACCTCCACTGTTGTCTTACCAAGCTCCACCTGTGGTATTACATTGCTCATATTTGGAATGAAATTCAGGGTTAATGTCTCAAATGTACTGCAAATGAAATTAAATACAAAATATGATGTTCACATTATATCTTTAAACAGTTTTTGTAGTGAACACTCATGGCCCCAAAGGCAGAACAAAACAGAGGCAACTTACCTACTTATTTGGGAAAGAATGCATTGCATGCCTCCTTGTGGCGACAATTAGGCACTGGACTCCATATTTCAATAACTTGCCCCCCCCCCCATCCCTATCCCCTGAATAGCATATTGAAGAGGCTCAGAGGTCAGCACATCCAGCCTATCCCCCTTGGCAGGAACCTCCACACATCAGCATGCATGCCACAGGTTAATATGCACAATCTGTATCACTGTGTGCTCCAGGCAGCAGTCTCTTCCAGCCCTACTTGGAGATGTCAGGAAGTGAACCTGGGAGGGATCTCTGCATGCAAGCATGCCGATGCTCTTCCACAGAGCTACAGCCCAGTCTGAGGACTGAGGAGTGAGCTACAGTCATGAGGACTAGGACCAGGGAGACCCGAGTTCAAATCCCCATTCAGCCATGATACTAGCTGGGTGACTCTGGGCCAGTCACTTCTCTCTCAGCCTAACCTACTTCACAAAGTTGTTGTGAGGAGAAGCCTAAGTATGTAATACACTGCTCTGGGCTCCTTGGAGGAAGAGTGGGATATAAATTTTTTTTTTTTAAGGGCAGACCCTGCTTATTAAAGGGGACAATTCATACTCACTTCTACCACAAGACCAGCTCTCCTTCCAAAACACACAAACCAGTTTAGAAGACTACTTTCCCCTCAGTGTTCCAGATTTTCTAGGTAAAGGTAAAGTGTGCCCTTGAGTCGGTGTCAACTCCTGGTGACCATAGAGCCTTGTGGTTTTTCTTTGGTAGAATACAGGAGGGGTTTACCATTGCCACCTCCCACACAGTATGAGATAATGCCTTTCAGCATCTTCCTATATTGCTGCCCGATATATCTGGGAAACATACCAGCGGGGATTTGAACCGGCAACCTCATGCTTGCTAGGCAAGTCATTTCCCACTGCACCATTAGGTGGCCCAGATTTTCTACAGAACAAAAATTTATCCACCAGCTAGTCCCCAATTAAAAATGCTATTTAGCCGCCGCAGCTCTGAAATCAACAATCTTTCTCTGTTTATTACAAGAATAGCCTAAGAGTTAAATTATATACATAAATACCCTTGGGAACAGGTCCACTCATATATTTCAAGCAGGGCAAACAATGGCTCAGAATGAAGGCATTTGCAGGATTTAGCCTCTTACACTAGGACATTCTGAGGTTAATTTAACTTTTTTTTTTATTATTTAGCAAAAAGAAAAATGTACAATTGAGTACCTGTCAAACAATTTGTGCTACAACACATTTCTGGGGGAAATAATAATATTTGACATGGTAAGGGAGGTATGAACAGGCACAGAAAGCAGAACATATGAAATCTAAAGCACAAGCTAATGGCCCTCTTTTATGAGCAACAGTTCTCCTAGCTGCCCTGAGACCGCCCTGAGACCTTGGGTTAGGGCGGTATAGAAATGTGTTTAATAATAATAATAATAATAATAATAATAATAATAATAATAATAATAATAGCAAATTAGTGTTTAGGAGAGAATGCAACAACTGCAGGCAAACCTTGGCATATGCAGATCTGGCATCCACGGTCTCACATATCCACGGTCAGGTAATTGGCACCCAACCTTGATATGCACTGAAAGGGTTAAGACTCATGTATCCATGACCTCTGAGGTCATTTCTGCCTACCACTTTGTGAAATTGAGCCATTTTTTGGCTCATTTACTTGAAAATCTCTGTGAAAAATCATTGGAAAATGTTTAAAAATGGACAATTCCAACTTCTGGGGGGCATTGCTGGATCCCAGGAGTCCCGCAGAGCATGGTAGGGCACTTTATCTTGCCCTTTTAAACCTTCCCTGTTTGGGGGGGCAAATTTTGGGGCCTCCAGGAACCTAACTCCCACAATCCCATTGCCTACTACTACTACTACTACTACTACTACTACTACAAATATTTATATATCACTTTTCAATCAAAGTTTCCAAAGTGGGATAGGCAGACAGACAGACACAGACAGACAGACAGACAAGATGGATGACTCCGTATTCACGTTTTCCATATCTGTGGCAATTGCAGGAAATGGAACCTCCGTGAATACTTAGGTTCTCCTGTATTGTGCCAATCCAACAGGCTGTTTTAAGTACTTCTATGGTATGTCAGAAAGAAGGTTTAGCTAAACAATTTCAGATAGGTGCTCCTGGAAAGATCATAAGCAGAACAAGAAGGAGATAGCCATCACTCTCATTTGTCCCCAACATCTGGTATTCAGAGATAAATTGCCTCTGAATGCAGAGGTTCTGATCTTAATCATCATGAATAATAGCACTGACAAACATCTCTTCCATTATCCTAATATCAGGTGCAGACTCAGAAAACCATGATAGATTTATCTGATGTGGTTTAGAGAGCTCAAGTGTCTGGAAATGTTGAATCCATGGGGTAGAACTGGTGTTTTTTCTTCCCAGAAAAATAAATAAATAAATCCATGCTTCCCCAGTACACCCTTTAAATAAAGGGATTCAGAAACATGAGTAATTTATGTTTGTACAATCCCTGCATTTGCCTAAATCAGAACTACCTCAATGGAATGAAGAACAAATACATTCCCTTGGGCACATGTTGAAAACTCATAACAACAGTCCATGTTGCCATTTGGATAGTAGACTCCTGCTCTGATGTGCTTTGGTTAGGTTGGCTTTGGAATGTTAAAGAACTCGAGTTGCAGATCAAAACATCAGCCAGCCACAATGATAGTGGAACTATTAACTGGAATAAGCAGTAAGCTATACACAGGATGTGGTGATGGCCACTAACTTTGATGGCTTTAAAAGGAGATTTGACAGGACTGCCATAGGAAAAGGACAGGTCACCTCTACCTTTAATAGAAGCACAGAAGAGGGGATCTCAGAAGGTGCAGCTTTTCTTTCACCTGCATGACATGCTGCACTTGCTGAAATGTCCACTTCTGTGCATCTCTTAAAGGCACAGGACACCTGCCCTCCTTCCCATATGGCAGCCCTAGCTTTGAGCCTGTTTCATCAATGCTCTTTTTATGCTCTTATGACCAGGTCCATTTCAGCCTTATTTATGTAAGGTGGTAATAACAGCAGATTAAGCTGCATCAGTTTCTCAAAGACATCATGAGACCTCAGCTTGATGCTGACAGATACAGATACTTAAGCTCTAGTAACCATTAAATGCAGTCGTGGCCAATAAGCACCACTCCGGGCAGTGAGAGCAGGAGACAGAACTTTAAATGGAAGCAAACTTACCTGCCGCACTACCCATTATGCTCTACATGGTGGTGACCACAGACCCAGCATTCCAAGGAGACTGCCCCACCCCTGCTGCTTGGTTGGCCTCCACACATGCATGGAGGCTATTTGAAGAGTTAGCACAGTGGGTTTGTGCCATGTGAACCCCACAGATGGCCTCTGTGCATGTGCAGAGGCCAACTGAGCAGCGGGGGCAGGACAGTCTCCCTGAGGGAAGCTGGATCCACAGCCATCGCCGTGTGCACATCTCTGCCATGACAGCCTGTCATATATACTGCATAGAAAGTTTAATTCTGAAAGAGTGCAGTGAAGTAAATACTTACTTCTTTCACAAACCACTGACAAAAGGCTGGGCCAATCCATTCTCTTGCATGGATTCCACAGTCTATCCAGACAGCTTTCTTGTAAGCCCGTGATCTTTTGCCCAGCTGCAACAATAAACATGTGTACATGAAAATAAGAAACACAGGCTAGGCTATAAAGAGCTTCTTCAGCTCAGATAGGCGGTTTGTGTCTTGCTTTGATCCCCAGATGCCTTGTCAGACTATTCTTTGATATTCTCTTAGCTCCAAAAGAAACACACCATGTAAAACAGAGGAAAAACATGTTTAAAGCTAATTGGGATTAGTTTTACAATTCTTTGTATACTGGCCATACTGTCACAATACATAACACAATACACGTTGATTTTTTAAATTAGAAGTTGAAACCCTTCATAACTGTTCCAAAGGAATCACAAATGGTAAATTTCGGCGAGAAAAGTTATGATTAATTCAGATATAAAATACATATACTACTTAAACTGAAAACTGGAAAGGAGACTTAAGTGTGATGCTGGGACTAATAAGTTCTTTTTGTATAAGATAAGGTATCATTGAAATGTCACTTTGGGTGGCATGAGAATCTATTTTGGTGAATTTACATGCTTTGGATCAGGTTAGAAAGCTTCCAGAGAACCTTAAAAAACAGACTTTTTATAACCTGACCAGCCTAAACTCCAGCCTTGCTTATAGACACCTCAAATAAATTATCTGAACAGTGCTTTGTAGGACCTATAAAACCTTATTTTACAGGCATAATTTGAGGCCTTTGTGCCTGTTTTTAAACAAAAGCAGTATGTGCAAGGGTCTCAGGGATCCCCTCAACCAGGGGAGTCTTCAGAGAAGGAGGAGTCAGTGGCCAGCAGAAGCCTAATCCTGAACCAAAGGTTCCTTCTTTACTCAGCACTAATCCTCACAGCTCTGGGAAAGGCCTGGATGAAACTACACTGAGGGAAAGCTCTTCCAGAGCTCCTAGGTCCAGAATCCACTGGGCAGCCACCATAATCTCTACCCAGGAACAACCCTGCCATCTAACCCAGGTTCAGCAGTGCTAGTGGTGGAGTGTGTGGCTGGTAGCCTATAGACTAGGCCAGGAGAGGTCTAATGAGGCAGAAGGATCTCCTCAGAAGGAGGAAACAGGAGGACACACAACTGTAGGAGATGAGACCAAGTAGCACCAAGACGTAGGAGGAGGTCTTCCTGAGCCTTGTTTAAGCACTTCAGTTGCAGCCAGCCGGTGCTGGTGCAACAGTCTTTCCTGACTGTGCTCTCCCAGTCCTGCTATCTGTAGAATCCAAGGGAGAGAATAGTGGTATGCAAGGACAAGGCAGTGGAGTGGAATCAAGAATATTAATAGTTTAATGAAATAGATACTATGTACAGAGAGGCAAGTGCAGACTGCTTTTCAGTGCTCTTGCTGCTGGCTGTTTGTTAACCCCGCCTCTACTCCAGGACTGGAAGACACAAGTAACAAAAGCCCCAATCAAAAGCTGGCCTGGATCAAGGAATGGATTAGCCAAAAACCCCACCACATTATCCAGTACCATACTCTCCTGTTATTCCGTCTTGTTCTCAGCCTCTCTTACCCTATAACACCTGCCTGGACTTTGCTGGCCCAGCCTACCATGACTAACTTTTCCCAGACAAAAGGGACTCGATCCAGATTGGGATTGTGGCAGGGGCATAACTATAATAGGGCAAGGGGAGACAGTTGTCTGGGGGCCCACTGCCTTGGGCCCCCCCAGAGGTAAGTCACATGACTGACTCCCCCAGCTTGTCTCTGGGCCCACTCCAACCTTGCTGTGCCCCTGGATTGTGGGGAGGGGGGCATTAGCATTTTCTCCCAATTATGGCCCTGATCAATATCCATCCCCACTTCCCCACATGTCCTAGTTCCCTAGGAAGTAAGTTTTCATTCATTCATTCATTCATTCATTCATTCATTCATTCATCAATGAATTCATTTGTACACTGCCCCAAACTTTCATCTCCGGGCGGTTAACTATAACATTGACACTAAGGAAAATCTGCAGCAATGGAATGTGGTCTAGAAAACCAGAGCATAGTTGCAATATGTGGGCAAATGACCCAGAGCAGTTTGTTGAGCCCCAGAAGCATTATCTAGGTTTCGCACAGCTGAAACTGGGATGGGTGCGGAAGAGTAGGAAGAAAGTTCTTGGTCCTCATCGAAATAAACAGCCTTGCAGAATGAGTACTGAAAATGCCATCAGATTCAAGAGCTCCAGGATCTGGCAGAGGATGGCTGGGTACCACTAAAATTTCATGTTCAAATTTTCATCAAGATCAAAAGAATTAAAGCCCATTGCTAGAAAAATGGTAGGGTGGCTGCTACTGAGACCCACTTCCGCATAGATATTAATGTGTGTTAATTGGCTTCCCACAGGAATCAAGTGATTTGTTCTCACACTAGCAACAGCAGGGAGGTAATCACACAGCCATTACTGTAAAATATGAATGGGGTCAGTCTGGCTTTTTAAATAATTCATATAGAAAATAGCTCACATGAAAGACTGTATCTTTGATCTTGTTTCTAGACTGGCACTTCCCTGGACATTCATATTTTTATAATCCTGTCGACTTTCCTAATAGTTTATAAATTAAACTTTACCTTTAGCACAAGAAGTGGTCTCCCTTCATATGACTTGCCAACAGAGAGCATGTGAACAAGATCTGAATGTGTTTTGTTGAGATGATGCATCCAACTTTGAATCTGAAAATACCAAAACAAAATGTAGGACATTAAATTTATTTTGATCATTTTCCTTTAGCAGAAATTTCAAGCATGGAAATGTAATATTAGCACAATATGCACGAAGCTATGAATTCCTTTGAGAGTTTTTCATTGCCTGTTAGAAAGTATTTCTAAAGACTTATTTCAGAGTTTCTTGTTAAAAAAGAAGTATCAGTTTGCTATTTTCCTGGCATCTTACTAGAGGTTAAAAACCTGTACTTGGCAAATGTATGAGATACCATTTAGTGTTACATACTTCTTCCAATGAATGATATATTTCATAGCTGTATTCTGGTAATGATCTACGATTCCTGGATGATGTCAAGCCGCTTTGCTCTTCTACTGCTTTTTGCAGATCAGATATGAGGACTCTACATTCAAAAGAGAGGGGAAAAAACTTCAATAAATGCAGGGCATAGTACAGTAAAAAGTACAAAGAAAAATAATTGGTATACTGTCATCTTATTTTAATAGTACTTCCCAATCTACAGCTATGGTAAAAGGATGTAATGTTGATTTAAGTCCTATTTATGCCAGTGGAATAAATCTGCTTCAGTTGGAAGTAAGAGGGCTGTGGAATCTTATAACATGCTGTCAAACAAGGCAGTAGTTTTGAATTATAACAGTACTTTGGAAAATACAGGAAGCATATTCTTAAGTGAATGAAAGAACATAATGTAAACAAGTTAGCCCACGTTAAAAGTAACATTCTGTTCCTTTCCCCCCAGAGAGTACACTGCCCCATTGTCTGTTTTCCTCTCTTTATATATATGTATGATTATATTTGTTATATTATGTGGCAGTATTCCCTTTTTTGTCTGTTATATATTTTGTTTAATTGCATTCATTACTTGTATCCCACCTTTCTTTCCTGAAGGAAGACCAAACACATACATACACACACAATATTGTAGCAGGATAGCAATAAATATAGCAACAGAATATATAAAAGGGGAAAAAACTAAAACTCAGGAACAAAATATAGGCAACCTACTGGAAGGAGGCCCTGGGGATCAGATCGACTGCACAATCATAGAGTGATGCAGGGGAAGGGTATCTGCCTTGTTCAACCCAAACATATCCTGAAAGTCTGCACATTGCATAGGAAAACTTGCTGCTTACGGTGGCAGGGACCAAGTTGCTTTTCTGAGGATCAGTGATAAACACTTCAGGCCGATACGAGCAGAATTCAAGCTAGTTTTTACAGTGAACATCTGGAGGATCATTCAGTGTCAACCAGGACATCCCCAGAACCAATGGGGAAATATGGGTTGCCACTAAGTTAAACTGGATCACCTTCTGGTGCAGCCAACTATGTGCCTCACTGAGTCATTGAACCTCATGTGAGGTTTCAGACTTCAATAGCTTCCACTATGAGAGATGCAGTCTTGGGTTGAGTAGGGATCCTCCAGAGCTAGGTGAATGTGGTGTCCGCTAGAGGCATGAGAGTCAAACAGGATGAAAGTCTGAAGGATTTGTTGGTCCGGAAAGTGTATGGTGACTCGGACAATGAAATGCAATGGATCCTGCTGGGATCAGGTGAATGTTCTGAAGTTAGCCCCAAGCAGAGCAGTGCAGGTGCTTCAATACTCAGGTGGGGAGGACATGTGCATGCACTGAGAGCATGGGACTGATAGACAGAGCATCCCTGTGCCTGTCAGCATCCCTCAAGTTACCCATTGATCTGGAGACAGAGCAAGATCAAGGTTGAGCAACTGGACAGTTGGTCCACCCATTAATTAATTAATGTAATTAATTAAATTAATTTAATTAATGCAGTGTTGTTACATATCAGGTCTTGGGCCAGCAAATGGAATTCAGTCATGTGATCTGTCATGGAACCCTTGTCCTGTCACAATCTCCAGACTCTACTATTGGCCATCTCAACCTTCAAGAAGTCCACAAAGGCCAGCTTCAGATGTGCAGCAAAGGCTTGAAAATGATCCAGGAATAGGCATGCTTGCAGGAGCGGGCAGTCCAATTTGCAACCTGCTCTTTTAAATGTTGAATGACAAAACAGGCCTGAGTCTGGTCATTTGGAAAGTCTTCTGTCTGGAGTTCAATATACAGTTGGCATTGGGCCAAAAAGGAAAGGAACCAGTCCAGATCTCCTTCAAATTCCGAAGGAACAGTTATGGGCATTTCTGATGTACAGATGTAGATGGAGCCTTCACCTTGGAGCATGCTTGATATTGTCCCTGCAAGGCATTCACTTTCATGGTTAACTGAGTCACTTTTGCTTGCAACACTCCTGGACCAGGTCTCTATGCTGTCAAAATTGTCAATGCCCAGGCCTTGGCAATATGAGGTACCGAGGGAGCTGCTAGGCTGGTTACTGGGGCAATTGTCAAAGCTCGAGCCAGGAAACAGAATGATCAGAGTGCAAGGCTGGAGACTTGAGTGGGAGTAAGGAACAGAAGGCTAGCTGGAGCAGCAGTCTCAGGAAAAGGCTCTTCGATGAGCTTCCCAGGATGACCTGTGCCAACCGCAAGGGTTCCAGCCCAGGAAAACCTCACAGTTGGCAGATTCACAGTTGGAGAGCAATAGAAATACATTGGAAACAGGGGGTTAGGGGAATTGCGGTCAAGAAAAGACTGGAAAATACCATTTAAAATAGAAAAAAATCACCCCTGAGCCCCGAAAACCACCCCTGATCCCCGGAAATCACCTCCTGACCTCCCAAAATCACCCTGACCTCCCAAAATCACCTCTGACCCCTGGAGCTAAAATCACCCCGACCCCTGGAAATCACCCCTGACCCCCGGAAATCACCCCCTGACCCCCCAGAAATCACCTTGACCCCCAGAAATTGCAAATAAAATAAAATAAAATAAATAAAGAATAATTGCCAAATCGCAGATACTCAGGTCGTGGTTGGCGAGAACTGTCACAATTTCCCAGTCATTGATATTTAAAACTGCGATTGAGAAACCAGTGGTTGGTGGGTATCAGCAAAGGTCTAGCTGTAACTAACAGGTTGATGTATGACCAGGAAGCCCTTCCCCTTCCTGGAGCTAGCTTGGCTCTGATCCGAGGCCTGCACCTACACTTGCTTCTTCCTCCTTCCAAGGAAGCCTATCAGAAGGGAGGCCTTGGGCATCCGGGCAGGCACTCTTCTGCCCATTCTGGATGGCAGGTCTAATCTGGCACCACAATTGTTTTCAGGGTTCCAGAGGCAACAGGGGAGGACCTGAAGTGAGGCCCAGGGTCCAGAAGGGGGCATCAGATCTCCTGAGCTCTCAGGCTCCATCCCCCCGGGGGGTGTCAGTTCTGGCTGTTTGTTAAGGACTGTGGACTACTGGTTCGTTGTCAATGCCAGAAGAGGATCGGCTCCTCTTCCTCAGAGAAGGAGGTTTCTTTGGGATCCAGGTCTGGCTAGGTTTTAACAGTTTAAAACAATCTGGTATATTTTAGGACAGCAGCAATAGACAAATGGCATATTTATTTTACTGCACTTCCAGTATCTAAATCCTGAATATTATTTACATAATATTGAAATCCTGTAACATTATTTGCATTACTTCATTTCCTTGACATACAAGCAAATCTCCTTGACATGCACATTCTTAGGGCCAAAATTATCCTCTCAGTTTGTGAGAGAAATGCTGTTTATGACATTTTACACTGTTTACAACACACTGTGGTGAGGAATGACGAGGTGTGTTTACTGCTAAATAAAGAGAGAGGCAAAACAGTAATAATGGAGCTGTGTTTTTTTGGTGGCAAGATACTAGTATATTCCCGTATATAATTTAAAAGCATGTGAGTGCGTGTATCTCTCTACAGCATACTTGAATGTTAAGTATAAGACCAAATTAAGGCAACTGTAGAACTGTGTTCGGTGGCAATAATTAGTATTTTTCTGACAACTGAAGCTGGTCTTCATGCACTGAGGAGATTCTAGCTCCATTCTAAAGGAGACTATTTAATTAAACTGTCTGCATGTGAGAGCTCCTGCGAGCATCAAGTCAAATAACAGTTTTGTGAAAAATATAGGTACTCATAAATTACAATGGTTTAAAAGGCACAATAATAAACAGAGTGTATATATATATAACAGACCTAATCCCCTGGCACAACCCACTAAGTGGATCTTCTGAAGCTAAAATTCATGCTTACATATATTGGATGTTTGCTTGTTGTAGGTAGTGTAGAAGAATTTGTGAAGTGTTCCTTGATACACGTACATCTGTAACTGCTCCCTTGGAGATGTAGGAGATGCTGCCAGGCTGCCACAGGTCCACCTGTAGTGCAGGAACCAACCTGTAATTCATATTTATTCAGTCTAGATTGGGAACATCCATGAGATTAATATATTAAAGGTAATATTCTATTGATGTGCTATGGTGAGGGTACTGACTGGAGTCTGAGAAAAGCTTACCATTTGAATTTTAGAATGACATAGCTCAGCTTTCAAATAGCCAAAGTAGAATTTGCTTCAACCCATTCCTTCCTCTTAACCATTTACACACACACACACACACACACACACACACACACACACACACACACACACACGTCATGTGAACAAGAGCTGCAAAACTGGGATCTCTTTGTTATAACTTAGTCCACGTGTTTGTCTGTCTCTGTACATTTTGTTCTCTGTACATGCTGCATACACATTCTTCCTATTACATTCTTCCTATTACATGATTTTCCAGTAAAGTATATACGGTAAGTTAAGAACATAAGAACAGCCCTGCTGGATCAGGTACAAGGCCCATCTAGACCAGCATCCTGTTTTAATATGGATCCTGCAGATTAAAGAAGATGGAAGGTACATGTTGACAGTAGCCCACCAGATGCCTCTGGAGAGCCCACAGGCAAGAGGTATGTGCATGCCCTCAAAAGTTGAGAAAAGCTGTTTTCTTAGAAACTCTAAGATTCTAAAACCATTTATGTACTTGCCTGAAAAACAAATCAACCATAAGAAGGATGGGTATGCTGCATTATTGACTAGGTGCCCTAAAATGAAAACAACACCCCTAAAATGGCCACTCTTACATGCTATGTGACTACTGTAAATCAAATAGTGGAAAAATGTATTTTCTGTGTTTAATCTTCTACAGTAAATTCCCTGTTATTGCTTCAAAGCATATCTCCTCAAAATTATATCACATAAAGGTTTGGATCTGAAGATATCCTTCCACTAGCAGAAAGTCCCTTCCAGAGGCGTAACTATAGGGGGGGCAGGGGGGGCACGTGCCCCGGGCGCCATCTTTTCTGGTCACGTGGGGGGCACCGCCATGACCAATTTTTTTTTTAATTTTTAATTTTTTGTTAATACAAATGTTTCCTGCTCAGTGCAGCAGTGCTGCAGCAGTCAAGGGAGTGCGTCGGCGCCCCCTTCCCCACGAGCGGTCCCTTCCGCGCCACCCGCGGCCCCCTCCCATTGCTTTGCTGGCACCTGGCGGCCAGTCAGTGGCCTGGCTTGGCGGCGGCGGCGGGCGCTTGTGAGGAAAAACCTAAGTATAATGTAGTATGTTGGGGGGGCGGGGAGGCGCGGTGGGGGGGCACCATTTCAGTGCTTGCCCCGGGCGCCGTTTTCCCTAGTTACGCCTCTGGTCCCTTCTGCTTAAGGATATTTCCAGCTTAGCAGAAAAACAAATCCAAAGCAATTCTTCCACTTGCACAATCCCTTACACAAGACTTTGTACAAGCTCTTTTTAATAACCTTTTTATGGGCCACTAGAATGCATATACTCAGGGGCGTAGCTATAATTGAATGAAAAGGTTCAAAGAACACGGGCCCCCAGCTCCTGAGGGCCCTCCAGCTCCATCCCTCCCTATTTTCTGCATTGTCTCCCTCACTATGGGGGGCTGCTCGAGAGAGGGATGAACACGGGCCCCCTCTCCCCTAGCTACGCCCCTGCATATACTGCAGCTGGTATCTTCCTTATTCATCACGTTTCTCATACTGTAACACTTCCGATATATTGTGACATTGCACTGTTTGAAATCTTTTACCAACACTTGTGTAAAACGTTATGGAACAGTGCTAATACATCCCCCTTGCCCCCGCACCGTTTACTCCAAGCCAAAGTCAGCAACTGCTGCTTTCTAATTTTATTGTTGACCAGGTGATTGAAAGGAAAGGAATATGTGAATAATTAGAGAAAGCATGGCAGCATGCAATGCATAAGACATCCCTTGGAAAAACTTGTTGGGAAGATGCTGGGTGATAGCTAGCTACAAAAACAAGTACACATGTCTCCTTTCTTCACGTGCATATTAAAGAAGTCCAAAGAGAAAGCCACAGAAAGAAACATACTAAAGCCAACAACAACAATGCTAAAGTCAACCAACAGTCCAACTGATCAAAGCTGAGCACTAAGCTACATGTTGTGCTGTTTACATGCCAAACAGCTCAGCTTTACTTCTTTGGAATGTTGAAGGGTCCCTCTAGAAACTGGTCCTCCATGCAAAGAAGGCTGGAGAGGCATGAAAAGTTCAGCTTTCCTTTATTGTTGCTGCCAGAGCCATTATCAGATTCACCCTTGAAAAAGATGGAAGGTACATTTGGCTGGCTAGGTTTTCTCCTTCCATTGTTATGTTGTTCTGCTCCTCCCCTTCTAAACTGGTAGGACAGACAGACTTGTTGTCCAACATGTTGGAAGTTAAGGATTTTGCGCTGTCTCTTGTCTCAGACAGTGGAGGACAGACTAGTGAGTCAGAGGGCTAGAGGGTCAAGACATTGGTCATTCTCTACTGCCCTGACACTATCCCTTTTGAAATGTAGATTGGTACTCTTAGAATCTATCTGCATCCAGCTAGATAGATAGATTAGAGATCCTAACTCCTCACTTTCCTATCTAGAATGGAGTTCCTTAATAAATGCCTTATATATTGATATGAAACGATGAATTGGCTCCAAGTTAATTTACTCTCAGCATACACGCATGCCTAAGTAAATTCCGCTGTGTTGTGCCTCTGTGCACTCTGCTATAATGAAAAAGGGATTCTCTCATCAAAGAGAATTCCCAACACAACATAATACTGGAGACAGTTAAAGAAAAGCTACACACAACACTGATGGGTAGTTAATCCACAATGGTTTTTTGTTTGTTTTTTTGTTTGACAAAATACAGCCATGTTACAAACTAAAGTGGAAGACTCGCATTCAGGGAGGAGATTCTGAATTTGCCATTTTGTCACTGAAAATCACCCCCACCCAGCAGCATGTTACCCTGTGAAGGAAAATAAATGAGTACCTACAGGGCAACATTTTGCAAAAACCCAGCTCCTTCGAGAAGTCCATAATGCTGGGGAAAGTTGAAAGAAAGAGAAGAAGAAGACGACCAGGAGCAAGGTGGATGGACGACAGCAATGAATGCACCACTGAGAGACCTTAAAGGCCAATTTGAAGACAGATCATCCTGGAGAAAATCTATCTATGTGGTCGCTAGGAGTCGACAACGACTTGACGGCACAATCAATCAATCAGTCAGGGTAAATAACAGCTGGTGGGTGGGGGGTGGGGAATAGCACAAAGGGAAAGAGTTAACAATTCCTTTTTCTGCACAGGTCTTCTGCTTTAGTCTGCAGCCTCTATGGCTGCATTTTGCAAAGAACAAAAAGTTGGGTACAGCTAAATGTGACTGAGCATCATACATTGTTCAGGCCTAAATAAACTTATCAACTTCTCAAAATTCAGCGACCACCACTGTAGAAGATCTGGGCAAAGCAAAAACAACAACAACAACAACCCTTTTTTTCATGTGAATCATCAACACAAGCTGTTGAGAGCTGAACTTCCAAATGGGCATGATTACACACAGCAGCTTCATGTCCATGCATTCATGTGCTTGCTAGCACCACACGCGGGTAATTGGGACAAGTGCTGCCACAGCAGAAAGCTGCATGCGGCGGCAGAGAGCTTTTTTAAAAAGATCCCACTCACCGCTCCCCTTACTGCGGCACCTAACCTGCTGGCAAAAGATTTACCTCAGTTCGTGCACATCCCTAATACCCTAATGAGTGCACTGAACTACTCTGTTGATGTATGCTCTGGATTGGGACCTTGCACACAACAGTTTCCTGATGCAGCTTAAGGCTAATCTAAATACTGGGGTGTGAGAGGTCATCCATCTAGAAGGAATCCACAACTTCATGCCTGCACCTTTGTCCCTGAAACTTTCCCCTCCCCCCTTAGCCAGTGTTCTTCTGGTGAGGCTCTCTGAACAGCACTGAGCCCACCAAGACAAAACTGACTTTAAAAAAAAAAGGCTTTAACAAAGCCATGCACAAACAGGACAGTTCCCCTCTCCTTTCCATCCATGCTGGACTTTAAATCTCCCTACCCACCCAATCACCGTTCCTTGGTTGTAAGAATTCAGCAGAACCCAAGTTGTGTTACTCTTTATCACATCTAGTTTCAGCCTGATGTTTGACAGCTAGTGCTCCTGAGGTTTGTCCTGTTAATTCTTGCAAAGAGCTCCACTGGCTGGTTTGGCCCATTTTCGGGCCTTTCTGACCCTCTCCTGGCTCGCGGTGGCCATTTTGAAGGCCGCCACACATGCACACAGGCTTAAAAATGGCCACCGTGAACCATGAGAGGGCCAGAAAGGCCCCAAAATGGGGCAATACGGCCCAGAGAAGACCAGGGGGAGGCTGGTGGGTGTGGGAGGGGGAAACTTCAGATACCCCCTGTGGCTGTGGCAATATCCCCCAGAAGCAGAAGAATGACCCAGGCCCAGCGGTGAGTTTCAAAATAATAATAATAATAATAATATTTTAAAAAACATTTCAAAGCCCAAATCGGCTCGAATTCAAGCCAAGCGTGTGTGTGTGTGTGTGTGTGTGTGTGTTCAGGGTGGGCAAAACTGAACATGCCCAGTCTGGTTCGAGTACGGTCCAGAATCAAACCAAACTGGGCAAACTGGTTTTGTGCACACCCCTAGAGAGAGGTGCTAAAAGCAACCTAGCATCCTTCTAAATTTCCTCCTTCTTTATCCACATGTTTCCCATGAGCAAGCAGAACATTCTGAGACAAATACTTCAGCATCCCAATTCTCCCTTAATAGAAAACTTGTTGTCACATAGACACTGTCCAGTTTTATCCAAATTCTAAGTTTATAGTTAATCCCTTTCATGTAGATTTAACTTCTTTTACTAATTGTTATTTTTGAGGAGCAGTGAACAAACTAGAAAGGTAAACTGTATTAATTAAATATATCTGAAAACCTTCCTGAAAAACAAAAACCTAGAGTTTCAGGTGAAAAGGTTACAGGTAAGTAGGTCATCAGTTTCTATAATGAAAAAACTTCTACAAAATTTTCTAGGCCAGAGTTGACTCAAATGACTGAAGAAAAGAGGGGTGATTTTATTTCAATATCCATGACAAGGGGAAGAATCCAGGGGAATTCATGCTGTATTTGAAAATATTCTCAATTTCACTTTGTAGGAACTTGGTGATGATTCATTCTGAAACATGGGTTTCAGATGGTCCCATCTAGTTTGGCCCAGGAAAAGAGCATGCTGGTTTGGTCCCAGCTATAGTGAGAGAAGTGAAAGGACAATTGGTCCAGGGAAAATGTCACCCAGGAAATTGTGACAGGAGGGGCTGTGCACTATGGCAGCAGACATTTGCTGTTTCCTGATCTACAGCTAATATAACCCAAAACAAAGCCCTTGCAGATCACTCACTCTATGGTTCCATTGTGTATGTATTAAAGAAAAGTGGAGGTGTATAGCTGAAAGGAAAAGGTGCTGTGGTTTCCAGAATCCTTGACATTGCTGTTGATTCTGTGGCTCTGGAAGTACATTATACACTCTGTATTAACTGAGTGCTTCAAATTCACACACCCTAACCCAAAGTTTCTACCCATTTTCTAGAAATAGATCTAGAAACATATAACTCTTTCTGTTTACTTCTCACTACATGCTTTAAGTTTCTGAAATTGAAGAACACATGATCTTAATCAGATCAAGACAACATTAAAAGTAAAGTGTGCCGTCAAGCCGATTTTGATTCTTGGCGCCCACAGAGCCCTGTGGTTTTCTTTGGTAGAATACAGGAGGGGTTTACCATTGCCTCCTCCGACGCAGTAGGAGATGATGCCTTTCAGCATCTTCCTATATTGCTGCTGCCCAATATAGTACCAGCAGGGATTTGAACTGGCAACCTTCTGCTTGTTAGTCAAGCATTTCCCCACTGTGCCACTTAAGGTGGTTGAGAAAATATTATTGGCCTATTATTTAATACTGGTTTATTATTTAAAAGGCACCATAATAAATCAGATAAATGAAATCTTTATTTTAAAACAAAATTCTTAAGCAGTAAAGGATTCTGCACCCTGTCCTCAGCATGGATACAATTTTAGGGCACTTAACTTGATTGTAGAGATATAAATGAGACATTGCAGCAAGCACACAGATTTGTTGATATACAGTAGTTTTGCAAATTTGTCTGGGGCAAACTAAACTGTGTGCTCTTGATGAAAAGGAGTGTGCACAGATGGCAAATGATACATTTAGAACCAATTCAAATAAACCTTTGCAAAAAAATTCATGGGCTTCCACTTGTTTAGGTATAAACACATTCACTCCTGGAGAGTTTTAACTTTATCACAATGGTGTCAAGTGTATTTGCTCTTTCTCTTGAGAAAAAGAGAATATTGGCAATATGATAGGTGATTTATGTTTATAACATAAGCCAGGAGCACTCAGTGCTTCTTAAAACATGTGTGCATTCGCCTGTTTCAAAATTCCCTCGAAGGCTGATATAAAGGCATATATAATTAAAGTAATTTGTATGTTACTGCTATTTTCCAGCTCTTCAGCTCTTCTACTTACTCGTTTTGCTATGCTGATTTGTAGAGACAGAAATATGTGGCTGTTTCATATGATATTTTGGGGATGGTGGGAGGGATATCACACAGTTTGCTTATTAGACAGCACCTGCTTGGATCCTCTGAATGGACTATTGAGAAGGTCGTATTTAGAGGCTATATGTATGTTCTATCTCGGGTCAAATGTACCTTCATTTTAAAAATACAAAAATCTGGAGATGGGCCTTGTGAACATACCCTTAATCCCTCTAGTGGCTGTTCCTGGTGTCTATCTTATGTTTCTTTTTAGGTTGTGAGCCCTTTGGGGACAAGGGACCATCTTATTTATGTATATGTCTGGCGAGACCGGCTGTCCCTACCTCCGAGGATGGAGTGGTGAGAGGGCCCAAGGCAACAGGGATGGGAGGCGGCCAGGGAGAAGCGGAGGAAAGACTGCCAACGGGCAGGGACCCGGCTCCAGCAGAGGAGAGGCAGAGCCCTGAAAAGGCCGAAGGGTGCGAGGAGAACATCAGCAGCAACGCCTCCCGAAGGGAGGGGGTCTGAGCAGGAAGAGGGAGAAGGGGGAGAGGCATTGGCAACAGCTGTAAAGGGTAGACAATTACAGGGAATAAAGAGAGGTGTTGGCCCCGGAATTGGGGGCAGGCTATGCATCGCCTGTGAGGAGGCATATAAGGAGCAGGTCAGGGATGAGAGGCTAGCTGGTGGAGAGTGTCAGTTGACAGCAATGCTACTTTTGCTTCAAACACTACAAAGAATAAACTCACCTTAAGTTGCTGAGAAAGGATCTTCAGTGTCTGAGCTTCTTGGTCATTTTCTGGAACAACCCGTATCACCTTATCCCTGTTTAAAACAAAAACCTTGAATGACGCCTTTAGGAATCTTTTTAAACAAGAAAATGAATAGGGGGGGGGGGGAATCAAATGACTAGTTGCCAGGTTTGGCTTTTTTAAAGCCAAATTTTGCAGGAGCCCATATTGGACAATGGAAATGTTTCTTTAAAGTATTATTTGAAGCACTTATACCAGCTGGATTAATTCACTCGAAGCAGCAAAAACAAACTTCACCATTGCTTACTTGACACCAAACTTCCTGAGAAGTGAGCATAAGAACATAAAAAGGGCCCCACTGAATCCGAGTAGGTCCATCTAGTTCAGTATTCTGTCCCATAGTGGTTAACCTGGAATGCTTCTGGAATAGCTTCTGGAATGGAAAGCCCACATGGAGTTCCTGAAAGCAATAGCTTTCTCTGGTATTCAGCAGCAAACTGATTTTGAACATGGAGATTACATGTAGCCATAATAGCTAATGGTCATTGACAGACTATCCTCCATGAATGTGTCTAATCCCCTTTAAAAGCCATCTAAGTCAATGGGTTAATGTAATCTACTGGACTAATTATAGTCTCTTTGAAATATAAACAGACTCTTTGGAATACTGCTGAGACCAAATGATACTTAGCAGGAGCTGTGGATATTTCCAGGACTGACAAATTATATGTTTTAGATTGAATATTAAGTGGGCCTAGGGAGGGCATAGGCGGCCCTTGTTCAGGCTGTCTGCACTCTCCCACAGTGCCACTTCTCTTTCCACCGTGACATGCAGGTACAGTGGCAGCAGCCTGCCTGATGAGCAGGGTGGGGTATGCTGTCTTGCCACCACGCATGTGTGGCTGCCATTTGAGTGGCCCCCTGGCATACATAATACCATAAGGACAGCTTCACATGATCTGCCACAAGTAAGGAAGGCAGGAAATGGTGAAATGTCAGGAACTAGCAGTGTGAGCTCCTGGAGGATGTGTTGTGTGAACCTGCCCAAGTCTGGTTCCCATAAGTCCTCTGCCCAACATTCTTCATAACCAAGATATGAAGTTGGGTGGAGAACCTTGGGAGAATGTCATATAGAGGGCTTGGGAACCAGAGTTGGGCAGGTCCTCATGAAACACCCACGGGAACACTTCACACATGATTTGAGTTTTTCATTATGTGTTAGAGTGTAGTCCAATTTATACCCAGGGCGTTTTCCACACAGCAGGTTTTATCATTAGTTCTATGTGAGGCTTTACTGTGAGCTGCGAGGGAGGTATAGCCTATCTACATCACTGCGGGGGTGCAGAGCATAATTGATGGTTGTTGTTATTGTTGTTATAATCTATATATTTAATTCTCTTAGCTAGTGCGTGTCCTGGATTTGGCGGCAGAACTCTTGTGACACATTGTGGGAGTTCCTGGGCCCAGTGAGAGTTGAGGGGAAAGAAAAATTGGCAGCAGTGGGGGCGGGGTGGGGCGGGCCGCAAAATGGCCAGAGGAGGTGGCCTCGCCCTTGGCTGGCTGCTGGGAGGCAGAGGCGGCAGGGCGGCCTGTCCTGTCCAGGCCAGGCCATCCCAGATATGGAAGAGGCGGCAGCAGGAGGTGGCAGGGCGGCCTGGCCTGGCTAGGCCATCCCAGGTATGAGAGGCGGCGACCTGACCAAGCGGGAGGCGGAGGTAGCGGGATGGCCTGGCCAGGCCAGGCTGTCTCAGATATGAGAGGCGGTAGTGGCCCGACCAAGCAGGAGGCGGAGGCAGCGGGACAGCCTGGCCTGGCCGTCCCAGATATGGAAGAAGTGGTGGCCCAGCTGGGCCGCCGGAGGCAGGAGGCATCGTTGGCTGGAATAGGAGGGAAACATTTCGGCCCACCGCCGCCCCGGTAAGAAGGACCTGGCTGTGGCGGGAGGGGGATGGGGGCAAGAGAGAGTGGGGGAGGGGCCAGAGGGAGGGGGGAGCAAAGAGAGTGGGGCTGGAGGGAGGGGGAGCAAAGAGAGTGGGGCTGGAGGGAGGGGGCAAAGAGAGAGTGGGGTGGGAGGGAGGCAAGAGAGAGTGGGGCAGGAGGGAGGGGAGGGGGGCAAGAGAGAGGGGGCAGGGGGCAAGAGAGAGAGGGGCAGGAGGGGGGGAACAGCAGGCCCCCAAAGAGCGCACAGATGCTCTGTGTGGGTTGGCTAGTATTTATTTATTATCCCTGTTAGATTGTGAGCCCTCTTGGGACAGGGAACTATCTTATTTATTTTTCTATGTAAACCACTTTGAAAACTTTGTTGAAAAGTTGTATATAAATATTAGTGGTAGTAGTACTATTACAACAACAACAACAACAACAACTATTTATATACTGTTCTTCAACCAAAGGAGAAGTAGTAGTAATAGTTATCTGACACAAGATAACTTTTGGCATTGTGGAGAACCACAGGCTGCTGATTTGCCCCCCCCCCGCTTTTTTTTAGTCATGGTGAGTTCAAAGAGTTTTGAAGACTAGTTTCGAGGTACTCATAACAATTTACAGGTTATCAGATTCCAGCTAACTCTTTACAAGTTCTTTTGAATTGCCTGGGCCCATATGTGGGGAATGTACATCTGGAAAGGGTTATCAATCTATTGACAGCAGCAAAGATTTTGATTGCCTTTCAGTGGGGGAAAAACAACAACATATCATACTTCCCCTTTCAGACTAGTACTTTGGAATACAGGACATGCTTGTAAAGATAAATTGTTATATCTTTTTTTTCTTTCTTTTTAATAAGAGAACTCAAAAAGCATTTAAACTGAAAAAGCAAGGTAGGAAGAGGGGAGAGTGATTGTGTGGGAGGTGGGTCAGATGAGCATGCCCTACCCTGATTCCCTCCCCAGCATTTACTGAGAGTGGAGGGGAAACCATTCGACCCAGCTCCCAACTCTCACACGATCACTCTCCCCTCCTTCTACCTCATTTTTTGAGTTCTTATGACCACGGCTCATGAGTGCACCCAGCTCTCTTACCGTGGCTGAGCACTCCTTCTACCAGGGCTGACAAGAGGGAGAGGCAGCTGAGGGCAATCTGTTCTGGGCTCCCACAAAGCCCCTTGCCTCAGTGCATGGTCCTCCAACTGTATATACACATGCCTGCATCTTTTTAGAGGGGGCCCCAACAGCACACCTGCCCTAGGCCCCGTACATTCTCTGCGTGGCCCTGCCTCCTACCCAGGCGAGGATCATATGAACTAGTCTGCTCTGTGTTTTGCCATATTCTTCCACTGGCCCTTCCCACTGGCTTTGGCCTGCAAGATTTGTTGTCCCCCCAGCAGTCAGAGGAGGGCCCATATTTATCACAGCACCAGATCTGAAAAACAGTCAGAACTTGGACAGAGAGAAGGTTTATGTGCAGGGAGGACACCAGGTAGGAAGCAGAGGTAAATGCTCAGCTACAGGGCAGTCCCTTTAAGGATCTCCATTCCTCAACTAAGGGGCCTGCAGACAAATTTTGATGACTCTGCCAGTGCACCCTCAGGAAGTGCTCTGTGCCACACAAAATATGCCCCCAAGGGTCACACAGCCCTCAAGGACATATTTATGGGTAACATAGAAGGCTTCTGGGGGGATTGGGAGGGCACTGAAATGCCCTTAATATAGCACTAGCACTGGTGTAGCATGAATACTGTAACGCGCTCTACGTGGGGCTGCCCTTGAAGAATATCCGGAAACTACAGCTAGTGCAAAACGCGGCAGCGAGGGTTCTATCCGGAGCTGCCCGTTGGGAACATATCACCCCCGTTTTGAAAGAGCTGCACTGGCTGCCGGTTCGTTTCCGGGTCCAATTCAAGGTGCTGGTTTTGACCTTTAAAGCCCTAAACGGTTTGGGCCCGGGGTATTTGAGGGACCGCCTGCTCCCAAGGGTTGCTGCCCGCTTGACTAGGACATCTGGGGGGGCCCTGCTCTGGGTGCCAACAATGAGGGAGGCCCGGCTGTCGTGCACTCGGGACAGGGCCTTCTCTGTTGCTGCCCCTAGACTCTGGAATGCTCTCCCGGTGGCCATTCGTTCCTCAGACTCCATCGCGGCTTTTAGAAAGCTTTTAAAGACTTGGCTTTTTACCCAGGCTTTTACATAATTGTCTTTTACTGCTGTTCTTGTGTGTTTTTATCTGTTGTCTTGTTTTTATGCCTGTTTTTAGCTTGATGTTTTTACTGTTTTTTACTGTATGTTTTTAATTTTTGTAAACCGCCTTGGGGTTTTCTTTTAACGAAAGGCGGTATAAAAATGTAAAAATAAATAAATAAATAAAAAATAAAATCTGGAATTCTTCAGGAGCACTAGCATTACACTGGGTTTTTCTCTCATTGCAAAGATGCTCCATTCATCAGGCTGTCAGCCATTGTCTGGGCAATAACCAAACAATCCCATTTGTTAGATACACAGGTTATATGAAGGATGTGATGAAACTATTTATTGGGCAAATACAGTACGAATAAACTTTCAGATGATAAATAGTAATAATCTGAACAGGAAAAAGCAAAAACAAATAAATGCAGGACTGCCATTTCAATTATGGGAAGAACCACTGCAATATAGGAAACTGCCTTATACTGAGTCAGACCATAGGTCCATCAAGTTCAGTATTGTCTATACAGACTGAAAGAATAGAAGATACATGGACCAGAGAACAAAACATATACTGGGTAGTATATATACCGTGTATAAGAGTCTATTCACACACACAACTTACATGAAACAAGGATAAATTAAACATATATTATGAAACACACAATTACTAAAGAAATTGTCTGTGTTCTAGACCCCAAAAAGTGTGGCTGAAGGTCAATTATGTCCATGTTCCTTATACATGTAGGTATATAGTCCTTCCAGATCTTTTCTCTTGCTGGTTCTTGTTCAAGTTGTTACTCCAAATGTTACTCAAAATTATTCCAGATCTTTTTCCTTGCAAGTTCTTATTCTAATGGTAGCTCCTTGTACAAATGTTGCTCCTTCTGATAGATGCTCCTTGTCCAAATAATACCCAACAGGTATCCTAGGTAATTTTTACCTGTTTCCTCCTGCTTGAGCAGGACTTCATCAGGAGAAGTGAGCTGAATACACAATAACACATATTTCATTTTAACAAAAAAATACCTTCAACAAATTTTATTAACTCAAAGGGTTAGAAATTTTTAGTTATTACTCACATTTATTTCTTCCGAAGTGACACTGCACCTACCAGTGGTTTCTAAATTAGAAATCCTACTGGATACCAAGTTGTACTGGCTTCAAATGGTACAGATAATGCTTAATATATCCTACAGCGTCTGCCAGATGTTTTCAATCCCCTTTGATCAAAAGGGATGTGCTTCATTATCCAATCTCATCTAAATGACCAATTATATTTATGTGCGTGTGTGAAGAAACAGCAACGCTAAGCTTCCAAAGAAGCCATGGACCTTTTGTCCCATTTAAATTCCCAATTATACAAAGATAATATGGAACCAAAACGTAGCTCATATAAAAGCTTATCAACAATATATATGATAGTCCCATTCTCCAACAGGAGAGACTTTACTCTTTTAAAGGTGATGTCCATCAATCTTGTGTGAATGTTAAATCTCAACCCTCTAAAACCCCCATTCCACATCCAAATCTCTAAATAGGGCCAGGATCAAAAAATAGCGCATTGTGCCTATAGATAACTGGAAAGGTCATTGACCTGATTTAAACCAAAAGGCTCTAAAGTCCGGAGCTGATGTATAAAAAATGCCTCCCTCTGTAGGAGGGCAGTTTTGATATTTGCATAGGAAAATTCTTTTTGTTTATACCTATAGATGACAAAAAATTCAAAATCATTAAAGGAGTGCCCTACCTGCATGAAATGATCAACCATAGGGCATTCCAAATTTTGGTTCTTAATGCGAGAGCGATGTTCCAAAATGCGAGCTCTGACTGTTCTGGTTGACATGCCTACATATCTCAGGGAACATGGGCATTGCATTATATATATGATGTTCTTGGTGGAACAGTTAGCAAAAAAGTCCAATCTATATTTTTTGCCAGTATTATTGTCCCTATATTCTGTGGTTTGCAATGCTCTTCCCAGAGTGGCTCCATCCCCTAAGAGGAATATCTTACATTGAGTAGTCTCCCACTCAAATGCACACCAGGACAGACCCTGCTTAGCAAATGGGACAATTCATGCTTGCTTCCACAAGACCAGACAAGGAACAACGAGTAGCTAATTTCTGTTGGATTTGGTTCACCATTTATGTCATACCCACTGTGATTAAAGACCTGACCAAGAAGGAAAGGCATCAAGGTAGAGATACAATTGTTTCTGATAGATTGATTGAACGACAGATTGCTGGAAAACACGTTCAGCTTTCACTCTGCAAAGAAAGCAGTTTAGCATACAGCATCCTGACATTTTTGCCATACAATGGATAATCCAATCTGTAAGTCCAATTTAATTTATTGCCAATGCAGAAAAAGCAAAAAAGACACCCCCAAAAGATGACCTTTAAAAAAAACAACACCTCTCCACAAGCCTCCCAATTCCTTTACTACTGCCTTTTATAGCTACAGTAAGTGATTAGGCTACATAGGTTTTAAACATCCGTATTTATTGCTCCTGTAAAAATACTGTCTATAAAGCTTCTGCCAGAGATTTCACATTCTTCACCACTGAAGAACAAACATAGCCTCAAATTTGTTCTTTTTCACGGATAAGTTATTTTCCCAGCAACATATTTTGTTTGCTATTGAACAAGTTAATGAAAGACACCATCCACTAGCTATGCCAAAGGCTTGGACCACGCAAAGCCTCATCCCAGGGACATCCCTGAGCCATTCAAAGCACTCACCTCACTTCAGTTTATTACGAACAATGATCAGCACAACACTCACCTCACATGTCCTTAATGCATCCATTGCAACTAATGAGGGTAAAAAATACCATCTGCTGCCCTCACTGGTGTAATGGCCCTGGATCCAGACAGTTGGGGGATAAGGTAGACAGTTCAGGAGATGAAACATGGTGGGGCGTTCCTACATCCCAGACTACAGATGACCCAAGCTCTTCAGGGCTTTAAAGGTAATAATCAGCACTTTGTACTTTGCCCAGAAACATATTGGCAGCCAATGCAACTGTTTTAACACAGGCATAATATGGTCTCTCCAGGTTACCCCAGAGACCAGTCTGGCTGCCGCATTTTGAACTAACTGAAGTTTCAGAACTACATACAAAGGCAGCCCCACATAGAGAGGATTGCAATAGTCAAGCCTGGAGGTTACTAGTTGATGCACTACGTTTTGAGATTGTTCTCTTCAAGGAATGGACGCAGCTGTTGAATTAGCTGAAGTTGATGGAAAGCACTCCTGGCCATAGCCTCCCTCTGAGATACCATGGTGAGGCCTGGATCCAAGGTGAGGCCTGGATCCAAGAGTACTAATATGCTGCATACTTGTTCCTTCTGGGAAAGTGTAACCCCATCCAGCACAGGAAGATCTAACTCATCCCTCAAATTCCGGTCCCCAACAATGAGCACTTCTGTCTTTCTTGGATTCAGCTTCAATTTGTTATCCCTCATCCAGTCCATTACTGCCCGTAGGCAGGCATTTAGGGAATGAATGCCATTTCCTAATGATGATGATAAGGAGAAATAGATTTGGGTGTCATCAGCATACTGACAACACCCAGCACCAAATCACCTCATGACCTCACCCAGCGGTTTCATGTAGATGTTAAGAAGCATTGGTGACAGAATGGAACCCTGAAGGACTCCATAAGCTCTTGTTTCTAAGTGCAAACATCACCAAGCTCCACCATCTGGAATCTGCCTGAGAGATAGGAGCGGAACCACTGCAAAGCAGTGCCTCCTATCCGCAACTCTTTCAGGTGATCCAGAAGGATACCATGGTCAATGGTATCAAACGCCACCGAGAGATCCAAAAGAACCAACAGATTCACACTCCCTCTGTCAATTCCCTGGTATAGGTTATCCATCAGGCCAACCAAGGCCGTCTCAACCCCATAGCCTACTCTAAACCCAGTTTGAAATGGGTCTAGGTAATTGGTTTCCTTCAAAACTGCCTGGAGTTGGTTAGCCACCACTCTCTCAATCACCTTGCCCAGCCATGGAAGACTGGAGACCAGCCTATAACTATCCATCACTGAAGTATCTAGGGAAGGCTTCTTTAGAAGTGGTCTAATCCTTGCCTCCTTCAAACAAGGAGGCATCCTACCCTCCCTCAGCAATGAGTTAATGATATTAACTAAGCCACTTCCAACAATTTCTCTGCTAGATATAAGCAGCCGAGTTGTTCAAGGATCTAGAGAACAAGTGGTAGGCTGCACTGCCCCAAGCAGCTTGTCCACGTCCTTTGGCATCACACATTGAAACTGTTCCAATCTAATACTGCAAGAGGGATTGCTGGACATCACCTTAATAGACTCTGCAAAAACAGTCCAAATCAGCCCGAATACAAGAGATTTTGTTCGCATAGTAGAAAGCTTAACACTTCCAAGGATACCATTTCTAGAGGCTTTTCAAGAAGCACCACTATAAAAATAGGAAGGAACAAGAACATATGAGACAATCCCCAAACCATTCTTTTCTTCTGTCATCTCTCAATAATTGTACATCCTTAGCTAAACAAATGCTAACAAAGCTTACAAGGGGCACCTGGGGTGAGGAGTGGCAAGGAAGGGGATTGTTCTGACTTGAAAGTCTCATGTTGTTAATTGTAGCACAACTGTGTCCCTCTATCCAATAAGTGTTCACCAAAGAAAATGCAAGGAATTTACAGGACTGAGGGGGTAAAATGGAGGCAATAAGGGCTAAAATGGGACATGTTTTAGCTGATCAGAAAGGCCTTAAGGGTGCCTGGTTTTGCTTAAGCAAGCATTTGTGAGACACTTACTTTGGCACTATAAGAACTCCCTCCCTACCATACGGCTTGAAGGGTATTGGCAGATAAGGAAGAGACTTGTACACATGCTGTGGTGACTTGTGTGAGCTGCAAGGCAAGCGTTTTGGGTATTGTGCATGTGTCTGCTTGAGATTGCTCAATAGCTTATGTGATAAAACATTATACCTGTCAAAATTTGGGGGTGCCCCTGGAGGGACAAGAGATGAGGGAACACACTTATGGGAAGAAGGCAGTGGGATGCACCCAGATGGCTTGGGCAACAAGCTTGTGGAGCCAAGGCTTGCTTGCCAGAACTAGCAAAGCAGAGGCAGTTGTTGTTATGGCTGCTGAAAGCAGAGGCCACAAAGATGGCCAGCACCCTCCCATGGGGGACAGTACCCCCTCGTGAGGCTGTAGCACCTGTGCAGAACTATTTAGGCCAGTCTTGTTCACTGTATGACCAGGGGCCAGTGGCAGCCCCCATCAACCTTAAGTACAGCTCCCTAATTGGACCAGTGTCAATCTTCAGCCAAAGCTGAATCCTTTGTGCAGTCTCTCTGGCACCATGTGGAGATGACTATCTCACTGTGCAGTGCGGTGCTTTGAACAGTGCGAGGGGGTTCCCTTAAGGGAAATTCAGCCCTCTTAAGTCCCTACATAATCTTGGAAGGTGTGCACAGTGTTGGGATTTGTAGCACTTCCCAGTGCTTCCCTTCTAGAGCTTTTAAAGGGCCCTCCCAGCACTGATATAAGCACGGTACGGTGCAGAGATCAGCACAGTGGGGAATGGTTCTTATGTTGAAGGCTTTTGCCCAAGTAGTTCCTGCTTGAAAAATAGTGAAGATCACAGATTTAGGACAACTGAGGGAAATGCTAAGGAGGTAGCTTCATCAATGGTCACAACTCCAAGAGAGGAGTGCGAC
Organism: Hemicordylus capensis; assembly: GCF_027244095.1. NCBI lineage: Eukaryota > Metazoa > Chordata > Lepidosauria > Squamata > Cordylidae > Hemicordylus > Hemicordylus capensis. The sequence continues at coordinate 266,996,990 of NC_069660.1, forward strand.
CACTGACCAAGAGTCCTGACAACAAATGCAAACAATGTGTACCATTAGAAAATCTAGTTGTATGAAGACTTGAGCTGAATTCCTAATGCCAAATTCTCCATAGCCTCACACCTTGCATCTGTGCTTAGCGAGCATAAATTGACACCATTCAGTCTGCAAAGTGACAAATGCAGAAGTTGCAAGGCCCTTGAGAATTCGGTTGCGTTTCTGGAATGTTAAACGTTATTCTTCTTTATTAGCACAGACCTCCAATTTATCACCACTCCAGTTTATCACTGCCATTCACATAAGAAGCAAGTCAATTAAAATGACCTGCTTGATCTCTGGGTGGGCAAAGCAGATAATGATACTTTTTATTTAACTAATAAATAACAGTGCCTTATAACACACCAGTGTCTTAGCCAAAACATTCCTTTTCAATGATGGGCAGTTTACACTGAAAACTTAGTTTACACATGAGCATTGATGTTTACTTTTGTTTATGTACACTGCCAACAACTGAAGAAGGGATCTTTTGAGCCTGAAACCTTTTCTTTATAAACTATGAACAAATATATAAATGTGAAAGAAGGAGTACCTAGTTTGTCCCCTTTTCCCTCAAAGATTTTTTTGGCTTTCTGGATTTTGAAAGCATTATATGGGACTCACAATACACTGCTTTCCTGATAGTGAGCTACAAAAACTGCTGGCATCCAAATTCAATGAAAAACACAAGGAGGCTATTTTCATGACCCCAGGCACCTTGTGGCATCTGGAGCACTGGAAGCCCGCTACTCCCATCTGCTCCAGTCCTGGGTAGCCCACCTTTTCGACTCGGCTTTTTACTGAGGTAGAACAAACCAATGGTCCATTCTACCTTGGCAGGCAACTGTATGTGCGATCGCTGCCGGGTAGCAGGGCTCCCCGCTGGGCCCACTGCCATTTCAGCAATGAGCCAGGGGGAAGGAGTGGCCACATGGAGTGGCTGTTCTAATGTTCTGCTGTTTATGCGAGGCAAACTGGGATGTGGGAGGACTACCTCCTCCTTATCCCAGCTCAGGAGTTTCTGCTCGTGTGGACGCACATTACAGCAGAACTCGAGGTGGCCACCGCTTGTCTTGGGGGAAGGCAGGCAAGCTCTGCCTTCCCCCCAGCCCTCCTGAGCCACACAGCTCAAGTAATGTGAACAACCTTAAGGACTAGTGATACAACTACAATCAGGATGTACCTTCTTCCAGAATCAGGTACAAGTTTTTCTGCTGTGGGAAGAGCTCCTCTACCGATCCATGTACTTAGCTCCAACTCTAGGATAGAGTTTTGATGTCGTCTTCATTTTTTGAGTGGCTTAAATTTTTTTTTTTAATCCAGGTGCTTAGCATGATTTTCAATCTAAATGTTTCTTCCATCTAAATGTTTATTCAGTCTAAATGTTTATTCAGTCTAAATGTCTACCCTGTGCCATACAAAGACAATAGCTTAAAAAAAAAAACCTTAAACAGTACTCTGTAGAGTGTGGGAGGGAAGAGTGGCTTCATTACTGCCGCAAAGGCCAACCAATCACCACTCTGAACAACCAGATGCAGAGGAAGAAGGTGGTTTCATGGTTATTGCAAGGACCAGCCAATCAGCACTCTGATTTCTGTGGAAAGAGAAAGAACCGATTGCGCCAGAGTTTGATTCAGTCTGAAAGTTTGTATGTCTGCCCAAAAACAGATGAGTGGGATGTCATTGCTAGAAGTATTGTGCCAAGTATATATCTATATCTATATCTACATCTATATCTACATCTATATCTATATCTATGTCTATATAATATACACTGCCTGCTTGCGCGCTCTCTCTCTCTTTCTCTCTCACACACACACACACGCGTGCGCACACACACACAACTCCGTATTTTAAAAAATTGTTTGGCCTGTGAGTGCTGTATACTGCAGAAGAGAGAAGAGTATGGCCAATCGGACTGGGGAGAAAATCAGGAAAGGTTCAGGCCCTTTTTATAACCTTTAGTGGTCTAGCACTGAATGTTCATTTGAAGCCCCTACTCACTAAATCTTGGGTCAAATTCTAGCTAGAATCTTTGAACAAGCTCTTCAAAAATTATCTATATATTTGATTTCAGAATTTAAGATTTTAAGTCTTAAAAGATGAAACACTTTTGAATTCACTTGCAAAGCATGGTACTCCTGCATATGGGATACTCTCATCACATTTCATTAACAAATATAAAGATCAAATACAAAAATCTGTGGTTAAGTCAGTAGCCTTGCTACTATTGGTTGCGGTGACTGCTGTATCATCACAGTCCTCCAGCTATTTGTCTTCCTGGAGATTCATTCATTTATTTAATTTAAAATATTTATTATTATTATTATTTTATTATTTATTCGATTTCTATACCGCCCTTCCAAAAATGGCTCAGGGCGGTTCACACAGAGAAATAACAAATAAATAAGATAAACAAAATGGATCCCTGTCCCCAAAGGGCTCACAATCTAAAAAGAAACATAAGATAGACACCAGCAACAGTCACTGGAGGTACTGTGCTGGGGGTGGATAGGGCCAGTTAACCCCTGCTAACTGGGCAAAGAGGCACCTTTTACCGTGGTGATTCTCTTTATTTAGCAGGGGGAGAGTAACTGGCCCTATCCACCCCCAGCACAGTACCTCCAGTGACTGTTGCTGGTGTCTATCTTATGTTTCTGTTTAGATTGTGAGCCCTTTGGGGACAGGGAGCCATCTTATTTATTTATTATCTGTGTAAACTGCCCTGAGCCATTTTTGGAAGGGCGGTATAGAAATTGAATTATTATTATTATTATTATTATTATTATTATTATTATTATTACTCTCCTGCTAAATAAAGAGAATCACCACGTTAAAAGGTGCCTCTTTGCCAAGTTAGCAGGGGTATTTATATTATATTAATTTTATTTTAAATATTTTATTTAAAATATTTATATCCTCTAGTACTCTACTGCTCAGGGTGGCTCACGACATTAATAAAAAAGTTCAATGTAAAATAAGACTAATACAATTAACCATCTTTAAGGTAAACAAGTTAAAACCATGCTAAAACCACATTTAAAATTACATTTTTTTTAAAGTCCCAAAAGTTATTTTAAAAGCTTAAAAGCTGAGAACTATAAAAATTACACCTACCAGATATAAATAGAGATGGAACATTAAAAAGCCGTGTTAAAAATATGTCTTTTCAATTGTTTTTTAGAAACAGTCAGGGAGGGAGCATAGCGAAGCTGTTCGGGTAGGGTGTTCCAAAGCCAAGGGGCCACAACCGAAAAGGCCCTGTCTCTAGTCCCCACCAACCGGATCTCTGGTAGTGGCAGGACCATGAGCAGGGCCTGATATGATTAGTGGAGGGCCCAGGCAGGTTTGTATGGGCGAATGCTGTCCAACAGGTACCCCGGCCCAAATCCGTGTAGAGCTTTAAAGGTCAAGACCCACACCTTGAATCTAGCTTGGAAGTGGCCCGGTAACCAATGAAGCTGCCGCAGGATGTGACACTCATGAAGTGATTTGCTCCCATGAGCATCTCTGCAGCAGCATTCTGGACCTGTTGAAGCTTCCGAACCATCTTCAAGGACAGCCTCACGTAGAGTGCATTGCAGTAGTCCAATCTGGATGTTACCAAAGCATGAGTGACTGAAGTCAGGTCAGACTTCTCCAAGTAGGGCTGCAGCTGGTATACCAGCCATAGTTGGTAAAGGGCACTTCTGCACACTGCTGCCACTTGTGATTCCAAAGACAGTGTCAGGTCCCGAAACACCCCCAAGCTGTGGACTTTTTCTTTCAGAGGGTGTGTGGCCCCTTCCAAGACCAGATTTACTGCACTATTTGGATATCAGACATGGGGAAGAGAAGGACTAAAGGAGTTAATGGATTATATGTTGATTAAATTTGCAGGCCAAATAGAATAATAAGAGCAAAGCTCTCCAATAAAGACAATGGCAAGTCAACAAGAGTGGGATAAACCCAAAGTACTGAAATTACACCTGGCCCTAGGGTTACATTTTGACTGACTAGTGTTATTGTCTTGGAAGGAAAAGCATGACATAATTTCAAGCAAACACTAAAACAGTACTATTTGTGGATGTTGGTGTGCCCCCCACTCAGGGGCGTAGCAAGGTAGTAGTGGGCCCAGAGACAAGATTTTAAAATGCCCCCCCCCTCCGAAGCTCAGGTCATGAAGTAAAGAAATCTTAAATGAGGCTGAATAGTGGTAACAAAAAGCATAGTAAAAACCTATGTGCCACAACAGAACATCATCCTAATTTTTTTTTTTTAAGGTTTTGTAAATTGTGGACAATGCAAGTCATTTAATGGTACTAGAGAAAGATATACTGTTCTGGTAGCTCCAGGTCTTAACACTCACATCAATTTCGGAGGATGAATACAACTGAAGGGAGCCCAGGAGGGTGTGCGGCTGGGGGAGTCAGTCATGTGACTTGCCTCTGGGGGGGCCCCAAGGCAGTGGGCCCCCAGACAACTGTCTCCCCTTGCCCTATTATAGTTACGCCCCTGCCCCCACTGCAATGTGTGTCACCTGGGGCTATTGCCCTATTGCCACTTCCAGAGGACCTTGCTGCATTTTCTTTTACAGCTGAGGGCTCCTTAGAGACAGGACTGTTCTCTGGGCTGCAGCCTAGCCACCTGAATACCAAGAGGTAGAAAAGGTATCCCCTAATTAAATTAAGAAAGAGAAAATTATCCAGGAACATACTTGAGTGGTGCTGGAGGAGGAAAGGGGAAGATGACATCAGTAAGTGTAGATGGATTTGTATTTGAGGTTTTAAGGCAAGATTATCCTCTCTGTTGCTCCTTTTAACTTAACATGTGGATATGCTTTAAAGTGCAAGCAGATTATATCTTTACAAGTTAAACAATTCAAAGGGGAGGAAAAAAGTAAATGTGACTCTGAGTTGGAAAACAGTTTTCCTTACCATTTGCACCACTAGCACAACATCTGGAAATGACTCTCAGTTTCTTGCTGTAATCTACTTAATTCAGCAAAGATATCAGTCAGGCATATCGCTTTAGGCCCAATCCATATGATACTTCTATTTCAACCACCCACACATAACCTCATTACTTAGGCTTACATATGAGCCTCTGGTTTGATCACAAACTCTCTTCAAACTCAGGACCCTGAGGGGAACCATTTAGTACTAGCTATAATCTCAGAGTTATTTTTGCCTTGAAAAATACATTGAAACTGTTTGGAAGAAGGCAAAACTGGATTTTTGAATAACCTTTCAATATCTATGTGGTTATTATTTCTTGTTTACCCAGTCAGACAGGTGTTATTGACTGGTTTGTTTTATCCAGACATCGAGTCCTTCCCAAGAACCTGGGATGGCTGAATTTTATTATCAATGCTGTTGCTGTTATTATAGATATGGTCTCAGAATATAGGCTGTTCCCAGTAAAGTTGCTTTTTGTAATTGGCTGATGGTGATTTCTGTGGCCGCTATGGTGTTGAGGTGCTCTTCGAGTTGCTTTGGAATTGCACCTAGGGTGCCAATTACCACTGGGATTACTTTGGTCTTTTCCGGTTATTATTATATGGTGGTGGTGGTTGTTGTTGTTGTTGTTGTTGTTATTACATTTATATCCCGCTCTGCCTCCAAGGAGCCCAGAGCAGTGTACTACATACTTAAGTTTCTCCTCACAACAACCCTGTGAAGTAGGTTAGGCTGAAAGAGAAGTGACTGGCCCAGAGTCAGCCAGCAAGTATCATGGCTGAATGGGGATTTGAACTCGGGTCTCCCCGGTCCTAGTCCAGCACTCTAAGTGCAGATAAATACTGTATGTATATAAATCCATCCATCCATCCATCCATCCATCCATCCATCCATCCATCCATCCATTTATTTATTTATTTAACTTGTATACTGCCCAGACTTTAGTCTCTGGGCGGTTAACAACAACATAAAAACAATTAAAACAAATATAAAAGGTTAAAAGAGTTTAACAATTTTAAAACAGTATAAAATTAAAACAGTATAAAATTAAAACTACAAATTTAAAAAGCTGAAAAAGCTTGGGTGAAGAGGTGGGTCTTCAGATGTTTTTTTAAAATAGTCAGGGATGAGGAGGATTGCATCTCAGCAGGGAGTGCATTCCACAATCTCGGGGCAGCAATCGAGAAGGCCCATCTCTGTGTGGCCACCAGACGAGCTGGCAGTAACTGGAGACGGATCTCCTCAAGTGACCTCAATGGGTGGTGGGGCGCATAACGAAGAAGGCGTTCTCTTAAATATCCAGGGCCTAAGCTGTTTAGGGCTTTATAAGTTATAACTAGCACTTTGTAATCTGCCCTGAAACCAAATGGCAGCCAGTGTAGTTCCCTTAGCAAGGGAGTAAGTGGCCTCTCCAAGATGACCCAGAGACCAACCTGGCTGCCACATTCTGAACCAACTGAAGTTTCCGGACTACGTACAAAGGCAGCCCCACGTAGAGCGCATTACAGAAGTCATGTCTGGAGGTTACCAACAGATGTACCACTGTTTTGAGGTCATTGATCTCAAGAAACGGACGCAGCTGACATATCAGCCGAAGCTGATAGAATAAATAATATAAATACTGTATTTCTATACAAATACAGTATGTGGCTTTTGCTTTATCAGGAGTTGCCTTGGCTTCAGATTCCCAGACTTCCACAGATTGCAGAGAAAATTAACAATGCATGTAACGGTCTGCAAGCTTATGTTATTATCCATGCTTCAAAATAATTCAGAAACAATATAAGGCATTGTTCATTAAACCTGTGCTCACTTATGCAATTATGTGTATGCTCTTGCTCTAATTAATTGAACTTTAATGTATGGAGTTCTCTGTATGGAGTGCGTATGGAGTATGTATGGAGTGCTCATTTGTTTTACAGAGTGTCTGTACAGAGCATTGTAGAGGGTTGGACCAGAGGCGTAACTATAGGGGGGCAGGGGGGCACGTGCCCCGGGCGCCATCTTTGCGGGTCATGTGGGGGGCACCGCCATGACCCCTGCCGATCCCAATTTTTTTTTAAAAAAAATATTTTTTTAAAATAAAAATTTCTCCGGCTCAGCAGCAGCAGTCAAGGGAGCACGTTGGCACCCCCTCCCCCACGAGCAGCCCCTTCCACGCCCACACACACCCCATTGCCAAATGCCGCCCATCGCCACGTGCCCCCCTTCAGATCTTTTAAGATAATCAGCCGGGCAGGTGGCGGGTGCTCCACTATCGTGGCAAACACTCTTGGCTCTGAGGCGGGCGGGCGGGTGCCGCCGCTGCCTGTTTTGCTGCTGCCATGGATTGGCTGATTGGCCTCCCGAGTCCTTGCACTTGCATGAGATCTCCCCGCTGGAGTCTCGCAGCGTCATCACTCACGTGCACTGCATGCTGGCGATGAGAGCGTTTGTGCTCCTCTCTGTTTGGAGGCTGCTCTAGTGTGCTGCGCGGGGAGGATCCAGCGAGGAGAAGACCACCAACCAGACTGAGCCTAAGCCTTGCTTTTTGCAAACTGAAACTGACTGCCTTCACAATAAAGTGTGCAGCTGCAGCATCAAGGTGTGTGACTGTTTTTTGTTCTTTTTAATGTTTTATTTAAACTTACGGGGGGGGGAGGGTTGAGGAAAAACGGTTGGGCCAGGCATGATGTCTCAGCATCAGTCAGGTGTCTGGGGTGGTGGCGATGGGGGGGTGAACTCCCCACCCCCACGGAGGCAGAAAACCTCCCCTTTCCCCCCCTTGCCTGAGCCATGTGCTTTTAAAAAAACAATGTTTGCTTTAAATTTATGGGGGGAGGGTTGAGGAAAACGGTGGGGTGCTCAGAGCTTCCATATATGCTAGTTGAAGAGGCGATGGTGACGAGAGAGTGTGCCCTGCTATTTCCCCACCCAGAGCAACCGACAAACAGCCGCGGGTAGCACAGAGCTGTGTGTGTGTTTACTGTTTTTAAAAACCTTTTCTTCAAATTTACGGGGGGGGAGGGTTGAGGGAAACAGTGGGGTGTGTTGGGGCTCAGGTGGTGTCTGGGGAGGTGGCGAGGCGGCGGGTTGGGGTCACCCCGCACCGCAGTTTGAAGAGGCGGCGGTGGGAGTGAGGAGATAGCCTGCCCCTTCCTCTGCTCTCCACCGACAAACAGCTGAGAGGCGGCTGTGGCTGGTGGCACAGAGAGATTCAGAGAGAGACCCTTGGCTGGGTCACGGTGTGTGCTTGTTTTCATTTGTTAGGTTTTTTTTTTTTAAAAAGCTTTCATTCTTTTGATTTTAGGTGGGGGGAGGAGGAGGGTGGCTGAGGAAACGGGGTCTGTGCGGTGCTGCTGCTTGACTCTTGAGCAATGCGCTGGCAGCAGTTGGCTTCATAATGTAGTATGTATCATCATTGCATCATAATTCTGATGTTTGAGATACAAGCCAACTTCACAGGGTTGTTGTGAGGAAAAAACACATGTGTGTCAGTCAGATGTATGTTGGGGCGGTGGCGGGGGGGGGGGGCAATTTCAGTGCTTGCCCCGGGTGCCGTTTTCCCTAATTACGCCTCTGGGTTGGACACACATTTTTTCCACACGAAAACTTTCTGTCCTCAGCTCATGTTGGTCATCATGGTTGTACCAAAGGTTAGCAAAGTCAGGCAGCTGCCAGGTCCTTGATCCATGAAGTAGCCACTTACCAGGAACCAGAACTGTGATCCTGAATCTTACTTACTGTTGGGCACTCCAGCATTGAGATCAGCCTCGACATTTAGTGAAAATACTAAAGAGACTGAAGACGAAGGAGGCTGTCGGGCTAGCTCTATTCCCCGCCCCCTCTCCTGATTGGCCAGACCCTAGCCACGTGGAGGGGGCCAAGATGGCAGCTGCCATGCCTGCTTCCCAGGCCGGGCGCACAACCCCACCCGCTGACACACCGCTCGGGTGCAGAGGCGGGAAGCGGCATTCCAGAATCTTTTGTGAAGACACTGGGAGCTCTGGGATATTATGTCTGTTCACCCCATAGCCCATAATATGCTTCCTTCCCAGTCCAGGACAGTTCTTAAATCCTCCTACACCATTTTGCCTTAGCCCTCCCCACCCACAAAGCTGGAGGTGCCTCTTTAGCTCCCTAACTCAACACTACAGAAGTTAATATTCAAGAGAACACTGCCACGTTTAAGCCTAGCAAGAGTGATGGTGCTGTGTACACCGTATCTTCATGTTTGATGACTTATCCTGATGAGCACTGAAGCAATAAAAATTTCCCATGTGTGAATCAACCCTGAGGGCTGTTTTGTTCATGTGAATCATCCATTGATGTTGCAGTCACAAAGTGATGAATATGCATGAATGAACTACCTTGAGTTTCTATAATTGAGAGAATTTATTTATTTTTATTAAAAAAATAAATTTTGTTCTTATGACAGAACAAATGAGAAGTGGCTTCTCATTTGTGGTAGAGTTATAGTAAAATACAGCTGATATATCTAGGACATGAAATTTATATTCAGCACCATATATTAGTCTCTCACTGAAAACAATTTGCTTTATGAATTAGTACGAAGTTCTAATTCCAGACTGGCTTGAGCCCTGAATAGAAGCCCTCCTCATAGGGCCTGAAATAACACATCATTTATTTAATGGAGGATATACTTGTTGTCCACTCCAGCAGAGAAAGCATCTTGTTTTTCTTTTTCTGTACTATGTATCATGCCTTGTAATGAACACCTGAGATGAAAGCATTTCTGTGTTTAATCTGCCAGGGACGGAAAATTGAACATGACAGTTTTCTGCAGTTTCACACAAATCTTGACATACACATCATGTTTTACAGCATTCTAGTTACTCTTTGTTACTCTGTGTTAGTGTGTTACTCTGCCCCCACACTGATAGGAGGCATACAATTCTGTAGGAACAGCTGTTATGATCAACTCAGCGTTTTTCAGATGAATGGACTTTTACCTTCTACTAGGGATGTGTGCAGAACCAGTTTGATTATGAACTGGATTGCTGCAAACTGGGCCGATCTGTGTGGTTCAATCATGGATCGCTCTAAAATGGTTTGAGCTTGTTTGTCGAACTGACTAGCCCAGCTGATTGGTTCGACTGAACCTGTTCAGATACACTTGGTTGAGTCTGAATTTGGTCCAAATTTGGACTGACCCATACCAACCAGTCCGTGCACACCCCTACCTTCTGCTATAGCATCTGCCTTTGTACAATTAAAATAATAAGGATGTCTGAATGTTTAACCCTACAAAGACTTATTCATGATTTTAGACTAGAATATTAAGTGGCCATAATGAAATGGCTAGCCTGGCTACATGCTGCCTGGTTTCAAGATGATCAACAGAAGAATTTACATTAAAGTGGCATTTGGATGCAGTGTTTTGGATTGTGTTACAGGTGGAATTCCTACAGGAAGTTTTATTTTAATATGGGAAACACAAATGAATCTATAACCATAGTTCTCTCATTCTCTCGTTCTCTCATTCTCTCGTTCTCTCTCTCTCTCTCTCTCTCTCTCTCTCTCTCTCTCTCTCTCTCCATCCTTACATGTATATTTACTTCAGTGTGTGATTCTGTGTGTGCATGTGCACTCACACAAGCAATGCATACCCTCCATAGTTTCCTTTGATTTCTGTTTCATCCTAGAGATCAGATTTTTGTTTTGTTTCCACGACAAAAAACCAAAAACAATTATCATCATCCAGTTGATGATGTTTTTTCCTCATGGAAAAAAAAATATTTAAATGCACACCACCCCCCAAGTATATTCAAATTTTTCCTAACCAAACAGCTGTTGCAATAATATGTCTCAAAGTACACATTTAAAACATATTTTTAAAAACATGTCCTTATTCTATAAAATCTATTTCACTGGGGAGAGGGAGGGCTCCTAAAGCATGCAATCCATAATGAATTTCGGCAAGAGAGTAACTCATTAACATCCTCTGCCAATATTTATTGATCCCACTGATTTCAAATGTTCAACTTTAACTGGACAGTGCTCATAGTAATTTATACTATGAGGGCATAGGCCCTTGATCCTAAAAAACCACAATACTAATGCTATTGATTTTCACTGATTATTCATTCATTTGTGTAAAATGCATGCTTATGGCCTCATCCAATAATGTGGACACAGCAATATATAGGTTTGGCCAATGAAAGGTTCACTTTTAACCTTTAAAAGGTTTATCCATTCATATCAGTCTGAGTTATCCATTAGTATCAGTATGAGTTCTCTGGTTAAAAACAACAATTGATGGCTTTGTGCATTTCTGCCCATGCAGGAATGTACGTTTGCAATGGAAGTAAAACCAAATGGTAACTAAATACAAAAGTGGTGGCAACCAAGTAAACCAGCACCTGTTGCAACAAGTGGCAGATTCACATGAGCTACAATAATCAAGCTATAATAAAGCTAACACAAAGCCTGTGAAAAGTACCAAAGAGCCAAATGGCACAGCTGGAAGGATACGTTCTGCTTACTGCATCTTCACATCTAAGATCTATCTATGACTGTTGCTTTTTTAAAAGCAGGAGAGAAAGAGGTCATTCACACAATCAAAAACTATGTTCTACCTGAGTTTGGGAGCTGTGTGAACTCCACATTTTTGGTTATGTGGAAAAAGAAGTGATTGTGTGGAAGCAAGGTAGGAGGAAAAGCTACCCAGGTTTTCTCCTACCTTGCTTCCACACAATCACTTCTACCCAGGTTTTCCACTTACCTTGCTTCCATACAACCAAAATTGGGAACATATACAGCTCCCAAATCTGGGTTGAACACAGTTTTTGATTGTGTGAATAATCTCAAAGTTTGCTTGAGGGCAAACCTTCAACAGGTCTTTAAGACTGGGACAATAACAGTTGTATGATGCCTGTTGCTAACCATACCATGGGTTATAGCGACATGAGCTCTGCTCTTTAAGAGCAGACATGAGCTCTGCTCTCTATGGTAGAGAATTCCTACTTATGTCAATGGAAATTCTCCATGCATATTTTCTACTGACAGGCCCCATGGTCCTGGTTCCATGAATCATATTTACTATTTAATAATAATTCATAAGCCTTTTCTCTCACTCTCAGTGATAGCGGCAGGATTGTTGTTGTTGTGGGATCTAGAAAGTTAAGAACTGGATGTACATCTGTGGTTACAAAAACAAATGAATATTTAATTGTTTCTTCTTGCAGGCTTTATTTTATTTTCCATTGCTTTTATTTAAAATCCTCAGAATATTTTCCAGAGCTTTATTAAAGTATTATGAATGTTGGCTGGTTTATTATTATTTTTGTTGTTGTTGGGTGGTGGTGGTTGGTTTTGTTTGTTTGTTGGGGTTATTTTTGAGGGTGAGGTGTGTGTGGTAGATTCCTGGCTAATAATCTAGGAGGCCCAGTCAATGTTGCTTAATGGCCAATTGGTGTTCCTTAATATGGTTTAATGGCTGGAGTATATACAGAGATGAGTCTGGAATGCAGAAAGGCCATCAGAGATAGAAGAGGTGTCCCACAAATGAGGAAAGAGGGTTATTTAAGGTGTGAGTGTGAAGGTTTGTTGTTCTGGGGACAGAAAGAGACAGATTGAATTTAAAGCTTGCAACAGAGATGTTGAGCCTAGATGGTGACTATGGGGATCAGATGCAAGGTAGTGGCTCTCTTGCAAGAAAGAACATGCTGTTCACCTAGGCTGGTGATCAACTTATATAGTTGTAAACTTTTTAAAAAATTCAAATATATGTAATAATGTCTCCTCCAATTGAAGTTAAAACCCAGAGCGTGATACCCCTGGAACTTCTCACCGCTCAAGGAAACAGCAAGCATGCATAACAACTTGCAGGTAGTTGAAGTCTTTTGGGAAATATCCTGTGTCAGGATCCTTCACTAAATTACTTTCCTTTAGACTCCTGTTGACATGCCATATATGAAAAAAGTCCTCATGGATGCCCAGTCCAGCCACAATGTCTTCCATGTGTATGCTTATGGGGAAAAACCAGAGGCTCGGAGTCCTCCTCATAAGAACAGAAGAAGGGATCTGCTGTATGAGACCCAAGATCCATCAAGTCCAGCATCCTGCTTTCCACAAAGGCCCAGCTAAATGTCTCCAGGAAGCCTAAAAGCAAAGCTTGCACCAGCCCTCTCCAACTATTGCTCTCCAGCAGCTGGTCTTCCTCAGTGTTTTACTGATTCATTTAAAATATGTATATACTGCCTTTTAAATGAGAAAATTCTGAGGCAATTCACAATAATAACAACAAGTATAATTTACAATTTAAACTATTAGCTAAAAAGTAAAACCCTTAAAACAGGGTTTGACAAACGTCAGGTGCCAGGGAGCCATGACTCCTAGAAATTTAACTGTGGTAACTTGACTAGGATATCCAGTGGCAGAGTGATTTAATAAAATCTTGATTTGTCTAAGGCAAACCTGTTTCTGTTCTAAGTATGTTACTTGTAAAGGGGATAAAGAGAAGCCCATTTGATTAATTGATTGATTGATTGATTGATTAAGTGCCATCAAGTCGGTGTTGACTCTTAGTGAACACATAGATAGATTCTCTCCAGGATGATCTGTCATCAACTTGGCCTTTAAGGCCTCTCAGTGGTGCATTCATTGCTGTCATAACCAAGTCCCTCTACCTTGCTGCTGGTCATCCTCTTCTTCTTTTTCCTTCAACTTTATCCAGCATTATGGACTTCTCAAGGGAGCTGGGTATTTGCATAATGTGTCTGAAGAATGATAGTTTGAGTCTGGTCATTTGTGACTCAAGTGAAAATTCTGGATTGGTTTCAGGCACATAGCTATAATTGAATGAAAAGGTTCAAAGAACACAGGCCCCCAGCTCCTGAGGGCCCTCCAGCTCCATCCCTCCCTATTTTCTTCATTATCTCCCTCACTCTGGGGGGCGGCCAGAGAGAGGGATGAACATGGGCCCCTTCTCCCCTAGCTACGCCCCTGATTGGTTTGTTCTATGATCCATTTGCTTGTTTTCCTGGCTGTCCATGGTATTCTCAAAAGTCTTCTCCAGCACCAAAGTTCAAAAGCATCAATACTTTTCCTTTCCTGCTTCTTAAAAGTCCAGCTTTTGCATCCATAGAGCGTCAGGGGAAAAACCATTGTCAGAACGATTCTAATCTTTGTAGGTGTAGACACATCACAGCATCTTAATATCCTTTCCAAGGCCTTCATTGCAACCCTACCAAGTACACGGGGTGTGTGTCTGGGACATCAGACACGGGGTGTGTGTCTGGGGCTGCACTCGGGGCCCCTGATTGGGCACGGTCCGGGTTCTTTGAACCCGTTCACCCAATGGTGGCTCTGCCCAAAATTTGGTCCTCTAGTTTTAGTTTATTAGTTTTAAATACCATTTAAGTTTTTGATCTTGGAAATTCATATGCTATATGATTTTTATTTTGTCTGTACTCCACATTACATGTGTTTTGGAGCTACAGTTAATGAGACTTACTTTTAGACAAGTTTATACAGAATGGCAGTCCATATGTGTTAGAAACAAAGGTGACTTTCTTGATTTCACTTGTGAAAATGCCCTTAATCTAAGCATTAAAGCTTAACTTATTTCTGAATAAGGGTTATTTCTTTTTTAGAAAATATATCTTCCATAGTGGCTGGAGAAGCACAAAAGAATGAGAAAATGTGTTCATGGCAATCTAGCTTTAAAAAAATATTCATCATCCTTTATTAGATCTGACTAATTAGATTAATGCCCCAGTGCAAACACCATTGATTAAAAAACAACACTAAAACTAACAGCACAAAGAGGAATTTTAATATATTGTTGAATTAGAGGTAATTCCCTTTGTATTATTTCAAATGCAGACAACAACTGCTACAGAAAATAATTCATGAATGATGTTGATGACAGTTGGTCTCCTTAAAAAAGAAAAGAAAAAAAGCAAGTGATCTCTGCTTAAAACAAACACACTGATTATTCCAGCATGGTAGGTCTTTGATGTTACTTTGTAGTAGACAACATCTGGTACCTAACTGCCAATTTAAAGGTAAGTACTGCATATGCAATTTGATTGTGTAGCAAAAGCTGCCAGCTTTCAGTCATTTACTGCATGCAATAAATTCTTTTGGAATAGTTAACACTATGCTTTTTCTTTCCTTTTTTGCTGAGGCGGGCCTTCTACTGTCTTTGTTGCATTCTAATATGTGATATTTCAGTTGTGTTTCTACTACAGCTGCAACAATTGTTAGAAAATAAACAAGCTCATTTCCATTATGTTCATGCAGCTGGGTTCCTTTTGACCAGAAAAAAAGTGTATTATTTTGTGATACAAGCCTGGATGTTTCATGTCAATCAGCATACTTTCTATTAACTTTTATAAAACAAAGCTGAAACCTGATAATTTTTTCCCCTCATAGGATATGGCTTAATCTGTAAGCAAGAGATTGTTAATTGCAACAAATAATGTCATTGCATCCTTGCAGTGCAAAACTCAAAATGGGTTGTGATTCTCTGCAGATTTACTTTGAGATCTGATCCAAAATAGTTAGTGAAACTTCAAGTTCTAGTGAATTTAGTGCAGTTTCCTAACAAATAACTGTATTTAGGTTTTATATTCCCAGAGTAAGATCCTGAACTTTTGACACAGTTATCTGAGTTAAAAGTTCAGGGTTTTACTCTGGGATTCATTTGAGAGTTAGGGCCAAATAACATTATGGAGAACTTCTGTGATTGCTTCTCCCAACGTTTTGATTAAACAACCATGGATTTGACCCAAGAAGTAGTGGGTTGGGTTTGGGTTATTTTTGTCCCTGCTGGGTTAACAAAAGCTTCAGGGCAAATTAGATCAGGAAAATGGCACAAGCAAAAGCTTAATGCTCCTTGCCCAATACCGCTGCATTAATCAGATTTGGAGCCTTTCATAGCTGCTGTAAGGTAAAAATAAAAACAATTGGGTGTTCCAATCACAGATTTATTTGGTAGTGTGCCCTTTAATGTATTTTATAGGCAGAATGTTATCGGTGTTTCTTGCTGAAAGTCTGTCTGCAAAAAGAATAGTAAAACCTGCCACCATTTAGGAATCACTGTACCACACAATTTGTAAATTAAAAGTCATAGCAATAACAGTCCCAAGGTTTTGGGCTAAGTGAATGAGACAGCAAGGAATGTGTTTAGTTTCTGAGGTAGTGCAAGGAACGTAGTGTTGGGATGTTCAAATTCGTAATCTTAATTCTTTACTGACTTTCAAGAGAGCCCTTAAAACCCATCTGTTTGGCCTGGCCTTTCAGGGTTTTTAATTAGTTTTAATCATTTTAATGCTAACCTGGTTTTCAGGGTTTTAATTGTTATGATAGTTTAATTCTTTTTAAAGATGTTTTAATTGGTGTTAATATTTATATCTCTGTTTTAATTGTTATTGGTTTTAATGGTTTCTGTTTTTAATTGTAAACCGCCCTGAGCCATTCCGGAAGGGCGGTATAAAAATGGAATATTTAAATAAATTATAAATAAAATAATAAGAAGCAATTAGGTAAAGGAATCAATACACAATACATACCTCCCTATCAACAGCTTTGGTTAAAAACTAAGTGGGTGTGGATTTTTTTTTAATCAAGATTGCTTGGCTGTATTAATTTCTCTTAGGTTCTGCCTCTGAATGGTACCAAAGAGACTTCAGGGCATGTTGACACTTTACACTTGTATCAATTGTTGTTGTACTACTACTACTACTACTACTACTACTTATATACCACTTTTCAACAAACATTCTCAAAGTAGTTTACACAGAAAAATAAAGAATAAATATATAAGTTGGTTCCTTGTCCCAAAGGGCTCACAGTCTAAAAAACCTGGCATGACTTTCTTCCAATTCTGTGAGAAGCCTATCAGTGCTTCTCAGAGCCCACAAAGAACTGCAGTTATCACAGTAATTAGTTACATAATCATAATTAAGGTGGGAGAAGCCCAGCCCCTGTTTCCCAAGGTGCTGTCTGTGCTCATACAGCAAGCAGCAGCTGGGTTGGAGGAATTTTTATCCTACCCCATTCAGCAGCTAGCCACCTAAAGGTACAGCGGAGAAATAACTTACTTGGGGAGCAAGAGGTTGCTGGTTCGAATCCCTGCTGGTATGTTCCTCAGACTATGGGAAACACCAATATCAGGCAGCAGTGATATAGGGAGATGCTGAAAGGCATCATCTCATACTGCACAGGAGATGACAATGGTAAACCCCTCCTGTATTCTACCAAAGACAACCACAGGGCTATGTGGTGGCCAGGAGTCGACACCAACTCGATGGCACAACTTTACTTTATTCAGCAGCTGGGTACAGCTGCTGTTTAGGAGGGAGCCCTCTCACCCAGGTTGCTTGGGTCACGAGCATGGACTGCCCCTTCAACCTTGGATTTAACCGACAGATGATTCGTAGACAGGAGTATGCACAACTCCCGAATTAGGGTAGGGGGAGCTTATTATGATTGTGTGAACTTCCTTAGTGTCTCTTGAAGGGAAATCTTGACTTTTCGATTTGCAGAGCAGACAAACATAGGTGTGGATGCAACTATGACAGAAAGTTTTAAGGGCACATAGACTTGGCAGAACTGATGAAGAGTGCTGAAGCTTCCTCAGAGATGGCATCTTTTCTATTCTGCAGCTGACCTTTCGTGCTGGTCTCATTAACTTGAGCACCAGAATTTCTTGTGCTCATTTCTCAATGAGCCCCTGGTGGCACAGTGGTAAAACTGCCGCCCTGTAACCAGAAGGTTGCAAGTTCGATCCTGACCAAGGGCTCAAGGTTGACTCAGCCTTCCATCCTTCTGAGGTCGGTAAAATGAGTACCCAGAATGTTGGGGGGCAATATGCTAAATCATTGTAAACCGCTTAGAGAGCTTCCAGCTATAGAGCGGTATATAAATGTAAGTGCTATTGCTATTGCTATTGTGCTTGGTGTCAGGTGCTGCTGGGGCTAGAGCTGGGAGCCCTCAGGTTTGTGTTCTGCTACTTAATGGCGCAGCGGGAAAATGCTTGCCTAACAAGCAGAAGGTTGCCGGTTCGAATCCCCACTGGTACTATATCGGGCAGCAGCGATAGAGGAAGATGCTGAAAGGCATCATCTCCTACTGCGTGAGAGGAGGCAATGATAAACCCCTCCTGTATTCATTTCTACCAAAGAAAACCACAGGGCTCTGTGGGCGCCAGGAGTTGAAATCGACTTGACGGCACACTTTACCTTTACCCCTTGGGTGGAGTAGCAGAAAGAAAGGTTTCCATGGCTGTGGCATCCTCCCAGGTTCCAAACTGAATCCACTTACTTAAGCAGTTCACTCTGCTGGTCTAAGACCAAGCAGCCCACTAGTTTCCCCAGATTTGCTTCCACTTCAGGCTTGGGCTTTGCCTGGGCAACAATCAGACTTGGCCTTGTGTTTCAGGCAGCTATTTTTGGTGCCTGCCCCTGCACTTGCTAGATTCTCTTCAGGTCCCAGTCCCACAGACTCACACTTTCAACTTTCTATCAGGGAATCATGTAGGGAGCATAATGAAGGATTTGGCTACATGATGATGTAATAAAACTAAAATCATTTTTGTGTCATTTTGCAGGATTTGCTTATCAACTTCTGAAGTGGCTCAATTCATTTTGCAAGTAGGGGAGATGTTTTCATGAAGTGTGTCCCCCTCCCAGTTTCAGCTCAGTCCTGTTATATTAATATACACATGGCCTACCCCTCCATGTTATGTTAAATCTCTTGTTCAGTTACTCATATTATTCAGGATACATATATGTGGCATTTTAAATCTCATTCCCCATGTTTTAGACATTGGCAGAATATCTGATAATGTGCTTCACCCTTATTGTTTACTTCAAAGCAGAGAAGAAGAGTTGTTTCTCTTTATCTCAGTTGATGTCAAAGGAGGGTATACTTTTTCAGAATTTTTTTTAAAATGGAATAAGTATTTCTACTAAGCTGCAAAAGCACAGGCAAACTGGGACAAGCAGCTTAGCAAAGCCAAGACTTTCTCTACTTAAATTGCACAAGAAGTTGATTTAAGGTAGATCAGAGATCACTTATTCTCTCAGTTCAGTAAAGGGTACACAGAAGGTAGTAGGAAAATGTTATCAGCCTGGAAAGAAAGAAACATGTTTCCAGCAGAAACAGGAAGAGATAGTTCTCCTTCAACACGGTATTCTGACTGCACCAGATGCAGCCATATATTTCTCCTGACAGCATGTCATGTGGGGGGAAAGTCTTTGATATTTAATGTAATATCCGCTACACCTGTACATACTTTACTTTTTGTAAGTTGCCCTCTGTTCCTTCCAGGTTCATTTGCAAACTGTGCCAGCTTTATGCTTAGATCCTGGATACATACATATGGTCCTATTCAGACATGTCGTACGAGTGTACAAATGTCTTTACATGTTTTTGTGTGAACTGTGTACTTGCTCCACCTTAAAAGATGCAGTGGAGAAATGCTTGACTAACAAGCAGAAGGTTTCCGGTTTGAATCACCATTGGTACACCTATATGGGGCAGCAGCGATACAGGAAGATGCTGAAAGGCATCATCTCATACTGCATGGGAGGAGGCAATGGTAAACCCCTCCTGTATTCATTTCTACCAAAGAAAACCACAGGGCTCTGTGGGTGCCAGGAGTCGCAATCGACTTGATGGCACCCTTTACCTTTACTGTACCTGCATTCATTTAAAAATGAACCTGGGTAAAGGTCCCCTGAAATGCAGGATACAGACAGGAAGTGGATTGCTATACCAATGATCAACATAAAGTATGAATAACTGTACATGTGTATAGATTTGTACCCATGTACATTGTTCACTTGAATGAGTATTGAACATAATGTGTGAATAGAGCTAAAGAGTCAGTTCAGCAAAATGTGGGAAACAGTCATCGGCAATTGCATGTCTGTGCCAGAGCTCAGACCAGAACCTGTCTTAGGAACCATGGCTCAGCCCTAGGCCATGTGAAATGTCCATGGCTTCAAAGAAGTCTTCAGCCACCAAACCTCTCTTTTTAAAAGTAAAGCCATCATACATCAGTGTGTCTTTGTTTTTTACTCTGGTGTAATCTTTAAGTCCTAAGCCTCAAAGAAGACACTTACAGCTTGCAATTAAAACCAACCTTTCACCCCAACTTATACTCGTAACAGTCTGTGCATTGGAGGCATGGATTTCAGGAAGGCTCTGCTCTTATGGTCTGACATAATGATGGGCTATAATGGTAAAATCACAGATGTTAAAGAGAGAGTGAGCTCTACAGTCACCTTCTCTAAATGTAAGCAATATTAGAAATGTGATTCGGCTGTCCTAATCTCCGGCACTTCTCTTTAAATTGGAGGGCTTACACAGCCCATTTAAAGCGGAGGAGAGAAGGTTCGTATCTGCTCCTCCTCCACTCGCTGCCATTGCCACCATCGTGGTGGCAATGGCGTGCGGGCATAGCTGGGCAGAGCACTAGAATGGCGGCAATGGCAGTGAGCGGAGGAGCAGGTCATCCACTTTAAAGGGGTTGTGTAAGCCCTCGAATTTAAAGAAAGGTGCCAGCGAGTTGGACAGCCAAATTGTGTTTCAGCACATCCCTAAGCAATGTGCAAACCAGGGCCACTGAATTTTGCTAAGCAACAGAACCAGGTCCCATTCTTTCATTACGAATGTGTTTTCTTTGGCAAGTACTAACCAAATCTCAGCAGTGATACAATTAAATGAAATAATTAGAGCTCACATTTTGTAAAGATTCTCTCAGCACACATAGCAAGATAATGCCAGTTATCTTGCCAATGCCCAACATCAAGTTTTGAACGTTTCCCCCCCAAACCAGACTTTTTATACATAAAGCTTACATGCCACCCAATTACAGTCACTGATATTGTAAGCTATTTGTCGAGGAATAAAATCCTGCAAGAATGGAGAAACTTTTCCCACCTATTCTACAAAACTGTGCATGTTGCTGGAATGTTGCACCAGAGACTACTAGCTATACTCAGTCATCCCTATTCTCCTTTTATAGGAATAAGTCAATGGAGATAGTCACATCATGTTGGGAGTCAATAAGTTGGCCCCAAAGAGCACACAGATACTCTGTACGGGGTCGGCTAGTTACTATTATGTCACTTTCAGAATTCAAATCAATGAAGAACTAAAGAAGTTTTGTAGTTCCATATCCCTCATTGTAGTACATAGGATCCTAACCTCAATCTTAAATATTTATATTGATGTTAGTTCCCATTGGTTTCAATAGAAATGACTGCCAAGTAAATCTTCTCCAAAGAAAGGAAGATTCTGCCAAGGACCATCATTTAGTAATGAGGTCTTTACAAGAGCAATACACCTTGTCCAATTAAAACTAATATCCTACCACTTTTACATTCAAAGTAGTAACTATTGCTTCAAATAAAAGTATAGGATAAGAATCTTTACTCCTTGCTTGAGAGCATTTTTATGAATAGTGCATGAATAGTACAACTGTTCTACAAGAATCTATTTTTATCCTGCATTACAGTCTTTTAAACTTGGTAAAAAGAAGCCACCGCTTTTTTTTTTTTTTTGCTCTGTCAAGCTCAATAGGTAACTTTTAGAATATGATCCACAAACCACATTCTTCAAGTCATTTTCTTCAAGTTCTTCAAGTTCCCTCCCTGACATCTTCAATATAGGACTGAGAGATATTCCTGCCTGCAGCCTTGGAGAAGCTGCTGCCAGTCTGGGTAGACTATATTGAGCTAGGTGGACCAGTGGTCTGACTCAGTATATGGCAGCTTCCTATATTCCTATGTTCCTACGGAGTAGAAATTGGGAGACACAAGTTCAAATCTCCATTTAGCTATGAAGCTCAGTGACTGACTTCGGGCCAGTCACTCAGTCTCAGCCTAACCAGCTTGAACTTGAGCTGTTGTCCCGCCTGGCCCAGCCCAGCCTTATTCGACATCTGCTCCCAGCATGCAAGTTGGGGAGTATCACTCAGGGGAAAGAGTTCAGCAGCAAAGCTCAGAACCCGCCCAATGCCCACCCTTCCTCTACTACCACCACCTCACTCCCCCACCATTGCAGGCCCTGCCTCAGGGCCAACCAACCATTCTGTCTCCCTGAGCGGCAGCTTTATCACAAACCATTTACTTTCTGTTTGGGGTCCAGGCACCAGTATGGAAGCTCCTTCATGCACAGCCATAGCAGTAACAGAGAGGGAGGGAGCAGGGAGGGGGTGGGGACAGACTGCAATGAGAGATTGGCAGCGGGAAATCAAGCAAGAGACAAGACGGAGGCCCTGTCCTCTCGGATTCCACCCAGGAAGCTGTGGCACTGACAGTGGCAGAGCAAAGTATCCCTTTCCCTTAGCCAGGCACGCAGCAATGTGGGTGGGTAGGCAGGTGGGTGGCAGTGGCATCCGCATGCACCACAACTCTGCTACTGTGTGGTATACTGCAATGTGGGGCGGCATGGCATTCATACCCACCAAAATTGGATTCATTTACTCGGGTAATTAGGTAGACAGCAGCGCCCCTCAAGAATTGGCACCCTAGGCGACCACCTAGGTCTGCCTTGTGGATGGGCCATCCCTGGGGGAGCATGCATTAGTTCTTTAAAGAAAGGGTGTGATATACATAAATCAAATCAGAAGAGCAACAACTGCATGGTCAATGTTAAAAGGGTCTGATGAGACTGTAATCACTTTTTAAATATATATGAGAAGGGACAAATAAAAATATGACCAATATGAACCCAATTGGGTACAGTTGTACAGACAGATAGGGACACCTCAATGGCGTAGTTTGTGATGATATCATCTATCCCAATTCAAGATGGTGGACATGTAAATATTTGTGGTGCAAGTGGGCAAACTTGTGCACCATCTAACCAATTTGAACCAAATTTGGCACAGTTGTAGTGAGTGACACATAGGGACACCTCAGCACTGTAGTTTGTGATGATGTCATTCACCCCAGTTCAAGATGGTAGGTGGGTGGGTAAACATTTGAGGCACAAGTGGGCTAACTTGGGAACCACCTAATTGATTTTAACCAAATTTGCTACAGCTGTAGGGATACTTAGGGACAGATCAATGGTGCCGTTTGTGTGATGTCATCCACCACAACTCAAGATGGCAGACATGCAAACATTTAAGGCGCAAGTGGGCTAACTTGTGGACCACTTAACCAATTTGAACCAAATTTGGTAAAGCTCTAGGGAGTGACATATAGGGACATCTCAATGGTGTAGTTTGTAATTATGTTATCCACTCTGATTTAAGGTGGCAGACAAGTGAACATTTGATGTGCAAGTGTGCTAATTTGTGAACCACCTAAGTGATTTTAATCAAATTTGGAACAGTTGCAGGGACACATGGGACACCTCAATGGCGTAGTTTGTGACCCCATTCAAGTTGGCAGACACATAAATGTTTGAGGCATAACTGGGCTATTATATGAACCACCTAACTAATTTGAACCAAATTTGCTACAGCTGTAAGGACACATAGGGACCGCTCAACAGCATAGTTTGTAATGCTGTCATCCACCCTGAATTCAAGATGGCAGATGCATGTACATTTGAGAAACGTGGGAACTGATTTGGACCAAACTTGGTACAATTGTAGGGACACACAGGGACCTCAAAGGCATAGTTTGTGATGATGTCATCCCCTCCAATTTAAAATGGTTGACATGTGAATGTTTGAGGCACAAGTGGGCTAACTTGTGAACTACCTAACTGCTTTGAATCAAATTTAAAACAGTTGTAGAGACACATAGGGACACCTCAATGGCGTAATTTGTGATGGTGTCATCCACCCCAATTCAAGATAGTGGACTCATGAATGTTTGAGGTGAAAGTGGGCTATCTTGTGAATTGCCTAACCAATTTCAACCATTTGCTACAGCTGTAGGGAGACATAGAGATGGCTCAAGGGCATAACTAGTAATGATGTAATCTACCCTGATTCAAGATGGAGGACACATGAATGGTTGAGGTACAAGTGGGCTAACGTGGACTGCCTAACCAGTTTGAACCAAATTTGATACAGTTGTAGTGAGTGACATATAGGGACACCTCAATTGTTTAGTTTGTGATGATGTCATCCACCTCAATTCAAGATGCCGGACATGTGAACACTGAAGGCTGAAGTGGGCTAACTTGTGAAGATCATAATTATAAATCAAGATTATAGTGAAAGTAAAGTAGGCAGATTAGTTCTTACCAAAACAACGTATATTTTGTGTTAGCTTTGATTTTATTTGTATTGTTACTGTATTTTTAAAAGAATTTGTAAGCAACTAATTGAAAGGAAGGGTGGGAGAGAAGAAAATACATTATATAATACAAAAGACTTTCAGCTTGAAGGCTCTACTGAAGTTTAAAGGCAATTGAAACATTGTGCATTTATAATTCTTATCCATGAGGAGTACAACTTCACTGCAGTGGTAACTACAGCTTTTTATAGCTACTTGTAAACAAATGCAAAAATCCCTCTTCCTTTGCTACTTTCATAATTTCTGCATAGTGAACTTTGTGCCTTTGCTCAAAACAAGCCCAAACAATCTTCTCTTCATGTTTACTAAGTTCTTGAAGTCTCTTGACATCCCTAGGAAGGGTCAAAATTTGAGGGGGTTGCTTTTCATCAGGATGTTACCTGCAAACTAGGCAGTGGATTTAAGACCATAAAGCAGCTGTCAAGTGTTAAGTGCTCTGTCACTGTTAGTGACCTAGAGGTGAAATGCTTTATATCATATTACCAGTTCCATGTACTTCCCTTTCATAAAGCATATGGAATGTTTTTTTAAAAAAAACTTCAATGAATGACTGTGTTTCGTCGGAGGAATTCACATGCATGGCCTTACTGCTTTAATAAAAATGGAAAGGGCAATGAACTTCTTACTTCCTTCTGCTTATCTTGAAGAAGTTGAAGCGCTGTTATGGATGAATTCTGCACAGAATACTTTTACTGAAAAAGTATCACTTTATGTCCAGTGATCCATATGGCAAGCAATTTCTAAAGCTATATTGCTACAATTAAATAATTTCATTTTTGATAAAGCTGTACATCACATTCAGTGCTGGACTAAGCAAAACTAAAGACACTAAACAAAACTAAAGAGAAATAATCATAGATATTCCTGTTTAACAAGAAGTACCTACTACAACTCCTAAGTCTTCGCTCAAGTCATTTTTCCAGTTCAGGATGATTTCCATGCAGCACTGAGTGATTTTGGGAAGTTATTTTCTTTCTGGTTTACTTAACAAAATAGTCTAGAGATTGGTGCATGATATCATGACAGAGGTGTATTGATTAAAAACTACTTATCACAAGATAACACAAATCACTCAAGAAGGCACATATATATTTGAATTGGTAGTATCTTTTCAGAAAACCTACAGCTGGAGAGGAGAGCTGGTCTTGTGGTAGCAAGCATGACGTGTCTCCTTAGCTAAGCAGGGTCCACCCTGGTTGCATATGAATGGGAGACTTGATGTGTGAGCACTGTAAGATATTCTCCTTAGGGGATGGAGCCATTCTGGAAAGAGCAGAAGGTTCCAAGTTCTCTTCCTGGCTTCTCTAAGATAGGGCAGAGAGATATTCCTGCCTGCAACCTTGGAGACATCGCTGCCAGTCTATGAAGACAACACTGAGTTAGATAGACCAATGGTCTGACTCAGTATATGGCAGCTATGTGCCTATGGATGAACCCAATTTGAGGGCATCTGAGCTGGCTTAAATGGTGAGTGGATCACAGTCCAAATCACTTTGAATGCATAGTAAATCTTCTTTTACCAGACTTCCCTGACATCTTCTGTTATTTTACACATAGTGCCACTTAAACTTTATGCCCTGACCATCACAAGACTGCCCTACATAGCAGTGTATGCACAAGGACCATGGAGAATGCCAACAAGGCTTAACAGAGATATGGGGAATGGTTAAAAAAAAGGGGGGGGATAATATATGATTGGAGATAAAGCTGAAATGAAGTTGAAAACCTCTAAAGAAGAAGCATTTGGGAGCAACTGAAATGGCATGGAAACTGTTTTGCATTTTAGGGAATGAGTAGACTGAAACATCAGTGGAATGACAATCCCAAAAACTGGCATAAAGGGGACTCTGTACACTGTAGTTTTGTTCTGGATTGTTAGTCCACTTGAAGTTCCACCATCTTTCTGTTATGGCCATGACCATTCCTTGCATCTGCATTCTGTTTTGGAGACTTTGATTTCAGCGCATTCTCCTCTTGCCACCATCATTCCAACATAGGCACTTGCTTCCTCCTAGAAGCGTCCACGTTATTCCGTGACAATGCTGAACATCCCATTCAGTCCTGGATTGTTCCCACGAAACAGAGCTAAAGTGAAGTGAATGGCTTGATGGTGGGTCTTCTTTATCCTCCACCCCTGCTTGTCACATGTTGCCGCATTTTTAACCAAAGCTCAGTCCCTTCTTTGTCACAACTTTGCTATCAATGAAACCAGTGAGGTTTGTTTACTTCTGAAACAACGTGCTGGAAACCGTGAAACTTCATTAACTTCAAAAAGACTCTCCCCTTTCATTTTCTATGTTTAGAAGTTCCCAGCTGTAGGCATACAGTTATCACTTTGAGAGTTCTGGATTGCTACCTGACCTTGCAGTACTGATATTAATTCGTTTAACCTTAATTTGCTTAATACGAGAAGATCAATTAGCGTCCAGAGGTTGGTAAGATATCACCACAGACAGAGCCCACCCTCCTCCCAGTTACTCAATACT
The DNA here is from genome assembly GCF_027244095.1 of Hemicordylus capensis. Taxonomy (NCBI): domain Eukaryota; kingdom Metazoa; phylum Chordata; class Lepidosauria; order Squamata; family Cordylidae; genus Hemicordylus; species Hemicordylus capensis. Next base: position 267,023,654 of record NC_069660.1, read on the forward strand.
TTGAGCCCAGTAGATTGGAATAATACAGATGTATTAAGTAAGATGTGAACAAGGTTCCCCCAAGTCAGAGAGCAGTGATTTAACCCGTCCATCACCCAGGGTGCAAAAAAGAGTGACTAGCACAGGAGCACACCGATCACAGTGCAAACGAGAATGCTGGGAAACTACTGGAAGAAGAAGAAGAAGAAGAAGAAGAAGAAGAAGAAGAAGAAGAAGAAGAAGAAGAAGAGCAGTGCGAAACGCGAACGAGAATGCTGGGAAACTACTGGAAGCAGCAGCAGCAGCAAACTCACCCGGCGTAGCGGTTGTCGTAGAGGTAGCTTTGTCCCAGCACCACGGCAGGCTGCAAGAAGAGCAACCAGAAAGGGAGGAAAGCAGACACTCGCCTGTCAAGTTTCATGATCTCCACACGGGGATCGTGAGGAAGGATAGCGTGCAACTGGTTGCGCCTCCGTTTGTCTATTGTGTGTACAAAAGAGCCGCCCTGAGGGAACTCGTTTTGGAAATGGGAGGAGCAGAGGCAGGACATTAATTTCCCTCACCCCGGGAGGGATGAGGGGGGCGAGTAGTAGGAGTGGTGGTTTCATTTCGGCTAGAATGCAGAGAGGTCAGGTACAGAAAGTTGAGGATCAAAGGCTGCCTGGAGCCGCCGATCTGCCAGCCAGCCAGCCAAACGAGCAGAAACTGCGGGCGCGCCGGCAGCTTGCTTGCTCAACTTCTCCCAGTTTAACGTGCAACTCTAGCCCCCTAGAAATCCAGTGGCAAAAACCCACAATGATGTTAATGAAGCAGGATTGTATCTTTTGGGGCTTCCGCTTGAAGAATGCGGAATGGAGCCCGCTCTGTAGAAGTTATACGGGAACAAGTCAGCGAGAAGACAAAGGGTGGGCGGGTGAGGGTAAGAATGTGTTCCAGGATAAAAGGAAAACTAGCTGTCTACAGGAGTTTATATTAGCTGATGAACGCGAGCTCGACATTATAAGAAAAAATGATCAGATTGTTATTAAGAGAAAAGAAAGACGTATTCGTCGTTTCCTTAAATGAGTCTGGCTTAGACTTTTCTTTAAACTTGTAATGCAAGATTATTGGACCCCCCTCCAGAAGGAACCTGTGTGTGCTCCACGACTTGCAATGTTGGGAGAGTCCCCACTCACAGCAGTTTGTGGAGGAGATAAGTTAGACTGGACAGGGGGGCAGAGACAGAATACAATGGGAGGAACCATGGAGCACAGGGGCGAGGACAATGGGGCGAAGAGTGCAGCTGCTTCCAGTGTCACCCTAATTTAGGGACTGGTAACTGATGGCCCCTGAAGAGTGTGGTCTAACTCCTCCAATAGCCAAAGGAAAGAGACGAGGGAGGAAGGGGCGGGGGAGGAAAGTTATCCACCGTCCGTTATTTTCCTACTCAGTAAAACAGCAGCCTGGTAAATAACCGATCCAGATTCCAGTATCTTTTATGCTTGGTTGTTAAGAGGTTTGTCCCCGCGGGGATCCTGGAGAGTGTGGGAGTGTAGACAGAAAGGAGGAGGAGAAAAATGGAGTTGTTTCTGAATAAACTCTTAGTTAAATCTATATAAGATGCTTTGTATTGGTGAGGGAAGCAGCTATAAAACCCTACATCAGTACTCAAAGATTCAGCATATTTCAGAGCTGGTCTGATCCCCGCCCCCCTGGACCCTAAAGGCAGTTGCCCTAAGGTGCCTACCCGAAGGGGCAGTTGAGCCAAGTTGGTGGCTTGCTGTTTGCAGAGAGCACGGTCTGCAGCCTGGTCACGAGAGTTAGATGCCCAGGTAACTATCTTTCCTAGGAGTGGCTCTGTATTGTCAGTTTTGCCAGAACCCCATCCTGCTTGTGCCCCTAAAAATCTGCCATGCTCCTCCATTGGTCACCATCCATAGGAAGCTGCTTTATACTGAGTCAGACCATAGGCTCAGTATTGTCTTCAGTGACTAGCAGATGCTTTCCAAGGTTTCAGGCAGAAGTCTCTCCCAGCCCTACCTGGAGATGCCAGGGAGTGAACCTGGGACAGTCTGCATGCAATGCAGATGCTCCACCAGTGAACTGTGGCCCCATCCCTAAAGGGAATACCTCACAGCACTCACATATATGTCACCTGGACAAATGAAAACCAGGGCTGACCCTGCTTAGCCAAGGGGACAATTCATGCTCATCTACTGCAAGGCCAGCTCTCCTCCCCGTGCATCACTTCTGGTCTGCCCCAGCTTTGCACCCTGGTCCTACCCAGGTGAGCAGCATTCATAAAATCATAAATTCTCATTATGTTCTCCTCTCATACAGAGGAGAGCATAATGATGAATATTCTGTTTGTAGATCTCTCTGTCTGAAAATGTGAGGGAAGGAGAAAGGCATGTGAGTGCGCAGAGAAGATATATTCCTCATTCATATGCTGTTCCAACATACTGTGTGGAAGTGATGAGAAGAGAAAAGGGAGTCAGGAATCAGGGCTAGATGTTTACAGGCCACCTTTGAGGGTGGAATTTGGATCACAAGACACCCCATTGATTTCAATTAGTTGTTGATCAGGTTACCTTATTCAGACTGAATGTGCCCAAGGATTGTGACTGCAGATCTGTCTGGGGTAGCCTGTTCCCATGCCAGCAATCGGATTCACATCTGCAAGACTAGACTCTCTGGAGCTAATTTTTCAGCTAGTATGCCTCATCTCCACTGCATAAATCTAAAAATGTAGTACTGAAATAAAGATGACACAAATATAACAAAGTTCTGTGACACATATATAGTTGGATAGTGTACACAAAATTAAAATTGCTAAGTCTATGGATTCTCTTAACAACTGTGATTCTCAGAGGGCTTGAATTTCATCTGGGTTTGTATGTCAAAAGCTAAATTTACCTTCTGAGAGCCACACAGCCAAGCATTTTGCAATAAAAGTTGTACTGAATACAGTACTTCAAAGTGTTCTCACATGTTATCTCAATAATCCATACAACAACCTTGTAGAGCAGGGCTGCCCCTAGGGGAGTGCAGGGCTGGGGGGCAAATCAGCACACGGAGGGCCTCCTTAACAGTTCATATCATTACAGAATCATACTGATTGATGAGATACAGTGTAAATAGTGTGAGTGAGGTTTTTGGACATGTCCAACCAGCTTGGACATACAATGCATTTCTAAAGAAGAGTGTGTGTGGGGGTGGGGGAAGCACAACACATGTGTTGTGCTTCACAGTTCTCAGACTTTCTGGGTTGCAAATCAACTTGAGCATAGTGCATTCATAAACAAACAAACAAACAAACAAATAAAAAATATTGTTTGTTCCAGAAGTTTTTGTAATTTTCTGCCATGAAACAAGCCACTTATAGGACTTTTTGGATGGGTTTTTTTTTTTAAACCAACAATTTGTCCAATCCACTTCAATTTAAATATACATATTCCTCCCACCCTGCCCTACATCTCTGCTCAATACCAAAGCCCTATGCCAAGTCATTCCAAGACAGGTGATCTAAAGGCTGGGGCAGAAAGGAGATGTTTTACCCTTTTTTATGAAGGCAAAGGGCAGATATTTCTTCCATATGGGGATGGAATGATGGTCTAAGGGGAGGCTTCAGATCCATACATTTTTGTAATTTCTGCCATGAAGCAAGCCACTTATAGGACTTTTGGATGGTTTTTTTTTTTTAAATTACAGATTTTTTTTAAAAAACAACAACAATTTGTCCAACCCACCTCAATTTAAATACACCTATTCCTCCCACCCTACCCTACATCTCTGCTCAATACCAAAGGCCTATGGTGAGCCGATCCCTAAATATTCAAGCAGGTGGGTGGGTGGAGATAACCACAAAAAGGAAATCACATCATATCTCCATTACTAAGGCTGGGCAGGGCAGAGGGTCTGCAGAAGGCTCTGGTGCTGGACACTCTCCACCTGCCTGCCTGTCTGCCTGCTTGCTTCTTTCCTGAGCTTCAGGCTTCAGGGAGGCCTGCATAGAGGCCTCTCTGGAAGCCCCGTCCACCTGCCCAATAGCTGAGAGGCAGGAGAGATGGAGCTCTAGCAGCTTGCATGGGAGCCTTTCAAGCTGCACACAGACACAAACCAGCTGGGCTGCAGGGAAAGTTAAGTGGCTGGGACTGAGGGAGAGAGGAGGCAGGCTGCACTGCAGTGTGCCCAGAGCGGGATCTGTGCCAGCTTGGGGCAATTGCCCTGCCCGCCCTGCCCTAAGGATGGCCCTGTTGTAGAGAGTCAGAGAGCTTGGAGAGGAGAGGTGGTCTTGTAGTAGTAAGAATGACTTATCCCCTTAGCTAAGCAGGGTCCACCCTGGTTGCATATGAATGGGAGAGTTGATGTGTGAGCACTGTAAGATATTCCCCTTAGGGGATGGAGTGGGAAGAGCATACAGGTTCCAAGTTCCCTCCCTGGCATCTCCGATATAGGGCTGAAAGAGATTCCTGCCTGTAACCTTGGAGAAAACGATGCCAGTCTGTGTAGGCGATTCTGAGCTAGATGGACCAATGGTCTGACTCAGTATATGGCAGCTTCCTATGTTCCTAACCTTCTAAGGAAGGCCTGTATTATTATTATACTGGCACAATTGTGCCTGTGTAGATAAGCTGGAGAGTGTTTTCAACATCCGATCATTATAAGCCCCAAACATTTGATTGCTTATAAAACCAAAACCATTTTTCCAATCTGCCTGGACGTCAGCACACATTCATTGGTAAGGGTGTGCAAACAGGTTCAATGTCAAACAGGTTCACCGTTCATGTGTGGAGGCCATCTGAGCCCTGGGACGGGGCAGCCAGGAGGAAATGTTGGCTGGTGGGGCGCTGGGAGTGGGGCACGCAGGAATGGGTGAGGGGTGGGGTGTGTGTGCGCGCATGTGTGTGCGTGCATGTGCTCCTGTGCATGCCCGTGTGTGTGCCTTTGTGTATGTGTATGTGTGTTTGTCTGTGAGCCTGTGTGTGTGCCTGTGTGCATGCATGCGTGTGTGTGTGTAACTGTTCATGTGAATGGCTATGTCACTTGTGTACAATGTCTACACTATTTTGCTGATAACACCATCCTGAAGGAAATTAAATTAAGCAGGAGAACTGTGAGGTTTATAGGAAATTTCTGGGTTAGGGTAACCTGTAGTTTTGTGCATGGTTATTAAAGCATTTGCTATTTTTAATTATTTTGTGTGCACTGTTGTTTTTAAGAAAAAGGGGGGAAATGAAGTACAGATTTAAAGTGAACACAAATTACTCGCTTCTTGTTGTGTCCTTATTCACTGCAGAATAATTATGAGGTGGGATCACCTGTCACTATTACTGAATCCACTAATTTCATTTACATGTGTTTTTTCAGGAGGCCGGGGGGTGGTGGTGGTGGAGAGTGTGCCTATATCTTAGTTGAAGTTTTTACAAAGTTTTTGGTGCTCAACATCAGGAAGTTTTACCTTGCGGCTTGGGTAAGCTCTTCCCCAAAGTGTCTAATCATATTTCCCATTTTAAAACTCCTGGAAATTCAGTAATCCAAAAAGCTTCAGTTTAAAATGAGAGATAAGCTGCTTTACATTTTCACTTGTGCCTGATGGCCAGACCGAACCAGACCCAGTTCAGCTGGGCCTGAGTTCGGACCGGGCCACGGGCCAAGTTGGTTAGAGTCTGGTCCAGATTCGAACTGAGCCAACTGGAGAGCTGGCTCACACACTCCTACTTAGGACCCTCTCATGAGGCAAAAGTGTGATTTTTCTAACAAAAAGCTTCCTAGTTTACTACCGCTTATTCTAGGCACTGTGCTTGCCATTACTAGGTGTTTGTAAGCTGAGACTTTGAACATTTCCTATTTTGCATTTTAAAAACTTTTTCTATTGTTGTATTTGAATCTGTCAACTCAGCTTCCATTTTGTCTTCTCTGAATTTATTTTAGGTTCACAAAACGAATTGGGAGCTTTGTAAGAAGACTGCTAATCCTGAAGGGCTTGCACACACATGTAGTGTGACATGTCTTAACCCTCCTCCACACACACAACTTTTTAACGCAGTCTTTGTCATCTGTGGTTTTACTGGCTTACCTCTCTTTTATGGTGTTCTTATTGGTGTTCTTGTTTTCTGTGTTATTTTTATCATTGTGTTCTAAAAGGTGGGATATAAAATTTGGAATAAATATATAAATGTTACTGATTATGACAGCACAAGTGACCTGCAATTTTGAAAATAGGTTAAAATTTATATATAGATTGCTATGTGTGGGAAATCCTCCACATATCCCTGCATCGGAGTCAAAATCTCATAACATTTATTTGCCTATAGCAAGGGCTGTTTCCATCCCAACACAGCAGGAAGTGAGAAGAAAGGTCATGACTGTACCTCTAAAATCAGGAATGGTGCTGTATAGAGTGACACAATTATTAAACAACCCGTTGCCCCAGGCAGAGATCAATGCAATTGTACTGGCAATCATACAAGTCTCCCATTCTGTTTCTTAAATATGCTACAGAATACATGTGCACCAACAAATAGCCAACTTAGGTTGTTTATTCAAATGGTTGTTTATTGGCAATCATACAAGTCTCCCATTCTTTTTCTTAAATATGCTACAGAATACATGTGCACCAACAAATAGCCAACTTAGGTTGTTTATTCAAATGGTTGTTTATTGGCTCCTGCAAAATCAATGTGCAGACCTGAACGCTTGCAGATGCAACCCACCTATGTTAGTTAAGAGAGGTTCATATTGATTACAGGAAAATGAGAGCTTTACCATCAGTCTGACGACTTGCTTTCTCCTGACATTTGACAGTTTAATTGGCAGTGCCTCATGTGGTGGGTGCCTGTGAGCCGGCAGGGTTAATCCTGCATAGCACATGCTCGTGCTTTGCAAAGCCTCTGTAGAGAAACAACAATAATAAATAGCTGGTGGCATCTGGTCAAAAAAAAAGATGGGGTTTTCCATCAGCAAAAGGATTTGGCACCTTGGCATTTCAGTCCATAAACAACATGATCAGCGTGGCAAAGGCACTAGTAAGCCACCAAATGCTGTTCTAATTCTGTGACTGGTTCTCAAAGAGTCTCCTAAAAGTGTTCCTGAAGTCAGAGGAATGACTTGTGGTTGTTTTTTCAGCCAGCAGAGATCAAACGGCATACTTGTATCCATACTATATCTTGTGTAATGCAGCAAGTTCAGAAATTGTTGTTCATTATGTGTTGTGCAAATGTACATAGCCATGCTTAGACTTAGCTTAATAAAAGATTCTCCCCCTCACCCACAATCAAGGAGATGTGGACCAACTTCACAGATCCAAAGATAAAATATCTGTTCCACTGGCTCTGAGCACATTCTTCTCCCCCACCCCCCGCCCCCAGCAACTGCCCAAAGCCCTTGTGTAACCACTCTGCCATGATCTATTCACAAATGTTTTCAAATCCTATGAAATCATTCCAGAACAGTTTGATGGGTAGCTAATTTGGGGGTGATTGTGGGAGGTGTGGATGTGGCTAAGAGGAAATACGTATACGTACAAGAAAGATGAAATTCAGAAACCAGTGGGGGAAAATTTCATTTGCTGCTGATCTGAAAGACATCATTCTTTAACAAAAAAGCTTCACAAGGAGACTCCAACAAGGTACTGCTGTGCTGAATTAGAATTTATCAAAGGGTTTGATTCTGTTCACTCTGGCTTGAATCAAGAGAAGGGTTTCCTATCACATTATGAATGTTTGTTACTTTAGCAAGGCTAAGAAGATTTTGTTATTACCAAGTACTACCATTGTGTATTGTCACGGAACTTATTTTATAACGCTTAAGCTTTATATCGAATTGACAGCCGTCTTCATATGCTATTTTAAAAGACAGAGATGTTGTATTCATGTACAGCATCTGAGAGCATGCCCTGAAGCCCTGCCCCTACACTGACACACTCAGAAACCAAACCCATCTGCCGTCCACGGTTACAGTGTTTGCTGCAAGTCAGAAAACTCTGTATTTGCATATATGGACAAGCAATATATGAAGGGCAACACATCAGTTTGATTCAGTGGCAGACAGATAAAGTGCAAAACAGATATTCTGAGCCACTCCTCAAAGGGGAAAAAAAAAAGAAAACTGCATATAAAGAGTAGGCTCCATCTCTGCCCATCTATTGACCCTTTGTGTGATTAGTGTATACAATAACCATGCTAGTTCATATGTCCAAAATTACTCTACACAGATGGCAAGTTCAATACACATTTTAGTTAGTAATATGTTCAAGCAGTCCTCTGATTGTTCCATCACATGGCCAAACTGTTTCACAGCATGCAATGAGGTAATCTTTTTTCACACCTTTTGGTCATGTGAATTGCCCTACTGCAAGCAATTAGGGTGTTTTGGGGTTTTTTGGTGGTTTTTGTTTCTAGGCAAATCAATCTTACACATATGGATGGGAAACTGCTGGGTGAGCCTCTCTGTATACTCTGCACTCTCCTTTCTTGGAGTCCTGCCCAGGTGGACTAAGTGAATGCTTCTGTGGGCCTCCACTGTTCTATGAGAAACCCATACAGTTTCCTTCCTGTCCTCCCTTTAACTGCAGAAGCAAGAGGATCCCATCAGGATTCCAGGCAGCAGCAAGGAACCCAGCTGAGTTCATGAGAAACGGAGAAAGGAGAGGAGTACAGTGGTATATAAATAACGTGGAAAACTCCTGAGCCCAATTAAGACATTATGCTGTATGAGTGTACATGTGTCTGTATACTCATACACGCGTTTGTGTGAATGGCTGTATCTGTGTTCATTTTAAAAGTGAATCTGGATACAGGCCCTTCAAATGCATGGCACAGATAGGAAGTGTACCTGCAGTGCTTTCAGCACAACAGGTGAATGATTGTACCTGTGTACGGATCTGTACCTGTATACACTATACACACGTTGTACGAGTGTTGAACATAGCATCTGAATGGGCCTCAGGTGCATGCAGGGTTAGGAATTGTTTGTTTACATGGGGGAACATTCACACATGCACCCCCTTGCATGTAGACTGAAGCTGTATAGTCCACCAAATGTATTTTCCACATACTTGAAAACTGACCACAACTAATGAGAATAGCCCATTTCCCCCAGTATAGGGAGTAACAGTGGGTGGGAAAGTTTAATGAATACTACTACTATTGTTGATTTGTATAAATTATTAAACATTACTGCTATAAACATTAATGTTTGTTGAGTTCCAGCTGTGTGCTAGAAATGATAAAGAGCACATGGTTTCTGCTTCAAAATACCTTTCAATAATAATTACCATACTAGCTGGGCTGGGCGCAGAGCATCCGCACCTCTGGCCAGCCCATCCACCACTGCAGCCTTTTTCACACACACACACACACACACACACACACACACACACACACACACCCCGCCTGGCTTTTTGGCAGGCCGGCCAGCCCACTTCCTCCCTGCCTGCTTTTCGCCCCCCCCCCTTTTCAGGCTGGTGGGCTGGCTGGACAGCTGGCCCGCCACTTTCTCCCGCCCGCCCGCCAACTCCTGGCAGTGGCTGCCTCCTCCCGCCAGCCAGGCTGTGCCGCTACCATCTCCTCCCATTGGTTGGGCTGGGCTGCCACTGCCTCCTGCTCCCACCAGCCAGGCTAGGCTGGGCCGCTGCTTTCTGCTCCCGCCAGCCAGTCCAGTCCAGTCCGCCTTCTGCTCCTGGCAGTCGGGCCGGGCCGGCCAGCATCCCTGTTTTCTCCCCCGTCCCCATCACTATCCTATCCGGCAGCTGCTTGTGAACTCTTGCGAGAGCTGCCACACATGGGATTAGTGATGGGCATGTTAAAGAGAATTATATATAAAGATTGTGGGAGAAAACAAGTAGGGGTGGCACTGATATGACTTGGTTGGGAACTTCCCTGAAGTGTCCAACTGGCCACTGCCTTAATAATGGGCTATATGGATCTTTGTTTAGACAGGAGGGCAATTCTTATGCTCACAGGGCTTGCAATGTACATTACTTTGAATACAACATGGAATTTAAGTAGTCAATTCTGGGCATTTTAAATGCCATTCAAAATTACAAGTTTCAAGTCAGAACCAAAAACATGAGTGCCATTTCATAGCAACATTCCATTTTAATGGATAACTTTTAAATTATATTTTGCCTTGTACAGATTACAAATTGCACTATAAAGACTGTCTCCCAGCAACAAGATGTAGATCTAAGGTATGGTGACTGAAAGAAAGAAAGAAAGTCATAAGATTCTATTCCCTTCTTGTTAGTGGTTCAACGTTCCCATGAAGAGTAAGCTTAAGAGAAGTGGTTTTCTTGAATTCTGCCGCCTTTGTGTTCAGTAACTAAACAACATGCTCCTTTGTATCCATGTATGCTGACACGAAATCCCATATTCATCATATGATACACATTAGAGTTAGGAGGAAAGGTCTATAAGATCATCTCTCCGCAGGATTACACCCTTTTGTACATTTTATTTGGGCCATTAACATTTACTAGTACTTAAAACAAAATATTAAGCATTCCCATTTCCAGAGTAGCAAAGCTATATTTCCTAGATGAGAGAGAGGCTTTATGGTGCTTAGGTAATAGTTGTTTTATTGAAAATATATGAGCAGGCAGACTTCTGAGCAGGCAGCAAAGCCTGTGTTCCTCCATCAGATTCTCAGAGCACAACAGTGTGGAAACGGAAACACACACACACACACACACACACCCGCCACACACCCTCCAGGCTGCTCCCAGTCCAGCTGAAACAGCTGTCTCTGCCTTGTTCTGTGTCCAAATTAAAAAATGTTGCAGCTTCTGTCTTTGGTTGTTACTTTTTATGCTAGAGCTCTTTAGTGCTGCTCAGGCATGCCTTTTTGTTTGTCTGGTTTTTTGCAATTAGATGGAAGCAATTAGCTGGAATCACTGAATATAGTGCTCTATTATCCAGAAATGTCCTTCCAAATCTTTGGTACTTCTATTATTTATGGAAAGGAATTGTACCCTGCCTATGAAACCAATGGTTTCATAAGGCAGCTTGCAATCAGATAAAGGTAAAAATGCAATAAACAAATCCATGCAATTCTCCTTCACAGGGTAGTTAGTGTAAGTTGGCCCTGTTGTGGCAAGGTGAGGGGTGGACAGTCCGGATGGAGCAGGGGCCAAGCAGGCCTCTGATGTCTTTGCCTGGCCTATCCCTCTCTCTCACACGGAACAGCTGGTGTTAAACAGGCCTGTGGGGGACTGGGAGAAGACAGTTCATCTGTAACGGAGCAGGCATCTGATGGCTTCGCCCCTCCCGCCACACTTCTTGTCCTCACAGGAGGGTTGGTGTTAAATGGCCCTGTGTGGGGGTGGGGGAGAGGGCACAATCCAGCTGGAGCAGAGCAGAACTCTGCTGCCTTTGCCTGTCTCCCTCCCTCCCCTTCTCTGGCCTCACAGGACAGTTGGTGTTAAATGGTCCTATGAAAGGGGAACAGTTCAAACTGGGTGGGGGAGGCGGTGGAGAGAGTCCAGATGAAGCAGAAAAAGTGTCTGATGTCTTTGCCTGACAATTGGTGTTAATTGGCTCTATGAAAGGGGAACTATTCAAACTGGAGTAGAGCAGGCATCTGAGATATTCACCAGCCTCCCTCTCTCTCAGTTTCCCCCTTCACAGGACAGTTGGCGATAAATGGCCTTGTGGGAGGGGTACAGTCCAGCTGGAGCAGAGCAGGCTCCTGATGTCTTCATCTGCCTCTCGCTTTCTCCTTCATTTCCCTCACAGGATGGTTGGTATTGAATGACCCTGTGAAAGGGGGACAATTCAAACTGGAGCAGAGCAGGCATTTGATGTTTTGGCTTGTCTCCGTTTAACGGTCTTAAATGCCCCCTGTGTTTTTGTGCGCAGGGAATAGGAAAGTCCAGCTGAAGCAGAGAAAGTGTCTGATGTCTTTGTTTGACCCCCCCCCTTCTTTTTCCTCATAGAACTATTTGTGTTAAATGGACCTGTGTTGGCCTGGGAGGAGACTATTCAACTGGAGCAGAACAGAACCCTAATGTCTTTGTCTGCCTGCCTCTCCTTCTCCCTCAGAAGACAGATGGTGTTATGGCCCTGTGTGTGGGGAGGGGGTCAGTAGTCAAAATCTTCCTGTAATGTTTAGTCAGATGTAAGTCCCATTCTCCAAAGGTCTCTTGTAATATTAATTAAGGTTTCCTCCTTGTAGGTTCTTCTGCCCATTCTATTGCTTCCTGTTCAGCATTATTGAGGGATCACTAATTAATGGCCCCTTAATTTCTCTTTAATTAATCAGCTTTTGTTCCCTAGCTAGCTTTAATTTCATTTCCTTGATCTTTAAACTTTTTATATAGCAGAACAGTGTTATTTTACAACAGGTATTTTTCAGCCAGTTAATTTAACGGGCGGTAGTCTGCACCCTCAACCGCCGCCTCCTCCCACCCGGGCCCACCGCCTCCTTTGGCCGGGGCCGGCGCCATCCGGGGCCAGGGCCGGCCTCCCCGGCCGGGCCAACCCCCTCGCCACCTCAGGCCTCCCACCTCAGGGCTCCCTTACCCTTTAAACGGCTGGTCTGGTTCCGTGGCCGCCGCCTCCGGGCTTCCCGCTGCGGCCGCCACTGCCAGCAGACCCAGTCCTCCCGCCAGAATCCTTGTGGCCACTGCCGCCACCATCGGGGCCAGTCGCCCTGTCGCGGTGGCTGCCGCCAGCGGGGCCAGCCGGCCCGCCGCGGCCACCACTGCCTCGCCCGCACTGCCGCCACGGCCGCCGCCGCCATTGGGGTCAGTTGATCCGCCACAGCCGCAGGCTCTGCAGGCCCAGTCCTCCCGCCAGTCTCCTTGCAGCCACTGCCACCACCATCGGGGCCAGTTGCCCTGCCGCGGCGGCTGCCGCCAGTGGGGCCAGCTGGCCCGCCGTGGCCACCGCCGCCTCGCTTGCACTGCCGCAGCGGCCGCCGCCGCTGCCATCGGGGTCAGTCTCCCCGCCGCAGCCGCCGCCTCCAGCCTTCCTTCCAAAATGGCCGCCTGGTGTCGGTGGTCGTGTCTCCCTCGGACTGTTCTGGGCATGCGCTTCGCGCATGCCAGAAACAGCCCAGGGAGACACGGACACAGACCCCAGCGTTCGAAAGGCACGGACACTCACTTAGCGGATTATTATAGAGGATAAAAGAAAACATGCAAGGAAACCAGTAATTAAATTTTATTATTTAAAGCCCATCTCCTGGATGTTCTCATCCAGAACAGAACAGTGTTGGAAGTGAAGGACTATATGTTGTCTCTTGTCTCAATGACAGTGGAGGACAGACTAGTGAGTCAGAGGGCTAGAGGGTCAAGACATTGCTCATCCTTTCTCTACTGCTCTGACACTATCCCTTTGGAATGTAGATTGCTACTCTTAGGGACTAACTTCCTTCCTTTCTGCTTTGCACTTCCTCTCTCCCCTTCTCTTCCTGTCCCTTCTACCTTCCAACATGCAAGCTCCTCTCCCTGCACCATGTGTGCAGAGATGCAGAATCCATCTGCATCCAGCTAGCTAGAGAGATTAGAGATCCTAACTCATCACTTTCCTGTCTAGAATGGAGTTTTCTAATAAAGACAATTTATATTGATTTGAAACTATGAACTGGCTCCAAGTTACTTTACTCTCAGCATACACGCATGCCTTAAACTCTGCTGTGTTGTGCCTCTGTCCACTCTGCTATAATGAAAAAGGGTTTATCCTACCAGAGAAAATTCCCAACAAACAGAAGCTGCTTAATGAGCAATTAAAGACAGTTCATCACTAGTCCTGCACTGAACATGAAACAATAAAATAGGTAGAGCCTGCAAAAAAGGGAAACTTTTAATTTAATGTACAGTGACTCTAATGGCTTCAATAATGCTTTATCTGTCCAGTTTGGGTGGTGTTGCAATTCTGTTTTATTGCTATAAAAATGGCCAGAAATCAAGTCTGAAAAACACACAGAAAACACTGAAATGCAGTTATTTGGTAATAATGTTTTTTGTGTTACCTGTAAAAAGTGAGCAAACAAAAGATAATCCCGGAAAGAAAATGTGGAAGCCACCATAATCTGATAGTGTCACATTCCAGAGACAAGGGAAAGAGAGAACATCCCAGGACATTAAAGGGTGAATTTGGATGAAATGCAGCCCAACACACTGAGATCAGGATGATGTCAAAAGCATGCCCACCCTGATGTCACTGGAGGATGTTTAGACACACTGTTCTGGCATCCCTTAAAACGTGTTTAAACGAGTATTGGATGCATGTGTAGAGGTGTGATTCAGATCTACACCCTCCTACCTGATTAAGGGATGCTCAGAGCACTGGGACATAATCTAGTGATGTCAGGGCACACACGCTGTGGGCATAATCCCGTTCTTATCACGTGTGCTGGGCTTCATCTCATCCAAACCAGCCCACAGACTATTAAAGTCCTTTCATTGTGTGTACCTAATCACCCATTACGTATGTCATGTAAAACCATTAGAAAGGCCCATTTGTGTTAAAGACAACAAAAATTCACAGCATTTACATCATGTACAAAATGCTGAAATTCAGGTTTGCTATATTACTGTGCTGACTATTCAAGGGATAAATTCATTTTGTAGCCCTATTCACACATTATGTTCAACACCCATACAGTCTATGTACAGTGTACACACACAGATGTGTACACACATGCAGTTATTCACACATTATGTTCATGTACAATATTACACTTCCTGTTCCATACCCTGTATTTTAGGGGGCCTGTACTCATGTTTATTTTTAAAATGAACACATGTACAGTCATTCACACAAAAATATGTCCACGTATACAGACACCTTTATTACTTCTTCTACTACTACTATTACTATTACTGCTACTACTATGAATATTTATATACTGCTTTTTCATAAAGCTGTTTACATAGAAGAAGAAATAAGAAAGATCCCTATCCCCAAAGGGCTCATAATCTAAATGAAACACAAAGTAGACAGAAGTAACAGCCACTGGAGGGATGTTGGGCTGGGTTAGGATAGGGCCACTTGCACCCCCTCCCAAATATAAGTGAGTCACCACTTGAAACCTTCTGGCTCACTGAGCAGGAGAGAATGTAGAACATAATATCTGAATAGGGCTCAGGTTGATTTCACATTTCCTTCTCCTTGTGTTCAGCCTGAAGATGGGATAGTGCCTGAACAGGCTAACATGGAATGATCTTTAATGATTTAGAATAGATACAAAGGCATTTCTAAATTCAATTCCATAATATAATGAAGCTGATGAATAGTTTGTTCAAGCTATTTGCAGCTGCAAAGGTTTAATAATGCCCTATAATTATATTCCCGATTTAAAACATCAAGGAGAAAGATAAATAGTATGCAAACATACTCACATGGTATATATAATACTATAGTATTATGTACATTGTGTACACAAAATGATACTAAAGATAGATGAAATGCATAACTGTGCTCAGATGTTGTTAATCCATCTTCCACCTGCAAAGGTAGGCAATGTGATGAATCTTTGCTTGATTATCATCTGGTGCATCTTAACTTGCATATTGAGAATCATATCTGGCATTTACTGGTGCCTGTGTTCAGACAATGACCCACAGTTCATATTTCAATATGAGTTTAAGCTAGCAAAAACTGAGCTACACATGCTGTCATAAATTATTTTGTCAGTAAAAGATGTTCCAAAAATCTGGAAATACTCAAAACTATTAAAAATGGAATCTTGCAACAGAGGGTCAAACTAGATGTGATGGATGCATCATGATGCAAAACACATATAAAATGGGTATTGTGATAAGAAAGGGTGGGAGAGGAGTGCCAAATGCTTCCTACTCCTGCTCCTTATTTATTGTTAAATTTATAGTTAAATTTGTATACTGCGTTTCATTAAAACAATCCCAAGGCGGTTCACACAAAAACTAAAAACAAGACTATAAAAATGACACAATTAAAATATTAAGCTAAAATAGAAAACAAATCTGACTAAAAAGATTTAAAATACAAGCATAAGAACTGTACAAGATACAAATACAATTTAACCCATGGAACTGCCCTCCTTCAGCCATTTTTCTCCTAGTATGGCTTAGAGGAGAAAAACAATTAGGTAAGTTTGGGGGCAAGAAATCATGATGTTTGTGGGGAGAGGGAATTCCAGTTTTTCCCTCAGAACTGCTCTTTCTCTCCATGAAGCCTCTGACCTCACTTCTCACCTCGATCCCTTTTAAGTGGCTACCCATGTTCTGTCACCATTATGTCCGATTAGATTGTTAAGCAATTAAAAACAATTAGTGAGTCACATACACTTTCTTCAACCCTGACCAAAAAAGGTTTTATACATAGAAATATATAGTGACCAAAAACCTTCAAATATATCATTGCAAAAGTCACAGAATAATGATTAAAGCAGCTGTCATTACATTTAAAAACTTTTTAAAAAAATTAATATTCCACTTTTTCCTCAAACAGCCCCCAAAGCAGTTACAAATACTCCACTAAAACAAAGTTACCATAACACAATACAAACAACCAAAACACACAGCAGTTTTGACCCCTGAAAAAACAGAAGTCAAGAAGAGCAGAACAACATAATCAAAGATAATTCTCAAACAGAATTACAGTTGAAAAAGTTGTGTCTTCAGCTTTTGCTGAAATGCCAAGGAGAGAATTATTCTCATATTGTGCAGGAAGGAATTCCTAAGAGTAGGTGCCTGAATTTTGAAAACCTCTCATGAGTTGTTACCAAGTGAGCCTCAGAAGACAGAAAGAGATGAAGAGAGGTTCCTCAGACAATCTCACAGATTCTTCCAGGAAGAGAAGCCCTTTAGGTACCTTGGTGCTAAGCTATTTACAACTTTAAAGGGACTGACCAGCACTCTGAATAGTACCCAGGAACAAACTGGCAACCAGTGCAGCTGAAGCAGCAATGGCGCTACCTCACAGCATGATCAAAAAACATAGTGCTGCTTGTTGACTCTAACAACTGCATTTTGTACCAATTGAAGTTTCCCAAAGAGCTGTCAAGGCCCAGGGCAGTCCGACATAAATCACACTGCAGTAATTTAAACAATTTCTAGGAATAAGTTAATAGAAATATGTTATTTTTATGATTCAGCTTGAGAGAGAGAGAGAGAGAGAGCGCATGTGTGTGCAAGAGTTGTCATAGCAGCCATGCATGGAGTGTTAAGAGGAGGAATTGACTAGAGACAGTTGGTGACGGTTAGTTGGCTAGGAGGAGATGACTGAGTAAGACAGAAGAACAGAGCTCAGAGCCAGAGTTTCTGTATGGGTGAATGAACAAGGGAAATTGTTCAAACTAGCTGACACCGCACAGAGCATCTATGTGGTAGTGCACTGAGCCTGTGGCATCCTCCACCCCTCTCTCCTCCAACTCACTCTCTCTCTCCACCCACAACTTGCTCGCTCTCTCCCTCCCAATTCTCTCTCCTCCCACAGCACTCTCTCTCTCTGTCTTTCTCCCCCCACAACTCTCTCCCCACCACAACTTGCTCAGTCCCCCCCAATTCTCTTGCTCACTTACTTTCACTCCACAACTCCCCCCTCTCTCCCCACCACTCTTTCGCTCTCCCCCACCACTCTCTCGCTTTCTCTCCTTCTGCCACTCTCTCCTCCGCCACTCTCTCTCTCCCCGCCACTGTCTCACTCGCTCTTCCCCTCACAACTCTCTTGCTTGCTCTCTCCCACACAACTCTCTCTCGCCCCCCCAACTCTCTCGCTTGCTCTCCCCCCAACTCTCTCGCTTGCTCTCCCCCCCACAACTCTCTCGCTTGCTCACTCTCCCTCACAACTCTCTTGCTCACTCTCCCTCACAACTCTCTCACTCGCTCCCCCCCACAACTCTCTCGCTCGCTCCCCCCCACAACTCTCTCTCTCTCCCCAACTCTCTCGCTCTCTCTACCCCCACAGTTCTCTTGCTCTCTCCCCCCCACAACTCTCTCGCTCACTCTCTCCCACCAACTCTCTCGCTTGCTCTCCCCAACTCTCTCACTCGCTCTCCCCCCACCACTCTCTCTTGCTCTCCCTCCCACAAATCTCTTGCTCACTCTCACCCTGCCACAACTCTCTCATTCACTCTGCCCCACAACTCTCTCGCTATGTACTCAAACAGCTCCTTGCTGTGGCTAGGCAACCACCACCCACCGGGCATGCGGTTCACCGGCCACACTTCCTTGCTCCTTTCTGGAGCTCTGGCAGAAAGCTGCAAAAAACCCACCCCAGGCACTCCTTCCTAGTGCTCTGGCCTAAAGCGGCGAAAGGTTTTTTCTTGCCACCCACACCCCCTCAATCCTTTCTGGGCTGCCACCCAACCGCTTTCCTCCTTTCCTCCTCCTTCTCTGGCCAGTGGCCACATTGCTCGCCCTCACTGCTCGCCGCCCACACTCCTTTCTTTCTTTCCTCCTCCAACTAACAGCCACCCACAACCCCCAAAGCCAACTGCCAAACTCCTTTCAGCTTTCCGGAGCGGCCGCACACCAGCTACCCACAGCCACCAAACTCCCAGCTGCTCCCAAGCCACTCCTTTCGGCTTTCCAGCCACCCACAGCCACCAAACTCCCTGCCGCTCCAGAAATCTCGCATGCTCTTGCAAGAGGTTGCCACGCATGGACAGTCTTGGAGAAATAATTATATAGTTTCTGTCTGAATTCTTGGTTAACTGATGTTCAGAGACTGTGATAAGCAAGCACTGTAGAGGTGTGCACAAAACCGGTTGGCCGAGTTCGGTTTGAGTCCTAAATGGACCCAAACTGGATCGGGCTAGTTTGGTTTGGTTTGGGTGGGAGTGTGGATTTTTTTTTTTTTAACTTTTTTACTCAGCTCCTCCAGGAGTCTAACTTCAGAGGTGTCTCCAGAGGTTCACCTTCCCCTGCCAGCCTCCATTATGTTCCCAATTGCCTTGTTGGGGTGGTCTTCAGCCTGTTCTGGGCCTCACCCCTATAGCGGTGGCCATTATGGAGACTGCCGCACATGCCCAATGGGCCTCTGTATATCCAGGTCATGTTTAGGAACTGAATGGGGGTGGGTGGGGGGAGGGGGTCTGGCTTGATATCAGACCATTGAACAAAATTGTTCACATATACCTACTCTGGGATGTGATGTAAAAAGCCTGAGCGGGAATCCTGAAGGAGAAAGGTGCCCAGAGGCAAAACTCTTGGTTAAACAGACAAGAGGTCTGTGCTGTTACACAGGTCTGTGTTGTTACTACTGTATTCATAAATACTGTAGAAATAAACCTGTCTTAAGTTATTCAACATACAAAAACATTGTACTCAGAGAGAAAGTCAAAACACTCTGTGTGGTGTCTAATAGCTGACTGATTTAGCAACAGTTTAATGAAGTCTATATTGCCCTGCTTTGCAGAGATCCTTATTTCCATCTTAAGAAAATAATTTACTTGTTCTTATTTGTTTTATAAGAACAATAAACAAATAATAAGGGTAATACGCATATTCATGTGGCAGTGAAAGTAAGTAATAACCTATTACATTCCATGAATGTTGTGACACAATTGCTATAACAGTCATATAAAGCAAATAACATCCCTGGTCTTTGGGGGCATCAGGGAGGGTTCCTGATGGGTGTACACAACTTAAAATAATAAATAGAACCCAATTAAAACAATTAAAGCAATTTTAAACTCCCCTGCTAACTGAGTAAAGAGGTACCTTTTTATAGTGGTGAATCTCTTTATTGAGTGGGGGAGAACAACTGGCCCTATCCAGCCCCAACACAGCATCCCTCCAGTGGCTGTTGCTGCTGTCTATCTTATATTTCTTTTTAGATTGTGAGCCCTTTGGGGAGAGGGATCCATCTTTATTTATTATTATTTCGCTATGTAAACCGCTTTGGGAACTTTTGTTGAAAAGTAGTATACAAATATTTGTCATTCAGCAGTATTTATATATATATATATATATATATATATATATATATATATATATATATATATATATATATATATATATATTTGCACAAACATAGCTCAAAGATATTGTTAGTGTCATGTCCTTCATTGAAAATATCTATAAAGTCCACATTATTAATGATCAAAATATCTAAATCCCGTAAATATACTTGAGGACAAAATAATGTGTAAGTACATGCCAGAATTCCTAATAATGCAGATTTAATAAAATGTGTTGTGAAAAGCACTGATGACAGCTTCCAGTCTGCTTTCTCTTCAGCGGCATACATGAAGTACATAGAAACAGTATACTTTAACTTTCTGCCATCTAGTGTCAGAAACAATGACGTTAAAGCTTTCACAATTAACAGAGTCTTCATATAGTTGCCTTGGATAGTGAGCTGCTCACACTTGTAAAATGCATGCATACAAAATCTCAAAATAGCACAGAGGATCCATCCATCGTTTTCAATAATGCTTTAGAGCTCAGCACAACAAATATTTGCATATTTGACAAGATGTTATCTATCATACCAAGCCTACTGTATTTACTCATAATCCAATATATTGCTTACAGATGTGTCTTGGCATTGTTATAGGCATATAGGATTATAAAAGAGCATAAAATATTTTTTCTAAATATTTTATTCAGATTTTTTTCTAAAGCACCATATGGCATGCTATATCCTGCATGCTTTTAGAATTATATATCCTGTGTGTTAATTAGGATTAACAGAAATTCCATATAGATTTAGATGCTACAGGTAATAGTTCACCTCATTACAGTACAGAACTGTATTTTACTATATGTCATTAGGGATGTGTCTGAAGGTTCGGTTTGAAGGTTCAAAGGTTCTGATTACAAAATCAGAAGTAGATTCTCTGGTGTGTGTGTGTGTGTGCGTGCACGCGCGCGCGCACACACACACACACACACACACACACACCCCAGAGAATCTACTCTGACTGAGATAGACTGTTAAGAGGCCAGGAACTAAAACATTCCTGGGGGGGGGGAATCATAAAGCTTGGGGCTGCCTGTGGGGGGGGGAGTTGTGGCACAACCTGCCATGCCCCCAAACCCACTTTGAGGTGCACAGCCCCCCCACCCCAAAGGGGGGGGATAGGGCTGCCTCAAATTCTCTTTATTCCCTATTGAAGAAATGCAAAAATTGAAAAAAATCTTCAAAAAATCATTAAAAATCACAGGAGTGTCTGATTGCTTTGGGGTTCATAACTGCCAAGGGATTGAGCAGTAATCCCCCAACACCACCTTTTGGGAATGGGCCTCGAGGTAGAAGTGGAACTACCTCCAAACAGTGCCTCCCACACCCAACGCGGCCAACCTATCCAAAAGGACACCATAATCAATGGTACTGAAAGCCACTGAGAGATCCAAGAGAATTAACAGGGTTGTACTCCCCCTGTCTCTCTCTCTGCATTGGTCATCCTACAGGGCAACACAAGTAGGGGTGTGCATGGAACCGGCTGGCCCGGTTCGGTTCAAGGCCAGACCGACCTTGAACCTAACCGGGCCAGTTCAGTCCGGCCCCCCATCGAACCTCCCCCACGGTCCGGTCCGGTTCCAGACCAGTCCGCGAATTTTTTTAAAAAAATTGCCTTGCAGAGGGCATTGGTGCATGCGTGGCGGCTGCCAAAATGGCGGCCGCGTGCTCATATGGAGGCCCAAAAGGGCTGAAAATGATGAATTCACAGGCCGCGGCGGTGATAAGGATGGCCGGCGGGGGGAGAGGGAACCCGCGCGGACCTCACACGCGGCCTCAGCAAGCCCCCCGAAGGGGCTAAAGGTAGTTTACATTCACTTAATTAAAAAAAAAAATTCGCGGACCGGTCCGGACCAGACTCGGCAGTCCAGTTCCGGTCCAATGGAACCGGTGTGTGTGTGTGTGTGTGTGTGTGTGTGTGTGTGGTACGGTTCGACCCCGAACCCCCGAACTGAACCGCCGGACCGCCAGAACGGTCCGCATATTCCTAAACCCAAGCAGTTTCTGTTCCAAAGCCAGGCCTGAAGCCTGATTGAAATGGATCTAGATAGTACATTTCCTCCAAGAGTGCATGGAGCTGGTCTGCCAGTACACGTTCAAGCACCTTGCCCAGGAAGGGAATATTGGCCACAGACCTATAGTTGTTTACATCCTCTGGGTCCAGACTGGGTTTTTTAAAAGAGTGGTCAAATAATAATAGCTTGCGTCAGTGGAGTTGGGGCCACTCCCTTTCTCAATGAGGTGTTTAAAACCTGCTGGACCCAGCTAAACATTCCTTCCCTATTAGATTTAATAAGTCATGAAGGGCAAGGGTAAAGCATGTATGTGGTTGGCCAAACTCAACTGAACACCTTGTCTACATCCTTTCGCACCAATAGAAACCATGCAATGTTTAAAGTGAGGATAATCACACATTAGTTGGACTTTGCTAATGTGCAGATGGGAACAGGACGTTAACCTGCAATTTGTTTCTCATGCTGCCAGTGAATCCTGACTGGGAAGCAGGGGTTGCCATCACACTGTGAGAATGTGAGGGGAAAAGTTAGAGACCCTGGAGACCTCTACAACCCACCTGACCTTTAGCATGATAACTTTGTATTTAAAAGAGGTGGTAGTATTGCCTGGTCAAAACTGAGAACATGAGGACAGAGTGGTATCTGAAAGAATGGATATTCTTTATAATCTGTGGAGTTGTGATCATCTTAATTAGGGGTCAACTGTTTTGTTGTAACTGTTGCAGGGTGAATAGTGACCTGGAAACGGACATGAATTCTATTGACATTTGAGCATAGTGTTTAATGAACAGCAGTTGGCACCAGGAAAATACACTTCTGCTCTGGGTCAGACTGCATCTCCTCTGGGAAATACAGTTGTGATATTGTATTATTTGCATTTCCCAGCAAACAGGCCTACTGATTTTTTTTTTTAAATAAAATGAAGAAAATGTTAACTGCTTCCTTCAAGTGAAGGCTGGGATGTTGCTGTTAATCAGGGATACAGTGCTATTGAGTTAGGCCTAATTATACTGACCCCCCCCCCCGTACTGCCTCTTTTGTATGCCTAAGGCAAGCAATGGTAGAAGTAGCAAGTAGATCTTGGAGTCTTTCCTAGTTATGTGCTGAAACTTTGAAGGAAAGATTTCAGTTCCAGTTTAGTATGCCAGGCACCCCAAAGCAGATTTTGACAGAAAATCCATTAATTGATACAGATTTTATCTGACTCTGTGCACTTCTGTTGCTTCAATAATTTCTAAATTGTTCACCTTAATTAAAATGCAGATTTTTATCTGTAAATGTTCACAGTTGCAATATATCATGGGGATTATTTAGGGCAAAAAGCAAAGACAGAACATTACAAAAGATTCAAAGGGCTGTAGTTTAACCATATACAAGAGAAACAACAAAATTAACCCATCTAGCATCACAGGGTTCTTTGTGTTAATGCTGCATGAACACTAAAGGCCAGCCTACATGCTATCTACATGCTATAGAAGAAGCTGAAAAGCTTTCTGCAGGATGAATTCTCCATGATAGCACCTTGACATATAAAACTAGCTATTACATAATTCCTCATCTGGTATGGACAGTTTCCATGTCATTCGTAGACAATGCCAGGATGGGTGTGGTTGCTATGGCAATGCTCCATGTCAGGTGGAACAAAATTATGGCTGGTATGATACATTATGATAGTGATGTGGAAAAGCTATCATGGAGAGCAGTTGCCATTTTATTCAGTGTGTTGTGAGTGATACATAGCTCTCTTTGTCTTGTGCATGCATATTTTTCTCTAGGCCCAATTGATCATGGGTTTTGTAGTCTTGATGCTGCATTGTGTTCTTGCATACACATATTTCACTTCAGATTACATGTGATATCACAGGTTGAATTATAGAAGATGGTTGGTGCTTTTAAGTAATTTTAACTGATTTTAAATGGCTCTGAATTGTTTTATATTTGTTTTTATTTTGTTTTAAACGGTTTGATTTAAATGTTGTTTGTTGTAGTATTTTACCTGTTGTGCACTGCCCAGAGCCTTTGGATAGATCGGTTTATAATGTTGGAGATGAACTTCCAGTGCATCGACCTTTTGCACCAACTGTCCTAATGACCAGTAGGGGCATTGGGAGTAGAGACAGTGAGTAAGGGTCTCCCTATCTGTCCCTACTCTATGACCCCTGAACTGACTCTGCAGCACTTCCTGTGCTGAGTCACAATCCTTCCTTTCCTCCTAGAGAGCAGATGGAAACATCTCTCTCTCTCTCCTTACCTATCCACTATGTAGTCCTTTAGATTAGATATAGGTCTTTCCTATCTAAGTGTATTTAACCAATACATATTTAGTGTTTAGTCATACAAAGATCTCCATGTGTTTTCTCTAAATAGCTGCAATATCCAAACCATCCTCTGCTACCTACTCTGTAACTGGAGTGTGTGCTCATTCCTTAGTGCTCTGCTGTTTTACCTATTGTGGGTAAAAATCAACAACCTCTAACATATAAATGTAAGTAAGCAAGTAAGTAAATAGTTTAAATATCACAAAGATACAAATGATTTAGTGCAAAAGTGTTAAAAATTGCAAAGTAGTTGAAAAAGTCCTTTTCTGGTAGGAGAAAACAATTCAGTGAATCAGCTCACTTATTTTCTACCATCAGGGGATATTAGAGACAAATAAGGTTAGTCCATGCTCTGTCTGATTAGTCCTCCTCGCCTGCTTTTCTTCTGCAAATTTTGATTTGCACTTTTAAATGGAAAATGTGTGGCTGCTTCAGCAATAGCTACAATATTTCTGTGATTTAAGAAGTTTCAATCATTTGTACATTTGTTCTATTGGGTGGTAACTTTTTTTTTGGTTTTTCATTAGCATCACTCTCCCCTTATATATTTCCCACAATATTTCTGTATGGCTACAAGAACGTTGGTGGAGGCTGGTGGAGTACAATAACTCAACCAAAATCAGATTCTTTGCAAATTTCAGCAAATAGTTTAATCTCTTAACAAGCAAGGCAGAATATCTGAACATGTGCCGTTACAGCCAAATACTGTCAAACGGGTTGACACCTTGGAACATGACACTTATTCTACGATTCTATTAATGGAATTGTTTAGAAGAAGTGATGATTCACTGATGGTCCAGTGACTAATGGGAAGTGGTAACATTCTACTAGAACTATGACAACTTACTGTTTTATGCTGAAAGAAGACTCCCATACTAGAATTTGGAGGGACTATTTGAGTTATTGGCATAATTTCCTCTGTTTATTTCAAATCAATAATTGTCCAAACCCCTTCATCCTCCCCCTTCCCTTCACCCTTTTCTGTTTCTTTCTGTTTTTGCCTCATATCCCCAAGTTTTTGTTGTAATGACTGTGTTATAACATGGAGAAATTTGAATAAAACTGTTGATTGGGGGGGATTCTGCAAGGAAAACCAGTTTATAATGCGAGAACAGGTGTATTGTGTTTTTTGTAAGATTATCACTCTGGTATGAGCACCTTCCACGAATGTAATGACACTGTTTTGAACTTATAAAAGTGTCTTATTATGACCTCAGTGAATCATAAGTGAAAGCATAAAATTAGAACTGATTTGAAAATGTTTCCACTGAAAGGAAGAGACTTCATGCATATGGATGAAGGAATTTTGACAGCCTGCCACTAATACAGCACCATCTGCATCAGTGCACTTGCCTGTGTTTTTAAAGCTGGATATTTATTTTATTTTAAACCACATGAGTTCTGCTTGCAGCAGGCTTCACGAAGATCCAAGCAAATATATATACAAGATTAGCCATTAGTTACCAGCTGAGGCAAGATGATAATAGTCTGTTCATTCCGTCTTCACCTTGGTAAAACTTTTGTCTCCCAACACATCCTTCACAGTGAACCACAGGAAGTTTACAATTACAAAAGATGTATTTAGATTATTCTCTCAGTTAGGAGACTCATCTGAATAAATCTTATACTGTACATTGCATGATTATCAGACAGACAATGTTAATTAACAAAAGGTATCTGCAGTTTTGTTCTGAACACCTAGGAGAAAGCTAGATGTTAGTACTACTTAAACTTTGACACTGTGTAGGATCAAAACAAAAAAAGAATCCGCAGAATTCTATCTTACTTTGGCTATATTATTTCTTGAATTGCATCTAAATCCCAAGCATTAGATATCACTTTGAAATGTGTGGTAGGCTCCTTGGTATAATTTTTAATTCATCCTTGTTATTCCAGATATTTTCTATCTATTCACCTATTGATTTATTTTGAAGCATGTATACTCTGCATGACAATTTTTCAGAGTGGCTTACAATTTTTCAGAGTTGCTGAAAAAACGGGCCTCAAAATGGCCCGTTTTCCCAGGGAGAGCTGGTCTACCAATTGGGGTTGGCAGGTAGACCAGCCCTCTGGTCTGGATTTGGCGTGTCAGCCCACCTTGGAGAACTGGTCTACCCGGTCAACCAGTCCTCCAATATGACTAATTCTGAAGCAGAGAGCTGGTCTACCCGCCAACCCCAATTGGTAGACCAGCTCTCCCCAGAAAAATCAGCCTCAAAATGGGGAGACCAGCCCTCCATTCCAGACTTAGCACATCTGCCTGCCTCAAAGAACTGGTCTACCAGGGAGACCAGTCCTCCGATGTGAGCTGACATGGTAAGTCCAGAGTGGAGGGCTAGTCTACCCACCAACCCCAATAGGGAAATCAGCTCTCCCTGGAAAAAAATGGCCTTAAAATGGGTAGACCAGCCCTCTTGCCTCAGAGGCCTGTTCTATCGGTTAGACCAATCCTCAAAGGTGGGCTGATGCACTAAGTCCAGAGCAGAGGGCTGGTTTACCCACTGACCCCAACTGGTAGACCAGCTGTCCCCAGTTAACATCTCAAAATGGCACCATTTTCTGGGGACAGCTGGTCTACCAATTGGAGTTGGTGGGTAGACCAGCCCTCCATGCTGGACTTGGTGCATCTGCCCACCTTGGAGAACTGGTCTACCAAGTAGACCAGTCTGAGGCAGGCTGATGCACCAAGTCCAGAGTGGAGGGCTGGTCTACTTGCTGACCCCAACTGGTAGACCAGCTCTCCTCAGAAAATGTGCCATTTTGAGGGCTCTTTTCCCAGCAAAATGGGTCCCAAAATGGTTCTTGAATCACCCAAATTGAATAGGTTGATATTAATTAATTAATTAATTACATTTCTATACCACCCCATCCAAAGGCTCTGGTACACAAGTTTACAATATAAAAACAAACACCATTTAAAACACACTGCTTAAAACAATATACACTACAATATTGAAACTACAAGCCTGTCTCCAATCTTCCACAGCTGGGCAAGGTAATTGAGAGGGTCCCAGCTCCAGACAGTCTTGGAGGAAACAGGCGGGTTATGGGGTGGAGACTGCCTTGGTCGGCCTGATAGATGATCTCCAATTGGAAATTGACACAGGAAGTGTGACTCTGTCGGTGCTTTAGGGCCTCCCAGTGGCTTCCAATACTATTGACCATAGTATCCATCTGGAACGTCTGAGGGCGTTTGGAGTGGGGAGCACTGCTTTGCAGTGGTTCCGCTCGTACCTTTTGGGCAGGTTCCAGATGGTGTCCCTTGGAGACTGCTGTTCTTCAAAATCTGAACTTTTGTATGGTGTCCCTGAGGGCTCTGTATTTTCTCTGATGTTGTTTAACATATTCATGAAACTGCTGGGAGAGATCATCAGGAGATTGGGTGTGGGATGTTATCGATATGCTGTCGACACCCAAATCTATTTTTCCATGTCAACATCATCAGGAGAAGGCATAACCTCCCTAAATGCCTGCATGGGGGCAGTAATGGGCTGGATGAGGGATAACAAACTGAGGCTGAATCCAGATAAGATGGAGGTACTTATTGTGTGGGGTCGGAACTCAGGAGACAATTTTGATCTGCCAGTTCTGGATGTGGTCATGCTCCCCTGGAAGGAACAGGTACGCAGTCTGGAGGTGCTTCTGCATCCGAGCCTCTCCCTGGTATCCCAGGTTGAGGTGGTGGCCAGAGGTGCCTTCTATCAGCTTCAGCTGATACACCAGCTGCATCCATTTCTTGAGATAAATGACTTCAGAACGGTGGTACATATGCTGGTAACCTCCAGACTGGATAACTGCAATGCGCTCTATGTGGGGCTACCTTTGTTTGTAGTCCGGAAACTACAGCTGGTCCAGAATGCGGCAGCCAGGTTGGTCTCTGGGTCATCTTGGAGAGACCATATTACTCCTGTATTGAAAGAGCTATACTGGTTGCCAATAAATTTCTGGACAAAATACAAGGTGCTGGTTATAACCTATAAAGCCCTAAACGGCTTGAGCCCTGTCTATTTAAGGGAATGTCTTCTTCATCATGAACCCCACCACCCATTGAGATCATCAGGAGAGGTCTGTCTGCAGTTGCCACCAGCTCATCTGTGGCTACTTGGGGTCAGGCCTTGTCCACTGTTGCCCTGAAGCTTTGGAATGTACTCCCTGCTGAAATAAGACCTTCCACATCTCTGACAATTTTTAAAAAATATTTAAAGAGACATCTCTTCACCCAGACTTGTAATTAAATACTGTTTTAATAGCTTTAACATTGTTTTAACATTTTAAATTGTAATGTTTTAACTTCTTGCTGTCATTTATTTTAACCAATGTTTTAATTTATCTGTTGTCATTTATTTGTTTTAACTAATGTTTTAACTTTTCTGTTGTCATTTTTTGTTGTAAACTGCCCAAAGATGTATGTTTTGGACGGTACAAACGTATGTTAAACAAACAAACAAACAATTTAAAAACAATTCAGAACCATTTAAAACCAATTACAATACTTAAAAAACAATTCAAAAACCTTGGAACGCCAGGCCAAACAAGTAAGTCTTTAGGGTTCTCTTAAAGCCCAACAAAGAACCTAAATTATGGATATCTGCTGGGAGCGCATTCTATAGGCTAGAAGCAGCTATAGAGAAGTTATGATTCACCAACAGATGTGCCGGTGGTAACTGGATGACCTCAACACGCGATGGGGATCATACAGAAGAAGGCTGTCTCTAAGGTAGCTGTTCAGGGCTTTAAAGCTAATAAACCAGCCCAGAAACATATCGGCAGCCAGTGCAACTGCATAATATGGTCTCTCTGGGTTACCCCAGAGACCAGTCTGGCTGCAGCATTTTGAACTAAATGAAGTTTCCGAACTACGTACAAAGGCAGCCCAAGATATAGCACATTGAAATAGTCCAGCCTGGAGGTTACCAGCTGAAGCTGACGGAAAGTGCTCCTGGCCATAGCCTCCACCTGAGATACCAGGGTGAGGCCTGGATCCAAGAGCACTCCTAAGCTGCGTACTTGTGCCTTGTGGGGAAGTTTAACCCCATCCAGCACAGGAAGATCTAACTCATCCCTTAAATTCCGATCCCCCACGATGTGCACCTCCATCTTGCTTGGATTCAGCTTCAATTTGTTATCCCTCATCCAGTACATTACTGCCCATAGGCAAGCATTTAGGGAATGAATGCCATTTGAGGAGGAGGAGGAGGAGGAGGAGGAGGAGGAGATTTGGGTGTCATCAGCATACTGATAAATCCTGTACCAGATCTCCTGATGACCTCACCTCACCAATGTTAAAAAGCATTGGAGACAGAATGGAGCCCCGAGGGACTCCATGTAATAGCTCCCATTTCAAAAAGCAACCGTCACCAAGCTGGCATCTGCCTGAGAGATAGGAGTGGAACCACTGCAAAGCAGTGCCTCCTATCCTCAACTCCCCCAGGCGATCCAGAAGGATACCATGGTTGATGTTATCGAATGTTGCCGAGATATCCAAAAGAACCACCAGAGTCACACTGTCGATTCCCTGTTAAAGGTCGACAGTTAAAGGCCGACCAAGGCCGTCTCCCCATAGCTTAATCTAAAGCCAGTTTGAAATGGGTTTACATAATCGGTTTCCTCCTAAACTGCCTGGTGCTGGTTAGCCACCACTCTCTCAATCACTTTGCCCAACCATGGGAGATTGGAGACCGGCCTATAACTATCCATCACTGAGGGATCTAGGGAAGGCTTCTTAAGAAGTGGTCTGATCATTGCCTCCTTCAAACAAGGAGGCATCCTACCCTCCCTCAGTGATGAATTAATGATATTAACTAGGCCATCCCCAACAATTTCTCTGCTAGAAAGAAGCAGCCAGGTCGGGCAAGGATCCAGAGAACAAGTGGTAGGCCGCACCGTGTCTACCTCCTCATGCATCAAAGATAAAAACTGATCCAATCTAACACTACAAGATGGATTGCTGGACACCACCTTAATAGACTCTGCAAAAACAGTGGAGTTCAAGTTGGCCTGAATACAAGAGATTTTGTCCGCAAAGAACCCATTAAAAGCATTGCAGCAGAACATAGTCTCTGGAGACTGGTTCGAAATGGAAGGAGCCTGAATCAAACTCCTCACAGGCCAGGACAACTCTGCTAAATGTGAACCTACAGAAGTGATGCGCGCAGTTGAGGGTTTTTGTTTTTTTGCTACATGCACCATCATAAAACTTCTGCATAAACCTTCAAATGAGCTCTATGCTGTGTCCTGTCAATTTTGAGCCAAGTTCTCCTCCACTTGCGCTCCAGTCGCCTACTTGCTGCTTCAAACCCTACAATTTCTATGTATACCAAGGGGCCACTTTTAAAGCAGGTTGGAAGGGATGCTTAGGAGCGATTGTGTCTACTGCCCTGTTGAGTTCCCTATTCCAGGTTCCCACTAGGGCATTGACAGAATCAATGGCAGCACCAACATCAAAAACCTCCAAGGCTTTTTGGAATCTTACTGGGTCCAGCAGCCACCTCGGGTGGACCATCTTAATAGGTCCTCCACCCCTGCATGGCTGGGTTGTGGCTGTTTTGATGTGAAGGTGATTTGTTGAGACAGCCAGCCAAACAGGCTGCTTTCAATGAATCATTTTGATAGTTCTGTGATTCGAGTTGATCTCAAATCGAATAGTAGAATTTGATTTGTGCACACCCCTACTTCATATGCTCAATGGAATTGATCACAGTCTCGTCTTGTTGGAACACACTAATGGCAACTAACAAGTCCTGTTGCACTTAGTCATTACTAAATTTAGCTGGATTATGGCTTGGAAGATGTTAAGCATTATACAGAGGTGGATTTTTTTTAACACTAAGATGGTTGCCATTAAAGTAATCCTGGGCAATGTTCCCTCTAACAGGGATTCCCAGCAACCCCAGCTGTAATGGCCTTTGGCTGGGGAGTATGGGACTAGGGGTGTGCACGGAACCGGCTGGTACAATTTGGTTCAAGTCTGAACTGGACCCGAATTGGACTGGGATAGTTCAGTCCAGCACACCCTCGAACCCCCCCGGTCCAATCCAGTCCAGTGGGGTTCGTGGGCTATTTTTTTAATTTTTAAAATTATTTTTAAACTTACCCCCTCTGGGGGTGTTCTCCAAGGCAGCAGTGGTGGGGAGGGAGGTTCTGCGGAGGTCCCCTTTCCCCCCGCTAGCCTCCCTTGCTTCCAAAATCAGTCCATTCGGCTGTTTTTCAGCCTGTTTGGGCCTTTTCCCCAATTTGGCATCCATTTTGGAGGCTGCCACACCTGTGCAATGAGCCTCTGCATTGCCTGGGTCATGCCAGGCCATGTAGAGGCCCATTGCGCAGTCGTGGCAGCCTCCAAAATGAATGCCATGCTAAGAACAGCCAAACAGGCCAGTTTGGGAAGCAAGGAAGGCTGGCAGAGGGGGGGGACCTCTGTGGAACACCCCGCTCTGCTGCCTCAGAGAAACCCCCCAGAGGGGGTAAGTTAAAATTAAAAAAAAAAAAAGCTCACAACCTCCCCCCCCGAACAGGATGGAGGGGTTCGGTCTGGGGTTGGACTGAACAGGGGGTAGTTTACTTCGACCTCAAATCATCAAACACCGTTGATGTCGAACCTGTTTGCACATCCCTGTATGGGAGTTGTAGTCAACATCTGGGAATCCTTGTTAGAAGGAACACTGATCCCTGGGGCATGATTTTTCAAAACTTTTGTTTTGTGAGAGAAAACATCTCCCTGACCATACTATAAGAAAAGCTTTTTCTTATAGTAAATTGGAGTTGATGCTTCTTTTTGACCCAAATTGACTAGTCTACTTCCCGGTTCACACATACAGCTTAACTGCATTTAAAGCTAACAGTGTTTGTAACAGCAGTATACCCTGCTATTAGGGAGAATAAACTGAAGCTGAATCCAGATAAGACGGAGGTATTTATTGCGCAGGGTCAGAACTCCAGAGACTATTTTGACCTACCTGTCCTAGATGGGGCCACACTTCCCCAAAAGGAACAGGTTCTCAGTCTGGGAGTACTTCTGGATCCACACCTCTCCCTGGTTTTTCAGGTTGAGGCAGTAGCCAGGGGTGCTTTCTATCAGCTTTGGCTGATACGTCAGCTGCATCCGTTTCTCGAGATCAATGACCTCAAAACAGTGGTACATCTGTTGGTAACCTCCAGACTGGGCTTCTGTAATGCGCTCTACGTAGGGCTGCCTTTGTACGTAGTCTGGAAACTTCAGTTGGTTCAGAATGTGGCAGCCAGGTTGGTCTCTGGGTCATCTCGGAGAGAACACATTACTCCCTTGTTGATGGAGCTACACTGGCTGCCAATAGGCTTCCGGATAGAATACAAAGTGCTAGTTATAACTTATAAAGCCCTAAATCACTTAGGCCCTGGGTATTTAAGAGAACGCCTTCTTCGTTATGTGCCCCACCACCCATTGAGGTCACTTGAGGAGGTCCATCTCCAGTTACTGCCAGCTCGTCTGGTGGCCACACGGAGACGGGCCTTCTTGGCTGCTGCCCCGAGATTGTGGAATGTGCTCCCTGATGAGATATGATCTTCCCCATCTCTGACTATTTTTAAAAAACATCTGAAGACCCATCTCTTCACCCAAGCTTTTTCAGCTTTTTAAATTTGTAGGTTTTAATTTTATGCTGTTTTTAAATTGTTAAACTCTTTTAACCTTTTATATTTAATTGTTTTTATGTCATTGTTAACTGCCCAGAGATGAAAGTTTGGGCGGTATATAAGTTAAATAAATAAATAAATAAATAAATAAATAAATAAATAAATACCAGAAATTGGGAAAACCACAGTTAAGCCTTAAATGTTAACTCCAATCTACCCTAATTCCAATTTGTACCTGAGATTTTTCCTTTGGTTCACTGCTGAAGACTGCAGTTATGCCACCTAAGTGTTACGCCCGAAGCAAGACCTGTCCCTAACCCCAGTTAAGCACCCAGTTCCTAACTCCAATCATAGAGGTGGTGGTGTAAACCTGCCTGAGGATGCAGCTGCTCCCGTCTTTCTGCACTTCTCACTGGAAAATTTATCACTCAGAAAATTAGCCCCTCCCGGGCTGTCAGCCACACAGCCATGGAGTTGCCAGGCTACAGGGATGCCAACATACACCATCCGCTCGGCATGAGTAGTCATGGTTATCCACCAGCACAAACACCCCAAGTGGAAGCACAAGCAGGGGAGCAAGAGGGGGAAGTCAAGAGGCAGACCCAAGCAGGGAAGCTGCAGCAGCCAAGTTCTACTCTCCACACAGAAAGGGTAGGGAAGGGGCCCCCAGCATCTTCCGGGGTGTGTGTGTGCTCTCTTACTCATGAGAAGAACCATCTAGGCGAGCAGACAGAATTCTCATGTGATGCTTGCATGGCCTCCATATAGTGCCCTGCCTTTACGGACTCTTTCAAGAGAGTGACAAGCCATGGTGGCACACAAGCGAGATACTATGTCCCTACAAGCCCTGAGGAAGGGAACCCCAGCAACACTTTCCTGCACCCGGTGGATGGCGGACAGCAGGATCACAACCACCTACCTGGTTGCCAGGTCACCCCACAGCACATATGCATGGGTCTCTCTGCCCCACATGGCCCCATGGCTTGGCAGGGATCACTGGAAATGTCTGCTCCCTTCACCTGGGGTGCCCCGCAGTGGCTCATTTGCAACGCTGCAATGATGGTCCTGGCCCTGGAATTTGGAAAGGCTGGAGAGATCCACTCCACAGCTCGCTGCCCGCACCGTCCATGCCAATTGTTTTTTGGGGTATGGGGGTGGTGCAATTTGAGGGGTCTGAAAGGCAGACCCCCAAAGGGATTCCAGAGCAGAAAAGTTTTATTTTTTTTCACCAAGTAAGGGTGTGGAAAGGGGGCCCAGCCCCTTCCCCAGGTGGGATATTTGCTCTCTAAGTCTTACTCATGAGAAGAACTGTCTGTGGGGAACTAGTGCAAACTACGCAAGGAAGTGCTGCTGCAGAGGAAGCTGTCACTCATGGATTGACCACGGTGGTCTGTGCTCTCACAGAAGTGGTAGCCTAAGGGGAGCAAGGGAGGATGCCCCACGCAGGCAAGCTGTGGGGGCCGGCACTCGGGCAAGTGCTTCCCGATCTTGGGGATCGCCACAAAGCTGATGCCAAACCACATGCCCTGCCATCCCATCTGCCAATGTGGAGATGTGTACCCCTACCCATGGCGCCTAATGTGTGAATCAGCTGTTCTGGGATCTCAGGTAACCAGGGCTCTCTACTCCTGGGAATCATCGCCCCTCCAAATCTACATGTGCTGCAGTGCCAGCCATGGCCTGGGATTTTTGAATGTCTTGAAAGGTCTGCTCCGCAGCCTACTCCCCACACCTTCCTTGCAAATGGTTTGCATTGGGGTGCGATTGCTGGGGTTGGAATGGCAGACCCCCGAAGGGAGTTCTATTTTTCAACAAAATAGGGTAGGGAAGGGAGCCCCAGCCCCTCCCCCTTTGGGGGTTGGGTGCCCAAAAGGCCAACTCATGAGCAGGACAGTCTTGGGTCAGCAGAGACCCTTCTTCAATGAAACCTCCTTCCAACCGAGGGCTCATCAGACTGTCAGGCCATGGGTGCTCTGAATAGAGCGAGGATGGGTTCTGGCTTGCGGGAGCAGAGACTGCTATCCCAGGGAGCACATTCCTGGTCTTGGTGACTATGGGCAAGCTGCCGAGATCCTGTGGCCGCTGCCCGCCCGCACAGCCATGTGCACAGGTGTGCCCTTTCCAGCACTACGGTGTGGCAGTCTCACTCTCCAGCGGTGTCTGGAGAGCAGGTATGGTCCCCTCTCCTGTCCATCCCTGCATCTGTGGAATCCATATGGCAGGTGGGCAGGCTGGTAAGTGGGAGTCCTGAATGCATGGACAGGTGTGTGCCTGTGCTCAGCCCTCAAGCAGCACCACGGGTGTCTAGTTGTCTGCTTTCAGCTTTCAGGCACATACATAGGGATGATGTGTGGAGCTTTGGGGGGATCCACTCTATTTTTTGACAAAGAAAGGGTGGGGAAGTGGGGCCCAGCCACTTCCTGGGGGGGAGGCACTCGCAGCCCCCCATCACTCATGTACAAGGCCACGTCCACTTGGAAACAGGGAAAGTATGAGTGTGGCATTGCCCACATGCACTATGCCAGCTCACGAGAGAGGCAGTCCATGGATGCTTTCAGTTGAGCGGTGCTGGAATCCAGTGGGCTGTACGTTAGCTGAACTGGAGTTAGGGATTTTACCTCCAGTTAATGCTAAATACAGTAAAACTGTATGCATGAACCAGGCCTATTTGTTTCATTTCTTCTGACTAGCTGAAAGAGAAGAATTCTCTCATTCCTCAGAATATACACGATCTTTACTTATATTTATAATAGCCACTTCACTGCAAGAGGCAGCAACACAAGTCATTTGAAAAGCAGGACAGCCTTTTACCCCTTTTTATAAGGACTATAGATTACTATGGCTCAAGTTGACAGGTTTTAGATTCTCAGTTTACCAAAATGCTTTCAGTCTTTTATCAGCATCAGACAAAAAGCCCAATTCAAAGGTTGCTGTAAGTATAATAAATAGATATGGGTTTTTAAAGAATGTGTGGCATAAGTGAGAGAAGAATGAACTCCAGGATATTTCACATTCAATAGGACAATGTATAATCTTTCATTTTCTTTTTATCTTTTCATCAGTTTAGCATTGATTTGCAGTAATGGGGAACTTGAAGGTGTTGACATCTTCCTCATCCAGCCATCTAGACTGAGTAAGCTTTTGCATGGAAACTATTGCTCTGCTATTCCTTTATATCATTATGGTTATTTATTTTGTTTACTGACTGTGGAACAGTCCACTTTGTGGAACAACCACCAATGTAGTATATTGAACTGAGTGTTGCAAAGAGACGAGGAAGAGCTGAGATGAAATCTTTCTTTAGTCATAAAGGTCAATGAGCTAGCCACTGGGGCCAGCTACTATCTCTTAATCTAATCCACCCCACAAAGTATGAGGATGAAAAGGGATACATCTTTGTACTAGATTCCAAAGTTTTGCTATGTTTTTAAGTAGGATGGGATATAACTAGATATATTTTCTAAGCTGTGGGACTGGTATGATAGATTCATATTAGCGCTCAATAATACACACCTGTCTCCAGTCAAGCTAGCCTTACAGGTTTTCAATATGCTTCAAGTTGTTCCTAGGGGAACCTCAAATTCCCTTCTCAGAAGAGGCAAATGCTGATTATGGACATATGTGCACAGTTGTTGCAGGCACCTAATGGCTTGTGCCTGTGACCTCTCTGGAGCCAAGCAACAATCCTCACATCCCCACTCAGGACTGCAGTTGTTTTTAAAGGTTTTTAAAAAAGAAAAAAGAATGGTAATAAGAAGAAACACGAAGACATATACATCTATATGACTCTCTAAAAAGAGAACAAACACACATACATTACAGGGCCACTTTTCCATAGTGTTGGCAAGGCCCAACATTTCAAAATTATGTTCTTCTCAAAACTATTTTAATCTGAACACAGTGCATCCCTTTCTTCTAGGTCTTTTCCAGAAGGCCACTCTGACCACTGGCCACAAGGCTGGAGACTTTGTGGGTCAAATCTAGAGATGCTGCCAAGACACTTATTTCCTGGTGCAAGTTTTTGGGTCGGCTAGGTAGGAAGGAGGTATAGATATGGGTAGGTAGGTCGGGATTAGCTCAGAAATGTGAGCTATTTCTCAGGTTCTTTTTTGAGATCCAGAGCACACATTAACTCAGGCTTCTCCCTCCCAAAGAGTGCTCAAGGATGGTAGGGCTCCTCTTGCTAGATGGACACTGTTTTTCCTGGTCTTGGCTTGCACTTGGACTTGGACTTGCTGCTGCCTCTGCTCCTGGGAACCTGGAATTAACTTTGGAGGTTCTGTAGCTGAGGCTGGGATTAGTCGTGGCGGGTCCCCCAATTCTGCAGTTGCCCCAAGTGGATATCTCCCTAGGTGGTGATCTTGGGGAAGGTCTTCTGATTTATTGATTCCCAGAAGTTACAGTAATGGTAACAAAGTCTTCCTTCTCCTCAGCTGAGGTCTCTTCCTTCTGGTCCAGTTCTGAAAGAAAGGTGGTGCACTTTAAGTCTCATGGAATAGGAGCAAGGATAAATGCTCCAAGAGGGATTTGAGCATCAGATTCTGGGGAACTTAACCAGGCACTGAACTGTTCAGAGAGATCCAGAGGTACTGGGCAGCCGTGGCTAATAGCTGAGGGAGGTCAGATATTGCTCACTCTAGAGTGCAACCCACTCCATAAGTACTAGCAGTGTTACTGATAGCAGCTCTAGTCTGTCTTCAGCTGCCACTTGAAGTGGTCCTTCCATCTGAAGAGAAAGAGCCCTGACTGAAAACCTCCCACTCTGGTGCAGGTAATAATGTGAAGAATAGATTAGCAGGTTGCCTACTAGATAGAAAAGCTGGACTTACACGGAATAGGTTCAAATGGTGTCATGATCATGGATCTGGAAATCTCCCCCAACTGGGGGAGGGGAGACAGTAGTAGTAGTAGTAGTAGTAGTAGTAATAGTAGTAGTAGTAGTAACAACTTTATTTTGATACATGACCAATTGCTGTGCCAATGGAACCCTTCACAGCAGGAGTACAAAGTTAACCAGAGCTACCCAACAATACAAGCACACAGCCTTGCCTTCATCCTCAAAAGAGCCCTTAGAGGGCCTGCAAGCCTAACTAGAGGTTCCTTAGCATCACTAGAGCCAGTGTAGAAAACTTGGCAAGTCCCCTTTAAATGCTTAAAACATAAGAACTGCCCTGCTGGATCTGGCTGAAGGCCTATCTAGTCCAGCATTCTGTTTCACAGAGTGGCCCAACAGATGCCTCTGAGAAGCCCACAGGCAAGAGCTGAGGGCATGCAGAGGTGCACCTAGATAATTTTGTAGCCTGGATCTAAAGGCCTTTGGAGGCTCCCACTCCCCTGCAAATTAAGCATCATCATGCTCAGCTGGGCGACCACACTACCCGAGACAGACTAAAGAGGATTTGGGGGCCCCCAGGGGCTGTGGAGGCCCTGTACTTCAGCCCCAAAGTGCAGGGGTAAGAGTGCCTCTCAGGGCATGTCCTCTCTCTTGCTGTTGCTCCCCTTAAAATGATATTCAGAGGTATCTTGGTCTCTGAGGCTGGAGGTGGCCTGTAGCCACTAGACTAGTAGGCACTGATAGACCTGTCCTCCATTAATTTGTCTAAGTCCCTTTTAAAGCTATGCAAGTGAGTGACCATCATCACTAGCAATCATTCGGTATAGAAATCAAATAGATAGATAGATAGATTAAATAAATAACTAACATCCCAGGGCAGAGAATTCAATAGATTAATTATGTGCAGTGTGAAAACATACTTCCTTTCGTTGGACCGATATTTTCCGGCCTTCAGTTTCATGGGATGACCTCTGGTTCTAGTGCTGTGAGAGGGGGAAAATTTCTCTTTGTCCACTCTCTCTACTCTGTTTATAATTTTATATACCTCTATCAGGTCTTCCTGTAGACCTTTTCCAAACTAAAAAGCCCCAGATGCTGTAGCCTTTCCTCATAAGGAAGGTGCTCCAGGCCTATGATTGTCTTGGTTGCTTTTGCCTTCTTCACCTTTTCTAGTTGTACAATGACCTTAAGATAAGGTGACAAGAACTGTACGCCAGTACTCCAAATGTAGCTGCACCATAGATTTGTATAAGGGCATTATAATATTAGCATTTTTATTTTCAGTCCCCTTCCTAATGATGCCTAGCACAGAATTAGCTTTATTCACAGCTGCTGTGCACTGAGTCGACACTTTCAATGAGCTGTCCACCACAACCCCAAGATCTCTCTCCTGGTCAGTCACCAACAGCTCAGACTCCACCAGTGTATATGTGAAGTTGGGTTTTTTTGCCCCAATATGCATCATTTTACACTTGCTTACATTGAACCGCATTTGCCATTTTGTTGCCCACTCATCCAGATTCTTTTGGAGCTCCTCACAGTCTGTTTTGGATTTCACTACCCTAAATAGTTGAGTGTCATCTGCAAATTTGGCCATCTCACTTCTTACCCCAACTTCTAGATCTTTCATGACAAAGTTAAAGAGCACTGGTACCAGTACAGATGCCTTGGTGACCCCACTTTTTTGTACCCTCCATTGTGAAAACTGTCCATTTATTCCTACCCTGTTTCCTGTCCTTCAACCAGTTACCAATCCACACGTTAACCTGTACCATTATTCCATGACTGCTAAGTTTACTCAAGAGCTTTTGGTGGGGAACTTTGTAGAAAGCTTTTTGAAGTCCAAGTATACGATGTCAACTGCATCAACTTTATCCGCATGCCTGTTGATGCTCTTAAAGGACTCCAAAATGTTAGTGAGGCAAGACTTGCCCTTGCAGAAGCCATGCTGGTTCTCCTTCAGTAAGGCCTGTCCTTCCTAAATGTTTAACAATTTTGTCTTTTCCTTTCCTTATGCTTTCCATCAATTTAACCAGCACAGAGTTTAAGCTAACTGGCCTGTAGTTTCCCATTTCCCCCTGGATCACTCTTTGAAACTCGGAGTTACATTCACTACTTTCCAGTCCTCTGGTACAGAGTAGAAATGTGCACATAACCAATTTTGCATTTTGTTTCAATCTCAAAACAAAACACAAGTGACTGAAATGATTCATTGAAACAGGAGTTGTGCTGGTTGTTTTGAAAGAACAAAAATCAAAATGTTTTGAGTGTTTCAGCCATAAGGAACAATGGGGAAACCCGAAACACCCTATTGTTCCCCATAGGTAGCTCCTAGGGACACCAACGTGGGTTGGGTGGTAAAGCATGATGGGTGCTACCTACCACTCATAAAAGAAATAGGCAAGCAAATGATTTTTAAGAAATTGTTAACCTTTCCTCAAAACCCCCATATGATCCTACAGGCGTTTCAGGGAAAGGTTCAAAATTTGTTTAAAAGCATGCACCTGCCCATTTCCTTTGTGGGTTGGGTGTAGGTAGCACCTATCATGCCCTACCACACAACCCACTTTGGTGTTCCCTAGGTGCATTGGGAAAGAATGGAGTGTCAAGTTTCCCCATTGTTCCCTATGGCTGGAACAAGCTGCAATCACAGAGTGCAGTGCACACAAGTTTTGCATTGCAATTTGCAATGCATTTTGCAACCATCTATATATATAATTCACTTACGGACGACCGAGTTAAGGACTACGTCTGGAGGCGTCCGGAGCTGTGTGGATGCCTGGAACCATTGCCTGGGGAGGGAGCCACAATGAGGGAGGCTGGCGGGACTTGGGGAACTGCAAACAGGACAGAGGACTGGGGAACATAGACAGAGGAAGAATTCAGAGGGAAGAAAACAGGGAAGGGAAGGAAACAGAGGAAGAAAGGTGGCAGGAGAAGGTACAAGGAGGCGGCTGGGGTGGAACGGCAAACTGAGGAAGGAAGGAAGGTGGCAAACATAGGGCAGCTGGCATATTTGGGGAAGAGAGAAAGAAAGGTGGCAGGAGCAGGAACGAGGGAGCAGCTGGAGTGGGACACGGGGAACGGCAGGCGGGAAGCGGCTGGCAACCTTGGGGCAGCAGGAGCAGGTACGAGGGGGTGGCTGGGGCCAGTTACCTGCTTTGCGAGTGGTAGGTGGTGGTGGGGAGGGATGTGTGAGAGCCCTTAACCTTCTTCCCACCATAGTTCCCAGCCCGCCTTCTCCATAGCCACTCTGTCGCACCCCACACCTCAAACAACAACAACAAAAAACATAAAACTTAAAAAAAACACAACACCACTCCCTGTCAGACCTTCCAAAAAAAAAAAAAAAAAAAGACTGTGTAGTACAGCTGCTGGCAGTCCCTCCCCTCAAAAAACCCCACCACCCATACAACAACAACAACTCAGAAACAACTGATCAACCAAATTCTCGCAACAAAAGTACAAAAAGTAAGTAAACTACCTCTGGACAGAGGACAGAGCAAGCGAGAGAGCTGGGGGGGGAGACAGAGCGAGCGAGAGAGCTGTGGGGAGGAGACAGAGTGAGCGAGAGAGCTGTGGGGGGGAGACAGAGCAAGCAAGAGAGCTGTGGGGGAGAGACAGAGCGAGCGAGAGAGCTGTGGGGGGGAACAGAGCGCGCGAGAGAGCGCTGGGGGGAGACAGAGCGAGCGAGAGAGCGCTGG
Organism: Hemicordylus capensis; assembly: GCF_027244095.1. Lineage (NCBI taxonomy): Eukaryota > Metazoa > Chordata > Lepidosauria > Squamata > Cordylidae > Hemicordylus > Hemicordylus capensis. Next base: position 267,064,985 of record NC_069660.1, read on the forward strand.
GGGGAGACAGAGTAAGCGAGAGAGCGCTGGGGGGAGACAGAGCGAGCAAGAGAGCGCTGGGGGAGACAGAGCGAGCGAGAGAGCGCTGGGGAAGACAGAGCGAGTGAGAGAGCGCTGAGGGGAAGACAGAGCGAGCGAGAGAGCAGTGGGGGGACAGAGCGAGCGAGAGAGCAGTGCAGAGGACAGAGCAAGAGAGCAGTGCGGAGGACAGAGCGAGCGAGAGAGCAGTGGAGGGACAGAGCAAGCGAGAGTGCGGTGGAGGTACAGAGTGAGCGAGAGAGCAGTGGGGGGGGGGAGACAGAGAGAGTGGTGGTGGGGAGAGCGCGCGCGAGAGAGGTGGGGAGAGACAGAGCGATTGAGAGAGCGGTGGGGGGAGATAGAGCGAGCGAGAGAGCAGTGGGGGGAGAGAGTGAGCAAGAGAGCGGGGGGGAGACAGAGCGAGCGAGAGTGGTGGGGGGAGACAGAGAGAGCGAGAGAGTGGTGGGGGGAGACAGAGCAAGTGAGAGAGCGGTGGGGGACACACAGAGAGCGAGAGAGTGCTGGGGGAAGACAGAGTGAGAGAGAGCTGGGGGAGACAGAGCGAGCGAGAGAGCGCTGGGGGGAGTCAGAGTGAGCGAGTGAGAGGGCTGGGGGAAACAGAGCAAGCAAGAGAGTGCTGGGGGGAGACAGAGAGAGTGAGAGAGCACTGGGGGGAGACAGTGAGTGAGAGAATGCTGGCGGGGGGAGACAGAGCGAGCGAGAGGCCGCTGAGACAGAGTGAGCGAGAGAGTGCTGGGTGGGGGAGAAAGAGCAAGTGAGAGAGCTGGGGGGGCAAATGAGACAGTTGTGGGGGCAGAGAGAGAGGGGAACACGGTTCAATGCATAGCTAAAAAGGGAGGACCAGCCAAACGAATTCTCCCAACTAAACCCCCCAAAGTAAGTAAACTACCTCACAGATGCTCTGTGTGGGTTGAACTAGTTTATTAATTATTATTTCTTGTTTACACAGTCAGACAGGTGTTATTGACTGGTTTGTTTTATCCAGACATCAAGTCCTTCCCAAGGACCTAGAATGGCTGAATTTTATTGTCAATGTTGTTGTTGTTGTTATAGATATCATCGCAGAATATAGGCTGTTCCCAGTAAAGTTGCTTTTTGTAATTGGCTGATGGTGATTTCTGTGGCCCCTATGGTGTTGAGGTGCTCTTCAAGGTCTTTTGGAACTGCACCCAGGGTGCCAATTACCACTGGGATTATTTTGGTCTTCTTCTGCCACAGCCTTTCAATTTCAATTTGTAGATCTTTGTATTTTGTTATTTTTTCTATTTCTTTTTCTTCTATTCTGCTATCCCCTGGTATTGCTATGTCGATTATTTTCACTGGTTTTTCTCTCTTCTTGACTACAGTGATATCTGGTGTATTGTGTGGCAGATGTTTGTCTGTTTGTAGTCAGAAGTCCAATAATATTTTTACATCTTCATTTGCTTCAACTTTTTCAATTTTATGGTCCCACCCATTTTTGGCTACAGGTAGCTTGTATTTTTTGCAGATGTTCCAGTGTATCATCCCTGCTACCTTGTCATGCTTTTGTTTGTAGTCAGTCTGTGTGATCTTTTTACAACAGCTGATTAGGTGGTCCACTGTTCCATCTGCTTCTTTACAAAGGCAGCACTTGCTGTTTGTTGTGGATTTTTCTACCTTTGCTCTTATTGCATTTGTTCTTAGTGCCTGTTCTTGTGCAGCCAGTATTAAACTCTCTGTGTCTTTCTTCACGTTGCCATTCTTAAGCCATTGCTAGGTCTTGGTGATGTCTGATTTTCCACTTACATTATGCAAATATTGACCATGCAGGGGCTTATTTCTCCATTGTTCTGCTCGGTTCCTTACTTGTCTTTTCTTGTAGGCCTGCTTTGTTTCATTGGTGTTGAATAGTTTCGCGTTCTTGACCATTTGAAGTGCATCTTCTTCACTGTCCTTGATATATTCTTCAAGGCCTCTTTTCCCCTCCTCTGCTGTTTGATGGACTTGCAGCATTCATCTTGCATCTGAGCTGCGAGGGAGGTAGAGCCTATCTACATCACTGCGGGGGTGCAGAGCATGATTGATGGTCATGATTTTCCTGGTCTTACGATCTAGTGTCTCTAGCTCTGCCTGGGTCCAGTCTATTATTCCTGCAGTGTATCTGATAATAGGTATAGCCTAGGTGTTTATGGCTTGTATGGTGTTCCCGCCATTGAGTTTGGACTTGAGGAGTTTTCTAACTCTCCTGATGTATTCACTTCTAATTTTTCTTTTAACTTCATTGTGTGCAATGTTATCAGCCTGGAGAATGCCCAAGTATTTGTAATGTTCTTTCTCTTCCAGGTTCTTGATCTTGCTTCCATTGGGCAGTTCTATTCCTTCTGTTTTTGTTATTTTCCCTCTGTTCATTATTAATGCAGCACAATTATCTAGTCCAAACTCCATTGCTTTATTGCTACTGAATATACGGACAGTGTTTTGCAGTGATTCAATTTCTGAGTGTGACTTTCCATACAGCTTCCGATCGTCCATGTACAGCAGATGGTTGATTTTACTTGATGCTTTAGATGTTTGGTATCTGAGGCCTGTTTTGTTTAGTATTTGTGAAAGTGGAGTCATGGCGATTACAAAAAACAGAGGGGATAGATATTTCCCCTTGGAAAATACCTCTTCTAATGCTAACCTGTCTACATGTCTCGCCATTGATTGTTAACTGTGTACTCCACATGCTCGTTGCTTTTTAAAATAAATATCTGAATGTTTTTGCTGACACCAGTTGTTTCTAAACATTTTAGTATCCATGTATGAGGCAGTGAGTTGAAGGCCTTCTTGTAGTTAATCCATGCAAAACTTAGATTTTTTTTCCCCTCTTGCAATTTTCCAAAATCATTTTGTCAAACAGCAGCTGGTCCTTTGTGCCTCTGGTGTTCGGGCAGTTTCCTTTCTGTTCAGCTGGAAGCTGCTTATTAGTTAATAAGTGTTGTATTACTTCATCTGCTATTATTCCAGTTAATAATTTGAACAAGATTGGCAGGCAGGTTATTGGTCTATAATTACTTGGAACTGCACCTTTTGCTGGGTCTTTCATTATGAGATGAGTTTTCCTAGTTGTTAGCCATTGTTCAATATCACCTCCTTGCAAAATGTGATTGAACTGTTTTGATAGTTGTTTATGCAGGCTTGTTAGGTGTTTAAGCCAAAAGCCATGCAGTTCATTGTCATCTGGTGCAGTCCAATTTTTAATTTTCTTTGCTCTTTCACTTATTAATTCTGGTGTTATTATTAGATCTTGCATTTGTTGGTTACATTTTTCGACCTCTTTTACCCAGCCTGTTTTTTTATTATAATCTATTGGATTGTCCCATAATTTCCCCCAGAATTGCACTGTTTCTTCTTTATTTGGTATTTCTATGTTTCTTGCAGTTTCTCCTTCTATGCTTTGGTAGAAACGTCTCTGATTTGACTGGAATTGGAGATTCTTCCTGTGTTGTGTAATTCTGGCTTCATATCTGCTAATCTTCTTTGACACTGCTATTATTTGCTGCTTTATTATTTCCAGGACTTCTCTAATTTTCCTTGAATCTAGATGGTATTTTTGGATCAGATACTGTTTGGTGTTTTCATTCTTCAGCTTCTTGTCTTTCATATCTTTCAATTTACTTGCATCTGATCTAAGCCTGGCGATTTTATTTTCTAATCTAGTCTTCCATTTAGGTAATGTACTACTTTCTTTTTTTACAGGTTCACTGATCTTATATCCGAGCTCTTGTGCTGTTATTGTTTCTGCACTGTACATTAGTTGGTTTGTTTCTTGCAAATTATTGGTTGTTATTTCTGCAAGTGCAGCATGGACATCTTTTAATGCCTGAGCAAGTGGTTTTTTTGGCAACTGTTTTTAGAGCTGGAAGTTGAACCCTGGTGGTTGTTTGGTTCATGTGCTCAGTTATTTTTTGCTTTAGTTCTTGTTTGCAACCATTATTATAATAAATAATAATGAAATCAAATTATTATTATATAGAAATCAAATTAATAATAATAATAATAATAATAATAATAATAATAATAATAATTTGATTTCTATACCACCTTTCCAAAAATGGCTCAGGCCATTTTATACAGAGAAATAATAAATAAATAAGATGGCTCGCGGTCTAAAAAGAAGCATAAGACAGACACCAGCAACAGTCACTGGAGGTGACTGGCAAATCCTTTACCATGCCTTGTAAAGGGGGGGGGGACACTGCAGAAGCAGCAGTAAAAGGGAATCTGTCCCTCCCAACACAGAACACACATTTCAAACACAGTCCAAAAATGGCCAAAAAAGAATCACTGACCCAGAATCCACTGCCAGCCACAGTGCCTGTGCTGCAGTAACATCATTGGCACAAGTTGTTCTCTCACACACAATTATGCCTCCTTACTTCCTAGCATTGCAACAGCTGCCACAGCAGCACCCTTAGCAGCAAGCATAGCCATAAGCTCAACTAGAGCCACTTTTTGATCCAGTACACCTTGGAATGTAGATTGCACAGCAAACCAGAGCAGTGAGTGAAGCACAAGTTAGTCCGAAGGTCAGACATGGAGCTTATCACAGCAATCACCAAGAAATATTACACACACATGCAGAGAGAGTTGCCACTGTCCATTTCTTGCCCCAACACTATCTCACAAACAAACCAAATCACAACTCAAGGAAGGCAGGCACCCAAGTTCTGCCTTTGTCAATCTGAGATTGAGAAAAACCAGATAGTTATAGCAGCAATAGCACAGTATATTATATTCAGTGCTGAGAGAAAAAAAACTCAAACCTTCCTTCCTTCCATCCTGCCTGCCACAGAGAGACAAGCGGACAGAGCAGTCATGGCCTGGGCAGCCCAGCTCTGAGCACAGCTGTCTGAAGACTGAACAGGATGGAAGGAGAAGGAAGAAATGTGAGCAGCAATCTAAGATATTTCCTCTAGAGGATGGGGCCTCTCTGGGAAGGGTATCTGCATGCTTGTGTGGGTGCAGAAGGTTCCAGCTTCCCTCCCCGGCATCTCCAGATGAGGGAGAGACTCCTGCCTTATCCTGGGAGAAGTCTGACTCTAAGTAATGTAGACAACATTAAGCCAGATGGACCAATAGGTTAACAAGAAACAAAGCTTCTAGATTCTTACCATGAGAAGAGCTATAAGGGCTCTCTCTGCTTCCCAGTCCCTTTGAATACATTTTGAAACTCTCTCCTTTTGGGTTTCCCCTTCCTCCCCCTTCCCCCAGTCAATGAGGCACAGTTGCCCATGTAAACACTTGATTTGTATGACAGCAAGCCAACCAAGAAGCAAGTAGATTGCAAACCAATTGGAAGCCAGTGCCAAGAAAACAATCAGCAAGGGGAAAACAGGCCTTGAAAATGGCGCTCAAAACATCAAAACCTTTCCATCAGAACAGGGTTGTTTTGTTCCGAGCTTGAAAGAGGCCCTTTAAAGGGTGTTTTGTTTCAAGCTTGAAACTGTTGTGAACAGGCTGCAGTGCCCCTCCCTGCAAGGGAGAGAGGGAGCACACAGCCTCTCCCAACTTTAGCCAAAAGAGGCTAAATCCCAGTTCGGTTCTGAGGTCATGGAGCAATCGGGTAGGGAAGGGGGAGAAGACATGTCACACATGAAACTGTAGTTATAAACTTTATCAAGGCAAAATGGGTACATCTAAGCAATTAAGCACACAAGCAAAAATCAATCAATTAATTCCTTCCCCAGCGTAGCGTAGCGTAGTGTAGTGTAGTGTTTTTCAGTGACAGCTAAATCATTTTTTCTCTCATTAGAAATGAATAGCAGCAAAGCATTTCTTTCTTACTCACTGTAAGACTGTAACACTGTGCATCTGTGTTATCTTTGCTGTTCTGTAGCTAAGCCACAACATCAAGCAGTTTCAGTTTAGGCTGAGAGACGTAGGAACAAAAGCCAAGAATCCAAGCAAGAGAAAAGAGGGGAAGCGCATGCCCAGTTTGTCTTTTAGTGAATGAGCCAAAAGTGCTCATCCTGAAATATGATTAGCCAAAAGCAGAGGGAGAGAAAGGTGGAGGGACGGAGGGAGAAGGGAGGGGGTGGCGAGGAGAGCAAGCCGAGTATGCTGCTAAACCTTTCTGGGAAGCAGGAAAAGAAGAGATTCCACAATTGGAAAGGAGGGAAGGCAAAGTGGGGGAGGTAAGTTAGTTCTGGAGGGCTGGTCTGAAGGCATTTCTTGTAGGTAAATAATTATCGGTTATGTCAGTTGTAGTCCTTAGGAGACCTTGGGGATGTGCAGAAAGGCTGTGGGCTGTCCGGGCAGTGTAGGTGAGATATGCAGGAATGGAAGTCCCCCTGATGTAGGGAGCTGAATGGTATGGCAATCTCTGAGGCACAGGTTGCTTTTACAGACTAAGGTTCACATACTACCCCAAGGGCAAGTGCATGTGTCTCCTTTGATAGGGCCCACATACTACTTCTCCACTGGGGTCTGAGTATGTTTTCCCTTTCTTTGTGTGGGAGGGGTATGTCCCTTTTATACCCTCTCCCCAAGCCCCTTGTCATATCTCAAATCAAAGACAGTCACATCAATTCTTCTATGCCTCCATCCTAATGTAAACATCCTGGTCTCCCTCTTTGGCTCTCTTTTACCATATCTGTCAGGAGCCTTTCATGGTGGGGTCCGGGCCTGACATTGTTTACTAATCCAGATGGAAACATCCCTGTTTATGCCCAGCTTGACCAGCTTGTGGTCACTCTCAAAACTTAGTTGAAGCCTTCCAGTTCCAAGAAAATGTTATTAGGGTTATTCCTAAAACCTTCTAAATATGATTACTCTTAGCAAGTTTCAAGCTAGTCCCTATGATTACTCCTTAGCATATCACAATGCACAAATAGCTTCAGGGCAGGGAAGGGTGAGTCTTCCGCTCTGCCAGGCCTTGACTAAAGAATAAACAATTCCATTCACTTACTTAGGCTCAGCAGAACCAAAGTTCACACTCCAGTTTCTTGCAAACCAGCAATCCCAAATGCAGGCCTAAGCTTAGCCCTTTGGGCTTGTAAAGCTGGTCCCAATCCCACCAGTATGTTCACCACAAAACACTCGAAACAATGCATTTCAAGTTGAAATGTTTTGAAGTCAAAGTGTTCTGCATATTTATTATTTATTTATTTATTAGATTTATATACCTCCCTTCCAAAACGGCTCAGGGCGGTTCACAACATGATAAAAAAATTAAAACAAATTAACAATTAAAATCAAACTATTAAAACACAGTAGAACCAATAAAACAGCTAAAAGCCCCAAAACAGTATAAAATTAAAACTACACATTTAAAAAGCTGAAAAAGCTTGGGTGAAGAGGTGGGTCTTCAGATGTTTTTTAAAAATAGTCAGGGATGGGGAGGACCGCATCTCAGCAGGGAGTGCATTCCACAATCTCAGGGCAGCAATTGAGAAGGCCCATCTCCGTGTGGCCACCAGACGAGCTGGCGGTAACTGGAGACGGACCTCCTCAAGTGACCTCAGTGGGCGGTGGGGTACATAACGAAGAAGGCGTATCCCTAGTACAGAGCCCGATTGATGGGACAAGTTACCTACTTTTTCTAGGAGATCACCAATTTCACATATGAGTTCCTTCAGAACTCTTGGGTGGATGCCATCTGGCCTGAGCAAATTGTTAATTTTACTTTTTTTCAAGGCAGTTTAGAACATCTTCTTTTGTCACCTCAAATTGGTTCTTCAACCTCCAAGTCTGAGGAGCTCAGTTCCAGAGCAGGTATATGGTCAGTATCCTCCACCATGAAGACAGATGCAAATAACTCATTCAGCTTCACTGCAATCTCCTTATCCTCCTTAATAATCCCTTTCATTCCCTCATAATTTAAGATGCCAAATTCCTTGGCAGGTTTTCTGTTTCTGATATATTTGAAGAGGTTTTTGTCTTTCCTCTTGACACTTCTAGCGATATGCATCTCAGACTTTCTTTTTGCATCCCTTATTGTCTCCTTGCATTCCTTTTGCCAGAGTTTATGTTTCTTTCTGTTCATTTGGGCAGGACTTCAATTTTCTAAAGGAAGACTTCTTTTTATAGCTTCCTTGACTCACCTTGTTAGCCATGTTGGCATCCTCCTGAACTTGGTGGTACCTTTCCTCCTTCTAGGTATGCATTCCAACTGAGCTTCTATTATTGTGGTTTTAAATAAATTCCATGCTTTCGGGAGTGATTTGATTTTGAGTTTCCTCTTCTGAAGTCCAACACATTTGTGTTGGACTTCCTTGGCGATGCTCCACTCACATATAAGCTGAACTGGATAACACTATGGTCACTGTTCCCCAATGGGTTTACAACTCTGACGTCTTGCATCAGGTCCTGGGCACCACTCGGGATGGTTCTGTGACCAACTGTTCTAAGGCAAAGTCATTTAGCATGTCTAGAAATTTGGTCTCCCTTTCAGTACCGGCATGTGAATTTGTCTCGTCTATGTGAGGGTAATTGAAGTCACCCATTATTACAGCTCTGTCTCTCTTTGACACCTCTCTGATTTGCTTCTCCAGGTCACTCTCAGAGTTTTGATCCGGAGGGCGAAATCATATCCCTAGTAATACATTTCATTTAATCCTCGTATTGTCACTCATAATGATTCTGTGGAAGACTTTGGTTCACCTAGGTTTTCTAGCTCTTTTCTAGGGAAGGGGCGGAACCAATCCATTCTGCCTAGGAAGTAGCTATGAAAAGCAGCAATTGGTTCCAAGTATCTACTGGAACAAAACCATGCTGTTCTCCTCAGCCCTCTTGTTTTCTTGCTTGGAGCTATCCATGGTCCTGACCTCCTTTTCCTTGGATCTGTCCAAGGGCTGTGTCTCTTCAAGATCTCTGCTTCAGCTTGGCCTGTAAAAGGTTAAATATATGCATTCAATCACTTCCCAATCCTTTGTGGGGACTTTCCCATAATCAAATATATACTGCTATTATGCTGCACATAAAAGCCATTTTTCTCCACACCCCAATAATGGTTTTATTATAAATGTTATTTAAGTGCATCATGCTTCTAGGGAATCATGATGGATTGACAAGGAAGTGATCTTACAATAAGATTTGTGCAATGCTTTCCATGAAAGTTTGGTTGAGATGTCGTAAATGCCTTTGAAAAATTCCCATGATCTCAAAATGTTGAGATTCTGTCATCCAGCTTAAGCATTGTTATCTAACTATATAGTGAGATTAGTGATTAAAACAACAACAACACATATTTGCTGCTGTTTGCTGATTTCTAGGTGATGTCTGGGATACATGAAAACTTGTTACTACTCATGAAAATTGTAGTTATTGCAAACAGTTTCCCAGCATTTCGCACACTGTGTGTTGCTGCTTGTGTCAGCTCAACCTGTGCTGAATATGTTGCATGTAGAGATCCTAATAAGCTCCTTATTTCATTTCTAACAAGAAGCCACTGGAGGGCAGTATATAGTCAGTGTGATGACATCTGGCTTTGTTCGCTTCTGTGATCCAAAGGATCTGATTTTTCCCACTAAGGAAACCAAAGAGGGCAGAACATTGAATACCCTCAAATCTATTTTAAATATTGTGAAATTAAATGGCTAGCTGCATCTATATCTATGTCTATATCTAGATCTAGAGAGCGAAATATATATATATATAGAGAGAGAAATCTATCTATCTATCCATCCATCCATCCATCCATCCATCCATCCATCTATCTAGTACATCTATGCAAAACACTTCTCCAATAGTCCTGTATTTATGCTTTATTAAATATGGGAATTCAATACCATCCCCCCAACACCGCCCTGAAATCTGAACAACCAAATGGTTGAAATGTGATAAAACATTCTCCTGATGTACCAGGAAAAACAAAGGATTTCAACTTGACTGATATTTTAAAAACCAAGATTTAATTATAATTAATTGGAAACTGGACCACATCTGTGATACAGATTGGCTGTATGTATTACAGCCAATGCAGTCAAGGTACATCTGATGTGTAATTAAAGATAATCCCTTTTCTAGTTAATTATTTGCATTTTGAACATTAATAACTCACTGTGATAGAAGACTGTTATGTTCAAGCATTTTCTCAGATCCAGTCTGCAATACTTATATAAATACTTATATACATAAACAAAACATACACATTTGACAATGTCCTAATGAAATCAATATTTCCTTTTTTAAAATCAATTGAAATATTTTTGTTAATATTAGACTACAAAACAAAACTAGCAACAGAATCCCACTCTCTGTGGATCTTCTACCCACCTTCCACGACTCAAACCTAGAAAAACACAGAAGAAGAGGAAGAGAAAGATTGTAAGGAAGGAATGGGAGAAAGAGAGGGAGATATGGACGAGGAGGGGCAAGAGGGGAAGGGAAGGCCAAGTGAGCCACAAGAGATATTAAGAAATGGAAGAGGGGTTGAGAGTCAACGATCTCTAGGAATTCAGCCAAAATACTACTGAATGTAGTGTTAGCATCACACATATTAAATAATATCAGTTCTTTGGCTTTCTGGTCGAGAAGCTTTACCAGCCATGGTCTGATGTGTGATGAGAGTTCAGTATCTATAGGGATACAGTGTTGGAGGGTGAAATGTTAGCCATTGTGGCAGCTCACAAGATTCATAGTTTATGATGTGAGTCATCTCCCACGTAGATTGCAGGTTAAAATCTGAAAACGTGAAGGTCAGGAATGAGATTCATTTGCTACTCTGCTGCTTGCAAGAATGAAACTATAACAAGACAACCTCATAACATATGAACAACAGTCCTTGGAGGTGCAGCACATCTCCAGAATTAGTTATTATCTTCAGTAAGCATTCAGAACAATTTTATGATCTGTCAGATGTAGCCTTCTAGAACATGTGTAAAAGCTGGTGTGTGTGTGTGTGTGTGTGTGTGTGTGTGTGTTTTCCAAATTTGTAGACCACCCCAAACATCCATCTCTGGGTAGTCTGATTCCATATGGAATCAGATCATCGGTCCATCTAGTTTAGCATTGCCTGAACTGACTGGCAGTGGACCTCCAGGGGTTCAGATGGGTGTGTGTGTGGGGGGTGTCTTTCCAAGTCTCACTTGAAGATGCCTGGGATTGGACCTGTAACTTTCTGCATACAGCTTTTACTTTTCCACTTTGAGGTAAATCTTGTAGGATTCAGGCTGATTTTTGGAAATGAAAGCAGCCAGTCAACTTGTTGGAGATACAGCTCCAGCAGCATTGACTCTTTACATCTTCTGTCCTATTAGCCACTAGGGGCATTAGGAATAGAGATAATAAGCAAGGGTCTTCCTCCTTGTTTCTCCCCTTGTTCTCTCTCTCTCTCTCTCTCTGCTCTGGCTTCCTCTGATTGGTTGACTCATACTCTCAGGTCTCATCCTCCTCTTCATACTTGCATGTTGTATTTTTGTACCCTTCTCCTTATGTGTTCTGCTCTTGCACTATGAAGACAAAGAAAGCTCAGGGACACAGGCTTTCTATCCAAGTATGTAACTTCTTTAATAAGCCTTTTGGACCTTAAATATCTGTCTCAAGAAAAACTTAATGGGCTTGGCTCTTATCACACACAATTGCTCTGTTTTAACTGGGAACACTGAAATCCCTTCCCTTCAACAAAGCTCCCAAACAGGGCAGCCTGGCCCCATTTGGGAACTAAATCACACACCCCGCATCTGACATCAGACACGTGGGGCATGTCAGGGGCATGAGGCATGGCTCCTGAGGGGCAGTGGCCCGAGTTCTTTGAACCCATTCACTCAATTATGGTTCCGCCCCTGCCCAAAGCCTATCTAGCCCAGCATCCTGTTCCACACATGGCCCACCAGATGGCTCTGAAAAGCCCACAGGTAAGAGGTGAAGGCATGTACTCTCTTTTGCTGTTGCTCTACTGCAACTGGTATTTAGAGATATCTTGCCTCCGAGGCTGGAGGTGACCTATAGTCACCAGACTAGTGGCCATTGATAGACATGTCCTCCATGAAATCGAAAAGCAAGAAAAATGCAGAATGAAATTAACACTGCATGTCCTAGCACTATGCACCATTAAAACATCATGCCAAACTGATGGGTCAATATTTTAGCACTATTTTGGTCATGTGGACTGTTTAAAAAGTGTACACACATAAAATTCAGCACAAACACTGACTCTGCTGAAGAATGAAATGACATTCTCTTATGTTCTAGTTCGTCATCTTCACATTCTGCATTTTCTTCCTTAAGGTAATGCAGAGCTGTCAATTCATAATGCTCTCTTTCCTCTTATACACACTTCTGAATTCAAACTGAATCACAGTGCTATGGTGCTATCATGACTGGATTGATAATGTACATGGAGAATGAAGATAATTCTCTTTATAAATTATGAAATCTATAAAGACAACCAGAATATAGAAAGAACAGCTATGCATGCAGATTCAAAAATAACAATAATAATGATACTGATACTGATAATTTAATGCCTGAATGTCTTCTCTCTTACTCACTCACTCACTCTCATGCTCACACAAAGGCCTGCTCAAATAAAATAGAAAAGCATGCTCTCAATACATCAGAATTCATTTTTTTAAAATGAAAAGTATGATTACTCAATGGAAGATATTATTTTCTAGTTACCTATCTTGATTTGATTCAGGCTTCATTGATTCAGGCTTCAGAGTTCCCTTGGACAAGTCAATCTCATACCTTGTCAGTAATGCATCACAGAAATGTATCACCTCAATTCACTGCAGAAGTGATAAATCACTTGTTTTACCAAACCAAACACATTCACCAAAGCTTGTTGCAGCCCATGCATGTCAGATTGATTGCTATCAATAACTAGAGTGAGTTTGGAACAAAGTGATATATAGTGCTCCCCGCCGTTGCCCCATGTTCCTTTTCAAGTGCACACACCAAACACTACTTTGAATTGTTTGGGATGTAGAGAAAAAATTGCCCTATTCCAGCTGGACTGTGAGACTATGGGGCACCAAGCAATTCCAAGTAGAAGAAGACAACTGAGCTAAAGAGGGAGTTGTGGAGCTGTGGAAAGCCAGTGATAGGTTTCCAGTAGTAGGTACAGGGTCCAATCATAACGCTCAACCTGAGATGTTGATCCCTCAGAGACTCCCTTCATACATTCATAACCAATCCATGTGGGGGCCACTTCCCAGTAATGCTATCCTACATGACTAACATTATGTGTGTAGGGCTGCCATTGTGTGAATTGAATGAATAAATGAAACCATAAATAAATAAATCCATGTGGGTTTGACTGGTCAGTGATCATAATAAATAACTGAAATCTCAATCTCATGTGGACAAATGCAGTCACATGATTCTTAATTATCCAATTGGTAGTCTCCTTCCCAACTGAGTGCCAATTAACTATAATGATTGCATCCACACATTACCACATAAATGGCAGCCACATGGGAAAGCACCATGGGGGGCTGTGCCCATGTGGTTCAGCATGAGTATGAAGGAGGCCAGAGTCTAAACTTCAACTGAGATCACAAAGCAGGGCCTGATAACTGTCATAACTCCACCTCTCAAGCAAAGTTTTGCACAGTTCAAAGGGTCTGTCACTGGTTTTATTAAGGAAGCTAAACTAGTCCATGCCCCCACACTGGAAATATCTGCTAATTTCCCCCCAAATGCCTTTGCTACCTTGCATCCTATTCTTCAATACTCATACCTGCAATGCCTGTAGCTACAGTTGATCTTCATCTAACAATGCCAGTGGCATCCTGTGTGATACAAATAGGGCAGATGTAGTCTGCTGTCTTGTGTATCTGTCAGAATTAGGGATGTGTCCAAACCGGTTCAGAGTCTCTTTAGGGAAGTGGCGAACCAACTCAGGTGCCCAAAGCCATACTGGTTCAGTGTGGTGGGGAGTGGTTCCCATAAAAAGCAGGTAAGCAGCTCCATACTTGCTTCTCCAATGACCCACCGCTTTTCCGGGTGCAGTGCTCACCCTACTAAAGGACAAATATTAAGATGCTTTTGATTCAATACCAGGCTGACTATGCAGATGGCCGCCACACATGTGCAGTGGCCATGTGCATGCCAACATCAGGGAACAGCACCGCAGCCATCCGCAGTCACTCTACTAAAGCTTTGCGTGGCTGTGGTGCTGTTCTCTGCAGCCTGCATGTGGACGTTGGCATGCACATGGCCACCGCACATGCATGGCAGCCATTTGCGTGGTTAGCATGGTGTTGAATCAAGAGCACCTTAATATTTGTCTTTAATCTACAGTTTTGTGACTTAATTTCATTGCGGGAGATTCAGGGGTCCAAGCTACAGAGGTTTTATCAGAGCAACAGGCAAGTTCCAAGGACTCTGGCACTCTACATGCCTGGCCAAGCCTTGGTGGTTCCATTGCAGGGTTCAAGAGTTCCTGTTCTGGAGTCCAGTGGGCTCTCAGACAGTCAGGTACAGGGATTAACCTGTAGCAAATTCACACAGAGATTGACCCAAAGACTCTTGGTTCCAATAATATCCAGGGCAATCTTGTGCAGGTCTCCCAAAGCAAACTTACACAAGGAACACCCCCAGAAAAGTGATTTTAACTCTATAGATCTGGACTTTTCTTGTGTTCCAACTTATGGACTCAGCAGTCCAGTGATTCAACTAGAAGGGAAAGGGTTTGATCACAACATGGGTACTCAGTTGGGCAGGCTTCTGGGCAGTAGAAGGCAGCTTGTATCACCCATCCCCCACAACTAAAATGTCATCATTGAGGTTTGAAAGCAAAGGCTTTTTATAGGAGATTTCCTCAGCAAGGTTCTAAAGGCAGGAAAACTCAGAAGTACAAAGGACACAATTGAGAAAATTGAAGCACAACTTCTAGAGGAGATGTGTGAACCTTACAGTCATTATTCAAATGGACCCCAGACAAAAGTGCTCTAGAACCAAATCTAATTAGCTGCTTAGATGTTTCCCTTGGTTGCATGATAGAGCATGCAGGAGGAGAGCTGGTCTTGTGGTAGCAAGCATGAATTGTCTCCTTTGTTAAGCAGAGTCCATCCTGGTTTGAATTTGAATGGGAGACTATACTGTATGTGAGCACTGTAAGGTATTCCCCTTAGGTGATGGGGACCACTCTGGGAGAGCACCTGCATGCTTGCATTCAGAAGGTTCCAAGTTCCCTCCTTGGCATCTCCAATATAGGACTGAGAGAGACTCTTGCCTGCAACCTTGGAGAAGCCGTTGCCAGTCTGTGTAGACAATACTGAGCTAGATGGACCTATGGTATGACTCAGTATAAGGTAGATTCCTATGTCCCTATAAGAACAGCCCTGCTGGATCAAACCCAAGGCTTATCAGCATCCTGTTTTCCACAGTAGTCCACCAGATGCCTCAGAGAAGCCCACAGGCAATAGATGAGGTCATGCCCTCTCCCCTGCTGTTGCTCTCCTGCAACTGGTATTTAGAGGCATCTTGCCTCTTAGGCTGGAGGTGGCCTATAGCCATCAGACAAGCAGCCCATTTATGGAATACCCTCCTTAGAGAGGTTTGTCTGGCTTCATCATTTTGCTCTTTTAGATTCCAGGTAAAGACCTTTTTGTTCACCCAGGCCTTTTAAATTCAGGTTTTTCAGATTTGATTCTGATTTTTAACTAATTTTAAAATGAGTTTTTAAGCTGCTTTGTATTGTATTTTCTTTTCTTTTCACCTTTTTTGGTCTGTTATGATTTAAGATGTTATGTGTTTTTATTGTATGTTTTAATCCTGTGCTGTAAGCCACCCAGAAAACAATTTGTTATGGAGTAGCTAACAAATAAAGTGTATTATTATTATTATTATTACTATTATTATTACTATTATTACCCATTGATAGACCTGTACTCAATAAATTTGTCTAAGCCCCTTTTAAAACTCTCCAAGTTAGTGGCCATCACCACATCCCGTGGCAGAGAATTCCATAGATTGATTATGCACTGTGTGAAAAAGTACTTGTTTTGGTTGATCCTAAATTTCCTGGCAATCAGTTTTATGGGATGACCCTGGCTCCAGTGTTGTGACTGGTGAGAGAGGGAGCAAATGGCTGTAAATTGATACGGAAATGAAAATGAAAAATGCACCACAGAATCGTGGGTAGTGTTGGACTAAAATGGGGATCATGAACATTTAACGCCCCATGAAAAGTGCTCTCCTTTTTGGCAATGTTTTCATACCATGACAAAAGAATGTGTAACTATTCACAAGGTGCCTGATCAAGCAGGGCTGTTCTTATGTTTTTAAGGGAACAAGTGTAAGGCTTGTAGAGAGAATATGTGCCTGGATGCTCCCAAGAAAACGAGGCCAGCTCTCACACTGGGATGTGTATTGAAATGCCTATCCTACTGCAAATAGTGTAGTCTAGTATATGACTTTCAATGGAATACAATCTAGACATGCATCCTAATGCGAGAGCTTGGCAGCCTCATACCTGCCAACATGTCCCTATTTTGTCATTCAGACAAATGGGGAAATAGGGACATTAATATCATCATCATCATCATCATCATCATCATCATCATCATCATCCCCCAGTGAGCGCAAGAAAAGGCACTAAGAACAAATGCAATAAGAGCAAAAGTCAAAAAATCCACAACAAACAGCAAGTGCCACCTTTGTAAAGAAGCAGATGAAACAGTGGACCACCTAATCAGCTGCTATAAAAAGATCACACAGACTGACTACAAACAAAGGCATGACAAGGTAGCAGGGATGATACACTGGAACATCTGCAAAAAATACAAGCTACCTGTAGCCAAAAATTGGTGGGACCATAAAATTGAAAAAGTGGTAGAAAATGAAGATGTAAAAATATTATGGGACTTCTGACTACAAACAGACAAACATCTGCCACACAAGAAGGCCTTCGACTCATTGCCTCATACATGGATACTAAAATGTAATTAGAAACAACTGATGTCAGCAAAAACATTCAGATATTTATTTTAAAAAGCAATGAGCATGTGGAGGACACATTTAACAATCAATGGCAAGACATGTGGACAGGTCAGAATTAGAAGAGGTATTTTCCAAGGGGACTCACTATCCCCTCTGTTGTTTGTAATCACCATGACTCCACTTTCACAAATACTAAACAAAACAGGCCTCGGATACCAAACATCTCAAACATCAAGTAAAATAAACCATCTGCTGTACATGGACGATCGGAAGCTGTATGGAAAGTCCCAGTCAGAAATCGAATCACTGCTAAACACTGTCCGTATATTCAGTAGCGATATAGCAGTGGAGTTTGGACTAGACAAATGTGCTGCATTAATAATGAACAGAGGGAAAATAACAAAAACAGAAGGAATGGAACTGTCCAATGGAAGCAAGATCAAGAACCTGGAAGAGAAAGAACCTTACAAATACTTGGGCATTCTCCAGGCTAACATCGCACACACTGAAGTTAAAAGAAAAATTGGAAGTGAATACATCAGGAGAGTTAGAAAACTCCTCAAGTCCAAACTCAATGGCGGGAACACCATACACGCCATAAACACCTGGGCTATACCTATTATCAGATAGTGCAGGAATAATAGACTGGACCCAGGCAGAGCTAGAGACGCTAGATCGTAAGACCAGGAAAATCATGACCATCAATCATGCTCTGCACCCCCGCAGTGATGTAGATAGGCTATACCTCCCTCGCAACTAAGGTGGAAGAGAAATGCTGCAAGTCCATCAAACAGTAGAGGAGGACCATAAAATTGAAAAAGTGGTAGAAAATGAAGATGTAAAAATATTATGGGACTTCTGACTACAAACAGACAAACATCTGCCACACAATACACCAGATATAACTGTAGTCAAGAAGACAGAAAAACCAGTGTAAATAATCGACTTAGCAATACCAGGGGATAGCAGAACAGAAGAAAATGAAACAGAAAAAAATAACAAAATACAAAGATCTACAAATTGAAATTGAAAGGCTGTGGCAGAAGAAGACCCAAATCATCCCAGTGGTAACTGGCCCCCTAGGTGCAATTCCAAAACACCTTGAAGAGCACCTCAATACCATAGGGGCCACAGAAATCACCAGCAGCCAATTACAAAAAGCAACATTACTGGGAACAGCCTATATTCTGCGACAATATCTATAATAATAACAGCAACAACATTGATAATAAAATTCAGCCATCCCAGGTCCTTGGGAAGGACTAGATGTCTGGATAAAACAAACCAGTCAATAACACCTGTCTGACTGTGTAAACAACAACAATAATAATTCAATTTCTATACTGCCCTTCCAAAAATGGCTCAGGGTGGTTTACAAAGAGAAATAATAAATAAATAAGATAGATCCCTGTCCCCAATGGGCCCACAATTTAAAAAGAAACAAAAGATAGACACCAGCAACAGTTATTGGAGGTACTGTGCTGGGGGTGGATAGGGCCAGTTACTCTCCCCCTGCTAAATAAAGAAAATCACCACATTGATAGGTGCCTCTTTTCTAAGTTAACATGCTGGCAAGTATGCAGCCTGGTTGCTTTGGCATTTCCTCTTCCAGGCAACAGCAGGTGGTAGGAACGACGGCTGTGAACAGCTATGGGGGAAAAAATGTGAGTGGAAGGTTGGAGGTTCCTGGTGGAAATGTTTGCACCCTGCCCTGAATGGCATCTTCCTAAACAGATTGTGGCCCTCACAAAAATTAAATGCAATACTTATAGTGGGGACAGTAAGAAAGTGCCTTTGGGGTCAGGTGGCAGATAGCCAGCGGGAGGCCCAAATATCTCACACAGAGATCTCTGAACTTGTCCACAATCCATAATCTTCTTTCAGATACATTTCCCCACAGCATCTCAACAAGCTCTTGTTCTTTAGTTTTGTTCTGTGAGATGACTCACTTGCCACTTGATTCACTCAAATGTTCCTTTTGAGCAGAGGATGTATTTTTAGTCTCTGAACTGTGTGGTGATCACAATTTCTTATTCCACAGGAGATTTTTTCCCATTTTCTGTTGCCACATCAAATTGTCTGTGTTTAAATTTTGTCTGAAACCACACCTTGCAACCTGAAGAGCATGGTTAAATCTTCTTCTGAGCAAGTAATTTTATTTTCCAAGCAAGCGAGCGGTCAGCTATACAGCAGATTACCAAAACAGCAAATAAAGGCAACCTAGGGTTAGCAATGTTACATACTGGGGGAAAAGATGTTTTCATTTTTATCTACTGAGGGTCTGATTTTTGAATGTTTTACTACATCACTGTCTGCTTATGTCAGTGGAATTGGTGCTGTAGAGCACCTGAAGAATCAGGTTCCAGATGTAGGCAAATGAATAGCATATGCTTGTATATAGCAGCAGATGTATACAAAATTTATGGACCAGGTTTGTGGTTTGAATTATACAGTTTGAATATGGCTAAATCTCTCCTGGCCATATTAGTTCCAGTATGTCAATATACTGGGAATTCAAGCCAGATTCACTCCTATAACAAGCTCTTGACTTGCCTCAAGGCTAAAGATTCTGTGCTGAGTAAGGTTTTCCATGTTTACAAAATAATCCAATTCACATACTCTTCTGCACTTAACCTTTTTCTAAACTCTTTGTAAATAAAGCCTGGAAATGAATACATTTTGAAAATGATAAGACCAAGTATTTTATCATTTATCTTTTAAATATTGTAAAAATCCCTGAGTTAAGGGGAAAAAAGAAAATACGGATAAAAATAAAAATAGAGATATGTACTATGGTGTGGAAATTAATTTGCACACCGTATTTAAAGAAAAATAGGAGCCAAGAGTGATAAGTCATTCTGGATTTTATTTATGTATTCAGATTGTTTCTGCAGTCTATTCCAAAGACTCACATTGAGTTACAAATATAATAATGGTTTGTATCTACTTCAGAGTTGTCCCTGATTTGGGCATGTCTCTCTTCCCTGCTGTGTCCCTGTTCAAATACTATTCAAACCCAGTGATCTGCCTACTGACCAGGAAAGGCCACTGAAATACTAATGGCTCCATTCATAATTGTTTTCAGAGCAAAATGGCAGCATTAATCTTGAGGGCTACATCCGAGCTCTTGGATTTCCTTCCTCTCGATTGGAGCAGCATTTTTGCCTGTAGTGTGCAGGACCTTTTTCATTTAAAATGTATTCAGTAGGCTGGTTCACATGACCATTAAAATCAGGGTAGAAGCTAAGCTACCCTGTTTTGCATGACTGTGAACACTCATGCCAATCCCTGCAGCCCACATTTTTCCAAGCAAGGTAACCAAGCTTTTCTACCTTGCTTTTAACTGAGGGTGGAGGAAAGCTCTCCTACCTCGATTCTCTTGTCCTAAGATAACTCACATGGCTCTTCAAGACAGTCTACCGGCATCCTAGCTACCTTCCCCTGCACAGCAACCTTAGAGCTCAGTGGCTAGAGCAGGCAAAGCACATATGCGAGCTGGCAAAGCACACGCTATGATCCTGGAGCTGCAACAGCTTTGCCAGGGCTGTGTCCACCTCCTGCTCCTTCAAGGCCAATGGGAGGGTAGCCCCTGATGTCATAGAGCTTTTCCGTTCTGCTGGCAGTGTAAAGCATGCTGGAAAGGCAGGAGGACCTTTGAAGAACTATACATGGAAGGGCCGGGTGCACAGCTGTCTATTTAAACAGCAAACAACATGGTTACCTTGCGCATCTATTTTCTGGGCTTGTGGACCCAAATGGGGGTTCTACTTATGTGCTGCTAATGGGGTAAGTGCTGTCCTGCCATCCAATCCACCCCCAAATGGTCGTGTGAATAAGCCTAATATCTGAAAATGTTTTTGTTGTAGACTTTATATCCATTCTAGTATTGTTTTTATTTTTAAATTGCTGTTGCCTATCTCAGTGCTGAAATGACAATGTAACAAACATTTTTAAAATAGACTCAGTTACATATATTATTTTGGTCTGTGCATGATGCTATTCAGCAACACAAGCTTACTTTTGCACTATGTAGCATAGAAGATATGTATGATTTGACTGGTTGAAAAGTCTATAGGATTAAAAGATATGCTTCAATATACTTTGGAATTGCTTGTTTCACAGAAATTGTGCCCATGTGTCTAATTTTAAATATGTGAATGTTTCCAGATGATGCATGAGGATAACTATTTGCAGAATCAAGTTATCTGGTTCAGGGGCTTTTAGTAAAACACAGCATCTTTTGTTTCATGATTTACTCTTAATAGAAATTTAGGAAAAATGTGTTTTAGTTAAAGTTATTTCCCCATTCCTTTCTTTCTCTCAATTTCTTTCTTTTTTAAAATTCTCTTTCCATGTTGTTTTTCACTTTTTAAATGGAGTTTCCCTCTTGCTTATTACTAGTGCAACAATGTGAGAATGGCCACCCAACACAATTAATCCCATTTTGTTACTTGAGGAAAAATGAAAGATCTCGGGTTTTCTTAGGGCTGGATGCAGGAAATAAGAACCAAGACTTTATCTGTTTTGTAAATGTTTAACTGTTCTATATTGTTTTTATGTTATATTTTAACTTGAACACTGCCTGGAGATTTCTATATCAGGCAGTATAGAAATATAATATATAAATATAAATATATAAACAAACAAACAATGGGCCAGATTGAACAGTACTTTGGCTGGCCTAATTTAACATGTCAGGGAAGAGAATGGAATGTGAACATCTTTCCTCCATTGTGTCACTGCACCATCAGCTAATCATGTGAGGGGCAGTTCACCTAAACTATCTGAATATAAATGGTTCAAATACTACTTTAAGCTGCAGCACATTATGGATGCCGAACAGGAAAATGATTTAAGTTTAGTGCCTAATTATATTAGTCTAAGGAGGCCAAATAATGGTACGCTAGCTTATCATTTAACCATTCTTACAGTAGCCAAACATTGGAGGACATTTACATTGCCATGGTTCAACACCCTCCTTTCTGCGATGCTCGAGGGGAAAATTTAAAAAATAGCATATGCAGATCGTACATGTCCTTGTGGAGTTGTTGAGACAGTGGGGCATGTTCTACTGCACTGTAGTTTTTATTGTGATCTTCATAAAACTTTTATATTTTCCACTTTAGTGAATACACCTGGATGTTCAGATGAATTTTATGTTCTTGTCTTTTGGCTGACCAGAAATCAGCTTTTACATACAGAGGCTATTCACACGGCAACCTCTGCAACCTCCATATCCTCCTTAATAATCCCTTTCACTCCCTCATTGTCTAATGGTCCAACCGCCTCCCTGGCAGGTTTCCTGCATCTGATGTATTTAAAGAAGTTTTTGTTATTCCCCTTGATACTTTTAGCTAAATGTTCATCAAACTCTCTTTTTGCCTCCCTTATTGTCACCTTGCATTTCTTTTGCCAGAGTTTGTGTTCCTTTCTGTTCTCTTCATTTGGACAGGCCTTCCAATTTCAGAAGGAAGTCTTCTTCCCATTTATGGCTTCCTTGACATTACCTGTTAGCCATGCTGGCATCCTCCTGGACTTAGTGGTACCTTTCCTCTTTTTGGGTATACAATCTAACTGGGCTTCTAGTATTGTGGTTTTGAGTAAACTCCATGCATTCTGGAGCGAAGTGACTCTCCTGATTTTCCCTTTCAGCTTTCTTTTCACCATACTCCTCATTTTGGAGAAGTTTCCTCTTCTGAAATTCAAAGTGTCTGTGTTAGACTTCCTTGGTGATTCTCTCCCTGCATGTATGCTGAATTTGATTGCACTATGGTCACTGTTCCCTAAAAGGTTGATGACACTGACATCATGCACCAGGTCCTGGGTGCCACTCAGAATTAGGTCCAAGGTTATCTTCTCTCTGGTTGGTTCCATGACCAACTGTTCTAGGGCACAGTCATTCAGTGTATCTAGATATCTGACCTTTCTGTCATTACCTGACTGTGAATTTACCTCGTTTATGTGTGGGTAATTGAAGTCACCCTTTATTACTGCCCTGCCTCTCCTTGAAGCCTCCCTGATTTCCTCCTGCAACTCCCAGTCACTGTCAGCGTTTTGATCAGGAGGGCGACAGTACGTCCCCAGTAGCACATTTCCTTTCAGGCCTTGTATTGTCACCCACAGGATTTCTGTGGAGGACTCCGGTCCACCTAGGTTTTCTAACTTGTTAGGTTATATCCCTTCTTTAACTTACAGTGCTACTCCACCTCCAAGGCACCCGTTCCTGTCCTTTCTATAGAGTTTCTATCTAGGGATAACAGTGTCCCACTGGTTCTCACTGTTCATCATGTTTCTGTTATGCCCACTATATCTATTTCTGCATTAGCAACCAAGCACTCCAGCTCACCCTTCTTGGCTCAGTGGCTTCTGGCATTGGCATATAAGCACCTATACGCTGAATCTCTTACCTGGTGTATGCTATATTTCTTTTGACTCTTTGAGCAGCTGGCACAGCCTTCTGTCTGCTCTTTATTTAGTTCTGCTCTGTCCCCTTCTGTTTTATCTGAATTCTTTGCACCCTCGCACTTTAAAGGATGGTATTTGCTGAACCGGATACTGCCCAGCTCCTGTCAGCTATTCTCCACGTGTCATTTTAAAAGCTGCTGTGCAATCTTTTTGATTTTAAGTGCCAGCAGTCTAGTTCCATCTTGGTTCAAGTGCAGCCCTCCCTTTTGCACAGGCCTTGCTTGCCCCAAAATGTATCCCTGTGTCTAACAAATCTAAACTCCTCCCAACAGCAATGTCTCATCCATGCATTGAAACCCCTCAGCTCTGCCTGTCTCACTGTACTTGCGCATGAAACAGGTAGCATTTCTGAGAATGCTACCTTGGGGGTCCTGTACTTCAATATGCTACCTATCAGCCTAAATTTGGCTTCCAGGACCTCACGACTACATTTCCCCACATTGTTGGTGCTGATGAGCACCATGATAGCTGTCTCCTCCCCAACACTGCCTTACAGCCTATCTAGATGGTGTGTGATGTCTGCAACCTTCACACCAGGCAGGCAAGTCACCGTGCGGTCAACACATGGGTCACAAACCCATTTCTCTATACCTCTAATAATCGAATCACCTACTACAAGGAGGCCCCCATCCCCCAGAGGTGTATCCCCTGTGAAAGAGGATATGGGCTCATCATCCATGAAAGGGGTCCCTTCTAAAGGAGCATATCCCTCTTCTTCAGACTGATGTAATCCTTGCCCAAGACCTTCATTCTCCCTGACAGCAGAGGAGCTATCAGCTTTGGAGTGGGATGCCTCTACCACGTCCCTGAAGGTCTCATCTGCATGCCTCTCTGTCTCTCTGAGCTTCTCCGGATCCACCACCTTGGTCCTGAGGGAACAAACTTATTCCCTGAGAGCCAGGAGCTCCTTGCACCGAGCACACTCCCATGACTTCTGCCCAAGGAGCAAATAGCCATACATGTGGCATTCTGTACAATACAATGGGAAGTGCTCCCTCCCCTGCTGGCTTTCTATTTTCATACTGGTTTTGTTGGCTGTTTACAGTATTTAGAGATAGTTTATTAGAAGGATAGGTCTCAGCTGTAATGGTCAGCTATTTAACTGTCCAAACAACCTTTCTCAAGAATATGAGGGAGAGATAAGTAATTATATGAGGAAAGGACTTGTACTTACCGTCTCTTCTCCACTGGGTTCCTTGTGATCACAGGGACTTGTTCCAGGCTTCCCTGCACACTTCCTGCTAAACTCCCACAAAACTCCAACTATCCCTGTTGGCTATGCTCTCGGGCCTTCACATCTTATGTAGAGAGTAGGCTTCAAACTCAGGATGTGGGTCCAAAGAATGTAGGGCCTCCCACAGCCCTAGCTGATTCCACCCCCTCCAGGCAGGGACAAACAAAAACACTGGATTTTGCTAGCCCTGGCAAATGCTAGCCCTGGCAAATAACACACACACAGACACACACAGAGAGAGAGACTAGCAGTGATATCTATCTGTCTATCTGTCTGTCTATCTATCTACGAAATTGGCACACTGCCCCAAACGTTCATCTCTGGGCTCAGATCCTGATCCTGGGCAACGTGATGGAAAAGCTCCTCTCCTGGTACCCACCCTTGTTTGCCCACAAGACAGAGGCTGCAGGGCCTTGGAGAGGTCCAAGGGAGCAAGTTGGTTCAACACTGCTCAGAGACAAACTGCGCCCTTAAGTCAGGGGTGGGCAAACGTGGTCCTCCAGCTGTTGTTGAACAACAACTCCCATCTTCCCCTCCCACAAAGGAGATGAGAGACCTTTTGTTTTGTTTTGTTAGTTTGATAGTTAGTTGGGGAAGTCTGGTGAGACAAGTTGCCAAGCAGCCCGATCAAGGCCAGGGGCTCTAGTCTGCAGTTGCTCATAAACCAAAGTAGCTATGTTGGGGATCAGTTCTGCCTCCTGAAGTGCTGTCTGCCCCACCCTGGGCCTCCGGGCATCTATCCACTGTGGACAGAGTTCTTTGGGATCCATCTCCCTGCCTGCCTGCTGCTTTTGGCCATACTCATTTGGCAGCGGCATGGCCATTTGGCAGCATCTCACCGCTTTGCAGTTAGGAAGGACTCCAGCCATCCTTGTGTAGATGTGAGAGGGGCCACCAGAAGGATGGGGTGAGCAAGGAGAGGTCTGGGGCGATTGGGGCTTCCTGCCTTTTGGTGGTTGTGTTTGTGGTTGCCTTCAAAAAACCTGTGTGGGAGGGAGGGAATTTGGACCAGGAAAAGTGGTGGGCGGGTGGGGGGGACCTTATTAATTGGGATTCCTACCGCTTCCCAACTTCAGTCTTATCGGCCTCCAAGTTGTTGTTAGCCACAGAGATGAAAACATTTGGGTACAATTTGGGGCATGTATAAGAAAGAGGGAATGAAGAAATGGGGAAAGGGGAAAAAGAAAGAAGAAAGGGGAAATAGGGGGATGGGGAGAGGGGGAGAAGCAAGACGGGAGCCCTGCCTCCTGGGCACTCCAGTTGGACGCTAACCCCTCTGCTGATTCTTGGTGGTCTGCAAACACACCCAGCAAATATTTTTTAAAAAACAAAACATTAAAAGTGTCGAGTTTTAAAAGTCGATTTATTGACAACGGCCCTTCCACACATCGCAGAGAAATGTCGAGGCATAGCAGAAACCTTGTTTTTTTCAGAAAAAAACTGCTGCAAATAGAGGATTTATTTTTACCCCGCACATAATTTGGGCTAAGCTAGAATGCACAGCCCTAATTCGGGAAAAGCCAGAAGCATGTGTGAACTTTTCCCTGATGGCCCACTGCGACTTCAGGGTGAATCCAGCTGATATTTCAACTCACACCCTCCATTCTGGAGGAGATGTGAGCTAAAAGCTAAGTGTGTAAAAGTCCTTGCTGCTGTACAAATTACAGAATCTGGAAAAATCCTCAGACAAAAGCCAACCAAACTTTATTTGGGAGGACAAATGTAGAGTGGCTTGCAAGATTATGGCGGGGGGGGGGGGGGAGGGGGAGAAAAAAGCAATTCTATTCACTGGATTAATAATGATAAAAATAAAATAATAATACTTGCATGTCCATGGCTACTCTGGGGCAATTAATGTCTAAGTATCAGACAGGCAATAGCAGCAAGAATACTACTAAAGGTGCAAGTAAGATACTTCTCCAATAATTTCCTCACACATGAACTGGTTTCATTATTAGGAATTCTAGAGGCCTTACAGAACTCACGTCAATTAATTCTTAAATGGTCATTTCCTATTCATGATGTGGCATCTGAGTACTCTACCACAATAACCATGGTTCATATATTTATCTGGAAAAAAACCCATATGGTTAAATGTTTGTGTAGTAAATTTTGCAACCAAGATAAAATACTGGCCTGCAGGTACAAATAAAAATGATTTATGATTTAAAGAGGATGGTGATGAAGGTGCTTCATTTATTTTCAATCTCAATAAGATGAAAACCATATGGCTTTATTATTGACATCAACATGATATCAAATGTTGTTCATATTCACATAAATACCAAGAGAAGGCTATATGGGACCTGGGCAAAGCATATAAAGAGGTTCAAAAATATGCTATATTAAATTGCATACAACAAGAGCATATCCATTAATGAGAAATAGCAAAGAATGGCTTCACAAAAATCAATGCTTCACAGAGAAAGTTTGGCAAACATCCCTTAGTTTAGTTTGGGACATCGCTTAATTCATAAAACATCAGTGCTCTGTAAAATTCCATCGAAGAGAAGCTTGTAGTAGTGCGATATTGTTAATTATATTGTACTGTTTAACCTGATGATTATATTCAGAAATGTGTACATAGGGCTGGCTCCATATCTGAGGGGGCCTTTGACAATGTGACCTCTAGTGAACCCCTCTTGCTTATTTTGGTGGCAGTGGGGAGCAGGGGGAGATTCATTCTTGGAAAGCTGGTGGCAGCAGCAACAGTAGCATTCTGGATGGCAGCTGTCACCTGCCATTTCCCCCCACCCAATACCCCATATAGCATTGGCAGGCCACTGTTGCCAGTGAAAATGCTGCTGCCGCCAGCCCACTGAGCATGGAACCTGTTTTTGTCTCCAAAGTAAGGAGACAGGCCCCACCCAGAAAGTGGCTGCTGGTTGCTGGCTGGGCCCAATCCTCCCCAGTAGGGGTGTGTGAGCCGGCTCGGGTCACGCAAATGCCCAGTGTGCATATGCGGTGGCCCAAAAAATGGCCACGGCACACATGCAGAGGGCCAAAACAGCCCCGAAATAGGTGGGGAAGCTGTCAGAGGGAGGGGGAGCCACCAGAGACATCCTTCATGGCACCCCCCATTGAGACCGCTTCAGCCCTTGGTGGTAAATCATTACTTTTAAAACCCAGTTTTATCGCCCTCCACAACCCACAAGCCGAGCCCAAACTGGCTCAAATTTGAACCAAACCAGGCCCAGCTCAAGGGCATGCCAAAACCAAACATGCCTGATCCAGTTCAAATCCGGTTTGGATGAGAACTGAACCAGGCAAAGTTGTTTCGTGCACATCCCTACTCCCCAGGAGGCCAGGGGCAGGCATCAGTAGTGGACCCTTCCAGGGCAATGGGGCTTTGGTTGCCGTTGACTGAAGCTGTGCCTGGAGGTTTATTCAATATTTTTTCCAATATGTTTACCAATATCAAGCCATTAAAGTCTTCAGGATTGCTTTCAATGATCGCCTGGAGGTTGATATTGGTCCTGTCAACTCAAGAAGGGTTTTCACTTGCTGTCCAAAGGGTGATGCTGGCCTTGAATGCAGATGTTTCTAATACAGGCAAGATGCTGGCATATACAAAGCGTGCATTTGAGAAGAGCTGAGTCATATTTATTTATTTACAGGTGAAACTCAGAAAATTAGAATATCGTGCAAAAGTCCATTAATTTCAGTAATGCAAATTAAAAGGTGAAACTGATATATGAGACAGACACATTACATGCAAAGCGAGAGGTCAAGCCTTAATTTGTTATAATTGTGATGATCATGGCGTACAGCTCATGAAAACCCCAAATCCACAATCCCAGAAAATTAGAATATTACATGGAACCAAGAAGACAAGAATTGAAGAATAGAACAATATCGGACCTCTGAAAAGTATAAGCATGCATATGTATTCAGTACTTGGTTTAGGCCCCTTTTGCAGCAATTACTGCCTCAATGCGGCGTGGCATGGATGCTATCAGCCTGTGGCACTGATGAGGTATTATGGAAGACCAGGATGCTTCATTAGCGGCCTTCAGCTCTTTTGCATTGTTTGGTCTCATGTTTCTCATCCTTCTCTTGGCAATGCCCCATAGATTCTCTATGGGGTCAGGTCAGGTGAGTTTGCTGGCCAATCAAGCACAGTACATTGTATACTTTTCAGAGGTCCGATATTGTTCTATTCTTCAATCCTTGTCTTCTTGGTTCCATGTAATATTCTAATTTTCTGGGATTGTGGATTTGGGGTTTTCATGAGCTGTACGCCATGATCATCACAATTATAACAAATTAAGGCTTGACTTATCTCGCTTTGCATATAATGCGTCTGTCTCATATATCAGTTTCACCTTTTAATTTGCATTACTGAAATAATGGACTTTTGCACGATATTCTAATTTTCCGAGTTTCACCTGTAGTTCATATTTTATACCACCTTTCAAGGCATATGGTTTTTATGAGCATCCTACGTGATGCTGTATTGCTGAGAATCTGGGTACTCTCAACAGCCAGTGATACCCATAGGAACTAAGAAGATTAAGAACTCAGGGGAAGGCTTCAGCACCTTTTCATATACATTTATTATATAGAACTGGAGCCATATGTTCATTTTATTCATATGTTCATTAGCTGCAACATGTCTATATCTAGCTAAATCCTATAATAGCATATAACAACTTTCTGGAGCCAGTTACACTTCATTTGTGCTTTTAAGCAAGACACATATATAAATAACTTTGTGTCTGTAAGTGTGTACGCAAGGGGGAAGGTTCATCCAAATCAATAAAATTCATATTTAACCATCTGGTTAAGGCTCTGTCACATCAATAAAATTTGTATTGTAACTGTCTATCTTGCAGGTCACTGATTTTGAACAAAGCCATTGCATAAAATATGGGTTATGGGAATGGGTGCTGGGCTTCAAGTAATGCCATGCTGCTGATTACTCAACAAAGATCTGTTGAAGTCTGAGGCAGGTCTCTCTCAGAGCTAAGCAAAGCAGCCACTCCTTCCTTTATGCACTTTATGTGGCCTGTCCTATAAAATCAGGGATCCTCAACGTTAGGCCCCCAGATGTTATTGGACTTCAACTCCCATAATCCCCAACCAAAGGCCACTGGGACTTGGGATTATGGGATTTGAAGTCCACTATCATCTGGGGGCCCAACGTTGAGGATCCCTGCATAAGTGATACTGAGAATTCCTGCACTTCCACTAGAATCCCATACCACCATGCATGTTAGGTCCAGTTCAGAGTAAACCCAGTAACTTTCAGGTCTGTGGACCTAGGTGTTGGTGTAAAAAGCCAGCTCTTACACATGTCATCAGTGGTCTCTAGTAGGTGAAGATGTTTGTCATAGCTAGTCTAGATACAACATTAGAAATCTGTGATCAGATCTCCTAGTATCCTTTTCTTTACTTAAAAGTAAATAGGATAAGTGTGAGTGTATGCATGTGTGTATAAACCTCTTTGGGAACTTTTGTTAAAAAGCGGAATATAATTTATCATATTCGTAGATATGCTGCCCAATCCTACGCATGTGTCTTGTCCCAATAAGTTTAATGGACTTACTCTCAAGTAAGTGCACATAGCATTGCATCCTGAATCGTAATTTGAGCTATTTGCAAACTACCTTAATTGAACAACCCACCAAAGGTTAGAAAAATATGCATAAATAGGCCGGGGCGGGGGGAGGGGGCAGATTTAGAAACTGCTTTTTTACATTTGCTCAAGCTTGTAACTGATTTTCATATTTTGCTTTCTGAGATGCCTCTGAATAATTTTGGTGAATTATTTCAGACTCAGTGAGTAGTGTCCTGGATTCTGTCATTTTCCTTTGTCAGTTCAGAATCAGATATCTGTCTGTTCTACACTTATACTAGCTGGCCCAGGTGCAGAGCATCTGTGCCTCTAGTTCTCCCTCGTTCTTGGCCCCCCTTCCTTGTTATTGGCCTCTTGTTCTCAGCCCTCCCCGCTCTTCTTCCCTCTCCCCCCCATGCTTTTTCTCTGATTGGCTACCTGGCCAGCCGCTTTTTCCGGGTGCCTGCCGCATTCTTCCCCTCTCCAGCCGCCGCTGCTTTCTATCCCACCACCGCTTTCTCTTTCTCTCTCTCTCCCCCACCACTGCTTTCTCTCACTGCCACCACTGCTTCTTTCACTTTCTCTCCCCACTACTTTTGCTTTCTTCCTCTCTGCTGCTTTCTCTCCCTGCCCGCCCACCTGCCTGCCCTTTCATTGCTCTGTCCGTTGGCCTTATGTTCCCCACCGCTGTCACTTTCCTCTCCCCCTCCCCTCGCTCATGAACTCTCGCAAGAGATGACACACATGGGATTAGTGATGGGCACATCTGAGAGAGCGAGAGCGAGCGAGAGATTGAGATTGGGACTCAATCTCCATTTGAAGTAGTAGCAATGTTCATGCTATGGGCTCATAGACTGACATTTACAAGTTGTGGTAAGCAGGCAAAGTAATCCTGACTGTGGGCCATCTTAGTCAATTGTTTTTCTGATTAATGTGATTGTGGCCCAGGTGGCAGTATTTTCTCTAGTGTAATATGTCTATTGTAGTCATTTCAAACCAGTCTTGCACCTTATGTGACAATCAGGAAGCAGAAGTGTCCCCACTAAGGAATGGCTGCCTGAGATTAAAGACAGACAGACCTACATCTGGTTATGACATGCTCAAAGTAAAAGTAAGAGGACACCTGCTGGAAGCCTCAAATTAATGCTTACTTTAAACCAGGAGTGGCCAGCCTGAGGTTCGTTAGCTGTTGCTGGACTACAGTCCCATGATCCTCAGCTGCAGTTACTTGCATCTGGGGATGATGGGAGCTGTAGTCCAACCACCACTTAGTCTTAGGTTGGTCACTCCTGTTTTAAGTTGATAAGTTGTGAACTGGCAAGGAGACTAGGCTCTGCCACATTATTAGGAATGCAATGGAAATCCTCCTTGCAGTCTGAATCCCTTTCAAGCGGGACAGACACTCCTTGCCACATCCCCTCGTTACTTAACAGGGGAGGCATAGAAGGATGCATCCTGTCTGGAAGGGGCACAGCTCTGAGGAAGGCCCTCAGCTGCAAATGTGCATGCACAGTGCATCTGAGGGATGTGGAGACCATGGGAGCTATACGTTAAGTTTATTCCATTAAAGACAAAAATGTGTGTTTCCAAGCATGGAAGAGGCATATACACGTGAAAAATTGTATTCAGGTTATTGTTACCTCATCAGGTTTATATATTATGTTCAACATAGTCTATCATTTTTCAGCTTTTGGAGCAATTGTACCTATATTACAGTACATTTTCATTACTATATTATGATCAGATCTAAACTAAGTGTGCAGTTATCCCCCACTCAGTTTGAGACTGGCCCATTATAAGCACTTAGGAGACTGTCTGAAGGGCTAATTGGAGTTTGGCTGAGTAGCAGCTCTCCAGCCCTTAGAAGCACCACCAGCAGGACTGCCAATGCCTCGGTTTGTCTTGCCTCTCCTCCTCATTTCTGCCTCCTCCTCCATCCGTCCTCTGATATGCCTTTCTCTTAATTCCTCCAGTTCTTCACTGCTTTCCCTCAAGCATGAAATATCACATTGTACTGCACCAGTAATCATTCATGGCAGAAGTAGATCAGGACTCCCAGATTCAAGCTCCTACAGGTTAAAAATATCTTAGCAGTTTTTATAAAATGGGTGCCAGTTGCCATGATTTCTAATGAAATCTTGTTAGAAACGATCACCTTCGGATGCTCAAATATCCTTCCCATATATGAAGGAAGAATTGAATGTGCAGGTTTCAGAGTGCTGAAACAGCAATGAAAAATATGCTGGTTAATTAGATTGTGTTTCATGTTCATTCAGAAGATTGATGTAGGCACTAGCGGTGTAGTGGTGCTATATTACATTATTTCCAAAGAATCCAAATGGTCTCATAGACAGTCCCTTCTCTATTGTTCTATGTTTCTATTTACCATTAAAAATCCATACCCCGTTCTTTCAAGCAAAGATTTTGCTATGTGGCAGGCTTAGCAAATAATTTCTAATATTGTGTTCCCTTCCCACTTTAAAATATGACAAATACATTTATCCTGAACAGATTAAATACTTGTAATTAAATAATTGCTCTTTTGAAATCATCATCTATGAAGTCCTTTTTAGCTAGGTCATTTCTTGGGCGGGGGGGAAAGCTAAAATAAAGAGGTTGATGTTGGAGGGTACTATTGATTTAATTAAGATTTTAATTTACTTATTGTTGGGCTTTATCAATTTCATATTTTTACCTTAATTTTCATTCTTTGATTTCCTTTTCTCTTAAGAACTAGAGCAAGACAGGATTGAAATTCAAATAAAATAAAAGGCTTAAACACTATGGATTTGTTCACCAAATCCATCTGATGAGAAACCTGCAATCCTTTCTTTCAATATCTGTCATTCATACCTTAGTACCTTGAGACTGAATGCTGTAAAATACTCTGTGCAGGACTTCCCTTGAGGACAGGTAAGAGACAGCGGCATATCTTGAGTGATGTCTTGACTAACACGAGTAACATGTCCTTGGATTCAAAGCTGCCTTTCTGCAGCAATCCAGACACAAATCAAGGAGTTGGTGCTGACATGGAAAGCTGGGGTTCCATCATCTGCTCCTTTAACACTTCAAGTTGAAGCAGGCTCTGCTGCTTCCTATTAGCATATACGAACTTTCACTTGCCATCTCCAAGTGACCCTTGGAGTCACAGCTCTTAAGACCTCAATTGCTCTAAGGCACAAGTTAGGTCCCCTAGGCCTTTGCCAGTCTGTTTACTCCCTTGGGAACAGGGGCATGGCAAGGTTGGAGTGGGCCCTGGGACAAAAACTGAAGATGGGCCCCTGCCCCCTAGGCTTCTTCTTTGGAGAGGTGGGAGGAAGAGAACAAAGAGCACAAGCTGCCTATCCCAAGGGACCCAGGGACATCCCCCCCACACCCAAAACCCCTTGTTCAGTTATAGCTATGGGCCTGCTTGGGAATGGTGCAATGATGTACTCAAATGAGAAGAATACAAATAGGAACACCATCTCCATAGAGTCAGGGCACCCCAAAGCAAACTAGCTCTGTCAGTTCCTCATCCCATAACCACAACACTACATAATTGATAGCATACAACATATTAAGGAGAGTGAGGAAAAGCAGAACAAACACACCTTAAAAAAAAATCAGAACGCACACATGCTCTGCCTTAATAACACTATTTGGCTGGCACTTTTAGAATGTGCAAAACATTTCACATGTATTAATCTTTGTAATTCCTTAAACAAACCTGTAGGGCAAGTGCTGTTATCCCCATAGTCAGGCTTGGCTCAAGCCCAACTGGTGTCTGAGGCTGCAGGCCAAGCATCCACCCCACTCATTTTCATGGCAGCAATTCCCTCCTAGACCTGCCAACCTCCTTCTTGGCATGTGAAGTGTTACAAGGAGCAACTTCTCTTCCTGCTTCCACCCCAAGCTGGGATTTCCCCCCTTCTCCTCCCACCTTCCCCAAGTTATGACAGCTTCCTGCCCACCTTGTTGTCTCTGGTCAACCACATCTTTATTTGGTGCCACAGCTACTAAGGCTCATTTGTGTCTCCTTCACTGATAGGAGATGGAGAACAATGGAGCAACAGGAAGTGTGACAAATGAGCAATAGGCAGTGATAGTGGAGAAGTTAGAAGCAGCCATTGAGGGAGATGGAAATGAGCCTGAGTGGTGGCAGGATGCCCATACTCTGCCACTGCCTCACTGGGTCACTGCCACCTCTCAGGCTCATTCCCATCTCCCATATCCACCTTCAGGAGGTGATTCACCTCATCAGGGTTCACTGGAGAGCTGGCCCTGTCCACATTGCAGCTTTCCTAAAACCACCCAATGAGTTCACGGCAGAAACAAGATTTAGACTGGTGAAGTCCTGATTTGCAGCTCAGTCTCTTAGCCACCACACTACACTAGGTCTACATCTTCTTGCCATGCTCATGCATATGGCCGTGTTCTTTGCTAGTTCTCAGTGCCTGCATAGTATCAGAATCTAGGGACCAAAGACAAAGAAGGAACCTCTAAATGCTGTGTAGCTGTGCCCATGTCATAAGAATGTAAGAACAGCCCTGCTGGATGAGGCCCAAGGCCTATCTAGTCCAGAATCCTGTTTCACACAGTGGCCCACCAGATGCTACAGCCAAGATGTGAGGGCATGTCCTCTTCTTTGCTGTTGTTCCCCTGCTACTGGTATTTAGAGACATCTTGCTTCTGAGGCTGGAGGTGGCCTATAGCCACCAGACTAGTAGCCATTGATAGACCTGTCCTCCATGACTTTGTCTAAGCCTCCTTTAAAGCCCTCCAAACTAGCGGCCATCACCACATCCCATGGCAGATAAATCCACGAATGATGCTCTGTGTGAAAAAGTACTTCCTTTTGTTGGTCCTAAATGTTAGGACACACCTGGACTTTGACCTACACTCAGAGCTTTGTGTGGGTTCACTCACACTCAGAGCTTTGGAACACAGGGCATGGTAAATTAGGCAGTCCTCCTTCCACTGTGTGGCTTTGAAGAAATCTTCACAGTCATGTGACTCATGGAGGCTTGGAGCCCAGTTGTTTTGCCCAAAGGGAGGTCAGTTGTCATGTTAGAGGCTGACTCTCTGAGGCTGGTTATTATCTGCTCTCTAGTTAAGTATTTCCCATTGCTGATGTTGTAGAGATACTTCATAAAGTGTGGCTAAAGTTCACCACATTTCTTGTGTCTTTACTGGAAGTTGGGTACAATGTGAGCACACATGCTTCACAGTAGCTCTGCAAGCTAAGTCTCAGCCTGAGACCATGCAGGCCCTGGAATCCTCTGTCCCACAAGCAGGTAAGTACTAAGGGGGAAAGGATTTTAAGTGAAAAGGGTTATGGGAGTCAGGAGTGTAGCTAGGTGAGAGGGGGCTCATGGCCCCTCAGAGCGAGGGAGATAATGAAGAAAATAGGGAGGGGTGGATCTGGGGGCCCTTCAGGAGAACCCTTTCGCTCAATTATAGCTACACTCCTGATGGGAGTAAATATTTCAGTGTTATGTAAAATTTGGTGCTATATGACTGTTCAAAGGCAGCACGTTCAAAGCTTTAGCTGCAGAGATGGAAATGATTAACAAGCTGTAATTACATTCTACAATTCAGTTGTGAAATCTTTTTTAAAAATTCCTCATCTATCACACCTGCAACTTACATTGAAATTAGGCTTAAAAAAAATTAAAGGGCACAAGTATTCAACATATAAGCGTGCAAACAGTTTGCATATGGAAGCATATGCTTTCCTCAAAAGAGCACTCACATGCACTCTTCTAAAGGATAATGAGTGCCTAATTTGAAATTTCCCTAGCATCCCATCTAAAGCACAAAAACAAATAAAAAAGGGAACATTGATGAGCACCTGGAGAAACATCAAGAAATGAGGATAAATGGTGAAGCATACATCTGGCACAGCTGCTGAAAGTGAAAATATTTGCCAAAGACAAATAATGTCTTTCATAGGAAGTATGGAAGTGCTTATGTTCCTAAAAATATATTTTTTTAAGTCATGTAAAATTGTAGGCAGTTTTAGATTTAGGTGATGAGCAGGAAGGTAAAAAGAAACAGTCTAAGGGCATACTTTAAAGGTACACAATGCAGCAAATTTGCTGAAACAAGTCCAAAATCTGGCTGCTGGACTTTTGAATGGGGCTAGTTGGTAGAAGCAACCCACTAAGGCTTAAATATCTTCATTGGTTACTGGTCAAATTTTGAGCACAATTCAAAATGTTTGTGCTTACCTTTAAGTGGTACACAGCTTGGGGCCTAGAAACACCTGTCCTCACTCCAGCAAACCTATCTCTACTGTAATAAACAGAAGCCTGTATCTCGGTGCCTCCAGCCTTTAGGGATGAGGGAGCTAATGACTGGAGGGAGGACCATCTCACTTGTGGTGCCTCGTGCATACTTTGTTGTCATTCCAGTGCCAGGCAAGTACCTTTTTAACTTTCCTAAGTTTGCAATTGCTTAGAGATTGTTACTGTTACCAGTTCTAGTTACTATTTCATCATGTGTCCTTTTCATGAATTTTTATATTATTTTTATGCTTTGTTAATTAGCTGCCCAGCTAATATTTCATATTGAAGGGCAGCATATTTTTTAAAAAATTATATCTAAATAAGAAGTAAGCAGGTATGGGGAATGATTAATGCCTGGATGGCCTGGGAATCCTAAGGATGCTTTTTGGAGTTCCAGTGAAAGAAAGGCACAAAGGCTAGGCTTGGATGATACATCTAACTAGCCCACCCAGCATGTGATTATAAGTGAGAACATGTCCATCTTCCCTGGTGCACCATTCCGCTCTGTGTGCCCACAGAGGGGTGGAATGTTCAAATCACAGCATTTGGATTTTTGTACCACTTAGATCCCTGCAAGGCAGTATCTCTACATTATAATAGTGGGGTGGGCTAGTGGTTTGGGGTGGTTTGAATGTTACATTCCCTTCATGAGTATGAGGGTTGGAAAGAGGCACCGAGGGAAGATGTGTTATTTTTTTAATAATGCAGTGGGTGAGGCTGGTTGGATGGATTGTTTATACTGGCTCAAAAGAAACGAAATAAGCAATAAGCATCTGAGTGCAGTTCCTAACGGATGTGATTTTGAGTACATCAAACACACTCCTAATTCAATCTGTTAAAATTACAACTAATTCAGGAGGTTTCATACAAAATAGGAACATGATTGTATAGGGGAACTCCACACCAATAAGGAAACTTGTGTTGTGTAGCAATATGCCCTTGAGAACATCCTGGTGTAATAGCAAAACCAATTCTCTAAGTGCCTTATGCTGCATTGTCTGCAACATCCAGTACTAACAAACTGCTGACAAACTCACAAGACTCCAGCAGTCCACTAGTGGGTGCTGATCCACCATTTGGGATTCATTACTATAGTACTCCTCCACACTAAAAAGAAGAAGGCTACATAAATCTTCCCACTGCTTTACAGCTTGCTTCCAGAAAACTTTAAATGCCTCTCCCCCTTTCATTTCTCTCTCCTTTGTATGGAAGTTACAGATGTGGCTTTGGCAGCAACTGTGACAAGGAACCATGTGGAGCAAGATGGCAATGCAATGGTAGTTTTAGTTTACTTTAGTTGCTCTGTTAGTGCCTAACATTGTCAAGTTCCTAACATTGCTGTCATTTGCTAAATGCCCTATCGCAGATACAAAATGAGTTCAGATATTAATATGATCACAGACATGGTAGTTATTCATCATGCATGCACATCAATCCTTCTAGACCTGTGTAATTTGGAATCTTTTAAAAAGTCTTGGATGATGATGATGATGATGATGATTACATTTATATCCCGCTCTTCCTCCAAGGAGCCCAAAGTGGTGTACTACATACTTAAGTTTCTCTTTCACAACAACCCTGTGAAGTAGGCTAGGCTGAGAGAGAAGTGACTGGCCCAGAGTCACCCAGCTAGTATCATGGCTGAATGGGGATTTGAACTCAGGTCTCTCCGGTCCTAGTCCAGCACTCTAACCACTACACCACACTGGCTCATTAGTCAGTTGTGACTCATTAGTCAGGATGTCATTAGTCAGTTAGTATGGCAGGTCTTTATGGTACTAACTCTACTACCACTACCACTTATATACCACTTTTCAACCGTTGTCAAAGCAGTTTACATAAAATAAATGGCCAAGATAGTTCCCTGACCCTAAAGGTCACACAGTCTAAAAAGAAATGCAAGGTGGAC
The DNA here is from genome assembly GCF_027244095.1 of Hemicordylus capensis. NCBI lineage: Eukaryota > Metazoa > Chordata > Lepidosauria > Squamata > Cordylidae > Hemicordylus > Hemicordylus capensis. Next base: position 267,103,294 of record NC_069660.1, read on the forward strand.
ATCAGCAACAGCCATTGGAGGAAAGTTGTGCTGTGGCTGGACAGTTCTCCTCCTGCTAAATATAAGCTCAAAGGGCTACTGCTCACATTTTATGTTTTGATGTATAGCTAAGAAGTTTGAAAGTACACCTAAGGATAAACAATGTATGGGGACAAACAATGTGCTCATGAATGCAGGTTTATCATTGTCCAGGGAGTTGTTTCTTCAACAGGGAGGGGAACCAAACACTAGTAGTGAGCCTATTTTTCTTTCAGCACAAAGGCCTAGTTTAGATGTAATGGCTAACTGCAGTTAAAGTTGGCCGAGGTTCCAATTCTACAGACATTCACCAAACGGTGACCAGATAAAATCCAGTTTCGAGACAGAGGAGCCCCTCCTTGCTGCTCGGCCTCCAAGACCAATCCCAGCCAGTTCCATAGCCAGACTGTGGGCAAAGTGTCACTGCGTCAGTGGGGTGGCCGCAATTGCCTCCGATCTTGAAGGGGACTGCTAAGCACGATCGTGCATGTTTGAAGCACTCCGCCCGCCCTAGGCAGGGAAGGGGCATTGAAAGCTGTTTAAATGCCCTGCAATGGCAGCGCTACTTCTGCCAGTGATGGCACTGCCCCCTCCCCCAAGTAGTCCTGCATCCTGAAAGCACCACACAAGCACATATTATCCTGTGGCTTTGGGCCCCGTGGGGGGTGGTGGTGGTTTGCAATTCAGCTTTCATTATGGTAGGGGAAGGGAGAATCCACATTCACTAAAATGGGATATGCAGATAGGGGAGGACAAAGGATGCTGGGGTGGTCTGTCCCACCATAACCAGGGGAGATGTTGCAAGGGGTGACCCCGACAAAGCAGGCCATCCAGACCCATCACAAATCTGTTGTTTGGCAGCTTGCTGTCCAGTGGGCTCACACTCTCATGCGAGGGCCAATCTATTGGGGATATGGCTATGGTGTGCTGTGCCTGCCTGTTAAAGGATGATATCCACCTGTGGACTGCAAGCTCATGAGTTGAGCTGCCCATTTAACCACCAATGAATCCAAGAGGGGCACACTTTATTGGGGGCCCCAACTCTCTGTGGTAAAAATGAGAAAAGATTCTTCACTATGTTCCTCTCCCTGAATCCCTTTTAAGCCTTGTGTGTACCCTAGAGGAGATTCTAACACCCCACGTGCCGTAGCCTGGCCATGTGTGCAGCTGTGGAGTGGGCCAACAGGATGTACATTTATACAAATTCAAAACTCCCGAGTCCACTCTGTATGTGAGCCGTTTGCAGCTAAGTGGGCATGGGGAATTGCGGGAGAGGGCACTTTCCTCTCTTCCTCCAACCCCAGGGCAGCAGGGGCAACTGCAGGTGAGGGTGCACTTGTACACAGGTGTGGATGACCAGGCAGGAAGCTTATTTCCATGGCAGCTTGGCCGCCATCCCCACCGCTTTCCAACACACAGCATCACAGCACAGCTATCCTTAGAGCACCCATAGCCTGACACTCGTGAGCAGGTGTAGTCCACATGGGCTATCACACAAGGATTGTTCCAAAAACTGGGTCATCCTGATCCTGCTGGCCCTGCTCATGATTAAGCCTGGGATGTAGACAGCCACCCCACCCCCCGGGAAGTAGCTGGGCCCCACTTTCCCACCCTTTATTTGTAAAGAAAAAAAGAAACCCTTTAAACTTCCTCACCTTCTTTCCCTGTACAGACTTTCATGAACCCAAAAGCTATCTAGATTCTCCCTTTGTCCTTGCCCAGGCACATGCGCAGAAGGCAGGGAATGGTACTTTGGGACAGACCTTTAAACCCATTCAAAATTCTGGTCCGTTGTCGCTCCATATGCTGATCTCCCAGCACAGGGATTCATGGTAGAGGAAAGCCCCCATTCTCTGGCCACCCCCAGCAGTGGGGTGGACGTTCCGGGGCAATGGCAAGGGTGCACATGTACACATGGCAAGCTGGCAGTGGGCACAGTTTCGCAGCAGCTTGTCTGCAGTCCCCAGGACAAGGAAAGTGATCTCTGGGGTACCACTCCCCACAGCTGCTACCCACAAAACATCCTTGCGCTCATGAAGGAGGTGTTAATGGGAGAAGGGGGTGTTTTGCCATCTGTATTCATTTCAGTTTTTTTCTGGGCAATTCTCTCCCCTCCCCTCTGATGGTCCTTCTCATGAGTTGTCTAGGGTTTCCCCGTGGCCTTTCACTCTCATGCCTGGACAGTGAGATGTGGATTGAGTGCCTGTGTGCTTGAAAAAGGATCTCAATTCACCCAATACTGACCCAGGTGACTGGCCTTGATCATGGATAAGCCTGTGGGGCATGAATCCCCCCAAAGGGGAGGGGGTTCATGCCCATCCCCCAAACTTTCTGTTGAAAAGATAGAACTTGGCTACTCCTGAATTTCTGCCTGTGGCAGCCCCTCCAACCTATAAAGAAGTGCTCCCCCCTCCAGAATTTGTGCTCCCCAGCCAGAGAGGGGATGCCAATGCTGGCTATCCCTGCAATAAGGGGACCCTTTGCCAGGGCATTCCCGCTTGCATGAACAGTGGGGGCACAGTGGTCGGGCACGGTTTCAGCCTCCTCTTCTGAATTAGAAGAGGAAGAAGAGGACAATGGGTCATACTCAGGCTGAAGAAGGGGTACAAGAGCTATAAGATCCCCTTGGTCCTGGAGTGGTGGGACCTCTCAGATTGCTTTTTCCTCTGCCTCATTGGACTCTTTCTCAGGGTCTGCCTCAGATGAAGAGGTGTCAGATCCATGGATCATGACACCCACTGACAATATTGTACCTCCACCTGTTTCAGGAATTTCCCTGCGCACACAGGGTGTCATGGAAGCTCGGAGGAGAACAGCCACACAGGGTAATAATTCACAGCCACAACTCAGCGATCTAAAGCAATAATACCCGTGAGGCTCATATTCTCCAGTCAAACAGAAGGTTTGTGGGAATAAAATTTAGAATTTTTAACTCCTCAAGAAATCTGATCCATAGATTTATTTGGAAGATACCTTATTTCTACAAGTTGTGTGTGAAGGAACACAAGGACAAGTGTAGGAAAAGCACTTCTTCTTCTTTATATATTTATATACTACTTTTCAACAACAACAAAATTTTGTTCAAAGTGATTTACATAGCAAAAGGTATGAGAAAATGGTTCCCTGTCTCAAAAGGGCTCACACCTAAATAAACAAACAAGAGACACCAATAACAGCCCCTTGAGAGATGCTGTGCTGGGCTGAATAGGAACAATTGCTCTTCCCTGCTAAATAAAAGAAATCCACCACTTTAAAGAGCCATCTGACTGTAAGTGCTGTCCAACAGTGGCAATTTTCAGGAAATTTGAGGCGAGGGCACAGAAGGGGCAAAGTGCACATATGGATAGGCAAGCTGTGAGCCACATATCAGAAACAGAAATGGGGGGGGCTAGTTGGGAGCAAACCTCTTGCCGGGGGGGGGGCACTTGCCTCCTTGCCTCCCTCTGGACCCACCTCTGCTGTCCAATCATTTGATATGATGAAAAAGTGGACTGGATATTAAACATGCAAAAGGATTGCAAAGTGATAGCTTTAATGATATATAAGATACACATGCACTGTAGTACACACAAGTCCAACTAGAAATTACAATGACTGGTTCTGAACGTTATTGTTTATTTATAAGCAAGCCTGTTGCTAAACTAGAAAGAAAGTAAGAAAAAGAAATATTGGTAAGACAGTACAGTATGGCAGGCTCAAAAACGAATCACAGCATTGCTCACAAAACCCTGTCAAGGAAAAAGAAATGATAATGAGTACAGAGTCCTCTTACCAGGAAATCTCATTATACAAAAGTAGAGTTCAGATGTCAGAACAGCAAGGCTGTGTCGAGGGAGAAGGAGAATGAGCACATTTTATTCTACTGTATTGCACAAATAAATACATGGATATGATCACATCCACAAATGTTTCAGCCAAAGCAGATTCACACACAACTGTAAACATGCAATCGCCATTTAGGGCTGAATTAAGATTAGCATTTTGCAGATGTTGTAATGATGCTTGAGCACAAATGCATAAATAAACTTAATTGTCCAAATTCAGACAAAGATGATCATCATGCAGAGACTTGTTTCTGCCCATACATACAATGCTCAAGGAACATCTACTTACAGATGCCCCAGTTATAAACTTTGAGCTCATTCTCATGATTGACAGTTGGGTAGGAGGAATGTCTAGCCAGGCTCCAAGCTCTGTGTGCATTTTGGTCATGTGTTGGCAAAAATTGAGGTAGGAGTAGTGGGGAAGTGATCATGTGCTAGCAACGAGCTGGGTAGGATGGCAGCAGCCAACTCACACCATGTACCCAGCACTGTATTGTGAGTGGAGGAAAACCATGCCCTGCACTGTCAGGGAGGATCCAAGCGAGCTCCAAGAACTGGGACACCAGGAGATAGAGGAGGACTCGGAGCACGAGGGTTGGGGGGCTATAGCTCCAGCTGGCGATCCTGAACTCCTCTCAGAGCAGGCTCCAGAAGAAGACCCTCTCCCAGAAACATCCCGGGACTTACCTGCTCTTCCCCCCAGAGTCACCTGCAGATGCACAGGACCCCTCCACCACCATCCAGGAAGATGGTGCTGAGGCACCGCCTGTCCCAAACCCAGCTAGGCCATTGGGGGATACTCCCTGCTCCGCTCCTGCCTCTGCTTCTCCAGATTCAACTAGAACCTAGGGGTCAGCTGCAACACTTTGGGCTCATTGATAACCTCTGTCTGGCTCCACAACACACCATCATACCCAGGCCAACGAGGCCTTAATCCAGCGGCGCAGAAATGCGCACCTTGCTGGCAGGAGGCTGGAAGCTTATGAGTCTTCTCAAGAGGAAGAACTGCAGCCAGACGCCTCATGAGTAGGGCTTGTTTGGACACAGTCTCCAGGGAGCAAGCATGGCTTTTTCCTGGATTATTTAAGTCACTTTCCCTCTCTGACCAGTTGCTGGCAACTACTGCTCAGACAAGATCTTGTCTCCTGAGCATATGCCAACTCAGAAGTGGAACTTCTGTTCTTCAAGTCTCTACAGTGGTCTCTTGCCAAGCCAGCAGCTCCTATTACTTCCTGACCTGGACTCTAGCCCCTGACCAGCCTGTAAATGAGTCTCTGACCCCAGAAATGGCCCCCTGACCTCGGAAATGACCCTCCCAAACAATGAACTTGTTAGTGAGGGCATGGTTAGTAAGGGCAGTCACAATTTCCCAGTTGCAGATACTCAAATCTGTGATTGGGGAAACTGCAATAGGCAATGGGCAACTGTATAAATATTTGTTGTGCTGGCAGCACTTTGCCTCAGCTGCCCCTGTGTGATGCTGGTGCACACATGGCCTCTGCCCATGTGTGGCAGCCATTTTTGTGGTCAGCATGGTTGCTGACCATGCAAATGGCCACTGTGCATGCATGGAGGCCATGTGCAGAGGTCATGTGTGTGCCGGTGTTGTGCAGGGGCAGCTGGGGGAGAGCGCCACCAGCATGCACTGATAACTGGGGGAGCACCACTCTTGAGGAAATGATGGTGAGTGCTGGAGGAGCAGATATGGACCTGCTCTCTTTCATTTAAAGGGATGCCGATGATTCGGATTCTGAATCATCTTTTGTGCACATCCCTGTGAGTCACCCTGAGAGCATAAGAACAGCCCTGCTGGATCAGGCCCAAGGCCCATCTAGTCCAGCATCCTGTTTCACACAGTGGCATACCAGATACCACTGGAAGCCTACAGCAGGAATTGAGGGCATGCCCTCTCTCTTGCTGTTACTACCCTGCAACTGGTACTTAGAGGCATCATGCCTTTGAGGCTAGAGGTGGCCTATAGCCCTCTGACTAGTAGCCGTTGATAGACCTCTCCTCCATGAAGTCATCCAAACCCTTCTTAAAGCCATCCAGGTTGTTGGCTGTCACCACATCTTGTGGCAGAGAATTCCACAAGTTGATTATGCATTATGTGAAAAAATACTAAATTTCCTTGCAATCAATTTCATGGGATGAACCCTGGTTCTAGTGTTATGGGTGAGGGAGAAGAATTTCTCTCTATTCACTTTCTCCACCCCATGCATGATTTTATAGATCTTTATCATGTCTCCACACAGTCATCTTTTTTTAAACTAAAAAGCCCCAGGTGTTGTAGCCTTGCCTCATAAGAAAGGTGCTCTAGTCTCTGATCATCTTGGTTGCCCTCTTCTGTACCTTTTCTAGTTCTACAATGTCATTTTTTAGATGTGGTGACCAGAATTGTACACAGTACTCCAGGTGTGGCAGCACCATAGTTTTGTATAAGGGCATTATAATATTAGCCGTTTTATTTTCAATCCTCTTCCAAATGATCCCTAGCATTGAATTGGCCTTTTTCACAGCTGCTGCACATTGAGTTGACACTTTCAACGAGCTGTCCACCACAACCCCAAGATCCCTCTCCTGGTCAGTCATCCATAGCTCAAATCCCATCAACATCTACTTGAAGTTTGGGGTTTTCGTCCCAATGTGCATCACCTTACACTTGCCAACACTGAACCACATTTGCCATTTTGTCACCCACTCCCCTAGTTTGGAGAGATCCTTTTGGAACTCCTCACAATCTGTTTTGGATTTCACTACCCGAGAGAGTTTGGTATCATCTGAAAATTTGGCCACCTCGCTGCTTATCCCTGCTTCTAGATCATTTATGAATAACTTAAAAAGCACCAGTCCCTGTACAGATCCCTGGGGGACCCCAATTCTTACTTCCCTCCATTGTGAAAACTCTCCATTTATACCTACCCTCTGTTTCCTGTCCTTCAACCAGTTAGCAATCCACACATGTACTTATCCCATGACCGCTAAGTTTCCTCAGGAGTCGTTGATGAGGAACTTTGTCAAAAGCTTTTTGGAAGTCCAAGTATACTATGCCAACTGGATCACCTTGATCCACACACTTGTTGACACTCTTAAAGTACTCCAGAAGGTTGGTGAGGCAAGATTTACCTTTGCAGAAGCCATGCTGGTTCTCTCCCAGCAGGGCCTGTTGTTCTATGTGCTTTACAATTTTATCCTTGAGGATGCTTTCCATCAATTTGCCTGGAACAGACAAGCTAACTGGCCTGTAATTTCCCGGATCGCCCCTGGATCCCTTTTTGAAAATCGGTGTTATATTTGCTACTTTCCAGTCCTCAGGTACAGAGCCTGATTGGAGGGATAAGTTATATATTTTAGCAAAGTGGTCTGCAATTTCACATTTGAGTTCTTTGAGGACTCTTCGATGGATGCCATCCGGCCCTGGAGATTTGCTAGTTTTCAGTTTTTCCAGACAGTTTAGAACATCATCTCTTGTCATTGCGATCTGACTTAGTTCAGATAGCGTGGCAGCTGAAATGCTCTACTCAGACTTTGGCTGGAATATGATCTCCTTCCTCAACCTTTTCTGATACATGACTATTTCTCAGCAAAAAGAAGCCCTAACAAGTGGGGGGGGGGAGTAAAGCAGCAGCAGTGAGTGGAAGCAATAGTACTGAATGTGAACAATTTCTAGTCCCTATCCCAGACATTTAATTTCCAAAGGGTTGATCTACTGACCCAGAAAATATTAAAGAAATCATTAAAAATCACCCAGTTGCCCAATTGTTTTGCAGGTTGGGTGGTAGGTAGCACTCATCATGCCCTACCATCCAACACGCTTTGGTGTCCCTAGACACTACCAATGGGGTAAATGGGCTGGTCCAAGTCCCGCATTATTCCCTATGAGTGAAACAGCACACCACATGTAGGCTCACCTTGGCAGTGCTCAAAGTGGCCCCACACCAAGCTGCTGCTGGTTCTGGACTGTTTTGGTGCTGGTGGTACTACTGGGTCTGCTGGTATGAGAAGGTCCAGGAGCAACAGGAATGACTTATTGCTTCTCCACCTTACTCTTGGACTGGGTGGGGGTCCCACTGAGAAGGGGGATCAGTGGGGAGGTGGATGGAGCAAGTGATCTGGCTGCTGGGCTAGCAGCCTATGACACCTCCTCCACTCCCACCAAGGGAAGAGCTTCTTCCCTGACAGGGGAGCCCCCCTCCCACTTCTACCTCAGCTGCCACAGGCAGCTGTGCTGCAGAAGCAGGCGGCACCGGATAGGTGAGCCTGTGCACAATGAACTAGAGGGGGACAGTGCCAACTTGGGGAGTAGGCCCTTCTCACTGCCCTCCCACCCCAGCATCACCCTCCCTCAGCCTGAAACCCTGCTCCAAGTTCTGCCCTATACCCTTCTGGAGGACATCCCTTCCCTCAAATTAGGCCCTATTTAAAAGAAAGTTTTAGGTTAAACTGATTTGAATGATTACAAGCCAACCAGGAAACAGGGGATCGCTAGCCAATCAGAAAATAGTGGCAAAAAACCAATCAGCAAGGGAGAAAACTTGTAAACACACCAAAAAAATGGTGGCTGCCATGCCATTCAGACCATCAAACTGGTTTGATTCAGACTGCCCCCTTTTTTCGATATTGGTCCGGTTCAATTTCCAACTGGTCTTACTTGCCTGGTTTGAATCGAACCCGGTTCAGATTGAATCAGTTCTGCACCTAGTTGTCTGTAGGCCTTTCAGTTTTAGCCTTTGCCATAGATACTTATGCAACAGTGCTCTCATGCATGCACAGACTCCTGCATGCATTTTGATGACTGTCAGGAGGATAACGTCCTTTCCATGAATGTAATGAAGTCTAATACAACTGGCTATTATCCAATGGCATTCTTTGTGTTACTATAGCTACCCCCTTAGCACTTTATCTTGTGTCTGTATACTAATTTGCCAGAGTTTCATTTTTCTGGAACATTTTAAAAAAACAGCTGTATCCACCAGAAGGTGGTGTTTGATCTTTAGGTACTACTATATTTAGAATACTTTCTAGGAAGAGAATGTTTAGAAGTTGTTTTGTTCTCTGGGGTTGCCCAGTGTTCTTGAAACTGTACTAATAAACATTACACATGCTCTAAAATTTGTGCAGTAGGAAGGATACATTTCCTGAAATGCTGAAGATGAAATATTTGAACATTATCAGAGGCATATCTATGGAAAATAGTGCCCAGGGCAAGGACTGAAACTGCGCCCCTGTCCAAACATCTGACACAAACTTAGAATAAAAACTGCTTTGTTCCAGTAGAGTAGGAAAAAGTAACTTCGAAGGGAAATACAAAAACAAACCCACTTCCCACACAAAATCAGCACAAGGTTTTTGTAAGAATACAGCAGTAAACTGGGTTTTCCTACAGTTTCCAAAATTGTCGCCTCCCTATTGAGCCATCCAGAACTGATCCTTACAGGGAGCATAATTCATTACAGTAGAGGTTTTAAAATGTGTGCCCTCTGATGTTTCTGGACTACAGATCCCATCATCTACAGCAAAAAAACCCACTGTGGGTGATGGATGTTGTAGTCCAACACCTGGGGACCTATGTATGAGAACCCCTGCACTCAGAAACAGAAACAAAGAAATAATTACTTTGACTTTTTTAAAAAAAAATTTGTATTCTACTCTTCTTCTAAGGAACTCCGGGTGGCATATATGGTCTCCCACATTTTAATCTCATACTCGAAAGGGGGGCACTCAAAAACATTCAAAAATCTGATTCCCACATGCACCCTGAAGTAAAAGGTAAAGGTAAAGTGTGCAGTTAAGTCGATTTCTATTTCTGCTGCCTACAGAGCCCTGTTGTTTTCTTTTGACAGAATACAGGAGGGGTTTACCAACCCTGAAGTGGTATAGTCCAATCTTTCACCTCAGGGCTATACCATATCATTTTAATGAATATGTTGGCTAGAGCTGCAGTGGATCCACCTATCACAAGCTCTTCAGACTTTGAGTAAAGATACTAGTAGGGAATGCATTCTTCCTGTAGCAAAAACTACTTTTATTTGTTCTTACAATAAACTCCTTTTGTTAATTAAAACCTCTCTCCCAAGCCAGTTTGGTCTGATTTCAGACACTCACAGAAATTAAAACTGCTTGTAACTGTCTCCCCTTTTTAGCTAAATTCCCCACATTCACCCAAACTGGGGATGTTGGCCAATCATCCCCAAGGCCGTTCCATCAACAGTACAGGCTGACAAAGGATGAAGAACTACATTGTGTAGCGCACACATGTACCCAATAAACACAGTATCACAGTTCCAGACTAAACAACAAGTCTGGAAGTGCCCTTCTATTCCTTTTGGCCGGAGAGATATTTGGACATTTTTTTAAAACAAACAAACTCAGAAGCCATAAAGTGCTAAATAAAACTTCTGATAGTCATACACTGGGATTTTGATGCTTGTTGGCTTTCCTGAAGATTTATAGAAGCAACTTAGATACATGGGAAGCTACTTTATACTGAGTCAGACACTCCATCTAGCTTGGCATTGTCTACTCTGACGGGCAGTGGCTCTCACTGACTTACATTATATTAAGTTTTAAAAAATTATTTTTTACCTGTAGCCCCTTTGGGGGGGCTTCCTAAAGGCCGTGGGGGTGTGTGTGTCTGCAAAGGTTCCTCCTCCCCCCGCTGGCCTCTCAGTTTACTGCTGCAGCCTGTCCTGGGCTGATTTTCGGGCCTGTTTGGGCCGGCAAAGATCGGTGCAGTGGCCATTTTGGAAGCAGCCACACATGCTCAAATGGCCTCTGCAAGGCCTAGCAAGGCCTGGGGCCTCACGGACCATTTGAGCATGTGCGGTGGCCATTTTTAAAATAAAAAATATTTTTTAAATGGCCACCAAAACCAAAATGGCCACCACACATGCTCAAATGGTCCCTGTGAGGCCCTAGGCCTTGCCAGGCCTCACAGAGGCCATTTGAACATGCCCAGGATGGGCTGTGGCAGTAAATTAAGAGGCCGCCGGGGGAGGGAGAATCTTTGCAGACCCCTGCAACCTTTAGGAAGCCCCCCCAAAGGGACTGTAGCCCCCCAAAGCAAGGGGGGCTACAAAGCAAGGAAGCCCCCCAAAGGGGCTGGTTTTTTAAAACATTTTTTTTTAAAAAAATCCATGAACTGGGGAGGCGGTGGGAAGCAGCATGGCACTGGCACCCCCCTTCAAGTGGTACCCAGGGCACGTGTGCTGGCTGATGCTAGATACGCCTCTGGCTGCAATAGCAGTTCCTCCTCCAAGATGCTGCTATTACTACATCCCTCATTCACTGATATCAGGATTCACCAAGGAGAAGCCCTTCCCCACCTGGATTCCTGATCTTGATGAAAGCCCTTGAGATCCTTCAGAGCTGATCCTTCAGGGAGTTGATCACTCCCTGAAAGGAGCATTGGCATGCCAAGGGCTTTGTTCTACCCAGCAGGACTCCTGCCCCTTAATCACCTCCAAATTCCTAGCAGTGGAGGCATTGCCACATCAGGCCTGAAAGTTTCAGCTCCAACAGCAGAGTGCTCACTTGGCTGTTCAGGGCCTCTCTCCTCATGGGTTTTTTCAGGTGGAGGAGGCTAGCTCAGTTGCCTCCTCTAGAGCAAGGCTGGTCAGAGGATCCAGGAACAGACTGAGCTCTTACGGACTGCACAAGAGCACTTTCAGCTGCAACCAGACAATGGCTCCCTTCAAAAGCTTGTGCCTCCAGCTCTCTTTAGTTTGGATACACTGCTATGGGACTTGGCAGCAGTGGCTCTTCCTTCTTCCTCCCTCATAGTGGCCTCTATTGTAAGGTCTCGGGGGAGGCACGCTGGCCAATTGGAAGCAAGGAGAAGGTAGTGACAGCATGAGTTTCCCAGCTGAGACTTGCACCTCAATTGCTTCCTTCTCCAAGCACCCTACATATGAGGTCTTGCTGAGAGTCCCTTGGGGGTTAGCCATAGGCCTCTTGATACCCTCTTGATACCCCTGATCCTGATGATAATGATGTTACTGCTGTACTCATAATTATATTGTATAACAATTTTGCTTCTGTAATTTCATTCTGATAGCCAAGATCTACATTCCATACATGTAAGACACTCAACCTTCAGAAATATCTACACTGCAAAACTTTAGCTAGTTAAAACATTAACTTTAAAACCTTCAAACAAGCAAAAGTAAAGCTGAGGATCCGTCCTTGATAAAGAAGCAAGAACAAACAATATTTGAGTATTCCCCCCGCCCCATAACATTTATTCTCTTTCATTTTAAAAATAATGTCAATATTTTACGTGGGTTTTCTAGCACTGACACCAATCAGTTCAAGACTGTTCAAGATCTTTCAGTAGCATCTTATAGCTTACCTCGATGGATTTACTTTCAGCAGTAGCAAATTTGAATTGTAACGGTTCTTTAAGGAAGCAGCTTTGGAGTTAGCCATAAGGGAAAGGGGGAAAGTAATAGGGATGTTCAAAACACTGATGTTGAAACATTTTGACTCAAAATGGGCTGTTTCGAGTATCTCAAGCTTGAAACAAAATGCCCTTTAAATAAATGGCCTGTTTTGAGCTTGGAACAAAAATCTCCATTTTGATTCAAAATGTTTTGATGTTTCAAGCACAATTTTGGAGTCCTATTTCCCCCTTGCTGGTTGGTTTTCCTGGCACTGGCTTCCAATTGGCTTGCAATCTCCTTGATGGTTGGTTGGCTTGTTATCATACAAATCATGTGCTGTCATGGGCAACTGTGCCCCCATTGGCTAGGGGGAGGGAGCCTAAAGGAGATATATCCCATATCTAGAGCTGCCAGGGAGGGAACCTGGAACCTTCTGCATGCATGGGAGCCTGGACATGCTCTTCCCAGAGTTGCCACATGCCCCAGGGAGAATATCTTAGAGTGCAGCTCACATTTCTTCCTGTTCTTTCCATCTTGGTCTTTAGACAGCTGAGCTCAGAACTGAGCTGCCCAGGCCATGACTACTATGTCTTCCTGTAGTGGATTAGGGCCTTTGTCTCAGAGCAAGCTCACGTGAGGGAAAGAAATCCTGAATCATCCCTGCTGAGCTGCCTGGCTAGGCTTCTCCTAAAACTATTCTGTATTATTGGTAGGTTCAAAATGCTACCACCACCACCCTTCTTATCGACAGAGCTTGAACCTCCCTGGGCTTGGGGTAGACTCCTATGGAAAACTCTCTTTATTTTGCTATTGGATAAGTAGAAAAATCTTCCACCTGCAAGCCTACACATGATGAGAAAACTGATAGCTGCTAAATGTTTGAGAATGTGTTTGCACCAGAGGAATCCCCCCCCCATTTCCTGAGTTAAAAAACAACTTGGAGAGGCTTGTAAAAAGAAAAGAACTAAAAAAAACCCCAGTTTTATTCAATTACTAGAGACTGCTTCTGTCTGAGGCTTTCTCAGCTTTTAGATACAGAGCCGGGTCTCACAATTGGTGAGACCTGGTTTTGGAAGCAGAGCGGGGAGAGCGGGCTAAGCTCGCTCTCCCCGCAGACAATCCTGTGGGGATCCTGCAGATCATGAGAATAGCCCCACAGTTAAGAATACGTAGTAGGATTAGAAAAATAGGTTGTCTTAGGCACGCTTAAATGTTTATAGAGTCTTTTGCAATGACCTAGGTAGGGTGGGCATAGGCTAGTGTTTCTTATTTTAATTATGTTACAGGTAAACAATAATGGAACAGTATCAGGAATATGCAAGGCACAAACACACAAAGCAAAATAACATCCCTAACACCCTGTCTGACTAAACGTACTGTTCCCTAGGCTAAACGTCTTGAAGCCATAAGCCCTGGCTCCTTGTCTTGAACTCACCAAACTCCTGATGAGAATTCAAGCTTCCTGCCCTCCTGTCTTTCAAGGATGTGCAGACCTCCTGCAGCCAACCTCCATTGCCACATGTCCCCCTGTGCACCTCTAGCCTAGCTCTTCTCACAAAGAGCTTCCTTCACAAAGAGTTCTTCTCACAAAGAACTTCCTTCTTCCAGGCAACAGCTTTCTAGGTCCCACCCACCTGGTGTACTGATCGGCTGCCCTGGAGTTCATCAGCCTGTCAGTCAAGACAAGGGTTCACTCCCTGTTAACTCTTTAGAGGGAGGGGAGGCTGATCACTACACCTCCTGTCTCTCTGTAGCAGGCATGATGGAAGGAAGGAAGGTTTGATTTTGTGGTTTTCTCAGCACTGAGTTTAATATGCTGTGTTGTTGTTGCTATAACTATCTAGTTTTGCTTGATCTCAGATTGAGATCAAGAACTTGGGTGCCTGCCTCCTTTGAGTTGTGCTTTGGTTTGTTTATGAGGTGGCATTGTGGTGAGAAATGGACAGTGGCAGCTCTCTGTGTGTTTGTGTAATATCTCTTGATGATTGTTGTGATGAGCTCCATGTTTGGCTTTGAGACTAATTTGTGCTTCACTCACTGCTCTGGTCTGCTCTGCGATCTGCATTGCAAGATGTACTGAATCAAAAAATGGCTAAAGTTGCTCTAGTTGAATTTACAGCTATGCTTGCTGCTAAGGATGCTGCTGTGACAGCTGTTGCAATGCTAGGAAATAAGGAGTCACAATTGTTTGTGAGAAAGCAACTTGTGCCATGCATTGTGGCTGGCCGTGGATTCTGGGCCAGTAATTCTTTTTTGGAGAATTTTGGACTGTGTTTGAAATGTGTGTTCTGTGTTGGGAGGAAAAGGTTTCCTTTTACTGTGTGCTGCTGCAGTGTTTTTCAAGGCAGATTACAAAATGCATTGCAAATTGCAATGCAAAACTTCTGTGCACTCTTGTTCTGGCCATAGAAAACAATGGGAAAACTCAAAACAAAACGCGAAATCTGTTTCGTGCACATCCCTAAAAAGTCACAAAATAAATAAAAAGTTAAACATGAGGTTATTTTCTCTCTTGCAATGATAATATTTGAGTTTGTTTCCCTATGGGCCATCATCAGATTATATCTAGTATGAATGCTTAACTTATATCTGTAAAATGTAGTCAATCCAATATGTTTATTTAGCTCTAATTGCTATGGCTAAGTTCATAGATTAAGTGAGAGGTTCCCAACCTTTTTAAACAAATGCCCCCTTTCTGTCATAAATCTTTCACCACAGGTACCCCACTGAGTGTGTGTGTGTGTGTGTGTGTGTGTGTGTGTATCCTTTGGTGGCATGAGAACTAGTATAAAACACACATTCTTCTCCTTGTGCAATGTTTTTGTGCTACATACTTGTGCTATACATACTGTATTTACCTGAATCCAAGACTAGTTTCCCCCCAAGTTCTTTGATTTTAGAAATTGTGGGGTAATCTTAAATCACCTTCCTCTTCCTTTTGGGTAAATTCCGGTATAGCCTGAATTAACCTGTACTTTTAAAGTGGGTCGTTTTAACTTCAGAGTCACTTTCTATTTGGGTAGATATGGTACTTTCATGAACACACACTCGTGTTCTCTTGCACTCTCAAAGTGGTGATTCTCTCTATTTTTACTGGGGGTGGGAAGCAACCATCCCAGCACAACATCCATCCAGGAAGTTTTTCACGTGGGTCTTTTAAAGTCTTTAACTCACATCTCCTCCAGAATGGAAGGGGTGTGTTCACATATTGGCCAGATTTACCCCAAAGTCCCTGTGAGCTATTGGGGAGCAGTTCACACACAATTAGGGTTTTTCACTGTGCATTAGAGTGTAGTCCAATTTATATCTGGGGTTAAAAAAATCCACTATTTGTGTTGGGTTTTTTTGGACAACTTCGAGTTCACAGTAAAGCCTCCCAGTAAACTTGCGGTAAAGCCTGCTGTGTATAACAGTCCCAGTGGTTTCTGCCAGTGTCTAACTTATATTGTTTGTTTTTAAGATTGTGATCCCTTTTGGAAAGGGAACTCATTTCTTTTTCTGTTTAAACCACTTCGAGATTTTTTTTGTTGAAAAGTGGAACATATTCATAATAAAATTTCTCCTTCCTTCCTTTGCTTCCTTTGGAATCATGTCCCTCATTGCTGATTTATGCTAGCCATTCACACAACAATATATAAGACATATCCTACCAGAACAATTTGAAGTCACAGAAAATTACTGCTCTAATTTCAGTTGATCTGCACTGCCACTTCTGTAGGTGGCTGTAGGATTTCACGCCTAGTTGTTTACAGGACCAGCAAGGTTAGGTACCCTGAGGAAACAATAGGATCCCACCATCTGGCCTTATATTATTGCTGTCCCCCGCACACCCAGGCATCCCAGGTTTTTCAGCACCATGTTATGCAGTGCAGGTTTTATGTATGTATGTATTTAACATATTTGTATACCGCTCACTACTGAAGTCTCTAGGCGGTTTACAACAATAAAACAAACCAAGAAATTTTAAAACAATTAAAACATTTAAAAAGTTCAACCATAAAAACTGCTGAATAGCTAAAAGGTTTAGCTGAAGAGATGTGTCTTTAGTTGTTTTCTAAAAGCCAACAAGAATGGAGTGGCTCTAATTTCAGCAGGAAGTGTGTTCCACAGCTCTGAGGTAACTACAGAGAAGGCTCACCTTTGAGTCGTCACCAGATGAGCCGGTGGCACCCTCAGATGAACCTCGCCTGAAGATATTAATAGGTGGTTGGGTTCATAATAACAAAGAAGGCATTCTCTTAAATAACCTGGGCCCCAGCCATTAAGGGCTTTATAGGTAATAACCAGCACTTTGCATTTTGCCTGGAAACCTACTGGTAGCCAGTATAGTTCTTTTAAAACTGGAATAATATGGTCTCTTTGGTATACCAGTCTGGCAGCAGCATTCTGCACCAATTACAGTTTCCGGATTATGTACAAAGGCAGCTCCACATAAACTGCATTGCAGTAGTCAAGCCTGGAGGTTACCAGTTATTAGGATTGAGTCTCAGTTGTCCCCCTTGAACCCAAATAACTGCTTGCCTGCTTAAGTGGCACAATGTGAGATCATCTGGAGTTTTTTAAGAACTTTAGCTCGACCTTGCTTTGCTTGGGTATTTGTGACATTGGCTTCTCAGACTTTATGGTGAAAAGACTGTCATGTAGAAGGGCAGCATGCCTTCTCTGAAATATCAAAGAAAGTTAGTGTAAAGTCAGATATCAATCCCATTTATAGAAGCATAGAACTGGAATGGCTCTGAAGTTCATAAAGTTCAAATTCCAACTCAACCCTAATGTATTTTCTAGGGGTGTGCATTTTGGAATTTTCTTGTTTCGATTTGTATCCAAATTGAAACATCCCCGTTTTGTTTTGTACCCAAATTTTCTGCATCCGAATCAGCCCTGTTTTGTTTTATAGCCAAATTTTCTGAATCCGAATCTGAATCGATTTGGATTTTTAAAAAGGGTCCCAGGGCAAAAAGAGTGTGTGGTGGTGGTAGTGTCCAATGGGTGGAAGCTACCACCCAAATTTCAAAGGAATTAGGCAAAGGGCTGATTTTTTGTGTGATTTTTTTTAGTTTACACATCTTTAAGAATTTTCCCATAGGGAATAATGGGGATTCCAGCAAATGTATCACTTCAAATCAAGGGGAAAGGGATGACCCAGAGCAGAGTGTGGTGGGTGGTAGTGCCCAATGGGGGCAAGGAAACTTCCAGAATTATTTCAAAGGAATTGGGCAAAGGGCTGATCTTTTGTGATTTGTTGAAGTTTACGTGTCTTTAAGATTTCTCCCATGAGGAATAATGGAGGTTTCAGCAGCCCCATAATTCCACTTGGGGGGCACTGAGGTTGCCCAGAGCGAGGGGTTGTGTAGTGCACATATGGTGCCAACCACCCCCATACCCACAAGCCTGTGGGGTACTGGGTTTTGTTGTTTCTGTGGTGTTCATTGTAGATTCTCTGGTAGCATATGACATTTTCAGTGAAAAACAAGAATCCACTCTCATATGCTACCAGAGAATCTACACTCAGAACACCACAGAAACAGCAGAACCCAGCACCCCATGGGTTAGCAACCCTTCCTCTGGCCAATGTGGGGTCAGTAAAGAGTGGGAAGAAGCAAAAGAGCCAATGAGGAACAAGGAGGGAATTGTCAGCAGGTCAGCCCATGATTTATGTCACCGATCAGAAGGCTGGAAGGGTGGGAAATTCAAAGAGATGTCAAACACAAAATGGAGACTGACTCAGAGATCACCACAAAATGGAGGTCCGAAACAACAAAATGTTTTGTAGCCGAAACAGGGATGTTTTGTTTTGTATACAAAACTTTTGGATCTGGAAAATGGGTGTTTTGTCTTGTCTACAAAACACCCGAAACAGGCTGTTTTGGGTACAAAACGTTTTGTATCCGAAACGTTTCGCACATCCCTAATATTTTCTACCGTTTTATTTTGCATTTCAGTTTGATCATCATGTAGAATGCATTTAATAGCTATTACACCTTAACCTTGAAGCAACACCTACACAGGAAATACAAGATCACTAACAAAATTCTAGTACCCAAATGGGAAAGATTTCTCATTCTGAGCACAAGACTCAGTGCTTCTACAGGAAATCCCCATAGTGTTGTCTCGTAGTTGCATTTCAACATTCCACAGAGTGCCTGCAGTTCTTACAGACTCACCTGAAGGATGCTAGTTTTGTCAGCACTCAGTAAATTTGTTGAAACCAACAACTGTGATACTGAATGCTGCATTGCATATGATTCAACTAACAAATACTAAACTGACTAGCTGTTTGTTTGTTTGTTTGTTTGTTTGTTTGAATTATATACTGCCCTTCCAAAAATGGCTCAGGGCGGTATGTAACTGGGATGAGGAAAGTAACTGGAACTGTGCATACTTCATAATTAAAAATAAATAAATATCAAAATACTGAGTCAAAGAGGCCAAATTCTGCTTCAAGAAAGGTTTGATTCTGTATGACTTAGATAAATTAATTAAATATTCATTTGTGTATTTGGCATATTTCTTCCAGCTGCTTTGCTTATAGGGGGATGGAAGGAGCCCTGCTTATGACTGCTGGATATACTGCTTGCCCCAACTTTAGGCTCCTGAAATTTCACCACACATTACTCACACACATTTAAGCCTATGTTTGCACCTGTAAGGGCTAGAAACTTGATTTCCCAGCCCAGTCCCTTAGCTGAGAGTCTCTGGATGCTGAATTGTGCACAATACAAAATTCTGAATTAATATATGATGTGATTCCATAATTGTAGTGCAAACACACAGCTTGGGCCTACTAAACCAGAACACTAGCTCTATCCTGATATACGTAATATAGTAAAACATAATATATCTGATACAAATGTGAGCATGGACCTTTCTTAAAGCAGAATTTGGCCTCTTTGATTCAGTATTTCGATATTTATTTATTTAGGCACAGTTCTGGCTCCCAGAAGTCCCAGAATGCCCCATGCAAGAGCATGGGGTATTCTGGGGAGCCCCCCGTTGCCAGGAGGCTTGTTGTAGCCTCCTAGTCAAGGGTCTACTCATGAGTTGTTGCAGAGCTGCGCTGCGGTGTCTCACGATTCTTTGATCCAGTTTTTGGGCGCTCTTGTCCCTGAAACCCAGGTTAAGCGGCGGTTTCCGTAACCCCTCCACTGCCGAGCCACCACCGGGAGCCATGCAGCTCCCGTTGCTTCCCACGATCAGGAGAAATTGGGTTAGCCTTCCCTAGCCCAATAGCTTCTGTTTAACTAAACATGGTTTCATGTTGCCAGAACTGAACCCTTCTTACGAACAGTGACTTTGTGCTCAAATTATGGGATAACAAGTAATGGGGTCCTTAATGAATCTGGAATCCCTACTCCCTAACTGTAGGGGAAGAGTGGCAGTTCAACTCCCATTAGCAGAGCAAAGCCAGTTTGGGGAGAATTCAGCCAAGCAAGAGGTCTGGAGACAGTTCTTTAAGTTTGAGGAACAACAGGGATTTATTTAGAAGAAAAAGTTACAAACAAATGTGAAAAAGCCTGCAGCTTAATTTCAGCTGTAACTCATGGCTGAAGAGAGAGACCAAAACAGTCATCGCTGGAGATACAAAATGGAGACAAACACTGGAAGAACAAAGAGGGGAGGAGTCCAGCACTTGTATCCATGACCCTAAACTCCCCCTCCCCCAGTTGTCACTATGAGAGCTGAGAGCTGCAGCTGAGAGCTGATGCTGCCAGGGTCCTAGTGTAATGTATCACTCAGAAGTTTGTGGAATATAGGCCTGGAATATAGGCCTGGGTCTGATTTCATTTTATATTAAGAAATGAAATCACACCTGAACTCTGGGTGAACTGCCTGCTCTGCCTCTGGGTGAACTGCCTGCTCTGCGAAGGGAGAGGCATTCCAGCATTTCATTGTGAACTGGATACTTAAGAAAACACAAAGGGCCGGGCCTGAGCTATATCAATATGCTAAAATGCAACTGACCACCAGATAATGTCTGTGGAAAAGGCCAGGGGCTGAACTCCTCTTTTCTGTTGCAAGAAATCTATGTTAATCTTTGTCAATGATTGCTCTGCTATGCCCAAAGGGGATCATTCAGTTGCTATCTATAGGAATTCCACCCTAGAAGAACACCTGTAGATTTAGTCCTTTTTCTAACATCTGCCATGCCCAAAGGGGATTCTATAGAAATTCAACATAGATAGATGCATACAAAGGAAACACCTGTAGACATTAATTCTTACTTTACTAACACTTTAACACCTTTTGGGAAGAGAAGATGCCCTTTGCAACTCAAAGATGCAGATTTGCTTTGGGCAATGCCCCCTCCTCAAGATAGCAGCTAACAGAAGATGAGATTGAGATCTCTGAACTGACCAAATATCCTGAGAGATTTTTGGTAATTAACAGACAATATTCAGAGGATAGCAGGAATAAAAGCCTTTTGTGATCCAGAAGACTCAAATGGACATCGAAGGATGGAACCACTATAATAAGGAGTCTCTGGACATGGCAGATTAGCAATCTTTTGCCTACAGCAAAAGCTGCTCACGAGGATCCCAGAGTTTGCTGCTAAGCTGCGGGGCAAAGCTGGAACTCTGTTCATGAACAGGAGCTGTCTGTGACTTCTACTGCGAAGTGAGAAGTCAAGACTCTCCAGCCATGGTGTTCTGGCTCTCAGCCATGCCCTGAGCAGACTGCAAAAAGGCTCCGGTCTCCTGCCAAAGGCCTGGCTTCTTCAAATTAAAAGATCTCTGCTCTCAAGTCTCTGGTCCTGGTAAATATGCTGCCTTTGCAAGCCTGGAATCCCTCCATCCCTTCCCCTTCTTCTGCTCCCTTACCCTCGTCCCTATACTAATTCCTGATCTCCCCAAACCATGCCAGCCCTCAGCCTTCCTCCCCCGCTCTTTCCGTCTGTATCTGAATTGTATTAGGCTTTAGGAAGATTTAACGCACACACACATGTTAGTTAGGCACATTACACTACACCTTGAATCGGAAACATGTTTTTAATGTGGATTATTTTATCCTGATGAGCAACTTTTTATAATAAAGCCCATTGAACTTTCTGAGTGTGTCTCTCTCTATCTCTGTTTGTGGGCCCAGATCCTACATGGTCACCATCTCCAAGAACCAATTCAGTTTGTGTATGATGTGACTTTGACTCTTTCCCTCTGAGCATGTACAGAGTGCGAAACCAGGTGTAGTTCACAACACTAGCTCCAACACTAACTTCCTATTTTGCCATATAAAGTCCCACCCGTAGCTTTCACAAAACAGTAGGTGGGGTGTGTGCAAGCAACAAAATGTAAGGGGGCCAGCAATCCCTAGTAATTTAAGCACTGCTGTAATTTGTGGCCAGCAAACCAGGTTTTGAAACCATAGACTGAAGATGATTTGCAAATCAAGTTTGTGCTAACTGTGATTTCCTGTTCTGTCTGAATTCACAGACCACTGACAAACCACAGCTGAGCAATTATTCTGCCTCAAGAGGTCGCTGTACCATGGAAACCAGAGTTGCTCTGCTTGCAGAGGGTGCACCATGGAGATGAGTGAATTTATGAACTTCATGAAGCTAAGTTTGGAGTAAGTGGGAAACAAAAGCAGGCAAGCAGCTCTAAACCATGGTTTGTTTCAGAGACATAGCTATAATTGAATGGGGGGTGGGGGGAGGAATGTCCCTGGACCCCTGAGGGAGAGGGGGCGTGCCAGTTGAGTGACAGCTTGCTCTTAGCTCTCCCCTCCAAAGGAGGAGCTCTCTCCTCCCAAGAAGAAGAAGGGAAGGAGGGGGCAGGGCCTACCTTTACTTTTTGTGCCAGGGTCCTCTCCAACTTTGCTTTCTTTGTTATACATCTGGAAGCTTAAGCCACAGACCCACTGGTTCTTAAGGATGGTTAGAGCCAGAGGCACTCTTACCCCTGGACTTTGGGGCTGAAGTCTAGGGCCTCCACACCCCCTCGGGGGCCCCAAATCCTCTTTAGTCCATCCTGGGTGGTGTAGTTTGTGCCCTCAAGAACCTATGTGTTAAAAAAATGATGCTTAACTTGCAGTGGGGGAGCCTCCAAAGGCCTTTAGGTCCAGGCTCCAAAATTACCTAGGTGCATCTCTGGTTAGAGCAAACCATGGTTTGGGTTGTCTGAACCAAGTAACAGAGTAAATAAGCCCTCCCTTCAGGGCTGAACTGGACATGCAGCTCCTTTTTCAAATTTCCATTGTAAATGCTGTGGCAATAACAGATTCCTGGGAAATAGTCTACCTCGGCTGTAGCCACTGGAGAAAGTGGCTACACACAGAAAGCAACATGAATTCCATACATTAATACACACAGAAAGCACACGAATGTATATGTCCCCCAGGACATATAGAACTGAATTGCAGCTCAAAATTAATCCAAATGGCTGGAATTTGGGGAGATATTTTTGTTCATGATACCCGTGAAATGTGAGAGGTGTCCCGTTAAAACATGCTATTGTGTTTTGTTGTGCTTTACTGTATGTGACATCTTTTTTTTAAAGTATAAGCTGCTATGAATTCATACACAAAGAATGACCGCGTATACATATTTTTAATAAATAAATCAATTTTGATACCAAATAAATTGTTAGTGTGTGTTTCAGTGAATTTTGCCAGTTGCTGGGAAATTTTTAAACCACTGCTGGCTGGCTTCAGCACGCTTCCTGTTTCATGGCAGGTTTCAGATGTGAAATGGGTCCTGTAGCTGGACCAAGGAGACTACAATATTAAATTTATAGGATATCACTGGGCAAATCACTCTCTGCCTCAATCCACAGATCACCCATAAAGTCGAAATAAAGTGTCCTTAAAAGGTTGTTGTAAGACAAAGAAAGTTGATGGTAAAGTACTTTGTATGTTGAAAGGGTTATATGTTGTTCATCATAGCAAAAATATGTGTATGGGAGAAGCCACAGGAAAAGGAAAAAGTAACGCTTGTGCAGCTAATACTGTATGTATAGGCTCCCATAATATGCTCTAGTCTTTGCCTGCTTGGTTGAAGGAATGAATTCAATTTATTGTTTAGCCAGAGCCATAACAATCTCCTGGTTTGTTTGCAACAGAACATTTTAAAAGGTTAGCGAGGAACTTAATGATGTGGGTTTTTAAAATGTAGCTGATGAGTTCATCCCTTATATCCAGTTTTTAAAGTGTGGCATTTTCTAAGCAGTTGTTTCTCATTTCTAGCACTGAATAAAGGAAACACTATGCATCCTTGAATGTATTGCTGAACTGAATCATCCAAGCGTAATAAATGAAACATGTTGATTACTGCTGCAGATGGCCAATTAGTTTTGTTGACATCAGTATATAATCTTATCTTATTCCAATTGGCAGAATGATATTGTTAGAAGAAAGTAGCTGGTCAACTGAAACAATGAAAGAATGAGACTCTGTAGAGTGGTGCAAATCTTGTTAATTCTAAAGTAGTTTTGCTCATTTAAGGACATTCTGAATATTGGATTTGTTTGTCTTTCTGGGCATGAAAAGCAACAACAACAACAAAAAACCTCTGCCAATAAAAATATGAAGGATGGCTTGTGGATCTTAAAACTGATTATATTAACTGTTATATCCATGAATATTTGATTTGACTAAAAACAAACAACGGTAAATTACCAAAGAAGGTAATACCAAAAACTTGGCCCTTCCCCTGCATTTTTTTTTTTTTTTGCATAAGGGGGCAGCAATTGGCTAGGTCCAATAGTCTGTACCAGCTTCTCTTACACTAGGGTGGGCTGGGTGAAGAAAAAGCAAGAAATTGCTACAGCACAAAACTGTAGTATTGTCATAGCTTGCTTCCCTCACCTTTGCACTGTAGTAGATTCTTGAACAAGCTTCTTGATTGGGTACAATGACTGATGCATTCGTAATCTTCTACACTCCCACCACTGTCCTTCCCTTCAGGCTTCTGCAGGATCAGGGATATGTTAGAGAAGCTTTTGTGCAGATCAAAATATATCCATAAGCATGCAAGCTCTCTCACCCTTCTATACCCGTATCCCAAAGTGAAGAATCAAGCTACATGTTTTCCTGTAGAAAACTTCAGAGGATAAAATAAACGGAACAATTTTCACAATGTACAGAAGTAAATAGTGGAGTCTCTCAGGCAGGGGCTGTTCTCTCATGAAACTACATGAGGCCTCTGCCTTGGACAGTGCATACACCATGGGGCAGAGAGTGTGGGCATCCACCCCCTGCTGGAGAAGTCACCCCAACTTTTTTCTGCTGCCACCCCCACCTCCTCTGCACTGCTGCCATCCATTTGGGTGCCTTTCCTGCCACACCACCCCTCCCCTTGCCTCCCCTTTGGGGACATGCTGCTGCTTGCTGTTGTAGGCTAGCGTGGTAGTCTACATTTGTAATTCCAGTGTAGTTCCAGCAGCAGCTTCTTTGGTTGTCACTGCTATGTCAGCACCAGCACACTTACTCTCTCTCTCCCCACCCCCAGCACCAAACCTGTCCCCTTTGTTTCCTCAAGAAATGGTATAGCAGTGATGAGTCAAAGGAGAGGCTGGCTGGTGAAGCTGCTGCCATTGGATGCATGGTACATGTTGCCTTTCCATTTCACTCATGA
Source organism: Hemicordylus capensis (assembly GCF_027244095.1). Lineage (NCBI taxonomy): Eukaryota > Metazoa > Chordata > Lepidosauria > Squamata > Cordylidae > Hemicordylus > Hemicordylus capensis. The sequence goes on from NC_069660.1 coordinate 267,128,085, forward strand.
CTTGCCATTCAACTCAAGAGGCAAAAGACAGCAAGTTGGCACTACCCTGAGTAATCGGCATTGGGGCTAGTGCTTTTTAATTTGCTACTAAGGGGAGACATAATGGCGGTTTATAAAATTATGCATGATAGATGGTGGCCCTTGCCTGTCTCATATGACGGGGGCACAATCCCTCTCCCACCTCATCGAGCTGGCGTGGCAGTGGGGACTGGCAAAAATCAAATGTATACTCGTATACTGCCCATTCTAACCACTGAGTTCAAGCATTTTGTCCTTAAGTATGGTTTCCATCAATTTACCAGGCACAGAAGTTAAGCTAACTGGCCTGTAGTTCCGCAGTTCCCCCTGGATGTCTTTTTGAAAATCAGAGTTACATTAGCTACTTTCCAGTAGAGATGTGCACAAATTGATTTTTTTGATTCAATTTGTGCCCAAAACAAATCACCCCGATTTGTTTTGTATCCAAATCTAACCCCCCCAAATCACCCCAGATTCGATTTGTATTTGCTTTGATTTGATTCAGATTCAGACTGATTCAGACCACTTACCAAGGTCATAGGGACACCAAATTTGGGTAGTGGGTAGGTCCCCATGGGTGCCACCTATCACCCAAACTTCAAGGCAGTGGGACACTTGGTTGATTTTTAATGAATTACTTTAATTTTCTTTACTGATTTTAAACATTTCCGCCATAGAAAACAATGGGGATCCTAAGTTGCCATATCCTAACCCTAAAATGGATCCCCAGCTTTCTTTAAAAAAAAAAAATGCAAAACAAAAAAAAAACCAAAAAAAAAAAAAACCTAAGCTCTAGCCCATGTAGAAGTGGAGTTATAGAGCAAAATGTGCAGTCATTATTTTTCAAGTGTTTTAATTCTTTGGTGTATAATAACTTTCCCTCATAATGAATCCCTATGAGGATTTATTGCACACCTTTATTTCTTCTGTTCATTTTGACTGTCACTGGACAGTGCCAACTGTCAACTGCCATGTGCCAACTACACTCCCCCACCTGCAAGGCAATGGGGTACTCATTTTAATTTTTAGGGATATTGAAATGTTTAGAATCTTTGGTGTCTAATAACTATGAGGATTCATTATATGTCTTCATTTCTTCTGTGCATTTTGATTATCACTGGACAGTGCCAACTGTCAATTGCCATGTGTCAACTACCCTGTTTTCCTGAAAGTAAGACCTAGCAGTAATTTCTAATGTACCGCTAATTGCCCTAGTGCATTTTTTGGGGCTAAAATTAATATAAGACACTGTCTTATTTTTGGGGAAACACGGTACACCCCCCCCCACCCCACCCACCCCACACACCGGGGTACTCAGTTCATTTTAAAGGTATTTTTGAAGTGTTTTGATTCTTTGGTGTATTCATTACACACCTTCATTTCTTCTGTTCATTTTGACCCCACTGCTTTGCAGGTGGGGGCTGGGAATTAGTGGCATCCCAACTACCCCACAACCCACAAGCCACAGGGTACTCAGTTTATATTTTAGGAATTTTTGAGGTGCTTAGACTATTTGGTGTGTCATGAATCCTCATTTATTATGAGGAAAAGTTATTAGACACCAAAGAGCCAATGGACCACAGGGGTGATTTGTTTTGTCTCCAAATCACCCAAATCAGCTAGACTCGGGTACAAATTGATTTGTACCCAAATCAATTTGCACATCTCTAACACACACACACACACACACACAGCCTTCCCTAGTGGGGTGGAGGCCTGGGAGTGAATCAGCATGTGTGGGGCCTCCTTAACATTTCATATCATTACAGAATCATACTGATTGATGACATACAGTGTAAATAGTGTGAGTGAGGTTTTTGGAAATGTCCAACCAGCTTGGACATATAATGCATTCCTAAAGAAATAAAAATCAGAAGCACAACACATGCTTCACAGTTCTCAGACCTTCTGGGTTGCAAATCAACTTGAGCGTAGTGCATTTATCCTCTCTAATAAAACGCTTGGTGTCCGTCCGTGGACGGACACCAAGCGTGTGTCCGTGCCTCCCTGCCCAGTTTTGCGCCTGCGCGAAGCGCAGGCGCAGAACAGGGCAAGGGAGACACGCTCGCCGGTACCTGGCGGACATCTTGGGCGGCCAGAAGCGGCCGCCCCGAAGAAGCCGGAGAAGCGCCGGCGGGGGAAACTGGCCGAGGCGGCGGCAGAGCCGCCGCCTCGCCCAGAAGAGACAGCAACCAAGCTGGGGAGACGGGGGACGGAATGGAGGCCAACGGAGGCCGGCAGGACAGAGCCGACCGTGAAGGGCCCGGGCCGGCCGCGGAGGATGGCAGCGGCGCCTCCAGAGACCGCCCGGCCGGTGATTGAGGGGGGAAGAGGCGGCAGGGGAAGCCTGTCCTCCCGCCACCCGCTCACCCGCCCTCCCAGCTTTCCAAAATCCCCTTCCCCGCTCCTCCCCCCAACTGATTACGGGCCAAAAGGGCCCATGAGAAGGCCGTCGCCCCCGCCTATCGCCCACCCGCCCACCCAGCTGCCCAAGCCCACCTTACCCGCTCCAGCCCGCGATAGTCGGGCGAAGAAATAAAAAATTATTTGCACAGTGGAAGTGAGGAGCTCAGGAACAGAGCTCCTCTCTGTGCTATGCTGCTGCCCAAACTGACGCTATGGACGAAAGGAAGGGGATTTTGGAAAGCTGGGAGGGCGGGTGACCGGGCGGCAGGAGGACAGAGGGAGGAGGGGATAATGAAAAAAAAAAAACACCAGAGAGAGAGAGAAAGGAAAAAAAACCACTTTTAAAAAACCATTTAAAGGCGGGAGAGAAAGCTAGCGCCCGTTATCATAACGGGCTTAAAAATACTAGTAAATAAATAAATATCATATATTGTTTGTTCCAGAAGTTTTTGTTATTTTCTGCCATGAAACAAACTTATAGGACTTTTTGGATGGGTTTATTTCTTTTTTTAACCAACAATTTGTCCAATCCACTTCAATTTAAATATACATATTCCTTCCACACTGCCCTACATCTCTACTCAACACCAAAGCCCTATGCCACACACACATACCACTAGAACCAGGGGTCATCCCATGAAACTGATTGGCAGAGAATATATGACAGACAAAAGGAAATACTACTTTACACAGCATGTATTATTCTATGGAACTTGTAGCCACAGAATGTGTGATGGCCATCAGTTTTGGAAGGCTTTAAAGGGGAATAGACAAATTCATAGAGGAAAAGTCTATCAATGGCTTCTCGCAATGATGTCAATATGTCATCCAGGTTCAGAGGCAGCATGCCTTTGAACACCAGAAGCAGGGCAGCAATGGCAGGAGAGGGTACATGCCTTCATCTTCTGCATGTGGGATTTACAGAGGTATCTGATGGGCTGTGTGGCAAACAGGATGTTGAACTAGATAGGACTTGAGGCTGATGCAGTAGGGCTCTTCTTACATTATTTATCTATCTATCTATCTATCTATCTATCTATCTGATTTATATACCGCCCTTCCAAAAATGGCTCTTATATACACAGAGAAATAATAAATAAATAAGATGGATCCCTGTCCCCAAAGGGCTCACAATCTAAAAAGAAACATCAGATAGACACCAGTAACCGTCACTGGAGGTACTGTGCTGGGGGTGGATAGGGCCACTTACTCTCCCCCTGCTAAATAAAGAGAATCACCACATTAAAAGGTGCCTCTTTGCCAGTTAGCGGGGCAACTAGTGACCCCTGGTTTACATGATAGTTACACTATGCTATGATAGTGGTTAAGAGACTAGTGTCATGTTTGACATAAAAATATTGAAAAATGAGAAACAAAGTCATACAAAGGGGGACAAGATGTCATATGTAAAGTAGGAAGTGATTGTTTTTATGCTAGGCCTGCAGAACAGTAAACTCTGCAATCATGTGCAAGTCTCACAACATCTGAAAAATGAATAGATTCACAGGGAATCACAGTTTACACTAATTGTTTAATACATGAAGTGTTTAAAACTTTATTTTCATTTGTCACAGATTTTGTGACATGAAAAAGGGTCCTTCCAGATGCAATAAGCTGTGCAATGTGAGAAGCTGTGGGGAAGTTCCAAGAGCAAGTTTATTCACTGCACGCACTCCCAGCAGGCTTCCATCTTCCTTGCTAGAATAAATTCATGTTCTGTTCTGATTCACAGCATAGAACAATTGAAACCTAATATTAATATTAAGGATGAGATGAAAGAAGCCATGAAATACATTGGACACTGAAAGAGTTAATACCTTCTCGGCAAAAAGTTTACTCTCTCCTTCCTCATGTGTTATCTGTTATTTGCTGCTTTTGGTTCTCAGCTTCTGTATTTAAGTGCATTCAGCTGGCACACTAAATGGAGCACTGAAGATGATATATTACACCAAAACATTTGCTTGGTTTTGTTGTAGATCACATGTTATGTGGGGAAATCTGTAAGTTATTTTAATATATTTTATATATTAAAGAGGTCATTTGAAATTTGTCGTTGGAGCAGCGCAATGCATATTTCATCGCTGGTACATTGCCTTTAGACTATAGCCAATTTCATGTTTCACCAGGTATGGTTCACCCCACATATCTTCCCCATTTTGCCTTATATGTGACAGGCTTTTAATCCATTATAATCATCCTATGTATGTAGGTAGATAGATAGATTAGATAGATAGATAGTCCCTTTGATGAGTCCTTGGAAATGACTCAAATGGCATAGGAACTCTTAGGGCGGCTTACATGACCTGCTGAAAATCTGGTTGGCAGGATCTGGTGGTTCCTGTGAGTGCATAATCCCAGCACAAACTGCAAGTTTGGCTCATTCTGTGATGTGCGAATCCGCCAGTGCCTGGTTCCCAAGCTCCACTGCCTGACATTAACTTCAAATGTTGGCTACAAATGTTGGAGCATGTGATCATGGGAACCTCCGGTTCCTCCCAACCTGACTTTCAGTGGATTGTGTGAAGCTGCTCTTAGTGAGCTATACTTCCATAGTACCACAGTGACTACATGGTGTATCTAAAAATATTGAAATAGGGTAATCTGACAGGGGTGTTATATTTGAGAGCTCTGAAAATTGCCTTGTTCATTCATCATCTCTAGCTACTTGACCCGTAAGTTTTATGTCCAATATTGTATATCTACTAGCGTTTCCAGACTTTCAACTGGAAGTAATTGAGAGCAATACTTGGGCTTCACCAGACTTTAATTTTAGCCACATAGAATACAGTGTTAAAGTGCACAGGCTGGATTTGAGGACATCCAGATCACATTTATTACTATCATACCTTAGATCAGTTAAGATCTGTAATTGTTTTATAACACTTGCTCTGTCTGCTGCAAACCAAGAACTACCAGCTCAGCTCAGCTAGCAGCAGCTTGTTCAGTTCCCTGGAGAAATACTCCAAATCAGATACTTAGGTGTTTGATTTATATAAAAATTAGATGACATGATCACTTACAATCATGGTATGCTTTTCTGCATATTAAAGCAAATCTAAATAAATGCAAAACTTTGAATACATCTTGGTTTGGAAGAATCCCAATGATAAAGATAAATGTATTGAACAGACCACTCTTCAGAATGTTAAATGTTCCTTTGCAAATTACTATAGTTTTACTAATGAAATGGCAAAAGTTTATTTTGGGATTTGTTAGGGCACTTCAGGGTCCGAGGGAGGCATAGCCCTTCCTTAAATAAGAGAATATTACAGTGCAGTTATATTACAACTTTTGTAATCTTGCTGCTCTTTTTTTAAATTTTAAACCTCTCTCTCTCTCTCTCTCTCTCTCTCTCTCTCTCTCTCTCTCTCTCACACACACACACACACACACACACACACACACACACACACACTTACTTGAATGCCTTCTGTATATATAATGCATGTATAATTTGGAATAAAATGGAATGTTAAGAATTCTTATGCATTATCTTTGTAAGCATATTATTATAAATTTGAAAAATGCTAATGGTGGATGCTTCCAACAAAAGCACGCCAAATATGCCTAACTGTGCATTATTTTAGCATGGCTGGAAATGATAAGCTCTATACTTTTTATCCTAGCTAATACTAGTCTTATTCATAAACATTTCATTCTTTTAAAACTTCCTCTCTATAGATTATTATTAAGAAGAAGAAATATCTGATAAAAACAGTAAAATAAAAATGAGCCCAATTTAAAACAAAGAATTAAATTGTCAATGAATTCAGAAGATTTATACAAATCATTTCCCTACAACTGAAGTAACCTTAATGGGAAATGTTTAAAATATATTACAGAAATAAAACTACTTTCCGATCATTATCAAGAAAGGCCCATTTTCCTTTTGAATGTAGATATGGTAATATAGAAAGACAGTTCTTGCTGTAAAAAACAAAACAAAAATCCTCTCTCTGTGAAAATGAATGTAGAGATCAAATAGTTCTCTGAAGGAACAGATAAATCCCAGAGATTGCAATGAGCCCCACAAGAAATTATCACACCAAAATTTTAAATTACTATTACTTACTATTTTTATAAGCCACAAAGGTTTTTGATAAAATAGAATGGCCTCTCATAAAACTTAGTGGTACAATTTATCTCAAGTAAGAGACACCGAAACCCAATTGAAATTAATAACATTTATCTGTTCTGAGCATTCCTTTTTACTTGTAACATAAGAGTTTGTTTTAAAATATGTTTAGCTATGAAGAAGTAGACATGTTTGTTTGCTTCCTTCTCATCTTCTGGTTTGTTTTATTTATTGAACCTTTGGAACATAATCTGTATTGTAATAACCATTTAACTGAGATGAAGAGTAAACCAAGCATAATATTACAGATATTCTTATTAACAATCAAATATCCACTGCAATGCTAAGCTAACATTCTGAAATGATGGAATTTATCAAACTACAAAAGCAGGCACTATCTAGCTGTAGCCCTTTTTAGGGGATTTCCCCCTAATTATGGGGGTCCTGAGTTCTTTTTCCTGGGGGGGGGAGAAATAGTTCTCCCAGGCCCTGCCCATTTATAATTTCCCCTGGTTTCTATATAACAGACTAAATACAAACAATAGTATAAATAATAAATAGATTTACTAAAGTTATTAAATCAGAGAAAATATACGAGCCATTAATAAGGGAAATAGGGGAATGGTCAAGAAAATGTACATCGAAACCCAAGTTCTTCCACAGTGGTATAAAATATTTGACTTAGGACACTTGAATGATGTCATGAAGACTAATCTCTTCTAAAAGGCGACATGTTGTTGTAGTGTGGCCCAGATGCTTACTGCGCTCTGTAATGTTTTCTCTTTGTTTCTTTCTGTCTTTTCTTGTCCTTCTCTATCTTCCATCCTTCTTTTCCCTTCTCCTTATAGTTCTTCCTCTTCTCTTGAAGCAACTGACAGCTAGCCTCTCCCAACTGCTGTTCCCTTTCCCCTGCTAAATATTCCAAACATTTTTTTGTTTGGTTACAGTTCCCTCCTTCTCCCCCTGCCCCTCCCTGTAAGAAACAAAGAAACAAAAAACCAGGTGCACTGGCTAAAGCCAAACATCCTGGTTACATAGCTGTAAAACATATAGATTTATAGCCATATGTACAGGTGAACACAAGTCAAACAAAGAGAATTTTTTCACACTTGCAGATAGGTAATATGTTCTACGGTAATGGAAGCATGGAAGTTAGATGCATGAAGTCTGCTATACTCAAATTCCCACTAAAGTGACTGGCTATCTTGCAGATATCACAGTGAGAGGAATCTTACATCAAAAGAGCCCTACTGGATCAGACCAAAGGCTTTCAGTATCTTCTTTCTCACAGTGGCCAACCAAATGCCTCTGAAAAGTCCTGAAGCAGGACATGTACACAACTAACCCTCTCTCTCACTTGCTTCCCAGAAAGAGATAGCCAAAGGTAGACTGCCTCTGCACCTTGATAGCATATCCATCATGACCATTTATAGACCTTCCCTTTAATAATTTGTTTATTCCCCCTTTGAAGCCATCTAGGCTAGCAGCATCACCACATTTTGTGCAGTGAATTGCATAAATTATGTACAGTGTGATAAAGTCTTGTCTGTTTTGAATATCCTGTCAATCAATTTCATGGGATGTCCTCAGGTTCAGCTGCTCCCGGCTGCTTTATGCAATCCGCTGTCTTCCACAAAGGAGAAGATTTGGGGAAATAAATATATAAGTATGTTTTCCTTGCTTTATTGGGAGTCTGAACCCCAGGAGGGTGAGAAAGTTGATCCTAAGGATAAGGAAAAATTAAAGGCTAAAGCAGTAGAATGTAACTGGTCAAACTGGCTAGTAGGATATATGGTTTATATGGCGGTGGTTTTGCAAAGACAGCCTTTGCAGGCTGCTTCTATGATAAAATACCTCAATATTATATACCATGCCTTTTCTGAATTCAGCAGGCCAGCTTGGGCTCGCTACGATGAAGCTTTACAGCACCGTTCAGTGCTGGATCCTTCCCTGCCTTGGGATTCCCCTCAGCCTACTTTGTGGCTGAGGATCATGATCCCTAATTGGTCAGTTTTGGGAGAATACTCAGATAATGGACACTTGGTTTTCAAGTCTGCATCCACTTCTGTCTGGGGTCAGTCTTCTGCTTATGGTGGCTCTTTCCAGCCTTTATGTTGGGAATTTGAAGTGAATGGAGTCCCTACTGTCATGCTTGTTCTGTTTGTGGGGATTCTTATTCCTTCAATAATTGCCCACGTGGTAGACACGGGTGGGCAGCACGAAGGGACATGGGTGGATCTAAATGTCCCGCCTCCCCCCTCAGTTTCTTGTCTTTATTGTATGTGTCTTGTCTCTATTGGGGCCTAGGGGTGCAATAGTGTTATGGGAGAAAGAAAAAATGTATCTCTGTCCACTGCTTCTGTGCTATGCACAGTCTTACAAGCAGAGATAGGAATTTGTGGAGAGATCACATTGGATTAGCCTGGAAATTTTCTGAGTTCTTACCTCCAGCATCTGGAATAACTTGGATAAGTCGCCAAGCCAATCTGAGTTCTCCACCCACTCCCTATGGCTATCTACCTTTCCCTGCCTTTCTCAATGTTGGCGAAGTGGCAGTGGCAATGGCAGTGCCAGTAGCACCCATGGCAAAGTCATTCATACAGAAAGGGGGAGGCTTTTTTCTCTCCCCTCTCTTCTTGTTGCTATGGCACACTGTAGCATGCTAGGAAAAGAACAGAAGCAGTCCTGCTAAGCAGGAAGTAAAGGAGGTCCCCCCTTCTTTCCTCTCCTCCATTGTTCCTCTGATGATCTGCAGAGAAACCCCTCATAAATAAGGCAAGATGGCCCTTTAGATGTGGAATCCTCCTAAGGGCTATTGAAATGCAAATACAATGCAAATTGCTGTGGGGCCAGGGCACACCACACCCTCTTATTTATGTCTTATTTATTTCTCTACGTAAACCGCTTTACATTGTGAACTTTGGTTGAAGAGTGGTATAAACATATTTGTAGTAGTCGTCATCGTCATTATTAGGTACCAGCATTGGGGTGGTGCTTTGGGTTGAGCCTGATTTTAATGGAACTTCCTTCCAAGTAGATGTGTTCATAATTGCAGCTCAAGGGTATAGCAAACAAGTCCCTGTGACAGTAACTTTTTAAAGCTCTCTGAAACATTGATATATCATACAGCATAATTCCAGGCAGCAAAATTCAACGACGGTCACACTACAGTTCAAATACTACAAAAAAAAAATCAAAAAAAAATCACATAATGTCTTCATTCTGGGCCCTGAAGAATGAAGCCTCTTTTTCAAACAGCGTGATCCAGGAAGCTTGGATAAGTACCACCTAAGGCATTTATTTACACACATGTGTATGTATACAGACACAATCAGGGTCTTTCCTGGATAAATCCTCTTCTTCAAAGGAGACAGTAGAGTCTCTGTATCCTGGCTCATGAAACAATTTGTGATGGGGCTTTCTAAATCTTATACACTAAAGGGGAAAAAACAGAGAGTTGACTGTTCTTGTTTCTCTGCCGATTTTCTGATGGTTCTCAAGCTGTCTTTGAATGGACCCTCTTTCACTTGATATTGAGAAAGGCGGTAATGTTTTGGCTCAGCAAAGTACATGTGAAGAGATAATACAGGAAAACAATCTGTTGTAAGTATCTCAGTGAAAACATTATATTTTGGCAGCATTCTCAGGACACTATTAACTACACAAAAACATTCTGCATAATAAATATCTACAAATAGCTATTTAGACTGTATGTACAGCCCTGCTAGGTCAGGCCCAAGGCCTATCTAGTCCAGCATCCTGCTTCATACAGTGGCCCATCAGATGCCTCTGGGAAACCACAGGCAAGAGCTGTCTCTCACGCTGTTACTCCCCTGCAACTGGTATTAAAAGGCATCTTGCCTCTGATGCTGGAGGTAGCCCTCAGCCTAGAAGCTATTGATAGAACTGTCTTCCATGAATTTATCTAAACCCTTCATAAAGCCATCCAGGCTGTTGGCTGTCATCACATCTTGTGGCAGAGAATTCCATAGGAATTCCATAGGCAGCGAATTCCATAGGCAGAGAATTCCATATACGTTGAGTGAAAAAGTACTTGCTTTTGTCAGTCCTAAATTTCTTGCCAATCAGTTTCATGGGATGACCCCTGGTTCTAGTATTGTGAGAGAGGGAGAAAAAAATTATGTCTATCAACTTTCTCCACATCATGCATGATATTAAAGAACATGTCTCCCCTCTGCATATTTTTTTAAAACTAAAATGCCCCAGATGTTGTAGCCTAGCCTTGCAAGGAAGGTGCTCTATACCCCTGAGGGTTGCCCTTTTCTGCACCTTTCCCAGTTCTACAATGTCCTTCTTAAGATATAGTGACCAGAACTGCATGCAGTACTCCAAATTTAGCTGCACCATAGTTTTGTATAGGGACATTATAATATTAGCAGTTTTATTTTCAATTGCCTTGCTAATGGTTTCAAGCATGGAATTGGCCTTTTTCACAGATGCTGCACATTGAGCCGACACTTTCAATGAGCTGTCCACCATGATCCCAAGATCCCTTTCCTAATCAGTCACTGAGAGCTTAGACCCCATCAGTGTATATTTGAAGTTGGGAGGGTTTTTTTGCCCCAATATGCATCACTTTACACTTGCTAACATTGAACCACATTTTCTATTTTGTTGCCCACTTCTCCAGTTTGAAGAAATCCTTTTAGAGCTCCTCACAGTCTGTTGTGGATTTCACTACCTTAAATAGTTTGGTGTCATCTGCAAATTTGGCCGCCTTGCTGCTTACCCCAACTTCTAGATCATTTATGAATAAATTAAAAAGCACTGGTCCCAGTACAAATTCCTGGGGGACTCCACTTCTTACTTCCTTCCATTTTACAGAACTGTCCATTTATCAATCATCTTTATTCGAGCCATTGACCAGCAAAACAAATAAATACATAGCAAGAACAAATCACAAGATACATGCAAATAATCCCACAAAACTCACCCTACATCAATATACTCTGGATTCTGCTAGCATTGTAGCAAAACTTTAGCACTGGCTGAGAAATCAGCATCCTTATCTTCCAGAAGAAAAGTCACTAACAGATAATTAGGAATACTGCTTTGACAGCAACCAAAATGTCATGATAATAAGAGTACAATGAAGCATTTCCTAACCTCTTTATACAATTCACAATGAAGCAGGATATGAGCAACCATCTCAATTTCATTAGAGCTACAAGGGCAAATTCATACTTCTATCGGCCAGTGATGGAATCTGCCATAAAGTAATGCAGATGGCAGTGCATTAAAACAGGCTCTAGAAAAGGCCCAGCGATACCTGGAGAAGGTGATCCTAGATAAATATGGAGCAATAGAAAATCCTAGCCATGATTTTAAAGGTCTATACAGTTTTGGGAGAAGAGCAGTCTCATTTTGTAGCTCAATATCCAGAAGACTAATAAACCAATAAATAAACTAATAAGAAGAATAAACCAGAGCCTTTGCACCCTGGAGGCCCAACTCCAACAAATATTCAGGGACTAACCCTATTGACACCAGTTTGTTGACTATCCTTTCAGACCAAGAGGGATGGGAGGAGACAGCAAGAAAGAAAGGTATTAAACCTACTGGCTGCAAATGAATCTTCAGCCAGTAGTTAATAGTAATTCTCCAAACCCTAGTTTCCACCTTGGGTCTCTTGACGCAGTACCGCATTAGCTGTGCATTTGGTAGTACTAAACAAAGCTCTAAGAAAACCCCGATTGTGTTCTTTCTAAATGGGTAATGTCCATTTATACCTAGCCTGTTTCCTGTTCTTCATCCAGTTACCAATCCACACATGAACCTGTCGCTTTATCCCATGACTGCTGTTTTCTCAAGAGTATTTGATGAGGAACTTTGTCAAAAGCGTTTTGAAAGTCCAAGTATACTATGTCAACCTGATCACCTTTATCCACACACCTGTTGACAAAGGACCTCCAAAAGGTTGGTGAGACAAGATTTACTTTTGCAGAATCCATGCTGGTTCTCCTTCAGCAGGGCCTGTTCTTCTATATGCTTAACAATTGTATCCTTTAGAACACTTTCCATCAATTTGCCAAGAACAGACGTTAAGCTAGCTGGCCTGTAATTTCCCATATCCCCCCTAGTTTGAAAATAGGCATTATATTGGCTACTTTCCAGTCCTCTGGTACAGAGCCTGATTATAGGGATAGGTTATATATTTTTGCAATGAGGTTGTCAGTTTCACATTTGAGTTTTTTAAGGACTCTCAGTTGGATGGCATTTGGCCTTGGCACTTTGTTAACTTTTAATTTTTCCAGACAGTTTAGATTAAAACGTCACCTCTTGTCATCTCTGTGTGACTCAGTTCTTTAGCCTCTGTCCCTCAGAAGCTCAGTTCAGGCACAGGCATATGCTCAGTGTCCTCATCCTCTGCTAATTGCTATCTCATCCTCTGCTAATTGAGCATGTCCCCTGCTAATTAGCAGCACCTTTTAAAAGTGGTGATTCTCTTTATTTAGCAGGGAGAGAGCAACTGGCCCTATCCATCTCCAGCATAGCATCTCACCAGTGGCTGTTGCTGGTGTCTATCTTATGTTTCTTTTTTTAGATTGTGAGCCCTTTGGGGACAGGGAGCCATTTTATTTATTTATTTATTCATATCTATGTAAACTGTTTTGCAAACTTTTGTTGAAAAGCGGTATATAAATATTCATTGTATTCTTATTAGTATTCCGCTGTGAAGACAGATGCAATGACTGTAACCTCTATCTGACTCTCATCAACTCTATCTGACTCAGTTCTTTAGCCTCTGTCTCTGAGAAGCTTGGTTCAGGCAGAGGTATATGTTCAGTATCCTCTGCCATAAATACAGATGCAAAGAACCCATTTAGCTCCTCTGCAATCTCTATATGCTGCTTAATAATCCCTTTCACTCCTTCATCATCTAACAGTCCAGCCATCTCCATGGCAGGTTTCCTGCTTCTGGTGTATTTAAATAAGTTTTTGTTATTCCTTTTGATGTTTTTAGCTAAATGTTCCTCAGACTTTCTTTTTACACCTCTTATTGTCTCCTTGCATTTCTTCTGCAAGAGTTTGTGTTCCTTTCTGTTATCTTCATTTGGGCAGGCCTTCCAATTTCTGAAGGAAGTCTTCTTAACCTTTATAACTTCCTTGACATTACTTGTTAGCCATACTGGCATCCTCCCGGACTTGGTGGTACCTTTCCTTTTCTTGGTATACATTTTAACTGGGCCCCTATTATTGTGGTTTTAAATAAACTCCATGCATTCTGGAGTGAAGTGACTGTCCTAATTTTCCCTTTCAGTTTTCTTTTCACGCAACTTCTCATTTTAGAAAAGTTTCCTCTTCTGAAGTTCAAAGTGTCTGTGTTAGACTTCCTTGGCGATTCTCTCCTCAAACCCTATATTTTGATAGCATTCAAAATCCTTGGTAAGACTTGAGCTTCAGTGACCACGCATTGTCAGGAAACTGCAGGTTCTGCAATTTGTAGCCACACACATTTTGTGGAATTTGACAGCTATTATAGAATGTGGTCATTTCACACCTAGTTTGTGCAAAACTCTTGCATAGTTTTGTTACCAGCAGCCAGCAACACAACAGCAGTGGTAGTGCTCCTGGTCCCCAAATATGCTGCTTCCTCCCAAACCTCCACTCTCTATATGCTTTTAATATCCCTAAATAGCATTAAAAAAATACGGGCTTCAGGACCACAAACCCTCTTGCCATCCTTGGTGCTTCTTTCCCACAGCAAGAGTGCTGAGTTGATACTGCTCTCTTCTGCAGCACAGTACTGTACTCTTTATTTAGAAAAGCTGATCGCAACCTCACTGATTCTGCAGAAATATAGCCTTGTTGACAGATAGTCTTTGCTCTGATAAAAGCTCCCTCTGCTCTTCTTGGCAGCAGCACTACACCCTCACTACACCCTCACCCTCACAGTCTGGTGCTGATGGTTGTTTGGGCCCTTCCAGCTCTAAACTGCTGTAATCTATTTGACTAATACATTTAATGGGTTTATATTACATGTGTTGTGCTTTGTGTAATGTGCATTCTGAGATATACTAGCAAAGCCTGTGATTGTTTTTGACAAGGTACTACTCTTCCCAAACTGGAAAATGTCATGCATGCCAATTCAGTAAATGTTGGGCAAATGACGTTTGATAGCAACTTAACAGTCCATTTCATTTGTTCTGGCATTTTGTAGTGACTGTGATGTGAACTGAGATTTCCAGATGTCTTTTTTTTATCCGCCCCCCACCCCCCAGCACCCAATAACATCTCTTAGTCAATATTATCTCAGTTACACAGCATATGAAGTCTGTCTCCCAATCCTGTCTCCCAATTCATACGCTACAATTTATTCCTGGAAGAATAAGTTGTAAAAAAGAAACATGTTGTTCTAACATTTGAAGTGGATCACAAGCATTTTCCTCACTGGGAGTTCATGGATTAAACAGCATAGAAAGTGTCAATGTACAAAAAGATCCTCAGGATTATTTTGTTCCACACAGTTTCTGCAAATCAAGTAGTGCTTACAGTTTGCATTCTAGTCTGGTGACCCTAGAAAGCTGTTTCCCCTGCCATGCACCAAAAGCAGTGGCAGGGAGGCAGGATTGCTCCTGGGACCCAGGAGGAAAATACTATTGGGCCATGTGCTTTGTGCAGCCAATCAGGACCAGGGGAGCCTGCCTTTTGCAGCTCCAGCCTGCTCACACTCTCAGTCTTGGGCAGAATCGTCACAGACAGGGGCGTAACTATAATAGGGCAAGGGGGGACGGTTGTTTGGGGGCCCACTGCCTTGGGGCCTCCACCCACAGGGAAGTCACATGACTGACTCGCCCGGCCGCTTCCTTCACTTCCTTCGCTTCCTTCCCCCACCCGGGCTTCCTTCAGTTGTATTCATCCTCCGAAATTGATGTGAATGTTAAGACCTCGAGCTACCAGAACAGCATGTCTCACTAGTACCATTAAATGACTTGCATTGTCCACAATTTACAAAACCTTTTAAAAAATTATATATAGATAGATAGATAGTCTCTGGGCCCACTCCAACCTTGCTATGCCCCTGGTCACAGAGCAGTTGGAGTGCAGTTTACTCCACTCCACATGGTGACCGAGCTGCTGAGACTGTGTAGGGGGTTATTTCTGATCAGCTGCAGAAGCCGATTGGTGCAGGCCAGGTGAAGAAAATGGCCCAGAGAGGAGGAGGCTGTGGTGATTAGGCACCCTGAATCAGGCTGCGAATGGTAGCTGCCCTGCTTGGGCTTACTGGACATTTTGGGTGGGAGTGTGTTTAAGGGAGGCTGCCTGGCTCAGACTTGCCATTGTTTGGGTTGTTGTTTTTTAAAGGGGTAGTTCATATATTCACACCACCCTATCCCTACAGACTGGGGTGTGGGGTGGTGGTGGTTGGGCTGTGCGGGAGGCAGCAACAGGGAAAGGCTCTGAAGGGACAGCCTAGGACAGGCTTATGGGCCGTATTGGAGGAGTTGTGCCATCCTTGCTGACATTTGGTGGTAAAGTGGTCCTTTAAACAACAACAACAAACTAATGTATTGCCCATCCTCCCACAACCACATTGAATTTATAATTCATAAACAATTACAAATAAATACATAAAACATGCTCCCTAAAAAAGGCCCTGGAAAAGGGAAGGATAAGGGCAAGGCCACTGCACCAAAATGCCCACCTAAGCGGCTTCAACCTGTGCTGCCGCCTTCTTCATCATCTGAAGATGAGGGAGAACTGGTGTTAGCAGCTGTTTTGGCATATCTTAAGGCTTTGGAGAAACAAAGGGATGGGCAGCGGGCTGGAGAACCTTCTGGTATTGGCAAGGGGCTGGAGAAAAAAAACCAGGGTACGTGAGGTAATGATAAGGTGTGTTTGTTACAGGAAGTATGGGGCTGCCTGGACATGCCAGAGAAACAGGACTCCTGAGCTATCCCTCAATGCTCTGATTATTGTCCTCCTCACCCCACTAGTGGACCAAGTGCAGCCCCACCAAACGTGGTGGATGAGGATGTGGGTCCAGAGGGTGAGTTCAGCTGGGGTTCTTCTCCTTCTCCATGGGGACCTATGGCCAGTGTCTGGGGTGAGCTTTCTTCCTGGCCCATGTGTCCAGCTCCCCCTTTCCCCTGGGCAGCTGGCGGGTACAGAGGTTACACCAATATAGCCTAAGGTGACTGCAATGCCTGTCGCACCTGCTCCTCCACAGCTGATGCTTTGGGAGAAAAAAATTCAGATGGCTCCAGCCATATAGGAGTTGGCCTTGACCCCCTGCTGAGCACATTGAACACTACTCTCACAGGGAGGTGTCAATGCAACTGGGGGATCATCTTTTACCTTCAACCAAGGAAACAATATGGAAGAATGAATATGTGCACATATTTTCCTTGTTACTGTGGGAACCAGAGATAAAAGAGAAAGATAGAGGGGAAGAGAGGGACTAGGATAAGATTAAGAGGAAAACAGTTGATAGAAACTAGTCCAGTTGACTAGCGGGTTATAAGATTTGTATGTGTTTCGTCCTTCAGAAACAGTCCGGGTGGGGTCCTTCGATGGTGAAATATTTAGACATCATCTATCATGAGTTCTTGGAGTTTAGCGGTCCAGCTTGGGCTTGCTATGATGAGGTATTCTGCATGAGGTCAGCAATAAACCCTGCTCTCCAGTGGGATTGCTTCAACATTTGCTTCAGATAATGACACCTAATCTCTCAGTTCAATAAATAAATTTTAAGCCTGTATTTAGGCTTCTCCAAGTTCATCCTGATGATTTTGAACTTCTTGGGTTCAAGTTTGAGGGGGCCTGGTATATGGACCGTGCTATCCCTATAGGCTGTTCTTGTGTGACATTTGAACGCTTCAGCACAATGCTGGATTCGGCAGTTTGGTTCTGCACAGGCTTGGATGCAGTCATCGATTTATTTGATGACTTCCTCTTTGCTGGTCCATCAGGTTCAAGACAATGGGCGCAACTGATGTATCTATTTCAGGCTTAGCTGAAGAATTGGATGTTACTTTGGCATATGAAAAAGTTGAGGGTCCGACTGCTTGCATTTCCTATTTAGGTATTGGAATTGGTATGGAAGTTCAGGTGTGCTGTCTCCCTCTCCCTAAGATTGAGGACCTTGTTCTCTGTCTCAGGGCTTTTTATACAGCTAAAAAGGTCACATTATGTGAACTGCAAGATGCCATTGGCCACTTTAATTTTGCTTGCAGGGATTTTGCACCTGGAAGAGCCTTTATATAGTGTTTCTGCAATGCTACTAAGGGACTTAGGGCACCGCACCATCGGTTTAGGGTTGCTGAAAAACTCAGGAAGGACATTGTGGTTTGGCTTCCATTTTTGAGTAATTTTAATGGTTCTTCATTTTGGAGCTCTAAAATGTTGCTGGAGACTGAGCTGCATGTCTTTTCTGATGCGTTGGGTGCCCACGGGTTCAGCTTGTTTTTTAGGGGCCGATGGTGTGCTGCACTCTGGCCAGCATACTGTGTCATACAGGGCATGCATTGTGATTTTACATTCCTGGAATTTTTTTCCAACAGTAGTCGCAATCCACATTTGGGTGGCAATGGTTCAGGCGATTAACTCAAGGACCTCTAGGAGTCCAAGGGTGATGACCTTGGTCCATTGCTTTACCCTGTATTGCTTGAGGCATAACATTTTATTTTTGGCCCAGCATGTCCTGGGTTTTAGACAATGACATAGCAGGCACCCTGTCCTGAATGCAGGTGGAGCGATTTCAGGCATTGGCTCCAGAGGCAAGATTGTAGGCAGAGCCCTTACCGCCCAACCTTTGGAAGCTTGGAGGACTGAAATAGATCAGGCAATTCAGCTATTTTTAGCTTCCAACACCCAAACACGCTACATGGCTCATATGCGTGAGTTCAGTGTTTTTTTTAATCATCCGCTTCATTGCATGACACCTGGCCTATTCTTGTTGATCATATTTTGCAGTTTTGTGTTTGATTGCATCTTGATGGCGTAGCTGCCCATTCCATTAGGGTGCATCTCTCTACTTTGGCTTTTCATGCTAAAGCTTGAGGTTTGGTGGATAACACCTTGGACTTCAGGATCTAGACGATGCTTGATTCATGCCGGTCTGTCTCCCCTGATTTACAAATTAAACTTCTACCTCACATCATTTCTTTATGTATTTCACCTTTTGAAATTAAGTTATTCAGAGCTGCCTCACTGACTGCCCTCTTTGGGGCCCTACAGGTGAGTGAGCTGCTCATGGCATCCAAACAAGATGTCTCTCGTTGGGTTGTGAAGATGTGTGATATTCTTCTATGCAAGGGGTTGCTGACATTAAGAATTCACAAGTCTAAGATGGACCAGTGTGGCAGAGGGACTACAGTTGGCTATCATCTGCCCAGTCAGTGCTTTAGCTTCCTTTATTAGCATGTGTGGCCATGGAGAGGGCATTTTGTTTCGACTTGACAAGACAACAATTTTGGGCTGTGATCATGGCAGCATTGGATAGGGAGGGCTTTGACTGATGATTGATTGATTAAGTGCCGTCAAATCGGTGTTGACCCTTAGCCATACATACATACATACATAATTAATAACTTGACATGGTCAACACAACTAAAGGCTTTTCTGTAGCCAATAAAGCACATATTGACTTCTTTCTGGGATTCTTTGGCTTTCTCAATTATCCAGTGTGCATCAGCAATGATGTCTCTTGTTCCTCGGCCTTTTCTGAAACCAGCTTGAACATCTAGCATTTTCCTTTCCACGTAGGGCTCTAATCTACGTTGGATGATCCTGAGCATTATTTTGCTAGCGTGTGAAATTAAAGATATTGTGCGATGGTTTGCACTAGTCATGTGCACGGACCAGTTCGGAGGCCATTCTAAAGGCCTCCAGACCGGTCCGGACACGGGGTGGTTTTGGTTCGGGTGGGGGGTTCCAAAAAGTATAGGGGGGGCTTTACTCACCCTCCCAAGAACGGCGCCGTATTTCTTTGAGCAAGCGGGCGGCATACCTCCCTGCTGCCCGCTTCATTCCCCCTCTCGGCGTGGCGTGGGGCTCTCCTTTCGAATTCTGAATCGGGCGGCAGGGTATCTCCCAGTCCCTGCCACCCTCTTAAATGCCCCCGCTTGTCTGGCAGCCGCCCCCTTCAAGCCCCCAAGACCCCTGCCACCCCTTCCCTTCCCATTGCAACGAGGGGTCGGCAGGAGAACTCCCCTGCCGTCCCCGTCCGCTTCCCTGGCTTGGCTGCAAATGGCTTCTAGGAAGCCTTTTGCGCGCATGCGCAAAAGGCTTCCTAGAAGCCACTTGCAGCCCAGCCAGGGAAGCGGACAGCAGGGGAGTTCTCCCGCCGCCCGTTCTCTAAAGTTTCAAGAAACTTTAGAGAACGGGCGGTGCGCAAAAGGCTTCCTAGAAGCCATTTGCAGCCCAGCCGGGGAAGCGGACGGGGACGGCAGGGGAGTTCTCCTGCCGACCCCTCGTTGCAATGGGAAGGGAAGGGGCGGCAGGGGTCTTGGGGGCTTGAAGGGGGCGGCCGCCAGCCAAGCGGGGGCATTTAAGAGGGCAGCAGGGACTGGGAGATACCCTGCCGCCCGATTCAGAATTCGAAAGGAGAGCCCCGCGCCGCGCCGAGAGGGGGAATGAAGCGGGTGGCAGGGAGGTATGCTGCCCGCTTGCTCAAAGAAATACGGCGCCGTTCTTGGGAGGGTGAGTAAAGCCTCCCCTATCCTTTTTGGAACCCCCATCCCCAGTGCCGGACCGCAGCTCTGCGGTTCCGTGCACACCCCTAGTTTGCACAATCTGTTGAGTTTCTTTGGTATGGGTATGTAGACTGATCTCTTCCAATCTGTTGGCCACTGTGTCATTCTCCAAATTTGCTGGCATAGTTTGGTTATAGCCTTGACTGATTCTTCTTCTGTTGCCTGTCACATTTCTATAGCTATTCCATCAATTCCTGTAGCCTTCTGACTTGGTAATGACCAGAGTGCTGATCTAACTTCATCTTCCCGTACTAGTGGTTCTTGCAAGTAGGGAATATCTTCTAGAGTATCTTGGATGTTGATGTCCCTGCTGTACAGATTTTCCATATACTCCTTCCATCTCTGTTTGATTTTCTCTGAATCAGTTACTATCTGTCCCTTGGCATCCCTTAACATACCAATTAGAGGTTGAAACCTCTCTCTGAGTTCAGAGATCTTTTGGAAAACTTGCCTTGTTTTTCCATGTCTATTTCCATCCTCAAGGTCTTTACAGATGTCATTGTAGTACTGCTCCTTGTCTCTTCTAACAGCTTTCTGAAATTCCCTATTAAGTTCCTTTGTGAGGACTTATCTTTCTTGACTCTGGCTTCTCTCCTCTTCTGGGCAATTTCCACTATCTGTTTTGACATCCATTTTGCTTTCTTCTGTTTCTGGGTCTTTGGCAGTCTCTTTTCACATCCATCCTAACAACTTTTTTGATTTCATCCCACAGTTCCTCTGATTCCCTATCAATGAGACTCAGAACTTCAAAGCGGTTCCTGATGTTCTCCTTGAAAATGGTGGGTACATTCTCAAGATCATATCATGGGAGCTGGATAGCTTTGTTTTTCTGCTTTAGCTTGACTTGGAACTTACACATAAGCAGTTCATGATCAGTTCCATAATCAGCCCACGGCCATGTCTTTGCTGTTATAACTGAGCTCTTCCACCTCCTTCCACCAGTAATGTAATCAATTTGATTTCTATGTACTCCACCTGGTGATGTCCATGTGTATAGGCGCCGCTTTGGTTGTTTCAAGAATGTGTTAGCAATAAAGAGATAATTGGCTTGACAGAAGCTAATAAGTTGTTCTCCTGCTTCGTTTCTGTTTCCTAGGCCATATAGGCTGACTATTTTTTCCTCCTTACCTTTTCCAACTTTGGCATTCCAGTCTCCAACCACCAGCATCACATCTTGCTTGCATGTTCTGTCAATTTCAGACTGGACTTGAGCATAAAACTCATCAACTTCCTCTTCTTCTGCATCAGTCATTGGGGCATAGACTTGAAGAACTATCATGTTAAAGGGTTGTCCATGAAATCTAATTGATATTTTTCGGTCACTGACCGCATTGTATCCAGGTACTATCATAGCTATATCCTTCCTGACTATGAAAGCAACACAGTTCCTTCTCTGGTTTTCGTGTCCTGAGTAGTAAAATGGTATGGTTTTCTGACTGCAGGTGTCCCATTCTTGTCCATTTTAATTCACTGATGCCCAAGATGTCAAACTATAGTCAATTCATTTCATCTTCCAAACACTTTATTTATTTCTCCGCCGCCACCAAATTAAATCCTAACATATTTCTCTAACACTAACTTTAGCATTGTGCCTGAGGGGTAACACGGGGGGAAATAAAGAAACACAGATGAAACAATTTTAAAGTTCCAAACCAAAGAAAATAACTATTACTAGCTGATCCCAAGCAGAGCATCTGTGCGCTAGTGCACTCAGCCCCCGCTCGCCCATTCCTCCCCCCCACCTGCTCTCCACTCACCTGTCCCCCCCCCACTTGGCCTTCTTGTCCCCTCAGCTGCTACGAGGCTGGAGTCACACTGGGGCTCATTCAACCTGCCATTTGGCTGGCAGGCAGCCCGGAGAAGGGGGCTGTGCTGCTCTCTCTGCTGCTTGCTGAGCCGTTTCCTCGCCTCTCTGCGCAGAGAGGGAGGCTGTGCTGCCCTCTCTGCCGCCTGCTCAGCTGGTCTCCTCACAAGGAGGACGGTCGTGGTTGGGCTTCCTGCCGTTTTCTCTCTCCACCCATCTTTTTTTGTGGCCATCCGTTGCTTTCTCCCCCTGCCACCACTTTTCTCTCCCCCTCCTGGCAGGTTGCTCACAAACTCTTGCAAGAGCTGCCACGCATGGGATTAGCAATCTTAGAGAATTATAAATATAGATAGATTTGTACAGTAACTTCAGTTATCAGTGGTTTCTTATTCTATACAATGTAGGTCAAACACATAATGATATCTGAGACAAAGTAACAACCTTTGAACTGGCAAGACTGTACACCACCACCTCTTGTATTTCAAACTTGTATTCATACTCAGGTACTTATATAAGATTGTGCCAGTACATCAACAAAGGCTTTACTTTGAAGTTACTGAGGTGACTGTTTAGAAATAACAAGCTTCTTTAGACTTTCAACACCTTTACTGAGATACAGCTTCCCTGGCTGTATATCCTGTGGAATCAACCATACACTCTCAGCATTTACATTTGATAGTCAAACTTGCTCTACAGAGGTCATGTCTGGTGTGTATAATCTACCCACCAACCTCCCAATTCTACCCTCAGTCCTTCTCTAGAGACCCTAACCAGAGATCTTTTATCTATCCCTCACTGTTCCTATCTGAACCTATTTATAGCCACCTGTTCACTCCATTCCAAAGCCTTTCCCTTAGGAATTCTCTCCAGAGGAAGTTACTGTGTTTAAATTCCTCTTGATTGGCAGTGTTTACAAGCCAATCACCACACTCTCTCATTCTGCAATTCCTGTGCAAATGAGCAATTTAGGTACACTCTGCACTTGCTGTTGGGGTTTGGATCATATTCCCTTAGTGGACCTGACTTCCAGAGACAGGGCAGGTGTCAGCGCATGGCATCCCCTAAATGCCAGGGGTCCAGTGCCTTGGGAAGACAAATGGTCATGATATTTACACTGCCTCTAAGTCATTTAACTGCTTTCTCCTCCTCCCTACTGGCACACCGAAGTTATTATTTAAACTCCCCCACAATATCTGGAGTTACACTACATTTAGGGCATTGTGGGGGTGATGGTTTAAAACGGTGGCTTCAACTGTGCTTATGCTGAGAGGAGCACTGTTGCTGCTACTTCCCACCACAGTTCTGTGCCTGGTAAGCCCACCAGGGCCCACCCACATATGGAGACCCACTGAGAGAATTTTGCTCAGGGCCCCCTCAAATCGGGAGATGGCATTTAAGGTCACATCTGCCCAGGGGCCTGCACATGTACCCCAGAATGTGATATGTTCCATACACATGATCTTTGCATTCTGTTTTGCAGGATCCTCTGCAGCCTTGAGTATGTGGAAGTTAGGTGTGTTAATGTGGTGGGGGACACTATGATCCTTCTCCCACCACCATGCAGACTATACCTAAAATTGTTATCTGCACAGGGCTACTGTCATCACAGATAGATGTACAGCTTTTGTTAGCCTATATCCTAAATTTTTGTATCACTTCTCTCATGAGAAATAGTACAACTGTCAGAGTAAATTATGGTATACTTTGGCTAATAGATTGCACAAATAGGGATCTGCAACAAAATGTTGCAGTATATTCCTGGTGTGTATGTATTACTTAAACCTGTAACTGAACATGGGGGAGAAAATGTTAGCAACAAAGACAGGAGTCCCTACTCTAACTTGTGTCTTACTTCATATGCAAATTATATTTTTTATGATGGGGGGGGGTTGGAGGGGAGCACTGGTGCTCAATCCCAGCACCTTTTCATCCATCCCTAAAGTTTCAAGAATTAATGACTGGTGAGGGGTCAATTTAAAGTTTTCATTAATATATGGTGAGGTTTTAGGGACGCAAAGGGATCATGAAATAGGTATATCTAAAATTGAATGTTAGTTTATTGTGTGAGTGTATGTGTAAGAATGCATATGCAGTGATCAGCAGATTAACAGATTCAGTGTGAAACTTTCCCCTCTATTCCTTAAAAGAGTTCACAAACATACAGTTGTTTTTATGTTATTGGGGTTAACTCACCATACAAAGAGCTGTAAAGTGTTAACACCGCCCCCTCATAAAAAAAAAACAAAGCTATGAAATGGATGGTGAGAAAACAAAAATGTTTGAGAAACCCTTTCCCCTCAAAAGCAGAAGGGGTTGTGACTGTTTTGAGGGAGTATTCTTCAAGCTGAGATATTTCCCACTCTTTCTGTTCAAGCCCTCCTTTCCCCCATCGCCACTGAGGTCTAGGGATGTGTATGAACCAAGGCTTGTGCACTGGTTTGGTGCCAAACCAATCTAGGGCCACAGGGAGGGGAACAGCGAGTGGCATCTTTTAAAAAGAAGAGAGTGGGTCCTTACCTGTTCTCCACCACCGCATGCAGCTTCCTGCTGCTATGGCACTTCCTCAAGAACCTGCATATGGTGCTGGCACACACATGGCAATACCCTGACCATGCAAATGGCCTCCATGCATGTGTGGACACCATGTGTATGCTAGCGCTGCACACAGGTTCTTGGCGGCAGCGCTGTTGAAGTAGGAAGCTGAATGCAGCGGCGAAGAGCAGGTACACAGGAACATAAGAAGCTGCCATATACTGAGTCAGACCATAGGTCCAGCTAGCTCAGTATTGTCTTCACATACTGGCAGCGGCTTCTCCAGAGTTGCAGGCAGTATTCTCTCTCAGCTCTATCCTGGAGATTTCAGGGAGGGAATTTGGAACCTTCTGCTCTTCCCAGTGCGGCTCCATCCCCTGAGGGGAATATCTTACAGTGCTCACACATCAAGTCTCCCATTCGTATGCAACGAGGGCCGACCTTGCTTAGGTAAGGGGACAAGTCATGCTTGCTACCACAAGACTAGCTCTCCTATAGGGATGTGCACGAACCTGTTCAGAGGCCCTTTCACAGGGCTCCAAACAGGTTTGAATAACTGGCAGTTCGGCTGGCTCAAAGCTGGGGGAGATATCTTTAAGGGCGGGGAAGGTGCTCTTATCCCTCCTGCCACATTTTCCCCACTGGCAGTACACTTTAAAAGGGTCCGGCAGGGTGGCAGTGTACCTCCCTGCTGCCCCATTGCCTAGTCGGACCAGAAGTGACAGGAAGTACCCATGCATGCACACATTGCACTCGCACGCACATCAGACACACCCACACATTGCATTCACTCATGCGCACATCGGTCTGAAGAGGCAACTGGGCAGCAGAGAGGTATGCTGCTGCCCTGCCGGACCCACCGCCTTCGATCCCCACCCCCGCTGTTTCTGTGCATATCCCTGCTCTCCTACAAGCAGATAGGACTGCTTTCCTCTTTTAAAAAGATTCCACTAGCTGCTCCCCTCCCTCTGTTGCCGAACCGGTTTGGACCTCATCTGAACCAGTTTGGCACCGAACCAGTGCATGAACCTCAGTTCGTGCACATCCCTACTGAGGTCCATTAGTTCTGCCCACTTGCTAACTGGGCAAACCTTTTTAACATGGTGATTCTCTTTATTGAGCAGGGGAAGAGTAACTGGCCCTATCCACCCCCAGCACAGTGACTGCTGCTGGTGTCTAGCTTATGTTTCTTTTTAGATTGCGAGCCCTTTGGGGACAGGGAGCCATCTTATTTATTTATTATTTCTCTATGTAAGGTTCTCTTTGGAACCTTTTGTTGAAAAGCAGTATATAAATATTTGTTGTTATTGTTATTAATTCCCCTCGAAGACTATTAACGTTCTGTCCCATTGACTTACATGGAGGCTGTATGGGTATTTTTTTTGTCCCCCTTGTGTTTTTTCCTTCAGATTTTTTGAACACAGACATATTTGCGGGTCACCCCTAGTATGCTGGTATCTCTCACTCCTACAGACACTCCGGATAGTTGTCTGTCCATAAGAGTAGTAAAATTTCCAGCTCTTTCAGAA
This sequence comes from Hemicordylus capensis, assembly GCF_027244095.1. Classification (NCBI taxonomy): domain Eukaryota; kingdom Metazoa; phylum Chordata; class Lepidosauria; order Squamata; family Cordylidae; genus Hemicordylus; species Hemicordylus capensis. The sequence continues at coordinate 267,154,167 of NC_069660.1, forward strand.
ATAGTATATAGATATACTAACAAGATGTCTATATATCTATCTGCAGCAAATCTAATGATTAATTCCCCCCCCCCCTTATATAATACTCATGTGGGGTGTGTGGGAATGTGTGGGTAGCAGACATGATCTGCGGCTGACTATTAAACACAAAGAATAACAACTTGAGAGCCAGAATCCCAGCAGTGTAGCTCGTTTGGGACATTTTAAAACCTCAGCCTCTCAACTGGGAGATCTCCAATTAGCCCCGAACAAACTAAAAGCGCACAGGCTTGTGTGTGAAACAAGCAGTCGTTGGCACGCAACTGTTCCCAAGGTTGTGCTTCCTTTGCTTTTTCCTGAGATTTGGCGAAGGGGAGGGAAGGGGTCGAGTCACATGGATACAAAGCTTTTGATTAATGTCCAAGCGCTGCTGCTGCTGCTGCTCCAAATCTCTCTCAGTTATACAAAGAGAGCAGGGAGCCGGTGACCACTCATTTCCTACAGGCTGGGTCTTTCTTCCTTACTGGAAAAGGACACTTGAGAGAGAGAGAGAGAGAGAATTAAAGGGGTTTTCTCTTCTCACTTCTTCAGCAATGCCAGCCTAGAAGTGCAGCCCCGATATGGAACTGAGGTGGCTGTTTTGTTGTCCTTTCTGAACTTTGGTGGAAGAACCATCACCAGGCATTTGCTCGCCTTTCTACTGCCGGTCACCTCTGCGCCTCACAAAAAAGGAGAAGTTGCTGAGAAGTTTTTTTGGGTTTTTTTGTTTTTTTAAAGTTTCTTTTTTGGGAGGAGTGGCGGGGGGGACCATGACAGAAGAAATCAAAGGGAAAGGAGAGAGCGGGAAAGACCTGGAGAAGCAGCTGCGCCTCAGGGTGTGCGTTTTAAATGAACTACTGAAGACGGAGCGTGACTATGTGGGCACTTTGGAGTTTTTGGTGTCGGTGAGTTATCCCCCCCATCCCGCGCCAGCCCCATGCTTCTGCCTTTTGTTGTTGTTGTGCTGGCGCCTCAGTTGCCTTTCCTGACTTGCTGTGCACAAACAACCCCTCTGCTGCTCCCTCCTCCTCCTCACACGCCAACTTTGCCAGAAGAGAAGCGGGGAGGGGAATTTGGTGGAGGAACTAAATCAATGGCCACTAATGTGAAAAGCAGAGTTATCGTTTTGGCCTGCGGGAGAGTCTAATGTAGGCTGTAGCATCAGGAGAAGGTGAACCGTCCTCTGGCACCTTCGAGGCTTGCGGGTTCCTTTTGCATGAACTTCCCTTGCATGTTGCTCTTATGCTGAGTCGATGATCTGTTAAGCAAACAGATGCCCTGTCATTTCTGCTTCCTCGAGAACTTCCCCCTAGTCAGATAATTTCCCTGGGTACGGGAACTGCAAAGTTCTAGATGATGGTGTTTGCTCCAGGTATATATTTAATCGAACAGCGTTTGGGGGATATTAAACTGTTGAAGTTTAGAGTTTCAGCTCTGAAGGCGCCACAGTCTCTGTATTTACAATAATCCTTGAAACACAGTATTCTGGCGCGCGGGGGGGGGGGAGTAATAGAGAGAAAGAGAGAGTGCAAAGTGGTGGTGGGGTGAGAGCCTGATCTATAGCAGCTGTTCAGTATTAAAGCCACATGTAGCATTTGCCACTTCCTCTGTCTTCCCCCCTTCCTTGAGTTGACATCCTCCAATTCAAACTTTTCTTTTGGTAATGGGCTGATCCATAATTGAAGGAACTAAGTTTCTTATAATAAGAACAATGCACCTGGCCACAAAGGTAACACATCTTCTGTTGCAGCAGTGAATTTACCACTCTAATGCATGCTTTAATATCGGTGCTTAAGGAGAGTTTAGGGAAAGAGAAGAAGCTTTTGCATCTGGATAAAGCAAACTTCTGGAAGAAACAAAGGAGGCAGATCTCCTTGTGCAAAATAATAGCCCTGCATTTTCACTTTTATCAGCAACATCACTGAAGCAGCTTTCAGGATAAACAAATCTCAAGTTGCTTAATTTTGTGTCCGTCATAACAGACCTCACATATTTCCTCTCGTCCCTCTCACTACCCCCACCACCATCCTGTCTGAGGGGGAAATCTCACAAACAGCAAACTTCCTGCTTAGTTTTCTAGATCTGTGAACTTTCTGCTTATTATCATGCAAGAGAAAATTCTCAGCTTGGCTTTTGGCAGGAAGAACAACTGCAAAGACACTCAAAATATGATTTTTAAAGTAGCTTTGGCATCAATTCTATGAGGTGCTATATGACTATGAAAGAGTTACAAATTGATCAAAGTATTTTTTTTTAAAAACAATTCAATTCTGTTGTGTTTAAATAGGTATTTTTAAAATGTCATGGGAATTTAGTGTATGAACAGTGAGATTTTGCTATTCTTGATGAATGAAACTGTTTAAAGAACAGGAAAATATTGCGGAAAAGGACCACGCGGCATGAAAAAAATGGAAAACTGTGTTTAACATCTGTGAAGATATGGGGTACACAGGCTATATCATAAGTTTCAAGATGTCAACTAAGACTCAGGCAAAATATGCAAGCACATAAGGCCTATTGATTTTAATGAGATTTGCAGGTGTGTAAGCATGTTTAGGGTCTAAATGTGAGTTAGCTAAGGATAGGTCAATAAAGATATTGACCTCTTAATGAGGACAGATGTGGAACTAGTGCATCACTACTCCTGTCACATCTCTTTACTACTGATAGGAAGTTGTAGGTTGCTGTCTTCTGCCCCCCCCAATAGCTTACATTAGTTGGAGAATGATAACTTGTCTGTGAGCAAAGTCAAGGACTAGGACTAATTTAGATCTGTTGTTCTCTCTCTTGACAAGTCATGGTGGCAGCAGCAGAGTGGAATGGATTCTTCATATCCCTTTATTATAAGAGTTGTCACTTTAAGTGGTACAGCGGAGAAATGCTTGACTAGCAAGCAGAAGGTTGCCGGTTCAAATCCCCCCTGGTACTATATTGGGCAGCAGCAATATAGGAAGATGTTGAAAGGCATCATCTCTTACTGTGTGGGAGGAGGCAATGGTATTCTCCTCCTGTATTCTACTAAAGAAAACCACAGGGCTCTGTGGGTGCCAGGAGTTGGAATCGACTTGGCAGCACACTTTACCTTTAGAATGTGAATTGGGCCTTGTAATTGATTTCTCTTGTCAATTAGATATATGTACACTTCCAAAGTTCAGCTCCTGCAATGCTTATACTTCTGCTGACCTATGGTGATGCTGATAATCTGAAGTAATTGTGCATGTGAGCTTTGAATCTTGATGCTGCTATTCTAAAATACATGGTCTGAGAACTGTTGTCTATAGCTTCCTCCTTGATCTTGTTTTGAAACTATGGCTGTCTCAGGCACACTGGGAATAACTCCTACTAAACACAGTGGGACTTACTACTAAGTAAACATGCATGGGATTGTACAGCAGTAATTTATTTTGCATAAGCAAAAAAAAGGGCAGAGGATTGTGTAGATTGTGCAAAATGTTTATCAATATATTAATGTACACCTTCTTTCCTTGAGAACTGTAATAGAAATGTTGATAACATTTCTATAAGACTGAGGATGTTTAGAAATGGGAAGAGAGAAAATTGAGAAATTACTTTTAGAAACATATCTAGATAGTTGGAAATTTTCATGAGGACCAACAGACCAAACTTTTCCTTAAATATAGTTAGTGCATCAGAGGCTGAAAAGCATTTTATTCTTCAGGGCTGTTTTAAAACACTTTAAGCCTAAATATACTGCAGGGCCCAGGTGGAGCCGATGGAGTTGGTGTTGGGAACAAAATTACAGATTCCAGGGAAGCTGCTGAACTACACTGTACAATTTATAGACCAGGAGTGAAGCAGAATCCATGCAAAGGACTGAGCCACTCAGCCACATCTATACCAATGGATAGTTTAGGTTGTGCCAGAATCGAAAGCCATGTCACATCAAAGAGAAGAATCAAGGAAAGGTCACAGACAGGAAAAGCAGCTGAACTGGGAACAAAGGGCTTAAACATCAACCAACCCCGAGGCCTTCTCATGGTTTGGACACTTTGCCTCAGAGCAGGAACTCTTATATATATTTTAGTTATCAGTTAAGAGGAAACATTGCTGGCAAATTAGAGGCAAGAAGCATGCCAAGACCACTGTTTCTAAGGTTGAATTTGCATTGCTCTCTGGTTCCAGAAGGAGGAGAAATGGAGAATTCTTCTGCCTCTCTTGGTAGGAAAGACCATGCCAAAGAGAATAATTATTCAGAAGCAGGTATCTCAGTCTAACTAGTTACGCATAGCAGATCAATTGACTTGGAATCCTAGCTATCTGTTTTGCCCTGTTGAAGGGCTATGACTTATGTGCAGATTATCTCAATGTAGAAGAAATATCATATATGAGTTGGCTGTCATTCTGCTGATTTTGAACCAGGGAGTCTGCTCCTGCCCCACTTGATCTTGTCTACTTTAGCTACATCCCCTTTCCAGTTCCCTTTCCAGTCCTCATTGCAGTGTTATGTTCTATGTGTTCTGATTTAATAAACTTACATCTCTTGTTAAAGAAATTTTCTATGTTCTGATCTGGGTAGTTTCTGGACCACTGTTATCTTGCCGCATGTTATTGCCTTGTTCTTCTCATCCAAGCTACTTCACAGCTACTGCACAGTCTGCCAGGAGAGATGGGTGGACAGAGAATGGGAGCTGGGAGAGTCCCCCATTCCCCACACCACCCCATCTTTCTTAAAAGATCTCTCCCCACTATTTGATCTATTGTGCTTAAAAGTTTCGGGGTAACGATTCACTAAAGGGCCTTGGAGATATTCCTCCCCTCTCCCAGATCTCTTTCTTTTATGCTGAAATTGTGATTAAACCTTGGCTTGACTTTGACAATGGAGGTTTGATAACCTTGCTAAATAAGCAAAGCAACATCTTTCAAAGTGGTGAATCTCTTATATTTAGCAATTGTAGAGCAACTATCCAGTCCCAGCATAGCATCCCTCCAGTGGTTGTTGCTGGTGTCTATCTTAAGTTTATTTTTAGACTGTGAACCCTTTTGAGACAAGGAACAAATTTATTCCTTTTTCTATATGAACCTGTAGCGGATTATAGCCTTTGCCTCAGAGCAAGCTCACGTGAGGGGAAGGAAAGATGCTGAATCATCCTTGCTTAGCTTTCTGGCAAAGGCTACTCCTAAAACTGTTCTGTATTTCTGGTAGGTTCAAAAATGGCTCCTGCCGCCACCCCTGTTTTCCACAGAGATTGACTTTCCCTGGGCATGGGGTGGAATCCCAGGGAAACTCTTTCTCTTGCTATTGGAAAAGTACACAAAAATCCTCCATGTGCAAGCCTACATGTGGTGAGAAAACTGGTAGTTTGCTGAACGTATGAGGATGTACTTGCACCAGAGTAAGACCCTCTTCAGCCCCCCTTTCTCCTGAGTTAAAACCCCCACTCAGGGATGTTTGTAAAGGAACAAAAAGAAAAATAGCTTTATTCAAGTACCACAGACTGCTTCCATCTGAGGCTTTTTCAGCTTTTAGTAACAGGCAATAATGCTCAGTAGGTTACAAGAATACTTCAAAAAGTACCCCAAATGATGTTGGAGTGGCACGCTTTAAAAATCGTGATTACACAGTTGCAAAGAACAGGTATGTAGGAAAATACAAAAGCCCATTTAAAAGCTTCCAGAGTCTTTTGCAATGCCCTGGCTGGATGGGCAAAGGCTAATGTTTCTTAGTTTAGTTACGTTACAGGTAAACAATCATAGAACAGTTTCAGTGATATACAAAGCACACACTAAAGAAACAGAAAGTCCAATGCAAAATCTGACTAAACAGACTTTCCCTAGACTAAACTTCCTGAAGCCAAAGCCCAGGCTTCCTTTTTCTTGAACTCACCCAAACCCTGGTTGAAAATTCTATCCCCTGCAGTTCTATCTTCCAAGAACTGCAGTAATCCTCCAGCAGCCATCCTCCCTGACCACATGTGTACCTCTCGCACCTCCAGCCCAGCTTCTTCTAACAAAGAGCCTCTCCTTCCTCCCAACTGCTCTCTAGCTTCCTCCCACCTGGTGTGCTGATTGGCTGAGCCCTGGAGTTCACAAGCCTGTCATTCAGGACAGGGTTTACTTCCAGTTAACTCTTTAGGGAAGGGGTGACTGATCATGACAGAATCACTTGAAGAACTTCTTTGTTGAAAAGTAGTATACAGATAATAATGATAATGATGACGATAATAATAATAAATTTATGCTGTGGATTGCCTAATTCACTGCCATATACTGATTCTCCTAGTTGGAACTGTATACTGGCCACTTACTTCAGCACAGACGAAGCTCTTTGGAGCAGACTCTACTGTAACACTAAGGCCAAGACAGTGGCTCTTAAGTTAATGAAGGTAAACCAGAGGTAATTAAGATTCTTCAAAGCAAACTTGCTTACACTGAAAAGCTAAAAGTATGAAAACATCAGTGCACATACCATTCCTAGACCTAGTAAACAGGAAATTAAAATAATGTAAACATTGACATTTTAGCCATAGAAACTGAAAATTCCTGGACAGGATTTACAGTTACGTCTGTGATATATCTTTGAAGATTAGTTGCCATTAACTGCAAACAAACTCTAGAGGACTAACCCTGTCAGTCTGTGGCAGAAAAAAACACCAAACCTTATAGATCAACAGATGCATGATGTGTCCTGAGCTGGCAGATAACATACATACATGAGTACAGAGGAAAACAAAATCTAAACACTAGGACCAAAAGGCTACTCTCTGCATGTCATGGCCTTTTAGATCCACTGTTTACCATTGGTTTCCTCTGTACCTTGAATCAGCCAGCTGAAGGTGAATCAAGATGTCATGATGCAGATGCATGAAGGTATCTCTGCTTCCTGAAATATTCTTAAACAGCAGCTTCAAGCCCTTGGCCCGCTGAGCCAAATCATGACTATGGGAAAGGGGAACGGGTTCCTGTTTTTACCCATATGCATGTATGTTTTTCCTGTTGGGGCAAACAGCAGCTTGGGAAGGAAGAGTTTTCTTCAGGAAAACAGTACATAACTTATTACATATTTTGTTGCGGGTGCATGCTTGTATAATATATTTTCATAACGCTTGGTAAAAAATAGAGAAAAAATTAGGAATCGGAATAGTTATTTTCAAGAACTTTATTCTAGTTTAATAGGAAGCAAATTCAATTCCGCACTGGAAAATGTTTTCTGCAGACCACCTGAACCTATCCCATGGACCCCAGGTTAAGGCCCCCTGGTCTAGGAAAAGCTTTGTTGCAAACCTGTGTTACAAGCACTCTCAGAGGGTTGTACTCTCTTGATAAGTCAACAGAACACTGATAACACTTCGAGGAACTTCACATGATTAGTGTGAAGTGCCATTAGGGTTTGTGTGGGGAGAGCAGGCTTAGCTTGCTCTCTCCACAGACAGGCAGGGAGCCGTCCCTGGGCAGCCGGATCAGCCACCCACATGATTGCTGGCTCCATCACGGAGCTGGCAGGGATCGGGGGCCAGCTGTCCCCCGGAAGTCCCAGGATGCCCTGCACGAGACCCCCAAAGCCGAGAGGCTTGTTGGGGGTCTCCTTGAGTCGTCATGGTGTGAAGCTGTGCCGCAGCATCTCACGACCACAAAAACACGGTTAATGGAGTGAGCCTCTGTTAACCTCATTTAAGGGGAGGGGTTCTTAGGCGGGATAGCTGCTATGGAATCACCAGGTTCGCGGGCGAGCCTGGTAGTTCTAACTATCACTAGAAATTGGGCTGGGCTGCCTCACTGTGTACTGTTGTAATGAATCTGATGTACACAGCTGACTTGTTTGTGAAGAAATTAATCAAGGCTCTAGAAAAGGAATTGAATCTGATATATGGATTTACATATTTGTTATGGACAGCCCATGGACTGGATGTGGCTAAGTTATGAAACATGTTTCTGGTCCCAAGCAGTCCACTAAATTTCAGTCGGAGAGGGGATCAAATCTTGTCAACTGTTGTACTTGTAGGCCCAAGTAAATTGTTTCCAAAAGTCCAGCCATGCCTAAACACCTGTGATCTACAAGTGTGAAAGGTTTACTACTAGGCTGTGCAGCATATCTTATACAGCCTGACTATATGTGTGGTAGGCGGGGTTGTGCAATTTTAAACAGGTTTAAATAAACATTGGTGATTGATTGATTGATTAAGTGCTGTCAAGTCGGTGTCAACTCTTACTGACCACATAGATAGATTTTCTCCAGGATGATCTGTCTTCAACTTGGCCTTTAAGGTCTTTCAGTGGTGCATTCATGCTGTTGTAATTAAGTCCATCCACCTTGCTGCTGGTCGTCCTCTTCTTCTCTTTCCTTCAACTTTCCCCAGCATTATGGAATCACAATTTGCAATTTGTACACATCTTGATGACTATTAATGTCGCCATCTCAAAACCAGGTTGATTCAATTTGGCCTTGATTTTAAAAATTGAATCTAAATGTGTTTTAATTGTGCTGTGGAGGTGGGGAGCGCTGAGCCTCTGAATTACTTTAATTAAAAGAAAATGGCACTGGGGCACCCTGAAAATCCCATGAATTTCCCCCGTTGTTGCTTCGCTTGAACACTGGTGCTTTAGTGCAAAAGCACCAGTGTTCTAGTTAAAAGAACACCGGGCTACTCCATTAAATGGCTTTCTTGCCCCTGGTCTGAGCACCACCTCCCCACCCTCTATCAACTCTGCATTGGCGGGGAGGGATGGCGGGTCCGATTGCCGCCTCCCTGCAGCTGCCAGCAGCCAGCCCTATGTCTCCACTCCCACCAGAGGAATGGGACAGGTAAAACATGTACGGGGGAAGGTGCCTATTCACAGGAGCAGCCGTGGAGGGGGGGTGGCGGCTTGTTGGGGGTCACTGCTGCAGGTTCTGCAAAGATAATTCATTATTTACTTTTGTGGCGCCCTGGCGCTGATCTCTTTTTAATCCCCACTCCCTTGAGTGTGTGAGGAGAGTCATGTGCTTTGTTTTGGGGCCTCACTGCTATCGAGTCAGCACATACATGTACCACCACTTTTCACCCACGCTGTTCTCACTCCCTTGAATTTGACTTTCATTTTGATTTGGTGTGTGTGTGTGTTGTGTGTGTGTGTGTGTGTGTGTGTGTAATGCTGTTTTGGTGCTTTTAAAAACTCTCCTTGCTGACACCACCGGTCAGTTTCTTCCCATCTTCTTGCCCAGCTCCACCTTCTCCCTCTCTCTGAAGACTACAGAGAAGACCGTTGGCCTTGGTAGCCCTGCCCATACACACCACAGCTGGTTAAGCACTGCATGGGTGGGACTTGACACGTACCACTTAAACCTTTAATATAGAGAGATAAGCTTTCTATGATGAAATGTTCAGTCTTTATCCATTTTCTGGAAGGATTATGTTCCTCTCTTTCTCATTGGTTTGACCACAAGTGACCAATGTTATGATATAGCAGGATATACAAATGACCCATCACTTTAAAATGATTACACTTCCTCTGGTCTGTATCTTTTTAATGGCAGCTCTGCTGTAAGAATAAAAAGATAAATAATACATACTGGGATCTCTTAAATCAAGTAAACAACGAACAGTAAGATTCCCACCAGACTATGCACAAACCATGCAATATAGAGCATGCAATAACTTGGCTCAATATACTTTTATAATCAAAGATATTCTCCATCGAAGAAAAAATAAAAGATAACAATTGGAAATCACATAAATGAAACGAAATATGTTGCATTAGGGGAATGGTGAACTCCATTGTGTGGAGAGTAATATTGTCTGTTACTAACAAATCCACAATGGTGACCCGGTGACCTCCATTTTGATGTTAGTCTTTATCAAGTGGAGAACAGTCTTCAAAAAGTGCCAACACTGGTCCAAATGCTCCAAAACCTAGTCTTAATATGTACCTGTTTGTTCTAGAAAATACACTGAGAGCCAAGTTCTTGTACAAAGCCACACAATGGACTTCAACATTTCTCTAAAGCAATATATTTAGTTTCATTTATGTGGTTTCCAATTGTTATCTTTTGTTTTGTCTTAGATTGATATCTTTGATTATAAAATTGATTATACTGGACCAAGGTGTTGCATGCTCTTTATTGCATGGGTTGTGCATAGTATGGTGTGGATTTTATTGCTTCTTGTTAGCTCTGCTGTAAGCTCACAGCATAAACTCAGATGCCCAGCTATTTACAATTCTAATGTAGAATAGATGTTCTAAACTGTCCTGAAAAACTAAGAATTAACAAATCGCCAGGGCCAGATGGCATCCACCAAAGAATTCTGAAGGAATTAAAATGTGAAATTGCTGCTCTCCTACCAAAAATATGTAACTTGCTCCTACAATCAGGTTCTGTACCAGAGGACTGGAAAGTAGCTAATGTAACTCTGATTTTCAAAAAGAGATCCGAGGGGAACTTGGAAACTACAGGCCAGTTAGCTTAACTTCTGTGCCTGGTGAATTGATGGAAAGCATACTTAAGGACAAAATTGTTTAACATATAGAAAAACACGCCTTGCTGAAGGAGAACCAGCATGGCCTCTGCAAGGGCAAGTCTTGCCTCACTAAACTTTTGGAGTTCTTTGAGAGTGTCAACAGGAATGTGGATAAAGGTGATCCAGTTGACTTTGTAAGTATGGACTTACAAAGAGCTTTTGACAAAGTTCCCCACCAAAAGCTCTTGAGCAAACTTAGCAGGGGATAAGGGAACAGGTTCATGTGCGGATTGGTAACTGGTTGAAGGACAGGAAACAAAGGGCGGGAATAAATTGACACAGAGAGAAGTAAGTGGGGTCCCTCTGCGATCTATACTGGGACCAGTGCTCTTTAACTTGTACAAGGCATTAGATGCACAAGGCATTCACTTCCGATAGCACAGAGCAGAATTATTTAAGGTTTATGAGTTCACATTTTAAAAGGAAGCTTATCTCTGTCCTATGAGGTTTGTATTCTAATCAACACCAATTTTAGGATGAGATGAAGAATAGCTTTTCACTCTTATCCTCATCAGCTGCTCAACTTCTTTTTAAAAAGAGCTTTCTGCCTTGAACCAAACATAATCCACTCTGCTGATTAGTGCAGAATCAATTAACCTGTTTATTGATTGTAGTGGTACAGTTCTCTCATAGGACTTTTTAATGTGAAGAGTTTCTAGGTTATTGTGAAACCTTTGGGGGTGTTTTAAAACATAAAACTCATAATACATAAAATAAGAAGGTACAGTTCAGAACATAAGAACAGCCCTGCTGGATCAGGCCCAAGGCCCATCTAGTCCAGCAATCTGTTTCGCACAGTGGCCCACCAGATGCCGCTGGAAACCACAGGCAGGAGTTGAGGGCGTGCCCTCTCTTCTGCCATTACTCCCCTGCACTCAGAGGCATCCTGCCTTTGAGGCTGGAGGTGGCCCACAGCCCTCTGACTGGTAGCCATTGATAGACCTCTCCTCCATGAAGTTATCCAAACCCCTCTTAAAGCCATCCAGGTTGTTGGGTGTCACCACATCCTGTGGCAGAGAGTTCCACAAGTGGATCACACATTGTGTGAAACAGTACTTCCGTTTGTTGGTCCAGAAGACTATACCAATTCAGCTAGTGAAAGTTTTTTTGTTTGTTTTAGACTACATAATAGGATTGCAATGTGTTTATTAAAAACAATCTATAGATTGTTATTCTAAAACTAATATAAAAGTCTATTTTAAAATGTAATGTGCATTTTCTTTGTAGGAGATAAAGGTACTGCAACTTTTTTGCTAATGGTCTGGGTGCTTCCTCCCCTTTGCCCTTCAATGAAGAATGAGACCTATTTACTTAAAATACATATATCCCGCCTTTTAGGCTAAAAGCCCTCACAAGGTGGCCAACCGCAATCTTTAAAATAATAATTTACATCAACAAACAATAGTGCAGTAATAAATAACAGGAAGAGCAACAGTAAAAAGGCAGCATAGCAGATACAATCAGTTACACCACTGCTTGGGTCAGATTTCCTGATTCAAAGCACTTCCATGTTGTCTGAACTAAGTTTCAGTTTGTTTCCTTCCATCAAGACAAGAACAGCCACCAAACCTTGGTTCAGGGCTTCCACTGTTCCATTAGGACCAATTGGATGGAGGTAGAGCTGGATGTTAGCATACTATGAAACCTCAACGCAAACCTCCGATGACCTCTCTGTATGGTTTCACATCTTTGTTGAATAGCATGGAGGACAGAAAGGATCCCTGAGGGACTGATAAGCCAATAGCCATGGGACAGGGCAAGCAATCCCTCAGCACCACCTCCTGGATATGAACCCCTAGGCAGGACTAAAATAACTGTAACACCATGCCCCCAGGTTTCAGTCTAGTAAGTCAACCTACAAGTATACAGTGGTTGATAGTACTGAAAGTACCATCAGTCTCAGCTCAGAATCCAGGAGAATTAACAGGTATTTTATTCAATTTATTTATTTATTTATTTATTTATTTAAACATATTTCACACCGCCCAAAACATACATCTCTAGGTGGTTTTCAAACCCACCCCCCACCCCCCCGTCTATCTCTTTGCAAAAGTAATCTTGGTAACCCAAGGCAGCTTGAGGCTCAAAACCAGCCTGAAGCTGGACTGTAAAGGATTCAAATAATCAACCAATAAGGTCTCATCTGTCTCTAGCAAGCCCTGCATGATACTGGCTCCCCCTGACACCATGGAGGAAAGCTTTGTATTGAGTCTTCTGTGCTGCCACTGATAATTGGAGAAGGAGGCATAGTTCAGGTATTCATGGAGAGAGACTGAGGAATTCACTTGGGGAGGGGAAATGAGATATTTATGACCCTGTTGTGCTCTCAGTTATGACATTGGAAGCAGGGTGGGTCCTGTTTCAGGAATGGGCTAATAAAAAAAACACCCCTAGGTATTAATTTATTTTCTCTAAAATAGTTAGGTTTCCTGAGCTCAATTCCAAATCAAGCTGAGGGTATTCACCCATCACTAGTTTTGAGAAAAATTGGATCAATAAGACATGCTGCTTTGTTCTTATGAAATTTCAATGTGCATAATTTCCTGAGTAGGGTGAGTTCTATTCTATTCCTTTTCGAATGCAATTGTTAGGATTTGTAACCCACACCACAGATCCCTGCATGCATCAACAGGCTGCATGCATACAATTGCAGAGAAAGATCCATGCACTCAGCTGTGGAACAGATGTTTGGTATTGCGGGGGTGGGGGCAGTCCCAGGATGTAAAATCATTGTGGTAAGCAAAAGCTTCTTTCTCCCTTTGGCATATTAAATAATAAAGCAGCACCCATGCTCCTATGGGATTCCAAACAGCTGCTCTTAGAACTTTTGGTTATTTTTTTATTTTTATTTTTTGCCCAGAGGTGGAGGACTGAACTCAGTGCAAACGTTTCTTGACCTCTCAAGACTTTTTCCAATTTCTGCCTGCAGAAAGTAACTTTGGAGATAAATTTAGGGTGTGTGTGTGTGTGTGTGTGTGTGAGAGAGAGAGAGATCTAAATGTTTGTTCCATATCTTGCTTCTAAAACAGCTTGTAATTTGTCCATAGAAAAAGTATTAATTAAATGTGATAGCAATTTGTGACTTCATAATGGATTGCAAAACTGAATGTTACTCTGAAATGTTTTAAATGGTGAGGGGAAGGACTTCAGCTGGCTGTGCTTTTTGATAAGGTTGTGCGATTTCCTTTTCCTTTCCTCTGTAACACCCCAGTTGTATGGCTGATATATCACTTAAAGGGGGAAAAAGGAAGTTGAGACACAATTACCATAGAAAGTCAAAATCTTTTGCATTCACTTCCAGCTTCTGCTGTTTTTAACTTGTCTAGTGTGTTACAAAGTAAGGAAAAACATGAATGGTCATTTAGTCACTCAGAATTAAATATCAATAACATCACCTGTGTTATCAATGTAGAGTGATCTGTTTCCGTGTACACAAAACAAAAGAAAATTAAATAAACTATTTGCAGAAAGGTATTTCTTGCTGGATATAAGGCTGCAGTTCTATCAGAAATGGGCAAATATTAAATAGCTAAAACTCTTAAAGCTGTCTAATGAAATACTTCTATTTTTATTATGCTATTTACACACAGTCTACCAGATGTTATTGACAGGATTTGGTACTTTAATTATCAGGCCCTTTCCAAGGCTTTAGGATAACTAAAGAAAAATTAAAGATAGCGTCATAGTATTCGTGCTCTCCCGAGTAGTGTGGCCTTCTGTAGCTGATGTGTTGTAATTTTTTCGATGCCCAAGGTGTCAAGATGGTGTTCAAGTTCTTTTGGTACTGCACCAAGGGCACCAACAACTATTGGCACCACTATTGTTTTCTTTTTCCAGAGCCACTCAATTTCAATCTGAAGGTCCTTGTATTTAGTTATTTTCTCCAATTGTTTTTCGCTGACTCGTCTATCCCCTGGGATTGCAATATCAATTATCAGAACCTGATTCTTCTCGATGACAGGCCAGATTTGGTGTTTTGTGCTCTAAATGCCTATCAGTTTGTATTCTAAAATCCCAAAGGATTTTTGCCTCCTCATTTTCTGTGACCTTCTCAATTGGATGAGTCCACCAATTCTTGCTTGCTGGCAGTTGGTAATTCTTGCAAAGGTTCCAGTGGATTATCGCAGCAACTTTATTGTGTCTTTCCTTCTAATCAGTCTGTGTGATTTTCTTACAGCAACATACAAGGTACTCAACTGTCTCATCCGCTTCCTTGCATAACCGACACTTACTGTCTTTCTGTGTCTTATCAATTTTTGCTTTTATAACATTTGTTTGTAGTGATTGTTCCTGGGCTGCAAAAATGAGACCACTTGTTTCTTTCTTCAGTGTCCCCTTCTTTAACCACTGCCATGTTGTGCTATTGTTGACTTTTGATTGTATGTCACTGAAGAACTGACCATGCAACGGTTTGTTGTACCATTTTTCTCAGATTCCTCGTCTGCTGTTTTTTGTATTCATCCTTTGATTCCTTCATTTTCAACAGTCCTGTCTTACTCACTTCCTGTAGCATTTCCTCTTGGCTTTCATTGATGTATTATTTATTTATTTCATTTCATTTCATTTCATTTATAAACCGCCCCATCCAAAGGCTCTGGGCAGTGTACAACAAATTTAAAGATGTAAAAACACACACCATTTAAAACACAGTGATAAAACAATATTAAAACAATTCAAAAACAATTAACCATTTACAATTAGTTAAAATACTTTAAAAAACAATTTACAAACCTTGGAAGGCCAGGCCAAACAAGTGAGTTTTTAGGACTTTCTTAAAGGCTGACAGTGAGCCTAAATTGCAGATATCTGCCAGGAGTACATTCACAGGCCAGGAGCAGGTACAGAAAAGCCCCAGTTCTGAGTCGCCACCAGATATACTGGTGGTAACTGGAGACGGACGTCTCCAAGATTACCTCAACGAGCGATGGGGATCATACCAAAGAAGGTGCTCTCTAAGGTAGCCAGGACCCAAGTCGTTCAGAGCTTTAAAGGTATTAACCAGCACTTTGTAGTTTGCCCAGAAAAATATCAGCAGCCAGTGCAACTGTTTTAAGACAGGCATAATATAGTCTCTCCAGGTTACCCCAGAGACCAGTCTGGCTACTGCATTTTGAACTAACTGAAGTTTTCGAACTACGTACAAAGGCAGCCCCACATAGAGCGCATTACAGTAGTCAGGCCTGGAGGTTACCTGATGCACCACTGTTTTGAGATTGTTCTCTTCAAGGAATTGACACAGCTGTCAAATCAGCTGAAGTTGATAGAAAGCGCTCCTGGCCACAGCCTCCACCTGAGATACCAGGGTGAGACCTGGATCCAAGAGCACTCCCAAGATGCGTACCTGTTCCTTTTGGGGGAGTGAAACCTCATCTAGCAAAGGAAGATCTAACTCATCCCTTAGATTCTGATCCAACACAATGAACACCTCTGCCTTGCTCGGATTCAGCTTCAATTTATCCCTCATCCAGCCCATTACTGCCTGTAGGTAGGCATTTATGGAGCGAATACCATTTCCTGATGATGATGATGATGATGATAAGGAGAAATAGATTTGGGTGTCATCAGCATACTGATAACACCCTGCACCAAATCTCCTGATGACCTCACCCAGCGGTGTCATGTAAATGTTAAAAAGCATTGGTGACAGATAATATAATATTATCCATATTATAGCTCCATATAATAGCTCCCGTTTTAAAAAGGAACTGTCACCAAGCTCCACCATCTGGAATATGCCTGAGAGCTAGGAGTGAAACCACTGCAAAGCAGTGCCTCCTATCCCCAGAAGGATAGCATGGTTGATGGTATCGAACACCACCAAGAGATCCAAAAGAGCTAACAGAGTCACACTCCCTCTGTCGATTCCCTGGTAAAGGTCATCCATCAGGCTGACCAAGGCAGACTTAACCCCATAGCCCGCTCTAAAGCCAGTTTGAAATGGGTCTAGATATTCGGTTTCCTCCTAAACTGCCTGGAGCTGGTAAGCCACCACTCTCTCAATCACCTTGCCCAACCAAGGGAGATTGGAGACCGGCCTATAACTGTACATCACTGAGGGATCTAGGGAAGGCTTCTTAAGAAGTGGTCTGATCATTGCCTCCTTCAAACAAGGAGGCATCCTACCCTCCCTCAGCGATGAGTTAATGATATTAACTAGGGCATCTCCAACAATTTCCCTGCTAGATAGAAGCAGCCAGGTCGGGCAAGGATCCAGAGAACAAGTGGTAGGCCACACCTCTCCAAGCAGCTTGTCCACATCATCAGGCATCACAGATTGAAACTGATCCAATCTAATACTGCAAGAGGAATTGCTGGACACCACCTTAATAGACTCTGCAGAAACAGTGAAGTCCAAGTTGGCCCGAATGCAAGAGATTTTGTCTGCAGCGAACCTATTAAAAACATCACAGCACAACAAAGTCCCCGGGAATGGGTTTGAATTGGAAGGAACCTGAACCAAACTCCTCAGAACCCAGGACAGCTCTGCTGGACATTGCCTCTGCAGAGGCAATGCATGCAGACCAGAATTGTGTTTTTTTTTGCCGCACACGCTGCCTCCGAGGCATTTTAACATTATAAAATGGTACATTTCAGATTTAAATATTGTAATCATATCTGTATGTTCAGTTTCACTTAAGTTTTGTTTGTGTATATAAATGATGACATGTAATTGTGTGATTCATTATAATGTTATTTCAAAATCTGTACTGTGATATGTAGACATGACTTGCTGTAAGACAAGAGCTATGCTGAAAGAAGGAAAGAGGAAAGCTGACTGTATAACTGAGGCTGTTCTATGTTTCTGGCAAAAGTACAATGAGGACGAGTTAATTCTCCACTCTGGCCCACATACCAGATTTTAAGGTCATCAACTGTCCTGCTCAGTATAATGCAAGCAAAGACTAGCTTGAGTTGTCTGTGTTTACAGATTGTCCATCTACCACCAGTTTCCCCCAGGTCAGCTAATGCCAGATTTTCCAAAGTTGGTAAACAATCCATGCTAATAGTTGGGATGTGGGACTGTTAGAGAAAAATGTATACATGCACATACCTTTTAATCCTCCCTTCCCTTTGGCACCAAGTGCTCCCTTCCCTTTGGCACCACTTTGGCATCAAGTGCTAGATATGAAGGCAAAGCCTTTAACTTACTTTATTCGCCACAATAAACTTATCTGAATGATATCTGTGTTTAGGGAATAGGAATTCTCTAGATAACTTTCCACCCTCTCACCCTTGAATTATAGGCACGGGCATTTGCCTCAGAGTTGGGGGGGGGAGGGACATATATTCAGTCCACTCCTTCCTCTGTCAGCGGGAGCAAAAAGCCTGCACTCCTCTCTGGGAGTCCATCAAACCTCATCCCTGCTGATCTGCTCACTTCGGCAGCAACTGCCTTAAATAAAGCTCTACATTGAGGACACTCCTCCCCCCCTCCTCTTGCTCCTTCTCCCCTTACCAGGCAAGTGAATTGGCCACCCAATTCCTGCTTTCCAAAGGGGAGTTGTTCACCCCCTTCATGAGCCTTTCTGCACCCATTTTCAGCTGTGGAGCTGATAGTCTTGCTTGCTATTCCCTCTCCACCATTCAGATGCCTCTTAGGCTGCACCCGCCCATCCCCCAGCAGCTGTTGCACATCCCTCTGAGCCCTTCTTGACTCCTGAAAGGTAATTACTGGGGTTATCCTGATGTCTGGAATCCCCTGTTTCTACTGGCATCCTGCCGTTTGACTGGGTAAACAGCCCTGTCTCACGGAGGAGGGTAGGAAATCCTGACAAATGATATAAGTTGTGCCACCACATATCTCTTAAAAAATAAAATAAAAACAGGTCTGTGGGGGATGACAGAAAAGTAAATAAGAAAAAAAATCCACTGGGGGGGAAGCATCACTGCAAGACCCATTTCTCACTGCACTGACCTCTGTGTAGTGCTGTGTTTCCCCCAGTGTGGGTGGCTTTAAGAGAAACAAAGCCCCAGCCATAGGGAAAGCTCTGGGAAAGACTACAGTTCCCAGCTCTCTCTGTGTTTCAGATATCACTGAGGCTTGACAAGACTCCATTTTGCTTAAAAGCTGAGGCAAAAGAGTGGTATAACCAGCTTTGGCTGAGGCTTTGTATAGGTGGAGCCACACTTAGGGTTAGGGTTGAGCTGCACGGGCAGGGGATGTGCACAAACCAGTTCAGAAGCCCTTTTACAGACCTCCAAACTGGTTTGAAGGTCTGGTGTTTCAGCTGGTTGGACGGTGGCGGGGTTACCTTTAAGGAGCAGAGAGGGTGCTCTTACCCCCCACCGCATTTCCCCCGCCGGTGATGTGTTTAAAAATGGTCCTGCAGGCCAGCAGCATACCTCCTTGCTGCCCCGATGCGCGTCAGACCAGAAGTGCCCGGTGTGCATGCACATGTCATGCACATGCACAGGGGGCGGGGCGGCCCAAGGAGGTATGCTGCCACCCTGCGGGACTGTTTTTAAACAGCATTAGTGGGGGAAATGCGTGGGGGCTAAGAGCACTCTCCCTTCTCCTTAAAGGTAACCCCGCCATTGTCGAACTGGCTATTGCCAGTTTCGTGCACATCCCTAGCACTGGCTCCCAGGCCTTGTAATGAAGAATGATGTTTTAATGGCTCACTGAAAATGCCCTGAGCAAACCACCTGGGGCTTTTACACACAGGTTTTACAGCAAGTTTATGGGGAGGCTTTACTGCAAACTCGAAGTTGTCCCCCAAAACCGATGCAAATAATGGATTTTGTTTATTCTGGATATAAATCAGGTTACACTCTAATGCACAATTAAAAACTTGAATTGTGTGTGAACTGCTCCCCAATAACTCACAGGGACTTCGGGATAAATCTAGCTGATATGTGAACGCACTCTCTCCATTGCATCCGTTGATGCAAGTAAAAGGGCTTCGGAAGCCCTGTGTGAAAAGCTTTCTGATTGCTCTTTTTCCATGAAGGTACTTGTTTAACATTTTCAAGTTAACATCAGCAGGACTCCTGTGATATTTTTCAGTGTAGATTTATCAATGTTTGAACTTTAAATAAAGGATCAATGATATTTTGCACAAGTGCTGGAGATGTATATACAGATGTATACAAGTTTCAAATGCAATGTAGTAAAATCTACAGTACATGCTGTTTTTCAAACATATGTACATTAAATGCACTTTATTCACCATATGGTCAATGCACTTAGAATACCCCATTATGGAACTGTTGAATGTTAGTTCATTCATAATATTGTAACTGCAAAAGAAACCTGACCTATCTTATTTAATTCATCCAAGCAACATATTGAACATATCAAAAAATCTAGAAAATTAGAGTTAGCGCAACATTGCCGGAATTCGAGATTTCAGAAGTGGCTTCACTCTAATTAGTGGTGTGCACGAACTGGTTCAAAGGCCATTCAAAAGGCCTCTGAACCAGTTTGCACAGGCACCGGCTTGACAGTTCGACGCCAGGGGGTCTCCCTTTAAGGGTGGGGGAGGGTGCACTTACCCCTCCTGCTGCTATGCCCCCGCTGATGCTCCATTTTTAGGAAACTTCTTGGGGCGGCAGCATACCTCCCTGCCGCCCCTTCCCCAATTCCTGGCTGGAGGTGGCCAGAAGCAGCAACTGCATGTGCACCCGCCCACCGCACACATCTCACGCACGCCACACACATCACTCGTGTGACATGTGCATGTGATGTGCACAATGTGTGTGCACCCATGTGATGTGCACGGAGGGTGCGTGCACATGTGCAGTCGCTGTTTCTGGCCAGGAATGGGGGAAGGGCGGCAGAGAGGTACGCTGCCACCCCAAGAAGTTTCCTAAAAACAGAGCGCTGGGGGGGGGAAACGGTGGGAGGGGTAAGTGCACCCTCCTCCGCCCTTAAAGGGAGACCCCCCCATGTTGAACTGCACCGCAGTGGTTTCGTGCACACCACTAACTCTAATGTGACATAGCTATAACTTTGACAAATGCATACAAAACTACCTTGTGCAACAAAATGTATCCGTTGCTTTCTGTCTTCAATAATTTTGGTGTTCTAGCGATACAAAATATGTAATTTGATCAAAAAATTTCCAAGATGTAACAGCAATGTGTCTAGATATGCTAGTGGAAAAATTATACTAAAACATGTAATTTTTGAAATTACCCATTCATAATCTTGAAATTCAGACCTTCGGCTTGCCCCATCTAGCAATGTATTTGATAGTACACAACTGCTAACTGTGGCGCTTAGCAGCTGCTGTGGCTGGAGGAAGTATGTGAACTTGTACAAGTGATTTACTTCCAAAAACTCTCTCAAAAGTGTCTGTAGGGCAGTGTGCCCAGGGTCTTTCTTATCTATCTATCTATCCGTCTAAACTATTTATATTCTGCCCCTCCAGTCCACTACTGCTTGGGGCGGCTCACAACATTTATAAAATAGTTACAACATAAAATCAGACTAATAAAGTTAAGCAAATTAAGCTAAACAAGTTAAAAATTGAAACTAAAACCACAATCAGAATTACAGACTTTAAAATTCCAAATTAAGAGTTATTTTAAAAAACTAAATACTAAGAATTATAAAAACTAAAGAACCTACCAGATATAAGCAACAGGTGAAACATTAAAAGCCTCTTTAGAAAGATGTGCTTTTAGTTGTTTTTTTAAAAAACACTGAGGGAGGGCATTCCAGAACCAAGGGTTCACAATGAAAAAGGCTCTGTCTCTATTCCCTGCCAACCAGATCTCTGTCAGTAGTGAGGCCATGAGCAGGTTCTCCCTAGGTGAGCCATCGTGTAAGCAAACAAGTGTGTGTTCACCAACACTGAAGATCTGGTTTTTGGATATTGTGCGCCGGAGAACTTTATGGAATAAGCAAAAGTGTGCACTATGGCTTAGGTTCTTCAACAGCACACCTCTCCCCACATTGAACAAATGAGGTACAGTCATAGCTTCCAATTTCATTTAGGTACAGGGTACTTTCACAGTCAAATTCTTCTGATAAGGCGGCTGTGCCCCTCTTATCCTCAGCCAATCCAATTGGCTGAACTGATTCATACTGAGATCATGGAGTGATTAGGAGAAGGAGTGGGTAGAAACATTCACACAAGCTGGTTGTTTAAGTGAATTCTTTATTTAGGCAGGTGAGCAATAAGCTTGCAGCAAACTGAATCAGATGTATGTTCACTGTAGTGTAGTATTGCAATAACAGCTGAAAGCCACTTAAAACATTCTCCCTTGGCAAAGTGCACTGCTGCTAAAATCAGTTCTGCCTAGAAGCAGGCAGTGACTTTAACACTTCTGCTACTTAGCAACAAACCAAAACAATCTCACAGCCTGGCTCTGCCAAAAAAAGGCATTCCCTCCCACTTTTACAGGTAATCTAAATACAAGCAGTTTTTAAGATTCGCCTCTTTCCTCCTTTAATGCAGCTAGACGAAGCCTAGCAATATCAGTTATCTCTAGTTTGTTCCCTAGCACAATGAAAACATTTCTTCTTGCTAGCTTCTGGCAAAGCTTCAAGCATGAAAGGAGGGGGAAAGCAAATGTCCAGCTTGTTGTTTCAGTGACTGAGCCGGAAAGGCTGAGAGGAGAGAAAGAGATTGGATGCTAGTTCTGATGTGTTTAAGCTGAGCCGAAAGCAAGGGGAGGGAGAGGGACAAGGGAAAGAAGGAAATGTACTGCAAGGAGAGTTAGCAGAGATAAACCTTCCTGCCCGGCAGGAAAATAAGAGATCTAGCAGTTGGAAAAGAGGGATTACAAGGGTGAGTTAGTCTGGAGCTCTGAACTGAAGGCATTGGTAGATAAGCAATTTACCTGTCAGTCATTTGTAGTTTCAGGAAGCCTTGAGGAAAAATGCTGGGAGGGCTGGAAACTTTCCAAGCAGCTTAGGTGAAAAGCCCAGGAATGGCTAGGAAGTACAGGCAGGCCTCACATTTCAACCCAAGGGGCAAAGGATGTCTCTCCCTTATTCAGGACAGACCTCCAGCTGCTTCCCTTCCCATGCTAGCTCTACTGTACATTGCTCTGTTCCTTCTTACCAGGCTTTGCTCTCCTGTCCTCTGTTAAGGAGTTACATGGCCTCTTCCAAAGAAGTAAGACCATGCATTCCCTTCCTTCTGCCTTTGTATGGCAGCGGTGTTTTCTTTTATACCTCTCGTCAAGGCTGTTGTCCTATCTCAGATCAAGATATCCCCCTTAATTATCTCTCAGCATCTTCATCCTTGATATAAACAATCAACTTCTCATGGTTCTCTTCACCCTCATCAGGGCAAGGAGCCAATCAGAGAGAGCTTGATGCTAATTTGGATGGGGAACATTTCTACCTGAGGCAGCTTGACCCGGCCTGTGGTCAGCTAGAGACAGAGGTAGCACCCATCAGTCCAGAGTGAAATTGTTAATTAGAAGAAAATGCCATTCAGAGAGAGACACCATGTAAAAGAGTCAGAATGTTGTTATCCAAGATGCTCCTATTGCCTTGTTCTTCTCATCCAAGCTACTTCACAGCTACTGCACAGTCTGCCAGGAGAGATGGGTGGACAGAGAATGGGAGCTGGGAGAGTCCCACATTCCCCACACCACCCCATCTTTCTTAAAAGATCTCTCCCCACTATTTGATCTATTGTGCTTAAAAGTTCCGGAGTAACGATTCACTAAAGGGCCCTGGAGATATTCCTCCCCTCTCCCAGATCTCTTTCTTTTATGCTGAAATTGTGATTAAACCTTGGCTTGACTTTGACAATGGAGGTTTGATAACCTTGCTAAATAAGCAAAGCAACATCTTTCAAAGTGGTGAATCTCTTATATTTAGCAATTGTAGAGCAACTATCCAGTCCCAGCATAGCATCCCTCCAGTGGTTGTTGCTGGTGTCTATCTTAAGTTTATTTTTAGACTGTGAACCCTTTTGAGACAAGGAACAAATTTATTCCTTTTTCTATATGAACCTGTAGCGGATTATAGCCTTTGCTTCAGAGCAAGCTCACGTGAGGGGAAGGAAAGATGCTGAATCATCCCTGCTTAGCTTTCTGGCAAAGGCTACTCCTAAAACTGTTCTGTATTTCTGGTAGGTTCAAAAAAGGCTCCTGCCGCCACCCCTGTTTTCCACAGAGATTGACTTTCCCTGGGCATGGGGTGGAATCCCAGGGAAACTCTTTCTCTTGCTATTGGAAAAGTACACAAAAATCGTCCATGTGCAAGCCTACATGTGGTGAGAAAACTGGTAGTTTGCTGAACGTCTGAGGATGTACTTGCACCAGAGTAAGACCCCCTTCAGCCCCCCTTTCTCCTGAGTTAAAACCCCCACTCAAGGATGTTTATAAAGGAACAAAAAGAAAAACAGCTTTATTCAAGTACCACAGACTGCTTCCATCTGAGGCTTTTTCAGCTTTTAGTAACAGGCAATAATGTTCAGTAGGTTACAAGAATACTTCAAAAAGTACCCCAAATGATGTTGGGGTGGCACGCTTTAAAAATCGTGATTACACAGTTGCAAAGAACAGGTATGTAGGAAAATACAAAAGCCCATTTAAAAGCTTCCAGAGTCTTTTGCAATGCCCTGGCTGGATGGGCAAAGGCTAATGTTTCTTAGTTTAGTTACATTACAGGTAAAGAGCCCCTGGTGGCGCAGTGGTAAAACTGCCACCCTGTAACCAGAAGGTTACAAGTTCGATCCTGACCAGGGGCTCAAGGTTGACTCAGCCTTCCATCCCTCTGAGGTCGGTAAAATGAGTACCCAGAATGTTGGGGGCAATATGCTACATCATTGTAAACCGCTTAGAGAGCTCCGGCTATAGAGCGGTATATAAGTGTAAGTGCTATTATTATTATTAATTATTACATTTTAATATCACCCTATCCATCCAAAGGCTCTGGGTGGTTATTTATACTGTAAAAACACAACATTTCCACCATATTCATTTCCCCTCACTGTATATCGTAAGTGTTTTTGAATAGCTAGGTAAAATTTTAAGAAATGGAAATTTTTCCACAGAAAAATATGGACAAAATTTTCTGGAAGATTTTCCACCCCACATCTTTGGGTCTGGAAAATGAATCACATTGGGAAAAATTGAGAGAACTGGGTATGATTAATGTGGAGCTGAGAAGACTGAGAGGGGACATAATAACACCTTTCAAATACCTGAAGGGCTGTGTGAGAGTTACCCTGCTGCAGGGTGTGTCTGCTGCCACCATTCAGTTCTGTTTTGGCAGGATCTGAGACAAAAAAAACCTCCTCCGCCTTCTTCCTGTTTATATACCTCTTTTCAACAGAAGTTTCCAAAGAGGTTTATACAGAATAATAAATAAATAAGATGGTCCTAGGGATGTGCACGGAAACCGCGCCTTCATGGTTCGAAGGTGGCAGGGGTGCCTCTTTAAGGGCAGGGGAGGGTGCACTCACCCCTCCTGCTGCTTTCCCCCCGCTGGCACCATTTGTTCCTAAAAACCTTTGGGGTGGCAGCGTACCTCCCTACCGCCCCGTGGCCCTCATTGGTTGGAAGTGGTCGGAAGTACCGTGTGCACACGAGCCTGGTACTTCTGGCCACTTCCAGCCAATGAGGGCAATGGGGCGGTAGGAAGGTATGCTGCTTCCCTGAAGGTTTTTAGGAACAAACAATGCTGGCGGGGGGAAAGCAGAGGGAGGGGTAAGTTCACCCTCCCCCGCCCTTAAAGCACCAACCCCCGGGACCTTCAAACTTCAAACCGGCCCTGTGTTCGAACCTGTTCGGAGGCCCATAAAAGGGGCTCCGAACAGGTTTGTGCACATCCCTAATGGTTCCCTGTCCCCAAAAGGCTTACAATCTAAAAAGAAACATAAAGTAGATACCAGCAACAGCCACTGGAAGGATGCTGTGCTGGTGTTGGATAGGGCCAGTTGTTCTCCCTCTGCTAAATATAAGAGAATCACCACTTTAAAAGGTGCCTCTTTGCTCAGTTAGTTGCCCAGTCCCTCCTCTTTTTTCGTCTGTGATAGCATGGCATATCTTTTCTGGTGACGTAGGAGAGGAAATAAAATCTTCTTGTTCCTTGATAATTCTAAAACAACGTTTTATTGTTTTAGCACAAGTTCTTACATGTGTGATGCTTACAGGTTTCAGTGTAAAGAAGTGTAGTGGTTTCAGTTTGTCAAAATTCTTAAATTTACAGTACTGTTATTATTTTTCATATAAAAAACAGTTATTCCCTTATTTTCTTTCTCCACTGTGAGGTTGGGTCACCTCACTGGGATATTTTGTTTCTGACCTATCTCCTTTCTGAGGACTCTTAGGTTTTTACGAAGAGCAGCTTTACATCCTGCCTCTACTTAAAACCCACTTCTCTCTTCCTAGGAGACATTTTTCCTGATCAGTACACCTTTTTCCTCCGAGCCTCCAGCTTATCCTCATAAGAACAGCCCTTCTGAATCAGGCCCAAGGCCTATCTACCCTCGCCTCCACTTAAACATGTGACCAACTGTTGTTGAACTGATTTCTAACTGTTTTTTTCCTCTTACTAAAAGCATGTCTAGGTGGGAAATTGTGTCACCTTGAACGTTGGTTTCCACAGGGGACAGTGTTCCATCTAACAGGAACCCCCAGATTTGTGGACTACAACTCCAATAATCCCCAGCCAAAGGCCATTGCACCTGGGAATGCTGGGAGTTGTAGTGAACAGCATCTGGGAATCCCTGTTAGAGGGAACAATGACAGGGGATGTTGCTAGTCATACATATCATTCTATACTTTCCTACCATGAATAGCCCTCAAATCTTAATTGCTGTTTCCCCTTCTGGCTGCCTTTCCAGCTCTTTCACCTCAGAAAGCAGTGATTGCCTCCCACAGAGCCTTGCCTTGCTCCTTTTAATGCCAGGTCAGTCCAGAATTGAAATCATCCATGATTTGATTCTGGATGAAGGGGCTGACCTGGTATGTATCACAGAGACTTGGTTGGGGGAAGCTGGTGGCCCAGTCTGGCCCCAGCTTCTCCCTCCAGGGTACTCTGTTGAGAAGCAGGTGAGGAGATGTGGGCGGGGAGGCAGAGTGTCTGTGGTCTATAAGAATCTCCCTTACCAGGATCCCTATTGAAATGTCTGGCCATATTGAATGTGTATGCTTAAGTTTGGGAACCAGGGATAGACTGAGACTTCTGTTGGTGTACTGAAAGGGACTTCTGTTGGTATATCCAACAGCGTCCCTAACTGAGCTGACGGACTTGGTCTTGGGTTCAGCGTTAGAGTCTCCCAGGCTTGTGGTGGTAGTGGTGGTGGACTTCAATATTCACTTTGGGACTAATTTGTCTGGGGCGGTTCAGGAGTTCATAGCAGCCATGACAACTATGGGCTTAACCCAAGTGGTTTCGGGACTGACACATATTGCTGGTCACACACTTGATCTGGTCTTTCATGCTGAACAGGGTGGTGTTCCTTGGGTAGGGACTCCTATGATTTGCCCATTGTCATGGACAGACAACCATCTGGTTAAGGTTGGACTCACGACTTCTGCAGGGGCGAGGGGCCTTATAGGATGGTCTGCCTGAGAAGGTTATTAGATCCAATAGGATTCCAAGAATCATTAGAGGAATTTAGTGTTGCCTCTGCCAGTGACCCTGTTGACACTCTGGTGGAGAATTGGAAGAATTAACTCACCAGGGCAGTGGACACGATCGCTCCTCTCCAACATGCTTCAAAACTGGCCCCTTGGTATACAGAGGAACTATGGGGACTGAAGTGGCAAGGTAGATTACTAGAGCACAAGTGGAGAAAGACTCAACTTGAATCTGAAAGATTATTACATAGAGCACATTTGAAGATCTATTCTCAGGAGATACATGTGGCAAAGAAACAATTCTGTATCTCGTCCATCCAGCAGAGCTGTTCAGGGTTGTGAAGGGGCTATGGTGTGCCCCTTCCCCCTTAAACCAGTACTTGGAACCAACTTGCTGTGATGTTTTTAATGATTTCTGTGTGGACAAAATCTCTTGTATTTGGGCTGACTTGGATTCAAACTCCACAATTGTTACAGTGTCTGATGCCGAGCTGTCCAGCAGCTCCTCTTATGTGATGACACTGGATCAGTTTCAGTTTGTGACTCCTGAGGATGTGAACAAGTTGCTTGGAATGGTGTGGCCTACCACCTGTCCTCTTGATCCTTGCCTGACATGGCTTATACTATCTGGCAGAGAGGCTGTTGTAGAAGGCATGGTCATGATTATAAATGCATCTCTGAGGGAGAGAAGGTTGCCTCCTTGTCTTAAGGAGTGAATCATTAGACCACTGCTGAAGAAGCCTGCCTTGGATCCCTCAGAGTTACACAACTACAGGCCTGTCTCCAACCTTCCATGGCTGGGCAAGGTGATTGAGAAAATGGTTGCCCAGCAACTCCAGGCAGTCCTGGAGGGAAATGATGATCTAGACCCATTTCAAACTGACTTTTGGGTGGGCTATAGGGTGGAGACTGCCTTGGTTGGCCTGATGGATGATCTCCAGTTGGGAACTGACAGAGTGAGTGTGACTCTGTTGGTCCTCTTGGATTTCTCAGTGGCACTCGATACTATTGACCATAGTATCTTTCTGGAATGTCTGAGGGGGTTGGAGGTGGGAGGCACTGCTTTGCAATGGTTCTGCTCCTACCTCACGGGCAGATTCCAGATGGTGTCTCTTGGAGACTGTTGTTCCTCAAAATCTGAACTTTCATATGGTGTCCCTCAGGGCTCCATACTGTCTCTGATGTTGTTTGACATCTACATGAAACCACTGGAAGAGATCATCATGAGATCTGGTGTGGGATGTTAGCAATATGCTGATGACACCCAAATCTAATTCTCCATGTCTCCATCAGGAGAAGGCATAACCTCCCTAAATGCCTGCCTGAAGGCAGTAATGGGCTGGATGAAGGATAAAAAACTCAGGCTGAATCCAGATAAGATAGAGGTATTTATTGTGCGGGGTCAGAACTCAGGAGGTGATTTTGATCTAGTTTTGGATGGGGTCATGCTCCCCCGGAAGGAACAGGTATGCCGTCTGGGGGTGCTTCTGGATCCGAACCTCTCCCTGGGAGTTATTCAGACATAGTTTCATGCCGTGGGTTATTGGAAGGGTGAATCTACTTCACAGCATGTTTGGAGCTGTTTAATTTGCAGCATTAAATGGGCCATTTGCATTTCCTCGGCTCTTCTCTGCATCTTTCTCTGTGTCCATTCCCACAACTTGCTCTGGGTTTTTTCTCCCACCAATCACATCCCAGGAAGAGGCGAGAGACACCTCCCTTCATTATCACTTTTTTTCTTAGTTTAACAGCTTGCAGACAGAGGTTCTGTCTGTGGGCTTGGAAGCGATTTGGGAACGGGGAAAGGTCCAGCTTTCCCCCCTGCACCTCCATGCCCAAACATGCAGGCAGATAATGCATCACAGTAATTCAACACCCCACTGCGCTGCAACTTAGCCACGAGCCTTGGGATGATGCAAGTGCCGCCCCTTTTGTCACCAGCATCTCCTCACCTCCAGTTTCCACCCCTGACCCCAGCGTGGTATTGGGAAGAAGGAATCCTTCCTTGAAGGATGGAATCCATTTTCTGGTTTGCATTGAGATCCCCACCATGCCCCCTCCTCAAAGGTGGTTACTTGATGGCTCAGAGTCCCAGTTGCCTTCCCCTCCATTAACATCTGCACATGTAAAGCGCTTGCAATTGCAAATCACTCCGAGAGCAGACCACAGCTGTCAAACTCCCCTTCATTAGCCTTGCAAAAATGCAAGGTTAAACCCCAAATTACTGGTAATGGTCACCCCACACATCAAGGGAGAAGAAGCAGGGTATACCAGAAAGCTCATTAAAAAAAAAAAAAAAAAGCAGCTGCCGCAAATAGAGGATATTTTTACTCTGGACATAATTTGCCCCAACGGAGAATGAGCAGCAGTAATTCGGAGGAAAGCAGAATTGGGTGAGAATTGGTCTCTGATAGGTCGCAGCGACTTCAGGGTAAACGCAGCTGGTATGTGGACTCGTGCCCTCCATTCCAGAGAAGATGCAAGCTAAAAGCCCTGTGTGTAAAAGTCCCTGTGTCCCAGGTTGAGGCGGTGGCCAGAGGTACTTTTTATCAGCTTTGGATGATACGCCAGCTGCGTCTGTTTCTTGAGATGAATGACCTCAAAACGGTGGTACATATTCTGGTAATGTCTAGGCTGGATTACTGCACTGTGCTCTATGTGGGGCTGCCTTTGTACCTAATCCGGAAACTGTAGTTGGTCCAGAATACGGCGGCCAGGTTCGTCTCTGGGTCATCTAGGAGAGACCATATTACTACTGTGTTGAAAGAACGACACTGGCTGTTGATACATTTCCGGGCAAAATCAAAGGTATTGGTTATTACCTATAAAGCCCTAAACAGCTTAGGCCCTGGGTATTTAAGAGAACGTCTTCTTCACCATGAGCTCCATCATCTGGAGAGGTTTGTCTGTGGTTGCCGCCAACTCGTTTGGTGGCTATTCAGGAATGGGCCTTCTCCATTGCTGCCCCTGGACACTGGAATATGCTCCCTGTTGAAATAAGAGCCTCCCCATCTCTGGCAACTTTTAAAAAGGCACTGAAGACATATTTATTCACCCAGGCTTTTAATTAGATTTATAGTTTTAATACTTTTAATGTTCAGTTTTAAATGATTTTAATGTTTAAATGATTTTAATTGTAAACTGCCCAGGGACCCAAGTTTTGAGTGGTATAGAAATATGTTAAATAAATAAATAAATAATCGATCTGTGGGAAAGGTAGAACCCCCCACCAGAAAACCCCCCAACTGTGGTTTTTGCTGTGTTGAATGTGCGAGTAGCTCCTATATGCATTAGATTTCAGCATGTAGACACTTAAGAACAGGTTTCCACGGGAGGTGTAGGTGCAGCAATAACCTTCTCTGCGGGGGTGCACGTGGAGACAAGAAAAGTGAGCAAAGGCAGAAGAGCAAACGGAAGTGTGTGTGTGTGTAGCCCACACTTGCTCTGGATTAAATGAAGTATGAGAATCCACGCTCCAGTCTAGAGGAGCTCTGTCTTCCCTCCTGCATTCTAATCAAGGTTTCTCCGTCTTGCTTGCAGAGGTCAGTCAACCTCCTGGACATACATATTTCTATAAATATAGTTTTTGAAGCACACAATTGCAACTGTAAACACAGTTTACAATTATGTAAAAAATACCTTTAACAACAATACCAAAAGGTGCTATCTGTCACATGTACAGAGCCAACGTGGTGTAGTGGTTAGAGTGCTGGACTAGGACTGGGGAGACCCGAGTTCAAATCCCCATTCAGCCATGATACTTACTGGGTGACTCTGGACCAGACACTTCTCTCTCAGCCTAACCTACTCCACAGGGTTGTTGTGAGGAGAAACCTAAGTATGTAGTACACCACTCTGGGCTCCTTGGAGGAAAAGGGGGATATAAAATGTAGATAGATAAATACATAAATCTGGTGGCTGAAGTCAAATATTTATTTTTTTCTGTCCCAGAGGGCAAAACTGGGTCTAATAGGTAAGGTATAAATTATAGAGTTTTAATTGGGTGGACATGTCTGAAGACATGCCTACTCTTAGACATGCCTACTCTTGATCAGCTGCTCCCCTCCATTAGCATGTGGGCCAGTGCCAAGCCCCCCACTTTTGTCTATTTTCATGTGGGGGCCTGGTGCTGGTCCCCCTACGGAGCTCCCTGCCTTGCCTTGCTTTGCTGCCTCCCCTGCGTCTGTTGCTCACCTCACACATGTGGATTAATTGTTTCATCTCTCATGTGAGTGAGAGAAGAAGCAACCCATTAACCCGCTTGCTGGCAAGAGTCAACTGGGAACAACACGCAGGTGCCTCAATGCTGTGTGCCTGTTGCCTTTCCCAGTTGGCTCTTGCTGGCAAGAGGGCAGTTGGGTTGCTTCTTCTCTCACTCAGATGAGAGAGGAAACAACCATCTGCCCACTTGCCAGCAGGCTCCAGCTTCAAGTGACAGGTGGCAGGGGTGTAGCAAGGTTGGAATGGGCCCAGAGACAAGATTTTAAAATGCCCCCGCCACTGAAGCTCAGCTCATGAAGCCTATGTGCCACAATAGAACATCATCCTAAATTATTTTTAAAAGGTTTTGTAAATTGTGGATGATACAAGTCATTTAATGGTACTAGAGAAAGACATGCTGTTCTGGCAGCTCCAGGTCTTAACACTCACATCAGTTTCGGAGGATGAATACACCTGAAGGAAGCCCGGGCGGGTGCGCGGCTGGGGGAGTCAGTCATGTGACTTGCCTCTGGGGCCCCCCCAATGCAATGGGCCCTCAGACAACTGTCTCCCCTTGCCCTATTGTAGTTACACCCCTGACAAGTGGGCAGTGGAAGCAGGAGAAGAGGGAGGTAGAGAAGGAGGTGGGGTGGCAGCAGCAGCAGCAGCTGTAGTTACAAAAGAGGAAGTGGCAAGGCAGGGGCAGTGCAGAGGGTCCAGTCCTGGGCCCTCACGTGATAATGGAGGGGATCAGGGTGCTTGGCGGGGCGGTGGGGGGGACTTCATGCAGTTCGGCTCATGGGCTGCCACAGGGCTTCCTGTGCCCCTGGAGGGTTGCTTGACAACAATACTTTTTAAATGACTTTAAATAGATCTCAGGCCCTGACCCATCATCAGAGTAAACACATGGGAAGACCTTATCTTTTGAACTAAAGTGTCTCTTCTGAGGTTGTGGCCAGGCCCAGAGAGATACACTGAAATTATTTAAATAAAACCTCACACCTTTGACAATGGAACCAACTGACATACAAGTAGAGGCTGGATTGCAATCTCTTGTGATGCTCAGGATTTCCTGCACTTAGCAGGGATTGGACTAGATGGTTTGCAAGCTCTCTTCCTACTCTATGAGTATACAGTAGGCTTCTTTCTCATTCCACACTATTTCTCATTCCACACTATCTGACTAGTTATCTTTTGCATCCCTTCTTGTCAGCTTACATTTCTTTTACCAGAGCTTGTATTCCTTCTTGTTCTCTGCATTTGGGCAAGACTTCTGTTTTTTGGAAGGAAGCTGCCTTGCTTTTTATAGCTTCCTTGACTCTTGTTCATTATCCATGCTGGCATCCTCTTGGCCTTTGTAGTACCTTTCATAATCCTCCTTATGCATTCTAACTGTGCATCTCTTATTGTGGTTTTAAATAACTTCCCAAGCCTTTAGGAGAGGTTTGACCTTCTTGACTTCCTCTCTCAGCTTCTTTTTTAGTAGTCCCCTCACTTCTTGAGCCATTTCCTCTTTTGAAATCAAATGTGATTGTGTTGAAAAATAAAGACAATGGATTAATGTTCTAAACATGCCAAAGTTCTGGAATTGCTTTTATGCAGGGAACAGCTAGAGTTTAAATCATGTTGTTCTCATCAATGGGTTTCCTCCTTTCTGTGGAGCAGAGTTCTCATTGCTGGCATCTGTAATAGAATTCCTGCTATATGAAATGAGGGCTAGAACAGTGAAACTGCCTGATGAATAAATTCTATGGCAGCTGCTGGGTCTGCCAATAACAAATTACAAAAGAGAAGTTTGAGCTGCTGGAATTTTCCCTTTTGAGCTGAGACATTTTATAAACTTGGGCAGACCGCAATACAGCATTGAGGAAAACTGATTTAAGAAAACAGCTTTCAACAGAGGAACACGGCCACAGCAGTAATATTAGTGTTACTAGGCCAAAGACTAGCACAGTAACAGTTCAGTTTTCCCAGGCTTTCAGAGAAGCGCTGTGTCACACTGAAATAGTGATGTAGAAAACAGGTGCTGAAACATCAGGGAAGAACATGCAATGAATCATGCTGAAGATGCTGAATGCCCCTCTGGATCATAGTGAAGCAGTCGATTCTTCTTTTTGCCTAGCAAAAGAAGCAGCAAAGGATCTTTGTGAATTGTTATATCTTGGGATATGGGGGAGGGGTGAGATGGGTGCATGGCTCATGCCATTTCATTCACAAATGTAAGGATGGCAGTCAGCCCAGACATCTCAAAGAAGTCCCTGTACCACATGCTGATGATTAGATGCAAAAATTTCTTTTCATTTGCAGCGGCCAGTTTGCTTCAGCGAACAGAGATCATAATATGAAATATAGGAAACACATCCAACAGGTTAAAATGCCTTTTTGAAATATTATTTCCATGTAGATTATCCATTTCTAAGCATAGTCATTTTTTCAACTAGATGCAATAACCTAGTGAATAAATAAGGATTTAGTATGTTCAAAATTGTTTCTTTCAAGCTAATCTAACTTCTGATGGGGTAAAAGGAGGTCGTTATATTTTTAAATTTTCATCTGATAAACAACTCCACAGAATAATTAGAGTGAATTATGAATGATCAGCCTTCAGTTACTGATATCTTCAGTGTGTATGTAATGTGTTTTGGTTATGCAAATAGGGTGGTTTTTTTGTAGTTTTCATATTGGGATCTTGTTTTCCTCTTTCTAATTTTTATGATTGAGGGTTGTTTTTTTAAGATCTAGGTAATCAAAACTATATTTCCTTTCAAAATACAAATATTGGAGCTGTGGTAGGAAACTATTTTATGCTGAGTAAAACTTTTGTAGGAAGTTTTGGAAATCCTGCAGTTCTTCAAACAAATTATGATATTTGACAATATTTAATGTGAGGGACACATTTTGTTTCACTGGCCCATTATAGATTTGCTGACACTCACAGGTGGAAATCTGAGTTAGATATGTTTGTTTAAAATGTGCTTGCTTGCTTTCCAGTAGTAGGACTGAGTAAATTTTACAAAAATGTGTAAAATACCATTTTAAGGCAGAGCTTGATATGTTACTCATTAGACAGAGTGCCAAAAACCAGAGTTAATTCCCTGAGCTGTTTTGGTCTCTCTCTCTCTCTCTCTCTCTCTCTCTCTCTCTCTCTCTCTCTGTGTAGGGAATGGGTGACTCAGCAGCTTTTCACAAGCCTATTCTGGTTTTCTGCCAATAGAATTATTTTATATTGGTAAATTTATCATAGGAAACATATGTGTGGGTAAAATTCTGTTCTTTTATGCATGTACATTTGTCTGGTAAAGCTTGTTCAAGGAGGAAGTAATACCAGGAGAGAGTGTATGTGTCGACAGCTGTATATACAGGAGTACACTGGTCAAAAGATGAAATTCATTGTAAACTTCCAGCCTATACTAGTACAGATGTATTTACTGAATTATGTGAACATTTATTGCCTACTACCTTTTTGGTCCAAAAGGTAGATTTGAGTTCAGCGAATAGGAAAAGAACAACAATGTTCCCTCACTGCTAGCAGGGTTTACCACCATTATGTCAGTATAGAAACACCCTAGCTGCAGGCTGATGTTTTATGGGAACGTGCATATATAAACACAATGATTTCATGCATTACTTGCAAGTAGTGGGTAGTATTTGGACAGCTGCTAGAGCCTGGCTTGGAGACACTGGGCTCCTTTCCTGACAGACAACTGGACAGAGAAGAAAAGAACAGCTCTTGTCCAAGTCTAACAAGCACCATAGAGCTCCCTTGTTCCTGATAATAGCACCCCCTTTGAGAATTCAATGACCAGTGAAAGGAAAACTTGTGCCTCTGCTTTAGCGCAATGGAGGAAAATGAACACACATTACTCCTTAAAATCTTTAGCACAGCAACATGAAGACTACCTTTTGGGCAGCATTTTTCACAATGGTGGAAAAGCTAAGATCAAAATACACAATAGAAAGGAAATCTAATCTATGAATAAAGTAAATAAGTAAGTAAATAAAGCAACAAAAGGTTACTGGACAATATAAGAAAATGATGACAGTTGAGAAAAAGATGAATGGTTAAGTCAGTTATCAGATCTGGTACTCATTCTGTAGCTCATAAAGAAGCAACAATGGTTTTAAGAATGGTTAGGAATAAAGCATAATGATACAGATAAAAATGAAAAAGAGACAAAAATGAAATCTTAAGAGAGGGAAGTAAATGATAAAACTGATAAAAGCAGCATGTGGATAATATGAAGTATTTAAAGTATTTATATCGAAAAAACAATATCAAATAATGATGGAGAAGAATGTGGGAGATTTAGTCAAGGATATGACTAAAATATGGTTTGTGATGGTGTGCAAAATAATAAATGTGTGCAAAATAATTTCTGCAGCTTTACAGAATGTAGTTAGCAGTATTTAATAACATAGCGCATTGAATTCCATTATTGTGCTCTTGATATGATGTAAGACCATTTAGCCTGCCAAGGATTTCCCATAGCTTATGTATTCCCATTCATTTGCATGCATGGGGGCTCTCTAGACATTCTAATGAACATGTGGCGGTTGGAGCCTTCTACCGCAATGTCACTCCCCTCATAGGTATTCACTTTACTGCTAACCAAGGGGCTAATGATTTAGATTGAAGAGTCTTAAAAGAAATTCTGAAGTAACATTAATTGCAAAAAAAAAGCAAAAAAAAAAAAAAAGCAATGAAACCTTTGGAAGGCTGAAGTTTATTTTATCAGAGCAAAGAAACATCTTCTAAAGTGGCGATTCCCCTCTATGTGGCAGAGGAGGTGTATAGGAACAGTCTCTATTCAGCCCAAGGTACTGTCCCTCACAATGGCTGGTGATATTTTGGGTTTTTTTAAAGATTGAGAACCCTTTGGGACCGGGATCAATTTTGTTATTCCTTTTATGTAAACCATTTGGTGAAAGTATTGTTGAAAAGCGGTATATAAATAACAACAACAACAACAACAACAACCCCTGCAGTGATGTAGATAGGCTATACCTTCCTCGCATCTCAGGTGGAAGAGGAATGCTGCAAGTCCATCAAACAGTAGAGAAGGAGAAAAGAGGCCTTGAAGAATATATCAAGGACAGTGAAGAAGATGCACTTCAGATGGTCAATAACGAGAAACTATTCAACACCAATGAAACAAAGCAGGCCTACAAGAAAGAACAAGTCAAGAACCAAGCAGAAAAATGGAAAAATAAGCCACTGCATGGTCAATATTTGCATAATATAAGTGGAAAATCAGACATCACTGAGACCTGGCAATAACTTAAGAATGGCAACTTGAAGAAAGAAACAGAGGGTTTAATACTGGCTGCACAAGAACAGGCACTAAGAACAAATGCAATAAGAGCAAAAGTCGAAAAATCCACAACAAACATCAAGTGCCGCCTTTGTCAAGAAGCAGATTAAACTGTGGACCACCTAATCAGCTGTTGTAAAAAGATTGCACAGACTGACTACAAACAAAGGCATGACAAGGTAGCAGGGATGATACACTGGAACATCTGCCAAAAATACAAGCTATTGGTGGGACCATAAAATTGAAAAAGTTGTAGAAAATGAAGATGCAAAAATATTATGGGACTTCCAACTACAAACAGACAAACATCTACCACACAACACACCAGATATAACTGTAGTTGAGAAGAAAGAAAAACAAGTTAAAATAATCGACATAGCAATACCAGGAGACAGCAGAATAGAAGAAAAAGAAATAGAAAAAAATCACCAAATACAAAGATCTACAAATTGAAATTGCAAGGCTGTGGCAGAAAAAGACCAAAATAATCCCAGTAGTAATTGGTGCTCTAGGTTTAATTCCAAAACAACTTGAAGAGCACCTCAACACCATAGGGGCCACAGAAATCACCATCAGCCAATTACAAAAAGCAACATTACTGGGAACAGCCTATATTCTGCGACGATATCTATAATAGCAGCAACAACATTGATAATAAAATTCAGCCATCCCAGATCCTTGGGAAGGACTCGATGTCTGGATAAAACAAACCAGTCAATAAGACCTGTCTGACTGTGTAAACAAGAAATAATAGTTAAAAAATTATTGAAGTTTTTCAAAGGTTTTACAATTATATATGTCCTTTATCCTCTCTCACCCACTACCAACCTCCATTGCTATTCTCTGCTTGTATATTCAATAAATTAAATAAATGTTTAAAAGATAGTATTTTTAAAAAAGAAAAAAGAAAAGAATTTGTGGTTCTTCCACATACTGGTGATAACTTTAATCTGATTTACTCTGCATTTAATTCCACAAAGTTATGGCAGATTGTTAAGAATATATCTTCTTTCTGCTGTTTAGCATATAACATGATAAAGATCACATACTCAGTAATCAATATTTGCATACTTCGTTACCATGGCCCAAATTACTGACTTTTGTTGCAGAGAAATTACTTAACCTTTATAAGTAATTGAACAGGAATCCAACTTTAACTGAGAAACAAGAGTTTGATATTTATTACTTATTAAACATAGGCTAAGAAAACAAACAGGCTAACAGTCTCTTATGCAGAGAGACTGAGAAACTCTCAGTTTGAATTTAAGTCAGCAAGTGAAGAATAGACAAGCACTGTGACTAACATTTGTCCCATACAGGTGAAACTCGAAAAATTAGAATATCGTGCAAAAGTTCATTAATTTCAGTAATGCAAATTAAAAGGTGAAACTGACATATGAGATAGACGCATTACATGCAAAGCGAGATAAGTCAAGCCTTAATTTGTTATAATTGTGATGATCATGGCGTACAGCTCATGAGAACCCCAAATCCACAATCCCAGAAAATTAGAATATTGTGAAAAGGTTCAACAGTCTAGGCTCCAGGTGTCCCACTCCAATCAGCTAATCAATCCGTAACACCTGCAAAGGGTTCCTGAGACTTGAAATGGTCTCTCAGTCTGGTTCATTAGGAATTACAATCATGGGAAAGACTGCTGACTTGACAGTTGTGCAGAAAACCATCATTGACACCCCCCATAAGGAGGGAAAGCCTCAAAAGGTAATAGCAAAAGAAGTTGGATGTTCCCAAAGTGCTGTATCAAAGCACATTAATAGAAAGTTATGTGGAAGGGAAAAGTGTGGAAGAAAAAGCTGCACAAGCAGCAGGGATGACCGTAGCCTGGAGAGGATTGTCAGGAAAAGGCCATTCAAAGGTGTTGGGGACTTTCACAAGGAGTGGACTGAGGCTGGAGTTAGTGCATCAAGAGCCACCACACACAGACAAATCCTGGACATGGGCTTCAAACGTCGTATTCCTCTTGTCAAGCCGCTCCTGAACAACAAACAATGTCAGAAGCGTCTTACCTGGGCTCAAGAAAAAAAGAACTGGTCTGTTGCTCAGTGGTCCAAAGTCCTCTTTTCTGATGAGAGCAACTTTTGCATCTCATTTGGAAACCAAGGACCCAGAGTCTGGAGGAAGAATGGAGAGGCACACAATGCAAATGCTTGAAGTCCAGTGTGAAGTTTCCACAGTCTGTGTTGATTTGGGGAGCCATGTCATCTGCTGGTGTTGGTCCACTGTGCTTCATTAAGTCCAGGGTCAACGCAGCCGTCTATCAGGAGATTTTGGAGCACTTCATGCTTCCTTCTGCAGACGAGCTGTATGGGGATGTTGACTTCATTTTCCAGCAGGACTTGGCACATGCCCACACTGCCAAAAGTACCAAAACCTGGTTCAATGACCATGGGATTACTGTGCTTGATTGGCCAGCAAACTCGCCTGACCTGAACCCCATAGAGAATCTATGGGGCATTGCCAAGAGAAGGATGAGAGACATGAGACCAAACATTGCAGAAGAGCTGAAGGCTGCTATTGAAGCATCCTGGTCTTCCATAACACCTCAGCAGTGCCACAGGCTGATAGCATCCATGCCACGCCGCACTGAGGCAGTAATTGCTGCAAAAGGGGCCCAAACCAAGTACTGAATACATATGCATGCTTATACTTTTCAGAGGTCCGATATTGTTCTATTCTTCAATCCTTGTCTTATTGATTCCATGTAATATTCTAATTTTCTGGGATTGTGGATTTGGGGTTCTCATGAGCTGTACGCCATGATCATCACAATTATAACAAATTAAGGCTTGACTTATCTTGCTTTGCATGTAATGCGTCTATCTCATATGTCAGTTTTACCTTTTAATTTGCATTACTATAATTAATGAACTTTTGCACGATATTCTAATTTTTTGAGTTTCACCTGTATATGGGCCAACATTTTGTACAGATACAAGAATCTCCATCAGGCTGCCAGAGTATGCGGATAACTTGTGAGAGAAAAAGGCAAAGCATTCAATTTGTGAGTCACTGAGGTTCAATAACATTTAATATTCCCAACCCTAGACAAATTGGCTGTGATCCACTGAGCCATTTCATTTATATAGAACAACTTGTACGCTGCCTCTGCATAACGTCTTGGGGTTTTCTTTTAACGAAAGGCGGTATAGAAATGTAAAAATAAATAAATAAATAAATAAATAAATAAATAATAAATAAACGTTCCTAACTTTTCCCTCGTGTTATCTCTGCATGCCTCCTGCAGCTCTGCCCCACCTCCTATGCCCAGGCAACACCCTCTTCCTCTCAGTCCTCATCATCACCAGCCTCAGGGGCTGGGGCACATCATGCAGGAGGTGGCATGGATCATATCTTCAGCAGTGGCAGCTCTCCATCGCTGCTGTACTACAAAGCAGTAGCCCTACCCTTTAAGCAGTAGCTTCACTTGTGTTCCCTTGTGGGCAGGCAGAGAGATGGTAGTGGTGTGCATGGTCCAGACGCAGCGTGGTCCGGCACTTGCGGGGGTGTGACTTTAAGGGTGATGGTGGTAGTACTTCCCCCCCGCCGCCGCTCTTCCCCCTCCGGCGCTGGTGCATTTAAGAATCTTCTTGGGGCAGCAGAGTTCCTCTCTGCCGCCCCTGCCCCCGTTGTTGTCCATTAATGCCTGCAATGCAGAAGAGCTGGCAGAGCACATGCTGAGGGCGTGCATGCGCCGTGTGACGTATGTGGTGCGCCCGCACCCGCGGTGGAGACGAGCGCGCACCACAAAGGGTGCATGCGCACTGCCAGCTCTTCTGCATTGCAGGCATTAATGGACAACGACGGGGGCAGGGGCAGCAGAGAGGAACTCTGCCGTCCCAAGAAGATTCTTAAATTCACCAGCACCGGAGGGGGAAGAGCGGCGGGGGGGGGGAAGTACTACCCCCCCTTAAAGTCACACACCCCCGCCCTTCCAAACCTCCGGAATCCCAGACTGGTCCGGCGGCTTTCCCTATGGCTCCCGAACCGAACCACGCACACCACTAAGAGATGGTCGCCCTGGCTTCTCCTCTTTGCTGCTGTGTTGCTCAGCTGGCAAAAAGAAGCAGCCAGGATCAACTCTGTTTCTTTCTCTCTCTATTTCTGTCTCCTGACGGAGGGAAGGGAAAACAGCATGAGGGTGGTCCCAGCTTCACCACTACTGCATTGCTAAGCTGGCTTTCTCCCCTCCCCCCTCCCCCCTCCCCTGCCTCCTTTCCCTCCAGCATGGTGGTGGAGGGGAGGGGAAAGAGCGAGATTGCTCCTGATACTGCCGATCTATTAGCTCAGCAGCAAGAGACAGCCCAGGCAGCCACTGCTGCCGAAGGTGTCCCACACAGTGCCTCCTGTGGGATGCACCCCAGCTGCTGAGGCTTGTGACAAGGATGAAGAGGGCCTGGGTGGTGAGGTGGGCTGCGTGAGGGTGTGGGGTGGGGTGTGGGGGTTGTTAGCACTGGCTCCCACCCAGGAGTAGGACCAGCAACAGGGCCAGAGTGTCTTGTTGCCATTCACCTGGAACAGTGATAAGCCAGCCCTGTGTAAGACACAGGAGAACTTTGTTACTAAATACTGAAGAGGGAACAAGAAGCTAGGTTCGTTTTGTCATTAAGAAGAGATAGATAAGTGTTAGGAATTTTCTAAAGAACTAAATTATTTTGTGGCTGTCTAACGGTGGCTTGGTTGCATGGTTGATACAGGTGCACACAAAAAAATGCCATTACTTGGTGATATATAAAGCATGAAAATGCATCCATAACACTCAAACTTCTTCAGCTTAAATTGCATGGTCACCATTATAGTTATTTTTGATATATTATCAAGTGCAAATCAAGAAAATATGTTTGCACATAATGGCAGTTCAGTCTAGGACTATGAAGTCTTTACAAAGTTAAACATATGAAATGTATGCAATTATTTTAGTGAAAAAATAAATATTGAATTTTGTATGCAGAATATAGTTCAGAGAAGTCTCACTTTTTCTGTGCTCAGGAACTGGTTATAGTTTGGCAAGGACTCCTAGTCACTGAATGTCTTTGCTTGTGAAATACAGATTAATGTATGCATTAAGATGGGATGGGCAACCTTGGTTCTCCATTTGTTGTTGAACTACTACAACTCCCATCATCCACAGCCACAATAAATTGTGGCTGGGGATGATGGGAGTTGCATTGCAATGATAGGTGGAGTTGCCCACCCCTGTTTTAAGGCAATATGTGCCAACAAAGTGTTTTAGAACAAGTCATGGAAAAACCATAGTGAGCTAGTCCTAAATTCTTAGTAAAACAGATCCATGTACTGCAATAAACATGCCCAGTGGAGCATACTTTAAAACCCCAAACACTCTTTGGTCATCAAATATGCATTTAACTTGATGTGATATACCTATTTTCACAGATGGTTTATTATGATAGAATATGTGTTAATACTTTAAACTTCTGAAATCTTACACAAAGGGAATTAAGCCAGTGACATGAATGATAGAGTTTTGTATGCTGGTAAAATCATTTAATTCCTTCCTCTTTTCAAAAGTTTTTGGTGCTTATTCTAGTAAAGGAAATGCCTACAAAAATACCTGCTACTTCAGGATGTTTAGAATTATGTTCATTGCCTTTTCATTCTTTTCTCTAACATCGGATCTGTCAGATTAACAAAGACTAAAATTTGTGTCCTAAATTTAATGGAATAAAAAATTTGAAGCAATTTTGTGAGTATTTTCACTTTCCTATTAGTCAGCCATATGACTTCTTTGGAGGCAAATCCATGAGCAGGATCTAACAGGAATCTAGGATTTCATGAGATCATCTCTGGGGAGAAAAATGGATAACCAATCTCAAAGGTCCTCTTCCATATGCATATTGTATTCTTCCAAAAAGTTATTGTGTGAGCACAAATGCTACAAAAGAAGAGGCAGTATACCTTGCTTGTAACATTTCCATTTCATCTGTTAGGCTCATCAGTGCTTAAATAGATATTATGAGGGAACTATGATGTTCCTTACCCCATTTCCCCTTACAATGCCAATGCTGGGACTGGGAGATGCATTTGGAGGGGGCGAATCAGTGAGTGGGAAGGAAGTAATTAACTTTTCCTCTGCCTGTCTATTATCCTCTGCAAATACCTTCCCTGACTAAATAATTGTTTTCCTACAATCAGGTTCAGAAACTGGAACTGAGCTCAGCTATGAGGGAAAGAAGCCTGGGGCACTTGCAGAAGATAACTGATAAGCAGAGGCAAATACTCTATCTTCTGGTTTCCAGCATTCCCCTTAAGTGCCCCTGCCCCCACAATCCTTGTTTATGGCAAGTGTGGGGAGTTGGAACTGTAGCATTTGCTAATATATTGAGGCTATTCTCACGACCAGTGAAAATCGGGCTAGGAGAGCCTAGTCTGATTTTTACTGGTCGTGTAAACCACCGGGCTTGCAGGTGGTTTACAAGTGGGTGGTTTACAAGTGGTGGTTACAAGCCCAGTGGTTTACAAGTGGGTAACCCGCTGAATTGCCCCTGTCCTTAAACCAGGTTTGCAGAGCGAGCGCTCCATGAACCCTGTTTTTAAAATCATGTGTTGCTGCAGTGTGGCTCCGCGCCGTGGCAACTCATGGGTAGACCCCCGATAGGGAGGCTAAAAAGCAGCCTCCTGGATCAGGGGTCTCTCCAGCATGTCCTGTGTGCTCGCACAGGGCATGCTGGAAGCTCGAGGGGCCACACGGTCCCTGAACTCCCAAGCCCCCACCAGCTCCGTAACGGAGCTGGCATTTGTGTGGGCGGCTGCTGCGGCCGCCCAAGGAGGGCTTACTGATCGTCTGTGGGGAGAGCAGGCTTAGCCCGCTCTCCCCACAAACCCAATTTGGGTCTTTTCACTTGATTGTGGGAAGAGCCTCATTATCTAATTTGACCCTCATGAGACTCCATCAATCTTTGGTGCAAACTCCGCAATATCTTCCTGAAAACAATTGTTGTGAGCTGGAATAGTAAATTAGGCTAAGGTTGCCAATTATGAAGCAGAGCCACTATTTCTAATCAATACTTGGTAACCATATTAATTATTTTATATTAACCTACCATGAGTTTTCCCTCTAATTTTTTTTAATCAATGAGAGGAATGAGTTTTGTTCTGGGTGGCAGTATCAAGGCAGTGTGAGCACATGTGCATTATTGTGTGCACACACGTGCACACACACACCATAAATATGGAAGGAAATAAATATACTTTATAATTCTACTCTATTTTATTAGAAAGTATAAGAAAAACGAGGCAATATTTCAACAAAGTTATTGGAAGTGATAATACTTCAGTATTCAAATTAGTATGGTAGAAATAGTATTATCACACTGCAGATGGTAGAAATAGTATTATCACACTGCAGACTTTTGCTGCCCCTGCTGTTCAAAAATCTTCTCTCTTCTGTCTTTATCATTCTTCCAGGATTTATATATTTCGTCAAGGTCTGTTGTTCCACCACTTGAAATGTGAGATTTAATCCTCATCAGCATATCCAAATGCTTTTCCTTCAGTCTGTTTTGTGAAGTGGTTTGGATGTTGTTCATTAGGCTAAAACCATGCTCACAATCAGCACTTGAAGCCTGAAAGGTTGCACAGATATCCACCAGTTGAGATAGTATACTGTATTGTTCAGAGTGTTGCAGAGTAAAAGTCACAATGTCCTGGAATTTTTTCAACCACTTTG
The DNA here is from genome assembly GCF_027244095.1 of Hemicordylus capensis. Classification (NCBI taxonomy): domain Eukaryota; kingdom Metazoa; phylum Chordata; class Lepidosauria; order Squamata; family Cordylidae; genus Hemicordylus; species Hemicordylus capensis. The sequence continues at coordinate 267,198,353 of NC_069660.1, forward strand.
CTTCACATTTCTCTGCAACTTATTTTCATGGTAATGGTTTGGAATGAAGTCCTTCTCACTCATCATGGTGTTTTTGGCAGAGGAATGTGTTTGACCAAGGTCTAAGATGTCTCTGTATTTGTCCACTAGCTTGCCAGTGTTCTCAGTGCCAAATTCATAACTGATTTGCTGTGGTGAAAGAGAGAGGAAGTCAAATGCTGCCCATTCTTTTAATTTATTTTAGGGAAACCTTTTGGCCAGATGGTCACACAGTAGGGATATGAACTGCAGAATAGGTTCATCACTAAATTGTTCTCTTGTCTTTGATGCAATAAGATTTTTTAACTATCTCATTCCAAAACACTGTTTCCCCAAGATATTTCACACTCCTGGATTTTTGCTCTTGCTAGCTGTACAGTTTCTACTGTTGTTGGAGAGCTTTTCTGGAAACATTTAGACATCTCAGCTATTTTACCTACGACAATTCAGTGCAGGAAGAGATATATGATAATTGGGATCAGAGAGATTTTCCATGCAGTACTTTGCAAATGGCTCATTATTTTCTGAGACTTCATGTTCAAAGTATGTAGGAGAAGTTTCGTAATTGCACATCAAGGCATTTACAGTGAAATCTCTGGAAAGCCACCTCACCTCATGCAGAGATTTAAATGATACTCTCATTTTCAGCAACTTTTGCTGTTTCCTCAAACTGTCTTCGAACAGGAGAGGAATGAATAAATGCCCCTTAACAGTGTTTCTGATTCCTTCATCACAGGTACTTTCTTCTATGCATCAACCGATCCAAGATCTTTACAATGAGCCACACAGTACTGTTCTACTAAATGTGAAATGCACTGCTTCAGTCTTGTGGCAACACAATTGTTTTCCTCTAGCATAGCAGAAGCACCACCTGAAGTAAACATCACCATTTTCATTGTGTACATCAGAGTGTAAAAGTCTTTTACAGCAGCTGTAATAGCTTCCACATTGCAAGCAGTCAGGTTGACAATCCCACCAAATACCGTCTGGTGCACAGTTTCTCAACCACCGGTCCCTGGACCGCTGCCGGTCCCCGAAGGGTTGAGTGCCGGTCCCTGACTGGGAGTCAACTCCCCCCGCAAACAACTGCAGTCAAGGCACTCACTTCCTCAATTTTGCACATGGCACGGAAGAGGGAGAGGAGGAGTATCATGGAAGCACGGGACCCTGCTTCTGCCTTGCCTCCACGTGCTGCTGAGATCTTCCTACAGCTGTCTTTATCTTTACAACTTCAAACTGTATGCATCGTGGAGGTATGGTATGGCAGTGGGCACCACTTCAAGGGCTGCTAGTTCTTGCATGCTCATTATTTGCAACCAAAGGTTGATTGATTGAAACCCAGCTGCCTGCACTTTGAAACCTCCCTGCACTTTGAGAGGAAGGAAACCCTGTTTCCCTCTTGCATCAGTGGGGTGTTGTGGTCCCTCGGCCCCCTGTAACCACCTGGTCTGCACCACCGGTGGAAGACTGCGGTCCCCTTTGTGACCTCGCCAGGGGGTGGAACCTCTGGCTGGGATCATGCCGTGGTGAGGGCTAAGCGGTGGAGGGAGGGAGGAGGGCCGCCTTGGCTTGGGCTTTACAGAAAGGGAGTGCAAGTGGACCTTCCTTAGGGAGGGGGAGCAAGCACATGTACCAAGGAGGGCTAAGTGGCGGAGGGAGGCGGCGTGGTGCGGGGGAGAGGCAAGAGACCATTTTGTGCATTCATGCAAAAGGGTCATTGGATGAATGGCACTGGAATGAAGTGATCCTGGGGATTTGATGCCCAGCGCGGTTCGTGTCCAATTCCAACCGATTTAAAGCCAGCTGCCTGTTGTGGCCAAGGCACCTTGAGAGGGAACGCCGTTTCCCTCTTGCATTGGTGGGGTGTTGTGGTCCCTCGGCCCCCATAACCCTCTGGTCTGCACCGCCGGTGGAAAATGGCAGTCCCTTTTATGACCTCGCCGGGTGGGGGGGGGACAACATCTGGCCGGGATCATGCTGCTGTGAGGGCTAAGCAGTGGAGGGAGGGAGGAGGGCTGCCTTGGCTTGCCTCGCAGTGACACACGGGCAGCATGTGGGACCACGTGAGCTGCGTGGCCTCAAAGGCAGGCTGCTGTGATTGGTGCATGCAGGGGAGTTGGGAGGGGGCACAGAAGCATGCACTGCGAGAGAGAATGGGGGAACACCTGCTACACTCTGGTGCGCAAGTACAGCGGCAGCAGCTCTTGGACCCAGGCGACCTTCCGAGCGCAGTCCGGTGCACCATTGCCTCGCCCACCCTGAACAGTGCCTCGTCTCCCCAGCGAGGAAGACGAGCCATCCACCACTACAACGCCCTGCGCCCCCCGCCATCTCAGAATTGCCCCCTTCCCTTAAACACCAGGTCCCCACCGCTCTTCTTCATGTTTTCTTTCACCATTAAAAACAAACAAACCATTCCCAGCGCCTGCCATGTAACTGTTCTTAAGGAGTTTTGGAGGAGCTGCGCAGGTTTCATTAGGTCTGCCTTACAAAGTGCACAATTAAGAGCAGGATCCAGATCAAGCCAGGTGATCATGACCAAGCAGCACTGACACAAATGAGAGATGACTAAATTAATTTCAGTGGGTGGTCCTGACTAACGTGGTCTGGATCTGGCCCTGCGACTAGACAACTCCAGCTAAAACTCCACCTCCATCAAGAGAGGGTTAAACTGTAGACTTCGGGCTCTACTGACAACATGCCCAGCTCTCCTCTCACCTCCTTTTTTGCTTTGCTTGACATCCAGCCTGATGAAGGGTTTGGGGGAATTCAAAAGCTTGCTTGTATGTTGGTTTCATAGTTTTTGAATTTTTCTAATGGCCCAACATCCCCTCTACATTGAGTAATCACAAGCACCCCACTCCCACCCCGCACATACTGAAGACATACTGGAGACATATTTGTACACCCAGGCTTTTAGATTCAGGGGTTCTCAACCTTGGGTCCCCAGATGTTGGTAGACTTCAACTCCCATAATCCCCAGGCATAATGGCCAAATGCCAAAGTCCACCAACATCCGGGGACCCAAGGTTGAGAACCCCTAATATTCCATGTTTGCAAAAGATTCCAAATTTAATTATTTTAATGCTTATATTATTTTAATTGTAAACTGCCCAGAGATACAAGTTTTGGGCAGTATAGAAGTCTGTTAAATAGATAGATAGATAGATAGACAGATAAACTTAAACTTGAAACCCCTTTACTAACTGCTGGGCTGGGAAACTGTGCATGAAGAATGTAGCGGTCCTTGAAACTCTGCACGAGGAATTTAGCGGTCCTTAACTCCAAAAAGGTTGAGAAACACTGTCGCAGACTTTGCATCTCTGAACTAGAAGTACAGTATAAGCTTTTTGGTAACAGAAATATTTGTGCTTTCATCAATAATAAGGGTATCATAGGAAGACCCATGAATCCCTGTCATGACCTCTGCACTGATTGATTCATGACAGCACTGATTCAAAAAACTCAAAAGCATAATGTTTGCTGCCCCAGCTCTCTGGTATCTACACATACTTTCCAATGTGATCATTTTTGGTTTGCACAGAGTTCATGGAGTTGTCCATCTATACGGCAAGCAAAACAGTGTCTATAAGAAGTTTAATTTATTCTGGCTTTGCACGTTGTCTTTCCATCAGTTCCAGTTCCTTCTCTCTGTCAGCCTTGGTTTGTGATAGCAGGTCCCCCTCCCCAAGCTAGATGCATCAAAGTTCATGCTCCTAAGGATATGTACCCAAATCAATTCACCCCCAGTTTGTTTTGGGTCTGAATTCCCCCCCCCCACCATAAATCACCCCAGATTCAATTTGTACCTGGATTTTCCTAATCCGAAATGATTAAATGATTCAGGACAAAAAAAGATGGGTCCCAGGGGCAAAAGAGTGGGGTGGGTGGTAGTTCCCAATGGGTGGAAGGATTATTTCAAAAATATTGGGCAAAGGGCTGATTTTTAAATGAATTTTGAACTTTATGCATCCTTAAGCTTTTTCCCATAGGGAATAATAGGGATTTCAGCTGCCTTAGTTATAACGCCCCCTGGGGGGGAACCAGGGTGTCTCAGAGAGGGTTGTGGTGGGTGGTAGTGCCCAATGGGTGCAAGGAAGCTACCACCCAGATTTCAAAGGAATTGGGCAAAGGGGTGATTTTAAAAAGATTTTTGAAGTTGGCGTGTTTGAAGTTTGCATGTCTTTAAGCTTTTCCTCCATAGGGAATAATGGGGAATTTCAGCAGCACCATCACTCCACTTGGGTGTGCTGTAGTGCACATAGGGTGCCAACCACCCCCAAAACTACAATGTTTGTCATTGAATCCATTCTCATTTCCTACCAGAGAATCTACTCTCAGAAGAACACTTCAGAAACAACAAAACCCAGTGCCCCATGGGCTTGTAGTTTTGTGGGTGGTTGGCACCCTATATGCACTATACTACACCCCACTCTGGGCCACCCTGGTGCCCCCCAAGTGAACTTATGGGGCTGATGAAATTCCCCATTATTCCCTATAGAGGAAAAGCTTAAAGACGTACAAACTTCAGAAATTCCTTAAACATCACCACTTTCACCAATTTCTTTGAAATCTGGGTGGTAGCAGGCACCCATTGGGGCACTACCACCTGACCCACTCTTCTGCCCTCAAACCCCCTTTCTGCCCCAAAGACATGCCAACTTCAAAAATCTTTTAAAAATCACCTTTTCAGGTAGTCCAGCTTCCACACCTCTTCCCATTTTTTCTTTTTCTTTTTTCCCCTAAAACAACTAAACAGGACCAATAATGATAATAACCAACAGGACGGTGGCAAACAGGCATTGGAGGGAAGGGTGACCGAGTGGGGGAGCAGCAACCATGGAGGAGGTGGCACTGGGAGAACTGGGGGGAGCAGCAGCTGGTGGGGAAGCTGGCAGCAGCAAACATCTTCCCTTCCCAGGAGAGAGTGAGACTGAGTGAGCAGCTGCTCGGGATCGCTGCATGTGTGTGTTTGGGGGGGAGTTTGAGCTGTGTGTGCACATACACGCAGCTGCACAGTTTAGAGGGAATGGTGCCTACCAGCCTACCATCAATATAGCAGCGTCAATCCACAGGGTCCCCAAACTCCTGAATGTTTTCTACTGGGCATAATCTCGGCCTCTTAAAAAATAGTTTCTGAGGGGAACGTCTGTAGTATTATCCTAAAGTCAGATGTTTGTCTTCTATGCACCAGTAATTAGTCAAATAAAAACAGTATTTAAAAAACTGTTTTATTTAAAAACAAAAGCAAGGATTTTATGCAAGAGGTTCTGTTGAGCAATGCTATTATGCTCATTTGGAGATAAAATTTGGCTTTGTTTCTGCATTTCCACTTCTGGCTTCCTTATTCCATTTATTTGCTAAGTCTAGATTATTTATTTCATAGTGATCAGATAGAGAGGCAGTATGTTGTAAGCCCAGTCAACTTGTAACCATTGAAATCTTTTGCACGGGAACAAAAGCATCGAGATCTCCCAAGGTGAACTCTATTTCCCCCCCTCTACAGCTAGGAAATTATATTTGCTTCTTCCTTGTCTGTCCTTTAAGAACAGCAGAGAAAGAAAAATGTCATTACACTTTGCAAATTAAGCAGCTGGCAAATGCTTTGAGTTATTCTTTCAGAAGTTGCACAAGTCTTGCAGTGATGTCAGAAAGTATCGTCTTAGCTCTATGATCTCACCATGTCTATTAGAAAGAGCTGGTAGTGATCACCCCACACATTCCACGCTTCATAAATCATAAGCAAATTCAGTTACATATGACTACACAACTGACCATGTAGTTGTTGTGGAGCCAGTAGCTTCAGAATGTACTGTGGTGGACAATGAAACATGGCATCAAATGAGACAATGTCCATTCTATTAAATGGTGGTGGTGGGGTTGTTTCAAATAACATACATTTCTTTAAGATATATTTGTCAGGGCCAGTATCAGGAGCTGGACCTCTGTATTCTAAAACCAAATGTCCCTGCAGTCATTTGTCTCCAGAGTCAGAGTTTGGGGTTTGATATGTAACTGAGGCTGCGGCTTGTACAGGAACTGTAAGCCTGTAGAGATGCAGGCGGGGGTTCTGTTGATCAGGCAAGTGCAGATGGCAAAGTTACTAGTGTTCAAACCTAGCCTGGCCAATTCATGGATCTCATATTTGCCAAACACAGAGGCTGATGTTGCACATCCTTAATCTCTTCTGGGCATTTTGTGAAGCTGACAGTTTTGTGGAGCTCACTAGGCTAGGACCTGATCATGGAACATGAAGTTCCTGGTTCTCATCCTCAATGGAAGCATGACAAAGCTTTCTCAGACACCACTGCAGAAGAAATGTCTCTGAGTATCTTCCTGTGGTGGAAAAGTCTGCAAGTATCTTTCTGTGGTAGACCTTTGCTCCAGATTCCACTGCAAAGGAATGTATTATTTGAGATTCTCTGATATTGGTTGTTTTTTTTAAGAGTCTGCAGCAGAATTTTGTGTCTCCCCTCCAATTCTTTTGAGGCATTCCTACCTTCTGTTGCTTTCCCATTTTAGTCATTGAATCAACTATACTGATTTAATCATAGTAATATCTGCTACGGCCTCCACAGTCTGAAAACCCAGCTACCTCAGCTTCTGTCACAATAATGCTGATGAACTCACTGAGGGCATGTTGGGAGCTTTTCTTTTAATAATTGCTTATATAGAACTGGGCCCTGATCCAACTGTAGCAGTGGGTAATTAGCCATGCATAAAGTGGCCATGGCTAGAAATTCATATCTATATGTCTAGCAGATTATTCTATGAGGTCTGGATGAATCTTTTATTTTTATTATTATAGGTCTATACCACCTAAATATTTGGTCTCTAAGTGGTATACAAAATAAACAATTAAATTTAAATCAGAGTTTTAAAGCCAAATGCCTGGATAAATAGAATATCATAACACAGATGGAGATCTACATTCAGATATGCATACATATTGATTATGTGTGTAGGAGTCTACTTAGTCCCCTGCTAAATGAGCAAAGAGGCACCTTTTTAAAGTGGTGATTCTTTTTATTTAGCAGGGGGAGAGAAAATGGCCCTGTCCACCCCCAGCACAGCATCCCTCCAGTGGCCTTTGCTGGTGTCTGTCTTATGTTTCTTTTTTAGACTGGGGACTGAGAGCCATTTTATTTATTTATTTATATTCATGTAAACCACTTACGGAACTTTTTGTTGAAAAGCAGTATATAAATATTCGTTGTATTCATATTTGTACTTTTGAACATGGATCTTGATTGAGGCATTGCATTGTGCACGTCTTCTTTTCTTCTTCTTTTAATTTTTCTAGGCCTGCCTCTCAACCAAACTCTTATTTTGAGAAATTCTACAGACCTAGATTACCCCCAAAGCTAATAATGGTATTTCCTGGCCTGATATCATTCCACGTGTGTTCAGTAAGTCACTTGCATGGTGAAAACCATAACGTGGTAGATATATACATGTGTGCCTGCTAACTGTCAGGTATTAACTGCCAAGTCACTCCTGGATTCCAGGGCATACTGTTTTCTGACTCACAAGTAGACAAGCAGATACAGGTGAAACTCGAAAAATTAGAATATCGTGCAAAAGTACATTAATTTCAGTAATGCAAATTAAAAGGTGAAACCGATATAAGAGATAGACGCATTACATGCAAAGCAAGATAAGTCAAGCCTTAATTTATTATAATTGTGATGATCATGGCGTACAGCTCATGAGAACCCCAAATCCACAATCCCAGAAAATTAGAATATTACATGAAACCAATAAAACAAGGATTGTAAATAGAACAATATCGGACCTCTGAAAAGTATAAGCATGCATATGTATTCAGTACTTGGTTTGGGCCCCTTTTGCAGCAATTACTGCCTCAATGCGGCGTGGCATGGATGCTATCAGCCTGTGGCACTGCTGAGGTGTTATGGAAGACCAGGATGCTTCAATAGCAGCCTTCAGCTCTTCTGCAATGTTTGGTCTCATGTCTCTCATCCTTCTCTTGGCAATGCCCCATAGATTCTCTATGGGGTTCAGGTCAGGCGAGTTTGCTGGCCAATCAAGCACAGTAATCCCATGGTCATTGAACCAGGTTTTGGTACTTTTGGCAGTGTGGGCAGGTGCCAAGTCCTGCTGGAAAATGAAGTCAGCATCCCCATACAGCTCGTCTGCGGAAGGAAGCATGAAGTGCTCCAAAATCTCCTGATAGACGGCTGCGTTGACCCTGGACTTAATGAAGCACAGTGGACCAACACCAGCAGATGACATGGCTCCCCAAATCAACACAGACTGTGGAAACTTCACACTGGACTTCAAGCATTTGCATTGTGTGCCTCTCCATTCTTCCTCCAGACTCTGGGTCCTTGGTTTCCAAATGAGATGCAAAAGTTGCTCTCATCAGAAAAGAGGACTTTGGACCACTGAGCAACAGACCAGTTCTTTTTTTCTTGAGCCCAGGTAAGACGCTTCTGACGTTGTTTGTTGTTCAGGAGCGGCTTGACAAGAGGAATACGACGTTTGAAGCCCATGTCCAGGATCCATCTGTGTGTGGTGGCTCTTGATGCACTAACTCCAGCCTCAGTCCACTCCTTGTGAAAGTCCCCAACACTTTTGAATGGCCTTTTCCTGACAATCCTCTCCAGGCTGCGGTCATCCCTGCTGCTTGTGCAGCTTTTTCTTCCACACTTTCCCCTTCCACATAACTTTCTATTAATGTGCTTTGATACAGCACTTTGGGAACATCCAACTTCTTTTGCAATTACCTTTTGAGGCTTTCCCTCCTTATGGGGGGTGTCAATGATGGTTTTCTGCACAACTGTCAAGTCAGCAGTCTTTCCCATGATTGTGATTCCTAATGAACCAGACTGAGAGACCATTTAAAGTCTCAGGAACCCTTTGCAGGTGTTATGGATTGATTAGCTGATTGGAGTGGGACACCTGGAGCCTAGCCTGTTGAACCTTTTCACAATATTCTAATTTTCTGGGATTGTGGATTTGGGGTTCTCATGAGCTGTACGCCATGATCATCACAATTATAACAAATTAAGGCTTGACTTATCTCGCTTTGCATGTAATGCGTCTATCTCATATATCAGTTTCACCTTTTAATTTGCATTACTGAAATTAATGAACTTTTGCACGATATTCTGATTTTTCGAGTTTCACCTGTAAACCCTTATCATGTTATGATTTTAGAAATAGGATTGGTGTGTACGCTAACCTTGCAACAAATGTGACCAATAAGAGATCTGAAGAATATATTGATTACTGCATGAAGATAATCCAAAATTGCTCAATTTCTGGCTGCATTTCTGCTGTGTTGCTACATAGAGAAACCAAGCAGCTGGAAATTGACAGTGGCAGGATTCACAGGTAAATCAAAACCAGAGGTAAACAGGGCAGAGGTTGGAACTCCATTACTTCTGAATGTGTGCAACTGCGGTTTCGAGGAGAAAGAGACCTGAGGTTTGATTCTAAACTCCAGTTTGAACCTTTGGTTTGTAGTAAGTTTCACCACTCCAACCTGAGGTTTCATGGCAGCAGCATTACATCCAAATGTGGATGCTGCCATAGCCGCGGATTCATGCTGCTTTTAGAACTGTAATGATAGAGAGGGCGGCTGCCCAGGAACACGGTAGATCTATGCACACCACGGCTCTCAATGACAGCCTCTCAGTGAAAGCACCACACCACCGCCATCCCCCTTTCTCTTCCTGATTCTTCCTAGCAACAGTGATGCCATGGCCCCGCATTCAGAGTATTTAAAGAGATACTATCCTTTCAGGTTTTGCTGGCTTTCTGCTGCTTCCCAGGGGAACTGGGTGCCCCCCTACAAATATAGAAGAGAAAGAAGGGGTCAGTGAAAAGTGGAGAGGCAGTCTCATCTGCCACATTGTTTAACGCATATAGGCAGCTGTATGTGCAGAAACACTGGTGCACACAACACACCGCTGAACAGTAACAAAACACTGCGCCCCACAGGTCCCCCTCTTTGGGATTGCTGCACCCCCAATGAAGTTCAGCGGCAGGGGTCTGTCCTTCACACAATGATGCCCCTCGCCGGACAAACTGTGCTGTGGTCATGCCCACCCCCAACATTGACGGCCAGGCGTAGGAAAGGTGGTACCTGCACAAAAGGTGTGCACTTGCTGCAATTCCCATTGTGAGGGTCCTGGGCATGTGGAAGGTGGTGGCCACAGGGTGCCAAGCAAGGGCACTCTTCTCTGGATGCTGCACTGAAGATTTTGTTGGTGTTAAAAGCAGGGGGCACAGTTTGGCATTGGAAGAGGTCACAGCTCAGACTGTGCGGGCCTATGAACAGGTGTCAGTGCACAGTGTGGGTCTACCAAGAGGTTTCAGATCGCACTGTGAAGGAAGTGGGTGCTATGGAATTTTTTGACACAGCAGTTGAGAGGAGGTTTGAGTGGTTTACCACCTACCAAGAGCACATGGAGGATTCGATATCTAGAATCGCCAACCAGCTGCTACTGTTTTCCCCTCAACAACAGCCATTCTACAAACCTCAACTGCTGATGCCAGGATCCTACCTGCCCTCACCTCCAGGCCATTCCCAAGCTACTCTGGCCTCTAAAGGTATGCAGTGGCAGTTCTTCGCTCCCCTACAGCTCACACTTTTGAAGTGAGTTCAGATACAGTCATTCACACAACAATATGTACATGTATACAGACGTCTAAATGCAGGTACAACACAATGAAGCTCATCTCATGATCAGTGAGAAGAGCTTTGGGGCTAACAGCGGGGAAGGAGGGTTTACCTTCTCTTCCCTGCAGAGAATCAGTGTTCTGTCCTTGGGTGGCTGGATAGCCCACCCAGATGAGCGGCGGCTTTCCTGTGGGCCGCCTGTGCCTCGCTCAGCTGTTCCGGGGCTCGGGCTCAGGGAAGCGCCGCCATGCAGTGCCCCAGTCCCTAGAAACCCAATAATGCACCGCACAAGTGTGTTGTGTATTACTGGGTGCCCCCCTCCCCACTGAGTGTGCTCTCCATGGACACACAATCAATTTGATGAGGGAAACACTAACTCCCCTAATGATGAGGGAAGCGCTCACTTCCCTCATCAATTTGATGAGGGAAGTGCTCACTCCTCTAACCTCATTTAATGAGCGCTCACTCCCCTAACCTCATTTAATGAGGTGGCTACTTGGGCAGGTTTGCCGCCATGTAGCCACCAGGATTGGCTGCGACCCCAGTGGTTCACACGAGCAAGCAAAACCGGGCCGGGTTCCCTTAGCCTGGTTTTGCTCACTTGTGTGAATAGCCTCAATGTCTGAACAGGACTAGGATATTCACAAATATGTGAAACCAATATTTTAGGTTTTATTTACTCTAGAAATAACTGAATATGATTGTGTTAGATGCCAAGGGGACTGGCAGCTGAGGCTGATTGTTGCAGTGCTGGTTTGTTCATAGAACAAAGTGAGTGATGGCTTTGACAGTCCTATCCTGAAAGAAAGAGCAGAGACCAAAAACAGGCTTTGGCCTATGTGCATGGCACAACTGCAGTAAATGAAGTTTTAATCTTAGACAGCATCACAGTCATTTGTGCTGAAGGATAGACATTTTAAAATGTAGGCCACAGTTGCTTTTCACAACTAGTACTTCATAGGGCTTATCTTGATTCAAACTGCACATTTAATAGTATGGAATATACCAAATGAAATGACAGTTTTATCACAATTTTAATAGCTACCTCTTTTCTGTCAAAGCTTCTCTGAAGCGCCCTTGAATAGGCATCAATTTTTGTAGACACAACCATCAGCATAAGCTGACATCAAGATGCAGAAAAATCTATAAACTGTCACCATGAAACTATCAGATCAGGCAGTCATTCAAATATCAAAATATTATCTATAGCCCAGCTTCTAGATGACATAAAATTTGCTTTGAGAGAATTCCTCTGTATTAAATGCTTTGCTATGTTAAATGTTACACTTAAAATGAAGTGGTAATTCCTGGATGAACCTGTTAAATGACAGTCATCCCTCACCAAACCCCACAGTTGGCAAATTAGTGATTGGTGAGGCATTAAAGTCTATGGGAACAGGGTGTAGGGGAACTGCCACCTCAAAAACACTGAAAATGAAAGGAAAAAATGCTTTAAAAACAGGAAAAAACCACCCCAAATCCCTTAATGTCACCAAGGGTCACCAAGACGAATGAGCAGATTGAACCACTGGGAATTTTTTGAACCCTCAGTAGTGGCCCTGAGGAACACTACTTTTCTGAGGGGGCGATGGTTCCACCCACCCCCTTTATGGAGCCACCTTTGCCTATGCTTGATGGAGAAAGCATCTAGAAAAATATCCTTTCAGAACTTTATGGCTTTCAGATAACCTGGTTAGAGAAAGTAGGGATTATCAACTGGTACAAAGATGGTGGATAAAACTCTTTCACAACTGTTTGTGTCCTGTAACAGTTTGAATTATAGCTTGTTGTATATGTTATAGGCTAATCCTCACATGGACACAGAGGCATCAGGACCGTGGAATTTTGGGGGGCCAAATTGAAAAACTCCTTAGACAAAATTAGACCCAACCTGAACCTGTTGTCCAGTTCAAGTTCAATTTAGTCCCAATTTGGTCCCTCCCTGCCCCTTTCTCAACCCCCTTTGTTACTTAATGGGGCAGGAGACTGGGCAAGCTGTCCTTTTGTTGTTGTTGCTCCTGGGAGGGAGCTGAGTCTTCCTCAGAACTGGTTTCATTTTTTTAATGACTTAAAATGAGATTTTAAAAAAAGAATTCCCTGCAGTCCTGGGACAGGTGCAGTGTTTCTTGGGAATTGTTGTCTGTTCTGGGGCTATTGCAATGTTTATGTACAAGAACACAAACACACCAATTGGTTGTTCCCATGAAAGTGATTGCAAAGATATTTGCAATAGTACCCAATAGAGTACTTAAATGAGCTGACGGATTTGGTCTCGGGCTTGGAATTGGAGTCTTCCAGGCTTATGGTGGTGGGGGACTTCAATACTGGCTTTGAGAAGCATTTGTCCAGGGAGGCTCAGGAGTTCATAGTGTCGGTGATAACTATGGGCCTATCCCAAATGGTCTTGGGACTGACTCATGCTGCTGGACACATGCTTGATCTAGTCTTTTACTCTGATCAGGGTTGTGTTGTTCCATGGGTGGGGACTCCTGTGATTTCCCTATTGTCATGGATCATCTGGTTAAGGTTGGACTCACAATCATGACCCACCTCTGTTAGGGTGAGGGGCCTATTAGGATGGTCCTCCTGAGAAGGTTGTTGGATCCAATGGGATTCCAAGAAGCCTTGGAAGGATCTCATGTTAGCTCTGCCAGTGTTCCTGTTGATGCCCTGGAGACCTGGAACCGCAAACTCACCAGAGCAGTAGACATGAACACTCCTAAGTGTCCTCTCCAGTCTGCTTCAAAATTGGCCCCTTGGTATACGGAAGAACTATGGGAGCTGAAGCAGCAAGGTAGATGACTGGAGTGCAAGTGGAGAAAGACTCAACTTGAATCCAACAGATTACAACATAGAGCACATTTTAAGATCTATGCTCAGCAAATACGTGCAGCAAAGAAGTGATTCTTTTCTACTCGTGTTGCATCTGCAAGCTCATGTCCCACATAATTGATTAGGGTTGTGAGAGGGCTAGTACATGCTCCTCATCCCTTGAATCAGAATTGTAAGTGTATGCTTTGAACCTAATTGGCATCGGACCTGTTATACAAAGCCAGAAATACTATACAAATATTTGTGCTGTCTGCAACTGAAATAAAAATGCTTCAAGAACACAGTTAGGTTTTTGAGTGTAATATGAATGTGTGTACTCTTCTAAATTTGTTCTCCAAATTTCCATTACAAGCATCACTAAAGGAAATTAATTTAAAAATAACACTACTCAACATTTCCAAAGCTTTGGGGGGCGGGGGGAGAGAGAATAAAACAAAAAATACCTGCTTTGAAGTTTTAGTGCATATGTAATGTAGAATAGGTAAAAAGCCTACTGACACTGTTCTTTTCATAGCAATCTAAATTTGTTTGTGTTGTGGTTATAATCTTTAGTATTGCGTGTTAGACCACTGGCTTGGAAAAATAAGATTTTGCTCATTTCTAGAAGGGGAGAAAATATGTTTAAACAACCTCATATTGTAAATTGAGCCTGAATTATTTCCTGAGACAAGGTGCAATATAAGTGTTGAAACGTAATGATTTATCACATATAAATCTTGACTGGCATTAACTGCTTCATTGTCTCAGAGTATAAGTGATGCTGCAGAAGTGCTTGGTAAACTTAAAACTGAGATGTTTCATTTCCTGACTATAAAACTGTAACTTGTAATTCATATTTATATGAAGCAATATGATCCCTATATGTTAATGAAATCATTATGCAATCTTTCCACTACCAGGGTTTGATCTTATTTGTCAACAATCTGGGAGCATGATTTGCTTCATCTAAATGGGGTTATTTTAAACTTTTTTTGGAGGGGGAGGAGTTGTTTCTAAAATGCTCCGTATTACCAGTAATAACTCTTTAATTAGGATATGGGACATAAAAACAAGTGTTTATTTTTGAAGGATGCAAATGTCTTGTAAACAGAAGAGATTTGAAAGAAGGAAGGAACTGGGGTTAGGGATGTGCAGAAGACTGGTTTTGCTGGTTTGATTCAAATCCGAACTGGATTTGAACTGACCTGGCCTAATTTTGATTCTGGATGAACCAGACCTGTTCTGGTTTGACTGCCAAACTGGTTCAGAGCTCTACTGGTAAAGGGGAATCCGGTAAGCATTCCCCTTTACTAGTAAAGGGGTAGGGGGGTTCCCTAAGTCTAGAGGGGGTGGGAGGGGAGTCATTTAGTACTTACAAGTACTAGTGGTGGTGGCAGGGGCTATGGGGGAACAGTGCCTACCCCTCCCTCCCTCCCTCCCTCCCTCCCTCCTTCCTCACCCCTTCCGGCCTCCCCATACATGCACAGTGGCCTGAAACAGGCCATTGCTGGCCATAGCTATGCTGGGGAAGGCTGGTGGGAGGAGCCACAGCTGCCCTCCTCCTGTGGCCACTGCCATTAACACTTGTAAGTATTAAATGACTTCCTTCCCGTCCCCTCTAGGATTATTTATTTATTTATTTATCAAATTAATATACTGCCCAAACTTTCATCTCTGGGCTGTTAACAGTTAGTTAAAACAATTTTAACAGAATTAAAACACATATAAAATTTAAAACTTTTCAACAATTTAAAATCAACCAGAAAATTAAAACCTACAAATTTGAAAAAGATGAAAAAGCTTGGGTGAAGAGATGGGTTGTCAGATGTTTTTGCCAGAGATGGAGAGGATCATATCTTAATAAGGAGCACATTACACAATCTCAGGGCAGCAACCGAGAAGGCTTGTCTCTGTGTAGCCACCAGACAAGCTGGCAGTAACTGGAGACAGACCTCCTCAAGTGACCTCAATGGGCGGTGGGGCTCATAATGAAGACGATGCTCTCTTAAATACGCAGGGCTTAAGCCGTTTAGGGCTTTATAAGTTATAACTAGCACTTTGTATTTTGCCCAGAAACTTATTGGCAGCCGGTGTAGCTCCATCAGTAAGCGAGTAATGTGGTCTCTTCAAGATGACCCAGAGACCAACCTGGCTGCTGCATTCTGAACCAACTGAAGTTTCCAGACTATGTACAAAGGCAGCCCCAAGTAGAGCACGTTACAGAAGTCAAGTCTGGAGGTTACCAACAAATGTACCACTGTTTTGAGGTCATTGATCTTGAGAAATGGGCGCAGCTGGCATATCAGCTGAAGCTGATAGAAAGTACCTCTGGCCACGTCCTCAACCTTAGAAATCAGGGAGAGGTGTGGATCCAGAAGTACTCCCAGACTGCGTATCTGTTCTTTTTGGGGAAGTTTGACCCCATCTAGAACAGGTAGGTCAAAATTGTCTCTGGAATTCTGATCCCGCACAATAAGTACCTCCATCTTATCTGGATTCAGCCTCAGTTTATTCTCCCTCATCCAGCCCATTACTGCTTCCAGGCAGGTATTTAGGGAAGATATGCCAGCTCCTGAGGAATTTGACATGGAGAAGTAGATCTGGGTGTCATCAGTGTACTGATAACACCCGACTCCAAATCCCCTGATGATCTCTCCCAGCGGTTTTATGTAGATGTTAAAAAGCCTGGAGAGAGTATGGAGCCTTGAGGGACACCATACTGAAGCTCAGATTTCGAAAAGCAACAGTCTCCAATCGACACTATCTGGAATCTGTCTGAGAGGTAAGAGCGGAACCACTGTAAAAGAGTGCCTCTCACCCCCAACACTCTCAGACTTTCCAGAAGGATACTATGGTTGATAGTATCGAAAGCCACCAAGACAGCCAAAAGGACCAACAAATTCACACTTCCTCTATCAATTCCCAACTGAAGATTATCCATCAGGATGACCAAGGCAGTCTCCACCCCATAGCCCACCCGGAAGCCAGTTTGAAATGGGTCTAGATAATCAGTTTTCTCCAAGACCGCCTGGAGCTGAGAGACCACCCCCCTCACAATTACCTTGCCCAACCATGGGAGGTTGGAAACAAGCCTATAGTTGCTCAACTCTGAGGGATCTAATGCAGGTTTCTTTAAAAGAGATCTAATAATTGCCTCCTTAAGACAAGGAGGCTTCCTGCCCTCCCTCAGAGAAACATTTATGATTCCACCAGGCCACCTACAACAGCCTCCCTGCTAGATAGAACAAGCCATGTTGGACAAGGGTCAAGAGAACAAGTGGTAGGCATCACTGCTCCAAGCAGTTTGTCCACATCCTCAGGAGTCACAAGCTGAAACTGATCCATTCGAATCACATAAGAGGAGTTGTTGGATACCTCCAGTTCAGACATCAAATTAATTGTGGAGTCGCCATCTAAATAGTCCCAAATCCGAGAAATTTTATCTGCGAAAAATGCTTTAAACACATCACAGTGGGTAACTACTCCAAATTCTGGTTCAAGGGAGTGAGGGCGGATACTAGTCCCCTCACAACCCTGAACAACTCCACTGGACATGAACTCGCAGAGGCAATATGTGCAGAAAAGAACTGCTTCTTTGCTGCACGTATTGCCTAAGCATAGCTCTTTAAATGTGCTCCATGTTGTAATCTGTCGGGTTTGAGTCGAGTCTTTCTCCACTTGCACTCCAGTCACCTACCTTGCCACTTCAGCCCCTATAGATCTTCCATATACCAGGGGGCCAATTTTGAAGCGGGTTGAAGGGGACGCTTAGGAGCAATCGTGTCTACTGCCCTGGTGAGCAAGTTGTTCCAATTCTCAACCAGGGTATCAACAGGATCACTGGCAAAGCCAGCATTAAATCCCTCCAAGCCTTCTTGGAATCCTACTGGATCCAATAAACTCTTCAGGAGGACCATTCTAGAAGCTAATAGGGTTGCGCATTTTGTATTTTTTCTGTTTCAATTTGTACCAAATCTGAATCAACCCTATTTTGTATTTTGTCCGAAATTAAGCCTTCCAAATCACCCCAGTTTTGTTTTGTATCCAAATTAATCCACGGAGCATGAAGTAGGCAAAAGGTCAAAAGAAGAATGTCAGAGCCAAGCAGTAAGCAATTTCCAAACCAAAGTCAGTCTGAGTCATTACAATATCCAGTTGGTCAAACCAAGTCCAAGTCAAATTCCACAAACAGAGTCCAAACTGTCCGGAGTCAAAGCATGGTCAAAACAAGCAGGAACACAGCTGGATAGCTCACCAAAGCACGACGTTTCTACCAGCAATGCGGCTGAGGCAAAGCCCTTTTAAATAGGCTGAAGCCATGTGCTTTCAATCATGGGTCCCTGACTCAGCAGCTCTTCTTGTTGGCTGAGCCGTTCTGCGTGTGTCTCTCCTCCAGTCTCTTCAACTGATGCCTCTCTACAGCTCAGATTGGCTGCACCTCCTCCACAGGAGCTGTCGTACTAGGCTCTGTTTCTTTTTCAATGTCCCGTGAGTCAGTCCTGCTTGCATCTGCAACTTCTTGCCTTTGAGGTTGCTCAACTCCCTCCTGCACTGTCACACTGCCTGTCTCCTCCTCATCCCCAGAGTCCGATAACATGCCCATGACATCTGCCTTTTAAAAAGCTAGGGTGGAAGAGGGGGTAGAAAAGCAATGGTGGCTGCTACCTCTTAGGGCTAGGGGGCAGGCACGGATTCTAAAAATATGCTTTTTAGGATGCCAATGATACTACAGTTTCAGAAAGCAACTGTTGACTTCATTATTTAGGGTTAGCATTACCCCTGCTAACTTGGCAAAGAGGCACTTTTTAACATGGTGATTTTCTTTATTTAGCCCTATCCACCCCCAGCACAGTGCCTCCAGTGATTGTTACTGGTGACTATCCTTTGTTTATTTTAGATTGTGAGCCCTTTGGGGAGAGGGATCCATCTTGTTTATTTATTTATTATTTCTCTGTGTAAACCACCCTGAACCATTTTTGGAAGGGCGGTATAGAAATCGAATTCATCATCATCACCATCTGGCTATCTGTGTTTCTAACCTTATGATTTGAGGCCATGTAAATAGAGGCCATGTTTGCATCGTTTAAATGAACATCTTTTTGTTAGTGGCTCCATTCCAGAAGCACATTCAGTTTCTGTGCCTGTTGTGGGCTAAATAGGCTGTTGCTAAGTATCTGAACATGATTTGCTTCTGTTTTTCTTTTATTTGCTTATATCATGCTTAGGAGTGAGAGCTGAACCATTGTGCCTGACTAGTTATTTCTGTGTTTCCCCCCCCATAGAGACTATTAGGACTGAGTGTGCATGTTGTTATGTCATAAAAAGATGTAAATAAGACTTCAACCTCTTTCCTGCAATTCAACTGTCTCTCATTGTTGGTTATGGAAGGCGCAAGTCTGGTAGCACATATCTGACCAAAGTGATAGTAGTAAGCATAGGGTTTTGGTATTGGAATGTGGCCTTAATGTTCAATATGTTTATTTCTGGTGTAGTTGGTAGGGATGTGCATGGAACCGGTTTGAAGAACTGGCGGTTCTGTTGGTTCAACAGCAAGGGGTGTCTAGCTTTTTGAGTGGGGGAGGGTGCACTTATTTCTCCTGCTGATCCCCCATGGAGAAGCCTCAGCCAGTCTGTGTAGACAATACTGAGCTAGATGGACCAATGGTCTGACTATGGCAGCTTCCTATGTTCCTCAATTCAGAGAACTATGAAAACTACAAATGATTGCTTAGAAATGCTGAAGTATTCCGTTTGACCTTGTGGTTTATATGTAGGAATTCCCTTTATAGATTCTTTTAGTTCAGATTATCTAGCATATTATGATTTAAGGTTACAAAGAGAATCTTCCCCAAAGAAATTTTACCAAAAAACGAAGAGACTAGGATAACAAAAGAAAGAGGCAACGTGAAAGGCAGTAGTAATAAGAGATAATGGAAATTGCCTGACTTGTTGTGGGCAAAAAATATATTATTTATTACAAATATTGATATACCACTTTTCAACAAATACAGTTCTCAAAGCAGTTCACATAGAACTAGAATGATTAATATTCTATCCTAATCATGGTTATTGGAGAATCTCATAGAGTTCAGTGGAATTTGCTTTCTGCTAATGATTTGGGGAAGGATGTAAAAAGGTGAGTGTGCGTGTGTGTGTTAGAAACCATTATTTTTTTAAGTGTCTACACTTTACTATTTATTATGACACTCCTACTTCCTCTTCTTCTCAAATGATCCTTTCTCTCACATATACAAAATGAGAAGTGGTTGGTGTGGTGAAATGTAGTTCTGAAAGCCTCCTTGGCTTATTACTATGTTTACCTCCAGCAACTCATGCATTGTATTCATACTTAGCACCCCATCAGTTGGAATGTGTATGTTTATATTGTTTGTATTCTTTATTTCTCATCTTATTAAGTGTCGCTCAGACAATGGTTGTGTATTCATACCACCTTCTTGATTTGCTTCAGTAGGAAAGTAGACGGTTGCTGATATGACAGCTGATGTCATATATTGATATATAACATGGCTCTCCTTCTGCCTTACAGTTATTCAGTGCCATTGACATTTTTCCCTTTCCCTTTTCCAGGCATTCCTTCATAGAATAATGCAATGGGCTGCTTCCAAAGTTGAAAAAAATGTTACAGAAGAAACAGTTAAGGTTAGTGATAATGTCTTCCTCCCCCACCCCCTTTATTGGTTTTTGTTTGTTTGTATTTATTTATATTCTGGATTATTTAATTTACAGATGTTGTTCTCAAATATTGAAGATATTCTTGAAGTGCACAAGGATTTCCTGTCCAGTATTGAGAAGTGTCTACACCCTGAACCTAATGCTCAGCAAGAAGTGGGAACCTGCTTTCTTCACTTTGTATGCCAACTTTAATAATATAAGCCTCGTATTTAATTGATTTCCTTCACTGCCTCAGCATTTTGCCTCAGTAATTGCTGGCATGGCAGTGCATGAACACTCCACGTTCAGTACAAGAATGGACTTGATTGCATAACTTAAGGTCTTTTAAGGACGTTGGAAGCTAAAGTCAGTGCTAAATTGAGAGCTTTAATGTGTTAGTGTTCATCCTGTAGAAGGACTGTGATTCCCCCCCCCCCCCCACCAAGGTAGTCTTTCACGTACTTCAGCACCAATCTGTAATTAATTTCTTCAAACTCGTTCTGAACTGATATTTTTCAGTCAGGAGAAAAGAACATTTATTTTACATTAATATATATTTGTCATGGAAATATACAGTAGTGTGTGCACTCTCCTGCTTTGCATGTACTGTACTGTACTTTAAGTGCTACCCGTAATGCAGTCAATATATATACATTTTTAAAAATACATTTTCAATGTGTTACATTAGCCATGTTACAATAGGTTCAAAGCCTGAGAGAAAGTGGCAGATAGCTCATTTTTTACTAACAGAGCACTACAATACTAAAACCTTTGGGAAGCAAGAACTGGGACTTTCTAACCTGTCTCAGGCTAAATTTATTTGTTTCTTTCTTTCTTTCTTCTGCCTCACCCGAATGGCTGTAGGCAATTAACAAATATAAAAACAGATAAAAACAAAACAAATAACTCATTAAAAACAAATAAAATTAAAACTAGTTTAAAATCATCATTTCATCTCGTGTCACCATAAGATGCAAACCCTGTAGTCTATCTCTAGCCCCAGTGTATGTATTGACTCCAAAGAGTTAATGAATCCATCCTTAATCCATCCTGTCAAACATTATAGCATTTGGACAGTTGCTTGTTTAATGTCAGGAGTCTATCTATCTATCTATCTATCTATCTATCTATCTATCTATCTATCTATCTATCTATCTATCTTATTTTTTTCTTGCCCTTCTTCCAAGGAGCTCCAGTACCATAGCTCTGGTTTTTAAATTTGTGTGTCCTCTTTATCCTTTTGTTCTCCCTTTATCATGACAATATCTCTACAGAGAGGTTGGTTAGACTGAGAGACAGCAACTCACTCAGGGTTACCCAGGTTAGCTTTGTTATCCAAGGTTAGTTTGTGACCGAATGGGGATCTGAACCCAGCTCCCCCTTGTCTAAATCCAGACAAGTGCTGTTGTGAATTGCAACACCACACTGATTAAAACAATTAAAATTAAAATAAATTAAAATAAATGGAAATTAAAATTAATAATAAATGAAGGAAGTACATAAAATTAAAATAAATGGAAAGAAGCACATTCTTTTAGTCTGCATTTGGCTGTTTTCAGTTTTTGACATATATCAATTTTGTATTTTGCAGGTGGCCCTCATTATCCACAGGGGTTTCATTCTCACCTACAATTATGGATAATGAAAACACGGATAAGGAGACCTTGAGTCAATGGGAATTGGGGGGTTAGTTTCCTCGGGGTAAAAAAAAAGGTCAAAAAAGTGGAGAGGAGGCAGAAAGAAGTTAAATAACATACCATGCATTCTCTCCAGGTCTCCAGCTGTCCAGCAATGCCGCTCTACAAGCCCCCAGTTCTGCTGATACTCCACACCAAAAAAATCATGGGGAATTTTTTTTTTAAGAGCCACAAAATGGCTCAGTTTAGCAAAATGGTGGCCAGAAATGACCTCGGAGGTAATTTCCGGCCACCCAGGAACTGCAGATAGTGCATTTTCACTGTTTTTGTATCGACAAATAATGAAGTCATGTCTCCATTGCTCAACCGTGGATACACTAAACCTTGAATGCGAGGACACGGATAATGAGGCCACCTGTGTTTTGTTTCCCCCCCTCCATATTGGGCTATTCATAAGTGGGAAGAAATTGTAAATCAGTTACATCTTCTTTGTTAGTTTATTTTTTTAAGTCATATTGAAATAAAGTTAAACAAACCTGGGAACAAAATGACTAATACAAACACTCTTTCCCCCCAGAAAGAAAGATTCCGTATCTACGATGAATACTGTAGTAACCATGAGAAGGCTCAGAAACTTTTGCTTGAACTTAATAAAATAAGAACAGTGCGGACATTTCTACTGGTAAGCTAACACTAATTTGTATTCTGTATCTGGTAAGCTAACATTAATTTTTATTCTGTAGTTGTATTCTGATTAGGCTGGTAATTCGATAATAGTTGTTTTCAAAGTGATATAATTACCTATTTTAAAAGCAATAAGAATATAATAGAAACCCTGCTGGAGCAGACCAAAGGTCCATCTAGTCCAGCATTTTGTGTCACACATTAGCCAGTCAGATGCTTTTGGAAAACCCCAAAGGGGGCAAGAAGGCAGGTTTTCAGAGGTATATTGCCTCTGAACATGGAAGTTCCTCAAATCATTATGGCTAGTAATCACTGCTTATAGATGCTCTTCCATGAGTTTACCTAATCCCTTAGTGACTATTACCACACCCTCCACAATTCTGCTTCATGTCAGAAATTACTATTTCTGGTCTGTCCTGAATCTACTCTTAACCAACTTCATTGAATGACCTCGAGGTCTAAGTACAAGTTTGCATAACTTCAACCCTCCTGCAGATGTTGGACTCCAACTCCCATCATCCTTGACTATTGACTACTGTGGCTAGAGATGATGGAATCATAGTACAACAGCAGCTGGTGAGCAAAGTTGTTCAGCCCTGGTCTAGTATTTTATATGAGAGGGGAAAGGAGAGGGAGAGGGAGAGAGGGAGAAGTGTTTATATTCATCTCAATAACTTGTATAGTTTTATGAGCTTCATTTATGTCCCCCCCTTAGTTGTAGTTTTTCTTTTAAAAAATTGTACATTTTTCTCTTTATTTAGCAGGGGGAGAGTAACTGGCCCTATCCACCCCCAGCACAGTAACTCCAGTGACTGTTGCTGGTGTCTATCTTATGTTTCTTTTTAGATTGTGAGCCCTTTGGGCACAGGGTTCCATCTTATTTGTTTGTTATTTCTCTGTGTAAACTGCCCTGAGCCATTTCTGGAAGGGTGGTATAGAAATCGAATGAATGAATGAATGAATGAATGAACAAACTAAAATGGCTCAAACACTTCAGCTTTTCCTCAGAGGGAAGGAGCTCACACCACAACAATTCATAGATGCAAATCAGCTGAACACTAATATAATGCTTTCAGAGAGTTTGTCTGCATCACACAGTCAGTGCCATCTTCTGACAATTTTGCAGAGCAGCATTATACGTTTGTTTGGCAAGCAAAGCATTATTTTGCCAATTTCATAGGATAAAAACAATTAAACAGATTAAAATTAATTTTAGTTAAAAGCCTGAGAAAACAGGCGACACACCTGTTAGTCTTTCTAAAAGCAATCTTCCTAAAAAGAGATGGTGATGCTCTTATTTTCACAGGGGGCATATTCCAAAGCCCTGGGGCAATCATAGAGAAGGCCCGGTCCCAAGTCGCCACCGAACAAGCTGGTGACAACTGTAACTGAACCTCCCTAGATGATCTTAATAGGCGGCAGGGTTTGTGACAAAGAAGGCACTCCCTTAAGTACCCTAGAATCAAGCCATTAGGGGCTTTATAGGTAATAACTAGCACTTTGTATTTCACTCAGAAACATATTGGCAGCCAGTGCAATTCTTTTGAAATTGATGTTATATGGTTCCTTTGGGTTGTCCCAGAGATCAATCTGTCTGCCACATTCTGTATCAATTGTAGTTTCCAGACTACGTGCAAAGGCAGCCCCACATAGAGTGCATTACAGTAGCCAATCCTGGAGGTTATCAGCATATGCACCACTGTTTTAATGTCATTTACCTCCAGAAATGGGCATAGCTAAATTATCAGCCAAAGCTGATAAAAAGCACTCCTGGCCACTGTCTCAACCTGAGAAACCATAGAGAGTTTTGTATCCAGGAGCACTTCCAAGCTATGTACCTGATCTTCCAGGGGGAGCATAACCTCATCCAGAACAAGTAGATCTAATCATCTCTCAGGTCCTGAACCCCCACAGTCAGTACCTCCATTTGGATTCAACTTCAGTTTGTTATTCCTCATCCAGCCCATTACCTCCTCCAAGCAGGCATTTGATATGGAGAAATAGATTTGGGTGTCATCACCATAACAAGGCACCAAACCTTTTGAAACCTCTACATGAAACTCCCAGCGATTTCATGTGGAGCTAAAGAGTATGGAGCCTTGTGGAACTTGTTTGTTTGTTTGTTTGTTCAACACTTTTTATTTTAAACATATTTTTATACCACCCAAAACCGCTTTGCAGAGAATCAGTCTCCAAGTGACACTAGCTGGAATCTAACAGAAAGCTAGCAATGGAACCACCAATCCCTCCTCCCTCAGGCGACCCAGAAGGATACCATGGTTGATGGTATCGAAAGCCACCAAGAGATCCAAAAGGAACAGCAGAGTAACACTCCCTCTGTCAGTAGCCAATTAGAGATCATCCATCAGGCCGACCAAGACAGTCTCAATCCCATAGCCAGCTTGAGAGCCGGTTTGAAATGTGTCTAGATAATCTGTATCATCCAAATCTGCCTGGAGATGAGAGGCCACCTTTTAGTATCTATTATATGTTTAATGTATTTCCCTCTACAGCTGGATTTATGCACCAGGCAACCAGAGGAGATTAGAAAGCTCCCAATTGAATTCCCCAGAAAGAAGGAGATATGGCACAGCCAATAAGCTGCTAAACTGCCAAAGTATACCCCCTCAAAAAGTACAGCCAGTAGCACTTCTCTCCAAGACATTTGCAGAGCTAACAATTGCCTCTGCAATTGTTGCACCCCATCCATTTGTCTAGTTTTCTTAATGTTGGGCCAGCCCTATATCTTATCCCACTGAAATCTGTAGTGTGAAGTGACAAATATCCCAGCATATTTACTGCAAGAACCAACTCTTGAAGCTTAGGATATATTTCTAGTGAAGGATCAACTTGGCAAGAGAAGATCCATCACACATTTCTTTGCCAGACCATAGAAAACATTCTTAAATTTGCAGTCCTGTGCACTCATATGGGAATAAACACTTATTGAAATAAGTGAAACTTACTTCATGCCACAGGTTAATACAGTGCAAATAGGTTGTGAGAATATTCTTGTTTTTGTACGTACCACATTGTTGAGGAAGTTTTAAAATATATTAAGAAATAAATTTCCTTGCAAAATAGTTGTTCTCAAGTGAAATAAATATCTGATTTTCTCATTTGAAGCTAAAATAGGTTATTTGAACCATTTTTCTCTTCTGCATTTGTTATGCAAATGAAAATACTACTACTATACTACTATGAAATAATAAATGAATACTACTATGAAAATAGTTTTGATTGACATGTCTTCTTTGAGATATTCATAAAAAGATTAAATTAAGCATTTTATAAGCAAGGAATTATTATGGGATCCAGTGTTTTTCTATTTTACTTGGAACTGGGATGACTCAGTTCATTACTGTTTTATTAGTTTTCGAGTTTGATGAATAATAAATAATGTATTTTCGAATATGCTATATCGACTGTGTATATAGCTTATAGATTAAGTTTACATAGAGAGTGGAGTGCAAAAAGGGATAAGAGTCTCCCTAATGGGTCACCTTAAGTGGCACAGCAGGGAAATGCTTGACTAACAAGCAGAAGGTTGCCAGTTCGAATCCCCACTGGTATGTTTCCCAAAGTATGGGAAACACCTATATTGAGCAGCAGCGATATAGGAAGATGCTAAAAGGCATCATCTCATACTGCACAGGAGGAGGCAATGGTAAACCCCTCCTGTATTCTACCAAAGAAAATCAAAGGGCTCTGTTGGCGCCAGGAGTCAAAATCGACTTGATGGTACACTTTACCTTTAATGTATGCAGAGAGGCCCAGCATCACAAGATGGCATCCTCTGGTAGCTGCTAACAGCCAAATACCCTGAGGGGCCCACCACTGACTCCTGGCCTGTGCTCTCTTGGGAGTGTTGGCCCCAGCCAATAACAGGTAATTGGCTTCCCCTTCCCTTAGTGGCAGGTGTTGGTGGGGCAGCAGAATTTTGTTTTAATGCCGAGGAGTCATCCAGAGAAGCAGTGGTGACTGGTTGTTGTCACCAACCTGTCCTCCTCCCACAGGTCCTCACTCCACATAGCAGCACTGCAGTATGTTGAGCAGCATTGTGGGGAGAAAATGAGGGCACAAGTCATTGCCTGCCACCTAGAATGCTGTTTCTGCTGGTACCACTGCAGCACCGAAAGAAAGAAATACCCACGGTATCAACACCTGCTGTCAAGGGAAGCAGAAGAGGTCCCACCACCAACCTAGGAGGAATTCACCAGCTGGAACTTTGTTTAGGACCCCTGCAAACCTGTAGGAAACCCCGGGTACAGAGTTCAGGCATTTAGGGTTTTAAAAGTAACTAGCCGACCCCACACAGAGCATCTGTGTGCTCTTTGGGGCTGGTGGTTACCTTTCCCCACCCTTCTCCCCCAGTCTCTGCTTCCGGGCCTAACCACCTTTCCTCCCCACTGCCACTTCTGCCCCCTCTTTCTTTCCCTCCTCCTGGGCCTTGCCTCCGCGGCCGGGCTGGGCCCGCCACCTCTGGCCTCCATGGCCGGGCCACGGCGGTGGCAACCAATCCTGGGTGCGCCTCAGCCAATCAGGCGTGTCTGCCGCCCAGCCAATCAGCTGGACTCTGGGACGCACATTCCAAGGCACACCCAGGAGAATTAATATAATAGATAGCCAACACTTCAAATTGAATGCAGAAGCACCTTGGAATCATGCTGGGTTTGTATTAAGAGCAGGGGTTTTCTTCCCTTTCTAGAACTGTATGCTGCTAGGAGGACGCAAGAATACTGATGTACCACTTGAAGGTTACATAGTAACACCAATCCAGAGAATATGCAAGTATCCTCTTCTTTTGAAGGTAAGCATTTTCTGTTGCTTAGAATGTTTTTCCGTTGAATAGGGATGCAGTGCTTTTTAAAATTCTGTAATGACACATATAAAGAAAGAGAATACGAATGCCAGCAGTTTGGTTTTAGTATCCCAGTCAGTCTGATGGTTCCATTTTCAGTGGCGGCTGGTGGTTCCTGGGACTTGGGTGGGGTGTGTGTGCTAGGCAGGTCAGGTGATGGGTGGAGGAGCCACAGGTAGCGAGAGATTACGGTGGAGCCAGGACTAGGCAGGTGCGTCAGCAATAACTGGCAAAGTGTAGATTTGTAGCTAATGTGTGGGATCAAAATACAAACACACACAAGCACACAAATCTCCATTGCTCATCAGCACAGCTACAGAGAAATATGGAAAACATCAGTTACTTTATAGTGCTTAACAGGACTCCAGTAGTGTTTGTACTGAACACTGCAGGATCAAAACATCAGCACACGCACACATGAAAAGAACTGTACAAACCACAGGTAAAGCACAGACCGGCTACAAAAAGCTGCTTCTGTAAATATTAAATGCATTCTGAAGTCACCAGGGCATCTCTGTCTGCCTTGTTGTTTCAAAAATGTATACTACTACTAATAAATAACCACAAAAAGAACGCTGAGGCAGAGTAGTACAGTGGTTAGTGTGCTGGACTTGTCTGGGGAAATCCAAGTTCAAATCCCTATGCAGCCATGAAAGTCACTGGGTGATAGGGATAGTGACTTATCTCTCAACATAACCTTCTGCATAGGGCTGTTGGGAGGATAAATTTAACCATATGCACCACTCTTGGCTTCTTGGAGGAAGCACAGGCTCAAAGTAAATAAATCTATATAAGCCACAGTTAAAGAAGAGACCAGCTACAAAAGTGGAGAAAAATGCATTCTGAAGTTACAAGGGCAGCTTTGCCAGCCTATTTGAAAAATGCATACATAAATAATAGAAAAATCATAGGCTTTTCAATGAATCTTGCTGCAGCTATGAACCATCTCCTGTAACTTAGAGGACACCATGGGAAGCAAAGATGCATGTGGACACCATCTCCCCACTCCATGCTGGCTGAACAGCTGGGTGCCACTCTCTGCCCCCCTTGGGTGCCCACCACTTTGCCTGGGTGCCCACCCTCTCTCTGGGTGCCCATCCTCTCTCTGCCCACCTTGAATGCCCACTTTGCCTGGGTGCCCATCCTAGCAAGCAGCACATGATTTTAATAGAGATTACTTTCTTAATCCTTGCCCAATGAACCATAACCCCAGGGCACATATTAACATTATGGATGCTGGCCTCTAACTAGAGAAAAACCTGATTAGCTCTCTAAATAGCAAATGGATTTTTAAAATTATTTTCATTCCAACAGAATCCATTCCTTCTCTATATACACCATACCCACATGGAAAGCCATTTCTGCAATTATTTGAAAAGCCATTTAGACTCAGAAATACAGGCATATGCCCTAAAAGAACTTTCTGGCTTATGCCAGTTTCTAATCTAATGAGTTCAGTCTTATAGTTTGCTTTCCTTTCCAATGTTTTATGTCATGTCATTTTGGGAATAGGCCACAATGCAAATCAGATCAGAGAGCAAGGGAGAGAAAGCAGAACTTGCATTATTCCCCTCCAGACAACACAAAGAAGTCATCAGACTTACCGACAGCCAGCTGTCTAACCAAAATAGTGATTGGTTTATTCTGATTGGCTAAAAGAAAAAGATTTCCCCACCCTCTGGGTACTGGCTGCCTGAAGAGTCAATTAGCTTAGTCCCTTTCTAATTGTTTTATAGGACAGTCCTAGGACCAACTACTTTGCAAAAACAAAAGTGAATATGCATATTAGCTCCTGCCTTATTAATATTAATATTTTAAAAGATCTGGGGCCTTTCACTTGTGAGGTGCTACTGTTGCAGTAGCACCTCACAACTCTTAAAGCAGCAGCAGGCCGCAGGCAAGAGCAGCAGGGAACAACAGAGGGAGCCATTAGGCACACAAAATGGAGGAAGAGACAACATAGCTGACTGAGAAATGTAAGGTGAGTGGCGCCCACTTTGCCCATAGATAAGGTCCACCCCTGTCAGTCCTATGTGTACTAATTTAGAAGTATGTCCCATTGGATTCAGTGGAACTTGCTTCCAATTAAGATGCAATTTAATTGGGCATGGAAATTGTTCATAGAGATGCAACTTGATCCTCCTATTATGAACAGTTAATGTGCAGAAACTGATGTTCTTTCTTTTTCTTTTTCAAAACAGGAGTTGCTAAAGCGCACTCCCAAAAAACACAGTGACTATTCTGCCTTAATGGAAGCTCTCCAAGCCATGAAAGCTGTCTGCTCCAACATAAATGAGGCCAAGAGACAGATGGAAAAATTAGAGGTTTTAGAAGAATGGCAGTCTCACATTGAAGGATGGGAGGTAATGTCACAAATGTGTCATCTTATTAGATGTGGGAGGCATTTAGAAGTCTGCTCATTGTACCTTCCTTATATTCAGCATAGTACATTAGGTGGCACATTAGGAGCAATCCATAATGCACAATTAGAATAACAACCCTTTGTCCTCTGATTTGCTGCTAATAGTAATATTCTCTTTGTGAAGTTTATCAGTCCACACCTAGATGGCTGGTAATAGAAATTGGGTAAGTCAGGAAAAGATCTGTTCTGACTACTTCCTGAAGCCCATCATAGGTGTTTCCATCAAAAGGAAAGGAAAGGTTATGCCGTTGTGTCTGTGTCAACTCCTGGCGACCACAGAGCCATGTGGTTTTCTTGGTAGAATATAGGAGTGGTTTATCATTGCCTTCTCCTGTGCAGTATGAGATGATGCTTTTCAGCACCTTCCTATATCGCTGATGCCCAATATAGGAGTTTCCTATATTCTGGGAAACACACCAGCGGAGATTCGAACCACCAGCCTCCTGCTCTTTAGGCAGGTTGCTCCCCCACTGTGTCATTAGTTGGAGAAGCACCACCTATATTTTCCAATGACAAAGCAGAGAAAAGAAGTAACATGAGATTCCCTTTTAGTGCACTTTCAGGATGAGTAACTTTCAGGATGAGTAAAGGGTGAGATTGTAGTAAGGAAACTCCCCACTATGATTTCTCACAGGTCTGGACTTTTGATTCTTCTTTGTCAGTGGAACATACAAGGTGATACTGCTGAAAACAGGCACACATCACCTTATTCTCCTGCCCTGATAATGTCTAGTAAAAGAAAACATATGATATAATGTTATTGCATTGAACATTTTTCTAACCCTGAAAGCAACAGGAATGAAATGGAGGCAGATACAGGGAAACTCACATCAGTTACACTTACTGAGATGTACTAAACATTTCTTTTTTGCAGCAGCAGCTGTGTATTCGCCATATTACCCAGTTCCACTATCAATCTGCAGAGGCAAGTGATTCAGTCAAACTACAGATTATTTATTTAGACTCTAAGCAAAATATGCCAACCAGTGATATAAATAAAAAATAATGATAAAAATAAAAAATTATGAAAATATCAACCTAGGCTTCCCAAATTATGACTAGATCTTCTGCTGCTAGGATAGTTGTGATTGATAACTGCTTGGGAAGATACAGCTACAATGAGTGTATAATTCTGCAGCTGAAAAATAGAAAGTGATGCATGATAAACAGCATACATTCCCCAACTTTAAAAAAAATGATTTAATGGTTAAGAAACAGAATCATAATACAGTACTAAATTTTGGGTGAAAGTTTTCATTTGCCATCATCCTAGATATATGAATTGAGGTACAAAGTACAGTAGAAGCCACCTAATGGCACAGTGGGAAAGTACTTGACTAGCAAGCCAGAGGTTGTTGGTTTGAATCCTCACTGGTATGTTTCCCAGACTATGGGAAACACCTATATTGGGCAATGGTGATATAGGAAGATGCTGAAAGGCATCATCTCATACTGCATGGGAGATGGCAATGGTAAACCCCTCTTGTATTCTCCCAAAGACAACCACAGGGCTCTGTGGTTGCAAGGATTCGACACTGACTTGACGGCACACTTTACTTTACTTTACAAAGTACAGTATGTGAAAGTTGATGGGAAAACAGTAGTTTTTATTTCAAAAACTAGAAGACTAAAAAAAGGTCAAAACCTGAAATAAACATGTTTGGCTAGCACTTCCAGTATGTGATCTCTCTCAGAAACCTGAAGGGGAATAGGAAGGATAGAGGCAGAAAGAGGTGAAGATTTGGATAAAGGGCTTGAAAAAAAGGCACAAAATGGGTGTGAAAGTCATGAGCTTGTGAACTGAAAGGGAGAGGAATTGAAATAATAACAGGTAGCGAGAAATATGGCATCTCATTCATTCATGCATGCATGCATTCATTCATTCAATTTCTATACCGCCCTTCCAAAATGATTCAGAGAGGTTTACATTAAAACAAAACAATTAAAATCAATTAACAATTAAAAACAGAAATTATAAAACCTCATAAAAATAACAATTAAAACATTCAAAACAGTTTAAAAATCAGGTTACAACATTAAAACCATTTACAACCATTTAAAAACCCTGGAAGGCCAGGCCAAACAGATAGGTTTTGAAGGCTTTCCTGAAGGCCAATAAAGAATTCAAATTATGGATTTCTCCAGGGAGTGCATTTCACAGCCCAGGAGCGGCTACAGAGAAGGTCCGCCTCTGAGTTGCCACCAGACTCACTGGGGGTAGCTGGAGACGGATCTCCTCAGATGACCATAACATATGGTGGGGATCATGCAGAAGAAGACGCTCTCTAAGATAACCTGGACCTAAGCCGTTCAGGGCTTTAAAGGTAATAACCAGCACTTTGTATTTTTCCTGGAAACATATTGGCAGCCAGTGCAGCTGTTTCAAAACAGGCATGATGTGCTCTCTGGGTTGCCCTAGAGACCAATCTGGCTGCCGCATTTTGAACTAACTGAAGTTTCCGAACTACATACAAAGGCAGCCCCACATAGAGTGGATTGCAATAGTCAAACTTGAAAGTTACCAGCTGTTACACCACTGTTTTGAGATCGTCCTTTTCAAGGAATTGATGCAGCTTTCGAATCAGCCGAAGCTGATAGAAAGCACTCCTGGTCATAACCTCCACCTGAGATACCAGGGTGAGGCCTGGGTCCAGGAGTATTCCCAAGCTCTGAACCTGCTCCTTCCAGGGGACTAACTCATCCCTCAGATTCTGAACCTCTACATGAGATTCTGAACCCCTACAACCTCCATCTTGCTTGGATTCAGTTTCAATTTGTTATTCCTCATCCAGCCCATTACTGCCTGTAGGCAGGCATTTAGGGAATGAATACCATTTCCTTATAATGCAGATGAAAAGGAAAAGTAGATTTGGGTGTCATCAGCATACTGATAAAACCCAGGACCAAATTTCCTGATGACCTCACCCAGTGGTGTCATGTAGATATTAAAAAGTATTGGTGACAGAATGGAGCCCTGAGGGACTCCATATAACAGCTCCTGTTTTGAGGAGCAACTGTCACCAAGCTCCACCAACTGGATTCTACCCAAGAGATAGGAGTGGAACCACAGCATAGCAGTGCCCCCTATCCCCAACTCCCCCAGGTGATCCAGAAGGATACCATGGTCGATGGTATTGGATGCCACCGAGAGATCCAAAAGAACCAACAGAGTCACACTCCTTTTGACGATTCTCCAGTAGAGGTCATCCATCAGGCTGACCAAGGCTGTCTCAACCCCATAGCCAGCTCTAAAGCCAGTTTGAAATGGTTCTAGATAAATGGGTCTAGATCTTGGCATGAAGAAATGAAAGAATTAGGAATGTATGAAAATTAAAGGAGGCCATGTTCTTTATTTGGACTGACCTATGAGAAGATAGTCTGGCTTTTATTTGGTCCTGTCATCTGAGTTTCTGCTTCTCATTTGTCTTTGCTTCTGCTTGGTTGGATGAGATCCATGTGCTACAATTCCAAATGTCTGTACCATTCCTTTCAAATCTTGGCATTATCTGAACATGTTATGCCTGCTCTACTCCACTATCATCCTAGATTATATTTAATCTGAATTTCATAATTAGCTGAATGTCAAGACTTTTGATTCTGAAAGATTTATGGGTTTTTTCCCCTTACTTTTACATCTAATTTATATTTGCATTAATGTATGTAATGAAACTTAAGCAAATTAAGATTCTCCAGTTTTAATATGTGACATTCCAAGATACATGTATCAAAGTTTATGACTGAAGACTATAACTGTATAGCAATTTGTATATAACAATTTGTATATAACAGAATGTATATAACATCCAAATGAGAAGAACCCTGGCCAATAGGAAAGCAGTGAAGGGGAGAGAAGAAGGGATCGTAAATGAACTAATTCAAAAGCAGAGGTTGTAATTAAATAATTAAAACACCAAACCAATGTCATTAACTAATCAAACATAGAGGTAGTTAAAATATATCTAGAAATCTGTATGCTGTCAGATGAGTATGTGGATCTTGTGTGCAAAAGTGACTTCATTCCTTAGAATGGAGGGACCTCATCTCCATATGGACTAAAATGATTGAGAAATTCACCCAGAGTGGCATTGTGGCATTCATTATACAGACTGGAGCTTTTGTACAGGGAACATGTCACTTAATAATGGTCATTTTCCTACATTAATGCTTATGTTAGCAATCATTTGAAGTTATATAGCAATCATTTGTTTACAAATAATACTCAGTTGCTAAATGTATAGGGACAGACTTTTTCTGTACCTGATAGGTTTTCCTCATTCAGCTGTTCAGATTTTAAATTGTGTCTGCAAGAGTTAGCCAAATTTTATGACTGTTCTCTGCAATAAATTCTTCTGGACTACAAGAGCTTGTTTAATTAACTAAACATCTGGTTTGATATTGAGCTTGGGAACAGGGAAGCACACTTGTTAAAGATTTTCTGCCAAAAGAAAATATTTAGCACAATGCTTAGCTAGGAAAAGGACTATTTTTAGTATCTGATGGAGGATCAAAACATGGTTTGCATTCCTACACAAAAATGTCATAAACCAAACATGTTGGTTATTTTTTAAAAAATGGAGGGAAAGCAGACATTGCCTTGAAGAATGTAGATATTAAAAGATTAGTCATTTAATAGCATAGATGTTACATGCATTAGGCCCAAAGCAGAACTTGCCCGAACAGATGTCAAAGTAAATTAGCTGTTAGAAAAACTGTTAGTTAAAAAAAATAAATGGTTTCACAAAAGTAGAAACTCCAAATTTTACTGCTTAGAATACCTTAATTACATACAGAATTGTTTTTGAAACAGCAGATTAATAGGATGATGTTGTGTCTTTTGTTCCAAACATTTTTATTGAGTATTTTTTACCCTTATTAAGTTTCTGGTCCTATATGCTCCACCAAGAACACAGTGGAGTTAATAATCTTCTGAATCAAAAGGTTTGAATACACATGAATAGAGGTCCATCTGCTGCAATTGAGGCTTTCTTAATTTTCACAATGTGGCTGTTAAAAGCATGAATATTAAAAGCACTTTGGCAGCTTGTTCAAAGCTGCTGCTAAGGAAAATTGAGAGAGAAGGCTGGATGAAAATCGACTTGGTGTTCATTGTCTGACCCAGCACAGTAACTGATTCTACTGTAACTGGGTCTGCTTGCAGCTGTAACCCAAAAAGAAGAATGTGGTTCAGGGGCAGTAAGCAAAGTCACATGATAAATTGGACACATAGAGGGCCCTTCCTGGAAGCTACTTGCTGCCTACAATGCAGACTGTGACAGAAGCACCTTAGAAAATATTTTCTTTCTTGTTTAGTTCTTGTGCTGGCTTTTTATCTAAGATTCAATTGTTTTGGGTACATAAAAGCCCTATCACTTTTTAGTAAAATGTAAACTATGTTTCAATATATTGTGGCCACACTAATGAAATTATTTTCCTAATGTTCTTTAAGCATAGGGCTGTTTTACTCATACATGTGTATGGCCATTGATTATGGCATTGTGTGATGACTTCATGTGTGAATCAGCCACTAGGTCTACATATAGAACTTCTGCATCATCTGAAGGCGACTCAGACGCTTTAGCAGATGCCAAGCATTTCCCCTTCACAGCCCAAAATGAAAAGCTGCTTTTGGCACAAGGGTTGGATTGCACCTATTGAGCACAGGCTGAAGTGTGCACATATCAAACTGAAATTTGTGTATATGTTTAGATGTTGTGCTTAGGTCTGAATGACATATAAGACTATCCCTAAAATATTTAGCAAAGATCCTAAGAACAGTTCGCACTTAGCATGCTGATTTGTTGCCTTATGACTTAAGGCATACTCTTTCTATGAAGTTCCTATTTTATATTGTCTGCTTTATTGGTTATCAGTGGCAAGGTTAGCCACTGATCATAGTTGACATCATCTGTGATGAGGCAGGGCCTCTGGGAAAAGGCTCCTATTTGCCATGGGGGGGTGATACCTAAAGGAAGTGGTGATTAAGTGGTCTGTCATTGCCATTTCCTACCCCATTTGCCAAGGAAAGCCTTACCATGGAACTTAGAGGAGATCCACAGGAAGAGGAGATCCACATATGAGGTCCTTGCAAACCTTCAGTTGGCCTGGACTTCCTTTACACACAGGGGTGCACCTAGGCCCAAAAGCAGCCCAGACCTGAAGGGCTTTGGAAGGCCCGCCCACCATAGGTCCCCCCCCACCACCACCACCACCATGAGGCTCCCCTTTAAACTTTTTAATAGATACCTGCCGCCGCCCCACCACTGCTCCTGACTCCAGGGGGACCAAATGATTGGGAGGTGCCAAATGATCGGCGGGGCCTCCTCAGTGCCCCACTGCTGCCCCACACCCACCACTGTCCCACCATGCTTATATTTGCCATCTTCACTGCCAGGGGGTGGGGGCTTAGCTGAGTGGAGCAGGTGTCCCTCCCATGGTGGCGGCGGCAGTGGTGGCGGCTGCAGTGGCAGTGCAATGCTCCTTATTTATTTATTTATTTATTTATTTAGCACATTTTATACTGCCCTAACCCAAGGTCTCAGGGCAGTTCACAACAAACAAATACTAAAAACAGTTTAAAACAAATAATAAACAATCAAAAGTTAAAAAGTTAAAAAGTTAAAAAGCTAAAAGGCCTGGGTAAAAAGATAAGTTTCACTGCACACGTCACAAATGGCCTGCCGTACAGGTGTTTGCACTGCACAGGTGTGCAGTGCATATCCACACTGTCCATATTCACACTGCACAGGTGTGCCCGCCGCACAGGTCCACCAGCCACTGTGGTCACCACCACCATGGGGGGAGGCCTGCTCTGCTCTGCTAACCCCTCACTCCCGGCAATGAAGATGGCAAATATTTGTGGGGCAGCAGATGGTGCGGGGCAGAGGTGGGTGTGCAGCAGTGGTGCAGTGGTGAGGCTCTGGGGAGGCCCCTGAGATTATTTGGAGGCCCCGCTGGAGACAAGAGGCCACGGTCTTGATCCCCAAAGTCCATGGCTAAGTGCTCCTCTGTTTACACATTCCCTTAAGAGTGTACTTGCTCTCATGTTGTTCTGGGAATGTGTTCAAGTGTCCATAGTGTAGCTGTTTCTCACAATAGCTGACATTGTAACTAAGGAAGTGAGGATGCAGGAGCCTCAAGTGAGGATGTAGAAGTGAGGAAGCAGGAAATGAGGATGCAGGAGGATGCAGTGGCAGCTTCCCACTGTGAGGACGCAGCTTCCACTTCAGCCCTGCTTTAGTAGTCAGGATGTCAGACAATATATTTTCAAAACAAGCAAATGATGCATTCCCAGGAAAACTGGGAGCAACTGTAGAATAAGCAACAGCTACAGTGGTAAGCAGACGAAACATGAACCCCATTGCCCATTAAGATCATCCGAAGAGGTCCCATTGATCATCCGAAGATCATCCGAAGAGGTCCCATGGAGGTCCCATCCAAAGAGCCCCATTTCCCATTAAGATCATCTGAAGAGGTCCATCTGCAGCTACCACCCATTCATCTGGTGGCTGCATGGGAGCGGGCCTTGTCTGTTGCTGCCCCAAGACTCTGGAATGCACTCCCTGCTAAGATAAGATCCCCCCCATCTCTGACATCTTTTTAAAAATCCTTAAAGACCTACTTTTTCACCCAAGCTTTTAAATTTAATTGTGGTTTTAAACTGTTGTAAGGTTTTTATTTCAGTGTTTTAACTTTTTATGTAGTTGTGAGCTGCCCAGAGAAGGAAGTTTGGGGCAGAATACAAATTTGAGAAATAAATATATGTAGGGGACATTCTTTTGAACAAAGTGGTAGAGAAAAGTTGAGCCATGACAGCACTATTATTGATATATTATTTAAGCCAATACTTTAAATCCTTTAAAAATGATTGTGGTAATCATTTCCAGTCAATCAATTGGAAGTTGTTACTTTATCATGCTATAGACCCTAATTCAGCAGAAATCTGATCTGCATAAATAGCTTAGCTCTTCTGTCTGAACCTTGCAAATTTGGCTAACATTCTGCTCCTAAACCTGTTTACTTTAAAAGAAGCTCTTTTTATTTCACTGGGACTTACTTCCAAGCAAATATGCTGAGGATTGCTGCCTAAGTTTTCATATATCCATATTACTATGGCCACAATATATACATACAAGTGCATCTGAATTTCTCTGAACGCATCTCTGTCAAAATATACCTCCAGAGAACCACAGTCAAAGTTCAAAAAGCAGCTTGTGGATTTGGCATGAGCGCAGTTGGAGAAAAATTATGTGCACACATGCAGCTTAGCAGTTCTGTGAGAACACTTATTGAGCGAGAAATTTTCAGAAAAATGTTCGGATGCTACAAAGGTCACAGGTGCCTCATTAGATCACTTCCAATAATTTGGAAGATTTTAGAGGACAATTTCTCTTAATGCAAAGTAGCATTCTCAAATCAGGATCTGACAGATAATGCCAAGATTATTGAACAAGATCCACCCCCCCTCCCAAAATTCCTAATAATAATAAATGTGGTGTTTTTCTTCTTCAATTAATCGAAATTGCAAATTCATTATTGTGGGGAGAAAAAACCCCTGCATGTTTCTTGGTTCTATCAGCATCCATCAGCATCATTTACTCTTTGTCAAACAGAGAGTCCAATCATTTGTTCTCTCTATTTTTCCTTGGTTAGGGATCTAACATCACAGACACATGCACAGAAATGCTGATGTATGGAGTTTTGTTGAAAATCTCTGCAGGAAATATTCAGGAAAGAGTGTTTTTCCTTTTTGACAATCTTTTGGTCTACTGCAAAAGAAAGCATAGGTAAGGTACATTATATTAATTTATGATTTGATGGCTAACTTTATAAAATAAACATGTAGATTTTGATCTTAAATTTATTCCTATTACTCTGATTTAACTGCTCTCTGTTGATGCTGTTAACACTAAATGAAATTCAGAACAGACAAAAGGAAGTCCGTCCATTACACGTGTTGCTAAGCTATGGAATTTGCTGATGCTGAGTTGCACCAATCTAGATTTTTTAAAAAAAGGTTTAGACAGATTCATGGAGGATAGGGCTATCAATTGCTTCTAGCTTCAAAAGTTGTATATTTCCATCAGGATCAGAAGGGGATTGCTCCTGAACACTAGATGCTATGGAACACCAATGGAAGGAGGAGGCTTCCCTCTTTCCCCTGCTTGCAGGCTTCCATGTTGCACTTGTCTGGACATTACATGAAGCAGGATCCTGGACTAGATGGCCCTTTGGCCTGATCCAGGAGGACTTTTCTTATGTTCTTACTATTGTGCTAGGATATTCACTTAGGTTTTGAAATATCAGCCTCCTGAAATGAATTCTACATCAAAGATTTAGCATAAAAGTTTGAAGGGTGCAGGGCATTCATTTAGTTCCTTCTCTCTGTCTTTTCACTTTAAACTTTATTATAAAATTGATTTCTCCACCATAGCATAGTTAAAAAAGAAGCACATAACCGAAGTACAGAATAATGTTGTGTGTACTGAATAACTCTTTGCACATGTAATTGGGGAGGGGCAATTATTGCTAATTATCCTTCTTTCTGCAGCCCTCTGTGCCTCCCAGAAATATGTCTTTGAGTCTACTGCAAAAATAACCCTCAGGGACATCATTTTAGGAGTCAAAGAGTCTGCAGAGGGAAGGGAGGATCAGCAAACACCACCCCTTCCTTGCTGCACATGCAAAACATTATTTGGCAGTGTTCGTGTGAGTGTTAGACTTCAAGTTTGAACCGTGACCACTTCTTAAAAACATGATGTATTGTATCTGTAATATATTTAATTACTAATAAGGATTAATGAGTTTTGATTCTGGAATGAAATGTTAATATTTAGATTATGACCTTATACTTTCCTCCACACCTTCCTAAGACGACTGAAGAACAGCAAAGCATCTACAGATGGACATAGGTATCTTTTCCGGGGCAGAATAAACACCGAGGTGATGGAGGTAGAGAATGTAGATGATGGTACAGGTATGTATATCTGCACCAACTAAATCATCACTATGTGTGTGTTTTTAAAAGCTATTCTGCTCGTTTTGTTTCCTTTATATAGTAAATAATATTACAAATACTGAAGCAATTGTTTGCAGAAGTCAAATGAAGGACGAAGGATTACATAGAGTTGAGTTCTTTATAAAGAAAAGCATATAGTTTTCCTTAGGTCCTGATCCTCTGTACTGAAGCAGTTTGGCATAAAGATCCTAATGGTGACAAAACTTGTTAGAGGGCTAGCAACCACCATTTATCCAATATTTTGTGGGGCAAAACATTTTTTTTACACTCAATAATAATCCAAAGGGAACTTTATATTCACATATATATTACATTGATGAGGTGGTGGGTGAATAAGTAAACGACCATTTCATAAGCAAGAACATTCTGGTTTCAAGTACTACTGGAGGAAGAAAACACTGGATATGGCCTAATGTTGAACACATGTTAAATTGATGTGCAGTTTGTTTTCCCAGTAATTAATACAATTTGACCATTTTTGGTTAAAATTATTGGCTGACATTCAGAGCAAGGTAGTGCCAGGGCAGCAAAAAGAACAGACTAGCAACAATTCCAGATTTACTGCACTGGTGCATCAGGGAAGAAGTGTTTTTTTATGACCTCACCTTCACCAGGAAGCCCTCTGTGCCACATGAAAATATCTTCATGGTGGAGGACACTGATTGTCCCTCTCCGGAACTGAGCTTCTCAGGCTTGGAGGCTGAAGAACTGGGCCAATGTTGTACTGAATTTTAGTTGATGAGAGAGGATGTTCTAAATTGTCTTGAAAAACTAAAAAATAACAAATCTCCAGGGCCAGATGGCATCTACCCAAGAGTTCTGAAGGAACTCAAATGTGAAATAGCTGATCTCCTACCAAAAATATGTAACTTGTCCCTACAGTCAGGCTCTGTACCAGAGGATTGGGAAGCAGCTAATCTAACTCCAAAAAGGGATCTGGGGGGATCTGGGAAATTACAGGCCAGTTAGCCTAACCTCTGTGCTGGGTAAATTGATGTAAAGCATACTTACGGACAAAATTGTTAAAGATATAGAAGAATGGGCCTTGCTGAAGGAGAACCAGCATGACTTCTGCAAGGGCAGGTCTTGCCTCACTAAGCTTTTGAAGTTCTTTGAGAGTGTCAACAGGCATGTGGATAAAGATGATCTGGTTGACATAGTATACCTGGATTTCCAAAAAGCTTTTGACAAAGTTCCCCACCAAAGGTTCTTGAGTAAACTTAGCTGTCATGGTATTAGGGGACAGCTTCATGTGTGGATTGGTAACTGGTTGAAGGACAGGAAACAGAGGGTAGGAATAAATTGACAGTTTTCACAATGGAGGGAAGTAAGAAGTAGGATCCCTCCGGCAACTGTCATGGGATCAGTGCTCTTTAACTTGTTCATAAATGATCTAGAAGTTGGGGTACCCAATTAAGTGGCCAGATTTGTAGATGACACTAAACTCTTTAGGGTAGTGAAATCCAAAATACATTGTGAGGAGCTCCAAAAGGATCTCTCCAAAATGGGTGAGTGGGTGACAAAATGGGAAACGCGGTTCAATGTAAGCAAGTGTAAAGTGATGCATAATTGGGCAAAAAAACCCAACTTCACATATATGCTGAGAGGAGCTGAGCTGTTGGTGACTGACCAGGCGAGAGATCAGGGTAAGTGATGAACAGTTCGTTGAAAGTGTCGACTCAATGCGTGGCAGTGATGAGAAGGAAAATTCCATGTAAGGGATCATTAGGAAGGGGATTGAAAATAAGAATGCTAGTATTAAAATGACCTTATACAAATCTATGGTGCAGCCACATTTGGAGTACTGCATACAGTTCTGGTCACCATATCTTAAGAAGGATATTGTAGAACTTGAAAGGGGGCACATGAGGGCAACCAAGATGACCAGGGGCCTGGAACGCCTTCCTTATGAGCCAAAGCTATAACATCTGGGCTCTTTAATTTTTGAAAAGAGGTGACTACGGGGAGACTTGATAGAGGTATATAAAATTATGTATGAAGTAGAGAGAGTGGACAGAGATAAATTTTTCTCCCTATCTCACAACACTAGAACCAGGGGCCATCCCATGAAACTGAACGTTGGGAAATTGAGGACCGACAAAAGGAAGTACTTTTTCACACAGCACATAATTAATCTATGGAATTCTCTGCCATAGAATGTGGTGATGGCCACTAGCCTGGATGGCTTTAAAGGGGTTAGACAAATTCATGGAGGACAGGTCTATCAATGGCTACTAGTCTGGTGGTCTCCAGTCTTAGATTCTCTGTTGTGAATCAGGATGCTGGAATAGATAGGCCTTGGGCAGGGCTCTTTTTATGTTCTTATGCATAAACTGCACCCCATCTACTGCTCCTAAAACTATATGAACTCCTAATCTCTCCTGTGCAAAGCACACTATAAGAAAAAAAAAGTCCGAAACCACCTCCAGGCTTCCCTGTTGAGCGTTCTTTCTAATCCTGGTAGAAATAGTAGTGTGATAAAATTTTACATTTGTTATCCTCTTTATGGATAACAAATGTAAAATTTCATTTCTTTCCAGTATTTCCTTCCACTTTACAAGCCCACAAGTGACTGGAGTACATGCCAGGTTTCATCTTGCATTTTCACATTTTCAACATAGTGGACTGTATGTGCCAGATATCTTGTCAAAAATTGTTTCTACAATCTAGTCATAAATTGGAAATAATTTCCTCTAAGTTTAACTACATAATGAAAAACAATTACCATTTGTCTCTATGAATTCCCATGTCAAAAGTAATAGGTCTTCCCAAAACCTAGAGTCCAAAATGCTACAGTTTTGTTTAGGCAAGAGTAAAAGAACTGGAGCTACAGTGGTGAAATTTCTGTTTCGCCATTTGCTTTGTAAGTACCTTCTTGCAGTGCACT
Source organism: Hemicordylus capensis (assembly GCF_027244095.1). NCBI lineage: Eukaryota > Metazoa > Chordata > Lepidosauria > Squamata > Cordylidae > Hemicordylus > Hemicordylus capensis. The sequence continues at coordinate 267,241,011 of NC_069660.1, forward strand.
AATTTGCTCTTTATGGCACACTTTGGATTTGATTGTGGTGGCTGATTTACTGGGAGGCTTGTGGATAGATAGTACTGCTTACTTAGATATACCTTGGCTTTCTTCATCTCTATGATTGTATGATTTGAGTGTTTGCACTTTGGCTGCTAAACTACATGCATGACATTGGGCCACAAATCAGGAAAGAAACACAATGGTAAAATCAAACACCTTCTATGCTATTGCTCAAATTTGTTCTGATGTATTTGGTGGGAGCCATTTAAAAATGCTGCTGAAAACCTGAAAAAGACGCATATGCTAGAAAGTATCTTCATCTTAAGTTTTTTAGGTAAGGTAAGAGTGCATGCTTTCATTTTTTGTAATTCTTCTGTTTAACTTAGAATGAGTTCAGATATAACTCTTTGAGATCCAAAGTGTTTAGCTTTAAGTGCACATCTTTACAGGTTTTCTTTGTTACCTTTTTCCAGCTGACTATCACAGCAGTGGCCACATAGTTATTAGTGGCTGGAAGATACACAACACAGCAAAGAACAAATGGTTTGTGTGTATGGCCAAAACACCTGAAGAAAAGCAGGAATGGCTGGAAGCTATTCTGAAAGAGAGAGAGAGAAGAAAAGGTGAAGGCACAAACTTAAATTGCAGAATGTTTCAAGGCAAATGAAGGAGCCTCGCTTGTGTGCTTTGTGTCTCTTGCTTTCTTCAACCTAAGCGATCTAGAATCAAAACTAGCTTTGACGAACCACCTTCTTTCTCTCTTTCCTTCATTCAGACCATTCTACTCTTTATTCTGCTTGCCCAGGAACTGAGCTGAAACTCTGGAATCTTCACCAGAAGGCAGATCATGATGACTGCTTTTTCTTTTTCTACTCCTATGTAACAGATGTGCTGTCAAGACCCCATTCATACAATAACAGGCTATATTATGAGAATAATCACTCATAAGATGAATACATTTTGAAATTCTCTCCTTTTGTTTTCCCTCCTCCCTCCCCCAGTCAATGGGGACACAGGTGCCCATGACAACACTTGATTTGCATGGTAACAAGCCAACCAAGAAGCAAGGAGATTAAAAACCAATTGGAAGCCATTGTCAGGAAACCAGCCAGCAAAAAAAAACAAAAAACCAGGCCTCCAAAATGGCATTCAAACTGTTTTGATTGAAACAGGGTTACCAAGGAACCTTGGAAAATGCCTGATGCTGAGTCAGACATTTAGTCCATCTAGCAAAGTATTATCTACACAGACTAGCAGTGGCTTCTCCAAGGTTGCAGGCAGGAGTCCCTATTTTGAAGATGCCAGGGAGGGAACTTGGAACCTTCTGCAAGCATACAGATGCTCTTCCCAGAGTGGCCCCATCCCCTAAGGGGAATATCTTACAGTGCTTACACATGTTTCCCATTCAAATGCAAACTAGGGCAGAGCCAGCTTAGCAAAGGGGACAATTCATGTTGCTACCACAAGAACAGCTCTTCTCCCTGTTCTGCTCTGAGCTCAAAATGTGTCCTTTTTTTTAGTGGGGGTTCTGTTTCGAGCTCAAAACACTCAAAACAGCCCATTTCAAGTCGAAATGTTCTGCACATCTCTACTCCAGAAGGTTTGCAGACTGTGCTTTCCATGAACAAAGAATCATCATCTAGAAAGGCCCTAAAACAACGAGGAAGGGTATAGCAAAAGACTTTGAGGGAAATGAGGCGAGGAGGAGGAGGAGCAGGAACTTCATACCAATTTTCAAAATAGAAGCATTTGATTAATCTCAAGTGATTTTATTTTGACAACCTATATATTTCAGTTGTCTCTTCCCTTATCTAAAACATCTGTATAAATATTCCTTTGATAAATACAGGATCTAGTGAGTTAATTACAAGCAGAATAACAGATGATTCATGAACAAAACATTTTGCAAAATTCAAATATATTAAGTTAAAATTAGCTGTAAACAGCATTCCATTCACCATGAATAAAGATAAGCTTTAATTCTTTTCTTTACTTTACAATCTGAAATTGATCAAAATTCTGCAGACTTCAATGGTTTTCCCAGCAGCTCTCCCCTTAGAATGTTAACATTATGACTACTGACCCACATACTGATGTTGCCAAAATTGGTATTTTACCTAGTTCAAAATATAAATTTATCCAGCTCATAATTGTGCATTATGAATCAAGCACCATTTCCCTGAGAAGTTTTATTCTGGCTTGGAATGCAAACTGAGTTGCTGAACATGTGCAAATCAGCAAGGAGATCAGGAATAAGCCATTTCTTGTGATGCCTAAACAATATGTAGAGATGCCAGGCATCCTAGAAACTTCATGTTCTGTGGTTTCTTCATGTTCGGTGACACTGCATAGCCCTACTCAGCACCTCAGGTGCAAAGAACCCTGGGATATGTTTCCAGGACCCTACTGATTATTTATCCACCCTATAAAATTACGTGTCTCATGAGCCCTGGAGGCTGGAATGTTGCTGTTTCAGCAACCCAAGTTGATGCTGCTGCTGTGAGATTCAAGTAGGTTTTGGAGAATGGTACCATGATGCTTATGGGTAAGGAGTTTAGATAGTAAATGGGGGTGTCTTAAAGGGTTTGTGCAGGTGGGAGAAGGTGTTTGGATCCTAAAGATGTCATTAGATGTGCAAGAGGCTTCCAGATAGAAAAAAAGAGCCATTAAGCAGGGGAAATACTCATACTAGGTGTGCCTAAGATTGCACAGGTACCTATGGGCAATGATGCACAATAAGTAAATCCTAATTTTGTATTTTAATATAATAGTAAAAGATCATTGCATGCTAATCACTTTGAGAATTTTTCTTGAAAAGTGATATAAAAATATTATTCATAAGAATAACATAATCAGCAAAAACAGATATGCTATAAATAGTAACAACCCCCATACTAAAAATTATTGTTATACTTTTTTGCCCCCAAATACTTCCATAAAACCTGATAGCAACCTAATTAAATAAAATTAATAGTAAAATTAACAGCAAAAAATTTCTAATAAAAGTATAAGGCCAGTACTCTGGAAAAAATTCCAAAAAGATTAGATTCTATTTTTGTTTCATAGGACTAAAACTAGGCATGGAACAAGATACTTGGATGATGATCTCTGAACAAGGAGAGAAACTTTACAAAATGATGTGCAGACAAGGGAACCTGATCAAAGACCGAAAAAGAAAATTAACTACTTTCCCCAAATGCTTCTTCGGAAGGTATGTGTTTTTAATTTTCTGTTTTGGACTGTTCTGTGCCATGCTTTTAAATCAATAATTTATCATGAGGGATATACCTAAAGTGTAGCCAGTTTTCTTAGGATGCCTATTTTACCCAAAATATTTGAGACAATCTTTCTGTACATCAAGCAGATGGTATAATCCTTTGTATAGTAAGTATGTATGTATGTACAGTATGTATTTATGTATTTATAAAATTTCTATACTGCCCTTCCAAAATGGCTCAGGGCGGTTTACAATTAAAAACAATTAAAATCAATTAACAGTTAACACCATAAAAACAACAATTAAACAATTAGAACAGTTTAAAAACCCTGAAAAACTAGGTTACAACATTAAAACCATTTACAACAATTTAAAAACCCTGGAAAGCCAGGCCAAACAGGCTCTCTTGGAAGCCAATAAAGAATTCGAAATGTGGATTTCTGCAGGGAGCGCATTCCACAGTCCAGGAGCAGCTACAGAGAAGGCCTGCCTCTGAGTTGCCAACAGACGTACCAGTGGTAACTGGAGACGGACCTTAACGTGTGGTGGGGATCATGCAAAAGAAGATGCTCTCTAAGGCAACTAACCTGGACCTAAGCCATTCAGGGCTTTAAAAGTAATAACCAGCACTTTGTATTTTGCCTGGAAACATATCGGCAGCCAGTGCAACTGTTTCAATGCAAGCTGTATAGAATCTTTATGAATGAATGAGACAAATTGGTACAACTGTTTATGAAGAGGTTGATCAGACCAACTGAGGCAGTAAATGATTAGGCCAGATAACTGAAATGGTGGTAAAAGGGCACAGGTCAAAATCCCTGGCCATAACTTTATTAATAATATAAGCCACCAATCAGGCATTATTTGCAAAAGGAGACTAAAAGACAGCAACCAATAGGAAGCAGAGAACATCCAGGGTAGTGCAAGTTTGCACTGCCCCACAATCTGAGCAAATAAGCTGTATAAAATTACAAATTCACTAACACAAAGTTACAAGCGGCTGCTAATTAACCAAGCAAAATAATTGACAACAAAGGTTACAATGTAGCAAGAGATAAATAAATACCCAAAATTAACATTCAAGACTAATTATCATGCTTTCCCTCAGTCTCCACCACCGCAGGTGGGCCCTCAGCCATGCCAGGGCCCGTCCCGCCAAACAGAGAGGCACTCAGATATGCCCACCTATGAGCCCCACACATAAGCCTTCCCACTCTCCTGAGAAAGATGAATCGCATCCCTGCCAAACATTTCCCCTCTAGGCAACCAAAATTCAGGCTGTATGAAGAGGCTACCACCCCTCCAAGGAACAATTTTAAACATTTCTGAATTGATCTTCTTCCTGGACTTGTTAAGCACACCAACTTCCTGAGCCCCAGGCCACTGCAGCAGAGGTAATAATTCAACCATGGCAATGATGGAGCTGGGACAGGTCCTAAGAACGTGATTCAAACCATTGGCAATTAACAGTATAAACCTGAGGCTGGGAATGAACACAATGTCATTCTCGCCCAGATGAATAATTGACAAGTGTGGCAGCTGACACTCTTGGGTTAAGTATTCGACTGTCAGGAGCTTTTCCGGACAGCAGGCTTTACCACAGATTTTCTGTGAGGCTTTACTACGAGTTCGAAGTTGCCGCAAAATACTGATGCAATTTTTTTTTTTTTAACCATGGATATAAATTGGGCTACACTCTAACACATGATGAAAAACCCAAATTGTGTGTGAAGTGCTCCCTGATAGCTCACAGGGACTTCGGGGTAAATTTGGCCAATATGTGAACATGCACCTCCATTCCGGAGGAGATGTGAACTAAAAGCCAAGTGTGAAATACTTCCTTGACTAAGGCCCTCCACAACATCCCTCTCCGGCATGCCCAATGAAAGTCCGTGTGAGACCTGAACCTGAGCTGCATATCACGGCAGTTGACGGATGTCCAATAGGCAATGATCCAAATCGATATGCGGTCCCCACCAATCACCACACCAGAATGAGGAAACAAAACAGTAACAATTAACTGGTATATTAGAACAGGCCCTTCCAGACATTGAGCCAGAACGCATCAGAAGACCAGCATCTAATCTGCTTCACATCCTCTGCATAGGAACCCTTCGAAGCTGCAACAGAGCCAGCACTGACACAAAAAGAATGTGTGCCAAAATGATCAGCAGGAAGACCAGAAGGACTGAACGCCTTCTTGAAGATGGACTGGAATGGGAACTGTGTCAGCAGGATACATTCCTGATGGATTAAAAATGGACCGGCACTGGTATGCCTTCGCCCCAAGTAGCCAGCCACTGCTTTGAGAGGTCATATACCCTGCACAGCACCACCCCTCAACTGAATCCCAGCTTCCTTACCCAATTAATCTGTCTTGGGGAAATTAAGTGCAAATAAACCATAGAAACTTGCACTGAAACATCCTAACAAGCAACAAAAGTCAAACTTGGACTGAGGCAAGAACTCACTTATATGCAAAGCTTCAAAAAAACAGCAGCACAAAAGTGACTTGGAAAAGGCAGACGTCAAATAATCTGTTCAGCCGCGAGGTTATCACACCAAAAAAGAATGGACTTGGAGAACGAAGCACCCCAAACCAGCACTGCCACCAGGATTGGAAAAAATGCCTAAAAAGTGAGGTCCTTCTTAACGTTGTCAACCCACCATTCCGCGGGCCAAAGGGCTGTACACCACTGCCCTCCCCCCAATATAGGCTGAAGTCAATGGAGCCTACTGTGTCTGAATGGCCTTGAAAGCTGCTTTCCCAACAAATGGAATCCCTCCAAAAGGAGACACCATTGAACGAATTAAAAAACTCAAGCCACACAGCAACACCTTTGAGAAATCCTGTAGACAACCTAATCCTATGATGAGGGGCCTTTGGTTGGGATAACAATAAATAGTTTTAGCTTTTTATCAGCTTTGGCTGATACATTAGCTATGTTCACTTCTGGAGGTAAATGACCTTAAAATAGTGGTGCATATGCTGGTAAGTTCCAGGCTCGACTACTGTAATGCACTCCATCTGGGGATGCCTTTGTATGTAGTCCGTAAACTACCATTGGTACAGCATACAGCAGCCAGACTAGTATCTGGGACAACCTGAAGGGACTGTATAACACCGATTTAAAAAGAATTGTACTGATTGCTGATATGTTTCCAAGCGAAATACAATGTGCTGCTTATTACCTATAAAGCTGTCAATGGCTTAGATCTAAGGTACTTAAGAGAGTGCCTTCTTTGTAATGAACCCTGCCACCTATTAAGATCATCTGGGAAGGGACCAGGCCTTCTCTTAAATTTATTTATTTATTTATTTATTTATTTATTATTTAATTTATATACCGCCCTTCCAAAATGGCTCAGGGCGGTTTACAATTAAAACAACTCATAAAACAATGAAAAGTTAAAACAAATTAAAAACAATAAAACAAATAACAATTTAAAAACATTTTAAAACAAAAATTAAACATTGTCCCCAGACCCCAGCTCAAGAAAACACGTAGACTTAGTATAGAAGAAAAGGGCCACAACTTTGTTAACTATTACACAAAGCATGGCAGACTGGAACACCAGGTGATTAATCACCCTTAGAGAACAGTGCGGGCCAATAGAAGCAGGTCAGAACTCTGAAATCCTACCCAGCGCCCTACTGGGCGACACACCCTGGCTCGGGAATGGGCAGGTACACTCCACCCAATTCCTTCAAAGCCGACCCCCCCTTCTGTAAGAGAGGATCTGGATACTTCTAGGCATTTATCCACCCCGGACCACACAGCCCAAAGGTTGGAGAAGTCCTGAAGCAGGGTTCATGGCAATCATTCTCCCCGTGCCGCACAGGCTACAAAGGAGCGATTAACCAATCACCCCTTTTACATATCCAAGGGTGCTCACCGATGTTCTAACCCTCAAATTACCACCCCGCCCGCACTGTTCCTGCCATTGTGGCTGACCTAACTCTAACTACGCACCCAGGACACAGAACGGAGTAGGCGAAAAAAACCCCAACAGTGGCCAGTGCGTTGGGAGCAAAAAATCCCTACTCGGCCCCTTCAGGCGGCCAGTCGCTAGACCCGCTCTGTACCGGGGGGGGGGGGGGGAGGGAGGGGAGAGCTCCTTCTCCTGTGGTTGCCTGGTCCCAACTGAAAAGAGAATGAAGAATGAATGAAGAATGGGGCGGTTCAAGTGCAGCCCATCCCTTTTGTACAGGCCTTGCTTGCCCCAAAATGTATCCCAGTGTCTAACAAATCTAAACCCCTCCTCTCGGCACCAACACCTCATCCATGCATAGAAACCCATCAGCAATGCCTGTCTCACTGTACCTGCGCATGGAATAGGTAGCATTTCTGAGAATGCTACCTTGGGGTTCCTGTACTTCAGTACGCTAGCTATCAGCCTAAATTTGGCTTCCAGAGCCTCCCGACTACATTTCCCCACATCATTGGTGCCGACGTGCACCACGACAGCTGTCTCCTTCCCAGCATAGCGTAACAACCTATATAGATGCTGTGTGATGTCTGCAACCTTCGCACCAGGCAGGCAAGTCACCATTTGGTCAACACTGGGTCACAAACCCATCTCTCTATACCTCTAATGATCAAATCACCCACTACAAGGAGGCCCCCACCCCCCGGAGGAGTATCCCCTGTGCGAGAGGAGAGGAGAGAGAGGGCGTAATCATGGCCTTCAGAGAACACAGTATCTAACTAAAATGATCAAAGGAACTAGAGTGTATTCATCTTTTTATTCATATTGACTCGGGTGTCACATCACTCTTGGATAATGTCTCTAGGAAAGCAATAACCCTTCCTGCTGCTTCTTAGATATCTTGTGCTTTGACAGAAATTATGCAGGTGAATCTGAAGCAGCAGGTGACAAGATTGTTGATGTTCTTCTCAGCAGGCCTCAACCTGCCAGCACACCTAGCTTTGTGGTGGATTATGACCTTGATCCAGACTCCTCCATCTATCCCTATGTGGTACATCAAGTCCTGTTAAAAGAAACAAAAGAGCTAGATTTTTGGATGAGGAGAATGCATTTGCACACAGTACATTAACAACCGAACTGTTGCTTCCACAGCTCCTGTTGTTGTTGTTGTTACAATATTTCATTTGCTGGATTAAACTTGTTTTGATTTTCCCCCCTAACCAGTGAGTTTGTGTCCTGGTTGTTAGAAACTGGAGAGATACACAGACCTGAAGAAGGTGTTCATCTTGGTCAGGCTTTGCTGGAGAATGGCATTATCCATCATGGTAAATATTTTGTTTGTTTGTTTGTTTGTTTGTTAATCAATTGTGTACACCGCCCCAAACTTTCATTTCTGGGCGGTTGCAAATATGCACCCTCACCTATACAAATATTTGAAATAGCTCCATGTTTAGATTCCATGTTGTCATGGAATACATGGCAGAGCCATGTATTCCTTTTCTGCAAATCCCAGTGAGGTTGTGAACTCAAGTTAGTGCCTGAATTCAGTAATGGGCTAATAAACTGATGGTCATTTGCAGTAAGACTGCTTGCTAATGCAGGTGCTACATTTACTTCATGATTTCCATTATATTCATGTTATGCTTTTGATTGTAAGGCATACCATGTGCAGAAGATATGTTGAGTCTTCTGCATTCCACTTCAGGAGCATATCAGGGATTCCATGAGGCTATTTCCACAATTGCCCAAAAGCGGGCTAAGGCAGCCCAGTCCACTGTTGGGCGATTGTGTGCTGCAACGGGAGTAGTGTGTCTCCTGGCAGCTAGCCACTATAAATCTCCCTCCCCTTAAACGAGGTTAATGGAGCGATTGCTCTGTTAACCTTGTTTTTGTGCTTGTGTGTCACCGCAGCATGTGGTGACACATGAGTAGACCCCCAACTGGGGACTGCAAGCAGCCTCCCTGGCTCAGAGAGGAGATAGACCCTGCTTGCGCCGAGCATCCTGGAACTTCTGGGGGCTGAGTGGCCCCTGATCCCCGCTGCCCCCACTGGCTCCGTGACCGAGCCAGTGGCCATGTGGGCAGCTGATCTGGCCACCCAGCTACGAGTGGCTGCTCATCTGTGGGGAAGCCTACTCTCCCCGCAGAACCCCGTCAGGCGCTTTGCACGTGTCGTCTGAAGCGCCTCCATGATGATCTGACATGTTCAGGTTTTCTTTTGTAGTATTCTGATAGTTTGCATTACAATCACATGGGATACTACTCATCTAAATCACCTGAGTCATTTTTGGAAGGGCAGTATAGAAATCGAATGAATGAATGAATGAATGAATCTGCCTGGACAATTCGTACATTTACCAGAGTTGCTGATTTTGTGGAGATGATCTAGGCATTAAATATCTATGATTGTCTCTTAAAGTAGTGGTGTCTTTTTGTCTGACTGAGCAGTGTGTGAGCCGTGTGTAACAATGCCATTTTAGAAAAGGACAGAAACTACAAAATAGCCCAGGAATCTTCCCTCTAAACAACAGGCTATGCATTTCTCAACCAAACTTAGCATACAACAGTGTACTGTTAAAAATGAAGAACATACGTGACAAGAATCCACCTCCATTACCATATCTGTGTATAACAAGAACAACAAATATTTATATACTGCTTTTCAACAAAAGTTTCTGAAGCGGTTTACATAGAGAAATAATAAACAAATTAGTTGGCTCCCTGTCCCCAAAGGGCTCACAATCTAAAAAACATTTATATTATTTATGTATATAGAATTATATACATTTGGCAAGTAGGGATGGCTGAACGATCTACCACTCGTAGATCTACCACTCATATTGGCTTGAACATAATCTGACTTGTTTAAAAAAATTAGAAATAAATTGGATTATGTCCAAGCCTATTCGAGGTTTGGCAAATGCCCTCGACCTCTCTGCCAGTCCTCACCAGCTTTCACTGCCAAGCATTAAGTGTGAGGTATGCAAAAGGCTTTCCCCCTGCTTCTGCTTCTTATCCTTTTCTTATTTCCCCTGCTAATTGGGATGAAATAAAGGCATGGGGTTGATGGTCTGTAGTCTTTGTGAGGGCTACTGAAGTTGCCAGATAAGTGGGGTAGGGGCAGAAAGGAGCTCCCCTTTCCACTGAAATTGGGATAACTAAAGGAAGAGTTTGAGGAGTTGGTAAGCTGGTGTGGAGGGCTGGCAGGACACAATCAAATTTCTTGTCCAGTAATTGTTTTAGAACACAGACAAACTACTTTTATTAGTATGTAGACCCAGCTGGGCTTTCCACAGGAATAGAATTCTTAAAATAAATTTGAATGAACCATCTGTTTTTGCACAGAGCAAGATAGAATGGATATGTGTTTGAAAGAGAATCATGTTCACACTGTAAATGTATTTTATTCAGCGTTCATTACATGTAACTTTTGACCATATTTTCCAAAGAATTTGTTGTTATAATTACTAAACTCTCATACTGTGCTTACTATTGTTTGCTAACTGAAAACTCAGAACTCTTGTGAAAATTGTGTGAGGATTTATTGACTGGTTTTGCTTAATGATATACTGTATGCATTTGTTAAACAAGTAATCATTTTTAATGAATGCATGTTCCCCCACCACATACATGGAAATCTGGGTGTAATGTGACATTTTCTCTTAAAACTCTTGTTTGTTTGCCATAGATAACTTCTAGCCATTAATTAGTGTGCACAGCTGTCCCTTTTAAATATTTGCCCCCTGTTAATAAGAAATGCAAATTAAAAAATGCTTGCTTCCTATCAGTACAAAGAAGAGCTTTATACCAGTTAATTTATTTTAATAGTAGTGATAAATAAATAAATCTCAATTTTTGAATAGACTGAGTCAGCAACATGCAACTTACTGCTTCCTCTTTTACAGCCCTCCCATTTAAACATCTCCAGATGCTGCATGCAATTATTTTTCCTGCTCCTCCTCCTTGTGCTTACTCTTCCCATTGTGTGTAATCTAACTTGAAAAGCCTAACAAGGATGACAAGGGGAAGCGGGAGTGTGTTAGGAAGTGACAGGCAAGATTCCTTGTTTCAGTTTGGAATTTGCTCTCCTAAAATGAGGGTTTGCTTTTTGGGTTTGATTTTTATTCAGGTTGGACTCAAATTAGTTCATTTTGAAGTTTACCCCATTTAAAGCCTTGTTGTACTTCTGATTATATAATCAGAGCATAATTAAGTCTGGAGGCTTCCCAAGTTCTTTGTGAGCCTCCATGTCCTCTTCTCTCAGGGATGGCCCAGCTTAGGTAGCAAATTGGCATGCAGATTAGCCGCCTCCACCAGCCCTCTTCTTCTGGCCAACTGACTGATTGTCCCACTAGGAAGTAGGGAGGTAGCCACTCCTACTAGTGGGCAGTGGTAATGCCTTTCCACTACTGTGACACTTTTCCTCCTCTGACAAGGCAGGAACAGGAGAGAGTGGAAGAAAATGTAGGGTCCTTCATTCACACAGTAGCCCTTTCTCCTTTGTTGCCCCTTATTCTTGGAACTGCATACTAGAACACCTGTATGGTACCTTATATCTTCCTTCAAATCTCTCCTTAAAATCGACCTTTTCCTCTGTCACAAGCCCTTAATCCCCAAACCTTTTATGTTGTAGAGAATTGCTTCACTAAATCATTAAAATCTGTTATTCAAAACAATAACAGATAAAATACAGGCAAAAATAAATTGTGGGCGTCCTTGAGAGCCAGTGTGGTGCAGTAGTTAGGGTGTTGGACTAGGAGTGGGGAGACCTGAGTTCAAATCTCCACTCAGCCATGGAACTTATTGGGTGACTGTGGACCAGTCACTTATCTCACAATACCTCACAGAGTTGTTGTGAGGATAAACATAATCATGTACACTGCTCTGGGCTCCTTGGAGAAGGAGCAAGATAGAAATGTAATAAATAGATAAATAGATAGATAGATAGATAGAATGTCTGGATATAAATATTTTAAATAAATAACTCAGCCTATGTACAAGTAATTAAAATAACCACATATTCTCCTCCTCTCTGGCACTGCCTCCATTCTTTTCTGCTTCCTCTTTTGTTTCTATCATTCTTTGTTATATGTACAATGGCTTGGTTCACTCGGTTCAAATCTAGGTTTAATGTGGGTTACTGACATTAGCATGATTGTTTGAACTTATGCCATAGTGGGAATCTCAGATTCATTTTGGGCCACAAACCACCTTGGTGTGGGTTCACATAATCACACTAATGTCAGTAACCCACATTAAATCTAGATTCAAACAATCATGTGAACAAGACCCATGTACATGTGTGGAGGTATGTATGTGTAAACTTGTCACAGTGAAAATGGCAAAACATTTACCAGAGACACATTTTGGGAAGACTAATAAGCCTTAGCTCATCTCATGAATAACTTTGCTTTGTGTGTTAAAGCAATTGAAATTTTCATCCAACTTTATTCTTACTTTGGTTTTAGTTACTGATAAGCATCAATTCAAACCTGAACACATGCTGTACAGATTCCGTTATGATGACGGCACATACTACCCAAGAAGTGAAATGCAGGATGTAATTTCCAAGGTATAAGTCTTCTAACATCAAAATATAAATTTGCAGAGTCTTATTAAAAAACAGCAACTGTGCTTTTCTTTGGTCAAATGCTGCTATTCATTGTCAGCACTCGTTAATGTGAATCAAATTAAATTTTATGTATCTGGTGTAATAATCTGACCCTGTTTTATAACAGGTGAGCCTCTTCATATATTCAAGAAACTTGATTTGATAGAATTACTATCCAATGAATTTTACATGAGTATTATAGAACTGCATTGTGGACTAGAAAACAAGTTATAATGTTATGTGATGCCGCAATCCACTAATTCAATATAGGAAAAACACAGAGGATTTGGAATTTAGCAGGATGTATTTGTCTTCTACTGATCTGTCTTGAGTTTTGGTATTCTTTTAAAGAATAAAATATAATTTTAAACAGTTGATGTATGAAAAAAGTATGTGATGATTGAAGAGATATTTAGTGATATTGTGTTTGAACTGAGCCAGCATGGTGTAGTGGTTAGAGTGCTGGACTACGACCCGGAAGACCCGGTTTCAAATCCCCATTCAGCCATGAAACTAGCTGGGTGACTCTGGGCCAGTCACTTCTCTCTCAGCCTAACCTACTTCACAGGGTTGTTGTGAGTAGAAACCTAAGTATGTAGTACACCGCTCTGGGCTCCCTGGAGGGAGAGCGGGATATAAAATGTAAATAAATAAATAAATAAATCTGTGTTAATCTAAACTTCAATGGAAAAGAAATCGCAGCGATCTCTAGGAGCCACTGGGCACAGAAGAGATCAGGCAGGAACTGAGTGGTGCACATATCTGAGCCAATGGTCAACAGCTTCTAGTGTGGGCCAGTGACATAACTGGCTCAACACCCATGCTGAGTGCTGTTGGCCACGCCCCTAGGCACTGCAATGCACTTAGCATCTTGGGCCAGCTCTATCCTCCTCCTTTGCCCATCAGTAAGTGCAAAGGTCCTTCCCTCGGCTATATTCCCACAATGGCTATGGCTGAATGATGCTCCCACGCCTTACACTGATATTGCTTGCAAGCAGATTATTACAGCTGGAATTGGAAGCCTTGTTATTATTTATTTGTTCTCAGTGCTAAACACAATTAAGTAAATCTGTTTCTGAATAATGATATGCCTTTGCAGATGGTTCAGGTGTTCAAAAAGTACCCTATGAAAACCTATTACTGTGTTTTGAACTAGTTCACCATTAACCTTTCATTTAATTTGCTGAGCATGTCCTAGCACACATTTGCTGAGCATGTCTTAGCAACCCCCAATAGATACAGGCAGAGGCAGGGATTGACTTCCAGGTGCATGCATTTGACTGAGAAAAATTTACAGATATTGCTACATTTTAACAATACAAGCATCTTCACACACAAATTAGTTTGCATGTATGAAATTGAAACACAACAAGCCAATAGTAGAGTGTTCCTGAATAACTTGATTTCCAGTTCACTGGATCTGGGAAGGACCATTTTTTTACACTGATTTGACTTCTTGATACATGCCAAATGTGGGGTATGTGTGTATGGGTAAAAAGAGGGCACATTTGAAAAATAATATTCATTGTTATATATACAGAAATAACAACTGAGAAATGCCCATATTTGAACTTTTGCCGATGAATCAGTTTATCCATAAAAGTAACTACTGGCAAACAGTATATCCAGAGAAGAAAAGGATTTATGACATCTGCTGCACTGGTCAATAAATGATAACTATTTGTAAATTATTGGAATGCACATTGTAATTTTATTTCAATAATTAGAAAGTGGTTTTTGTAAGTGCAGTAAAAATACTTATCTTGGAGGTAATGGAGTAGGAATTTTGCTAACCTTCAAGAAGTTATTTTGGAGCATATAAATGTACCTGTGATGTTTGCTTTACTTCTCCGCTACTTTATACTGCAATTTAAGTTAATTGTTTTTGTCAGAACATGAATTTATTTTACTTGTTTTTGAGTAATGCAGATTTAACATGAACCCTATTTATATCTCCAACAGGGCGTAAGACTGTATTGTCGTTTGCACAGTCTGTTTACTCCTGTAGTAAGGTAGGTCTGGTTTTCAGAGTTTTTGTTTTGGAAGAGTGCCGTTGCTACCTACATATGCAGGGCTGAAAGTTAAGCAAAGTGTTGGTAATGCAATTGTAAATTAAGAGAATGAGGGAGTTGTTGCAAAGTAGGAAAGAACTGTAACCTCTCATGAACGAAGAAAGATTAATGCAAGGTAATACAGGGAAATTTACCTTGTCTCTCTTCACTTTTTCCTCCACCAGATCACTGTAAATCAGAATTTTAAACAGCTGTTTGCCAACTATAGTATCTATTGTCAAATTTATTTGTTTTCAAAAGGTTTTGATGATTTTTGAGAAGTTGGGAATTTAATTTACCCTAGTTCTGAAGTTGAGTGCTGGCATGTGCATGTTATTAGTCAAGTTTTTCTCTGGCAAGTTTTTCTTTTGAATTTTTAACACTCAAATAACAGGTCTCATTACTTGAGAAAAGGTTAAACTGCTGAATTGCTGCTGCTATGTAGCTGATACATACACCTTATTAAAAACTGCTATTAAATCGCTATTTAAAAAATAGCAGTCCTCTCCTGGAGACTAGGGATGTGCACAAAATGGTTTGGCGGTCCTTTTATGGACCCTTGAACCAGATTGGAGCTCCAACATTTGGGCTGGTTCGGCGGTAGGGGGGTTAGTATCTTTAAGGAGCAGGGAGGGTGCTCCCCTCCCCACAACACGTTTCCCCTGCTGGCGCTGGCGCCAAAATGGCTGGTGCAGGGCAGCAGTGTATCTCCTTGCTGTCCTGGTCAGCATCATACTGGAAGTGGATGGTGTGCATGTGCACGTCACGCACGCATACTGGCCACTTCCGGTACAACACTGACCGGGGCAGCAAGGAAGTACGGTGCCGCCCTCACTAGTGATTTTGGCGCCAGCACTGGTGGGGGAAGTGCAGCAGGTGTGTGTGTGTGGGGGGGTGTAAGGGCATCCTCCCTGATCCTTAAGGTACCCCCCCCAAACTAGCCCAAACCCTGGTTCGTGCACATTGTTACTGGAGACTTACGAAATAACAGCGGCTTAAGGCATATGTTTAACCTTAATTTTCCAACCTGATGTATGTTTGACAGGTACAGTAGAATTATTTATATATTTGTTTAAAATATTTATATCTTACTTTTCCATAGTTTGTACTCAAGGTGGCTTACAAAACAAAATTTTAATCTGTTGTAAAAAAATAACCAAACAAATATCCTAAAGCAATTAATAATGCAACAAAAAGGGCTAGAAACAAAATCTAAGAAACATTTTTATTGAAAAGTAGTTTATAAATATTCCATACCCAAATTTTCAGATACTCTGGAAATATCAATGTTACCTTTCTCTTTTTCATGACTTGCCATTGATGATCACCTTCATTGCACACATGCATTTTAGAACAAGAATTTATGAGATAGTAATGACAATGCTCCCCCCCCCCAGACCTGCCATGCTGACTCATCGTGGTGGTGGGGTATTCCTGGGAAGGATGAGCAAAATATGCCGGGAGGTATATTCCCAGTAGGGTCACCCAAAGCATGAAGGTCATCCCAGCTGCCCAGCTAAAGCAAGCAGGCACCCATATTGGGCAGCAGCAATAGGAAGGTGCTGGAGGCAGATGATCACTTCAATGACAACAAAGGCATTATTTCACATTGTGTGGGAGAAGGCAATGGTAAACCACTCCTGTATCTTACCAAGAAAACCACATGGATAGACAAAATGGAATGATTGTCAACGTAGTGCCGGATGATGGGCCCCTCAGGTCGGATGGTACTCAACATGCTACTGAGGAAGAGATGAGGATCTCTCAGAGTACCAATGGTGTTTATGACGTGATTAGAATAAAGCCTTTTGGATGTCTAGCAGCTGATGTTGCCGTGTGGGAAAGGAAAATCCAAAGCTGCAAAGACAGAATTACAATGGGAACATGGAACATAAGAAGCATGAATATGGGAAAGCTCGACACAGTGAAAGGTGAAATGAATTGACTTCAGATTGACATCTTGGGGATCAGTGAATTAAAATGGACTGGAATGGGACACTTTCAGTCAGAAAATCATACCGTTTACTACTCAGGGTACGAAAAATCAAAGAAGGAATGCTTTCATAGTCAGGAAGGATATAGCAATGACAGTATTTGGGTACAATGCGGTCAGTGACCAACTAATACCAATTCGATTTTGTGGACAATCCTTTAACATGACAGTTCTTCAAGTCTATGCCCCAACGACTGATGCAGAAGAAGAGGAAGTTGATGAGTTTTATGCTCAAGTCCAGTCTGAAATTGACAGAACATGCAAGCAAGGTGTGATGCTGGTGGTTGGAGACTGGAATGCCAAACTTAGAAAAGGTAAGGAGGAAAACACAGTGAGCCTATATGGCCTAGGAAACAGAAATGAAGCAGGAGAACGACTTATCAGTTTCTGCCAAGCCAACGATCTCTTCATTGCTAACACATTCTTGAAACAACCAAACAGTGCCTATACACATGGACATCACCAGGTGGAGTACACAGAAATCAGATTGATTACATTATTGATGCAAGGAGGTGGAAGAGCTCAGTTATAACAACAAAGACATGGCGTGGGGCCGATTGTGGAACCGATCACAAACTGCTCATGTGCAAGTTCCAAGTCAAGCTAAAGCGGAAAAACAAAGCTATCCAGCTTCCACAATATGAGAATGTACCCACCATTTTCAAGGAGAACATCAGGAACCGCTTTGAAGTTCTGAGTCTCATAGATAGGGAACCAGAGGATCTGTGGAATGAAATAAAAGACGCTGTTAAGGACGGATATGAAAGAGACTGCCAAAGACCAAGAAACAGAAGAAAGCAAACTGGATGTCAGAACAGATGGTGGAAATTGCCCAGAAGAGGAGAGAAGCCAAAGTCAAGAAAGATAAAGACCTCACAAAGGAACTTAATAGGGAATTTCAGAAAGCTGTTAGAAGAGACAAGGAGCAGTACTACAAAGGCATCTGTAAAGACCTTGAGGATGGAAATAGACATGGAAAAAGAAGGCAAGTTTTCCAAACGATCTCTGAACTCAGAGGGAGGTTTCAACCTCGAATTGGTATGTTAAGGGATGCCAAGGGACAGATAGTAACTGATTCAGAAAAGATCAAACAGAAATGGAAGGAGTATACTGAAAATCTGTACAGCAGGGATGTCAGCATCCAAGATAATCTAGAAGATATTCCCTTCTTGCAAGAACCTCTAGTACAAGAAGATGAAGTTAGATCAGCACTCTGGTCATTACTAAGACAGAAGGCTACAGGAATTGATGGAATAGGTGCAGATATATGGCAAGCAACAGAAGAAGAATTAGTCAAGGCTCTAACCAAACTATGCCAGCAGACTTGGAGAACAACACAGTGACCAACAGATTGGAAGAGGTCAATCTACAATACCCATACCAAAGAAAGGAGACTAAACAGATTTCGCAAACCAGCACAGGATCATCCAACACAGATTAGAGCCCTACATGGAAAGGGAAATGCTGGATGTTCAAACTGGTTTCAGAAAATGCCGAGCGACAAGAGACATGATTGCTGATGCACGCTAGATAATTGAGAAAGCCAAAGAATACCAGAAAGAAGTCAATAAGTCAATTCTTTATTGACTACAGAAAAGCCTTCGATTTCGTCAACCGTGTCATGTTGTGGAATATTCTTAGGAAAATGGGCACCCCAGAACATCTCATTGTTCTCATGAGAAACCTATACACAGGACAGGAAGCCACAGTCCAGACGGAACATGGTGAAACAGACTGGGTCCAGATTGGAAAAGGAGTAAGGTAAGGCTGTATACTTTCTCTTTTTATTCAATTTATATGCTGTACATATACTGAGATAAGCTGGATTGGAAGAAAATGAGTGTGGCTTTAAATTTGGAGGAAGAAACATCAATACACTGCGCAACGCAGATGACACCACTCTGATAGCTGAGAATGCAGATATTCTGCAAGCTCTAGTAATGAAAGTCAAGGAGCACAGTGAAAAAAATGGGACTACGTCTAAATGTAAAGAAGACTAAACTAATGATAACGGGTACAGCAACCAGCCTCAGAATTGATAATGAAGACATTGAAGTGGTGGATAGCTTCTGCCTTTTAGGATCGACCATCAACAATAAAGAATCCAGCAGTCAAGAAATACGCCACAGACTAGCACTTGGTAGGGTTGCAATGAAGGCCTTGGAAAGGATATTTAGATGCCGTGACGTGTCTATACCTACAAAGTTTAAAATTGTTAAGACAATGGTTTTCCCCATGACACTCTATGGATGCGAAAGATGGACTCTGAAGAAGCAAGATAGAAAAAGCATTGATGTTTTTGAACTTTGGTGCTGGAGAAGACTTTTGAGGATACCATGGACAGCCAGGAAAACAAACAAATGGATCATAGAACAAATCAATCCAGAATTTTCACTTGAGGCACAAATGACCAGGCTCAAACTATCATACTTCGGACGCATTATGCGAACACCCAGCTCCCTCAAGAAGTCCATAATGCTGGGGAAAATTGAAGGAAAGAGAAGAAGAGGACGACCAGCAGCAAAGTGGATGGACTGGATTACAACAGCAATGAATGCACCACTGAGAGACTTTAAAGGAGATAATCTGGAGATAATCTTAAAGGAGATAATTTAAGATATCTCCTTAAATCTAGGAGATATCTCTAGATTAAGTTAATCTTAAAGGAGATAATCTGGAGATAATATCCTGGAGATAATCTTTATACATGGTCGCTAAGAGTCGACACTGACTTGATGGCACTTAATCAATCAATCAATCATTCAATGACAAAAAAGCTTGGCCAAAAAGATTATTAAAATTAAGAGTACAGGCCTAGAATATGTATCCCTCTGCCTCAATCATCCCACCCCCTATAGTTTTTCTTGCTCTTTTGCATTTTCATACTCAAATGAAAGTATAAAGCAATCATAGAGTTGAAAGAAATGACAGCATAGTTCTGAAATATTATTATTATTATTATTATTATTATTATTATTATTATTATTACATTTATATCCCGCTCTTCCTCCAAGGAGCCCAGAGCGGTGTACTACATACTTGAATTTCTCCTCACAACAACCTTCTGAAGTAGGTTGGGCTGAGAGAGAAGTGACTGGCCCAGAGACCCAGCTAGTGTCATGGCTGAATGGGGATTTGAACTCGGATCTCCCCAGTCCTAGTCCAGCACTCTAACCACTACACCACGCTGGCTCTCATTCAAATAAAGAAATACTACAATCTAGTATGAGATAATCAAATAAAGTATGAGATAATCAAATAAAAAATACGACAATCTAGCAGAGGCGTATCTAGGGAAAATAGCGCCTAGGGCAAGCAATGAAATTGCGCCCCCTGTCCAAACATCTGACACCCATCTTTCAGATAACTTTACCATAATATCAGCTCAAAAATACAAGTCAAGCTTGTTAATCTTTTAATATTTCAAGAACTATTTAGCAGTGGACGTAGCCAGACCAAAAAATGCTGGAAAACTACAAATTTCAGTATGCTGGGGCTCATGAAATACCCAAATACTATGTGGAGGTATATTTAGAAAACTAAACAGAAGTGCCTGTCGAATTCTCTACTGTGCATTGTAGCATCACTATTGCATACGTTTTAAAAATAAATGGAGAATTTGGCTTTTCCCAGATACTCTGAAAATAATTAATGGATATGCAGAGTAAACTGTGTCACTGCTTGGAGCATATTCTAGTATTTTAGAAAGACAGTTAAAATGAGAGAAAGAGAGCAAGAAACACCCAGTGGTCTTAATACTAAGGATTTCACACTGATTCAAAGACAAACCCACCATTAGTAGCCATATTATTAAGACATCACATTTAACTCACTTATCACAAGAAGCAAACTAAGAGCAAATGAATAAAATCCTAGCTCATAAGTTTCAGCTCAGTATTCACAAGCCATGATTCTCTGTACATAGTGCCAAACTGAATATGTGTACAGTGACTTATATTATATAAAATTTAATAAAAATTACCTGTAGCCCCTTCAGGGGGCTTCCTAAAGGCTATGGGGGGTGTCTGCAAAGATCCCCCCTCCCCCCGCTGGCCTCTTAATTCACCGCCGCAGCCTGTCTCGGGCTGATTTTCGGGCCTGTTTGGGCCTGCAAAGATAGGTGTGGTGGCCATTTTGGAGGCTGCCACGCATGCTCAAATGGCCTCTGCAAAGCCTGGAAAAGCCTAGGGCCTCACAGGGACCATTTGAGCATGTGTGGTGGCCATTTTGTTTTCAGTGGCCCTTTAAAAAAATAATTTTGAAAAATGGCGCCCCCTTCAAGTGGCGCCCGGGGCACGTGCCCTGCCTGCCCTACCCTAGATACGCCCCTGCAATCTAGTATGAGGTAATGATTCCCCCCTCCCTTGTTTTCTTTAACTTCCCAGTATAAAGGTAGTTCCATGTTCAGGTAACTACAAAATGCTGTGGTTTAGTTAGGAAGGTTGAGCATTTGCAGGAGGAGTATTTCCCAGGGCTTTTACTAAAATTTTGCAGAATTTCTGGGGAGGCGAAGCCTTAACAGCAGCAACAACAGCACAAGTCCCCCTATTTCAACAATATAATGGTGTGCTTTATGCAGGTGGTGATGGTGACAGTGCTGGAAATTCTAAAAGTATTTATGGTGGCTGTATTCCATGGTGTGTTCTGGGTTTTGTTTTTTAAAAAGGGCAGCCAGAAAGACTTCATGTCTCAGCGCCTGGTTTAAATAAGAAAGAAAGAAAGAAAAATTACCAATGCTGACATTTTCTCTGCCAATCCCCATTCCCTGAAAATGATCAACTTCTCATTGCCTGTGAACTGGATAGCAAATATGGGGTAATGTGTTTGGGGCAGCACTAACTGAAACAGTGAGCAAGAACTGTTCTGTTTCTGTACAGCTTCTAAAACACTTGAAGCTAAATAGATATTGAACATCAGTAATAAATGTTATATAGTATGGCTGGCATAAACATAATCATGGTAATCAGAGCAGGGCTTTATTAACAAAAACTAATATAAATGAAGTTAGAGTTTGGACAGATTAAGTTTCTGTTTGGATTAATCATGATTTTGTGTTAAAATGAGTATTCAAAAAGTGTCAGACTTGAATTTGAGATGTCCATGTATGTGTGTGTGTGTTTTCCCTCCCAGAGACAAGGATTACCATCTAAGAACCTACAAATCTGTGGTCATGGCTAATAAACTGATAGACTGGCTAATTGCACAGGTAAGAGAGAGAGTGCTCTGGAGCACAAATATTTGCTTAGGAAATACCAGATTTTTTCATCACTTGCTCTATACATTTGGAACCTGAGATATATGCCTGAGATTTTATGTCCTTTCCATTTTGCTTAGAGAATGTCTAGGTGGCTCTCATACTTCTGCAACAAACTAAGTTGGTCCAATGAAGTAAATCATTTAACCTACTTTATACCTTAAAAAGTGGAGACATATATCTTTAATTATCTGATAAACTACTTAAAATTGACTCTGGCTTGAAACTAAAGGAGACTACCATGAGCAGAAAGGAATGTGTGTGTGTGTTTGTGTGTGCGTGCCTGTGATTTCTGCCAGCTCCCCCCTCCAACTACAGGCTCCTGCACCATATCCCATACTATTTCCAAGGTCCCCTGACCCTCAGATTCTGCTTTTTAGGGGGAGCTGAGAGCTACAGTGGAAAGGAGATGGGAAACCCTATTTGAACCACTTGTGGTTCTTAAGATCCAAGTTATAGGAATATAGAAAGCTGCCTTATGCTTTTCCAAACCATTGGTCCATCTAGCTCAGGATTGTCTACACCAAGGGTAGGCAGCCTTGGCTCCCTGGCTGTTGTTGGACTACAGTTCCCATTACCCCCAGCCACAGTTTATTGTGGCTGGGAATAATGTAGTTCAACAACAGCTAAAGTGCCAAGGCTGGCTACCCCAGGTCTATGCTGACTGGCAGCAGCTCTCCAAGGGTGCAGGCAGTAGGGATGTGCACTAATAGAGGTTTGAGCCTCTACTGATTCGAACCTGAATTGATTTGTGGAGCTGCCGAACGGATTCAACTGGTAGAATGTGACACCAGGGGCAGTGGTGAGCAGAACCTTAAAATGTTATGGGATCAGGTCCTTACCTGCTCCACCACTGCTCCATGAAGTTTCCTGCTGCAGCAGCACATGCCCCATCAGCCTGTATGTGGCAGCGGTGCTTACCCCAGCAGCTCTCATGTGGCAGCGGAATGAACATGGCCTCCGCGCATGTGTGACGGCCATTTTCATGGTCAGCCTCGTTGACCTTGAAAATGTTTGCGTCATCTGCTTTCCTCACTTTTAAAGGTGCCACTCATCGCTGCCCCTGGTGCCACACTCCACCAGCTGAATCTATTCCGCAGCCTGGTGCCACACTCCACCAGTTGAATCTGTTCCGCAGCCCCACAAACCGGTTCAGCTTCGAATTAGTGCATGAACCTCGGTTTATGCACATCCCTAGCTGGCAACTATCTTTCTCAGTCAGTGATGGAGCCAGGGAACGGAGGCCCGAGTTCTGTTCCATCCCTGGTGTCCCCGCCTAAAGATACCAAGGATTGAATCTGGGGTCTTCTGCGTGCAAAGCAGATGTTCTGCCACTGAGCTATGGCCCCATCCCAATGTTTTGTTGTATTATGAAAATTAAATAGCACAGAAAATGAAATGCAGTATATGACACAGAAATGGACCCAGAATGTCTACAAAGGCTAACAAAGAATGCCCACTCCAATTTGGGTCTTTCTTCATATGCAATTTCCCCTGCTTCTTGTTTTCTGGTTTTTTGGTGGGGGAATAGCACTGGTACTCAGCCCCAGCTCCTTTTTAAAGCTGAGAAACACAAAGCTGTGAAATGGTTGGTGAGAAAACAAATGAGTTTGACACCTTTTATCCTTGAGAAGCAGAAGGGCTTCTGACTGTCTTGAGAGGAGTGTTCTTCAAACTCATTAAGCCCCTGCTGTTTTTGTTCAAGCCCACCTTTTTCCTCTCACTACAAGATTCAGTTCCCTTCGCTCACCTGCTTGTCTGTTAACTGTCCAAACTTACAAACATTCTGTTCCATAGATTAACATAGTGTCGTTTCTGGGATTTGGGATCCCTTTAGGATGTGTTTCCCCCCAGATTTTTTGAACACCAACACATCTGTGGGTCACCCAAAATCTGCTGGTACATCTCACTTGCCCACAGGCACTCCAGTTCTCCATCCATAAGAGTTCCAAATTTCAGCATTTTTGAAAATAGTATATACAGGAGAGCCTCGTTACTTGCATGGGTTCCATTCCTTGCTTACTATTGCGAGCAACTGAACCGTGAATAACAAGCCATTAGGTCTATTGGGAAAGGAGGATTAAGTTCCAGGGAGGAGAGAAAAAAATGGTAAAGCCCCCAAATAGGCCAGAACTTTGGTGAGCTTCATGAGTTCCCCTGGTGCTCAGGAATGCTCCACAAAACTATGAAAAGTTGCGGGGGGATGTCAGGAACCCCCCCCCCCAAATGAGCCACAAAATGGCTCCTCCTGTCTTTTCCTGGCTTCCTAGAGACAAAATGGTGGCCGGAAGTGACCTCTGCAGTCACTTCCGGCCCTCTAGGAATCGCTGATTCATGGGTTTTAACCCATTAGTAGCCACAGATACTGGAAACTGGTGTCAATAAGACACTCCATGGATACACGGAACCATGAATAGCAGTTCCATGAATAATGAGGTTCTCCTGTAGATTTAATAAAAGAAATTTCCAGGGATGTGTCATTTAAAAGCATGTGTCAAATATAGAACACGTATTACAAACTTCCATTTTGACCATAATTGAAATATTCACATTTTAATCCAGGGGTAAGCGACACGGGACCTGTGGACTGTGTGTATTCTACCAAACTTTTTTTCTTAGCCCTTAGAAAAAACCTTTTCTCTTAACCCTACACTGCAGCTTTGTGGTGGCAAACCTGTCCCTGGGTCAGTCTGAGGTAAATTATTTAGGGTCTCACATTGTAAACCCTTATTCAGCCAGTCAACACGCATTCAGCATATACCTCCGCATTTATTTTATGGGAGAATGTTTGGACAGATAATCACTGGTCAAAATGTGCAGTTTTTAAAATTGCAGATGCAAAATAGGTAGAGATATTTTATTTCAAAATAAAGTGTTAAATTTGTAGAGCTCTGTGAGGCCAGCAGTGCCACAGCGGCCAGTTTCATACCTCTAAAATGCTGGATGCTTCCATATATGTAACCAGGTTTCTTTTCATGCTACAAAAGTTATATGTACTCTTTTCTCCCCCCACCCACCCGCCCCTGCCTTTTAAATTGATGCCTGTGGTATCTATATTGATGTACATATTGTTAATAGGGGGATTGCAGGACAAGAGAAGAAGCTATGATCTTTGGAATAGCACTTTGTGACAATGGATTTATGCATCATGGTAAGCAATTCCCATGCCATAATACCTGACTTGAGAGTTCTGACTCTTGGAATAGATATTGCCTAAGGAGGAAGTCAATAGCTACTGTTTTAGTGTCATGAACCCTGACTTAGGAGATACTTTTATGACTCAGTATCACAGAGCTAGAGAGGGATGATGTCCAGGCCTGATTGTCTTGAAACATTCCTTGTGTTCACCATTATACTGAGAAGGCAAAAACTGGAGGTCACCAATAGCAAGAATGAAGAGAGGAAACCTTGAAGTATCCCAAAGATGGTTTATTGGCCTAATGTGTTTTGAGTCATTGACTCTTCCTTGGGGCAAATGGTTTGGCCCTTTCAGAATATGACCAAAAATAAATTCTACCCCGTTTCTGCTAACCGTTCAGCGTTGACACAGTTGCACAGTACAGCTCCAGCCACCTTGTATGCACGATTGCCATCCAAGTAGGATTGTGGGGGGTCCCCTCCCCTTTGGGGGTGGCTTTTTACTGCTTTTTACCCCATCTGACCAATGGCCACTGATGTGCTCTTGTACTGTTCCAACACATATCAACAGGAGTCATGCCTGGGAATTTTTCGATGGATTGTGCCTTAAACTCAGGTGTTTGCCAAATAATTAGTCTGTGCATATAGAAAAAGCCCTTTATAAAGGCATCAAAGCATCTTGAGTGCAGCAATATACAAATTTAACTTTCTCCACTTCAGAATTATAAGCCAAAATATCTTTCAAGCATTGAAATGTAATTGGGTCTGATATTATGCAATAACTAAAAATGAAAAGTGTTTGTTTGTTTGTTTGTTGTTTCTCTATGTAAACCGCTTTGGAAACATTTGCTGAAAAGCGGTATATCAATATTTGTTGTTGCTGCTGCTGCTGTGTATCAGAGATAAATCATTTTGTTTTGTTTATCAAACAGTACTGGAAAAAAGTGAGTTCAAAGATGAACCACTTCTTTTTCGCTTTTTTGCGGATGAGGAAATGGAAGGCTCAAACATGAAGCACAGGCTCATGAAACATGACTTAAAAGTAGTGGAAAATGTTATAGCCAAATCACTGCTGGTAAGTTTCAAAAGTGTGTGTGTGTGTGTGTGCGTGTGTGTGCGACGCGTGCATGCATGAAGGAAGCCTCGTATCACACTTTGAGTCAAGGTGAACAGCTGATACCACAGGTGGTTGAGTAGGTGATCAATCAGGCAGGTAAGCAGATGTGTGGGAAATCAAGCAAGCAGATAAGCAGATGGAAAGTCAAGTAGGTGCATAAGCAGCATGGTCTGTGCCTGAGCAATGAGTTGTTCTGACTCATAGCCAGATTAGAGCCAAAAGCTTTGTAAGATCAGATTGGAATCCATTTAGTTGAGCTCTGTTGTGCTGAAAGCTGCAGCATCCCTCCTGCCATTTCTAGCTGTGGTGCCATAGCACTGCTGAGATCTTTCACAGTTCTCTGCACTAGAAAGCTGTCACAAATGGCACAAGCAGTAAGGTACCTTTGTTTAAGATTCTCAGTGCCTCACACACAGCTGTGACAAATGAAAATAGTTCATCCTGCATTGTCAGCTATCACCTTAAATTCTGTTACAGCTTTGGCCCTGCACTGGTCTTTCTCATTCTTCCCATATTTTTACTTTATAGCAGAAGATACATCTAACAGGAGAAGTCACATGTGGGAGAGTTGCCCAGACATGGCTATATAGACATTATGGGTTGTCTGGAACATTGACATAGTGCCTCTAGTTGGGTCATCAGTCTGGTTCACCAGTCCTTGCAGGGCAAGCGTTCATAGGAACAGAATATTAAGTGGTCAAATTTTAAATATGCCATAATTTGCTATAAGTATTTTAATTAACTCCTATATGCATGTCAATCAATTTTCTTTTTCAGATTAAATCCACTGAAGGAAGCTATGGTTTTGGCTTAGAAGACAAAAACAAATTACCAATAATTAAAATAGTGGAAAAGGGATCAAATGCTGAGGTGATATAGTAAAATTCATAATCATGTGCATGCATACATTTTGTTTCACAGTTATTCCTGAATACTTAGAATTTTATAACTTTGAAAATACTCTTGAAACATTTTCCCATTCACTTTAGTGTTGGGAGCAACTCTTCTATAGATTTAATAAGATACATGTGACATATTACCCCAAATTTAATCCATTGGGAAAATCTTTGCTCACACAGAAGCTCTCTCTGTGTATTGGTCTTCCTTGTGCATAGAGCGCTTTGGATCATCCTCTTGGAATATTTAAATTTCCAAGTCATGGGAGTATCTTTTAAAAACTGATTTGTATGAGTTTCAAATTCTTACACTTTGGAACAAAAATGAAAGAATACTTAGATCATTATTATTTAAGTCATTGTATTTGCTGGGTCAGCTTCATTCCAGTGTCTTATGCTAGTGCTCTTTGGGGGGCTGTTCCATATATGGATTTGTTCTGGGGTCTATTCTACATAAGGAACATACATTAAAAACGGAGGTTACATAGAAATAATCTATGGTCCAATTCACCAATAAAAACAATATATAGTAAGCATTATATCCTAGGTTTGTGTGGTGCATGTCCTCCTGACTTTCAGTGAACCTGGAAATTTTTGGCTTCTCAAAAACAGAGTTGCGTGGCTCCATTTTTGAGAAGCTTAGCTAGCGCCAGCTTCCCAGCCTGGTCAGGAACGCATCTCCCTGCCTTTTAAAGTAGGGAGAGCCGCTCCTGGCTGTGCTGTGAAAGCGGCGCTGCCTGGAATTTGCTCACAAAAGAGGCATGCAGCCCTGTTTGCAAGTGAAACCACGCCCCCTGCATCTGATGTCAGGTGCAGGGGGCGTGGTTGGGGGGCATTGGCAGCGGGCTGAACCAGGGCTGCCACTGGCCTCCCTACACCACTATTAATGGAGATTTTTTTAATTGTGTGAACCAGCCCTAAAACCAGACAGAATGTATCCAAAGGAGGTATATTTATTTAAAGAAATTATATCCTGCTTTCTCTTGCAAGATTTCAAGACGGCTTACACTAATAATAAAATAGCATCAAAACAAACCAATCGCACACACACAAAACCAGCATGAAGGAAGAAAGTTAAAACTGCATATAAAAACATCTAAATAGAGAAAAGAGATTCAGTGGCTAAACACCATTAAAATCAATGTGACAAGGTAGTAATTTATTTCAATTGGTCTTAATTGACCGATTTGCTCAATAATTTGTTTATTAATTTTTAATAATTTTCACCCATTGTTCAATAGGTAAATATAAATCGAATAAATTATAAATGTAAACATATATGAATTATCCATTTTACAGTTGTGTGCTTATGAGCATGTGTATTTTACCTGTAAGTTTTGAAAATATTATAGAATAGTGCACTAAGTCGCTTCAATATGTGTCATGTTGTGTTCCAGTGTTTCGCACTGGAGTTAGGACATGGGATACAAGTGCTGGGAAAATTATGAACAATATGAGGCACATATTTTCAGGAAGCCCAGAGGGCTGCAGAGGGTCAGGGGGATGGGCAAAAAAATCCCTCCTCAATTTCGTGTGCAAACATTTCTTCCATGTATGTATCATTAGACTGGAAGTCAGCCAGTAAACTCTGTATTTTCAAATGCATCTCTTTTTAAAGTAAAGCAACTTTTTTTCTTTTTAGTAGATGAGAAGGAAGTAAATTGAGACAATCCAGCATATGTTTAACCTTCTTAATTACAATCCTCAAGGCCTGTAAAAATATAAATGAATATAAAACAATGCTTCCAACAATTTTGAATTTACAAAACCCACTTTTAAAGCAAAGATCATTGATCTACCTCCAGCGGAAAAGAAGTGGATTGTGTAGATTTCAGATATATTGGCATAAAATATAATAAGGTTTTCAGTATCTTACTCTGTGTATGCAAAGAAAATTAGTATATCACTGGTTCTGTTAAAATAATTGCTTATGCATTTTTTTTTCTTTTTATTATCCAGATGGCAGGTCTGGAAGTTGGGAAAAAGATCTTTGCCATTAATGGTGACCTAGTTTTTCGGAGACCCTTCAATGAAGTGGATAGCTTTCTGAAAGCATGTTTAAGTGACAGAAAGCCCCTCAGGGTACTTGTGAGCACAAAACCCAGGGAGTAAGTTGTTCCTTTAGCTTGAGAAATTATAAAGATACTGATCAAAGTGCACTATAAAGGCATACACATAAATATCATTAAGCTGGAAGGAAAGAATAAACTCTTTTAAAATAGTTTGAATAGGTGAATCAGGGTCACTGGGTGAAAGGAGTATCTCTGAATGGAGATGTAAATAAATGTAAGTTCCTAGTACTGTGTAAGTGATGTCTGGTGTGAATTCTAAAGAAAATATTATCAACGTATTTAGAAAATTTGATTAAGGCTAGGATCCTAAGCACACCTCCTTTCAAGTAAACCACTTGAGCACAGTGGGAATTATTATTCTGAATAATTCAAAATAATATAGGATTGTACTACATATGTCTGTCAACAAATATTTAATTCTTTAAACTCATGGAGAAGGCATTTTTGAAGAACCATTTGTTATTATGCATTTTTCTTTTGAAAGCTAATGTTTTTTGAAAGCTATTAATAAACTTTGTGCAATATGTTCTTTCAGACTTCAGGAGGAGTTTAAATAGATTATATCTATATCAGTGTGCCAAATGAAGATTAACTTTCTGCATTGGATTGTTCATTTTGAGATTTTTCTTGCTCTCAGGACAGTAAAGATCCCAGATTCTGTGGATGGTCTTGGATTCCAAATACGAGGCTTTGGCCCCTCTGTTGTCCATGCTGTTGGAAGAGGTAGGAATTGGGATTTAAATTGATTTTAACAAACATAAAACATACACACTTTAGACACAATTAGATTTAGGTAAATAATTAAACCCTATGGAACTGATGAGTATTTTTACCTTCAATTGGATGCAGGCTGTGAAAAGTAGCTATGAATTTAACCATTTATATAGAAAAGACTATACCATATGCCAGTTCACTCTAGGACACATTAGCCACTCTAGGCAAAGCACACACTCATACAAGTTACTATGGAGCAATAGCAGTGAAGACTATTGCCTTCATGCTCTGCTTGTGGGTTTCTTAGAGGCAAATGGTTAGCCATGGTGGCAGGGGCAGAGCCACCGTTGGGCGAACATGTTCAAAGAACCCGGGCCACCACCAATCAGACCCCAGACATGCCCCCAGACACGCCAGCCTCCATACGCTGCTGCATGGTGGGAAACAGGATGTTTGAGTAGATGGACTTTGGGTCTGAATCCGCAGGGCCCTTCCTACGCACAGCTGCATTTTAGAACCACTAGTATTCTCTCCTCAGATTTTTTATAGGACTGAAAATTAGCCTGTTGCATACCTTGAGTAGGCAGTTAGACATATTGGGTCTGTTTTTATGTCATCTGCATTCTGCTTTGGGCAGCTAAATGTTTAAGGACATCTAGCTGAGCAGACAGTGCTAGTGTAACACCTCATACTAATGAACTCCCTAGATAAGACAAGATAAGTCATGATCTTTGTCTAGACTCTACTGTGATGAGCTGCCATGAATAGCTGCCTTAGATATGCCCCATTAAAGATTCTATCTTCCCTGTGCCTTCAGTGTATGTATGTATGTACGTATGTATCTATCTATCTATCTGGGGCGGAGCCACCACTGAGCAAACAGGTTCAAACAACCTATGCCTCACACCCCAGACATGCCCCCGTGCCTGATGTCAGACTGGAGGGGGCATAGTTTAGCTCCCAAATGGGGCTGTGTGGCCCCATTTGGGGGCTAGATTGGCCAGCACTGCATTCTCAGCCCGGCTGGAGCAGCTCTCCCTGCCTTTAAAAGGGAGAGCTGCTCTGGCCACACTGCGAATGCAGCATTGGCCGATTTAGCTCCCAAACACGCAGCCCCGTTTGGGAGCTAAACCACGCCCCCTGAGTCTGATGTCAGACACGGGGGGCCTGACTAACCACTCCCTGTTCTGATGTCAGATGCTGATGCAGGGGGCAGGGCTAGGGGGCTGCAGTGGCGAGCCGAGCCGCCATTGGCCTCCTTCTGCACCTCTATCTATCTATCTATCTATCTAATTCAATGGATACTTCTTTTTAATAATTCAGGTTTACAATGTTAGTTTCTTTGAACCATTTTATAAAGGTAATTTCCTTTCTATTAATTCAATTAGATTTCTATTACTGATGAACTGTTAAAGAGATTAAAAATGTAAATATTTAGAAATGTCCCTGGACTTGAATCTTTTGAGTATTGTTTTACAAGAAACCTCTGCTCTGTTTTACTACATATTTCAATCTGCCAGTTAACTGAGAGATCTGCTTTCCTATTTAATTAATAGTATAAACAGTTTTTACCATGAAGGTCCTGGGTCATAAAAAAAGATTTAATGTAAAATGGCTATGTATGTAGCACAAAATTTCAAAATTCTGATTATTTTATCCATTTTTTCACCAATGTAAAGTCTTCAATGTAATTTTACTTATGTGGCTGGTGAAACTGAACTTTTGGGGGGCCTTGGCAGTGTGTTATGCATGTGCACCAACAAGAAAAACTCTCAGGATAATTTATTTCTAAATTGCCACTTGTTTTTATAGTAACTCATCAAATGAATAAAGTAAAGTTTACTTTATATATAGAAATGATTTCAGTTTAATTAGATATAAATGTGGATGAGTAGCTTTTATTGTTAGACAGTTCATTAGAAGTTATAGCAGTAGAGTGGTGTCATGGCTCACCCTTGTTAGATGACCTCTCATACTTCAGTATTTGAATTAGCCTTAAGCTACATCAGAAAACTAATGTGCAAGGCATCAATCCAAAACATACACTAATAGATGAGTTCATGTATCTCGGGTATTGTACAGACAATTAAGAGACAACAGTTTCTATTAGGAATCCTAGTTTACTTATATAATTTTTAATAAAGTATTATTAAAGCAAAGACACATAACAAAGACAAACCACAAAATCAAAATATAATTTATTTCATAGGGTATTGCATGACATAATTAGAAGGACCTTGGTCTTAATTCTAGGCCTCACCACAGCTATACTTATAAGCCACCCCAAAGGCCAGCTGAGGTGTCTAAGACATCCTGACATCTTTCTGAATCTGCTGCCTTTTTATCTTAAAGTTTCTTATGAGCAAGCAAAATCCCTAGAGAACTTTGTCATCTCCAGTTCTCTCTTAATAGAAAATAGAAATGCTCCATAGCCATCTTTCATTGTTTTATTGTTACTTTAACTCAAATATAATTAACCCCTTTCCTGTAGAGTACAGTTCCTTCACTAATCCTCTATTTGATGAACAGGGGACACACTGGATTAATTAACTATATTTTAAAACCATCCTGAAAGACAAAAATCTACAGTTTCAGGTTGAAACCTGAAAAGATTACAGGGAAAACAGTCATTATTTTCTAGTCCTAAGCTCTATCAAATGGCTAATGGAAAGAATGGGTGATGTAATTTTTAATATCCATGACAGTACATCATATTAAAGTACAATATGTTGAATCATGCTGCTGAAACAGAGGTTGCAGTTCCAAGCATACTTATCAGGTAATCAGTAAGAATAAGGATTAGTGCACATATTTAAGTCCCCACAAGGTTGCCACCAGAACATCCCCTCCCGTCATGAGTGATCCTGCCCTAGCTGTCATGCTTGGAGTACCTCCACCAGACAGATTTCTGCCATAACACTGTAAATCTGTAAATAAAACATCCAGCCACAGACAAAAATGTGGCATCATGGTGGTGGCAATCAACATAGTAAGTAGTTCAAAATGCTGCAGCCAGGGCAAGGATCATTTGTCATGGGGTGGGGTGGGGGGCTTCTTTTCAGCAACATCCCTGTTTGCAGGTAACCTGTACACCAGCCCATGTTTCTGAATAAACAAGTTTAGGACTATGCTATAAAATGAATAGTCAAACAAATGCAAATCCCTATCCAAAAAATAGAGTACATCTTATTATATGCAAAATAACTTCTAAATGATATAGCTTAAGTTTATAGTCTTCTAAAAATACTTTAAAAAACTTAATACAAAACCTTCCTTTATGTCATCCAATATATTTGTGAAACCTGCAAGCCAATCCAGTAATCACCATCTACAATACATGCAGATCACATGGCGAGGGGCAGTCATCTACATTCAAGATGTGCATATGTTGTTCTTCTGTGTATTGGCCAAAGTTGTTGGCTTTGCCCATGTTATTGATCTGTTTGAGGGGGAAATAGTACCTGACATCCTGACGAATAAAGTACATGGATGAAGAGGACTTTGGGTACTCAGAGGGCGGGCGGGGGGAGGGATGCATAACTTTCCCAGTCTCTCATGCGTGTGCTGTTGCACAGGTAGACAAAACATCCCTTCTCTGCCCACATTTCTGGAAGCACTCTGGAAGATGTTTTGCCTGCATGCACAACAGCAGGCACATAGAGGGAATGGGGGAGCTGTACATGGGCCCCCATTGCTTCTCTGCAGACCGGTCCCTCTTTACACGTTTGTCTGGGTGTCAGCCACTGGTTGCAGAGGCACTGTCTTGCTGCTTCCACCAACAGGTTTTGAGCAGTGTCAAATCGAACAGCACTAACCACTTGTTCAGAAGTGTACAGGTGAAACTCGGAAAATTAGAATATCGTGCAAAAGTCCATTAATTTCAGTAATGCAAATTAAAAGGTGAAACTGATATATGAGACAGACACATTACATGCAAAGCGAGATAAGTCAAGCCTTAATTTGTTATAATTGTGATGATCAAGGCGTACAGCTCATGAAAACCCCAAATCCACAATCCCAGAAAATTAGAATATTACATGGAACCAAGAAGACAAGGATTGAAGAATAGAACAATATCAGACCTCTGAAAAGTATACAGTGTACTGTGCTTGATTGGCCAGCAAACTCGCCTGACCTGACCCCATAGAGAATCTATGGGGCATTGCCAAGAGAAGGATGAGAGACATGAGACCAAACAATGCAGAATTGCTGAAGGCCACTAATGAAGCATCCTGGTCTTCCATAACACCTCATCAGTGCCACAGGCTGATAGCATCCATGCCACGCCGCACTGAGGCAGTAATTGCTGCAAAAGGGGCCCAAACCAAGTACTGAATACATATGCATGCTTATACTTTTCAGAGGTCTGATATTGTTCTATTCTTCAATCCTTGTCTTCTTGGTTCCATGTAATATTCTAATTTTCTGAGATTGTGGATTTGGGGTTTTCATGAGCTGTACGCCATGATCATCCCAATTATAACAAATTAAGGCTTTACTTATCTCACTTTGCATGTAATGCGTCTGTCTCATATATCAGTTTCACCTTTTAATTTGCATTACTGAAATTAATGGACTTTTGCACAATATTCTAATTTTCCGAGTTTCACCTGTATATCATGTGAAGGAAAGAAAATGGTTGTGCCGTTGAGTCGGTGTGGACTCCTGGTGACGACAGAGCCATTTGGTTTTCTTGGTAGAATACAGGAGTGGTTTACCATTGCCTTCAGTATGAGCTGATAACTTTCAGCATCTTCCTATATAGCTGCGACCTGATATAGGAGTTCCCCATATTCCGGGAAACAAACTAGCAGGGATTCGAACATTCGACCAGTCTCCTGCTCTCTAAGCGGGTTGCTTCTCCACTGCGCCATTAGGTGGCTATCTTGTGAAGTACCTTCTATATAATCTGCTGCCTCACACATGGATATCTGCATTAGGAGCACTCTTGTTTCAATTCAATATGGTTCTGAATGGACTAGCACCTACCCAATTTTGAGTTGTTGTTTAAAAAAAAAAATGAAATGTCTAACATGGCAATTTTCCTAATTGCTTCAAAGGAACTGTTGCAGCTGCTGCGGGCCTCCACCCTGGACAGTGTATAATAAAAGTGAATGGAATTAATGTCAGTAAAGAAACCCATGCAAGTGTCATTGCCCATGTCACAGCCTGCAGGAAATACAGACGTCCAATGCATGTAAATATGCTACTTGTTTACTGTAAACCCTCTGGCTTTTTTCTTTTTCTTTTTCAATTCCCCCCCCCCCGCAACTATCACTTGGATAGTCAATGCAAAATGTATAACACTTGATTGCTACTGATGTAAAAAACTGCTGCCTGATATGATTTGAAGCACACACCGGGACCAGGTTCCTCTGAAACCCACGAGGCCTGGTTCTAAGAAAATCTGTTTATGATAAGATGTAGGGGTATCCTAAACATTTTGCCCCTTTCCATAACTCAGATAAGATAACGTACAACTGAAATCCACTGAATCTCCAGCATTAAACATATAGAGTGAAATCTGAGCTCAAAAGGGCAAGTGATATCAAGAGGTTTTACCTGCTGTCAAAGATGTCTTTGACAACCATTTCAGTAACCTTAGGAAAGGTTATTCATTATTAGAATATGAGAGAGACTGGGCAGACAGCTTCTAGAAAAAGGAAAAAAAATAT
Organism: Hemicordylus capensis; assembly: GCF_027244095.1. NCBI lineage: Eukaryota > Metazoa > Chordata > Lepidosauria > Squamata > Cordylidae > Hemicordylus > Hemicordylus capensis. The sequence goes on from NC_069660.1 coordinate 267,276,673, forward strand.
TTGTATGTTCTGCCTACATGAATAGCTGTACTCTGGTACAGAATGCTCCGGAATCATTTGAGTAATTCTTAGGATCCTGAAAGGGAACTGCTCCAGGGCCTTCCCTGAGTAAATACGTGTGAGAACAACATTCATTGCCTTGGTTATCAACATGCAATCAAATCACCAACATTAAAATTTAATTTCTTCACAGTATAGAACTGAAATAGATCATATCTTATTTTTCACAAATATACCCAAATCACAGGAAGCTGCCTTATACTGAGTCAGACCATTGGTCCATCTAGCTCAGTATTGTCTACACAGACTGGCAGCAGCTTCTTCAAGGTTGCAGGCAGGAGTCTTATCTCAGCCTTATCTTGGACATGCAGGGGGGGAACTTGGAACTTTCTGCATGCAAGCATGCATCCCGGAGCTGCCCCATCCTAATACCTTACAGTGCTCATATGTAGTCTCCCATTCAAATGTAAATCACAGTGGACCCTGCTTAACAAAGGGGAGAATTCATGCTTGTTACCACAAGACCAGCTCTCCTCAGGAGCTTTATGTTGACATTCTTCTCAGATGAAATAAAGGGTTTTTTTAAAAAAACCAAAAAAAACCCTTTTATTATGATTGTATTCAGATTGAAGAAAATACAATTTCAGCTTCTTTTGGTGAATGAAATATATTTGAATTCCTTCAGGTCTTTCAGTGATATTGAAAAGGAAATAAACTTGAAACCTAGTTTAATGCTTCATATGCAAGCAAAATACTAAAGCTCTCATTCTTGATATTCTTGCTTTACTTTCATTTCATCCCACACATTTCCCTTTTAGAGGCTGTATTTTTAATTCTGTCAGAACACAAGCTATTTTTGTAGTGCATACAGCTGCATTTAAGTAGGAGGGGGTGATAGAGAATTCTCTGGAGGAGAGAATGATTCTGTGACTCAGCATATAATTGATTTTTTTTTTACTTTATTAAGTAAATTAAAATATTTTTGGATTCACTTTTTACCATCAGACTTTCCAGTAACAGTTTCTACATATTTAATAAAGTTAGGGTTAGGAAAAAAACAAATGAAGAAAAGTTATCTGGTCTGTCTGGCTAAAGTGAAGGCAATGTTATGTTTGTAAAAGCCCATGGTTCCTCTCTATTTAATCTTAGGGATGTGCAAACAGGCTTGAGGTCGAGCTGGTTCGCTACCAAACCTGCCAGCTCAGGGTTCTAAAGGGAATTTTTTTTAAAAAAAAAAACTTACCACCGGGTTCAGTGGCCTCTGGGAGGTGCTGCCTCAGCCACAGGGTGTGTGAGTGTGTCTCTGAAGGTTCCGCTGCCCACCTGCCCCCCAGTCTTGTTGTGACAAGAAATTTAAGTATGTAGTACACTGCTCTGGGCTTCTTGGAGGAAGAGTGGAATATAAATGTAAATAAAAATAGTTGTCAGGGTAACGGCAGGGAATATTGAACAACTGGACTAATGCTTCCTGTTTTGCCATTCTCTGCTGCAGTGATTTATGCAGAATGCAGAGATATGCCATTCTATTTCAGCACTGTGCAGAAAAGCAGGAATATTGACCTGGTTGTTTGGCAATATGGGTTTGTGTTTCCTTGCCATGTCATGTTGCAAAAGTCAGCAATGAAACTACCACAATGGAACACAGTAGGGAATATTCCCTGCCTTGATGATGGGGGCTGTAGCTCAGTGGAAGAGCACATGCTTTTCATGAAGAAGGTCTCAGGTTCAATCCCTGGCATCTCCACATAGGGCTGGGAAAGACCCTCAACTGAAACTCTGGAAAGCTAGTTAGTGTAGACAAGACTGAGATGAACGAATGGTCCAACTCAGTATAAGGCAGCTTCCTATGAACCTATGCCACACCATGCTCTGGCAGTTTCATTGCCTGTTCTTGCAACAGTGAGTGCAGGCCTTGTTGCCTGGCAAGAGCGATGCTTCCTATAATCACTTTGTCCCTTCTGAGACTCCAAAATCACAGACAAAGCAGGGGTGCATCTCAGAGGTCCACTCGTTTCTCTTGTAAAGTGCTTTACATGCTTTAATACAGTATTTCTGAGCCATGTAAACTGTATTATTATTACTACTTTTCTTAGCAAGATTCTATTCAGTGGGTATATAACAATATTGAGAGTGCCCAGGAAGATCTCCAGAAAACAAACTCCAAACCCTTGGGGGATGATGGTGGAGATGCATTTGACTGCAAAGTAGAAGGTGAGATCATTTATCTCTTTCTTAGAAAGTAAGATAAAGTAAGTATTGAAGCAGGAAAAGCAAATGCTTGAGTGCTTTATATCCTCACTTCATGCTTCTGTTGTAATATTTGAAAGTTGCACATCTTTTCTGAAGTGAGATGATGTGCAGCTGTACCACCCAAGCCCCTGCGGTGCCTGAGGCAGGGGAGCAATATGTTTTCTTCCACAGTGCACGAAGCATGTGTTGGAGATGTGACTTCATATGCATTAACTCTCAGCACCAACAATTCCTATTGGCCACTAGGGATAGCAGGAGTTCAGGAAGAGAGTGTGAGGCTGCCCCCTTGTTTCTCTGTACTCTCTCAATCTCTGCTCTAAGTCCTTCCTGATTGGTAAACTATAGACTGATACTCTTAGGCCATTCCTTCTTCTTCGTTTGTTCTTCCTTCCACCACAAGCTAGCTCTTACAGGGTACAGGCTTTTCTATCTAAATTTGTAACTTTTTCAAATAAATCTTTACCTGTTTTAGCCTTTAAGCAATGGTCTCCAGATCTCATCTGTGTTCTGTTCTCATCAAAGTGGGTTTCTCTACTTAATAAGGGGTTGATTCCAATTCTCCCCTACAGCATGACCACAGTTTTGTTACCCTGCTGGCACCCCCCAAATCTCCTGCTCTAGGCCACCATCTCACCTTGCCTCATGGAAGGGCTGCCTTGAGCACCAGATTTGAAGGTCGGTGACCATGAAATAAATCATTCATTAATTTGATGCAGTTGCAAGGATATTGTACAAGGAAGATGTGTGACTTTCCACTGTAGAAATCTGATGGATTATGGGTATGAATATTTGTTGTATTTGAATGTGGATTTGTTTACAACCATTTTATTTGCCATACTGACTTTGCCATGAATTTAAAATGTGTTTACTCTGTTCAAAAGTAACATGAGACATTTTGCAGAATGTTTGTGTAAGATGTGAAACATGGCCACTTATAATACATAATTAAAATAATAGTAATACATTCAATTATTACCTGATAGCATCATTTTCTTAAATATTGTGTATCTTCTATCACAGTATTCTTGTGAATCTTGTGAATATTTATTTGTTTGAATATCTTGTGAATATTTATTTATTTGTTTGTTTGTTTGTTTTTCAGATTTGTAGACTGTCCCAAACTTCTGTCTCTGGGCAGTTTACAATAACATAAAACATATTAAAGTGAAAACCACAAAACAATTTAAAACCATAGTACAGTTAAAAAGCTTGGGTGAAAAAAATAAGTCTTTAGAGACTTTTTAAAGTTGTGATAGATGGGGAAGTTCTTATTTCAACAGGGAACACATTCCAGAGTCTCAGGGCAGCAATAGAGAAGATCTGCCCTTAACGTAGCCACCAGACGAGCTGGTGGCAACTGCAGATGAACTTCATTAATAGAAAGTGTGTGATGCTAATTGTACACCCCATATATGAAAATTGCCACATGGTTTTATGATCTGGGATACAATTCAGAGAAATTAACAAGATTTACATCCCTCTGATTTCAATAGGGTATGTGTGATCATCTTTTTCTTTAGTATTCCTCCTTAGAAAATGGACCTAAATGGGGATGGTGTAAAATTTCATTTTTATTTTGTGGCTTAGTATTATCTTCTAAGGACAGCTGAGAAAAGCATCAACACTTTTCATTTAAAATCTGCAATTCCTAGCAAAATCCAGACCTTTGTGTTAGAGCCTAGACTATTATCCAGCATGAAATTTACTGCACGTAAGTTTAAGGCTGAATTGAAGCAGGGGATATTTCCACAAACACTTTCATAAGTTAGCTACAGTATATCAGTAAATTTAGCACAAAATAAGTAGGACACAAAAATAGTTGATACTGGTTTTTCCCCCCAGAAGTGATTGACAAATTTAATACTATGGCAATAATTGATGGTCAGAAGGATCATGTCAGTCTGACAGTTGATAACGTTCATCTGGAGTATGGTGTGGTTTACGAATATGACAGTACTGCTGGAATCAAATGCCATGTTCTGGAGAAGATGATTGAACCAAAGGGCTTTTTCAGCTTGACTGCAAAGGTACAAAGCACTTTTTTTGTTTAACCTTTAGTGCTCTTTTTATCATGGAAACAAATATCTTATTTATTAATAGGATTATAAATAATTTGATTCCAAGTCTGTTCTTTGTAAGTGATCTGTGTTTTATTGATTATTATGATTCATAGTTGTCCATCCAGAAAGAACATTAAGTTGGGGTGCAGTCGCAAATTCAATTTCTAAACTAAAAACAACAAATCTGAAAGATGGAGAAATTCCTTACTCTGTTATCCTCTGCTGTTTTGCTTTCAAATACTCCACTTTCAAATTCTTTCTCTTTTGCAAATAAATTATGGAATGTTAAAGTTTTTTTCACATTTCTCCAGAATGCCCCGAATGCTCCTGTGGGGCATCCTGGGACTTTTGGGGGCCACACAGCCCCCAATCCCCACCACCCCCGCTGGCTCCATGACAGAACCGGCAGTTGTGTGAGCGGCTGATCTGGCCGCCCAGCTACGAGTAGCTGCTCGTCTGCGGGGAGAGAGGGCTAAGCCCGCTCTCTCTGCAGTTAGCCCCTAAGCTCTTCTCACTGATTGTGAGAAGAGCTTCACTGTCTGTGTGCAATGTGGGGTTGGACACACTTACTCAGGTATCAGATGAATTAAAGCAGTGCATCTGATAACTTAATTGAGAGGTTGTTACGAAGGCAGCTTCCACCCCCACCCACTTGGCACTATAATGTTAAACCAGCTGTGCGGGGAGGGGCACTAAATAGCATGGGGAGCCGAGGTGAAGAATGGCAACATACCTCCTCTAAGCCTGGCTTCAGGGCATTTTTTAAATAAAATCACTGGGATGGGGGAAAGACAACAAAAGGAAAGGACCATCCAGTTGCTGTGTCAATTAACCTAATATTTATGGGAAAATGCACACACAGAATAGGTACTATACCCTACAATCTAGAAAATCAGTTGCAATTTTGCAAGTGGAAGAACAAGAATTAGTCTCTAGTCTGGAAATGCCCTTGAAGTTGAGAAGCAACAGGGCTTTCTATACCATTTTCCTTCTGCTTTGTTTCTCTAACCAGGGCTGCATAACTTTGGCCCTCCTGCAAATGCTGGACTGCAACTCTGTGGCTGGAGATGATGGTCCAAAAATAGCTGAATGGCTGAAGTTATGCAGTCCAGCTCTACACCAATCCCCACCTCCCAGCCTTGTTCACCTCTGAGGTTCTAAATGGATGTTAGGGAGAACAAGCACACATTTGGAACCCTGTGGGGAGAAAAGCAACTAGAGAAGTGTGGTGTAGTGGTTAGAGTGCTGGACTAGGACCGGGGAGATCCGAGTTCAAATCCCCATTCAACCATGAAACTAGCTGGGTGACTCTGGGCCAGTCACTTCTCTCTCAGCCTAACCTACGTCACAGGGTTGTTGTGAAATAGAAACTCAAGTATGTAGTACACTGCTCTAGGCTCCTTGGAGGAAGAGCGGGATATAAATGTAACAATAATAATAATAATTGTAGTGGGGAAATAGGGATGAGAAAAGGGTTAAGCACTCCCCACTCCACTGTTTTATCTCTCCAGACCGTCCTTCTTTTCTGTAGGAAATGGTGTTTCAGAAGTAGGCAATCTGATGTTGGTAAAGTGCATCTTCATGCAATGTGTGAAGCCCTTACAAATAATTCAACAGACATGGTTTTTGAAATTTTGCCAAATTTGAGTTGACCCACAACTCATCTATTTGTATCGATATTCAAGCGTTCACAAGATGGCGATTGATCACAATCTAAACGCAATAAGTCACCTTGTCATGGAAAGAAGTAATGTGAAACAAATGAACATTTCATTCTAGAAATGAAAGGTAGTTATGTTTGTTTGATGTTACATTCCCCGTAGATTTTTTTCATCAAAGCCGTGAAGCATAATTACTATATGGTTGTATTTTCAATAGAAAGTTGTGTAGCATGCAATATTTTAACACTGCTGAAATTATAAGACTTGAAATTAAAGAAGTAGTAGCAGAAGAGCTGGTACTGATTCTTTGTAACTATAGCCACGGGAAAACATTTGAAGATACATTTTGCATTATTAATTAAACCTGCAGAAAATGAAACTCTTAAGAGATATCGGAAACCTTTAATTAATGTACTGATTCAGAATGGAACAGCTAAAAAATATTTCTGGCTATCATTACATGAGCTATGTAAAAAATGACTTTGACTCTAGGCCAGCTATAATTAAATGTATGCAAAAAATGGACTATTGTTAGAAACTGGCCTATATGCTTTGACTTTTTCAGATCCCAGTCAGAAACCTTAGGAGACAAATACTCTATTGCACAGGGAAAAAATCATTTACTGCTAATGAGTAGAAAATATTTCCCATTTTAGATTGGGCTTTCTGATTCTTGATTTTATATGTTTGTATCTGATCAAGGGAGGACAGTTGCACAAGATCCTCTTGTAATTTTTTCTTCAAATAGCACAGCAGGGTCCTTGTGAAGGGAAAGATGGCTTAACTGCAGCTAACATATGTTTGAACTTATCTGTGTAGATTAAAAATACAAATCTCTTGCCTACCTCATCCGTGACTCACCTTGTTGCTTTGCCTCCTTAGCTTACATTGGCATAGAAGACGGAAATCAAGTTCTCAATATGTGCAGAACTTATTGGTGCAAAACAAGTGAAATTCTGATGAGGAGTGTTTCAGAGCATGGGGATACTGCATACAACATATGTAGATCTCCTTAGTGCTGTGAGGTAGCCCTATGGTTCTGCTATAAGACTATTAGGACGACATGAAGAATTTAAAATATATTAGTGTGTGATGTTGACTTCCTAATGATAATTGAACATTCTACTATTCTGGTGTTCAGTAATTTAATATTATTTATATTATTATTTAGAATATTCATATTCTGCTTTTCAACAAAGTTGTCAATTTAATATTTTGGGAGACTCCCCCTACATTGGAAACTACCAATTGCTAAAAATACATATACAGTAACATGTAGGCTCTTCTTAATAATATAAATTAAGATTTCCAGCCATTTTCAGTAAGTGTTTTGCCCTTCTGGTTTCAGTTACTTTTGAAAATGTTTTGGAGCAACACAAAAATAAATTAACAGTTGAAACTAGATTCTGAATTGAAAGGCAAACCCAGTTCTGGTGTGCAACAGATTTGCATCAGCTCTTCTTGCAATCTTATACCCTAAGCCAGGACCATCCTTTGACCAGGGCAATCACTCCAAGCCTCATGCTCTCCCAGGACCTCCTCCCTCTCCTAATCAGTGCTGAGTGCTACCTAGGCCCCCTCTTTCTCCCACTCAGGGGAGGTTCAGGCCCTCTCTCTGATCTCCCACACTTTGCTCTGTACTGCGACCCAATATCCTTTTTGGGAGGGGAGGCAGTGTAGGGGGACCAGGAGTCCTGGATTCCTTCCTCTCTAGTCCCTCTTTGTCCAACTGGGCTGGGCTGTGTGCTGGTGATGGAGCTGGGGGTTAGCCCAGCGCATGGTCCTTCAACGACAAGGTAGGGAAGCCGGGCTGGCACTCCTTCCTCTTCCTCTGTGCAGCAGCAGTGGCAACAGCAGCAGGGCTGGTGTCTGGAACTTCCTCTCCATCCTCCTGGCTGGGAGGGGGAGCAGCTGAAGCATGCCAGGCTATGGCAACATGGCCAGGTGGGAGCAGGGCACAAAACCTGGCTGGGAAATGGCACCAGAGGTGTTGTCTGGTGCTGGAGATTTGTGTTGGTCACTTAGCTGGGCGTATGGAGTGATGAGCAAAGGAGATGGCAGAAGGGGAGCCATGGGATTGGGGAGGACAGAGAAGGATGGTGGACTGCAAGTGTGTGTGTGTGTGTGTGTGTGAGTGTGTGTGTTGGGGGGTCCTTGTAGAAAGCCATCCCTCTCTACCTCGCTCCTCCATATTTTTTATACCCAGATGAAACTTCTGTTTCTCATGTGTATTTTCCACCAACAGGTACATTCACAGTGCCTTTCAATACAAGTGGGACTTGTGTTTTCTCTGGAAGAACATAATGTATAACTACAACAGTGGACCAACCAGTAGTCCACCTGAGTAGTTCCTGGGTGTGTGTGTCAGGAACATGGTCCATCAAGAGTGACCAGCAGGTCAGGAACCAAGAAGTCAGACTTTAAAGCAAGCAGAGTCAAGATAAAATGGGCCAGAGGTCAGGAACCAGGGAATCAGTCCATAAATCAGATGGAGTCAAAGAACAACAGGCCAGAGGCCAGGAATTAGAAAGTTAGTCCATTTGTCAGGAGCAGGCAAGACCAAAGTCAGAACAGGGAAGAGTCAAGAACCAGAAAATCAGTTAAGAAGGAACAGGCTAAGCTGAAGTCGAACAGGCAAGGGAATCAGGAAACGGGGAACCAAGGGAGCAAGAAACCAAACTAGTCTGGGCACGTTAACCATAAAGTTTCTTCAGGAAAAAGCCAGGACAAACTGAAGCCTTAAATAGAGGCAGGAGTGTAGCCCTTTCCAAGCCTGGAATGATGCAAGTCTTAAAGAGCCCGTGCTCTATTCTCCAGACACTGGCTGTGGCGGAGCTGGGGAAGCTTCTGCCTCATCCTCTGAATTAGAGGATAAAGGTAAAGTTTGTTGGGGGGCGGGTTCAGAGCAAACTGGAGGTCCTAGTGGTGGAGCTGGAGATCTTTCAAATGCCTCAGAGGACACTTGAGACTCTGGTGATGGAGATCCCTCAAGCCCCTTATTGTCTTGTGAGTCCTCTGCACTTTCCTCAGGGTCAGAATCAGGGTTCATGACAACCTGACCTAGCATCCTATCTCTAAGCATGGCTTGTAGTATATTATGAGATAGCAGTTCTAGTATTCTGTAGTGGATCTATCATTAGGCCAGTTGGTTCTTTTCCTACTTTTTACAGCTTTGTGGCCCTTTATATTCTTTTTCCTAGAAAAAACCATGAGTGAAGTGCTTTGGTCTGAACGCAGAAAAGCAGGGCCTGGCGTTAACATACACTCTATAATAATCTTTTGAAAATACTTCCTTATTATTTCCCTTTTTAATATACAGTGAGCAGAACTTGTATCTAATGCCATGGCTGTACCAGCAAAGCTCCTATTAATTTTAATTTATGAATACTTGCTCCTGTTCAAAGGACTCCTACTTGAGAGTGTGATTGTGGACCACTACATACGACCAGTGAGAAATGGCTACCCAGTTTGTTGGGAGGAAGCCCGAAAGTGCTTACCTCCCCACACACAAGCAGTCTGCCTTCCTTGGGGGGCAGATCACCCGCCCAGACAAGCACCGGCTGCTGCTGGTAGCTCTGTGGGTCAGGGTGCTGGGATGCACCACCGTGCCACCCCATCCCCTGGAGCTCCAATAATGCACCATGCAACTTTGTGGTACATTATGGGGATCCCCTCCCCTTCCCCTCCCCGAGTCTGTCAGCCATGGCCTCAAGCAGTTGCAGCTGACACAAGAGCAAGGAAACGGGATTAGGAGAATGCTCCCTCTCCTAACCCTATTTTCAGGAGAGGCTTCATAGGCGGGTTTGCCACCATGGTGCCACCAGGATCAGCCTGATCCTGGCGATTCACATGCACATGCAAAACCAGGCTCAGCTCCCTTTGCCTGGTTTTGCACATACATGTGAAACGCCTCAGTAACTAGCAAATTTGTTTACAGCTTTTTGCCTGTTTCAAATAATTGGTATGAAAGATTCATAATTAGAGCACCATAACTTAACTAGTAATTTAATTTGGGGGGTTGAAAATTTTATGTCCCCAGTAATTTTTTTGTCAACAGAATCATGTTGATGTCACTGATCTTGTACTAAATGAAGAAAATTGCTACAATTTTTTATTAAATTAAAATATAATAAAACAAAATGATGGATTTTTACAGATACTTTTAGTTCAGAACTGTTGCATTACAATTTAAACTCACAAACAACAAAACACCCCCCCCCAAATACAGTGCATAACAATGTAAAAACATTTTAAAGTCAGTTTTAAGAATCAGATTTAGAAGTCCTGAGTGAACAGAAACGTTTCTATGTGGCATCTAAAAGAACAAAGTGTTGATGCAAGCAGAACATCACTGAGGAGGCTGTTCCTTTAATGGGATGTGGCCAGTGAAAAGGCCCTCTTTGTAGTAGCCACCTGCCTCAACTCATTTGGCAGGGGCACTCAAAGGTCCAAGTCAGGACATATGGGGCAAGGTGCTCACTTAGGTAACGCGCTCCCAAGCCATTTAGGGCTTTAAAGGTTAAAACTCGTTTATCCTTTTAAAGGTTAAAACTTTAAATGACTGGGAGCCAGTGCAGCCCACGAAGATATGATCAAAACACCCAGGCTCAGTTAATAATCTTGTGACCCTATTTTAGACCAGCGGCAGTTTCTGGAATGTTTTTAAAGGTAGCCCCATGAACAACGCATTGCAGTAATCTAAGCGAGAGGTTACCAGAGCATGAGTAACTGTGGCCAAGCTATCTCTATCTTGGTAAGGTCACAGTTGGCATATCAACCACAGCTGAGAAAAGGCACTCCAAGCCACAGAGGACACTTGAGCCTCTAGTGACTGTGCTGGATCAATGAGAACTCCCAAACTGCAAACCTGGTGTTCAGGGGGAGTGTAACCCCATCTAGAACAGGCATCATACACCCGGGCAGAGGAACCACTGACCAACAGTACTTCTGTCTTGTCTATATTGAGTCTCAATGTATTTACCCTCATCCAGTCCATTACTGCATCTAGGCATTGATTCAGGATAGTCACTGCCTCACCTGTGTCTGATGAAAAACAGATATACAGTGGTCCCTCGACTTACAAACTACTCGACATAAGTATTTTTCGAGTTACAAACGGCAGTTTTAGATCCGGTTTTAGATGCGGTTTTTTCGACTTACAAATTTTTAGATGGGGTTTCCTCGACTTACAAATTTTACATGCGGTTTCCTTGACTTGCCTGCCTGTTTACTGCCTGTTTATTCTTGAAAAGAAATGTTCCTGTGCCGTTTGCAAGCCTTACTGGGGGTCTGGGTCTTTTTTCTAGGCTCCGGAACGCATTAATCCGTTCCCAATGCATTCCTATGGGAAACCGCTTTTCGACTTACGAATTTTTCGACTTACAAATGTGCATTCGGAACGGATTAATTTCGTAAGTAGAGGGACCACTGTACAACTGAGTGTCATCCGCATACTGATAACAGCTCAGGCTAAATCTCTGGATGACCTCTTTCAGCAGTTTCATGTAGATGTTAAACAGCATAGGGGAAAGAATAGAACCCTGTGGGACCCCAAAGCATAACTGCTAAGGGTTTGAGCACCACCTTTTGGAAACGGGCTGTGAAGTAGGAGCAGAACCACCTCCAAGCAGTGCCTCCCACACCCAGCTTGGCAAGCCTATCCAAAAGGATACTATGGTCAATGGTATCAAAAGCCATTGAGAGATCCAAGAGAATTAACAGGGTTGCATTCCCCTGCCCCTCCTCTCTCTGCATAGGTAATCTCACAGGGCAACCAAAGCAGTTTATGTTCCAAAGGTGGGCCTGAAGCCTGATTGAAATGGATCTAAATAGTCCATTTCCTCCAAGAGTGTCTGGAGCTGGTCAGCCAGTACATGCTCAAGTACCTTGCCCAGGAAGGGAATATGGCTACAGGTCTGGAGAAGGTCTATAGTTGTTTATATCCTCTTGGTCCGGACAAGGTTTCTTTAGGAGTGGTCGAATAATAGCTTCCTTCAATGGAGCTCCCATGATAGCTTCCTCAATGAGGCATTTAGAACCTGCTGATCCAGCTAAAAATTCCCTCCCTACTAGATTTAATAAGCCATGAAGGGCAAGGATCAAGCATGCACGTTGTTGGCCAAACTCAACAGAATACCTTTTCCACATCCTCAGCCACCAATCATTTTTAAAAACAAGAACAGCCCTGCTGGATCATGCTCAAGGCCTATCTAGTCCAGCATTCTGTTTCCCACAGTGGCCCACTAGATGCCTCTGGGAAGCCCACAGGCAAGAGCTGAGGGCATACCCTCTCTCCTACTGTTCCTTCCCTGCAACTGGTATTTAGAGGCCTCTGAAGTTGGAGATGGTCTATAGCTTTCAGACTAGTAGCCATTGATAGACCTGTCCTCCATGAATTTACCTAAACCCCTCTTAAAGACATTCAGGCTGCTGGCAGTCACCACATCCTGTGGCAGAGAATTCCACAAGTTGATAGATAGATAGATAGATAGATTTTCAGTTTATATACCGCCTGACTCTAAAGGCTCTAGGCCAGGCTTCCCCAACCTGCAGCCCTGCAGATGTTGCTGAACTACAACTCCCAGCATCCCTAGCCACAATTTATTGTGGAAAAAGTACTTCCTTTTGTTAGACCTAATTTTTTTTTGCCAATCAGATGTCTCCTGGTTCTAGTATGAGAGGGAGCTCTTTCTCCACTCTCTCCACACCATGCATGATTTTGTAGACCTCTATCATGTCTCCCCTCAGTCTTTTTTTCCTAAACTAAAAGGCCCCAGGTATTGTAGCCTTACCTTCGATCATCTTGGTTGCCCCCTTCTGCACCTTCTCCAATTCTATAATGTCCTTTCTGAGGTATGGTGTCTAGAACTGTACGTAGTAATTTAAATGTGGCCGCACCAAAGTTTAAAGGCATTATAATTAGCAGTTTTCTTTTCAAACCCCTTCCTAATTCCTAATGACAACGGGTACAGCAACCAGCCTCAGAAATGATAATGAAGATATTGAAGTGGTGAATAGCTTCTGCCTTTTAGGATCAACTGTCAACAGTAAAGGATCCAGCAGTCAAGAAATACACCACAGACTAGCACTTGGTAGGGTTGCAATGAAGGCCTTGGAAAGGATATTTAGATGCCGTGATGTGTCTATACCTACAAAAATAAAAATCGTCCGGACAATGGTTTTCCCCATGACACTCTATGGATGCGGAAGCTGGATTTTGAAGAAGCAAGGTAGAAAAAGCACTGATGCTTTTGAACCTTGGTGCTGGAGAAGACTTTTGAGGATACCATGGACAGCCAGGAAAACAAACAAATGGATCATAAAACAAATCAATCCAGAATTTTCACTTGAGGCACAAATGACCAGGCTCAAACTATCATACTTCAGACACATTATGCGAAAACCCAGCTCCCTTGAGAAATGCATAATGCTGGGAAAAGTGGAAGGAAAGATAAGAAGAGGACGTCCAGCAGCAATGTGGATGGACTTGATTACGACAGCAATGAATATACCACTGAGAGACCTTAAAGGCCAAGTTGAAGACAGATCATCCTGGAGAGAATCTATGTGGTCGCTAAGAGTTGACACTGACTTGATGGCACTTAATCAATCAATCAATCAATCAATCTTAATTACAAGCATGGAATTGACCTTTTTTACGGCTGCTGCACATTGAATCGACATTTTCCACATATCAAGACACCTTCTTACTAATATGTGCATTAATATGTACATCTGTGGGCACAAAAAGTTTCTAGCAGAATTATATTTCCCTAAAAAGAGAATATTTTTCTCTATATATCTTGTATATTTGGAACTGCTTCTTGAAATAGATAAGGAATAGCTAATTTGAAAAGAAACATCATCTCCAAGAAAATACCATTTCTTTTTCTGTATTTAATATATGGTTACCCTGAGATTCAGATTTTTAGAATGTTAGAATGAAATACTGGCTGACCCATTACAAAACTGAATATGTTATCATTTCACTTCTGCCCCTGCATTCCTACCCTGTCAACGTTTGCTTTCATGTTCGGCATAAAATTCGAGGCGAAGGGAACTTCCTTGCCCTTGGCTGCCATTCTGCTGCTTCAGCTCAAAAATCTGATCCACTGAAGGTCTATAGTTCAAGCTGCAATTTTAAGAGGCCAAATAAAAACCCAACATTTGGTATCCAGTACGTGTGACGATTAAGCTATTGTCACTTTCAAGACTTGACAGTAAAGACTGACCCCTGCTAACTTGGCAAAGAGGCACCTTTTAATGTGGTGGTTGATTCTCTTTATTTACCAGGGAGAGAGTAACTTGCCCTATCCACCCCCAGCACACTACCTCCATTGATTGTTGCTGGTGTCTGTCTTATGTTTCTTTTTATATTGTGAGCCCTTTGGGGACAGAGATCCATCTTATTTCTTTATTTATTATTTCTCAGTGTAAACTGCCTTGAGCCATTTTTGGAAGGGCAATATCAAAATTGAACGAACGAATGAATAATTAGGAATGAGAGCTCACTGTGATGGCAGGGTAGGGGAGTTGTAAGAATCTGGTTCATAGGTCCATAAGAAGCAGTGGAGGGCACGTATCAAAACACACACTTCATGTGTGTTTGGATCAGGTCTGCATGACTTTGGCCGTCTGACTGTTGTTGGACTGCAGCTCCCATCATTTCCGACCACAGTGGCTGGTGTTAGGGAATGGTGGGAGCTGTGGTCCAGTGTCTTTGTGTGGGTGGGGGGTGAGGTTGGCCAGCCGTGGTTTGGATTCTTGAATTCAGAATGTGCACAATCATTTTCAGGATGTGTAAACAGTTGGACAGTCCTCAGTAACACACTCTGAACTCAAATGAAGTTAGCCACTTTCAGAACATAGCATGAACAATTGAATTGCCTGTATGGTCATCTTTTGCTTCCTGGTCTAAAAATATTCATAGTGGTGCATTTTAGTTACACCTAGATAAAAGGATACCATTTGATTTTCTCTGTCTACAGAAACCTGGTATGTTTTACACCCTCTCTGTTTTCCCCTTGAAATTCCCAAATAACTAGCTTTATTCTCGGGGTTCAAACAAAGATCTCTTGGGTAGTAGCAGGGCTTCCTTAAAGCAGTTTTAAGATAGCCATGTATTAATGATGATTAATGTTCAATTTCTTCTGTTTTTAATTCTTTGAAATTCTTTCTGAACCTTTACAATGGAAAATGTTTGGAATATAAACAATTTTTATTATTTGTTAGTAGGAATTCTGTTGAAGAAGAAGTCTCTGTTAGAGTTGAAGTAGATTGTAAGTTGATGATCATCCTGTGTTTAGTTCTACCAGGATGCAGTTTAAAACAAAAACAAATCCTTTTGCATCAGGATGAATGCAAAACATTGATGCAATGTATCTCAAGAGAGCTAGTTCATATTTAAGGAAAATATGCTTTAAATTGTATGTTCTGGGTTTTGTTTTTGTTTCTGCTTAAAAAAAAAGAAAAGAAAGAAAGCAGTGGCCAACGTTGCACAGTGTACCACATGTGGAACAAACATTTTGCAATAGTGCAGTGCAAGACAATGACATTGTTGCATTAATACTGGGATTTTCACAATAGCACTGTAGTGTTCCCATTGATCCAAATGAGTCATACTGCAGTTGCGCAATGCAACTGCAAACAGACTTGCCGTTATTCAACACTAATCTGGAACACAAGCTCCAGATGTAGCTTGACTAGCTAGCTCAACAGCTTGTGCTAAGACACCTCCTCCCCACATGTAGTATGCTGCGTGTTGGCTATTCGTTTTAACACTCTTGACATAATGTGCTGTTTTAGTAATCTACATAATCTACTGTTTTTATCTATTTATAGGTCCTTGAAGCGTTAGCAAAAAGTGATGAACACTTTGTGCAGAACTGTAGAAGCCTAAATAGTTTAAATGAAGTGATCTCCACTGACCTTCAAAGTAAATTTAGTGCCATTTGTGGTGAGAAAATGGAGCACATCTGCAGAAGAATCACTAGTTACAAAAAGGTAAGGATCAGAAATATTTTTGAAGTGTACTACATTTATTTGGAAGAAAAATGTTTTTTGTTGCATTTTTTTGCCATGACTTCGGTCCATCAGAATCTTCTTGTAAAAGAGATGGAGGAAAATGATTGAGCTGTCTATAAACCTGCAAACCTAGTACTGCGTTGGAAGAGAGCTTCGATGATATGATGATCCATCCTTTGTCCCATGTGTTATCATTATTACTTTTGTAAATAACAATATGAATTGTTATCCTATTGTTATGAATGTTATCCTATTGTTATGAATTGCAGAATATGAGGTCTTCTCAGCTGGTCCGCCTTAGTGTCCCAGGCCCTGGTGTAGTGCGTGGTACCTGGGCCCGTAGGAGGACCTTAACTATGGCTACCCCTCTTCTTTGGAACACTCTTCTCACCCCGATTTGTTCAGCCCCCTCCCTGGCTGCTTTTAAGGCCTTTCTTAAGACCCACCTGTTTCGCCAGGCATTTGCCCTTTAATTATTATCATTATTATTTTAATTAATTGTTATTGGTTTTGTTGTTAACCGCCTAGATTCTTTGGATGAGGCAGTATATAAGAGAATTTTAATAAATAAATTATTTAACTCCTTACTGAGTTGACAATGTACATAAAAACTGTCAGTGGAGCTGTACATAGGAACATAGGAAGCTGCCTTATACTAAGTCAGACCATTTGTCTATCTAGCTCAGTACTGTCTACACAGACTGGCAGTGGCTTCTCCAAGGTTTGTTTGTTTGTTTGTTTGATTTATATACCGCCCTTCCAAAAATGGCTCAGGGCAGTTGCAGGCAGGAGTCTCTCCCAGCCCTATTTTGGAGATGCCGGGGGTGGGGGGACTTGGAACCTAATGCATGCAAGCATGCAGGTGCTCTTCCCAGACTGGCCCCATCCCCTAAGGACATTCCCTAAGGGGAATAGCTTACAATGCTCACACATGTAGTCACCCATTCAAATGCAAACCAGGGCAGACCCTGCTTAACAAAGGGGACAATTCATGCTTGCTACCAAAAGACCAGAATGACTTAGGTAGATTTCTACTTGCCTTTTCTTTCTGAAGTACCAGACAGCTGGCTAAAGGAAGCAGTAAGCAGTGCAAGTGCAGATGCTGATCAAGGTACTAAACATTCATGAAGAGGCAGGCTGCTCCTGTCTAGATTTACAGGGCATTGCAAAATATCTGGTTAATAGAAGTCAGGTGGCCTGGGTGGATTTGGGATATGCAAATAGGGGACCTAGACCACTGTCCCTGACCTGAGAAGTGAGCTTGAAAGTATTCTGGATATATAAAGGAAGGTTCTTGAGAAATATGAGAATCTCCAACTAAGTGATAGCTTCGGTGTAGCTCTAGGCAAACGCTTTCTGCTGTTGGTCTCAATAGGCAAACTCTTCCTGCTATTTTTTTCAACTAGGGAAAAGCAGTTATTAGATGAGTTGCAAAAAGTTCTGGCATGGCTTCTGTACAATTGACCATTGCACGAGTGGCAGAAACAGAAAGCATATCACTGCACTTGTTGCATTTCTGTCTATCATGCACCTGTTAAAGGCACATGAATCCTATCAAAATATAGTGACAATTGACTAGTGACAACTAGTTGCAAATGAGTTGTGGATGTTAAATTTGTATTTAGGGCTTTAGGAAGTGATTCTGAGTTTCATAGACAGATGATTTGAACAATTAGAATTGGTTGAAAGCATTGCTTGACTTAAGTCTTCATCTTTATTTTGTGTTAAGTTGGAGTTGATATTAATTTATTAATATCAAACCCTGCTAACTGGGCAAAGAGGCACCTTTTACCGTGGTGATTCTCTTTATTAAGCAGGGGGAGAGTAACTGGCCCTATCCACCTCCAACACAGTACCTCCAGTGACTGTTGCTGGTGTCTATCTTGTGTGTTTTTTTTTAAAGAATGTGAGCCCTTTGGGCACAGGGAGCCATCTTATTTATTTATTCTCTCTCTGTGTAAACTGCCCTGAGCCATTTTTAGAAGGGCGGTATAGAAATCGAATTATAAATAAATAAATAAATAAATAAATAAATAAATAAATAAATATTAGAGCTTGTTCAAGAGGCTATGGGTTTATGTATCCTGAAAAGCAGCTCCCTATTCCATATCGCAAACTGCTTTTGAAACCAAGGGGACTTTCAACAGCAATTTGCTATCTGTCACAATGATCTGTTAAAAGAAAGAAAAAAGCCATAAATCCTGGGCATGCCCAAGCCCTGGGCACACCTGGTTACTCTTTTGAAACATGGACCATAACTTGTAGAACACCCAAGGAAAGGGAGAAGCAGATACTATTCCCCCACTATTGTTTGCTAAAAACTGGACTGACCAACTAGTTTCTTTTTCATTCTATGTAATTCTTTCCCTATATACATCAGCTGGATTATCAGGATGTTAGTGTTACAATGACGATAGTAAAATGAGTTCACTCCATCACTCTGTGAAATTCATCAGGCAAGTTAAAGTCCATAAACTATATTTGGCTCATAGACTGGGCTTGCCAGTTGTCATATACTAAACCTTTGGTCTTGCATCTCACAAGAATTATGTATCCATTTGAGTTTTAGGTGTATCCATTTAAAATTTAGTCTTTTTCTGTGTGGAATAAAATGGTGATATATCTGTACTGAAACTTGACAAGCAAATGTTCGTTTGGATTTTGGCAGACAGGAATTACAACACTCCTGCACACATTTGTAGAAAACATTGCTCAAAACGTGTACGTAGTCTAAATAAATTTTAGACCAAACAAGATTACTAGCAATCTCAGTTTGACTATACTGTACCTCAGATTTGTTTTATGTAGATAGATGGGTATTTTTAACTGCCCAGTCAGAAATTCTGTTTAGTTAGGCAGCTAAATTGTGCTTTTCATATATTTCCTGCCTATTGTAGTAGAGCTGAATGTGCTGTGCAGTGCCCAGAACCAGAATAGTAAGATCATATTGGGTCAGGAGGAAGTACAACTACATGGGGGAAGGCATATATAATTATTGTACCTAACATTATCTTATTATAAGCCCACACATTCATTAAAATGCTCAGATAAGACCATTCCAGATTCCAGAATAATGATGCACATTTGTTGTTTCAAAAATGTTTACTCTTCTTGATGGCTGTTAGTAACATATTTTATTCCAAGAATAGCTATGCCTTTCTTTTAGGGAGGTAAATGTAACCATAGTAACACAAGTGTCGGGGAATGCTTTATCTGTGCTGTTAGTTTCACTGTGAAAGTTTGAAATCTATAAATAGAAACTCAGTGGCTTCCTGCAGCTCTTATTATTATCCCATTATTTCTAGCCGAAGTTTTGAGTCCAGTGAAATAGTCTCCAGGTTTCCACAACATATGTAGGGGGGGAAATGTGGGTCTTGCTTATGATCTGCTTAAATTATAACCAGGCATTTGGTCTCTGTGGGAGAGGATGTGTGGGAGATTTAAATGTGAAACATGTTCTGTTCTTGTTATTTAAATGTCCTTAGTGGCCTTCTTGTCTTGGTTTCATTTTTCAAGGGTAACATATCAGTACAAAGTTTCTTGGATATAAATATTTCCTACACAGAACCTATATGTTAAAAGTAAATTGCTTATACACATTTCACATGGATATATAAAGAAAAACATTTGGTCAAAAATTGAGTTGTACACATAGGAACATTTGTTTATGTTTAAGTGGCTGCATATGTGAATGTAGGAGTATACTGTGACTCTTGATAAGACTGTAGAAAAAATTAACCAGCGCTGCTACATTGCTACCAATGTAAAAACAACAGCAACAATGTTCCTACGTTACATGTGTGGCCATCTAAAACAGATGAAGAGGGGATTCTCACGATTGGGCAAAAGCAGGCTAAGGGAGCCTAGTCCGCTTTTCTCCAGGCGGCTCCCAGCAGCAAACCCTTCTAATTTCCCCTCTCCTTAGACAAGGTTAGGGGAGTGAGCACTCTGGTAACCCCATCTTTTTGATAGCAAGACTTGCCTAAAAGACTGCATTCTCAAAACCAGAATAATTGTGAGTTAACCATGATTGGTGAGCCCTGTGTGTTCCTGTGGAATGTGTCTTAAGAAACTGGAATCTTTGGGCAATCCTAGTTAAATTGCTACAACCAACATTAGTGAGGTGGTATAAAAATCTAATAAATAGATAGATAAATTTAACTGGGATTGCAAATCAGGATCTGGGTTAGTGATCCTGGTTAAATGCTGGTTAACCACAGTGATTTAACCAGGATTGCCCAGAAATTCCAAGTTTTCACAACATGCTTCATAGGAGCATGTCAACGCCTGGGGAACAGCCGATGGGAGCTGGGCAGTATCCCGTTTGGCAAAAGCCATCCTTTAAAGTGTGCGGGTGCAAAGGATTCAGCTAAAACAGAAGGGGACAGAGCAGAACCGCATAAAGAGCAGATGGGAGCCTGTGGCCGCTGGTCAAAGAGTCAAAAGAAAGATAGCATACATCAGGTGAGAGATTCAGCATATAGGTGCCTATATGCCAATGCCAGAAGCCTCCGAGCCAAGATGGGTGAGCTGGAGTACTTGGTTGCTAATGCAGAAATAGATATAGTGGGCATGACAGAAACATGGTGGAACTGTGAGAATCAGTGGGACACTGTTCTCCCTGGATATAAACTCTATAGAAAGGACAGGGAGGGGCGCCTTGGAGGTGGAGTAGCACTGTAAGTTAAAGAAGGGATAGAATCTAACAAGCTAGAAAACCTAGGCTGACTGGAGTCCTCCACAGAAACCCTGTGGGTAACAATACAAGGCCTGAAAGGGAACGTGCTACTGGGGACGTGCTATCGCCCTCCGGATCAAAACGCTGACAGTGACTGGGAGTTGCAGCAGGAAATCAGGGAGGCATCAAGGAGAGGCAGGGCTGTAATAATGGGTGACTTCAATTACCCACACATAGACTGCGTAAATTCACAGTCAGGTCATGACAAAGAGGTCAGATTTCTAGATACGCTAAATGACTGTGCCCTAGAACAGTTGGCCTTGGAACCAAGCAGAGAGAAGGCGACCTTGGACTTAATTCTGAGTGGCACCCAGGACCTGGTGTGTGATGTCAGTGTCATCAACCCTTTAGGGAACAGTGACCAAAGTGCCATCAAATTCAGCATACATGCGGGGAGAGACTCACTAAGAAAGTCTAGAACAGACATTTTGAATTTCAGAAGAGGAAACTTCTCCAAAATGAAGAATATGGTGAAAAGAAAGCTGAAAGGGAAAATCAGGAGAGTCACTTTGCTCCAGAGTGCATGGAGTTTACCCAAAACCACAATACTAATAGCCCAGTTAGGTTGTATACCCAAAAGGAGGAAAGGTACCACTAAGTCCAGGAGGATGCTAGCATGGCTAACAGGTACCGTCAAGGAAGCCATAAAAGGGAAGAAGACTTCCTTCCGAAATTGGAAGGCCTGTCCAAATGAAGAAAACAGAAAGAAACATAAACTCTGACAAAAGAAATGCAAGGTGACCATAAGGGAGGCAAAAAGAGGGCCAAAAGTATCAAGGAGAATAACAAAAAGTTCTTTAAATATATCAGAAGCAGGGAATCTGCCAGGGAGACGGTTAGACCATTAGACAATGAGGGAGTGAAAGGTATTATTAAGGAGGATATGAAGTTGGGGACGGAAAACCCCAACTTCAAGTATACTCTGATGGGATCTGAGCTGTCGGTGGCTGACCAGGAGAGGGATCTTGGGGTTGTGGTGGGCAGCTTGTTGAAAGTGTCGACTCAATGTGTGACAGCTGTGAAAAAGGCTAATTCCATGCTAGGGATCATTAGGAAGGGGATTGAAAATAAAATGGCTAATATTATAATGCCCTTATACAAAACTATGGTGCGAGCACACTTGGAGTACTGCGTACAATTCTGGTCACCACAGCTAAACAAGGACATTGTAGAACTGGAAAAGGTGCAGAAGAAGGCAACCAAGATAATCAGGGTCCTAGAGCACCTTTCTTATGAGGCCAGACTACAACAGCTGGGGCTTTTTAGTTTAGAAAAAAGACGACTGCGGGGAGACATGATAGAGGTCTAGAAAATCATGCATGGTGTGGAGAAAGTGGATAGAGAGAAATTCTTCTCCCTCTCCCATAACACTAGAACCAGGGGTCATCCCATGAAATTGATTGCCGGGAAATCTATGACCAACAAATGGAAGTACTTTTTCACATAACACATAATCCATTTGTGGAATTCTCTGCCACAAGATGTGGTGACAGCCAACAACCTGGATGGCTTTAAGAAGGGTTTGGATAACTTCATGTAGGAGAGGTCTATCAACGGCTACTAGTTGGAGGGCTGTGGGCTGCCTCCAGCCTCAAAGGCAGGATGCCTCTGAGTACCAATTTCAGGGGAGTGACAGCAGGAGGGAGGGCATGCCCTCAACTCCTGCCTGTAGACTTCCAGGGGCATCTGGTGGGCCACGGTGTAGAACAGGATGCTGGACTAGATGGGCCTTGGGCCTGATCCAGCAGGGCTATTCTTATGTTCTTATGAGCACATGGGGCTCATCAATCTCAGTCAGTTCTTTAATCACAATAGTTCTGGTTGTGAGAATGAGAATATATCTTTGCTTGAATTATTTTAAAACTAATAATTGACAATAGCCCTTCATATGATACAAAACTTGCTTGTTTGGTTCTTACAGGACCGAGTCCCCAGCAGAACTCACTTTCATCTTGGCTCAGACTGCCACAGGTTTTCCCCAAGTCTGGCTTGATAGAAATGGAATTTTAATATTTCTATCTTCTTGTTTTTCATTCCTTTTATACAGTTATCCCTCGCCAATCGCAGTTTTGAGTATCCACAACTGGGAAATTGTGACAGGTCTCGCCAATCGCAACCCAAGTATCTGTGGTTTGGGGAAATTTTTTGGTAATTGGGTGGGTCGTGATTTTGGGGGGTTGGGTGGTTTTCATGGGTCCGGGAGTTAATTTAGTGGGTCCGGGGTGATTTCTGGGGGTTCCCCCTCACTCCTCTTGCTGACTGTTACTGATTTAAAGGGATTTCAGGTGTGTTTGGGTGATTTGGGGGCCTTTTTTCTTTGGTTTTTGTTCTTTTCGCAACTGTGATTTGCCTAACCCCCTGTTTCCAATGCATTTCAATTGCTCACCAACTGAGAATTCGCCAACTGTGAGGTTTCCCCAGAACGGTGCCCTCGCGGTGGGAAAGGGATGACTGTACTTCTTATCCCTTAAATGCAAGTTAGAATAATGCAAGTTCCAGTTGAGTTTGCTTGAAAATAACTTCCCGTCCTTACCAGCTAAAAGGAATTTGAGGTTAGGCATGTACAGAGGGAAGGAACCTCCTTGAATCTTGGAATGACGGCCCTATAATTCAACTCCAGCTACAAGAATGAGAAATATTGAAGGGTGATGTTCTCTTTCAATTCTCAACAATTCTCTTTCATATTTCTCATTATTTTTGCTATCTAAACTGTGTTGAGATTTTTTTGGTTGAAAAGCAGTACTGAATATAAATAATGATTATATTGCTCAAAATGTAGGAATGAGCTTTTGTATATCCCAACAGGATTCAAAGGCTAACATCAGCTGGACCACATCATACTACAATTACCATAGCAGGTATTGGGCATCTTATAAAAGGCTAGGTGAGGAACCCAGGGGTCAGGAAAAGAGTCACAGTGAACTGGTTTACCCCTTCCTCATTGGGATGTTCCAAATTATATTTGCAAGGCAGTGAGGTATTTTTCTTCTCACTCTGAGGATTTGCAGTGGCTTTTCATTCTTTACTTTCAGTATCATATACCATTCCTTTACTACCCATTTGAAGATATTGTCAGTATAGACCAGAGCTGCATGACTTTAGCCCTCCTGTAGATATTGGGCTACATACGAACATAGAGAGCTGCCATATACTGAGTCAGACCATTGGTCCATCTAGCTCAGTATTGTCTGCATAAACTGGCAGAGGCTTCTCCAAGGTTATAGGCCGGAGTCTCAGCCCTATCTTGTGTAGGGGAAGAATGGCAGTTCAGTCCCCAAGTAGCACAGCAAAACCAGTTTGGCGAGAAAGCAGCATAGCAAGGGGTCTTGCGACAGTTCTTTAGTACTGAGAAACTACAAGGATTTATTTAAAGAAAAGGTTACAAATGAATGTGAAGAAGCCTGTAGCTTATTTTCAGCTGTAGCTTATGGCTGAAGAGAGAGACAGCAAAAACCAGCCATCTCTGGAGAGACAAAATGGAGACTAACACTGGAAGAGCAAAGAGGGGAGGAGTCCAGCACTCTCCAGTTACCACACAGTTACGGTGCATCTGGTGGCAAATTAGAGGCGGGCCTCCTCTGTAGCCGCTCCTGGACTGTGGAATGCACTCCCTACAAAAATCTATAATTTGAGTTCTTTATTGGGCTTCAGGAAAGTCCTCAAAACCTATCTGGCCTGGCCTTCCAGGGTTTTTAAAATGTTGTAAATGGTTTTAATGATGTAACCTGGTTTTTTAGAGTTTTAAATTGTTCTGATTGTTTAATTTTTGTTTTATGATGTTTTAATTGTTGTTTTATGCTGTTTTATAGTTTTTGTTTTAACTGTTAATTGATTTTAAAGGTTTTGTTTTAATTGTTAACCACCATGAGCCATTTTTGGAAGGGCGGTATAAAAATTTAATTAATTAATTAATTAATTAATTAATTAAACAAACAAACCCCAGTGGTCACTATGAGACATTGCAGGAGAGCTGATGCTGCCAGGGTCCTAGCTCAGAGCGGCCCCATCCCCTAAGGAGAATATCTTATAGTGCTCACATGTAGTCTCCCATTCAAATGCCAGGGCAGAACCTGCTTACCAAAGGGGACAATTCATGCACTCTCAATTTCTCTATTGGCCACTGAGAGTAGGGATAATGGGAGTTATACTGCAAAAACAGCTGGAGACTGGAAGTTGTTCAGCCTTAGTTTAGACCCAGGCTTTTATATCATGGGTATTTGGAATATGTCCTTCATGCCACAGAGCTTTAGTACAAGATGGCAAATGCTTAGAGTTGATAATGTAACTAAGACATGATTTATTTTTATTACTAACCCAGCCTATGACGTTGGATCAAAGAGCAATCAGATTAAGAACCATTTTGGCTATTATACAGAATTGGCAATAGAGGGTGCATGAGTACAGAGCATCAATTTTTTGTAATTCTGGTACAAAGTTTGGGCATATATCATTACTATAATAAACTGCAAAGGTTGGTACAGCTCATGTTTCTCAGCACCAGTAAGGGTCCCTTCTGTGATAGTATAATACTGTGAATAAAAGGGGTAAAATATGCTCTTCTCTTAATAGTGAACAATTATGGTGACAGAGAGAAGTGTTCTCACCTACACAATAAAGCATGGAGCTAAATGTATTTGAATCTTTAGGATATATAGATCAGGTACTGAGTTTTGATCCTAATATATGCCTTCCTTTGTTTCCTCATTTCAGTTTTCACGGGTCTTAAAAAATCGAGCTTGGCCTACCTTTAAGCAAGCAAAATCAAAGATCTCACCATTGCACAGCAGTGATTTTTGTCCAACTAACTGTCATATCAATGTGATGGAAGTCTCATATCCTAAAACCTCAGCATCACTTGGCAGTGCCTTTGGAGTTCAACTAGACAGCAGAAAACATTCTTCACATGAAAAAGAGAACAAACACACTGACCAAGGTAAAGTTGAAGTCCTTGTCCTACATCTCTTTCTGTTTCCTCTCTCTATATTTTAATATATAATTAAAATATTTTAAAAATGGTTTAAAATAGAATTAAGATGTTTCCAATTTTCACTCATGTTCTAAAAGGTATGGAAATTGTAAATTAACCTTAACTTCTGCAGCATGTAAGCAGTACTTTGTGTGATCTCTTTTATTATGCTGGCTTAACAAATAAGGTCTCATGAACCCCGACTATGCCTTGATCCTTCAGCTTGACCTTGGCCTAGGGAAGGATGTGTTCAGGCAAAAATGTAATAAATACAAATTTATCAAACACTTGGGAGAGGAGAGCTGGTCTTGTGGTAGCAAGCATGACTTGTCCCCTTAGCTAAGCAGGGTCTGCCCTGGTTGCATATGAATGGGAGACTTGATGTGTGAGCACTGTAAGAGATTCCCCTTAGGGGATGGAGCCACTCTGGGAAGAGCATCTAGGTTCCAAGTTCCCTCTCTGGCATTTTCAGGATAGGGCTGAGAGAGATTCCTGCCTACAACCTTGGAGAAGCTGAAGCCAGTCTGTGAAGACAATGCTGAGCTAGATAGACCAATAGTCTGACTCAGTTTCCTATGTTCCCTAGATGCACCTGATGAATTCTGCTTGATACATCTATACAAGGCATAATCCTTAACCCAAATGCCAACAGTAGTAAAGGTCTAGACAGAAATGCAGTAGATGCAGCATTCTCAATCACTTGCCACAGATGCACCTGATGTATTTCTGCCTGATTGGGACAGACAGAAGATCTGCATTCATATCGCATCCAGCTGTGGTCTTCAGAGAATTTCCACTGGATTCTAGAGGCACTTTCTGATCTGGAAAATTATTCAATTTAACACTAGTTGCTCGCACAATCAGAAGTTGCATAACTTAAGTAGTCCAATCCTATTTATCCAGGGATTGATCCTATTAATGGGAGAACTTGGTTTTTAATCTTTCACTATAGCATGCTTATCCTTAATTATTCTACAATGCCTCTAGAATAAGCATTAATGCAATTAAAGTACAAATATATCATAATTGCATATACATTTTGAACTTTAAAGGGGTTTTTTAACTTCAGTTTTCAGACTGTTACACTTCACTCATTTCTCAACAGATCTACAGAAGGTTTGTGTGGGTGGTGATACTTGATGCTGAATTTCAGAAGAAGTGGGTGACTGATCTGCATTTTATGACCAATAGGATGTTCAGCTCATGTTGCCTCCTCCATATTAATCAGGGCCACCATTATTTCCATGGGCATGCATGCTTTCATAGAACTGACAAATCCCACTTCTGCTATGTGCTTCAGTTGTGTCCTGACTTAATATCCTGTTAAAATAAGGGGACTTCAGTAGCTAATCATTCAAAAATGCTCCATGAATTTAAAAAACAAAACAAAACTCCAAAGCATTTGTCCCAATACTGACTCAATTTTTTGAACAGAACGTTTGAACATCGTGGGGGGCAGGGAGAAGTCTAGAAGGCATGTTACGCTTGCCTAAAGAAGGTCACAAGCAGTGTTCTGTTAACAGGAAATCCCATATGTGGTTGACTACAACTCCTAGTATCCCCATTCAAAAGTCATTGCATCTGGGGATGCTGGTAGTTGTAGTCAACATAATCTGGGATTCTCTGTTACAGGGAACACTGGTCACAAACATGTGAAATCTACTTCTTCAGGATTAGTTTTCAAACTGCTATATCTTGGCCATTCCATAATGGATGTGCAAAACATTTGATGAGGTAGTGGTGCTTGTCATTGATTAACTCTATACAAAATTTCAGGTGGGTGGTCTGGATTTTAGGACCGATAAAATGTTCAGGTCTTATAATGGGAGAATGCTATTTTTATTCACCTTAATTATACAGGCATTCTGTACAGGGGTAGGGAAAAGGTTTAAGACCCACCTCAATGCTGGCACCAACTGCCCCTTACTTTTTCTTATATAAATAACTGCTTTTTAGCTGAAACATATTCTTTGTGTGGAACATGGCAACTGTACCTCCCAAAAATCTATCTCCAAGGGATAAAGCTATCCCCACTCCAGTTCAAGATGGCAGACATGTGGACATTTGATGATCCAACCAATTTGAACCAAATTTGGTACAGTTGTAGTGAGTGACACATAAAGACACCTCAGTGGCATAGTTTGTGATGATGTCATCCACCCCAGTTCAAGATGGCGTATGCGTAAATGGTGCAAGTGGTCTAACTTGTGGACTGTCTAACCAATTTGAACCAAATTTGGTACAGTTGTAGTGAGTGCACATAGGGACACCTCAGTGGCATAGTTTGTGATGATATCATCCATCCTGATTCAAGATGGCGGACGCATGAATGTAGATTCCTGAACTGAGCAAGGGGTTGGACCTCCAATTCTAAAATTCTATAGGTTGTGTCAGTAAGGGCCAATAAACCCAGTTTCAAAGTGGTGGCAATACTTGATGAATAGGCTAAGTATATTGTTCCATTTTGAAGGAATCCCCACCCCACCCTGCTAAATCACTAAAAGGAGTACTCTCTTTTAATGCTTGTGAAAATATTCATGAAAATAAATTCTTCTTTTTAGCTCAGAGCTACTCATAATAAGCAGCATGTTGCTAGTTCATATTAATAACCAGCTAGGCATTGGCCCTTTTGCCAAGAAATGTGTGATACATCAGTGCTTAAGTTAGTTGTTCAAACTT
Organism: Hemicordylus capensis; assembly: GCF_027244095.1. Classification (NCBI taxonomy): domain Eukaryota; kingdom Metazoa; phylum Chordata; class Lepidosauria; order Squamata; family Cordylidae; genus Hemicordylus; species Hemicordylus capensis. The sequence continues at coordinate 267,305,050 of NC_069660.1, forward strand.
ATTACAAGTTTGAATAACTTTCACCTTTGAGTAATGAGGGGAAAAGTCTCATTTGCATGCAGACAATTGTTTATTGTGTTTGGTGGAAAAAAAAGATTAATTTCTACACATGCTTGGATTTCCAACATCACATTGCTCAAGAACCAAATATGTGCAAATTGCATTTTTTAAGTTGGCATGACTATTAATTGGATGTATGAAAAACTCACTGCCTGCTTTGGTTTTAAAATGATTGAGCTACAGAGATCAGCATACTCTATAACTTATTTATGCATTTAATTTTATTTCCATCATGCCCAGCTAAACTGAATCCCATGGTTTATATACAACACACAATTACTACCATGGCAGCTCCATCAGGACACCCCTTAGGTCAACAGGATGGCCATGGTTTGAGATACCTGTTAAAAGAAGAGGATCTGGAAACACAAGATGTCTATCAGAAACTGTTATGCAAATTGCAAGCTGCACTGAAAGAGGTGGAAAACTGTGTTTCTCAAATAGATGAGTAAGTAAATCTATAGATATACTTTTAGGTACTTCAAAAATCAATGCATATATTTAGAATTCTTCTTCATTTTGTCTTTCCTAAAATGGTCATGTTGGCACTGTATTGTTTCCAAATTCCTACAAAATCTATCTGTATTCAAGAAACCAAATTATCTGTTACCAAATCATGTTTCTTCTTCCTTTACAGTACTGCAAGAATATGGTCTTTCTCCTCTATCTCCAAAGCAAAATCTCTAATTCACATCCTTGTCATCTCTCACTTTGACTATTGAAACCTTCTCCTCTTTGGTCTTCCATTGATTCATCTTGGTCCTTTCACCTCCATCTAATGCTCTGCTACCAAAACCATTTAGCTCTCTCATCACAGTAACCATATCACCATTGTCCTTAAATCCATCTATTCACTTCCCAGATCTAGCACAAGTTCCTTGTTGTTACCTTCAAAGCCATTTACTGCCTTGCACCCTTCACTACCTCTTATCTCTGATATCCTTGCTCTCCTGACCATGAGTAGGGATGTGTACAGAACCAGTTCCGTGCACTCCTGAGAGGCGGGGGACGTAGCTTTAAGGAGCAGGGAGGGTGTCCTAACCAGTGGCGGACTGGCCAGGGTGTCAGCTTGCCCGATGGCAAGTGGGCCCTGTGGGCCCTGATGAAGTGGGGCCCCTTAAACATTAGACAATATGTTAAAAATGTTAATGACCTTTTAGTAGTTTGAAAATATACAGTAATAGAAGTTCCAATATTATTACTGTTACTACTACTATTACTCCCTCTTTCCCTCCAGGACTTGCCTGATGTATCTCTTCCAGACTCACCTCTTCTCTGGCTGTCAGTCACAGACTCTGATTCTGCCTGCCATTAACTCTTTCTGGGCAGGCTCTGCTGGGTGACAGACAGAACATTTTTCCGGCTTTACTTTTCACTCCCATTGGTAGGATCCGTCACATGTCCCACCCTTTCTCTCATTGCTTCAGGGGAAGTTTTCCCAAACCTCTCCTAGGCAATGGGTGAAGCATGTGGTTTTTAATATACAGTACATTTAATACTTTACCCTTTTCTTTTACTTTTTATCACCTTTGCAATATCAATACACATATCATAGTTATATTCAGAAATGTATTTTATGGATATCACGTCCCATTACCTGAACTTTAGGTAAACCTTCTGGAGAGTGCATCAGCCACGATGTGGACTGCATGAAATATGCTTTTGAACTACCTGTTAATGTGTAAAATGTTCAGTACAAGCAAACTATTTAAAAATATCCCCCATTTATTTAAAAAAAATTAAAAATTAAAAATTCAGTTATAACAATCTGTACTGTATACTGCCAGTAATATGTACAATATATGTACACTGTAATTACTAAAAAAATACATTTATTTTGCAAAAATTTTAATTGTACCCGTTTTCCACTTTTGTATTTTTGAAAATTTTATTTATTTCTTATAAAAAGTAAATGATAGCCTTGTAGTTGTGGGTGGCCCCCCTTGTCTCCTGGCAACCAACATTTTTAGGCCCAGTCCGCCACTGGTCCTAACCTCCCCCGCCGCATTTCCTCCTCCGGTGCTGCTTCCAAAACTGCTGTCGTGGGGCAACTGTATCTTGCTGCCCCGGTCAGTGTAATACCAGGAGTGGCCAGCATGCATGTGTGTACGTGATACGCGCAGGCCACTTTCGGTGTTATGCTGACCAGCAAGAGCATATACCTCTGCCCTGTGACACCTGTTTTGGAAGCAGCACTGGAGGGGGAAATGCACCAGGGGAGGTAAGGACAACCTCCTTGCACCTTAAAGCTACCCCCACACACCTTCAAACTGGCTTGAATGCCAGTCTTTCAAACCGGTTTGGCAGTCTGTGAATAGACCGCTGAACCAGTTCATGCACATCCCAATGCATGACCTTCACTCCTCCAGCTCCACCACTCTTAATAGTCCAAAGGTCTTTTGCTCTTTCAAATGTTTCTGTCCTTTCCCCCTTGCTGTCCCTTGTGCTTAGAACTGCTTCCGAGAATACTTGTGTGATGCCTGCTCTCATGTTTGCTTGAAATTCCTCCTCAAAACTCACCTTTTCCATGAAGACTTTTGCACACTCTAATACATATTCCCTGTGGTGACTAAACTGACATATATGTAACTGAAACAATCTGCTTCCATGTAAGCGTTCAACTTCCTTTGCTGTTGGTAAATGGCAATTCATTTGCACAAATTATCAGGGCTTTGGTTACTAAAATTATTTTATTCAAGGTCCTATTGCACCTTCGTTCCTCCTGTTCTGCTTTAGTGTACATTATGATTTGACCATTCTCTATGATCTAACATACTACCCTAACATGATGTGTGGGACAGAGTGGTTCCTGCTAGGGGTGTGCAATTCGGATTTTCGGTGTTTCGATTCATATCTGAATCAAAACACCCCCGATTCGTTTTGGATCCGAATCTGGCCCTTCCGAATCACTCCCGATTCGATTCTGATCTGAATCTGAATCGATTCAGATAAAAAAAATGGGTCCTGGGGTCAAAAGGGTGGGTTGGGGTGGTAGTGCCTGATGGGTGGAAGCTACCACCCAAATTGCAGAGGGATCGGCCAAAGGGCTAATTTTTGGTGAATTTTTGAAGTTTTACTGTCTTTGGGGCAGATTGGGGGCATAACGTGGGATCTGGGCCAAAATAGTGGGGTGGGGTGGTAGTGCCTAATGGGTGGAGTCTACCACCCCAATTTCAGAGTGATTGAGCAAAGGGCTGATTTTTGGTGAATTGTTGAAGTTTATGCGTTTTTAAGGTTTCCCCCCATTTGGTATAATGGAGGGTGTATCGCTTCACGTCAGGGGGAAAAGGGTGGCCTAGAGCAGTGTGGGGTTGGTGGTAGTGCAAGGTAGGGGCAAGGAAGCTAACAGAATTTTTTCAAAGGATTTGGGCAGAGGGCTGATTTTTGGTGAATTGTTGAAGTTTACGCGTCTTCAAGATTTTTCCTCATAAGGTATAATGGAGCTTTCAGCAGCCCCATAAGTGCACTTGGGGGGTGCTGTGGTGGCCCAGAGCGAGTGGTGGTGTAGTGCACATAGGGTGCCAACTACCCGCATGGGTTGCCAACCCATGAAATACAGGGTTCTGTTGTTTCTGAGGTGTTCTGAGTGTGGATTCTATGATAGCAAATGAGAGTGGATTCATGGTGTCTCATTGAAAATCTCATTTGCTATCATAGAATCCACACTCAGAACACCTCAGAAACAACAGAACCCTGTACGCCATGGGTTAGCAACCCATGTGGGTGGTTGGCACCCTATGTGCAATACACCACCTCTCGCTCTGGGCCACCCCAGCACCCCCCAAGTGCAGTTATGGGGCTGCTGAAACCTCCATTACACCTTATGAGGAAAAACCTTAAAGACACGTAAATTTCAACAATTCACCAAAAATCAGCCCTTTGCCCAATCCCTCTGCAATTGGGGTGGTAGACTTCACCCATTAGGAGCTACCACCCCACCCCACTCTTCTGCCCCCGATCCCACGTTAGGCCCCAAATCTGCCACAAAGACCCAAAAACTTCAACAATTCACCAAAAATCAGCCCTTTGCCCAATCCCTCTGCAATTGGGATGGTAAACTTCAACCATTAGGCGCTACCACCCCACCCCACTCTTCTGCCCAGATCCCACGTTATGCCCCAAATATGCCACAAAGACACTAAAACTTCAAATATTCACCAAAAATCAGCCCTCTGCCCAATCCCTCTGCAATTGGGGTGGTAACCTCCACCCATTAGGCACTACTGCCCCACCCACTATTTTGCCCCTGGGACCCGAAATTCAAGTAGATGTCACATCAGACCTTTTTGCATTGAAATCAATGGGAGGCAAAAAGGCGGGAAATTCAAATAGACGTCATTGCTCAAAATGGAGGGGGAAGAAGAAGGCATTTATTGGCCACAAAATGGAGGGCCGAAACAACAGATATTTCGGAGCCGAAACGGGGGTGATTTGTTTCGGCTCCGAAAAATTTCGGAGGGCTAGAAGGGTGATTCGGTTCGGATCCGAATCACCCGAAATTGGCTGTTTCGGGTATAGATCGTTCTGTACCCGAAACGTTTCGCACATCCCTAGTTTCTGCCTCAGTTTTGGAGTTTTGCATTAGATGAAATTTGCTTATTTTATTAGTTTCAGTGGCTTGCATGTTCTGCAGTGTAACACAGGCAGTGTTAGACCCACCCAGGCCGCTGTAGGGCTCTAAACCGCACAGCAGTGCTGCCGCACAAGAAGGCAGTACTGGGACTACTGACTCTTATGAGATTGCACATCACACGAGACTTTCATTCTTCTCAACGGAAGTTGCATGTGACGTGTGATCACACAAGACGCAACAGTCCTGGTAATGCCCTCTTGTGCAGCCGCACTGCTGTGTGTTTTAGAACCTTGCAGTGGCATGGGTGGGTCTCCAGGGCACATAAGCTAGTTTCTATATTAGTAGCATATTATTTTTGAAACCTACTCTTCAAAATAAATATACTTTATTTACTCTATTTGAATTTCACATTTCAGCCTTCTTTCTTCAATAACGTATTCTCCAAGATCAGAACGTAAAACACCTGAGCCATTAGCACTAACAGACAGTGATAATGACAAAGGTGAACGAAATGGGAAAAAGGTTTGTTTCAACGTAGCAGGTGATGAGCAGGAAGATTCTGGTCACGACACTATTAGCAATCGAGATTCATATAGGTAACTGTCTCTCATCTCCATCAGTGCTAAAAGAACAATGTACAGCATTGCTAATATTAAATATGTATGTGTATTTATTTATTTAGCCCTCATTTTGGTGCATAAATGCTGATCAAATATTCCTTAATTAGCTAAAAGCTTTCTACAGTTAAAATGAAAATTAACATAAATATCTTAAGAGTGTGCAAAAACTCAAAAAGAACAGCAGATGGAAAATTAGTAAAATGTTTTGTATTCCTAAAATTGTTTCCCATCTTTGTGTTTTATTCACTTGGGCCAGAATCCATTAACTACACTTAAACTCATTGGCTAATGTCCTGTGTAAAATACTAGAGGAAATCTTATTGAAATTTAGTTGACCTTTAGCATAACTCCTAAGTAGTACTATTGAGTGATTTGGTCAAGATGACAGGCATAGATTTCAATAGGCTTAAGTACATTTAACTCTGTTGGATTGTGGCCTTCAGTATTCTACCCTTAAGTTTAATGTATTCTTCAAATACATAGAATTTACTCTGTGATTTGTTCCATAGTACAAAGAGCTTTGGTAAAGTATTGGGAAGAGGTGCTTGATCAAGAGAAGAGAACAAAGGGATAGTTAAACTTCTGTTTAAATGTAAATGTTCTGAAAGGATTTATACATTTGTGTTTTCTTTTCCTCATTCAGTGATTGTAATAGCAACAGGAATTCCATTGCTTCATTTACCAGTATTTGCAGTAGCCAATGCAGTTCCTACTTTCATAGTGATGAAATGGATTCAGGTAGAGAGCGAGAGAGAGTGTGTGTGTGTGTACAAAAATATATAAAATTGTGATCTAGAATTGTTTGTCCATATTTTCATTGCAGTAGGTTAAAGGAATGCAGTTCTTTCTTTTCTTAATGCGTGCTCCAATGAGCTGTTTGAAAAAGCTTCAAGTTCCACTACATATGAAAAGGATCTATTAGAACTGTTAAAGTCTTTTGTCTGCAGTCTTGCCAAATTCATACTTCAAAATTAGGAAGGATTATAAGATTTATCATAGTCTTATCCCCTCCTGCCTCTTATCAATGGCATGTGGAGAGAGAACAAAGAGCAAAGTGCAGCCAGTGCAGTCTCTTTACTCAGGAATGAGCATAAGCTTTATTTTTCTTTCCGTCTGTGTCCCTTATGCCTAGGCAAAAGGTTTCACATTTCAGTGCCTATTGTTTGAGAAGGATGACATGCTCTTTTGCCATTCAGTCTTAGAAGCAACATCTCCCGAAGTGAGAGTGTTCTGGCTCTTAAGGGGCACACACATATGCTTCCTCTTCCCCATTAAGCCATGCTGCAGAGACCAAGGTGCTTTCCAGAAGAGTTTTTAAAAATGCCAGTTGGTTGCTGAGTTGTTACGGGATCCAGACAGTGGTCCAAACTACCACCACCATTGCAGGGAAATTGCATTTCCCCAGCCCCCACTTTTGAATGTCTAGGGTGGGGAAAAATCCTGTCCTGCTATTGTGTTCACGAGTGCTGGATAGATAATGGTTGCCCTTAACTATTCAGTACTTCCTGTGGCATCATTGTGACCAGTGACAAAACCCTCCTCCTTTAAACCTGCTCTGCTGTTCTACGTCGGCAGTTCCTCCACTCCTTTACAGAGCAGACATGTAGACCTTTAACGACTTACAGCAATGCCTTGCCATTTCAGAAATATTTTTCTTCTTTCTCCCCCCTGCACCTTTCAAAAGATGCTGCCTTCTGCAGGGCTACCACAGGGCCAGCCACTGCTTGTTAAAAACAACCAAAGACGCTGCAACCCAAGAAACCCACCCACACCTCCAGAATGTCCTGAAATTTCAGGAGCTAGAGTGAAAAAGAAAAAGATTAGATGGGAAGCTATGATGAATCTGAATGAAACAGATTGACAGGAAAGATGAATGGAACTGGGGTAAAATTGGAAGGGTAGGATATTGTCTTAGCTTTAAAGTACCCTCAATGGAGGCAAAGCTATTCTACCCTGCAGCAAGACAACTACCCCAATCCTTTTTTTAGCATATCTTCAGAACAAAGTAATCCACACACACAAGCTAAATAGTCTGCTAAAGTCTAAAGCCAATACTGATTTCAAATATTGTTTTTAACACATAGGTGATGAACTCCCTCTAAGTATACACATCTCTCATGACAAACAAGATAAACTTCATAGTTGTTTGGAACATCTTTTTGGTCAGGTAGGACTTATGTAGCTGTTGCAGTCCCATAGGCATGAAATGTTATGGATTTATTTTTTCATACTGTGTCTGCATTGTTTGGCTTTGGAACTTTTGTGACTGTGTTGGCCTCTGTCATTCTTGTCAGGTTACAATACTGTGTTCAGTTTTGCAAAAGTAAGATCAATTAATTAATTATGCATATTACTAGGTTCAAGTATAAGCTCTGTGATCCAGCAGAGGAGAACCAGAACGTAGCTGATGCTCTCATGCTGGTAGCAGTGATGTCGCTTTCATTTGTAGATACTTATCTTCCATACCCAGTAACAAGATCTGGTTGCATTTTTGTTTTGTAGACAAGACTCCCGATCTTCAGCCATATTTCCTTAACTGTACTTCATGCTTCCTACTTTTCATCACCTCTTTAGTACTGGGGATGTGCACAAAGTGTTTTGTGCACATTTGTGGTAGTGGTGGAGAGCGGTAGCTTTAAAAGGAAGAAGGTGGGTCTTACCTGCCCCTCTGTTGCTCCTTCGCTGCCCCACCATGGCAGTGTTGGTATTATAAGCCATGCCACACATCTATGGTGCCGCTTATGAAGCACGGCTTTTCATACTGACAGCGCTGCAGTGGAGGAGGGACAGGCGGGCTGCAGTGTGGCAGGAAAGACCCGCCTTCCTCCTTTTAAAGCTACCACTCACTGCCCGCTGTAACAATTCGTCTGGGCAGCTCAAATCGTTCCACTGCCTCTGTAATGAGGCACCAAAAGGTTTTGTGCACATCCCTATTTAGTACTTCATTTTTTCCACTTTCCTATATCTGTGTAGTCGCTAAGAGTCGACACTAGGTCCATCTAGGTCCATCTAGGTCAGTATTGTCTACACAGACTGGCAGCAGCTTCACCAAGGTTGCAGTTAGGAATCCTTCTCAGCCCTATCTTGGAAATGCCAGGGAGGGAACTTGGAACCTAGATGCTCTTCCCAGAGTGGCTCCATCCTGAGGGGAATATCTTACAGTGCTCACACTTCTAGTCTCCCATTCATATGCAACCAGGGCAGATCCTACTTAGCTAAGGGGACAAGTCATGCTTGCTACCACAAGACCAGCTCTCCTCTCCTCACCTCTCTACATCATTGGCATATATGTGGTTGTTTTTTTGTTTGCTAGATAGCAGCCATAAGGGGCAGTATCAGAACTGGGACTGTGATGTGGGGAATGTAACCCTTTACCCTTGTCTTATTCCTGATCTGAATTTGGCCTCCTGTAGCTGCTATTTGTCTTGGAAAGGGAGCTAACATGAAGCTGCTTCTGTCCCAAGGCAAATAGCTGCTAGAGGAGAGGGTGATACAGACAGTGACTGTGGTGGAAGAAAAAGGTTAAATTCTCCCTCCTACCATTTTTTGGTCTTTTTGTGATTTGGGCTTTGTTTCCCTTTGGGGCAAACAAAAAACAAGCACATAAGGGGCAGTGACATGCTTAACTTAATGTATAAGTTAATGTATAGCTTCACTCTTTGATCAGGAAAACAGCATGGAGAAAAAGAGTAAAATCCCTCTCCTCAAGCACCATTTCCCCCAATTGTTTTGGATCCCCTTCGATGGTTGCTTTTAACATTAAAAAAACAAACACCATCTGACAGGATATCCTTCTCACAGATCTCCTATATCTCCATCTGCACTAACAAATACCCTGGTTCTGCTGTGCTTGTCTAGAGCCAGCATATTCTAAAATATTTTGAGCCAGATACAAAGATATTTTTCATTGTTATGTTTCCTTCCAAGATTCACCATTTAGTCACTTTTGAATTCCACAGGTAGACTCAATTATTAATCTTCTGAAAGGACCAGCTGTAGCCAGAGCTTTTGAGCAGACGAAGTTCTTCACTCCAGCTCGAAGCTTGCAAGGTATTGTTTAAAACTAAGCATGGAAATCAATGGGGCTTCAGATTGAAAGATAGCATTAATGCTAAGATAGGAATTGAATTCTATAACAGCAGGCTCTTAAATGCTAGTGCATTTAAAAGGGAAGTGTACTCCACATAATATTTGGAGGGCATATAAATATCTTAAAGGCAATTGAAGCACCTGGACACTCCGTGCAGAAAAAATCATGAGTGGGATTTTCTTATTAGCAAAGACATCAGAACTCATTGCTCCAGAAAAATACTTTTTAAAAAATCAAACAGATTTTTTTAAAAATCAAAAGTAGTTCATTTTAGGATGATAAAACCTTATTACCAAGTTGAGGTGCTACTCTCACCTTCTGGTTCTGCCTGTCTTCCTTTTTTGTTAATGTGGGCTCAGTGGTACACCTAGGTAATTTTGGAACCTAGACCTAAAGGCCTTTTGGAGCCCCCACCCCCCATTTTGTAGGCCCCCTTCATAAGATGCAATGCACTATCTTTGACATGAGAACATGCTCAGAAAAAGCTGGAATCTCTCTCTCTGAGATTCTGAATAAGATACTTCCCACTGACTTGCAGAGAGGTACCATATTTTTCATGGACAATCCTGCCACTTAAATTAGCTGAATTCATTGCTTTTTACAATAATGTAAGGATGTAAAACAAGAATATTTTTATGCAAATATGCATTAGCAGAAACATTTCAACATGCGTTAATATATTCCCAAGACCCCAATTCCAACATAACAGTACGAGAGAGAGAGAGAGAGAGAGAGAGAGAGAGAATAGACCATAAAGAAGCAACATATCCCTCTTGGAGTCCCAACAAACTTTCTCTGATGCGGATGAAAAAAATCATTGCAAAAGCAGCAGCAGCAAGCAGGGGAGAGACTAAATTTTCAGGAAAGCCATGAAGCCTCTGGCTTGGCTCACGGACTCTTTGTATCCCCCACCCCCACCCCATCCTTTTGCTAGCCACCCCATAACAAATAAATCCTGGATTTGTTAATGGCTAGGTATTGTGAAAAAATATTGTGGTGTGAACTGGGGAATCTCCAGCAATAGCTCAGACAGCCACCATCTGAGGCTGAGCCCAGCCTGAAGCAAGCAACCAAACCAAAACTCAAATCTACCTGGGAGCAGCCAAGTGCCAAATCTTCAAGAACTCGCTAGATGGGGATGAAAATAAGTGCCAGCAGTAGTCCATTTTTCATTCATTCATTCATTCATCCATCCAACTTATATACTGCCCAAACCTTAGTCTCTGGGCGGTTAATCAATTTTTGCCAGTTTCTGATAATAAACTGTTCACACTTCAGGGGAGTATTTGTGAACAAAAATAATATTCTAGGAAGGGTGTTCATTTTTATAACTGCTATCCTACCCATCATGGAAATATGAAGAATCTTGCAATGTTTCAAATCCTCCTTTATCTCTGGCCATAATTGTCTATGGTTATATTAACTCATTTTACTCTTTTGCACCCAGATACCTAAGTATCTTATGGGAGTCGGCTTTCTTTTTATTCCATACTTGTCAGTGATATCCTTTATTGTTTCAGGAGTTAAGTTTCTATTTAACCACTCTGGCTTCTCCCTTTATTCTCCCTTTATTCATTTACCGTTATAACCAGAGAATTGACTGACTTGCTCTAAGATTTCAAACACAGCTGGAGTGGAGTTTTTTTAAGATCTAAAAGGGTTAACATAATATCAACTGCATGATAGAAGGCAATCTTAAAATCTTTTCCTATCCAATCTCCTTGAATTCATTTTTCCTTTCTAACTAAACTTGTCAATGGTTCTATTGCCAATGCAAAAAGTAAAGGTAGAAATGGGCCTCCTTGCCTAGTGCCTCCATGCAACATAATTGGATCTGAGATTGTTCCATTAATAAGAAGTTGAGTAGAGCTGTTTTGGTATATTTCCTGAATCCATCTACTTTAAAAAAACAAAAAAAAAAACACCCTTTCAATCCTACTGCAGTTAATACTTCCTCCAGATATGTTGGTTCAATTCTGTCAAATGCTTTTTCTGCATCTAGGAAGATAACTGCTCCCTCTAACTTTTTCTGTTGCATTTTGTCTATTATATTCATAATTATTTTTTATTAAATGACATTTTCCTCTTTGTCAAAACCCCCATTTGATCACAATACTTTACTAGTATTGTGCCTAGTCTGGTTACTAGTATTGCTGTACAAGGTAATTTAGGATCTGTCCCTGGTTTGGGTATAACAAATATCCTTGACTCTTTCCAGGTTTTTGGTTTTTTTAATCCATCCATTCATTTTTTATTTGATAGTATAATTGTGCTAATACAGTAGAACCTCATTATTTGCTGAACTGCTATTCACGGTTCCACGTATTCGCAGCTGTCTAAGTGACACCCATTTTATTATCTATGGATACTATAGGACTCTTCCAGCCACCATTTTGTGAGGAGGAGCCATTTTGTGGCTCATTTCGGCTAATTTCTTTAAAAAACCAAAAAGAAAACCTCTCCCCGTGATTTTTCAGTTTTGAGGAGCATTCCTGAGTACATGGGAGCACAAGAGAGTACCCTGTTCACATTATTTTCATGTGGTCTACCTTCACCCTGTTTTTATCATTTTTAAACCTTTTCCCCCCATTCTGGAATGTAATGCCCCTTTCCCCATAAGCATTAATGCCTTATTACTCACGGTTTTGTTACAGCAGTGGGCAAGGAACGGGAACCCACATGAGTAATGAGGTTTGTCTGTACCTCATCAAATTTCTTATAAATCCTACAGATAGGCCACCTAGACCTAGGCCTGGGCCTAGTTATTTTACAGTTTTTAAAAAATTGTTCCTTTCTATTCCTGCATTGTAATGGGGCTTTCTGTTTTATTCACTTCCTCCTGTGAGATTTTGAATATCCCTAATTCCTCAAGAAAAGATTTTACTGAAGCTTTAGTTGGATGATCAGAAAAATATACTTTTGTATACTCGTCGGCTAACTGAGCAAACAGGCTCAGTTTTAAAGTGGTGATTCTCTTTATCAGGGGGAGAGCAACTGGCCCTGTCCATCCCCAGCATAGCATCCCTCCAGTGGCTCTTGCTGGTGTCTATCTTATGTTTCTTTTTTTGATTGTGAGCACTTTGGGGACAGTGAGACATTTTTATTTATAAGCTTGAAAAACATCCTGTATATTTACAGCTTTTACTCCACTTTGGCAGTTAAGCCTAAATAATTATGTTATTAATATCTTGATTGATATCTTCTGCAGTCTCCTGATCCTGTAATAAATGAGTATTTAATCTCCATTGCCTTCCTTTCTCTTCATTGTATAATTTCCAAATGAAGGATACTGGGGTATGGTCTGCATATGTCATTGTTCCTATTTTTTACTACTTCTATATTCTTTAATATACCTGGTGTTACTAGGAAAAAATCAATTTGAGAATAAGATTTGTGAGGCTTGCAGTAGAATGTATAATCCCTTTCATTACTATGAAAGTACCCCCAAATGTCTATTAAATTTTTCTCCCCCATCCCATTAAAATATATCTCTTTCGTCCATCCTGACACTCTTTGAGGAAAAAAAACACAGGTCCACATGCAGCCTCACCTTGGCTACTAGGGATGTGCACGAACCGGCAGATGGCCAGTTTGGCGGTGTGTGTGTATTTGTTTGTTTGTTTATTCATTCATTCATTCATTCATTCAACATATTTTTCTACTGCCCAAAACGCAAGTTCTCTGGGCGGTTTACAAGAAAATACAACCAATAAAATTTAAAACATTAATCTTACCTTTAAGCAGGAGGGAAGGTGTTCTTAACCACCACCACCACTGCCAGTTTCCCCTGCCCGTGCTGTGTCCAAAATAGCTGGCACAAGGTGGTAGCATCCCCTTTTGCTGCTCTGGTCAGTGTCAGACCAAAAGTGGCTGGTGCACTCTCCCCCGCCGAACCACCAGACCGGTTCAGAGGTCCATAAAAAGGACCTCCAAACCGGTTCATGTACTTCCCTATCGACTACTACATTTTTTAAAAAATTTTGTTTTCTCCTTGTAGCTTTCTTTCCTTACTACAAAGTAACCTTTTTGGTAGTGTGGGGTGGCTTTAGGCACAGGGTTTTGACAAACCAAAACTCCACACTAGTTTAAAACAAATAACCAAGTTTTACTATTTCGTTAATAACATAAATGGTTTATTGCTAACAACTGTGCATAAACAAATATACAGTTGGCCCCCATTATTTGCAAGGGTTCCATTCTTGCTTATAGGCGTGAATACGAAGACTGAATAAATAAATCTTACCCCTATGGGAATCCAGGGGTTAGGTTCCTACACACAAAAAATGGGCTAAAAAAGTGGGGCGGGGGAATAAGAGAAATAAAGTACTGTACTTTGCTATCCAGCACTCTAGCACTGCTCCTCCAAACCCCAATTCCTCTGATTTTTATAAAGAGCCACAAAATGGTTCTGCACTGTAAAATGCAATCTGAAACTACACCAGAAGTAATTTCTGGGTATTTCACGGCCACAAAACCTCAGATAGGCAAATTTTGCCTATTTTTAATACCATGGCTAAAGAAACCAAGTCTCTAAGACCCATCCATGGAAAGAAGAAACTGCAGTTGTTGAAACCGCTGATAATGAGGGCCAACTGTATGTAGTCTAATAATATTTAAGGTACTGAAATTGAACAAGCAACTGAAGTTAGACTTCCCATGAAATACAACATATGAAAAACACATCCAGATTAGGCATGTGCACAAAACAGTTTTACATTCCGTTCCGAGTTTGGAATGGAACTCTAAATCCATGAAACGTTTTGTCGGAACAACCAGTTGAGCCAGTTCCAACAGAATGGCCTGTTTCGACTCAGAACATTCTGAGCACCATTTTGGAATAGAAAATGGCACTCTTCTGGACTCTGTGCACATGTGCAGCCATTTTGCATGGTCAGCACCAACATGTAAATGGCCATAATGTATGGTCAGCACCACCACACAAATGGCCATCACGCATGCACAGAGGCCACAAGAGCACTACTTTGGATTCCAAAATGGCACTCGGAACATGCTGACTCGAAATGGGCCATTCTGTTCTGAGCTTGGAAGAAGCCCTTCATTTGAAGGGTGTTCTCTTCTGAGCTGGGAACGCTAGAAATGGCTCTTTTCAAGCACAGAACATTCCAACTGTGGAACATTTTGCACATCCCTAATCCAGACTGAACTCTTTAGTTCATACTGTTTTTCCTATTTTATCTGACTCTTTCCTAACCTTTCTTAACTTATGTTTATACTTCTTCAGTGAAATTCTCTTTGTTCTCTTGGGTAGTTAGGCTTCCCAGCTGTTGTAATCACCTGCTGTTTACTAACTGCCCATTATAACCTCTATAGTGCCTCTTTCATTCCAGAATTCTCCATTTGAAGCATTCTGCTCTCTCCACCTCCACCTCCTTTTTATATATGAACAACTCTCACACAAATCTGCATGAACCTCTGATGGTTCATTTCATTGCACTTCCCCTCCATCTGCATTTACACATGTGCATATGCATACACTCACCATCTCCAACTGTTCTGTTGCAGTGGTTCAACAGCTTCCTATTGGTGGTGGCGGCACCATCCTTTGATGACAGCAAAGCAGTGATGGGGAGTGAATCAATTAACATGCAAGCAAGCTACCTGGCTGCTGCTCTTCTTTTCCCCTTTTTGTTCCTTTCCCTTCCCACCCAGCAATGGCCATACACATGCATTGTTCTACTCCTTCTAGTGAACTGAAAGGAGAGAAAGGGAAGAGCAGGACAGCAACAGCACACACCCAGTTTTGCATAGAGGAGAGAAGGAAAAGATACAGGGAAGAACAAGGTGACAGAAGAAAGCATAAAGTGTAGTAGAGAAGGTGGATAGAGACTGGGAAGGTCAAATCTGCTGCTCTCAGATCTGATGCCACACTAGGCAGCCCTCTTCACTTTGCTTCATGGATGGAGCAGGTTTGTTTGCTGCAGTGCAATCTGTAAATCAGGAAAACTATGGGTTGTGTTCTATGGCTATAATTTGTTTCCACATCAAAATTGGAAATCCAGATCAAACCATGGTTTCTACTTATGATTTGAATGAAACTCTGAGGTCATTTACACAATCGAAAACTGTGTTCTACCCAGGTTTGGGAACTGTGTGTACTCCCAATTTTTGATTGTGTGGAAGCAAGGTAGGAGGAAAACCTGGGTAGAAGTGATTGTGTGGAAGCAAGGTTAGAGGAAATCCTGAGTAGCTTTTTCTCCTACCTTGCTTCCACACAATCACTTCTACTCAGGTTTTCCTCTAACCTTGCTTCCACACAATCAAAAATTGGGAGTACACACAGCTCCCAAACCTGGGTAGAACACAGTTTTCGATTGTGTGAATGACCTCTCTGGTTTTCCCAAACTAGGAAATAGAGAAGGAACTGGACATGAAGGAATAGTGAGAGTATGAGAGCAAAGCCCATTCACAAAGTCTAAATCATGGTTTGCCTGTTACATCTGAATTGGGAGTTTAATAGATATGTCTAAGCAGGAAGGCTAGCAATTTTTGTAGGATTATCTGGATTACTACTCAGGGCTGGTTTCTGTTTTTGTGAGATGTCAAATGTTTTCTTTCAACATGTATTGGTTGCTGTTATATTAAGAGATGACCGGAAAATGTTATAAATTGTAGTAAACATGTGAATCTTAGAAGTGTATTATGCTGAGGTGAAAGAAAATTTGAAAAAATCTATGTCTAGACAATGTTAGGGAAAACTCACTTGAAATGTTAATACTACTAAACTCATGAGGCAGGGAAAATATGTATAATAAATAATAGGAACAATTTTGCTTTTGATTAGAATTTCAGCAGGAAATTGAACCTAAACTCAGCTGTCCAAAGAGACTGAGACTTCACATCAAGCAAGACCCTTGGAATCTTCCCAGCAGTGTCCAAAATCTTGCACAAAACATCCGAAAATTTGTTGAAGGTCAGTAATGGGAAGGAACCCTGTAAAATATTAATCTATAAGTAGTAGTTTTGTTGTGCTTCTAAGATAGAGTTTGAGCGTGTAAAGACATGTGGGGAATAATGCAATTTCAGAAGAACTGTGTAAGCGCAGCTTGTCTATCTGAAAGAATCAATAAAAGCCGTCTTATATTGCTAAAGAGTGATACCAGGCCTCTGTTCAGAAATGGAAGTCATCACTGCCTTCCCTAAAGTGATTAGGAAGTTAGGTCCCTGTAGTGCCAAGTGAGTGCAGATTCCATTGAAATCTGTTAATCTCATTTTCTCTGTTGAGCTCCAAAACCATAAAGAGGAAAAATAATAGGTTCTGTTGCAGAGGCAGCTGAGTGTTTCATCAGGTGTATCAATGTGGGAATTAACGTCAGCTGTAGATGGCCTCAGTCCAAGTTTTAAATTATCTGCTTTTTAAGCCAGATGAATTGTATTTAATTTGCATGATATTCCATGATCAATCTGCTTAATTTCAGATAACTGCAAAAGAATGTGAGCTGTGCTTTATAAAGAGATGTTTTTAAACCTCATGGGATTTTCAGCTGTAGATTACAAAATGTTGCTCGAGAAGAAAACCAAAGCAATTTTCTACAAATTATTACATTAAACAAAGCTTACTTACCTATGTTACTTTTCCTTTGTCAGTGGCTCTATTGGGAATGTTAATACCAGGCCTCTACTCATGGAAGAAAACCCCTACCCTTACAGAAAAATAACAGGAGTCAAAACAACTCTTCTGCCCCGCCACAACCAGAGGCGTAACTAGGGAAAACGGCGCCCGGGGCAAGCACTGAAATGGCGCCCCCCCACTGTGCCCCCCTGTCGCCCGCCCCCAACATACTACTTTATACTTAGGTTTTTCCTCACAAGCGCCCGCCGCCAAGCCAGGCCACTGACTGGCCACCAGGCACCAGCAAAGCAATGGGGAGGGGGGGCGCAGGCGGCACGGAAGGGACCGCTCGTGGGGAAGGGGGCACTGACGCGCTCCCTTGACTGCTGCAGCGCTGCTGCACTGAGCAGGAAACATTTGTATTAACAAAAAAATTTTTTAAAAAATTAATTTTTAAAAAAAAAATTGGTCATGGCGGCGCCCCCCATGTGACCAGAAAAGATGGCGCCCGGGGCACGTGCCCCCCCTGCCCCCCCTATAGTTACGCCTCTGGCCACAACCACCTCATGCAAGGGCTGTGTGTGTGTGTGTGCTTCTCTTGTTCTTCAGGAGATTGTATCTAGCAGTACAGGGGATCTCTGGGGATGAAGAAATGTATTGGCTGAGGGGGAGTGAATGCAGCAGCCTTATCCCATTGGCCAGCCCTAGGAGTCACTGTGGAGTCTGATTCTTTGTTGGCTACCCATCTCCTGAGAGCTAATGAGCTACAGCAGCAGCAACCCTAGAGGATTTCATCCTGGGCAATTCCAGGAAACTAGTGGATGGGAGGACTCTTAGGACATGCATAATAACAGCCCAGCTGGATCAGGCCCAAGGTCTATCTAGTCCAGCATCTTGTTTCCCATGGTGGCCCACCAGCTGCTTTTGAGAAGCCCACAGGCAAGAGATGAGGGCATGGCCAATCTTCTGCTATTGCTCCCCTGCAACTGGTATTTAGAGGCATCTTGCCTCTGAGGCTAGAGATGGCCTATAGCCATCAGATTAGTAGCCATCAATAGACCTGTCCTCCATGAATTTGTCCAAGCCCCTTTTAAAGCCATTCAAGCCACATCCTGTGGCAAAGAATTCCACAGATTAATTATGCGCGGTGTGAAAAACTACTTCCTTTTTTTGGTCCTAAATTTCCTGTTGAACAGTTTCATGGGATGACCTGTAGTTCTAGTGTTGCGGTGGGGTGTGTGTGTGTTCATAATTTTATCAACTCCTATCATGTCTTCTTGTAGTTGCCTCTTTTCCAGACTAAAAAGCCCCAGATGCTGTAGCTTTGCTTCATAAGGAAGGTGCTCCAGGCCCCTGCTCGTCTTGGTTACTCTCTTCACCTTTTCCAGTTCCACAATGTCCTTCTTAAGAAACAGTGTCCAGAACTGTACACAGTGCTCCTAATGTGGCCATACCATAAATGTGTATAAGGCCATGATAATATTGGCATTTTTATTCTCAGTTCCCTTTCTAATGATCCCTTGTATGGCATTTACCTTTTCCACAGCTGCTGCCCCCTGAGTCAACACTTGCAATGAGCTGTCCACCATGACCCCAAGCTCTGTCTCCTGGTCAGTCACCAACAGCTCAGAGCCCATTCAGTGCATATATGAAGTTGAGGGTTTTTGCCCCAATATGCATCACTTTACACTTGCTTGCATTGAACCACATTTGCCATTTTGTTGCCCACTCACCCATTTTGGAGAGATCCTTTTGGTGCTCCTTCCAAACCGTTGTGGATTTCACTACACTAAATAGATTAGTGTCAACTACAAATTCGTCCACTTCACTGCTTACCTTAACTAAATTAACCTTAATTTAATGAATGAATTAAAGAGCACTGGTCCCAGTAGAGATTCCAGGGGGGACCCCTTAAGTTCTGTAGCTTAAGAACTGGGCTTTGGCACTGGTCTCCCCAGGTTACAGTTAGAGCTATGAAGTTTGTTTGTTTGATTTCTTGTTAATGAAACAAGTTATTGTTTTGTCCCCCTTTTTATCACAAAAGGAGCTAAAAGCTGCTTACAAGACAAGGTTAAAATACAGAATTGGTTAAAAAAAATAGCAACTGAATTTTTTCATTACAATCCCCCATCAAGAAAACAGATGGCAGTTATACATCTAATAAGCACTTCTCCTTTAACTTTAAACTGTATTGGGAGACAAACATAGTGGACAAACAAATCCAATTTTCAAGACTACTTCTATCAAATGGATTTTTTCCCTAAGCTCTCAATGTGACTTGGATGTTACAAGAAGTGGAAAGTAGGCTCCATTAGTTCTACTTAGAATTACTTCTTTTTGTATTTTCTTGCATATTGCCTTGAGTGCCTTTCTGATAGGAAGGTGGAATAATAATTTTTTAAAAAGCAAAAGTCAGATGAGAGGCCAAACAAGCCTTTCTCCCTTCAAGTTTCTCTATTTTGTTTTTGTTTTTTTCAGAGGTGAAAGCAAGGATCCTTTGGGCACTCCTTGAATATTCAGGTAATTTTAATATAGCCATTAAAAATGCTTTTGTTTGGAGCGGTTGATTGTCTTCCCAAAAATACTCCTGTTAACATGATCATGAACACAAGGAACACTCATTAAACACTGAAGAAAATGAAGGATAGAAATGAAGTAGCCATTATACCGTCCAGTTTTCGCTGACATTTCCGTTTGTGTTTTTGTACCTGTGTTCCCCAGACAACTCTATGTAGGCAATAAAGTACTGTGTGGACTGGTCCCAAATGGACCTGCACAGTAAGTTAAATATTCATTATTGGAGTGATTCATGAAATGACTTTGAATTTTATCAATTTTAGGAATTACTCGTGGAATGAACCAATTTGTAAATTGATAAATATCAGTAGTTCTACAAAATGTGATTGGCTTTAGGGATGTGCACGGGCCCACACCAGGTGGCTCGATGGCGGTGGGATGTTGCATCTTATGGGCGGGGGAGGGTGCACTTACTCCTCTGTCCGCTTTCCTCCTGCCGGCGCCCACTTTTCCTCAAGTCCTGCGGGGCAGCAGCGTACTTAGCTGCTGCCCTGTTTGCTCTTTGGCTGGAAGTGGCCGAAAGTAGCTGGTGTGCATGCGCCCAATGGGTGCAAGCGTGCACACATCGCACCCGGTGGGTGTGAGCGTGCACTCTCCCCCACCCTTAAAGTGCAACACCCTGCCACCTTCAATCTTCGAACGCCTGGTTCTTGAACCTGTTCATAGGCCTGTAAAAGGGCCTCCAAACAGGATCGTGCACACCCTTATTGGCTTTGCTATACAGTGTATATAATAGGTAAATAATCATTGAATATATAGAGGCAAGTAGGCCAATTGTAGACCTAAATTGGGGGCGGGGGGGGAAGGATAGAAATGCATGGATGCATGTAAATTAAAACATTAAACAGGCTATTCACAGCTGATTAGAATCTTTTTGCCGGAATTTGAAATGGAACAGAAGCTTAACTTAAGATAACTTAATTCATCTGTTGATTTGATCACAATCGATTAAGTGGTCATAGTGCCTAACATAACTGGTTATATATTGCTGTCCACACATTACATAGCTCTTGGTAGCAATTTTTATCTATAATATGTCATTTTGGTCCATATGATGGCTGATGGCTTGGGTCCAGGCTATTTAAGAGAGCACCTCCTTTGTCATGAACCCTCCTCTCTGTTATGATCTACTGGAGAGGCCCAGTTATGGTTGCCACTAGCTCGTTTGGTGGCGACCCAGGACCAGGCTTACTCTGTTGCTGCCCCAGGGCTTTGGAATATGCTCCCTTCTGAAATAAGAGCATCTCCTTCCCTGTTTGTTTTCAAGATTCTCCTGTTCTTGCAAGCTTTTAACTAGAATTAATTTTAATAATTTGTTTTAATAACTGGTTTATGCTATTCTTTTTATTGTATCTCATGTATTTTAATCTGTGTCGATTTTTAAATATTTTAAATTTTATATACTGCCTAGAGATGTACATATCAGGCAGTATAAAAAAAAATAATAATAATAAATAAATTTTGCCTGGGGGCAT
This sequence comes from Hemicordylus capensis, assembly GCF_027244095.1. Classification (NCBI taxonomy): domain Eukaryota; kingdom Metazoa; phylum Chordata; class Lepidosauria; order Squamata; family Cordylidae; genus Hemicordylus; species Hemicordylus capensis. Next base: position 267,326,015 of record NC_069660.1, read on the forward strand.
ATCTTCAGCGCTTGAGAAGGGGCACCAAATGCTATCTCCTTATCTGCTGGCACAAGGCAGCAATCTGATGCTCCCAGCCTCCTCCTCCTCCTCCTCCTCTGCTGGATTTGAAAAGTGGCTCCACTCTCCTCTCCTTCACTTCCTCTTCTGCTCTGTCCCTTCTCTCCATTTCAAACCAGTGTGGAAGGAATTGGAAGAGTGGTTGGGTGCATCCGATTGCCACCAGGTGGTACCAGGTAAAAGTTGGGGATTTTACCCCAACAAGCCAGGGGGTGATAGCAGTGCTGCTGCCACTGCCACTGCCACCTGCAGCCCCTGATAATGCATTCCCTAAGGCAGCTGCTTTGGTTTCCTTCACAATAAGGCTTGTGCTGATTTTGCTTGAGTACACAGCACTGCTGCTTAAAGTGCAGGTATAATTTGTTGCACATTTCCTTTATAGTCAATTTATTTTGTTTTATTTGTTTTTCTCCTTTGTTCTGCCCTTCACAGATAGTGAGATACAGCTCAGGCGAGACATGGTCTTCTGCCAGAGTCTAGTGGCCACTGTTTGTGCTTTTTCAGAGCAACTAATGGCTGCCTTAAATCAGATGTTTGACAGTAGCAAGGAGTGTGAAATGGAAACCCAAGAGGCTAGCAGAAGGTGGCTGGAACAGATATCCAATGCAGGTGTCCTCCTTCACATCCAGTCATTGTTGTCACCTAACCTGGTAAGAATTCCTGTGCAGTGTCTACTTCATTCTGTGTCATGTTTTTTTTCTCCCCTCAATCAAAAGCAAATGAAATTTACCTCTGCCAAAAAGAAGTCCAATTTGTTGCTGAATTTTAATTCAGATTGCCCTGTGCAAATCTTCTCTCTAAAACACTGATAAATTGAACCAGTAGTAAAACTATTTCAGTAATCTGATGTACTTTCATTTTATTTATTTATTTATTTATATCATATTTCTATACCTATGTATCATATTTATCATATTTCTATACATCATTTTTACTTTAAATGAATAAGAGTTAGTTTATACTGAAAGTCTAGAGCTTTAGAACTGGCTGTTCCGTGGTGTGAAATTTGCAGCACTCTCCTTTTTGGCCCTTGTTGCCTTTTAAAGATTTGTCAGGTTTCAAAGCAGAAGCCACAAGTGGCAGCATACCCCTGTCACACTTTAGACTCTAGACATAGCAATCGTATGCTCCCTGGGCTCCCAAGTCCACAATCCCAGGCTCTTGAAATCTCCCTTGCTGGCCCAGTGCCATCTTGCCAATTGCTCAGCTCCTCCTGTCTCTAGGCCCTGTCTGTAATTTTGCCTAGAGGTGCTCTTACCACTGGACTTCAGGGCCGAAATCCTGGGTGGTGTTGTCCGTGCCTTCAAGAGCCTACATGTTAAAATTTTCATGGGGGGGGGGACTCCAAAATTACCTAGGCCAGTCCCTCCATTTGTGTACAGAATCAAGAGCATGCTTGGAAGCCCTGCCCCTGTACTGACATACTCTGAAGCCCTAACCCCACTCTCCACTCTGTCTGGGGAAAAACATCACTGTACTTGTGGTAAAATTTTTACTGTGATTAGAACACTATGGTGCCCCAGCATTCCACATCATAGGAAGGAACTCTCCAAGAGTACAGCATTTACCTCTTCAGATAAATGCTGTAAGAGCAGAGAACAGAGGGGGGTGGGTGGGATTTCAGAACATGTCAGCATAGGGCTCCCAAGCGTGTACTGAGAAATGCTTTATGCAAGTACGGTCTTCCTACTTTCTGTAACGTCTGAACACAGCTTGAGAGATCAGATCCTCAAATGGGATGGGATGTAGACCACTGGCTAAATTGTGCCTAGTCTACCTACCTATTACCTACGATTTGAGGTGCATTTTGAGCACTTTTAGTGAAATTTTAAAAGGGGACTTTTAAGAAAATTGAGAGCAGGGCCTTGCCTGCTCTCCACCACCTTTCCAGCTTCCTGCTAGGGTGGCACCTGTCCCAGAAAGCCCAGCACACTGTCAGCATGCATATGGCAGCCACACATGTGTGGTCATCATTTGTGTGGTCAGCAACAACATGCTGACCATGCAGATGGCGCCCGTGCATGTGTGGATGCCATGTGCATGCTGAGGCTGTGTGGGGCTTTTTGGGACCAGAAGAAAGCTGGAAGGGGTGATGGAGAGCAGGTAAGGAGCTGCTCTCGGCTTTCTTAAAAGCCTCCTTTTAAATTTCACTAATAGTGCTTGAACCAGGCTTCGAACTTTGTTCGAACATCTTATTTGTTTGTTGTTTCTCTTTGTAAACCGCCCTGAGCCATTTTTGGAAGGGCGGTATAGAAATCGAATTAATAATAATAATAACTGCAGGCACAGTTCCCTACTACCTATTTATCTATATCCTGGTCCTTCTAGTAAAATACTGCTTGGGTGACTCACAACAGTAAAACAATAAAAGTTATATAAAATTTAAAATAGTAAAACAAATAAAACACAATGTAGAATAAAATCAATTGAAACATACCCATTTAAAAGTAAGAACTAACAAGACTGTGGTAAAAGGCATTAAAACCCTCTCTAAACAAGTAAATTTTAAGATCTTTAAAAAAAAAAACCCCTAAGGGAGGGAGCATAGCAAAGCTCTTCTGAAAGGACATTCCAGAACTGAGGGGGCCACAACCTTTGCATCATCTGGGATAAGAGTTGGTAAAGAATTAAGTGGACATCTTTGAGTAAGAATAAAAATGGAACATAATGTTCCAGGGGAAAGCAAATGAATTCTCTTTTATGCATTTTGAGCTGGAACTGGTGGTGAATTATCTAGGAGTAGAGATAACGCAATGAGGGATCCTTCTCACTCTTTGTGAGCTTTGAATGGTCATTTTTCTGACCACCGTTAGAAACATAGTACCGGATTAGATGCTACTTTGGCCTCTCCAGTATCATGATTACTCTGTGTTTAATTTTTCACTTGGAAAAAAACCCACCAAAAATGTCTATGAATATTACATGTATCATGGGCTTTGTACTTTTGTTCATTTATTTAAAGTTTCTGGTTTTGAAGAGCTACTAACTATCATATTTTCTGGAAGAAAGGCTGCAGAGCATATGTTTTTAAAAGTTACTTTAAGATGCCTGCGGCCTTTACACCGATGCGGCCTTTATGCCATAATTAAGGGGCAAGGAAAGGAGGTGCAGTGGCAGCTCAGCAGGACCCTCTGACCAAAAATAAGCTCCCCATGGTTGAGAGCGCCTGGAAGGAACGGAGGCAGAAGAGGAGCGACGACAGTGCAGTTGGGTCTTCCTGGTCTTGGGTTTGCATTCCCCCCACTTTCCATTTCCCACGGAGTGCTGTTTGTGCTTTGCGGGGGGGGGGGCATTTTGGCCACATGCTCCCCCACAACCACCAAAGGTGCTTTAGCTGCAGCCTTTACACCAATGCGGTGTTTCAGATGTGATTTTTTAAAAATTTCAGCCATTTTTCAATGATTCGGCTTTTGTGCCGATACAGCCTTTCTACCAGAATATGCAGTATGTAGTAAATTTATATTTGTCTGCTTGATGTGCTAATAAAGTAGGGAAGATATCAGAAAATATAATTACTCGGAATCAATTACTTTGATTTCTGTTGTAGTTGCTATAAATTTTTACTTTCTGGCAAAGCATCATTTTAGGTGAATGCTTCCCTTCCTAGCAAAGATTCAGTAAAGTAGCAGACAATAGTATTCATTCATTCATTCATTCATTCATTCAGTTTCTATACCCTTCCAAAAATGGCTCAGGGCAGTTTACACAGAGAAATAATAAATGAATAAGATGGATCCCTGTCCCCAAAGGGCTCACAATCTAAAAAGAAACATAAGATAGACACCAGCAACAGTCACTGGAGTTACTGTGTTGGGGGTGGATAGGGCCAGCCAGTTACTCTCCCCCTGCTAAATAAAAGAGAATCACCACGTTAAAAGGTGCCTCTTTGCCAAGTTAGCCGGGGTTATAGTGAGAAGACTATAATTTATTTTATAAGCCATAGTAATACACAGAGATATATTTTCAAAGTTCTGCTAATGTAACACAAAACATCATTTTAAATATTTAAGCTTAGCTTTTTGTGCAACATTTGAATGTACTCATCTGCATGAGCAACAGTTACAATTCCATGTGATTAAATGCTACAGCCAGCATGACAGACTAGGCAACATATTTCATCATTTCTAATAATCTTATTCTGACAGCAGAAGATGGAGTGGAAACTCAATAGAAACAAATCTATCTTCAGTTATTCATGAAAGTTAATTGGGTTAACTGCTGCTTCAGTGAAACAGGATGTGACCATCTGCAGTTAATGTTAATAATCATATACTTCAATTTAGACTGATTACTGGACTCAAGGTTTTTTTCCTCCCTAGACTGATGAACAAGCTATGCTAGAAGACACATTGGTTGCATTGTTTGACCTGGAAAAAGTAACATTTTACTTTAAACAATCTGAACAAGAGCCTCTGATTGCAAGTGAGTATTGCAAAGTATATTTGTGCCTCTATTGCTACTTCAAATTGTGGAATAATATAAATGTGCAGCAGCTAATTATTTTCTCATTTGTGGTCTATTGCCATACAAAACTATAAGGAATTATACACTATTTGGGATAAATATCATTGCATTTTTAAGGCTCCATGAAGATGCAACATAACCAGTGTTGTCACTGTTGTGTGATTGGCAGCGTACTGTGGCTCACACATTTCCTCATCATCTCTTTTCATGAGTCCATTATTGCCTAACTTTCTTTTCTTTTTTTCTTTTAATTGAAGAATTGTGCAGTGTTATGTGCACAGCAATTTTAATACTAATTATCAGGTCTGATCCAAGCCTTGGTGCCCAAGATGGCATGGAGAGATTCTACTTCCAACCCCTGTGGCATATGGAGCATGCTATACACCAGTGCCTCCCCATCTTCTCTGCACTGATTCCTCACCAAACTCCCTCTCCAAATGTCCATGGTGATTTTCCCTCTCTGCCAGATCTTATTTTACCTGGTGGTGGTGATGGCAGTGGCAGTACCAGCTACTGTTGCTGCCACTCCTGTTCCTTGTCCTGCTCTGCCTTTTTAAAATGCTGAGGGTGAGGAATGGAGCAGCAGATAGTGATTCATAGATATCTTCTGATGCTTTTGCAAGGCAGGATGAGCAAGGGGGAGGGAGGAGGTGGATGACTGCGGTGATTGTGGCTGCTGGCACATGTGCACTGCTGCTGGTGAGATTTGAGGGCTATCGGGCTAGGTCAGATGACCAGTGGCAACCAGGTTGCAGTGGACAATCCACCACTTCCACCTGAGGTGCCTGCCTTATGCCACTTGAATAGCAGGCCACTGTACTAATTATGATAATTGTAGAAGCACAGACAGCAAAGAGAATGTGAGGAGCAGAAGATTTGATTCCTCTGGGAGCAGGGTCTGAAGGGAATCTAGCAGGCAGAGAAGCCTGCTAGTCCAAGACGTTTTTATAGCTCTACCATGGAAGAGTTGTGAGGCTCCAGGCTGTCATATTCCAAGTGCTGAGGAAGCCAACTTACACCGTACATCATTCATGAAATCCTTGGAGCTGGAATCAGGGACATTGTCCCAAAGAGGCAAAGTTAAGTTCCAGAGAATGCAGAACAGGCTCTGATGGCCAGGAGCAGATGTAGAGTCACAACCAGAAAGAAGGCTAAGTCTCTGGAGTGGGCAAAAGGAGATCAGGTGCAGCATCAGAACCAGCAAAGCATCAAGACCTGAGGGAGCAATGGAGGCTTGGACAAGATGTGAGGGAGTAATAGAAACTTCTAAAGAGGTCAGAAGCACCTGTGAGTTCAGAGTCAGGTGGGGGCATGACCCGAGGCAACAGTCTGGAAAGGAGAACAGGAGTGTAGTTAGAATCCTCACATTAGCAATAAATTGCTCAAACTGAGGAACTCGCTCTGAGGACCGGACTTTATAAAGCTCAGTGTGCTGGGATCAGTCTTTGTGATTACAGATGTTATTTTATTTTTGCCTTGCTATACTATTCTGAAGTAGGGATGTGCAAAAAATTTCGGGCACAGAACGATCTGTGCCTGAAATGAACAATTTCGGCTGATTCGGGGCCGAACCGAATCACCCCCGATGTCCCCCGATATTTTTCGGGCACGAGCCGAATCACCCAAATTTCGGACCCGAAAAATTCGGGTGATTCGGTTCATGGTTGATTTTTGGCGAATTTTTGAAGTTTTAGTGACTTTGGGGCAGTTCGGGGACATAGCATGGGATATGGGCAAAAGGAGTGGGGTGGGGTGGTAGTGCCTAATGGGTGCAGGCTACCACCCCAATTTCAGGGGGATTGGGCAAAGGGCTGATTTTTGGTAAATTTCTGAAATTTTCAGGTCTTTGGGGCAGATTGGGGCACAATAGTGGGGTGGGGTGGTAGTGCCTAATGGGTGGAGGCTACCACCCCAATTTCAGGGGGTTTGGACAAAGGGGTGATTTTTTGAGAATTTTTGAAGTTTTAGTGACTTTGGGGCAGTTTGGGGGCAGAAAGTGGATCTGCCCCAAAAGAGTGGGGTGGGGTGGTAGTGCCTAATGGGTGGAGGCTACCACCCCAATTTCAGGGGGATTGGGCAGAGGCCTGATTTTTTGGGAATATTTGAAGTTTGGGTGTCTTTGGGGCAGATTGGGGGCAGAAGGTGAAGTGTGCTAAATTGATTACTTCCTCATATTATTCTTCTGAGGTGTGAATTCTCATTGTATCATAGCAAATGAGATTTTTTTTCAATTAGACAACTCTCATGACCCCACTTTTACTTTTTCACACTCTCTATTACTATGAATAATATGAGGAAGTAATCAATTTAGCACACTTCACCTTATGAAGACAAACCTCATAAAAATAAATTCACCAAAATTCACCCCTCTGCCCAATCACTCTTAAATTGGGGATGGGTGGTAGCCTCCACCCATTAGGCACTATCTACCAGCCCACCCCACTCCTTTGGGGCAGATCCACTTTCTGCCCCCAATCTGCCCCAAAGACACCCAAACTTCAAATATTCCCAAAAAATCAGGCCTCTGCCCAATCCCCCTGAAATTGGGGTGGTAGCCTCCACCCATTAGGCACTACCACCCCACCCCACTCTTTTGGGGCAGATCCACTTTCTGCCCCCAAACTGCCCCAAAGTCACTAAAACTTCAAAAATTCTCAAAAAATCAGCCCTTTGTCCAAACCCCCTGAAATTGGGGTGGTAGCCTCCACTCATTAGGCACTACCACCCCACCCCACTATTCTGCCCCAGGCCCCACTTTCTGCCCCAATCTGCCCCAAAGACCTGAAATTTTCAGAAATTTACCAAAAATCAGCCCTTTGCCCAATCCTCCTGAAATTGGGGTGGTAGCCTGAACCCATTAGGCACTACCACCCCACCCCACTCCTTTTGCCCATATCCCATGCTATGCCCCCAAACTGCCCCAAAGTCACTAAAACTTCAAAAATTCACCAAAAATCAGGACTTTGCCCAATCCCCCTGAAATTGGGGTGGTAGACTCTACCCATTGGGCACTACCACCCCACCCAAAAATATTGCCCCTGGGCCCCTTTTTACCCCACCGAATCGATTCGGATTTGGATTAAATCCGAACCGAATCAAGGGTGATTCGGGTGACCCAGATTCGGGCACAAAACAGAACAGGGGTGATTCGGTTCGGGTCCGAGCCGAATCACCCGAAAACCCAAATTGCACACCCCTATTCTGAAGTCTTCATTAGGGATGTGTACAGAACCATTCGGTGCTCCGTTCTAGGAGTGCCAAACCGGTTCCGTCAACTGGCATTTAAGCCGGTTCAGAGGGTGGGGGGTTCTTTAAGGGGCAGGCGAGGCATTGCCTACAAGCCAGCCCCCCCTACTACTTCCCCCTGCCAGCGCTCTCACAGAAAGCAGGCATGCGAGGCTGCAGCATGCCTCCCTGCAGCCCCAGTCAGTGTTACGACATCAATGGCCAACGTGATTCTTAAAGAACACCCCCGCCCTTCCAGGAATGTATGGAACTGGTTCCGCACACATCCCTAGTCTTCATAGTAAAGCAAATCTTGCCTGGGTGCTGGCCTTTGATAAAATTGTAATTTGAAATTCGTTTTAGATATGCCAATTACATATCAAGCAGAAGGAAGTCGGCAAGCCTTGAAAATTTACTTTCATCTTGATGATTCCAACTTTGAACAGCTTCCTCAAAGGCTGAAGAATGGTGGTGGTTTCAAAATTTACCCAGTCCTCTTTGCACAAGGTAAGTAACACACACACACACACACACACACACACACACACACACACTTCTTTTCCTCCAATTAGTATTTAGGAAAAATGGAAAACTGGCTTTACTCTCAGTCTCATGCATATCTCTGTGTCTTTGAACACATCAACATTTTGCAGGAAATCAAATCATTTTAGTGTGAAAGTTCATATATTGATCATGCATATATACCTGAACATTCTGTTCCACTACAGGAGAACTTGGATATTCGCGGGGGTTCTGTTACGCAGTTGTACTGTGAATATGGAAACTGAATATTGAGGCATTATATCAATGTATTAATGGGGGTTAGGTTCCTGGTCAGCAGAAAATACCTCAAAATTATCTAAAATTGGCTGAATTTCAGGGGGAAACTTGAGGGGAGCTTCTTACCGTGCTTTGCTGCTCCCCCCAAATTGTACTGTGCCCCTGGAATGCCCTAACTTTGGCCAAAAATCAACTGAAAATCACAATTTTTTGCTTTTGTTTTTAAGACAGGAGCCATCTCGTGACTCTGACAAACAAAATAGCGGCCGTTAATAACCTCCACGGTCATTTCCAGTCATCTCTGACCCACAGATATGCGAGGTTGGCATGGGGTTTTTTTTGGTGTGTTTTTCCGTGTATACCAAGGTCAGGTGTCTTTTTCCCGACCGTGGATACGCAAATATGCGGATAATGAGGTCCACCTGTACAGTCTGATGTGAACTTTAATAAATATATTAATTGTTCATTTCAGTCTGTTTGGACACTGAATGGCATGTGCAGACTAGTGTCAGTAATTTGGGATATTTTTCAAAATTTTATACAACATATATTTTAACAATTTCCAGCTATGGAGATTATTATTGAAAATTTATCTCATATTCTAAATACAGTAGAAAAAAAGGAGATAAGTAAAATACTATGAGCATAATCCAGCAAAAGATAATGATGGCTAAGAGATTTTAGCCCAAGCTCACGAGAGTTTTAAATCTGGGGCTGCAGTTCCAGAATAATGTTATATTGTTTGTTTATTTATATGTAAACTGCTTTGGGGACTTTTGTTGAAAAGTGGTATATAAATATTTGTCGCATATGGCTTCATTGTGTTTGTATAAGGGGAAAAAAAGTTAGCCACTAACCCATTTGCCTGTAGAAAAATATTATTCAAGCTTGAAATTAGACATTTACCTTGACACAGCAAGGAAAATTCATCCTTGTGTTGAAAAAGTCTTCCCTGGCATTTCCAGATAGGGCTGAAAGAGACTCCTGCCTGTAAGCTTGGAGAAACCACTGCTAGTCTGTGTAGACAATACTGTCGAAATAATTGAAGTTGTCCATCTCTGACAATTTATAACAAACAAACAAACAAACAAACAAACTATATTTGTTAGCTGCCCCATAACAAATTGTTCTCGGCAGCAGGCATGTGCACAAACCTGTTCGGCATTCTAGGAATTCTAGTATTTAGGAAAAATGGAAAACTGGCTTTACTCTCAGTCTCATGCATATCTCTGTGTCTTTGAACACATCAACATTCTATTCCTAGAATGCTGAACTGGTTCGGAACCCCCACATTTGAACCGGTTCGAACACGGGGGTGGGAGCTCCCTTAAGGCGTGAGGAGGGTGCTCTTACCTCCCCCGCTGTACTTCCCCCTCTGGCGCTGCTGTAAAAATTGCTAGCGCAGGTGGCTGTATTCCCTCTTGCCAGCATAATACTGGAAGTTAGTGGTGTGCACGGAACTGCACCTCCATGGTCCAGCACTGGGGAGGGGGGCTCTTTAAGGGAGGGGTAAGGTGTACTTACCCCCTCGCCATTTTTCCCCCTCCAGTGCTCTCGGTTTTGTAAGCATTTGGTGTGGCAGGGTACTTTCCTGCTGCCCCTTCCCCTGTTCCTCATCAAAAGGCTTCAAAAGCCTCACTGCGCGTATCTTATCCATGCGTTGCGCATGCCCACGAAGCAGGATGTGACGTGCGTGTGTGATGTGCGCACGCGCAGTGAGGCTTTTGAAGCCTTTTGACAAGGAACAGGGGAAGGGGCGGCAGGAAGGTACCCTGCCGCCCCAAATGCTTACAAAACCAGGAGTGCTGGAGGGGGGAAAGCGGTGGGAGGGGTAAGTACACCCTCCCCCACCCTTAAAGCTCCACCCCCCCAGCACTGAATTGCTGAACCGGCCCCAGGTCCAGACGGGCCCGGAGGCCCTTAGAATGGGCCCCAGACCGGTTCGTGCACATACCTACTGGAAGTGGCACCAGCATGCCGGTCACTTCCAGTATTACATTAACTGAGGTGGCAAGAGAGAATACAGTCACCACCACACCAGCGGTTTTTACAGGAGCACCAGAGGGGAAGCGGAGCAGAGGAGGTAAGAGCACCCTCCCCATGCCTTAAAGGAGCCCTTGCCCACCTCCTGTGTGTGCATGGAATCAGTTCCATGCAAACCCCTCCTGGGCAGCTCACATACATTAAAAACGCATTTTAATATTAGTTAAAAATCAGATCTAATCTGAAAATCCAAATTTAAAAACCCAAATTTAAAAGGCCTGGGTGAACAAAAATGTCTCTACCTTTTAAAAAGATAGTTAAGACACATTTGTTCACAAAGGCTTTTAATTAGATTTACAGATTTTAACAGTTGTTAACATTGCGTTAAATTTAACATTGTTTAAATGTTTACATGTTTTAATTTTATTTTAATTTGTATTGTTTTTATGGTAAACTGCCCAGAGACATAAGTTAGGGGCATTATATAAATATGTTAAATAAATAAATAAATACTGAGTTAGATGGAACAATGGTCTGACTCAGTATATGGCAAGTTCCTATGTTCTTATCTACTGTACATTGCAATGGTTAGCTAAGTCCTGTTGAACTAGCTGGCCACATTTTTCAATGCACTTGAGAATATACATCTGCATCTAGAGCCACCTGTTAGTAGAGTTGGATTGGATATATAATATGTAGTATTTTTTAAGTCTTCACCTTTGTAATGACACTTGTCCTACAGATCTGATTCCGCACATTATCTAACACAGAATTTTGTAGACTACCCACCCATATACCAGTTATGAATCTAATGCAAGTGTCCAGACATGTAACTTGACCAATAGCCTAAATTACCTTTTGTAGTTAAGCTAAGGATTTTGGAAACACTCCAGGGAAGTTGGGCAATAAATGAATTATTTATTAACTAGTTATTTAAAGAACTTTTAGCAGAATTAGTATTCAGCATACATTTAGGGCTATGAACCTACAAGCTGTTTTCATCAAAATCTTGCTTACTGGGTATATTTTCTAATTGTTCCCTAGAGGGATAAACTCTTAAAATTTATATTTATTATCAAAGCGGCAATGTTCCTAATTGCAAAATCTTTTATTAATATGCTCTGTCCCTCAAATGTCAGCTACCCTGTTTCCATTTTAATGTAATAATGAGTTTACTTGCTTAATATGATCTAATTTTATCAGCTCTAGTTGTATAGATTCTTCATACATTAGTAGGTAAAGTTTCAGCCATGAATAAATATTAAGATTGCAATTCCATGAACACTTAATTAGGAATGTCAGGGGTGGTGCCAATTGTAAGTAGATAATTTGGGATTTTACCTCTTAATTATAGTGAGTTATTGGACTGTCTGAATAAAATGTTAAGACCACATCTCCAATATTAGTCAAGAACATTTATTAGGGTGAAGAACAAAGCTATTGAGTGTTAATGTGACTATATTGTGAAGATATCATAGGAGTCTCTCTGGAAAAATGGCAAAAATTCAAATACGTTTTTTAAAATGTATACTTTTTAAGGAAAAGAACAAAAACAGCATGGAAAAGGCAAGACACAGACAAGAGTGTGTGATTTTTATGAAGAAAAGAAAAGAACCTAATACTCTGAAAGAAGGGAGGGAGAAAGTGATTCATGATGAGAAAAAAGTGTGTGTGTGTGTGTGTGTGTGTGTTTGTGTGTTCTTTGCAGAGAGATACAAGTGGCTGGCACTCATTTATTAGGGCTGTGTATTGCATCGAACTGATAAGCAGGTCTGAGGTGATGCAAACCCTATAGGAGCATTTTTCTCCAGAAATTATTCCAGAGAAAAATTCCTCTATCAAGAGTAGGTTTAATACCATACCAAATTGTATTGGTATGGTATCGAAATGGATTGGAGGGTAAGGGTGGGGCTTACCTTTAGGAAAGCGCCAGATACTGCAGAAAAAAAATGCAGCATTTCAAAATGCCCTCTTTCCCTCCACTGTACCACCTTAGAATGCACAAGGACAGGAAGCAATGTCATGATGTTGCATTCTTTTCCTGGTACATTACTGGGGGGTGGGGGTGGGGCAGGATGGCCACCCCTTGTAACTATAGGACACCACAGTTTTTCTGCAGTAATGCATAGTTACATAATTAAGTGGGATTAACTTTTGAGTAAATATGCACAAGATTGGACTGCACATGAACTGATTGCCTAATATAAAATAATAAGTTGGAAACTAATTCTTAAATGTTTTTCAAATGGAAGGGTTAATCAATTACCTCTATAACTATCAGTCTTGTATTCATAACTTCCCCTTCCTCTTTGTTTAGTTACATTTTGTTATGGACAAGCATGTGGTTTTATAAGCAAAGTTCTTTAAGATTACGTGGAATTGATTTCCTAGCTGACAATATATCATATAACCTTGGTGGGCAGGCAAAGGGCACTATGAGCTAGAACAAAATGTTGATTTCACTAAAAGTAAACCGTGCGGCATTTCCAAAGGTAATTGGGACAAGGCATTAAAATAGCTGGCATAGTGTTAAGAGTATAAGCTGCAAACTGAAAAATCTAAGTTCAAATAAGTTCAGCCATCAGCTGAATGGTCATCTAGGTAAACCACTATCTCTCTGCTTCTGTTAGCCACTGGTAAAATAGGGGAAATAATGTTAAAGTACCGTACATAGTTTTTGTGATGGTTACAAAGATAATGGGTTCGTTGCAGAGTATCATGAACAGGATGCTACTTGTAGAATAAGATTTTCCACCATCTTCTCTACCTTTCAAACTCCAGTGCAGTCGCTCCCCACCCGCACAAAAAAACTCAATACTAAGGGCTGGGGACGTTTGGGAATATGTGTAATATGGAGCAGGGTGCTACTGATGGAAGCAGAATTGGTGGAATGCGCACAAACCCTGTGCAAGCAAAAATACTGTTATGCCCACACAAACCCTTCTCTGGATCTGACCGAGTGTTTGTGAAATACTTTGAGCAGTGGGGGAAAGATGTGATATAAATACTGTACTAAGTATATTTATTTATTAAAGGTTTTTTGCATTCTCTCCTTCTATCTATGCTCACATTCAGGGCAGTTTCCAACAAAATAAACATTACAAAAATAAGCAGCAAACAATTAAAACAGTAAAAGTGAAAATCAACCTTGTCTTATAGACATTTGGATGATTTCCCTTGGAAATTATCATATGTTTCTCGCACACGGAGGAAACATAATATTAACTTTTGAATTTCACTTTCCAAAATTTCAATACCAGTCCTACCCTGGGTAGAACTGGAACCACCACAATACCATGCTATCAATTTCAGCTCAGACAGGTGGTCCCGGAGGATACTATGGTTGATGGTATGAAAAGCCACTGAGAGGTCCAGCAGAACCCATGAAGACACAATTCCCCATGGCATAGCTTCTGGAATAGATAACCAACCAAGGCAATCTCTTTCACAAAGCCAAGTCGGAACCCTGATTGATATGGGTCAAGATAAACTGTTTCATTCACAACTGCTAGGAATAGGGACATACTTAAGCATCCACTCAAGTACCTTGCTCAAAAAAGAAAAGTTTACATCTCTAAACCACCTGTCAAGCTCCAATATTTGGAGAGGACTTCACTCTTATCAGAGTATCAGAATCTGGAGAAGGGGGTTTTAGCCACTCACTTCCTTCTCCTCACAGGTCAGGATACCTCCTTGTGTTACTGGCACCTTTCCAGAGGCACAAGAACATTCAGTCTCACATCCTAGCCTTAAATAACCCATTACCACCTCTGCAGTCCTTCACTCCCCTTCCTGTCACTCCATCCAACCAAACCCTTTTCTGCTTTTTCCTCTCTGTTCCTCCTCTTTCTTCTTTACTCCCTTCTATTAACTCCTGGTCCCATGGAATGTGTTGTGTCTAGATCTGGGGTTACTGCCCATCACTTTCTGGTTCTGCACATTGTGAGGCTATTCTCACAACCACAGGAAAGCAGGCTAAGGGAGCCCAGCCTGCTTTCCTGTGGTCGTTAGCCCACTTAAATCCCCCTTTAAATGAGATTAGCAGAATGAGCACTCCGCAGACCACATTTTGGCAATTGTGAGTAGCCATGGTGCGGCTCCACTCTGTGGTGACTTGTGAGGAGACCCCGTTGGGAGGCTAAAACAAGCCTCCCAGTCTCAGGGGTCTCCCCAGGATGCCGAACGCACTTACATGGGGCATCCTGGGACTTCTGGCGGCTGGGCAGCCCCCAGTCCTCACAGGCCCTACCAGCTCCGTGATGGAGCCGGTAATCGTGTGAGTGGCCAATCCAGCTGCTCAGGGCTCTGCGGGTGCTCATGTGCAGGGACAGCGGGCTTGGTCCACTCTCCCCACTTAACCCCATCTGGCTCTCCACACTGCTCATGTGGAGAGACTCTGTACCTACTTCAGAGAGTTTTTGACTTGCTTTTTGCTGCATGTCTTCTGGACAGCATCCTTTCCCCAATAAGAGTGAATTTATTTTTTATTTGTATTTATTTAAAATATTTCTGTACTGCCCAAAACTTGCGTCTCTGGGTAGTTTACAATTAAAATCATTTAAAACATTAAATCAATTAACAATTAAAATCATTTAAAAGATTAAAAACATTTAAAACCCAGTATCAAGATTATTTAAAACTATAAATCTAATTAGATTAATTAAATCCCCAATAAGAATGTATAACATAATTAAAAATGATAATAAAAAACTTAAATATAATGGCTTGATTCTAATAATGTTTCCTGTGAACAGAAGCATTTCCATTCATGCAAGGGATTTTTTGCCAGTCCCCTTCCCCTCTGCAGCTGCTGCATCCCCCCAAATCTGTAGCTTCAATTTGCTTAGGATCTGCATCGACCGATAAAGTTAGATATAGTAGCTCTGCATCTACAGATATAGTTCAATAGGAAGGAAAGAAGCAAGAGTAAATATTTTATATGGATTCTTTCTCTTTTCAATTTTCTTGTAGCCCTGGAAAGCATGGAAGGCTACTATTATAGAGACAATGTGTCAGTAGAAGAATTTCAAGCCCAGATTAATGCAGCATCACTGGAGAAAGTGAAACAGTACAACCAAAAACTCAGGTAAGTTATCATCTATTTAAGAACACAGGTTTTGTCCACTGTCCCACAACTTGGGCAAGTGATTAAGTGGATCTCCTAGGATAATCACTATTAGGATTGCAGACTATTTATGTATTGGCTGACTGACATCTAGAGCAGCTTAACACGGGTGGTGCTAATCCCCCTGCTCTGCTACGGGCCCAGTGAAGTGCAGATGGTCTTGCGCTTTTGCACAAGAGCACAAATACCTGGAGGACTTCAGCTGCACTCCAGAAGCACTCCTTAGACCAGAAATGTATCACTTTACCATTTATATTGATCAGCTACTGCTCACAGGGAGGCAAAATCAGAGAGATAAAATTAGGAAATTGGGATGAGGGAGAAAATGCGAGCTGAAACAAAAATGGTTTTAAGAAGAGAATGGAATACTGGCAGGGATGGAGCTGGATGGTTTTTCCTGGGGCAGGGAGTTGCACAGGACGGGATCTGCAGCCTCTACTTTGGCCTCTGATCATTTAAAGCTTTAAAGGTCAGACACAGGATTACGAAGGTGCCCAAGCCCCACACTGGGACAGGCCCCGCACTGAGCAGCCTGCCCTATAGAAATTTATCTTTCTCCCTGAGCCTGGGTAGAGAGACCTGTCTTTAGTGCTGCATGCCACTGCACAGGTTTGCCTGCTATTGAAAGGCTCCCTGCACGCTGCTACAGCTCCCTCTCCACTGTCGACTCTCAGCTGTTTGGTGGGTGGGTGGAGCTTCCAGAGGCCTCTTCCCCCCTTCTGCCCCAGTCTCTGCTTCCAGGCACAGCCACCTTTCTTCCCCTCTGCCACTTCTGCCCCCCCTTTCTTTTCCCCTCCTGGGCCTTGCCTCCGTGGCCGGGCTGGGCCTGCCACCTCTGGCCTCCACAGCTGGGCCGCAGCCATGGCAACCAATCCTCCTGGGTGCACCTCAGCCAATCAGGCGCATCCGCCGCCCAGCCAATCAGCTGGGCTCTGGGACGCACATTCCAAGGCACACCCAGGAGAATTAATATTATATATCTATTATATTAATTCTCGTAGACGTGCCTCTGTGGGGATGCGTCCCGGCAACCCAGCGGATTGGCTGGGCAGCGGACACGCTGGATTGGCTGGGCAAGGGAAGTGGCCACTTAGGGAGGAAAGGAAAAGAAGGAAAGCGGGCAAGCGGAGAGTAGAACTGAACGGTCTGGGGTGGGGGAGGGGGGAAGCTGTGGGGAGAGAAAGTGGTGGAGCCAGAGACACAGAAATGGCTGGCTGCTTCGGAAGACACTCACTAGAGGGAGGGCCATGCAGGAAGGAGTCGGCTGAATGCTTGGCTGCCCAAGGAGGTGGTGGCAACAGCCGACGGGGAAAACACAAGCAGCCTAGAAAGCTGCGGGGTGGGGTGGAAGCACGAATAAGAGAGAAAATGAGAGAGAAAGAGGGAAAAATGGAGGAGGGAGCAAGCTGGGGCAGAAGGCTTGGGGGGAGAGCGGACTGGGGCAGAAGGCTTGGGGGGAGAGCGGACTGGGGCAGAAGGCTTGGGGGGAGAGCGGACTGGGGCAGAAGGCTTGGGGGAAGAGCGGACTGGTGCAGAAGGCTTGGGGGGAGAGCGGACTGCGGCAGAAGGCTTGCGGGGAGAGCGGACTGGGGCTGAAGGCAGGGGGGAGAGCGGACTGGGGCTGAAGGCTGGGGGGAGTGTACTGCGGAGGCAAGTGGTGGGCCGCGGAGCCGGTACTTGGCCCAGCGGCGGGCCTGCCAGGTGGCGGGCCCGGCCCTCCCATGGAGGCCAGGCGGCAGTGGGCCCGGCTTGCCCGTGGAAGCCAGGCGGCGGGCCACGGAGGCCAGGTGGTGGGCCATGGAGGCCAGGCAGTGGGCCACGGAGGACAGCTTGCCCATGGAGGCAAGGCGCCCATGGGAGGGCAGGGCGGGAGGGAACCGGGTGGTGAAACTTCCCTGTTCACCAACTGGGAGGAGGAGCAGCAGCGGCGGGGCCCTTTGTGGCCACCCGGTAAGGCCTGTGGCAGCAGAGGTAAAGAACTCATTGCAGTGAGGGGGAGGGCAAGAGAGAGTGGGGGAGGGGGAGGAGGGAGGGCAGGAGAGAGACAGAGCGAGCGAGAGAGGCGCGCGGGGGAGAGACAGAGCGAGAGAGAGAGGCGCGCGGGGGAGAGACAGAGCGAGCGAGAGAGGCGCGCGGGGGAGAGACAGAGCGAGCGAGAGAGGCGCGCGGGGGGAGAGACAGAGCGAGCGAGAGAGGCGCGCGGGGGGAGAGACAGAGCGAGCGAGAGAGGCGCGCGGGGGGAGAGACAGAGCGAGCGAGAGAGGCGCGCGGGGGGAGAGACAGAGCGAGCGAGAGAGGCGCGCGGGGGGAGAGACAGAGCGAGCGAGAGAGGCGCGCGGGGGGAGAGACAGAGCGAGCGAGAGAGGCGCGCGGGGGGAGAGACAGAGCGAGCGAGAGAGGCGCGCGGGGGGGAGAGACAGAGCGAGCGAGAGAGGCGCGCGGGGGGGAGAGACAGAGCGAGCGAGAGAGGCGCGCGGGGGGGAGAGACAGAGCGAGCGAGAGAGGCGCGCGGGGGGAGAGACAGAGCGAGCGAGAGAGGCGCGCGGGGGAGAGAGACAGAGCGAGCGAGAGAGGCGCGCGGGGGAGAGAGACAGAGCGAGCGAGACAGGCGTGCGGGGGAGAGAGACAGAGCGAGCGAGAGCGCTGTGGGAGGACCAGCCAAACAAATTCTCCCAAATAACCCCCCAAAAGGAAGTGAACTACCGCATAGATGCTCTGTGCGGGTTCAGCTAGTATATATATAATGCACAATGCTCAATGCTCAAGTTGTTTGCAATCCAGAAGGTCTCAGAGAGAGAACTGTAAAGGGACATGTGTTGTGCTTTTAACCTTTTTTTTTTTTTTTAAACAAATGCACTATATGTCCAAGCTGGTTGGACATGTCCAAAAATCTCACTCACTCACTCATACTATTTACACAGTATGTCATCTGTCATGCTGATTATTCGCCTCCAGCCCTACACCTCCCCTAGGGACGGCCCTGTGAAACATACTGGTAAAAGTTTGAAGTTAACTAGACCATACCCTTATTAAGATTCTACATTCTTCCAGGCCAGCTAATCTAATTATCATTCAGTCCTAGGCACTGTGCAACCTCTTCTTCAGGGGCCAATCAAAGCCAATCTACCATGAAATTCCACCCCTTAACTTTGTTTCAGGGTGCTACAGTTTAATGCATTATAATAAGCAAGAAACTTATCTTTGTGAAGCTTCTACTTTTAAAATATAGATGATTTAAAAGGTGCAGAGGAATATTTAGCATCTGTCCACGATCCATTTTAATGACTCTGTATTTCCTTGTCAGACTTTCAGTCAGATTGCTGTTGTATTTTATAATTAGAGTTTACTAGTTCTGTTTTCTTGGCACTTGCTATTAAAACAGTATGCTGAATTTCTGTTTTCAGGCTGGGAAGAAGTTAGTGTTGTAAATTTACTCTGACCTTATGTTTTGCTGATGGGAAAATGTTACTCAAAAAGAAGAAAGTAATTAAGCCAGCAAAGATTTGTTTAACACCTTAACTGCTGTAAATATGAAAGCTCAGTGGTTATGAAGAGCTTAAGAATGATACATAATCTCAGTTTTATGCATTGCACTGTAAACAAAATATAATTACATGAGCTTTTGATAAGAATAGTTAATTTCTTCATTATCTTGGGAAATTAGGCAAAATGTAAGATACAGTTGTCATGTGCATTATATAGCATCAATTGTTTCTAAAACCCTAATGCATTTTGATAAGATAATAGCAAAGTTGATTCTGTACCAAGACATACACGCAACATACAATACAAAGATACAATACAATATATAAACCTACTATTATGTGCATTTTAGCTATTATAATTGTTTAATGTTCTGTATTTTTCTGTGGAAATAGAATAAAAACATCATTTTCAAGCACATAATGCAAGCTATTTGAGGAATATTTTACCTTGCACTATAGGGTTGATTTTATTTTATTTTTCTTATATAATACAGCGTCATTTTACTTGAGGTGTGGATGGTGAGTGATGGTGGTACTCCTCTCTTTTAACTATAATTAATTTTTCCAGGGATGTATTAGAGCAAACATAGCATGTAACTTACATCTAATCAGGACTAGTTGTTTACAGTTTCAGACACTGAATGAATAGAAAGGATGTCTTCCCCCTCACAGCAAATCTAATTTTTTCAACAGTCATATCAATCTCTTCAATCAGGACTAGAGATTTTATCAAACGTACTAAACATTTTTTGAAATAAGCATTTATGAAACTATATTTCATTATTTATCTACTATGTGCAAACATAAAGAAGCCTGAACCATGGAGATGGTTGTCAGGCTTATGCATTCCCTCCATCTCATTTCTTCTCTTCCTCCCACAATTTCCTTTTCATAGGTAGTTTTGGTCAGAGGTTCACCTAGGTAATTTTGGAGCCTGGACCTAAAGGCCTTTGGAATGCCACCCCCTGCACGTTAAGCATCATCCCCCTACTCACACACTGTGACACACACAGTATTTTTAACACGTGGGTTCTTGAGGGCCCAAACAGCAACTGAACTCACAAGAATGTAAGAATATACAAGTAGTATATTCTTATACTTGTATACAAGTAGTAGTTCTAGTAAGAACTAATCAGCCTTCTTTCCTTTCACTGTCTCTACAACTTGACTAAATTTGGTTCAAATTGAGGTCCACAAGCGAGATCTTTTGCACCTCAAATGTTCAT